>NW_026578021.1:742500-2050122 GCF_029603195.1 Condylostylus longicornis | reverse complement strand
TCACCTGTCACCTGTCACCTGTCACCCTGTCACCTGTCACCTGTCACCTGTCACCTGTCACTGTCACTGTCACTTGTCACCTGTCACCTGTCACCTGTCACCTGTCACCTGTCACCTGTCACCTGTCACCTGTCACCTGTCACCTGTCACCTGTCACCTGTCACCTGTCACTGTCACCTGTCACCTGTCACCTGTCACCTGTCACCTGTCACCTGTCACTGTCACCTGTCACCTGTCACCTGTCACCTGTCACCTGTCAACCTGTCACCTGTCACCTGTCACTGTCACCTGTCACCTGTCACTCCTGTCACCTGTCACCTGTCACCTGTCACCTGTCACCGGTCACCTGTCACCTGTCACCTGTCACCTGTCACCTGTCACCTGTCACCTGTCACCTGTCACCTGTCACCTGTCACCTGTCACCTGTCACCTGTCACCTGTCACCTGTCACCTGTCACCTGTCACCTGTCACCTGTCACCTGTCACCTGTCACCTGTCACCTGTCACCTGTCACCTGTCACCTGTCACCTGTCACCTGTCACCTGTCACCTGTCACCTGTCACCTGTCACCTGTCACCTGTCACCTGTCACCTGTCACCTGTCACCTGTCACCTGTCACCTGTCACCTGTCACCTGTCACCGTCACCTGTCACCTGTCACCTGTCACCTGTCACCTGTCACCTGTCACCTGTCACCTGTCACCTGTCACCTGTCACCTGTCACCTGTCACCTGTCACCTGTCACCTGTCACCTGTCACCTGTCCACTGTCACCTGTCACCTGTCACCTGTCACCTGTCACCTGTCACCTGTCACCTGTCACCTGTCACCTGTCACCTGTCACCTGTCACCTGTCACCTGTCACCTGTCACCTGTCACCTGTCACCTGTCACTGTCACCTGTCACCTGTCACCTGTCACCTGTCACCTGTCACCTGTCACCTGTCACCTGTCACCTGTCACCTGTCACCTGTCACCTGTCACCTGTCACCTGTCACCTGTCACCTGTCACCTGTCACCTGTCACCTGTCACCTGTCACCTGTCACCTGTCACCTGTCACCTGTCACTTGTCACCTGTCACTGTCACCTGTCACCTGTCACTGTCACCTGTCACCTGTCACCTGTCACCTGTCACCTGTCACTGTCACCTGTCACCTGTCACCTGTCACCTGTCCACCTGTCACCTGTCACCTGTCACCTGTCACCTGTCACTGTCACCTGTCACCTGTCACCTGTCACCTGTCACCTGTCACCTGTCACCTGTCACCTGTCACCTGTCACCTGTCACCTGTCACCTGTCACCTGTCACCTGTCACCTGTCACCTGTCACCTGTCACCTGTCACCTGTCACCTGTCACCTGTCACCTGTCACCTGTCACCTGTCACCTGTCACCTGTCACCTGTCACCTGTCACCTGTCACCTGTCACCTGTCACCTGTCACTTCACCTGTCACCTGTCACCTGTCACCTGTCACCTGTCACCTGTCACCTGTCACCTGTCACCTGTCACCTGTCACCTGTCACCTGTCACCTGTCACCTGTCACCTGTCACCTGTCACCTGTCACCTGTCACCTGTCACCTGTCACCTGTCACTGTCACCTGTCACCTGTCACCTGTCACCTGTCACCTGTCACCTGTCACCTGTCACCTGTCACCTGTCACCTGTCACCTGTCACTTGTCACCTGTCACCTGTCACCTGTCACCTGTCACCTGTCACCTGTCACCTGTCACCTGTCACCTGTCACCTGTCACCTGTCACCTGTCACCTGTCACCTGTCACCTGTCACCTGTCACCTGTCACCTGTCACCTGTCACCTGTCACCTGTCACCTGTCACCTGTCACCTGTCACCTGTCACCTGTCACCTGTCACCTGTCACCTGTCACCTGTCACCTGTCACCTGTCACCTGTCACCTGTCACCTGTCACCTGTCACCTGTCACCTGTCACCTGTCACCTGTCACCTGTCACCTGTCACCTGTCACCTGTCACCTGTCACCTGTCACCTGTCACCTGTCACCTGTCACCTGTCACCTGTCACCTGTCACCTGTCACCTGTCACCTGTCACCTGTCACCTGTCACCTGTCACCTGTCACCTGTCACCTGTCACCTGTCACCTGTCACCTGTCACCTGTCACCTGTCACCTGTCACCTGTCACCTGTCACCTGTCACCTGTCACCTGTCACCTGTCACCTGTCACCTGTCACCTGTCACCTGTCACCTGTCACCTGTCACCTGTCACCTGTCACCTGTCACCTGTCACCTGTCACCTGTCACCTGTCACCTGTCACCTGTCACCTGTCACCTGTCACCTGTCACCTGTCACCTGTCACCTGTCACCTGTCACCTGTCACCTGTCACCTGTCACCTGTCACCTGTCACCTGTCACCTGTCACCTGTCACCTGTCACCTGTCACCTGTCACCTGTCACCTGTCACCTGTCACCTGTCACCTGTCACCTGTCACCTGTCACCTGTCACCTGTCACCTGTCACCTGTCACCTGTCACCTGTCACCTGTCACCTGTCACCTGTCACCTGTCACCTGTCACCTGTCACCTGTCACCTGTCACCTGTCACCTGTCACCTGTCACCTGTCACCTGTCACCTGTCACCTGTCACCTGTCACCTGTCACCTGTCACCTGTCACCTGTCACCTGTCACCTGTCACCTGTCACCTGTCACCTGTCACCTGTCACCTGTCACCTGTCACCTGTCACCTGTCACCTGTCACCTGTCACCTGTCACCTGTCACCTGTCACCTGTCACCTGTCACCTGTCACCTGTCACCTGTCACCTGTCACCTGTCACCTGTCACCTGTCACCTGTCACCTGTCACCTGTCACCTGTCACCTGTCACCTGTCACCTGTCACCTGTCACCTGTCACCTGTCACCTGTCACCTGTCACCTGTCACCTGTCACCTGTCACCTGTCACCTGTCACCTGTCACCTGTCACCTGTCACCTGTCACCTGTCACCTGTCACCTGTCACCTGTCACCTGTCACCTGTCACCTGTCACCTGTCACCTGTCACCTGTCACCTGTCACCTGTCACCTGTCACCTGTCACCTGTCACCTGTCACCTGTCACCTGTCACCTGTCACCTGTCACCTGTCACCTGTCACCTGTCACCTGTCACCTGTCACCTGTCACCTGTCACCTGTCACCTGTCACCTGTCACCTGTCACCTGTCACCTGTCACCTGTCACCTGTCACCTGTCACCTGTCACCTGTCACCTGTCACCTGTCACCTGTCACCTGTCACCTGTCACCTGTCACCTGTCACCTGTCACCTGTCACCTGTCACCTGTCACCTGTCACCTGTCACCTGTCACCTGTCACCTGTCACCTGTCACCTGTCACCTGTCACCTGTCACCTGTCACCTGTCACCTGTCACCTGTCACCTGTCACCTGTCACCTGTCACCTGTCACCTGTCACCTGTCACCTGTCACCTGTCACCTGTCACCTGTCACCTGTCACCTGTCACCTGTCACCTGTCACCTGTCACCTGTCACCTGTCACCTGTCACCTGTCACCTGTCACCTGTCACCTGTCACCTGTCACCTGTCACCTGTCACCTGTCACCTGTCACCTGTCACCTGTCACCTGTCACCTGTCACCTGTCACCTGTCACCTGTCACCTGTCACCTGTCACCTGTCACCTGTCACCTGTCACCTGTCACCTGTCACCTGTCACCTGTCACCTGTCACCTGTCACCTGTCACCTGTCACCTGTCACCTGTCACCTGTCACCTGTCACCTGTCACCTGTCACCTGTCACCTGTCACCTGTCACCTGTCACCTGTCACCTGTCACCTGTCACCTGTCACCTGTCACCTGTCACCTGTCACCTGTCACCTGTCACCTGTCACCTGTCACCTGTCACCTGTCACCTGTCACCTGTCACCTGTCACCTGTCACCTGTCACCTGTCACCTGTCACCTGTCACCTGTCACCTGTCACCTGTCACCTGTCACCTGTCACCTGTCACCTGTCACCTGTCACCTGTCACCTGTCACCTGTCACCTGTCACCTGTCACCTGTCACCTGTCACCTGTCACCTGTCACCTGTCACCTGTCACCTGTCACCTGTCACCTGTCACCTGTCACCTGTCACCTGTCACCTGTCACCTGTCACCTGTCACCTGTCACCTGTCACCTGTCACCTGTCACCTGTCACCTGTCACCTGTCACCTGTCACCTGTCACCTGTCACCTGTCACCTGTCACCTGTCACCTGTCACCTGTCACCTGTCACCTGTCACCTGTCACCTGTCACCTGTCACCTGTCACCTGTCACCTGTCACCTGTCACCTGTCACCTGTCACCTGTCACCTGTCACCTGTCACCTGTCACCTGTCACCTGTCACCTGTCACCTGTCACCTGTCACCTGTCACCTGTCACCTGTCACCTGTCACCTGTCACCTGTCACCTGTCACCTGTCACCTGTCACCTGTCACCTGTCACCTGTCACCTGTCACCTGTCACCTGTCACCTGTCACCTGTCACCTGTCACCTGTCACCTGTCACCTGTCACCTGTCACCTGTCACCTGTCACCTGTCACCTGTCACCTGTCACCTGTCACCTGTCACCTGTCACCTGTCACCTGTCACCTGTCACCTGTCACCTGTCACCTGTCACCTGTCACCTGTCACCTGTCACCTGTCACCTGTCACCTGTCACCTGTCACCTGTCACCTGTCACCTGTCACCTGTCACCTGTCACCTGTCACCTGTCACCTGTCACCTGTCACCTGTCACCTGTCACCTGTCACCTGTCACCTGTCACCTGTCACCTGTCACCTGTCACCTGTCACCTGTCACCTGTCACCTGTCACCTGTCACCTGTCACCTGTCACCTGTCACCTGTCACCTGTCACCTGTCACCTGTCACCTGTCACCTGTCACCTGTCACCTGTCACCTGTCACCTGTCACCTGTCACCTGTCACCTGTCACCTGTCACCTGTCACCTGTCACCTGTCACCTGTCACCTGTCACCTGTCACCTGTCACCTGTCACCTGTCACCTGTCACCTGTCACCTGTCACCTGTCACCTGTCACCTGTCACCTGTCACCTGTCACCTGTCACCTGTCACCTGTCACCTGTCACCTGTCACCTGTCACCTGTCACCTGTCACCTGTCACCTGTCACCTGTCACCTGTCACCTGTCACCTGTCACCTGTCACCTGTCACCTGTCACCTGTCACCTGTCACCTGTCACCTGTCACCTGTCACCTGTCACCTGTCACCTGTCACCTGTCACCTGTCACCTGTCACCTGTCACCTGTCACCTGTCACCTGTCACCTGTCACCTGTCACCTGTCACCTGTCACCTGTCACCTGTCACCTGTCACCTGTCACCTGTCACCTGTCACCTGTCACCTGTCACCTGTCACCTGTCACCTGTCACCTGTCACCTGTCACCTGTCACCTGTCACCTGTCACCTGTCACCTGTCACCTGTCACCTGTCACCTGTCACCTGTCACCTGTCACCTGTCACCTGTCACCTGTCACCTGTCACCTGTCACCTGTCACCTGTCACCTGTCACCTGTCACCTGTCACCTGTCACCTGTCACCTGTCACCTGTCACCTGTCACCTGTCACCTGTCACCTGTCACCTGTCACCTGTCACCTGTCACCTGTCACCTGTCACCTGTCACCTGTCACCTGTCACCTGTCACCTGTCACCTGTCACCTGTCACCTGTCACCTGTCACCTGTCACCTGTCACCTGTCACCTGTCACCTGTCACCTGTCACCTGTCACCTGTCACCTGTCACCTGTCACCTGTCACCTGTCACCTGTCACCTGTCACCTGTCACCTGTCACCTGTCACCTGTCACCTGTCACCTGTCACCTGTCACCTGTCACCTGTCACCTGTCACCTGTCACCTGTCACCTGTCACCTGTCACCTGTCACCTGTCACCTGTCACCTGTCACCTGTCACCTGTCACCTGTCACCTGTCACCTGTCACCTGTCACCTGTCACCTGTCACCTGTCACCTGTCACCTGTCACCTGTCACCTGTCACCTGTCACCTGTCACCTGTCACCTGTCACCTGTCACCTGTCACCTGTCACCTGTCACCTGTCACCTGTCACCTGTCACCTGTCACCTGTCACCTGTCACCTGTCACCTGTCACCTGTCACCTGTCACCTGTCACCTGTCACCTGTCACCTGTCACCTGTCACCTGTCACCTGTCACCTGTCACCTGTCACCTGTCACCTGTCACCTGTCACCTGTCACCTGTCACCTGTCACCTGTCACCTGTCACCTGTCACCTGTCACCTGTCACCTGTCACCTGTCACCTGTCACCTGTCACCTGTCACCTGTCACCTGTCACCTGTCACCTGTCACCTGTCACCTGTCACCTGTCACCTGTCACCTGTCACCTGTCACCTGTCACCTGTCACCTGTCACCTGTCACCTGTCACCTGTCACCTGTCACCTGTCACCTGTCACCTGTCACCTGTCACCTGTCACCTGTCACCTGTCACCTGTCACCTGTCACCTGTCACCTGTCACCTGTCACCTGTCACCTGTCACCTGTCACCTGTCACCTGTCACCTGTCACCTGTCACCTGTCACCTGTCACCTGTCACCTGTCACCTGTCACCTGTCACCTGTCACCTGTCACCTGTCACCTGTCACCTGTCACCTGTCACCTGTCACCTGTCACCTGTCACCTGTCACCTGTCACCTGTCACCTGTCACCTGTCACCTGTCACCTGTCACCTGTCACCTGTCACCTGTCACCTGTCACCTGTCACCTGTCACCTGTCACCTGTCACCTGTCACCTGTCACCTGTCACCTGTCACCTGTCACCTGTCACCTGTCACCTGTCACCTGTCACCTGTCACCTGTCACCTGTCACCTGTCACCTGTCACCTGTCACCTGTCACCTGTCACCTGTCACCTGTCACCTGTCACCTGTCACCTGTCACCTGTCACCTGTCACCTGTCACCTGTCACCTGTCACCTGTCACCTGTCACCTGTCACCTGTCACCTGTCACCTGTCACCTGTCACCTGTCACCTGTCACCTGTCACCTGTCACCTGTCACCTGTCACCTGTCACCTGTCACCTGTCACCTGTCACCTGTCACCTGTCACCTGTCACCTGTCACCTGTCACCTGTCACCTGTCACCTGTCACCTGTCACCTGTCACCTGTCACCTGTCACCTGTCACCTGTCACCTGTCACCTGTCACCTGTCACCTGTCACCTGTCACCTGTCACCTGTCACCTGTCACCTGTCACCTGTCACCTGTCACCTGTCACCTGTCACCTGTCACCTGTCACCTGTCACCTGTCACCTGTCACCTGTCACCTGTCACCTGTCACCTGTCACCTGTCACCTGTCACCTGTCACCTGTCACCTGTCACCTGTCACCTGTCACCTGTCACCTGTCACCTGTCACCTGTCACCTGTCACCTGTCACCTGTCACCTGTCACCTGTCACCTGTCACCTGTCACCTGTCACCTGTCACCTGTCACCTGTCACCTGTCACCTGTCACCTGTCACCTGTCACCTGTCACCTGTCACCTGTCACCTGTCACCTGTCACCTGTCACCTGTCACCTGTCACCTGTCACCTGTCACCTGTCACCTGTCACCTGTCACCTGTCACCTGTCACCTGTCACCTGTCACCTGTCACCTGTCACCTGTCACCTGTCACCTGTCACCTGTCACCTGTCACCTGTCACCTGTCACCTGTCACCTGTCACCTGTCACCTGTCACCTGTCACCTGTCACCTGTCACCTGTCACCTGTCACCTGTCACCTGTCACCTGTCACCTGTCACCTGTCACCTGTCACCTGTCACCTGTCACCTGTCACCTGTCACCTGTCACCTGTCACCTGTCACCTGTCACCTGTCACCTGTCACCTGTCACCTGTCACCTGTCACCTGTCACCTGTCACCTGTCACCTGTCACCTGTCACCTGTCACCTGTCACCTGTCACCTGTCACCTGTCACCTGTCACCTGTCACCTGTCACCTGTCACCTGTCACCTGTCACCTGTCACCTGTCACCTGTCACCTGTCACCTGTCACCTGTCACCTGTCACCTGTCACCTGTCACCTGTCACCTGTCACCTGTCACCTGTCACCTGTCACCTGTCACCTGTCACCTGTCACCTGTCACCTGTCACCTGTCACCTGTCACCTGTCACCTGTCACCTGTCACCTGTCACCTGTCACCTGTCACCTGTCACCTGTCACCTGTCACCTGTCACCTGTCACCTGTCACCTGTCACCTGTCACCTGTCACCTGTCACCTGTCACCTGTCACCTGTCACCTGTCACCTGTCACCTGTCACCTGTCACCTGTCACCTGTCACCTGTCACCTGTCACCTGTCACCTGTCACCTGTCACCTGTCACCTGTCACCTGTCACCTGTCACCTGTCACCTGTCACCTGTCACCTGTCACCTGTCACCTGTCACCTGTCACCTGTCACCTGTCACCTGTCACCTGTCACCTGTCACCTGTCACCTGTCACCTGTCACCTGTCACCTGTCACCTGTCACCTGTCACCTGTCACCTGTCACCTGTCACCTGTCACCTGTCACCTGTCACCTGTCACCTGTCACCTGTCACCTGTCACCTGTCACCTGTCACCTGTCACCTGTCACCTGTCACCTGTCACCTGTCACCTGTCACCTGTCACCTGTCACCTGTCACCTGTCACCTGTCACCTGTCACCTGTCACCTGTCACCTGTCACCTGTCACCTGTCACCTGTCACCTGTCACCTGTCACCTGTCACCTGTCACCTGTCACCTGTCACCTGTCACCTGTCACCTGTCACCTGTCACCTGTCACCTGTCACCTGTCACCTGTCACCTGTCACCTGTCACCTGTCACCTGTCACCTGTCACCTGTCACCTGTCACCTGTCACCTGTCACCTGTCACCTGTCACCTGTCACCTGTCACCTGTCACCTGTCACCTGTCACCTGTCACCTGTCACCTGTCACCTGTCACCTGTCACCTGTCACCTGTCACCTGTCACCTGTCACCTGTCACCTGTCACCTGTCACCTGTCACCTGTCACCTGTCACCTGTCACCTGTCACCTGTCACCTGTCACCTGTCACCTGTCACCTGTCACCTGTCACCTGTCACCTGTCACCTGTCACCTGTCACCTGTCACCTGTCACCTGTCACCTGTCACCTGTCACCTGTCACCTGTCACCTGTCACCTGTCACCTGTCACCTGTCACCTGTCACCTGTCACCTGTCACCTGTCACCTGTCACCTGTCACCTGTCACCTGTCACCTGTCACCTGTCACCTGTCACCTGTCACCTGTCACCTGTCACCTGTCACCTGTCACCTGTCACCTGTCACCTGTCACCTGTCACCTGTCACCTGTCACCTGTCACCTGTCACCTGTCACCTGTCACCTGTCACCTGTCACCTGTCACCTGTCACCTGTCACCTGTCACCTGTCACCTGTCACCTGTCACCTGTCACCTGTCACCTGTCACCTGTCACCTGTCACCTGTCACCTGTCACCTGTCACCTGTCACCTGTCACCTGTCACCTGTCACCTGTCACCTGTCACCTGTCACCTGTCACCTGTCACCTGTCACCTGTCACCTGTCACCTGTCACCTGTCACCTGTCACCTGTCACCTGTCACCTGTCACCTGTCACCTGTCACCTGTCACCTGTCACCTGTCACCTGTCACCTGTCACCTGTCACCTGTCACCTGTCACCTGTCACCTGTCACCTGTCACCTGTCACCTGTC
Source organism: Condylostylus longicornis (assembly GCF_029603195.1). Classification (NCBI taxonomy): domain Eukaryota; kingdom Metazoa; phylum Arthropoda; class Insecta; order Diptera; family Dolichopodidae; genus Condylostylus; species Condylostylus longicornis. Next base: position 2,040,357 of record NW_026578021.1, on the reverse strand, counting down.
ACCTGTCACCTGTCACCTGTCACCTGTCACCTGTCACCTGTCACCTGTCACCTGTCACCTGTCACCTGTCACCTGTCACCTGTCACCTGTCACCTGTCACCTGTCACCTGTCACCTGTCACCTGTCACCTGTCACCTGTCACCTGTCACCTGTCACCTGTCACCTGTCACCTGTCACCTGTCACCTGTCACCTGTCACCTGTCACCTGTCACCTGTCACCTGTCACCTGTCACCTGTCACCTGTCACCTGTCACCTGTCACCTGTCACCTGTCACCTGTCACCTGTCACCTGTCACCTGTCACCTGTCACCTGTCACCTGTCACCTGTCACCTGTCACCTGTCACCTGTCACCTGTCACCTGTCACCTGTCACCTGTCACCTGTCACCTGTCACCTGTCACCTGTCACCTGTCACCTGTCACCTGTCACCTGTCACCTGTCACCTGTCACCTGTCACCTGTCACCTGTCACCTGTCACCTGTCACCTGTCACCTGTCACCTGTCACCTGTCACCTGTCACCTGTCACCTGTCACCTGTCACCTGTCACCTGTCACCTGTCACCTGTCACCTGTCACCTGTCACCTGTCACCTGTCACCTGTCACCTGTCACCTGTCACCTGTCACCTGTCACCTGTCACCTGTCACCTGTCACCTGTCACCTGTCACCTGTCACCTGTCACCTGTCACCTGTCACCTGTCACCTGTCACCTGTCACCTGTCACCTGTCACCTGTCACCTGTCACCTGTCACCTGTCACCTGTCACCTGTCACCTGTCACCTGTCACCTGTCACCTGTCACCTGTCACCTGTCACCTGTCACCTGTCACCTGTCACCTGTCACCTGTCACCTGTCACCTGTCACCTGTCACCTGTCACCTGTCACCTGTCACCTGTCACCTGTCACCTGTCACCTGTCACCTGTCACCTGTCACCTGTCACCTGTCACCTGTCACCTGTCACCTGTCACCTGTCACCTGTCACCTGTCACCTGTCACCTGTCACCTGTCACCTGTCACCTGTCACCTGTCACCTGTCACCTGTCACCTGTCACCTGTCACCTGTCACCTGTCACCTGTCACCTGTCACCTGTCACCTGTCACCTGTCACCTGTCACCTGTCACCTGTCACCTGTCACCTGTCACCTGTCACCTGTCACCTGTCACCTGTCACCTGTCACCTGTCACCTGTCACCTGTCACCTGTCACCTGTCACCTGTCACCTGTCACCTGTCACCTGTCACCTGTCACCTGTCACCTGTCACCTGTCACCTGTCACCTGTCACCTGTCACCTGTCACCTGTCACCTGTCACCTGTCACCTGTCACCTGTCACCTGTCACCTGTCACCTGTCACCTGTCACCTGTCACCTGTCACCTGTCACCTGTCACCTGTCACCTGTCACCTGTCACCTGTCACCTGTCACCTGTCACCTGTCACCTGTCACCTGTCACCTGTCACCTGTCACCTGTCACCTGTCACCTGTCACCTGTCACCTGTCACCTGTCACCTGTCACCTGTCACCTGTCACCTGTCACCTGTCACCTGTCACCTGTCACCTGTCACCTGTCACCTGTCACCTGTCACCTGTCACCTGTCACCTGTCACCTGTCACCTGTCACCTGTCACCTGTCACCTGTCACCTGTCACCTGTCACCTGTCACCTGTCACCTGTCACCTGTCACCTGTCACCTGTCACCTGTCACCTGTCACCTGTCACCTGTCACCTGTCACCTGTCACCTGTCACCTGTCACCTGTCACCTGTCACCTGTCACCTGTCACCTGTCACCTGTCACCTGTCACCTGTCACCTGTCACCTGTCACCTGTCACCTGTCACCTGTCACCTGTCACCTGTCACCTGTCACCTGTCACCTGTCACCTGTCACCTGTCACCTGTCACCTGTCACCTGTCACCTGTCACCTGTCACCTGTCACCTGTCACCTGTCACCTGTCACCTGTCACCTGTCACCTGTCACCTGTCACCTGTCACCTGTCACCTGTCACCTGTCACCTGTCACCTGTCACCTGTCACCTGTCACCTGTCACCTGTCACCTGTCACCTGTCACCTGTCACCTGTCACCTGTCACCTGTCACCTGTCACCTGTCACCTGTCACCTGTCACCTGTCACCTGTCACCTGTCACCTGTCACCTGTCACCTGTCACCTGTCACCTGTCACCTGTCACCTGTCACCTGTCACCTGTCACCTGTCACCTGTCACCTGTCACCTGTCACCTGTCACCTGTCACCTGTCACCTGTCACCTGTCACCTGTCACCTGTCACCTGTCACCTGTCACCTGTCACCTGTCACCTGTCACCTGTCACCTGTCACCTGTCACCTGTCACCTGTCACCTGTCACCTGTCACCTGTCACCTGTCACCTGTCACCTGTCACCTGTCACCTGTCACCTGTCACCTGTCACCTGTCACCTGTCACCTGTCACCTGTCACCTGTCACCTGTCACCTGTCACCTGTCACCTGTCACCTGTCACCTGTCACCTGTCACCTGTCACCTGTCACCTGTCACCTGTCACCTGTCACCTGTCACCTGTCACCTGTCACCTGTCACCTGTCACCTGTCACCTGTCACCTGTCACCTGTCACCTGTCACCTGTCACCTGTCACCTGTCACCTGTCACCTGTCACCTGTCACCTGTCACCTGTCACCTGTCACCTGTCACCTGTCACCTGTCACCTGTCACCTGTCACCTGTCACCTGTCACCTGTCACCTGTCACCTGTCACCTGTCACCTGTCACCTGTCACCTGTCACCTGTCACCTGTCACCTGTCACCTGTCACCTGTCACCTGTCACCTGTCACCTGTCACCTGTCACCTGTCACCTGTCACCTGTCACCTGTCACCTGTCACCTGTCACCTGTCACCTGTCACCTGTCACCTGTCACCTGTCACCTGTCACCTGTCACCTGTCACCTGTCACCTGTCACCTGTCACCTGTCACCTGTCACCTGTCACCTGTCACCTGTCACCTGTCACCTGTCACCTGTCACCTGTCACCTGTCACCTGTCACCTGTCACCTGTCACCTGTCACCTGTCACCTGTCACCTGTCACCTGTCACCTGTCACCTGTCACCTGTCACCTGTCACCTGTCACCTGTCACCTGTCACCTGTCACCTGTCACCTGTCACCTGTCACCTGTCACCTGTCACCTGTCACCTGTCACCTGTCACCTGTCACCTGTCACCTGTCACCTGTCACCTGTCACCTGTCACCTGTCACCTGTCACCTGTCACCTGTCACCTGTCACCTGTCACCTGTCACCTGTCACCTGTCACCTGTCACCTGTCACCTGTCACCTGTCACCTGTCACCTGTCACCTGTCACCTGTCACCTGTCACCTGTCACCTGTCACCTGTCACCTGTCACCTGTCACCTGTCACCTGTCACCTGTCACCTGTCACCTGTCACCTGTCACCTGTCACCTGTCACCTGTCACCTGTCACCTGTCACCTGTCACCTGTCACCTGTCACCTGTCACCTGTCACCTGTCACCTGTCACCTGTCACCTGTCACCTGTCACCTGTCACCTGTCACCTGTCACCTGTCACCTGTCACCTGTCACCTGTCACCTGTCACCTGTCACCTGTCACCTGTCACCTGTCACCTGTCACCTGTCACCTGTCACCTGTCACCTGTCACCTGTCACCTGTCACCTGTCACCTGTCACCTGTCACCTGTCACCTGTCACCTGTCACCTGTCACCTGTCACCTGTCACCTGTCACCTGTCACCTGTCACCTGTCACCTGTCACCTGTCACCTGTCACCTGTCACCTGTCACCTGTCACCTGTCACCTGTCACCTGTCACCTGTCACCTGTCACCTGTCACCTGTCACCTGTCACCTGTCACCTGTCACCTGTCACCTGTCACCTGTCACCTGTCACCTGTCACCTGTCACCTGTCACCTGTCACCTGTCACCTGTCACCTGTCACCTGTCACCTGTCACCTGTCACCTGTCACCTGTCACCTGTCACCTGTCACCTGTCACCTGTCACGTCCTGTCACCTGTCACCTGTCACCTGTCACCTGTCACCTGTCACCTGTCACCTGTCACCTGTCACCTGTCACCTGTCACCTGTCACCTGTCACCTGTCACCTGTCACCTGTCACCTGTCACCTGTCACCTGTCACCTGTCACCTGTCACCTGTCACCTGTCACCTGTCACCTGTCACCTGTCACCTGTCACCTGTCACCTGTCACCTGTCACCTGTCACCTGTCACCTGTCACCTGTCACCTGTCACCTGTCACCTGTCACCTGTCACCTGTCACCTGTCACCTGTCACCTGTCACCTGTCACCTGTCACCTGTCACCTGTCACCTGTCACCTGTCACCTGTCACCTGTCACCTGTCACCTGTCACCTGTCACCTGTCACCTGTCACCTGTCACCTGTCACCTGTCACCTGTCACCTGTCACCTGTCACCTGTCACCTGTCACCTGTCACCTGTCACCTGTCACCTGTCACCTGTCACCTGTCACCTGTCACCTGTCACCTGTCACCTGTCACCTGTCACCTGTCACCTGTCACCTGTCACCTGTCACCTGTCACCTGTCACCTGTCACCTGTCACCTGTCACCTGTCACCTGTCACCTGTCACCTGTCACCTGTCACCTGTCACCTGTCACCTGTCACCTGTCACCTGTCACCTGTCACCTGTCACCTGTCACCTGTCACCTGTCACCTGTCACCTGTCACCTGTCACCTGTCACCTGTCACCTGTCACCTGTCACCTGTCACCTGTCACCTGTCACCTGTCACCTGTCACCTGTCACCTGTCACCTGTCACCTGTCACCTGTCACCTGTCACCTGTCACCTGTCACCTGTCACCTGTCACCTGTCACCTGTCACCTGTCACCTGTCACCTGTCACCTGTCACCTGTCACCTGTCACCTGTCACCTGTCACCTGTCACCTGTCACCTGTCACCTGTCACCTGTCACCTGTCACCTGTCACCTGTCACCTGTCACCTGTCACCTGTCACCTGTCACCTGTCACCTGTCACCTGTCACCTGTCACCTGTCACCTGTCACCTGTCACCTGTCACCTGTCACCTGTCACCTGTCACCTGTCACCTGTCACCTGTCACCTGTCACCTGTCACCTGTCACCTGTCACCTGTCACCTGTCACCTGTCACCTGTCACCTGTCACCTGTCACCTGTCACCTGTCACCTGTCACCTGTCACCTGTCACCTGTCACCTGTCACCTGTCACCTGTCACCTGTCACCTGTCACCTGTCACCTGTCACCTGTCACCTGTCACCTGTCACCTGTCACCTGTCACCTGTCACCTGTCACCTGTCACCTGTCACCTGTCACCTGTCACCTGTCACCTGTCACCTGTCACCTGTCACCTGTCACCTGTCACCTGTCACCTGTCACCTGTCACCTGTCACCTGTCACCTGTCACCTGTCACCTGTCACCTGTCACCTGTCACCTGTCACCTGTCACCTGTCACCTGTCACCTGTCACCTGTCACCTGTCACCTGTCACCTGTCACCTGTCACCTGTCACCTGTCACCTGTCACCTGTCACCTGTCACCTGTCACCTGTCACCTGTCACCTGTCACCTGTCACCTGTCACCTGTCACCTGTCACCTGTCACCTGTCACCTGTCACCTGTCACCTGTCACCTGTCACCTGTCACCTGTCACCTGTCACCTGTCACCTGTCACCTGTCACCTGTCACCTGTCACCTGTCACCTGTCACCTGTCACCTGTCACCTGTCACCTGTCACCTGTCACCTGTCACCTGTCACCTGTCACCTGTCACCTGTCACCTGTCACCTGTCACCTGTCACCTGTCACCTGTCACCTGTCACCTGTCACCTGTCACCTGTCACCTGTCACCTGTCACCTGTCACCTGTCACCTGTCACCTGTCACCTGTCACCTGTCACCTGTCACCTGTCACCTGTCACCTGTCACCTGTCACCTGTCACCTGTCACCTGTCACCTGTCACCTGTCACCTGTCACCTGTCACCTGTCACCTGTCACCTGTCACCTGTCACCTGTCACCTGTCACCTGTCACCTGTCACCTGTCACCTGTCACCTGTCACCTGTCACCTGTCACCTGTCACCTGTCACCTGTCACCTGTCACCTGTCACCTGTCACCTGTCACCTGTCACCTGTCACCTGTCACCTGTCACCTGTCACCTGTCACCTGTCACCTGTCACCTGTCACCTGTCACCTGTCACCTGTCACCTGTCACCTGTCACCTGTCACCTGTCACCTGTCACCTGTCACCTGTCACCTGTCACCTGTCACCTGTCACCTGTCACCTGTCACCTGTCACCTGTCACCTGTCACCTGTCACCTGTCACCTGTCACCTGTCACCTGTCACCTGTCACCTGTCACCTGTCACCTGTCACCTGTCACCTGTCACCTGTCACCTGTCACCTGTCACCTGTCACCTGTCACCTGTCACCTGTCACCTGTCACCTGTCACCTGTCACCTGTCACCTGTCACCTGTCACCTGTCACCTGTCACCTGTCACCTGTCACCTGTCACCTGTCACCTGTCACCTGTCACCTGTCACCTGTCACCTGTCACCTGTCACCTGTCACCTGTCACCTGTCACCTGTCACCTGTCACCTGTCACCTGTCACCTGTCACCTGTCACCTGTCACCTGTCACCTGTCACCTGTCACCTGTCACCTGTCACCTGTCACCTGTCACCTGTCACCTGTCACCTGTCACCTGTCACCTGTCACCTGTCACCTGTCACCTGTCACCTGTCACCTGTCACCTGTCACCTGTCACCTGTCACCTGTCACCTGTCACCTGTCACCTGTCACCTGTCACCTGTCACCTGTCACCTGTCACCTGTCACCTGTCACCTGTCACCTGTCACCTGTCACCTGTCACCTGTCACCTGTCACCTGTCACCTGTCACCTGTCACCTGTCACCTGTCACCTGTCACCTGTCACCTGTCACCTGTCACCTGTCACCTGTCACCTGTCACCTGTCACCTGTCACCTGTCACCTGTCACCTGTCACCTGTCACCTGTCACCTGTCACCTGTCACCTGTCACCTGTCACCTGTCACCTGTCACCTGTCACCTGTCACCTGTCACCTGTCACCTGTCACCTGTCACCTGTCACCTGTCACCTGTCACCTGTCACCTGTCACCTGTCACCTGTCACCTGTCACCTGTCACCTGTCACCTGTCACCTGTCACCTGTCACCTGTCACCTGTCACCTGTCACCTGTCACCTGTCACCTGTCACCTGTCACCTGTCACCTGTCACCTGTCACCTGTCACCTGTCACCTGTCACCTGTCACCTGTCACCTGTCACCTGTCACCTGTCACCTGTCACCTGTCACCTGTCACCTGTCACCTGTCACCTGTCACCTGTCACCTGTCACCTGTCACCTGTCACCTGTCACCTGTCACCTGTCACCTGTCACCTGTCACCTGTCACCTGTCACCTGTCACCTGTCACCTGTCACCTGTCACCTGTCACCTGTCACCTGTCACCTGTCACCTGTCACCTGTCACCTGTCACCTGTCACCTGTCACCTGTCACCTGTCACCTGTCACCTGTCACCTGTCACCTGTCACCTGTCACCTGTCACCTGTCACCTGTCACCTGTCACCTGTCACCTGTCACCTGTCACCTGTCACCTGTCACCTGTCACCTGTCACCTGTCACCTGTCACCTGTCACCTGTCACCTGTCACCTGTCACCTGTCACCTGTCACCTGTCACCTGTCACCTGTCACCTGTCACCTGTCACCTGTCACCTGTCACCTGTCACCTGTCACCTGTCACCTGTCACCTGTCACCTGTCACCTGTCACCTGTCACCTGTCACCTGTCACCTGTCACCTGTCACCTGTCACCTGTCACCTGTCACCTGTCACCTGTCACCTGTCACCTGTCACCTGTCACCTGTCACCTGTCACCTGTCACCTGTCACCTGTCACCTGTCACCTGTCACCTGTCACCTGTCACCTGTCACCTGTCACCTGTCACCTGTCACCTGTCACCTGTCACCTGTCACCTGTCACCTGTCACCTGTCACCTGTCACCTGTCACCTGTCACCTGTCACCTGTCACCTGTCACCTGTCACCTGTCACCTGTCACCTGTCACCTGTCACCTGTCACCTGTCACCTGTCACCTGTCACCTGTCACCTGTCACCTGTCACCTGTCACCTGTCACCTGTCACCTGTCACCTGTCACCTGTCACCTGTCACCTGTCACCTGTCACCTGTCACCTGTCACCTGTCACCTGTCACCTGTCACCTGTCACCTGTCACCTGTCACCTGTCACCTGTCACCTGTCACCTGTCACCTGTCACCTGTCACCTGTCACCTGTCACCTGTCACCTGTCACCTGTCACCTGTCACCTGTCACCTGTCACCTGTCACCTGTCACCTGTCACCTGTCACCTGTCACCTGTCACCTGTCACCTGTCACCTGTCACCTGTCACCTGTCACCTGTCACCTGTCACCTGTCACCTGTCACCTGTCACCTGTCACCTGTCACCTGTCACCTGTCACCTGTCACCTGTCACCTGTCACCTGTCACCTGTCACCTGTCACCTGTCACCTGTCACCTGTCACCTGTCACCTGTCACCTGTCACCTGTCACCTGTCACCTGTCACCTGTCACCTGTCACCTGTCACCTGTCACCTGTCACCTGTCACCTGTCACCTGTCACCTGTCACCTGTCACCTGTCACCTGTCACCTGTCACCTGTCACCTGTCACCTGTCACCTGTCACCTGTCACCTGTCACCTGTCACCTGTCACCTGTCACCTGTCACCTGTCACCTGTCACCTGTCACCTGTCACCTGTCACCTGTCACCTGTCACCTGTCACCTGTCACCTGTCACCTGTCACCTGTCACCTGTCACCTGTCACCTGTCACCTGTCACCTGTCACCTGTCACCTGTCACCTGTCACCTGTCACCTGTCACCTGTCACCTGTCACCTGTCACCTGTCACCTGTCACCTGTCACCTGTCACCTGTCACCTGTCACCTGTCACCTGTCACCTGTCACCTGTCACCTGTCACCTGTCACCTGTCACCTGTCACCTGTCACCTGTCACCTGTCACCTGTCACCTGTCACCTGTCACCTGTCACCTGTCACCTGTCACCTGTCACCTGTCACCTGTCACCTGTCACCTGTCACCTGTCACCTGTCACCTGTCACCTGTCACCTGTCACCTGTCACCTGTCACCTGTCACCTGTCACCTGTCACCTGTCACCTGTCACCTGTCACCTGTCACCTGTCACCTGTCACCTGTCACCTGTCACCTGTCACCTGTCACCTGTCACCTGTCACCTGTCACCTGTCACCTGTCACCTGTCACCTGTCACCTGTCACCTGTCACCTGTCACCTGTCACCTGTCACCTGTCACCTGTCACCTGTCACCTGTCACCTGTCACCTGTCACCTGTCACCTGTCACCTGTCACCTGTCACCTGTCACCTGTCACCTGTCACCTGTCACCTGTCACCTGTCACCTGTCACCTGTCACCTGTCACCTGTCACCTGTCACCTGTCACCTGTCACCTGTCACCTGTCACCTGTCACCTGTCACCTGTCACCTGTCACCTGTCACCTGTCACCTGTCACCTGTCACCTGTCACCTGTCACCTGTCACCTGTCACCTGTCACCTGTCACCTGTCACCTGTCACCTGTCACCTGTCACCTGTCACCTGTCACCTGTCACCTGTCACCTGTCACCTGTCACCTGTCACCTGTCACCTGTCACCTGTCACCTGTCACCTGTCACCTGTCACCTGTCACCTGTCACCTGTCACCTGTCACCTGTCACCTGTCACCTGTCACCTGTCACCTGTCACCTGTCACCTGTCACCTGTCACCTGTCACCTGTCACCTGTCACCTGTCACCTGTCACCTGTCACCTGTCACCTGTCACCTGTCACCTGTCACCTGTCACCTGTCACCTGTCACCTGTCACCTGTCACCTGTCACCTGTCACCTGTCACCTGTCACCTGTCACCTGTCACCTGTCACCTGTCACCTGTCACCTGTCACCTGTCACCTGTCACCTGTCACCTGTCACCTGTCACCTGTCACCTGTCACCTGTCACCTGTCACCTGTCACCTGTCACCTGTCACCTGTCACCTGTCACCTGTCACCTGTCACCTGTCACCTGTCACCTGTCACCTGTCACCTGTCACCTGTCACCTGTCACCTGTCACCTGTCACCTGTCACCTGTCACCTGTCACCTGTCACCTGTCACCTGTCACCTGTCACCTGTCACCTGTCACCTGTCACCTGTCACCTGTCACCTGTCACCTGTCACCTGTCACCTGTCACCTGTCACCTGTCACCTGTCACCTGTCACCTGTCACCTGTCACCTGTCACCTGTCACCTGTCACCTGTCACCTGTCACCTGTCACCTGTCACCTGTCACCTGTCACCTGTCACCTGTCACCTGTCACCTGTCACCTGTCACCTGTCACCTGTCACCTGTCACCTGTCACCTGTCACCTGTCACCTGTCACCTGTCACCTGTCACCTGTCACCTGTCACCTGTCACCTGTCACCTGTCACCTGTCACCTGTCACCTGTCACCTGTCACCTGTCACCTGTCACCTGTCACCTGTCACCTGTCACCTGTCACCTGTCACCTGTCACCTGTCACCTGTCACCTGTCACCTGTCACCTGTCACCTGTCACCTGTCACCTGTCACCTGTCACCTGTCACCTGTCACCTGTCACCTGTCACCTGTCACCTGTCACCTGTCACCTGTCACCTGTCACCTGTCACCTGTCACCTGTCACCTGTCACCTGTCACCTGTCACCTGTCACCTGTCACCTGTCACCTGTCACCTGTCACCTGTCACCTGTCACCTGTCACCTGTCACCTGTCACCTGTCACCTGTCACCTGTCACCTGTCACCTGTCACCTGTCACCTGTCACCTGTCACCTGTCACCTGTCACCTGTCACCTGTCACCTGTCACCTGTCACCTGTCACCTGTCACCTGTCACCTGTCACCTGTCACCTGTCACCTGTCACCTGTCACCTGTCACCTGTCACCTGTCACCTGTCACCTGTCACCTGTCACCTGTCACCTGTCACCTGTCACCTGTCACCTGTCACCTGTCACCTGTCACCTGTCACCTGTCACCTGTCACCTGTCACCTGTCACCTGTCACCTGTCACCTGTCACCTGTCACCTGTCACCTGTCACCTGTCACCTGTCACCTGTCACCTGTCACCTGTCACCTGTCACCTGTCACCTGTCACCTGTCACCTGTCACCTGTCACCTGTCACCTGTCACCTGTCACCTGTCACCTGTCACCTGTCACCTGTCACCTGTCACCTGTCACCTGTCACCTGTCACCTGTCACCTGTCACCTGTCACCTGTCACCTGTCACCTGTCACCTGTCACCTGTCACCTGTCACCTGTCACCTGTCACCTGTCACCTGTCACCTGTCACCTGTCACCTGTCACCTGTCACCTGTCACCTGTCACCTGTCACCTGTCACCTGTCACCTGTCACCTGTCACCTGTCACCTGTCACCTGTCACCTGTCACCTGTCACCTGTCACCTGTCACCTGTCACCTGTCACCTGTCACCTGTCACCTGTCACCTGTCACCTGTCACCTGTCACCTGTCACCTGTCACCTGTCACCTGTCACCTGTCACCTGTCACCTGTCACCTGTCACCTGTCACCTGTCACCTGTCACCTGTCACCTGTCACCTGTCACCTGTCACCTGTCACCTGTCACCTGTCACCTGTCACCTGTCACCTGTCACCTGTCACCTGTCACCTGTCACCTGTCACCTGTCACCTGTCACCTGTCACCTGTCACCTGTCACCTGTCACCTGTCACCTGTCACCTGTCACCTGTCACCTGTCACCTGTCACCTGTCACCTGTCACCTGTCACCTGTCACCTGTCACCTGTCACCTGTCACCTGTCACCTGTCACCTGTCACCTGTCACCTGTCACCTGTCACCTGTCACCTGTCACCTGTCACCTGTCACCTGTCACCTGTCACCTGTCACCTGTCACCTGTCACCTGTCACCTGTCACCTGTCACCTGTCACCTGTCACCTGTCACCTGTCACCTGTCACCTGTCACCTGTCACCTGTCACCTGTCACCTGTCACCTGTCACCTGTCACCTGTCACCTGTCACCTGTCACCTGTCACCTGTCACCTGTCACCTGTCACCTGTCACCTGTCACCTGTCACCTGTCACCTGTCACCTGTCACCTGTCACCTGTCACCTGTCACCTGTCACCTGTCACCTGTCACCTGTCACCTGTCACCTGTCACCTGTCACCTGTCACCTGTCACCTGTCACCTGTCACCTGTCACCTGTCACCTGTCACCTGTCACCTGTCACCTGTCACCTGTCACCTGTCACCTGTCACCTGTCACCTGTCACCTGTCACCTGTCACCTGTCACCTGTCACCTGTCACCTGTCACCTGTCACCTGTCACCTGTCACCTGTCACCTGTCACCTGTCACCTGTCACCTGTCACCTGTCACCTGTCACCTGTCACCTGTCACCTGTCACCTGTCACCTGTCACCTGTCACCTGTCACCTGTCACCTGTCACCTGTCACCTGTCACCTGTCACCTGTCACCTGTCACCTGTCACCTGTCACCTGTCACCTGTCACCTGTCACCTGTCACCTGTCACCTGTCACCTGTCACCTGTCACCTGTCACCTGTCACCTGTCACCTGTCACCTGTCACCTGTCACCTGTCACCTGTCACCTGTCACCTGTCACCTGTCACCTGTCACCTGTCACCTGTCACCTGTCACCTGTCACCTGTCACCTGTCACCTGTCACCTGTCACCTGTCACCTGTCACCTGTCACCTGTCACCTGTCACCTGTCACCTGTCACCTGTCACCTGTCACCTGTCACCTGTCACCTGTCACCTGTCACCTGTCACCTGTCACCTGTCACCTGTCACCTGTCACCTGTCACCTGTCACCTGTCACCTGTCACCTGTCACCTGTCACCTGTCACCTGTCACCTGTCACCTGTCACCTGTCACCTGTCACCTGTCACCTGTCACCTGTCACCTGTCACCTGTCACCTGTCACCTGTCACCTGTCACCTGTCACCTGTCACCTGTCACCTGTCACCTGTCACCTGTCACCTGTCACCTGTCACCTGTCACCTGTCACCTGTCACCTGTCACCTGTCACCTGTCACCTGTCACCTGTCACCTGTCACCTGTCACCTGTCACCTGTCACCTGTCACCTGTCACCTGTCACCTGTCACCTGTCACCTGTCACCTGTCACCTGTCACCTGTCACCTGTCACCTGTCACCTGTCACCTGTCACCTGTCACCTGTCACCTGTCACCTGTCACCTGTCACCTGTCACCTGTCACCTGTCACCTGTCACCTGTCACCTGTCACCTGTCACCTGTCACCTGTCACCTGTCACCTGTCACCTGTCACCTGTCACCTGTCACCTGTCACCTGTCACCTGTCACCTGTCACCTGTCACCTGTCACCTGTCACCTGTCACCTGTCACCTGTCACCTGTCACCTGTCACCTGTCACCTGTCACCTGTCACCTGTCACCTGTCACCTGTCACCTGTCACCTGTCACCTGTCACCTGTCACCTGTCACCTGTCACCTGTCACCTGTCACCTGTCACCTGTCACCTGTCACCTGTCACCTGTCACCTGTCACCTGTCACCTGTCACCTGTCACCTGTCACCTGTCACCTGTCACCTGTCACCTGTCACCTGTCACCTGTCACCTGTCACCTGTCACCTGTCACCTGTCACCTGTCACCTGTCACCTGTCACCTGTCACCTGTCACCTGTCTACCTGTCACCTGTCACCTGTCACCTGTCACCTGTCACCTGTCACCTGTCACCTGTCACCTGTCACCTGTCACCTGTCACCTGTCACCTGTCACCTGTCACCTGTCACCTGTCACCTGTCACCTGTCACCTGTCACCTGTCACCTGTCACCTGTCACCTGTCACCTGTCACCTGTCACCTGTCACCTGTCACCTGTCACCTGTCACCTGTCACCTGTCACCTGTCACCTGTCACCTGTCACCTGTCACCTGTCACCTGTCACCTGTCACCTGTCACCTGTCACCTGTCACCTGTCACCTGTCACCTGTCACCTGTCACCTGTCACCTGTCACCTGTCACCTGTCACCTGTCACCTGTCACCTGTCACCTGTCACCTGTCACCTGTCACCTGTCACCTGTCACCTGTCACCTGTCACCTGTCACCTGTCACCTGTCACCTGTCACCTGTCACCTGTCACCTGTCACCTGTCACCTGTCACCTGTCACCTGTCACCTGTCACCTGTCACCTGTCACCTGTCACCTGTCACCTGTCACCTGTCACCTGTCACCTGTCACCTGTCACCTGTCACCTGTCACCTGTCACCTGTCACCTGTCACCTGTCACCTGTCACCTGTCACCTGTCACCTGTCACCTGTCACCTGTCACCTGTCACCTGTCACCTGTCACCTGTCACCTGTCACCTGTCACCTGTCACCTGTCACCTGTCACCTGTCACCTGTCACCTGTCACCTGTCACCTGTCACCTGTCACCTGTCACCTGTCACCTGTCACCTGTCACCTGTCACCTGTCACCTGTCACCTGTCACCTGTCACCTGTCACCTGTCACCTGTCACCTGTCACCTGTCACCTGTCACCTGTCACCTGTCACCTGTCACCTGTCACCTGTCACCTGTCACCTGTCACCTGTCACCTGTCACCTGTCACCTGTCACCTGTCACCTGTCACCTGTCACCTGTCACCTGTCACCTGTCACCTGTCACCTGTCACCTGTCACCTGTCACCTGTCACCTGTCACCTGTCACCTGTCACCTGTCACCTGTCACCTGTCACCTGTCACCTGTCACCTGTCACCTGTCACCTGTCACCTGTCACCTGTCACCTGTCACCTGTCACCTGTCACCTGTCACCTGTCACCTGTCACCTGTCACCTGTCACCTGTCACCTGTCACCTGTCACCTGTCACCTGTCACCTGTCACCTGTCACCTGTCACCTGTCACCTGTCACCTGTCACCTGTCACCTGTCACCTGTCACCTGTCACCTGTCACCTGTCACCTGTCACCTGTCACCTGTCACCTGTCACCTGTCACCTGTCACCTGTCACCTGTCACCTGTCACCTGTCACCTGTCACCTGTCACCTGTCACCTGTCACCTGTCACCTGTCACCTGTCACCTGTCACCTGTCACCTGTCACCTGTCACCTGTCACCTGTCACCTGTCACCTGTCACCTGTCACCTGTCACCTGTCACCTGTCACCTGTCACCTGTCACCTGTCACCTGTCACCTGTCACCTGTCACCTGTCACCTGTCACCTGTCACCTGTCACCTGTCACCTGTCACCTGTCACCTGTCACCTGTCACCTGTCACCTGTCACCTGTCACCTGTCACCTGTCACCTGTCACCTGTCACCTGTCACCTGTCACCTGTCACCTGTCACCTGTCACCTGTCACCTGTCACCTGTCACCTGTCACCTGTCACCTGTCACCTGTCACCTGTCACCTGTCACCTGTCACCTGTCACCTGTCACCTGTCACCTGTCACCTGTCACCTGTCACCTGTCACCTGTCACCTGTCACCTGTCACCTGTCACCTGTCACCTGTCACCTGTCACCTGTCACCTGTCACCTGTCACCTGTCACCTGTCACCTGTCACCTGTCACCTGTCACCTGTCACCTGTCACCTGTCACCTGTCACCTGTCACCTGTCACCTGTCACCTGTCACCTGTCACCTGTCACCTGTCACCTGTCACCTGTCACCTGTCACCTGTCACCTGTCACCTGTCACCTGTCACCTGTCACCTGTCACCTGTCACCTGTCACCTGTCACCTGTCACCTGTCACCTGTCACCTGTCACCTGTCACCTGTCACCTGTCACCTGTCACCTGTCACCTGTCACCTGTCACCTGTCACCTGTCACCTGTCACCTGTCACCTGTCACCTGTCACCTGTCACCTGTCACCTGTCACCTGTCACCTGTCACCTGTCACCTGTCACCTGTCACCTGTCACCTGTCACCTGTCACCTGTCACCTGTCACCTGTCACCTGTCACCTGTCACCTGTCACCTGTCACCTGTCACCTGTCACCTGTCACCTGTCACCTGTCACCTGTCACCTGTCACCTGTCACCTGTCACCTGTCACCTGTCACCTGTCACCTGTCACCTGTCACCTGTCACCTGTCACCTGTCACCTGTCACCTGTCACCTGTCACCTGTCACCTGTCACCTGTCACCTGTCACCTGTCACCTGTCACCTGTCACCTGTCACCTGTCACCTGTCACCTGTCACCTGTCACCTGTCACCTGTCACCTGTCACCTGTCACCTGTCACCTGTCACCTGTCACCTGTCACCTGTCACCTGTCACCTGTCACCTGTCACCTGTCACCTGTCACCTGTCACCTGTCACCTGTCACCTGTCACCTGTCACCTGTCACCTGTCACCTGTCACCTGTCACCTGTCACCTGTCACCTGTCACCTGTCACCTGTCACCTGTCACCTGTCACCTGTCACCTGTCACCTGTCACCTGTCACCTGTCACCTGTCACCTGTCACCTGTCACCTGTCACCTGTCACCTGTCACCTGTCACCTGTCACCTGTCACCTGTCACCTGTCACCTGTCACCTGTCACCTGTCACCTGTCACCTGTCACCTGTCACCTGTCACCTGTCACCTGTCACCTGTCACCTGTCACCTGTCACCTGTCACCTGTCACCTGTCACCTGTCACCTGTCACCTGTCACCTGTCACCTGTCACCTGTCACCTGTCACCTGTCACCTGTCACCTGTCACCTGTCACCTGTCACCTGTCACCTGTCACCTGTCACCTGTCACCTGTCACCTGTCACCTGTCACCTGTCACCTGTCACCTGTCACCTGTCACCTGTCACCTGTCACCTGTCACCTGTCACCTGTCACCTGTCACCTGTCACCTGTCACCTGTCACCTGTCACCTGTCACCTGTCACCTGTCACCTGTCACCTGTCACCTGTCACCTGTCACCTGTCACCTGTCACCTGTCACCTGTCACCTGTCACCTGTCACCTGTCACCTGTCACCTGTCACCTGTCACCTGTCACCTGTCACCTGTCACCTGTCACCTGTCACCTGTCACCTGTCACCTGTCACCTGTCACCTGTCACCTGTCACCTGTCACCTGTCACCTGTCACCTGTCACCTGTCACCTGTCACCTGTCACCTGTCACCTGTCACCTGTCACCTGTCACCTGTCACCTGTCACCTGTCACCTGTCACCTGTCACCTGTCACCTGTCACCTGTCACCTGTCACCTGTCACCTGTCACCTGTCACCTGTCACCTGTCACCTGTCACCTGTCACCTGTCACCTGTCACCTGTCACCTGTCACCTGTCACCTGTCACCTGTCACCTGTCACCTGTCACCTGTCACCTGTCACCTGTCACCTGTCACCTGTCACCTGTCACCTGTCACCTGTCACCTGTCACCTGTCACCTGTCACCTGTCACCTGTCACCTGTCACCTGTCACCTGTCACCTGTCACCTGTCACCTGTCACCTGTCACCTGTCACCTGTCACCTGTCACCTGTCACCTGTCACCTGTCACCTGTCACCTGTCACCTGTCACCTGTCACCTGTCACCTGTCACCTGTCACCTGTCACCTGTCACCTGTCACCTGTCACCTGTCACCTGTCACCTGTCACCTGTCACCTGTCACCTGTCACCTGTCACCTGTCACCTGTCACCTGTCACCTGTCACCTGTCACCTGTCACCTGTCACCTGTCACCTGTCACCTGTCACCTGTCACCTGTCACCTGTCACCTGTCACCTGTCACCTGTCACCTGTCACCTGTCACCTGTCACCTGTCACCTGTCACCTGTCACCTGTCACCTGTCACCTGTCACCTGTCACCTGTCACCTGTCACCTGTCACCTGTCACCTGTCACCTGTCACCTGTCACCTGTCACCTGTCACCTGTCACCTGTCACCTGTCACCTGTCACCTGTCACCTGTCACCTGTCACCTGTCACCTGTCACCTGTCACCTGTCACCTGTCACCTGTCACCTGTCACCTGTCACCTGTCACCTGTCACCTGTCACCTGTCACCTGTCACCTGTCACCTGTCACCTGTCACCTGTCACCTGTCACCTGTCACCTGTCACCTGTCACCTGTCACCTGTCACCTGTCACCTGTCACCTGTCACCTGTCACCTGTCACCTGTTCACTTGTCACCTGTCACTTGTCACTTGTCACTTGTCACCTGTCACCTGTCACTTGTCACTTGTCACCTGTCACCTGTCACCTGTCACCTGTCACCTGTCACCTGTCACCTGTCACCTGTCACCTGTCACCTGTCACCTGTCACCTGTCACCTGTCACCTGTCACCTGTCACCTGTCACCTGTCACCTGTCACCTGTCACCTGTCACCTGTCACCTGTCACCTGTCACCTGTCACCTGTCACCTGTCACCTGTCACCTGTCACCTGTCACCTGTCACCTGTCACCTGTCACCTGTCACTGTCACCTGTCACCTGTCACCTGTCACCTGTCACCTGTCACCTGTCACCTGTCACCTATCACCTGTCACCTGTCACCTGTCACCTGTCACCTGTCACTTTCACCTGTCACCTGTCACCTGTCACCTGTCACCTGTCAACTGTCACCTGTCACCTGTTACCTGTCACCTGTCACCTGTCACCTGTCACCTGTCACCTTTCACTGTCACCTGTCACCTGTCACTTTCACCTGTCACCTGTCACTTGTCACCTTTCACCTGTCACCTGTCACCTGTCAATTGTCACCTGTCACCTGTCACCTGTCACCTGTCACCTGTCACCTGTCACCTGTCACCAGTCACCTGTCACCTGTCACCTGTCACCTGTCACCTGTCACCTGTCACCTGTCACCTGTCACCTGTCACTTTCACCTGTCACCTGTCACCTGTCACCTGTCACCTGTCACCTGTCAACTGTCACCTGTCACCTGTTACCTGTCACCTGTCACCTGTCACCTTTCACTGTCACCTGTCACCTGTCACTTTCACCTGTCACCTGTCACTTGTCACCTTTCACCTGTCACCTGTCACCTGTCAATTGTCACCTGTCACCTGTCACCTGTCACCTGTCACCTGTCACCTGTCACCTGTCACCTGTCACCTGTCACCTGTCACCTGTCACCTGTCACCTGTCACATGTCACCTGTCACCTGTCACCTGTCACCTGTCACCTGTCACCTGTCACTTGTCACCTGTCACCTGTCAACTGTTACCTGTCACCTGTCACTGTCACCTGTCACCTGTCACCTGTCACCTGTCACCTGTCACCTGTCACCTGTCACCTGTCACCTGTCACCTGTCACCTGTCACCTGTCAACTGTCATCTGTCATCTGTTACCTGTCACCTGTCACCTGTCACCTGTCACCTGTCACCTGTCACCTGTCACTGTCACCTGTCACCTGTCACGTGTCACCTGTCACCTGTCACCTGTCACTTGTCACCTGTCACCTGTCACCTGTCACCTGTCACCTGTCACCTGTCACCTGTCACCTGTCACCTGTCACCTGTCACCTGTCACCTGTCACCTATCACTGTCACCTGTCAATTGTCAACTGCCACCTGTCACCTGTCACTTGTCACCTGTCACCTGTCACCTGTCACCTGTCACCTGTCATTGTCACCTGTGACCTGTCACCTGTCACCTGTCACCTGTCACCTGTCACCTGTCACCTGTCACCTGTCACCTGTCACCTGTCACCTGTCACCTGTCACCTGTCACCTGTCACCTGTCACCTGTCACCTGTCACCTGTCACCTGCCACCTGTCACCTGTCACCTGTCACGTGCCAACTATCACCTGTCACTTGTCACCTGTCACCTGTCACCTGTCACCTGTCACTGTCACCTGTCACGTGTCACCTGTCACCTGTCACCTGTCACCTGTCACCTGTCACCTGTCACCTGTGACCTGTGACCTGTCACCTGTCACTGTCACCTGTCACCTGTCACTGTCACCTGTCACCTGTCATCTGTCACTTGTGACCTGTCACCTGTCACCTGTCACCTGTCACCTGTGACCTGTCACCTGTCACCTGTCACCTGTCACCTGTCACCTGTCACCTGTCACCTGTCACTTGTCAACTGTCACCTGTCACCTGTCACCTGTCACCTGTCACCTGTCACCTGTCACCTGTCACCTGTCACCTGTCAACTATCATCTGTCACCTGTCACCTGTCACCTGTCACCTGTCACCTGTCACCTGTCACCTGTCACCTGTCACCTGTCACCTGTCACCTGTCACCTGTCACCTGTCACCTGTCACCTGTCACCTGTCACCTGTCACCTGTCACCTGTCACCTGTCACCTGTCACCTGTCACCTGTCACCTGTCACCTGTCACTGTCACCTGTCATCTGTCACCTGTCACCTGTCACCTGTCATCTGTCACCTGTCATCTGTCACCTGTCACCTGTCACCTGTCACCTGTCACCTGTCACCTGTCACCTGTCACCTGTCACCTGTCACCTGTCACCTGTCACCTGTCACCTGTCACCTGTCACCTGTCACCTGTCACCTGTCACCTGTCACCGTCACCTGTCACCTGTCACCTGTCACTTGTCACCTGTCACCTGTCACCTGTCACTTGTCACCTGTCACCTGTCACCTGTCACCTGTCACCTGTCACCTGTCACCTGTCACCTGTCACCTGTCACCTGTCACCTGTCACCTGTCACCTGTCACCTGTCACCTGTCACCTGTCACCTGTCACCTGTCACCTGTCACCTGTCACCTGTCACCTGTCACTGTCACCTGTCACCTGTCACCTGTCACCTGTCACCTGTCACCTGTCACCTGTCACCTGTCACCTGTCACTTGTCACTTGTCACCTGTCACTTGTCACTTGTCACCTGTCACCTGTCACTTGTCACCTGTCACCTGTCACCTGTCACCTGTCACCTGTCACCTGTCACCTGTCACCTGTCACCTGTCACCTGTCACCTGTCACCTGTCACCTGTCACCTGTCACCTGTCACCTGTCACCTGTCACCTGTCACCTGTCACCTGTCACCTGTCACCTGTCACCTGTCACCTGTCACCTGTCACCTGTCACCTGTCACCTGTCACCTGTCACCTGTCACCTGTCACTTGTCACCTGTCACCTGTCACCTGTCACCTATCACCTGTCACCTGTCACCTGTCACCTGTCACTTTCACCTGTCACCTGTCACCTGTCACTTGTCACCTGTCAACTGTCACCTGTCACCTGTTACCTGTCACCTGTCACCTGTCACCTGTCACCTGTCACCTTTCACTGTCACCTGTCACCTGTCACTTTCACCTGTCACCTGTCACTTGTCACCTTTCACCTGTCACCTGTCACCTGTCAATTGTCACCTGTCACCTGTCACCTGTCACCTGTCACCTGTCACCTGTCACCAGTCACCTGTCACCTGTCACCTGTCACCTGTCACCTGTCACCTGTCACCTGTCACCTGTCACTTTCACCTGTCACCTGTCACCTGTCACCTGTCACCTGTCAACTGTCACCTGTCACCTGTTACCTGTCACCTGTCACCTGTCACCTGTCACCTTTCACTGTCACCTGTCACCTGTCACTTTCACCTGTCACCTGTCACTTGTCACCTTTCACCTGTCACCTGTCACCTGTCAATTGTCACCTGTCACCTGTCACCTGTCACCTGTCACCTGTCACCTGTCACCTGTCACCTGTCACCTGTCACCTGTCACCTGTCACCTGTCACATGTCACCTGTCACCTGTCACCTGTCACCTGTCACCTGTCACCTGTCACTTGTCACCTGTCACCTGTCAACTGTTACCTGTCACCTGTCACTGTCACCTGTCACCTGTCACCTGTCACCTGTCACCTGTCACCTGTCACCTGTCACCTGTCACCTGTCACCTGTCACCTGTCACCTGTCAACTGTCATCTGTCATCTGTTACCTGTCACCTGTCACCTGTCACCTGTCACCTGTCACCTGTCACCTGTCACTGTCACCTGTCACCTGTCACGTGTCACCTGTCACCTGTCACCTGTCACTTGTCACCTGTCACCTGTCACCTGTCACCTGTCACCTGTCACCTGTCACCTGTCACCTGTCACCTGTCACCTGTCACCTGTCACCTGTCACCTGTCACCTGTCACCTATCACTGTCACCTGTCAATTGTCAACTGCCACCTGTCACCTGTCACTTGTCACCTGTCACCTGTCACCTGTCACCTGTCACCTGTCACCTGTCATTGTCACCTGTGACCTGTCACCTGTCACCTGTCACCTGTCACCTGTCACCTGTCACCTGTCACCTGTCACCTGTCACCTGTCACCTGTCACCTGTCACCTGTCACCTGTCACCTGTCACCTGTCACCTGTCACCTGTCACCTGTCACCTGTCACGTGCCAACTATCACCTGTCACTTGTCACCGGTCACCTGTCACCTGTCACCTGTCACTGTCACCTGTCACGTGTCACCTGTCACCTGTCACCTGTCACCTGTCACCTGTCACCTGTCACCTGTGACCTGTGACCTGTCACCTGTCACTGTCACCTGTCACCTGTCACTGTCACCTGTCACCTGTCACTTGTGACCTGTCACCTGTCACCTGTCACCTGTCACCTGTCACCTGTGACCTGTCACCTGTCACCTGTCACCTGTCACCTGTCACCTGTCACCTGTCACCTGTCACTTGTCAACTGTCACCTGTCAC
The DNA here is from genome assembly GCF_029603195.1 of Condylostylus longicornis. NCBI lineage: Eukaryota > Metazoa > Arthropoda > Insecta > Diptera > Dolichopodidae > Condylostylus > Condylostylus longicornis. The sequence continues at coordinate 2,017,574 of NW_026578021.1, read as the reverse complement.
CTGTCACCTGTCACCTGTCACCTGTCACCTGTCACCTGTCACCTGTCACCTGTCACCTGTCAACTGTCATCTGTCACCTGTCACCTGTCACCTGTCACCTGTCACCTGTCCTGTCACCTGTCACCTGTCACCTGTCACCTGTCACCTGTCACCTGTCACCTGTCACCTGTCACCTGTCACCTGTCACCTGTCACCTGTCACCTATCACCTGTCACCTGTCACCTGTCACCTGTCACTGTCACCTGTCAACTGTCACTTGTCACCTGTCACCTGTCACCTGTCACTTGTCACCTGTCACCTGTCACCTGTCACCTGTCACCTGTCACCTGTCACCTGTCACCTGTCACCTGTCACCTGTCACCTGTCACCTGTCACCTGTCACCTGTCACCTGTCACCTGTCACCTGTCACCTGTCACCTGTCACCTGTCACTGTCACCTGTCACCTGTTACCTGTCACCTGTCACCTGTCACCTGTCACCTGTCACCTGTCACCTGTCACTTGTCACTTGACACCTGTCACTTGTCACTTGTCACCTGTCACCTGTCACTTCTCACCTGTCACCTGTCACCTGTCACCTGTCACCTGTCACCTGTCACCTGTCACCTGTCACCTGTTACCTGTCGCCTGCCACCTGTCACCTGTCACCTGTCACCTGTCACCTGTCACCTGTCACTTGTCACTTGACACCTGTCACTTGTCACTTGTCACCTGTCACCTGTCACTTCTCACCTGTCACCTGTCACCTGTCACCTGTCACCTGTCACCTGTCACCTGTCACCTGTCACCTGTCACCTGTTACCTGTCGCCTGCCACCTGTCACCTGTCACCTGTCACCTGTCACTTGTCACCTGTCACCTGTCACCTGTCACCTGTCACCTGTCACCTGTCACCTGTCACCTGTCACCTGTCACCTGTCACCTGTCACCTGTCATCTGTCACCTGTCACCTGTCACTTGTCACCTGTCACCTGTCACCTGTCACCTGTCACTTGTCATCTGTCACTTGTCACTTGTCACCTGTCACCTGTCACCTGTCATCTGTCACTTGTCACTTGTCACCTGTCACCTGTCACTTGTCACCTGTCACCTGTCACCTGTCACCTGTCACCTGTCACCTGTCACCTGTCACCTGTCACCTGTCACCTGTCACCTGTCACCTGTCACCTGTCACCTGTCACCTGTCACCTGTCACCTATCACCTGTCACCTGTCACCTGTCACCTGTCACTGTCACCTGTCAACTGTCACTTGTCACCTGTCACCTGTCACCTGTCACTTGTCACCTGTCACCTGTCACCTGTCACCTGTCACCTGTCACCTGTCACCTGTCACCTGTCACCTGTCACCTGTCACCTGTCACCTGTCACCTGTCACCTGTCACCTGTCACCTGTCACCTGTCACCTGTCACCTGTCACTGTCACCTGTCACCTGTTACCTGTCACCTGTCACCTGTCACCTGTCACCTGTCACCTGTCACCTGTCACTTGTCACTTGACACCTGTCACTTGTCACTTGTCACCTGTCACCTGTCACTTCTCACCTGTCACCTGTCACCTGTCACCTGTCACCTGTCACCTGTCACCTGTCACCTGTCACCTGTCACCTGTTACCTGTCGCCTGCCACCTGTCACCTGTCACCTGTCACCTGTCACTTGTCACCTGTCACCTGTCACCTGTCACCTGTCACCTGTCACCTGTCACCTGTCACCTGTCACCTGTCACCTGTCACCTGTCACCTGTCATCTGTCACCTGTCACCTGTCACTTGTCACCTGTCACCTGTCACCTGTCACCTGTCACTTGTCATCTGTCACTTGTCACTTGTCACCTGTCACCTGTCACTTGTCACCTGTCACCTGTCACCTGTCACCTGTCACCTGTCACCTGTCACCTGTCACCTGTCACCTGTCACCTGTCACCTGTCACCTGTCACCTGTCACCTGTCACCTGTCACCTGTCACCTGTCACCTGTCACCTGTCACCTGTCACTGTCACCTGTCACCTGTCACCTGTCACCTGTCACCTGTCACCTGCCACCTGTCACCTATCACCTGTCACCTGTCACCTGTCACTTGTCACCTGTCACCTGTCACCTGTCACCTGTCACCTGTCACCTGTCACCTGTCACCTGTCACCTGTCACCTGTCACCTGTCACCTGTCACCTGTCACCTGTCACCTGTCACCTGTCACCTGTCACCTGTCACTTGTCATCTGTCACTTGTCACTTGTCACCTGTCACCAGTCACTTGTCACCTGTCACCTGTCACCTGTCACCTGTCACCTGTCACCTGTCACCTGTCACCTGTCACCTGTCACCTGTCACCTGTCACCTGTCACCTGTCACCTGTCACCTGTCACCTGTCACCTGTCACCTGTCACCTGTCACCTATCACCTATCACCTGTCACCTGTCACCTGTCACTTGTCACCTGTCACCTGTCACCTGTCACCTGTCACCTGTCACCTGTCACCTGTCACCAGTCACCTGTCACCTGTCACCTGTCACCTGTCACTGTCACCTGTCACCTGTCACCTGTCACTTGTCACCTGTCACCTGTCACTTGTCACCTGTCACCTATCACCTGTCACCTGTCACCTGTCACTGTCACCTGTCACCTCTCACCTGTCACCTGTCACCTGTCACTTGTCACCTGTCACCTGTCACCTGTCACCTGTCACCTGTCACCTGTCACCTGTCACCTGTCACCTGTCACCTGTCACTTGTCTCCTGTCACCTGTCCCCTGTCACCTGTCACTTGTCACTGTCACCTGTCACTTGTCACCTGTCACCTGTCACCAGTCACTTGTCACCTGTCACCTGTCACCTGTCACCTGTCACCTGTCACCTGTCACCTGTCACCTGTCACCTGTCACTTGTCTCCTGTCACCTGTCACCTGTCACCTGTCACCTGTCACCTGTCACTTGTCACCTGCCACCTGTCACCTGTCACTTGTCACCTGTCACCTGTCACCTGTCTCCTGTCACCTGTCACCTGTCACCTGTCACCTGTCACCTGTCACTTGTCACCTGCCACCTGTCACCTGTCACTGTCACCTGTCACCTGTCACCTGTCACTTGTCACCTGTCACCTGTCACTTGTCACCTGTCACCTATCACCTGTCACCTGTCACCTGTCACTGTCACCTGTCACCTCTCACCTGTCACCTGTCACCTGTCACTTGTCACTTGTCACCTGTCACCTGTCACCTGTCACCTGTCACCTGTCACCTGTCACCTGTCACCTGTCACCTGTCACTTGTCTCCTGTCACCTGTCCCCTGTCACCTGTCACTTGTCACTGTCACCTGTCACTTGTCACCTGTCACCTGTCACCAGTCACTTGTCACCTGTCACCTGTCACCTGTCACCTGTCACCTGTCACCTGTCACCTGTTACTTGTCACCTGTCACCTGTCACCTGTCACCTGTCACCTGTCACCTGTCACCTGTCACTTGTCACCTGCCACCTGTCACCTGTCACCTGTCACTTGTCACCTGTCACCTGTCACCTGTCACCTGTCACTGTCACCTGTCACCTGTCACCTGTCACCTGTCACCTGTCACCTGTCACCAGTCACCTGTCACCTGTCACCTGTCACCTGTCACCTGTCACCTGTCACCTGTCACCTGTCACCTGTCACCTGTCACCTGTCACCTGTCACCTGTCACCTGTCACCTGTCACCTGTCACCTGTCACCTGTCACCTGTAACCCTGTCACCTGTCACTTTCACCTGTCACCTGTCACCTGTCACTTGTCACCTGTCACCTGTCACCTGTCACCTGTCACCTGTCACCTGTCACCTGTCACCTGTCACCTGTCACCTATCACCTGTCACCTGTCACCTGTCACTTGTCACCTGTCACCTGTCACCTGTCACCTGTCACCTGTCACCTGTCACCTGTCACCTGTCACCTGTCACCTGCCACCTGTCACTTATCACCTGTCACCTGTCACTTGTCACTTGTCACTTGTCACCTGTCACCTGTCACCTGTCACCTGTCACCTGTCACCTGTCACCTGCCACCTGTCACCTGTCACCTGTCACCTGTCACCTGTCACCTGCCACCTGCCACCTGTCACCTGTCACTTGTCACCTGTCACCTGTCACCTGTCACCTGTCACTGTCACCTGTCACCTGTCACCTGTCACCTGTCACCTGTCACCTGTCACCTGTCACCTGTCACCTGTCACCTGTCACTTGTCACCTGTCACCTGTCACCTGTCACCTGTCACCTGTCACCTGTCACCTGTCACCTGTCACCTGTCACCTGTCACCTATCACTGTCACCTGTCACCTGTCACCTGTCACTTGTCACTTGTCACCTGCCACCTGCCACCTGTCACCTGTCACTTGTCACCTGTCACCTGTCACTGTCACCTGTCACCTGTCACCTGTCACCTGTCACCTGTCACCTGTCACCTGTCACCTGTCACCTGTCACCTGTCACCTGTCACCTGTCACCTGTCACCTGTCACCTGTCACCTGTCACCTGTCACCTGTCACCTGTCACCTGTCACCTGTCACCTGTCACCTGTCACCTGTCACCTGTCACCTATCACCTGTCACCTGTCACCTGTCACCTGTCACTGTCACCTGTCACCTGTCAACTGTCACTTGTCACCTGTCACCTGTCACCTGTCACTTGTCACCTGTCACCTGTCACCTGTCACCTGTCACCTGTCACCTGTCACCTGTCACCTGTCACCTGTCACCTGTCACCTGTCACCTGTCACCTGTCACCTGTCACCTGTCACCTGTCACCTGTCACCTGTCACTGTCACCTGTCACCTGTTACCTGTCACCTGTCACCTGTCACCTGTCACCTGTCACCTGTCACTTGACACCTGTCACTTGTCACTTGTCACCTGTCACCTGTCACTTCTCACCTGTCACCTGTCACCTGTCACCTGTCACCTGTCACCTGTCACCTATCACCTGTCACCTGTCACCTGTCACTTGTCACCTGTCACCTGTCACCTGTCACCTGTCAACTGTCACCTGTCACCTGTCACCTGTCACCTGTCACCTGTCACCTGTCACCTGTCACCTGTCATCTGTCACCTGTCACCTGTCACTTGTCACCTGTCACCTGTCATCTGTCACTTGTCACTTGTCACCTGTCACCTGTCACTTGTCACCTGTCACCTGTCACCTGTCACCTGTCACCTGTCACCTGTCACCTGTCACCTGTCACCTGTCACCTGTCACCTGTCACCTGTCACCTGTCACCTGTCACCTGTCACCTGTCACCTGTCACCTGTCACCTGTCACCTGTCACCTGTCACTGTCACCTGTCACCTGTCACCTGTCACCTGTCACCTGTCACCTGTCACCTGTCACCTGTCACCTGTCACCTGTCACCTGTCACTTGTCACTTGACACCTGTCACTTGTCACTTGTCACCTGTCACCTGTCACTTCTCACCTGTCACCTGTCACCTGTCACCTGTCACCTGTCACCTGTCACCTGTCACCTGTCACCTGTCACCTGCCACCTGTCACCTATCACCTGTCACCTGTCACCTGTCACTTGTCACCTGTCACCTGTCACCTGTCACCTGTCACCTGTCACCTGTCACCTGTCACCTGTCACCTGTCACCTGTCACCTGTCACCTGTCACCTGTCACCTGTCACCTGTCACCTGTCACCTGTCACTTGTCATCTGTCACTTGTCACTTGTCACCTGTCACCTGTCACTTGTCACCTGTCACCTGTCACCTGTCACCTGTCACCTGTCACCTGTCACCTGTCACCTGTCACCTGTCACCTGTCACCTGTCACCTGTCACCTGTCACCTGTCACCTGTCACCTGTCACCTGTCACCTGTCACCTGTCACCTATCACCTGTCACCTGTCACCTGTCACTTGTCACCTGTCACCTGTCACCTGTCACCTGTCACCTGTCACCTGTCACCTGTCACCTGTCACCTGTCACCTGTCACCTGTCACCTGTCACCTGTCACCTGTCACTGTCACCTGTCACCTGTCACCTGTCACCTGTCACCTGTCACCTGTCACCTGTCACCTGTCACCTGTCACCTGTCACCTGTCACCTGTCACCTGTCACCTGTCACCTGTCACCTGTCACCTGTCACCTGTCACCTGTCACCTGTCACCTGTCACCTGTCACCTGTCACCTGTCACCTGTCACCTGTCATCTGTCACCTGTCACCTGTCACCTGTCACTGTCACCTGTCACCTGTCAACTGTCACTTGTCACCTGTCACCTGTCACCTGTCACTTGTCACCTGTCACCTGTCACCTGTCACCTGTCACCTGTCACCTGTCACCTGTCACCTGTCACCTGTCACCTGTCACCTGTCACCTGTCACCTGTCACCTGTCACCTGTCACCTGTCACCTGTCACCTGTCACCTGTCACCTGTCACCTGTCACCTGTCACCTGTCACCTGTCACCTATCACCTGTCACCTGTCACCTGTCACCTGTCACTGTCACCTGTCACCTGTCAACTGTCACTTGTCACCTGTCACCTGTCACCTGTCACTTGTCACCTGTCACCTGTCACCTGTCACCTGTCACCTGTCACCTGTCACCTGTCACCTGTCACCTGTCACCTGTCACCTGTCACCTGTCACCTGTCACCTGTCACCTGTCACCTGGCACCTGTCACCTGTCACCTGTCACCTGTCACCTGTCACCTGTCACTGTCACCTGTCACCTGTTACCTGTCACCTGTCACCTGTCACCTGTCACCTGTCACCTGTCACCTGTCACTTGACACCTGTCACTTGTCACTTGTCACCTGTCACCTGTCAGTTCTCACCTGTCACCTGTCACCTGTCACCTGTCACCTGTCACCTGTCACCTATCACCTGTCACCTGTCACCTGTCACTTGTCACCTGTCACCTGTCACCTGTCACCTGTCAACTGTCACCTGTCACCTGTCACCTGTCACCTGTCACCTGTCACCTGTCACCTGTCACCTGTCACCTGTCACCTGTCATCTGTCACCTGTCACCTGTCACTTGTCACCTGTCACCTGTCATCTGTCACTTGTCACTTGTCACCTGTCACCTGTCACTTGTCACCTGTCACCTGTCACCTGTCACCTGTCACCTGTCACCTGTCACCTGTCACCTGTCACCTGTCACCTGTCACCTGTCACCTGTCACCTGTCACCTGTCACCTGTCACCTGTCACCTGTCACCTGTCACCTGTCACCTGTCACCTGTCACCTGTCACCTGTCACTGTCACCTGTCACCTGTCACCTGTCACCTGTCACCTGTCACCTGTCACCTGTCACCTGTCACCTGTCACCTGTCACTTGTCACTTGACACCTGTCACTTGTCACTTGTCACCTGTCACCTGTCACTTCTCACCTGTCACCTGTCACCTGTCACCTGTCACCTGTCACCTGTCACCTGTCACCTGTCACCTGTCACCTGCCACCTGTCACCTATCACCTGTCACCTGTCACCTGTCACTTGTCACCTGTCACCTGTCACCTGTCACCTGTCACCTGTCACCTGTCACCTGTCACCTGTCACCTGTCACCTGTCACCTGTCACCTGTCACCTGTCACCTGTCACCTGTCACCTGTCACTTGTCATCTGTCACTTGTCACTTGTCACCTGTCACCTGTCACTTGTCACCTGTCACCTGTCACCTGTCACCTGTCACCTGTCACCTGTCACCTGTCACCTGTCACCTGTCACCTGTCACCTGTCACCTGTCACCTGTCACCTGTCACCTGTCACCTGTCACCTGTCACCTGTCACCTATCACCTGTCACCTGTCACCTGTCACTTGTCACCTGTCACCTGTCACCTGTCACCTGTCACCTGTCACCTGTCACCTGTCACCTGTCACCTGTCACCTGTCACCTGTCACCTGTCACCTGTCACTGTCACCTGTCACCTGTCACCTGTCACTTGTCACCTGTCACCTGTCACTTGTCACCTGTCACCTATCACCTGTCACCTGTCACCTGTCACTGTCACCTGTCACCTCTCACCTGTCACCTGTCACTTGTCACCTGTCACCTGTCACCTGTCACCTGTCACCTGTCACCTGTCACCTGTCACCTGTCACCTGTCACTTGTCTCCTGTCACCTGTCCCCTGTCACCTGTCACTTGTCACTGTCACCTGTCACTTGTCACCTGTCACCTGTCACCAGTCACTTGTCACCTGTCACCTGTCACCTGTCACCTTTCACCTGTCACCTGTCACCTGTCACCTGTCACCTGTCACTTGTCTCCTGTCACCTGTCCCCTGTCACCTGTCACTTGTCACTGTCACCTGTCACTTGTCACCTGACACCTGTCACCAGTCACCTGTCACCTGTCACCTGTCACCTGTCACCTGTCACCTGTCACCTATCACCTGTCACTTGTGACCTGTCACCTGTCACTTGTCACCTGTCACCTGTCACCTGTCACTTGTCACTTGTCACCTGTCACCTGTCACCTGTCACCTGTCACCTGTCACTGTCACCTGTCATCTGTCACCTGTCACCTGTCACTCGTCACTTGTCATCTGTCACTTGTCACCTGTCACCTGTCACTTGTCACTTGTCACCTGTCACCTGTCACCTGTCACCTGTCACCTGTCACCTGTCACCTGTCACCTGTCACCTGTCACCTGTCACCTGTCACCTGTCACCTGTCACCTGTCACCTGTCACCTGTCACCTGTCACCTATCACCTGTCACCTGTCACCTGTCACCTGTCACTTGTCACCTGTCACCTGTCACCTGTCACCTGTCACCTGTCACCTGTCACCTGTCACCTGTCACTGTCACCTGTCACCTGTCACCTGTCACTTGTCACCTGTCACCTGTCACTTGTCACCTGTCACCTGTCACCTGTCACCTGTCACCTGTCACCTGTCACCTGTCACTGTCACTTGTCAGTTGTCACCTGTCACCTGTCACCTGTCACCTGTCACCTGTCACCTGTCACCTGTCACCTGTCACCAGTCACCTGTCACCTGTCACCTGTCGCCTGTCACCTGTCACCTGTCACCTGTCACCTATCACCTGTCACCTGTCACCTGTCACCTGTCACCTGTCACCTGTCACCTGTCACCTGTCACCTGTCACCTGTCACCTGTCACCTGTCACCTGTCACTTGTCACCTGCCACCTGCCACCTGTCACCTGTCACTTGTCACCTGTCACCTGTCACTGTTACCTGTCACCTGTCACCTGTCACCTGTCACTGTCACCTGTCACCTGTCACCTGTCACTTGTCACCTGTCACCTGTCACTTGTCACCTGTCACCTGTCACCTGTCACCTGTCATCTGTCATCTGTCATCTGTCATCTGTCATCTGTTATCTGTCAATTGTCATCTGTCGTCTGTAAACAGTCATTTGTCATCTGTCATCTCTCATCCGTCATGTGTCATCAGTCATCTGTCATATGCCATGTGTCATGTGTCATGTGTCATCTGTCATCTGTCATCTGTCATCTGTCATCTGTCACCTGTCATATGTCATCTGCCATGTGTCATGTTTAATCTGCCATCTGTCATCTGTCATTTGTCATCTAACACCTGTCATCTGTCATCTGTCATCTGTCATCTGTCATCTGTCATCTGTCATCTGTCATCTGTCATCTGTCATCCGTCTTCTGTCATCTGTCATCTGTCATCTGTCATCTGTTATCTGTCATCTGTCATCTGTCATCTGTCATCTGTCATCTGTCATCTGTCATCTGTCATCTGTCATCTGTCATCTGTCATCTGTCATCTGTCATCTGTCATCTGTCATCTGTCATCTGTCATCTGTCATCTGTCATCTGTCATCTGTCATCTGTCATCTGTCATCTGTCATCTGTCATCTGTCAATTGTCATCTGTCGTCTGTCAACCGTCATTTGTCATCTGTTATCTGTCATCCGTCATATGTCATCAGCCATCTGTCATCTGTCATCTGTCATCTGTCATCTGTCATCTGTCATCTGTCATCTGTCATCTGTCATCTGTCATCTGTCATCTGTCATCTGTCATCTGTCATCTGTCATCTGTCATCTGTCATCTGTCAATTGTCATCTGTCGTCTGTCAACCGTCATTTGTCATCTGTTATCTGTCATCCGTCATATGTCATCAGTCATCTGTCATCTGTTATCTGTCATCCGTCATATGTCATCAGTCATCTGTCATCTGTCATCTGTCATCTGTCATCTGTCATCTGTCATCTGTCATCTGTCATCTGTCATCTGTCATCTGTCATCTGTCATCTGTCATCTGTCATCTGTCATCTGTCATCTGTCATCTGTCATCTGTCATCTGTCAATTGTCATCTGTCGTCTGTCAACCGTCATTTGTCATCTGTTATCTGTCATCCGTCATATGTCATCAGTCATCTGTCTTATGCCATGTGTCATGTGTCATCTGTCATTTGTCATCTGTCATCTGTCATCTGTCACCTGTCACCTGTCACCTGTCACCTGTCACCTGTCACCTGTCACCTGTCACCTGTCACCTGTCACTGTCACTTGTCACCTGCCACCTGCCACCTGTCACCTGTCACCTGTCACCTGTCACCTGTCACTGTCACCTGTCACCTGTCACCTGTCACTTGTCACCTGTCACCTGTCACTTGTCACCTGTCACCTGTCACCTGTCACCTGTCACCTGTCACCTGTCACCTGTCACCTGTCACCTGTCACCTGTCACCTGTCACCTGTCACCTGTCACCTGTCACCTGTCACCTGTCACCTGTCACCTGTCACCTGTCACCTGTCACCTGTCACTTGTCACCTGCCACCTGCCACCTGTCACCTGTCACTTGTCACCTGTCACCTGTCACTGTCACCTGTCACCTGTCACCTGTCACCTGTCACCTGTCACCTGTCACCTGTCACCTGTCACCTGTCACCTGTCACCTGTCACCTGTCACCTGTCACCTCTCACCTGTCACCTGTCACCTATCACCTGTCACCTGTCACCTGTCACCTGTCACCTGTCACCTGTCACCTGTCACCTGTCACCTGTCACCTGTCACCTGTCACCTGTCACCTGTCACCTGTCACCTGTCATCTGTCATCTGTCATCTGTCATCTGTCATCTGTCATCTGTCATCTGTCATCTGTCATCTGTCATCTGTCATCTGTCATCTGTCATCTGTCATCTGTCATCTGTCATCTGTCATCTGTCATCTGTCATCTGTCATCTGTCATCTGTCATCTGTTATCTGTCAATTGTCATCTGTCGTCTGTAAACAGTCATTTGTCATCTGTCATCTCTCATCCGTCATGTGTCATCAGTCATCTGTCATATGCCATGTGTCATGTGTCATGTGTCATCTGTCATCTGTCATCTGTCATCTGTCATCTGTCACCTGTCATATGTCATCTGCCATGTGTCATGTTTAATCTGCCATCTGTCATCTGTCATTTGTCATCTAACACCTGTCATCTGTCATCTGTCATCTGTCATCTGTCATCTGTCATCTGTCATCTGTCATCTGTCATCTGTCATCTGTCATCCGTCTTCTGTCATCTGTCATCTGTCATCTGTTATCTGTCATTTGTCATCTGTCATCAGTCATCTGTCATCTGTCATCTGTCATCTGTCATCTGTCATCTGTCATCTGTCATCTGTCATCTGTCATCTGTCATCTGTCATCTGTCATCTGTCATCTGTCATCTGTCATCTGTCATCTGTCATCTGTCATCTGTCAATTGTCATCTGTCGTCTGTCAACCGTCATTTGTCATCTGTTATCTGTCATCCGTCATATGTCATCAGTCATCTGTCATCTGTCATCTGTCATCTGTCATCTGTCATCTGTCATCTGTCATCTGTCATCTGTCATCTGTCATCTGTCATCTGTCATCTGTCATCTGTCATCTGTCATCTGTCATCTGTCATCTGTCATCTGTCATCTGTCATCTGTCATCTGTCAATTGTCATCTGTCGTCTGTCAACCGTCATTTGTCATCTGTTATCTGTCATCCGTCATATGTCATCAGTCATCTGTCTTATGCCATGTGTCATGTGTCATCTGTCATTTGTCATCTGTCATCTGTCATCTGTCACCTGTCACCTGTCACCTGTCACCTGTCACCTGTCACCTGTCACCTGTCACCTGTCACCTGTCACCTGTCACCTGTCACCTGTCACTGTCACCTGTCACCTGTCACCTGTCACTTGTCACCTGTCACCTGTCACTTGTCACCTGTCACCTATCACCTGTCACCTGTCACCTGTCACTGTCACCTGTCACCTCTCACCTGTCACCTGTCACCTGTCACTTGTCACCTGTCACCTGTCACCTGTCACCTGTCACCTGTCACTGTCACCTGTCATCTGTCACCTGTCACCTGTCACTCGTCACTTGTCATCTGTCACTTGTCACCTGTCACCTGTCACTTGTCACTTGTCATCTGTCACCTGTCACCTGTCACCTGTCACCTGTCACCTGTCACTTGTCACCTGTCACCTGTCACCTGTCACCTGTCACCTGTCACCTGTCACCTGTCACTGTCACCTGTCACCTGTCACCTGTCACTTGTCACCTGTCACCTGTCACTTGTCACCTGTCACCTGTCACCTGTCACCTGTCACCTGTCACTTGTCACCTGTCACCTGTCACTTGTCACCTGTCACCTATCACCTGTCACCTGTCACCTGTCACTGTCACCTGTCACCTCTCACCTGTCACCTGTCACCTGTCACTTGTCACCTGTCACCTGTCACCTGTCACCTGTCACCAGTCACTTGTCACCTGTCACCTGTCACCTGTCACCTGTCACCTGTCACCTGTCACCTGTCACCTGTCACCTGTCACCTGTCACTTGTCTCCTGTCACCTGTCCCCTGTCACCTGTCACTTGTCACTGTCACCTGTCACTTGTCACCTGACACCTATCACCTGTCACCTGTCACCTGTCACTGTCACCTGTCACCTCTCACCTGTCACCTGTCACTTGTCACCTGTCACCTGTCACCTGTCACCTGTCACCTGTCACTGTCACCTGTCATCTGTCACCTGTCACCTGTCACTCGTCACTTGTCATCTGTCACTTGTCACCTGTCACCTGTCACTTGTCACTTGTCACCTGTCACCTGTCACCTGTCACCTGTCACCTGTCACCTGTCACTTGTCACCTGTCACCTGTCACCTGTCACCTGTCACCTGTCACCTGTCACCTGTCACCTGTCACTGTCACCTGTCACCTGTCACCTGTCACTGTCACCTGTCACTTGTCACCTGACACCTGTCACCAGTCACCTGTCACCTGTCACCTGTCACCTGTCACCTGTCACCTGTCACCTGTCACCTGTCACCTATCACCTGTCACTTGTGACCTGTCACCTGTCACCTGTCACTTGTCACCTGTCACCTGTCACCTGTCACTTGTCACTTGTCACCTGTCACCTGTCACCTGTCACCTGTCACCTGTCACCTGTCACTGTCACCTGTCATCTGTCACCTGTCACCTGTCACTCGTCACTTGTCATCTGTCACTTGTCACCTGTCACCTGTCACTTGTCACTTGTCACCTGTCACCTGTCACCTGTCACCTGTCACCTGTCACCTGTCACCTGTCACCTGTCACCTGTCACCTGTCACCTGTCACCTGTCACCTGTCACCTGTCACCTGTCACCTGTCTCCTATCACCTGTCACCTGTCACCTGTCACCTGTCACTTGTCACCTGTCACCTGTCACCTGTCACCTGTCACCTGTCACCTGTCACCTGTCACTGTCACCTGTCACCTGTCACTTGTCACTTGTCACCTGTCACCTGTCACTTGTCACCTGTCACCTGTCACCTGTCACCTGTCACCTGTCACCTGTCACCTGTCACCTGTCACTGTCACTTGTCAGTTGTCACCTGTCACCTGTCACCTGTCACCTGTCACCTGTCACCTGTCACCTGTCACCTGTCACCAGTCACCTGTCACCTGTCACCTGTCGCCTGTCACCTGTCACCTGTCACCTGTCACCTATCACCTGTCACCTGTCACCTGTCACCTGTCACCTGTCACCTGTCACCTGTCACCTGTCACCTGTCACCTGTCACCTGTCACCTGTCACCTGTCACCTGTCACCTGTCACCTGTCACCTGTCACCTGTCACCTGTCACTTGTCACCTTCCACCTGCCACCTGTCACCTGTCACTTGTCACCTGTCACCTGTCACTGTCACCTGTCACCTGTCACCTGTCACCTGTCACCTATCACCTGTCACCTGTCACCTGTCACCTGTCACCTGTCACCTGTCACCTGTCACCTGTCACCTGTCACCTGTCACCAGTCACCTGTCACCTGACACCTGTCACCTGTCACCTGTCACCTGTCACTGTCACCTGTCACCTGTCACCTGTCACTTGTCACCTGTCACCTGTCACTTGTCACCTGTCACCTGTCACCTGTCACCTGTCACCTGTCACCTGTCACCTGTCACCTGTCACCTGTCACCTGTCACCTGTCACCTGTCACCTGTCACCTGTCACCTGTCACCTGTCACCTGTCACTTGTCACCTGCCACCTGCCACCTGTCACCTGTCAGTTGTCACCTGTCACCTGTCACTGTCACCTGTCACCTGTCACCTGTCACCTGTCACTGTCACCTGTCACCTGTCACCTGTCACTTGTCACCTGTCACCTGTCACTTGTCACCTGTCACCTGTCACCTGTCACCTGTCACCTGTCACCTGTCACCTGTCACCTGTCACCTGTCACCTGTCACCTGTCACCTGTCACCTGTCACCTGTCACCTGTCACCTGTCACCTGTCACCTGTCACCTGTCACTTGTCACCTGCCACCTGCCACCTGTCACCTGTCACTTGTCACCTGTCACCTGTCACTGTCACCTGTCACCTGTCACCTGTCACCTGTCACCTGTCACCTGTCACCTGTCACCTGTCACCTGTCACCTGTCACCTGTCACCTGTCACCTGTCACCTGTCACCTGTCACCTGTCACCTGTCACCTGTCACCTATCACCTGTCACCTGTCACCTGTCACCTGTCACCTGTCACCTGTCACCTGTCATCTGTCATCTGTCACCTGTCACCTGTCATCTGTCATCTGTCATCTGTCATCTGTCATCTGTCATCTGTCATCTGTCATCTGTCATCTGTCATCTGTCATCTGTCATCTGTCATCTGTCATCTGTCATCTGTCATCTGTCATCTGTCATCTGTCATCTGTCATCTGTCATCTGTCATCTGTCATCTGTTATCTGTCAATTGTCATCTTTCGTCTGTAAACAGTCATTTGTCATCTGTCATCTCTCATCCGTCATGTGTCATCAGTCATTTGTCATCTAACACCTGTCATCTGTCATCTGTCATCTGTCATCTGTCATCTGTCATCTGTCATCTGTCATCCGTCTTCTGTCATCTGTCATCTGTCATCTGTTATCTGTCATCTGTCATCTGTCATCTGTCATCTGTCATCTGTCATCTGTCATCTGTCATCTGTCATCTGTCATCTGTCGTCTGTCATCTGTCATCTGTCATCTGTCATCTGTCATCTGTCATCTGTCAATTGTCATCTGTCGTCTGTCAACCGTCATTTGTCATCTGTTATCTGTCATCCGTCATATGTCATCAGTCATCTGTCTTATGCCATGTGTCATGTGTCATCTGTCATTTGTCATCTGTCATCTGTCATCTGTCATTTGTCATCTGTCATCTCTCATCTGTCATCTGTCATCTGTCATCTGTCATCTGTCATCTGTCATCTGTCATCTGTCATCTGTCATCTGTCGTCTGTCATCTGTCATCTGTCATCTGTCATCAGTCATCAGTCATCTGCCATGTGTCATTTGTCATCTGTCATCTGTCATCTTTCAACTATCCTCTGTCATTTGTCATCTGTCATCTGTCATCTGTCATCTGTCATCTGTCATCTGTCATCTGTCATCTGTCATCTGTCATCTGTCATCTGTCATCTGTCATCTGTCATTTGTCATCAGTCATCTGTCATCTGCCATGTGTCATGTGTCATCTGTCATCTGTCATCTGTCATCTGTCAATTGTCATCTGTCGTCTGTCAACAGTCATTTGTCATCTGTCATCTGTCATCTGTTATCTGTCATATGTCATCTGTCATCAGTCATCTGTCATCTGTCATCTGTCATCTGTCATTTGTCATCTGTCATCTGTCATCTGTCATCTGTCATCTGTCATCTGTCATCTGTCATCTGTTATCTGTCATATGTCATCTGTCATCAGTCATCTGTCATCTGTCATCTGTCATCTGTCATTTGTCATCTGTCATCTCTCATCTGTCATCTGTTATCTGTCATCCGTCTTCTGTCATCTGTCATCTGTCATCTGTCATCTGTTATCTGTCATATGTCATCTGTCATCAGTCATCTGTCATCTGTCATCTGTCATCTGTCATTTGTCATCTGTCATCTGTCATCTGTCATCTGTCATCTGTCATCTGTCATCTGTCATCTGTCATCTGTCATCTGTCATTTGTCATCTGTCATCTGTCATCTGTCATCTGTCATCTGTCATCTGTCATCTGTCATCTGTCATCTGTCATCTGTCATCTGTCATCTGTCATCTGTCATTTGTCATCAGTCATCTGTCATCTGCCATGTGTCATGTGTCATCTGTCATCTGTCATCTGTCATCTGTCAATTGTCATCTGTCGTCTGTCAACAGTCATTTGTCATCTGTCATCTGTCATCAGTCATCAGTCATCTGTAATCTGCCATTTGTCATTTGTCATCTGTCATCTGTCAATTGTCATCTGTCATCTGTCATCTGTCATCTGTCATCTGTCATCTGTCATCTGTCATCTGTCATCTGTCGTCTGTCATCTGTCATCTGTCATCTGTCATCAGTCATCAGTCATCTGCCATGTGTCATTTGTCATCTGTCATCTGTCATCTTTCAACTATCCTCTGTCATTTGTCATCTGTCATCTGTCATCTGTCATCTGTCATCTGTCATCTGTCATCTGTCATCTGTCATCTGTCATCTGTCATCTGTCATCTGTCATCTGTCATCTGTCATCTGTCATTTGTCATCAGTCATCTGTCATCTGCCATGTGTCATGTGTCATCTGTCATCTGTCATCTGTCATCTGTCAATTGTCATCTGTCGTCTGTCAACAGTCATTTGTCATCTGTCATCTGTCATCTGTTATCTGTCATATGTCATCTGTCATCAGTCATCTGTCTTATGCCATGTGTCATGTGTCATCTGTCATTTGTCATCTGTCATCTGTCATCTGTCATTTGTCATCTGTCATCTCTCATCTGTCATCTGTTATCTGTCATCCGTCTTCTGTCATCTGTCATCTGTCATCTGTCATCTGTTATCTGTCATATGTCATCTGTCATCAGTCATCTGTCATCTGTCATCTGTCATCTGTCATTTGTCATCTGTCATCTGTCATCTGTCATCTGTCATCTGTCATCTGTCATCTGTCATCTGTCATCTGTCATCTGTCATCTGTCATCTGTCATCTGTCATTTGTCATCAGTCATCTGTCATCTGCCATGTGTCATGTGTCATCTGTCATCTGTCATCTGTCATCTGTCAATTGTCATCTGTCGTCTGTCAACAGTCATTTGTCATCTGTCATCTGTCATCAGTCATCAGTCATCTGTAATCTGCCATTTGTCATTTGTCATCTGTCATCTGTCAATTGTCATCTGTCGTCTGTCAACTGTCATTTGTCATCTGTCATCTGTCATCTAACATCTGCCATGTGCAATGTGTCATCTGTCATTTGTCATCTGTCAATTGTCATCTCTACATCTGTCAAGTGTCATTTGTCATCTGTCATTTGTCATCAGTCATCTGTCATCTGCCATGTGTCATGTGTCATCTGTCATCTGTCATCTGTCATCTGTCATCTATCAGTTGTCATCTGTCGTATGTTAACTGTCATTTGTCATCTGTCATCTGCCATCTGTCATCTGTCAGCTGTCATCAGACATCTGTCATCTGTCATATGTCATCTGTTTTCTGTCATATGTCATCTTTCATATGTCATATGTCATCTGTCATCTGCCATCTGTCATCTGTCATCTGTCATTTGTCATCTGTCATCTGTCATCTGTCATCTGTCAGCTGTCATCTGTCATCTGTCATCTGTCATCTGTCATCTGTCATCTGTCATCTGTCATCTGTCATCTGTCATCTGTCATCTGTCATCTGTCATCTGTCATCTGTCGTCTGTCAACTGTCATCTGTCATCTGTCATCTGTCATCTGTCATCTGTCATCTGTCATCTGTCATCTGTCATCTGTCATCTGTCATCTGTCATCTGTCATCTGTCATCTGTCATCTGTCATCTGTCATCTGTCATCTGTCATCTGTCATCTGTCATCTGTCATCTGTCAATTGTCATCTGTCGTCTGTCAACAGTCATTTGTCATCTGTCATCTGTCATCAGTCATCAGTCATCTGTAATCTGCCATTTGTCATTTGTCATCTGTCATCTGTCAATTGTCATCTGTCGTCTGTCAACTGTCATTTGTCATCTGTCATCTGTCATCTAACATCTGCCATGTGCAATGTGTCATCTGTCATTTGTCATCTGTCAATTGTCATCTGTCATCTGTCAAGTGTCATTTGTCATCTGTCATTTGTCATCAGTCATCTGCCATGTGTCATGTGTCATCTGTCATCTGTCATCTGTCATCTGTCATCTATCAGTTGTCATCTGTCGTATGTTAACTGTCATTTGTCATCTGTCATCTGCCATCTGTCATCTGTCAGCTGTCATCAGACATCTGTCATCTGTCATATGTCATCTGTTTTCTGTCATATGTCATCTTTCATATGTCATATGTCATCTGCCATCTGTCATCTGTCATCTGTCATTTGTCATCTGTCATCTGTCATCTGTCATCTGTCATCTGTCATCTGTCATCTGTCATCTGTCATCTGTCATCTGTCATCTGTCATCTGTCATCTGTCATCTGTCATCTGTCATCTGTCATCTGTCATCTGTCGTCTGTCAACTGTCATCTGTCATCAGTCATCAGTCATCTGTAATCTGCCATTTGTCATTTGTCATCTGTCATCTGTCAATTGTCATCTGTCGTCTGTCAACTGTCATTTGTCATCTGTCATCTGTCATCTAACATCTGCCATGTGCAATGTGTCATCTGTCATTTGTCATCTGTCAATTGTCATCTGTCATCTGTCAAGTGTCATTTGTCATCTGTCATTTGTCATCAGTCATCTGTCATCTGCCATGTGTCATGTTTCATCTGTCATCTGTCATCTGTCATCTGTCATCTGTCATCTATCAGTTGTCATCTGTCGTATGTTAACTGTCATTTGTCATCTGTCATCTGCCATCTGTCATCTGTCAGCTGTCATCAGACATCTGTCATCTGTCATATGTCATCTGTTTTCTGTCATATGTCATCTTTCATATGTCATATGTCATCTGTCATCTGCCATCTGTCATCTGTCATCTGTCATCTGTCATCTGCCATCTGTCATCTGTCATCTGTCATCTGTCATCTGTCAACTGTCATCTGTCATCTGTCATCTGTCATCTGTCATCTGTCATCTGTCATCTGTCATCTGTCATCTGTCATCTGTCATCTGTCATCTGTCGTCTGTCATCTGTCATCTGTCATCTGTCATCTGTCATCTGTCATCTGTCATCTGTCATCTGTCATCTGTCATCTGTCATCTGTCATCTGTCATCTGTCATCTGTCATCTGTCATCTGTCATCTGTCATCTGTCATCTGTCATCTGTCATCTGTCATCTGTCATCTGTCATCTGTCATCTGTCATCTGTCATCTGTCATCTGTCATCTGTCATCTGTCATCTGTCATCTGTCATCTGTCATCTGTCATCTGTCATCTGTCATCTGTCATCTGTCATCTGTCATCTGTCGTCTGTCAACTGTCATCTGTCATCTGTCATCTGTCATCTGTCATCTGTCATCTGTCATCTGTCATCTGTCATCTGTCATCTGTCATCTGTCATCTGTCATCTGTCATCTGTCATCTGTCATCTGTCATCTGTCATCTGTCATCTGTCATCTGTCACCTGTCACCTGTCACCTGTCACCTGTCACCTGTCACCTGTCACCTGTCACTTGTCACCTGCCACCTGCCACCTGTCACCTGTCACTTGTCACCTGTCACCTGTCACTGTCACCTGTCACCTGTCACCTGTCACCTGTCACTGTCACCTGTCACCTGTCACCTGTCACTTGTCACATGTCACCTGTCACTTGTTACCTGTCACCTGTCACCTGTCACCTGTCACCTGTCACCTGTCACCTGTCACCTGTCACCTGTCACCTGTCACCTGTCACCTGTCACCTGTCACCTGTCACCTGTCACCTGTCACCTGTCACCTGTCACTTGTCACCTGCCACCTGCCACCTGTCACCTGTCACTTGTCACCTGTCACCTGTCACTGTCACCTGTCACCTGTCACCTGTCACCTGTCACCTGTCACCTGTCACCTGTCACCTGTCACCTGTCACCTGTCACCTGTCACCTGTCACCTGTCACCTGTCACCTGTCACCTATCACCTGTCACCTGTCACCTGTCACCTGTCACCTGTCACCTGTCACCTGTCACCTGTCACCTGTCACCTGTCACCTGTCACCTGTCATCTGTCATCTGTCATCTGTCATCTGTCATCTGTCATCTGTCATCTGTCATCTGTCATCTGTCATCTGTCATCTGTCATCTGTCATCTGTCATCTGTCATCTGTCATCTGTCATCTGTCATCTGTCATCTGTCAATTGTCATCTGTCGTCTGTAAACCGTCATTTGTCATCTGTCATCTGTCATCCGTCATGTGTCATCAGTCATCTGTCATATGCCATGTGTCATGTGTCATCTGTCATCTGTCATCTGTCATCTGTCATCTGTCAACTGTCATATGTCATCTGCCATGTGTCATGTTTAATCTGCCATCTGTCATCTGTCATTTGTCATCTAACACCTGTCATCTGTCATCTGTCATCTGTCATCTGTCATCTGTCATCTGTCATCTGTCATCTGTCATCTGTCATCTGTCATCCGTCTTCTGTCATCTGTCACCTGTCATCTGTTATCTGTCATCTGTCATCTGTCATCAGTCATCTGTCATCTGTCATCTGTCATCTGTCATCTGTCATCTGTCATCTGTCATCTGTCATCTGTCATCTGTCATCTGTCATCTGTCATCTGTCATCTGTCATCTGTCATCTGTCATCTGTCATCTGTCATCTGTCATCTGTCATCTGTCATCTGTCATCTGTCAATTGTCATCTGTCGTCTGTCAACCGTCATTTGTCATCTGTTATCTGTCATCCGTCATATGTCATCAGTCATCTGTCTTATGCCATGTGTCATGTGTCATCTGTCATTTGTCATCTGTCATCTGTCATCTGTCATCTGTCATCTGTCATCTCTCATCTGTCATCTGTCATCTGTCATCTGTCATCTGTCATCTGTCATCTGTCATCTGTCGTCTGTCATCTGTCATCTGTCATCTGTCATCAGTCATCAGTCATCTGCCATGTGTCATTTGTCATCTGTCATCTGTCATCTTTCAACTATCCTCTGTCATTTGTCATCTGTCATCTGTCGCCTGTCATCTGTTATCTGTCATCCGTCTTCTGTCATCTGTCATCTGTCATCTGTCATCTGTTATCTGTCATACGTCATCTGTCATCAGTCATCTGTCATCTGTAATCTGTCATCTGTCATTTGTCATCTGTCATCTGTCATCTGTCATCTGTCATCTGTCATCTGTCATCTGTCATCTGTCATCTGTCATCTGTCATTTGTCATCAGTCATCTGTCATCTGCCATGTGTCATGTGTCATCTGTCATCTGTCATCTGTCATCTGTCAATTGTCATCTGTCGTCTGTCAACAGTCATTTGTCATCTGTCATCTGTCATCAGTCATCAGTCATCTGTAATCTGCCATTTGTCATTTGTCATCTGTCATCTGTCAATTGTCATCTGTCGTCTGTCAACTGTCATTTGTCATCTGTCATCTGTCATCTAACATCTGCCATGTGCAATGTGTCATCTGTCATTTGTCATCTGTCAATTGTCATCTGTCATCTGTCAAGTGTCATTTGTCATTTGTCATCAGTCATCTGTCATCTGCCATGTGTCATGTGTGATCTGTCATCTGTCATCTGTCATCTGTCATCTGTCATCTATCAGTTGTCATCTGTCGTATGTTAACTGTCATTTGTCATCTGTCATCTGCCATCTGTCATCTGTCAGCTGTCATCAGACATCTGTCATCTGTCATATGTCATCTGTTTTCTGTCATATGTCATCTTTCATATGTCATATGTCATCTGTCATCTGCCATCTGTCATCTGTCATCTGTCATTTGTCATCTGTCATCTGTCATCTGTCATCTGTCATCTGTCATCTGTCATCTGTCATCTGTCATCTGTCATCTGTCATCTGTCATCTGTCATCTGTCATCTGTCATCTGTCATCTGTCATCTGTCATCTGTCGTCTGTCAACTGTCATCTGTCATCTGTCATCTGTCATCTGTCATCTGTCATCTGTCATCTGTCATCTGTCATCTGTCATCTGTCATCTGTCATCTGTCATCTGTCATCTGTCATCTGTCATCTGTCATCTGTCATCTGTCATCTGTCATCTGTCATCTGTCATCTGTCATCTGTCATCTGTCATCTGTCATCTGCCATCTGTCATCTGTCATCTGTCATCTGTCATCTGTCAACTGTCATCTGTCATCTGTCATCTGTCATCTGTCAGCTGTCATCTGTCATCTGTCATCTGTCATCTGTCAATTGGCATCTGTCGTCTGTCAACTGTCATGTTGTCATCTGTCATCTGCCATGTGTCATCTGTCATCTGTCATCAGACATCTGTCGTCTGTCATCTGTCTTCTGTCATATGTCATATGTCATATGTCATCTGTCATCTGTCATCTGTCATCTGTCAACTGTCATCTGTCTTCTGTCATCTGTCATCTGTCATATGTCATCAGTCATCTGTCTTATGCCATGTGTCATGTGTCATCTGTCATTTGTCATCTGTCATCTGTCATCTGTCATCTGTCATCTGTCATCTCTCATCTGTCATCTGTCATCTGTCATCTGTCATCTGTCATCTGTCATCTGTCATCTGTCATCTGTCATCTGTCATCTGTCATCTGTCATCTGTCATCTGTCATCTGTCATCTGTCATCTGTCATCTGTCATCTGTCATCTGTCATCTGTCATCTGTCATCTGTCATCTGTCATCTGTCATCTGTCATCTGTCATCTGTCATCTGTCATCTGTCATCTGTCATCTGTCATCTGTCATCTGTCATCTGCCATCTGTCATCTGCCATCTGTCATCTGTCAACTGTCATCTGTCATCTGTCATCTGTCATCTGTCAGCTGTCATCTGTCATCTGTCAATTGGCATCTGTCGTCTATCAACTGTCATGTTGTCATCTGTCATCTGCCATGTGTCATCTGTCATCTGTCATCAGACATCTGTCGTCTGTCATCTGTCTTCTGTCATATGTCATATGTCATCTGTCATCTGTCATCTGTCATCTGTCAACTGTCATCTGTCTTCTGTCATCTGTCATCTGTCATCTGTCATCTGTCATCTGTCATCTGTCATCTGTCATCTGTCATCTGTCATCTGTCATCTGTCATCTGTCATCTGTCATCTGTCATCTGTCATCTGTCATCTGTCATCTGTCATCTGTCATCTGTCATCTGTCATCTGTCATCTGTCATCTGTCATCGGTCATCTGTCATCTGTCAATTGGCATCTGTCGTCTGTCAACTGTCATGTTGTCATCTGTCATCTGCCATGTGTCATCTGTCATCTGTCATCAGACATCTGTCGTTTGTCTTCTGTCTTCTGTCATCTGTCATATGTCATCTGTCATCTGTCATCTGTCATCTGTCAACTGTCATCTGTCTTCTGTCATCTGTCATCTGTCATCTGTCATCTGTCATCTGTCATCTGTCATCTGTCATCTGTCATATGTCATCTGTTTTCTGTCATATGTCATCTTTCATATGTCATCTGCCATCTGTCATCTGTCATCTGTCAGCTGTCATCTGTCATCTGTCATCTGTCATCTGTCATCTGTCATCTGTCATCTGTCATCTGTCATCTGTCATCTGTCATCTGTCATCTGTCATCTGTCATCTGTCATCTGTCATCTGTCATCTGTCATCTGTCATCTGTCATCTGTCATCTGTCATCTGTCATCTGCCATCTGTCATCTGTCATCTGTCATCTGTCATCTGTCATCTGTCATCTGTCATCTGTCATCTGTCACCTGTCACCTGTCACCTGTCACCTGTCACCTGTCACCTGTCACCTGTCACCTGTCACCTGTCACCTGTCACCTGTCACCTGTCACCTGTCACCTGTCACCTGTCACCTGTCACCTGTCACTTGTCACCTGCCACCTGCCACCTGTCACCTGTCACTTGTCACCTGTCACCTGTCACTGTCACCTGTCACCTGTCACCTGTCACCTGTCACCTGTCACCTGTCACCTGTCACCTGTCACCTGTCACCTGTCACCTGTCACCTGTCACCTGTCACCTGTCACCTGTCACCTATCACCTGTCACCTGTCACCTGTCACCTGTCACCTGTCACCTGTCACCTGTCACCTGTCACCTGTCACCTGTCACCTGTCACCTGTCATCTGTCATCTGTCATCTGTCATCTGTCATCTGTCATCTGTCATCTGTCATCTGTCATCTGTCATCTGTCATCTGTCATCTGTCATCTGTCATCTGTCATCTGTCATCTGTCATCTGTCATCTGTCATCTGTCATCTGTCATCTGTCATCTGTCATCTGTCATCTGTCATCTGTCATCTGTCATCTGTCATCTGTCATCTGTCATCTGTCATCTGTCAATTGTCATCTGTCGTCTGTAAACCGTCATTTGTCATCTGTCATCTGTCATCCGTCATGTGTCATCAGTCATCTGTCATATGCCATGTGTCATGTGTCATCTGTCATCTGTCATCTGTCATCTGTCATCTGTCAACTGTCATATGTCATCTGCCATGTGTCATGTTTAATCTGCCATCTGTCATCTGTCATTTGTCATCTAACACCTGTCATCTGTCATCTGTCATCTGTCATCTGTCATCTGTCATCTGTCATCTGTCATCTGTCATCTGTCATCTGTCATCCGTCTTCTGTCATCTGTCACCTGTCATCTGTTATCTGTCATCTGTCATCTGTCATCAGTCATCTGTCATCTGTCATCTGTCATCTGTCATCTGTCATCTGTCATCTGTCATCTGTCATCTGTCATCTGTCATCTGTCATCTGTCATCTGTCATCTGTCATCTGTCATCTGTCATCTGTCATCTGTCATCTGTCATCTGTCATCTGTCATCTGTCATCTGTCAATTGTCATCTGTCGTCTGTCAACCGTCATTTGTCATCTGTTATCTGTCATCCGTCATATGTCATCAGTCATCTGTCTTATGCCATGTGTCATGTGTCATCTGTCATTTGTCATCTGTCATCTGTCATCTGTCATCTGTCATCTGTCATCTCTCATCTGTCATCTGTCATCTGTCATCTGTCATCTGTCATCTGTCATCTGTCATCTGTCGTCTGTCATCTGTCATCTGTCATCTGTCATCAGTCATCAGTCATCTGCCATGTGTCATTTGTCATCTGTCATCTGTCATCTTTCAACTATCCTCTGTCATTTGTCATCTGTCATCTGTCGCCTGTCATCTGTTATCTGTCATCTGTCTTCTGTCATCTGTCATCTGTCATCTGTCATCTGTTATCTGTCATACGTCATCTGTCATCAGTCATCTGTCATCTGTAATCTGTCATCTGTCATTTGTCATCTGTCATCTGTCATCTGTCATCTGTCATCTGTCATCTGTCATCTGTCATCTGTCATCTGTCATCTGTCATTTGTCATCAGTCATCTGTCATCTGCCATGTGTCATGTGTCATCTGTCATCTGTCATCTGTCATCTGTCAATTGTCATCTGTCGTCTGTCAACAGTCATTTGTCATCTGTCATCTGTCATCAGTCATCAGTCATCTGTAATCTGCCATTTGTCATTTGTCATCTGTCATCTGTCAATTGTCATCTGTCGTCTGTCAACTGTCATTTGTCATCTGTCATCTGTCATCTAACATCTGCCATGTGCAATGTGTCATCTGTCATTTGTCATCTGTCAATTGTCATCTGTCATCTGTCAAGTGTCATTTGTCATTTGTCATCAGTCATCTGTCATCTGCCATGTGTCATGTGTGATCTGTCATCTGTCATCTGTCATCTGTCATCTGTCATCTATCAGTTGTCATCTGTCGTATGTTAACTGTCATTTGTCATCTGTCATCTGCCATCTGTCATCTGTCAGCTGTCATCAGACATCTGTCATCTGTCATATGTCATCTGTTTTCTGTCATATGTCATCTTTCATATGTCATATGTCATCTGTCATCTGCCATCTGTCATCTGTCATCTGTCATTTGTCATCTGTCATCTGTCATCTGTCATCTGTCATCTGTCATCTGTCATCTGTCATCTGTCATCTGTCATCTGTCATCTGTCATCTGTCATCTGTCATCTGTCATCTGTCATCTGTCATCTGTCATCTGTCGTCTGTCAACTGTCATCTGTCATCTGTCATCTGTCATCTGTCATCTGTCATCTGTCATCTGTCATCTGTCATCTGTCATCTGTCATCTGTCATCTGTCATCTGTCATCTGTCATCTGTCATCTGTCATCTGTCATCTGTCATCTGTCATCTGTCATCTGTCATCTGTCATCTGTCATCTGTCATCTGTCATCTGCCATCTGTCATCTGTCATCTGTCATCTGTCATCTGTCAACTGTCATCTGTCATCTGTCATCTGTCATCTGTCAGCTGTCATCTGTCATCTGTCATCTGTCATCTGTCAATTGGCATCTGTCGTCTGTCAACTGTCATGTTGTCATCTGTCATCTGCCATGTGTCATCTGTCATCTGTCATCAGACATCTGTCGTCTGTCATCTGTCTTCTGTCATATGTCATATGTCATATGTCATCTGTCATCTGTCATCTGTCATCTGTCAACTGTCATCTGTCTTCTGTCATCTGTCATCTGTCATATGTCATCAGTCATCTGTCTTATGCCATGTGTCATGTGTCATCTGTCATTTGTCATCTGTCATCTGTCATCTGTCATCTGTCATCTGTCATCTCTCATCTGTCATCTGTCATCTGTCATCTGTCATCTGTCATCTGTCATCTGTCATCTGTCATCTGTCATCTGTCATCTGTCATCTGTCATCTGTCATCTGTCATCTGTCATCTGTCATCTGTCATCTGTCATCTGTCATCTGTCATCTGTCATCTGTCATCTGTCATCTGTCATCTGTCATCTGTCATCTGTCATCTGTCATCTGTCATCTGTCATCTGTCATCTGTCATCTGTCATCTGTCATCTGTCATCTGCCATCTGTCATCTGCCATCTGTCATCTGTCAACTGTCATCTGTCATCTGTCATCTGTCATCTGTCAGCTGTCATCTGTCATCTGTCAATTGGCATCTGTCGTCTATCAACTGTCATGTTGTCATCTGTCATCTGCCATGTGTCATCTGTCATCTGTCATCAGACATCTGTCGTCTGTCATCTGTCTTCTGTCATATGTCATATGTCATCTGTCATCTGTCATCTGTCATCTGTCAACTGTCATCTGTCTTCTGTCATCTGTCATCTGTCATCTGTCATCTGTCATCTGTCATCTGTCATCTGTCATCTGTCATCTGTCATCTGTCATCTGTCATCTGTCATCTGTCATCTGTCATCTGTCATCTGTCATCTGTCATCTGTCATCTGTCATCTGTCATCTGTCATCTGTCATCTGTCATCTGTCATCGGTCATCTGTCATCTGTCAATTGGCATCTGTCGTCTGTCAACTGTCATGTTGTCATCTGTCATCTGCCATGTGTCATCTGTCATCTGTCATCAGACATCTGTCGTTTGTCTTCTGTCTTCTGTCATCTGTCATATGTCATCTGTCATCTGTCATCTGTCATCTGTCAACTGTCATCTGTCTTCTGTCATCTGTCATCTGTCATCTGTCATCTGTCATCTGTCATCTGTCATCTGTCATCTGTCATATGTCATCTGTTTTCTGTCATATGTCATCTTTCATATGTCATCTGCCATCTGTCATCTGTCATCTGTCAGCTGTCATCTGTCATCTGTCATCTGTCATCTGTCATCTGTCATCTGTCATCTGTCATCTGTCATCTGTCATCTGTCATCTGTCATCTGTCATCTGTCATCTGTCATCTGTCATCTGTCATCTGTCATCTGTCATCTGTCATCTGTCATCTGTCATCTGTCATCTGTCATCTGCCATCTGTCATCTGTCATCTGTCATCTGTCATCTGTCATCTGTCATCTGTCATCTGTCATCTGTCATCTGTCATCTGTCATCTGTCATCTGTCATCTGTCATCTGTCATCTGTCATCTGTCATCTGTCATCTGTCATCTGTCATCTGTCATCTGTCATCTGTCATCTGTCATCTGTCATCTGTCATCTGTCATCTGTCATCTGTCATCTGTCATCTGTCATCTGTCATCTGTCATCTGTCATCTGTCATCTGTCATCTGTCATCTGTCATCTGTCATCTGTCATCTGTCATCTGTCATCGGTCATCTGTCATCTGTCATCTGTCATCTGTCATCTATCATCTGTCATCTGTCATCTGTCATCTGTCATCGGTCATCTGTCATCTGTCATCTGTCATCTGTCATCTATCATCTGTCATCTGTCATCTGTCATCTGTCATCTGTCATCTGTCATCTGTCATCTGTCATCTGTCATCTGTCAGCTGTCATCTGTCATCTGTCATCTGTCATCTGTCAATTGGCATCTGTCGTCTGTCAACTGTCATGTTGTCATCTGTCATCTGCCATGTGTCATCTGTCATCTGTCATCAGACATCTGTCGTCTGTCATCTGTCTTCTGTCATATGTCATATGTCATCTGTCATCTGTCATCTGTCATCTGTCAACTGTCATCTGTCTTCTGTCATCTGTCATCTGTCATCTGTCATCTGTCATCTGTCATCTGTCATCTGTCATCTGTCATCTGTCATCTGTCATCTGTCATCTGTCATCTGTCATCTGTCATCTGTCATCTGTCATCTGTCATCTGTCATCTGTCATCTGTCATCTGTCATCTGTCATCTGTCATCTGTCATCTGTCATCTGTCATCTGTCATCTGTCATCTGTCATCTGTCATCTGTCATCTGTCATATGTCATCTGCCATGTGTCATGTTTAATCCGCCATCTGTCATCTGTCATCTGCCACCTGTCATCTGTCATCTGTCATCTGTCATCTGTCATCTGTCATCTGTCATCTGTCATCTGTCATCTGTCATCTGTCATCTGTCATCTGTCATCTATCATCTGTCAACTGTCATCTGTCTTCTGTCATCTGTCATTTGTCATCTGTCACCTGTCACCTGTCATCTGTCATCTGTCATCTGTCATCTGTCATCTGTCATCTGTCATCTGTCATCTGTCATCTGTCATCTGTCATCTGTCATCTGTCATCTGTCATCTGTCATCTGTCATCTGTCATCTGTCATCTGTCATCTGTCATCTGTCATCTGTCATCTGTCATCTGTCATCTGTCATCTGTCATCTGTCATCTGTCATCTGTCATCTGTCATCTGTCATCTGTCATCTGTCATCTGTCATCTGTCATCTGTCATCTGTCATCTGTCATCTGTCATCTGTCATCTGTCATCTGTCATCTGTCATCTGTCATCTGTCATCTGTCATATGTCATCTGCCATGTGTCATGTTTAATCCGCCATCTGTCATCTGTCATCTGCCACCTGTCATCTGTCATCTGTCATCTGTCATCTGTCATCTGTCATCTGTCATCTGTCATCTGTCATCTGTCATCTGTCATCTGTCATCTGTCATCTGTCATCTGTCATCTATCATCTGTCAACTGTCATCTGTCTTCTGTCATCTGTCATTTGTCATCTGTCACCTGTCATCTGTCATCTGTCATCTGTCATCTGTCATCTGTCATCTGTCATCTGTCATCTGTCATCTGTCATCTGTCATCTGTCATCTGTCATCTGTCATCTGTCATCTGTCATCTGTCATCTGTCATCTGTCATCTGTCATCTGTCATCTGTCATCTGTCATCTGTCATCTGTCATCTGTCATCTGTCATCTGTCATCTGTCATCTGTCATCTGTCATCTGTCATCTGTCATCTGTCATCTGTCATCTGTCATCTGTCATCTGTCATCTATCATCTGTCAACTGTCTTCTGTCATCTGTCATTTGTCATCTGTCACCTGTCATCTGTCATCTGTCATCTGTCATCTGTCATCTGTCATCTGTCATCTGTCATCTGTCATCTGTCATCTGTCATCTGTCTTCTGTCATCTGTCATCTGTCATCTGTCATCTGTCATCTGTCATCTGTCATCTGTCATCTGTCATCTGTCATCTGTCATCTGTCATCTGTCATCTGTCATCTGTCATCTGTCATCTGTCATCTGTCATCTGTCATCTGTCATCTGTCATCTGTCATCTGTCATCTGTCATCTGTCATCTGTCATCTGTCATCTGTCATCTATCATCTGTCATCTGTCATCTGTCATCTGTCATCTGTCATCTGTCATCTGTCATCTGTCATCTGTCATCTGTCATCTGTCATCTGTCATCTGTCATCTGTCATCTGTCATCTGTCATCTGTCATCTATCATCTGTCAACTGTCATCTGTCTTCTGTCATCTGTCATTTGTCATCTGTCACCTGTCACCTGTCATCTGTCATCTGTCATCTGTCATCTGTCATCTGTCATCTGTCATCTGTCATCTGTCATCTGTCATCTGTCATCTGTCATCTGTCATCTGTCATCTGTCATCTGTCATCTGTCATCTGTCATCTGTCATCTGTCATCTGTCATCTGTCATCTGTCATCTGTCATCTGTCATCTGTCATCTGTCATCTGTCATCTGTCATCTGTCATCTGTCATCTGTCATCTGTCATCTGTCATCTGTCATCTGTCATCTGTCATCTGTCATCTGTCATCTGTCATCTGTCATCTGTCATATGTCATCTGCCATGTGTCATGTTTAATCCGCCATCTGTCATCTGTCATCTGCCACCTGTCATCTGTCATCTGTCATCTGTCATCTGTCATCTGTCATCTGTCATCTGTCATCTGTCATCTGTCATCTGTCATCTGTCATCTGTCATCTGTCATCTGTCATCTGTCATCTATCATCTGTCAACTGTCATCTGTCTTCTGTCATCTGTCATTTGTCATCTGTCACCTGTCATCTGTCATCTGTCATCTGTCATCTGTCATCTGTCATCTGTCATCTGTCATCTGTCATCTGTCATCTGTCATCTGTCATCTGTCATCTGTCATCTGTCATCTGTCATCTGTCATCTGTCATCTGTCATCTGTCATCTGTCATCTGTCATCTGTCATCTGTCATCTGTCATCTGTCATCTGTCATCTGTCATCTGTCATCTGTCATCTGTCATCTGTCATCTGTCATCTGTCATCTGTCATCTGTCATCTGTCATCTGTCATCTGTCATCTGTCATCTGTCATCTGTCATCTATCATCTGTCAACTGTCTTCTGTCATCTGTCATTTGTCATCTGTCACCTGTCATCTGTCATCTGTCATCTGTCATCTGTCATCTGTCATCTGTCATCTGTCATCTGTCATCTGTCATCTGTCATCTGTCTTCTGTCATCTGTCATCTGTCATCTGTCATCTGTCATCTGTCATCTGTCATCTGTCATCTGTCATCTGTCATCTGTCATCTGTCATCTGTCATCTGTCATCTGTCATCTGTCATCTGTCATCTGTCATCTGTCATCTGTCATCTGTCATCTGTCATCTGTCATCTGTCATCTGTCATCTGTCATCTGTCATCTATCATCTGTCATCTGTCATCTGTCATCTGTCATCTGTCATCTGTCATCTGTCATCTGTCATCTGTCATCTGTCATCTGTCATCTGTCATCTGTCATCTGTCATCTGTCATCTGTTATGTGTCATCTGTCATCTGTCATCTGTCATCTGTCATCTGTCATCTGTCATCTGTCATCTTTCATCTGTCATCTGTCATCTATCATCTGTCATCTGTCATCTGTCATCTGTCATCTGTCATCTGTCATCTGTCATCTGTCATCTGTCATCTGTCATCTGTCATCTGTCATCTGTCATCTGTCATCTGTTATGTGTCATCTGTCATCTGTCATCTGTCATCTGTCATCTGTCATCTGTCATCTGTCATCTGCCATCTGTCATCTGTCATCTGTCATCTGTCATCTGTCATCTGTCATCTGTCATCTGTCATCTGTCATCTGTCATCTGTCATCTGTCATCTGTCATCTGTCATCTGTCATCTGTCATCTGTCATCTGTCATCTGTCATCTGTCATCTGTCATCTGTCATCTGTCATCTGTCATCTGTCATCTGTCATCTGTCATCTGTCATCTGTCATCTGTCATCTGTCATCTGTCATCTGTCATCTGTCATCTATCATCTGTCATCTGTCATCTGTCATCTGTCATCTGTCATCTGTCATCTGTCATCTGTCATCTGTCATCTGTCATCTGTCATCTGTCATCTGTCATCTGTCATCTGTCATCTGTCATCTGTCATCTGTCATCTGTCATCTATCATCTGTCATCTGTCATCTGTCATCTGTCATCTGTCATCTGTCATCTGTCATCTGTCATCTGTCATATGTCATCTGTCATCTGTCATCTGTTATGTGTCATCTGTCATCTGTCATCTGTCATCTGTCATCTGTCATCTGTCATCTGTCATCTGTCATCTGTCATCTGTCATCTGTCATCTGTCATCTGTCATCTGTCATCTGTCATCTGTCATCTATCATCTGTCATCTGTCATCTGTCATCTGTCATCTGTCATCTGTCATCTGTCATCTTTCATCTGTCATCTGTCATCTGTCATCTGTCATCTGTCATCTGTCATTTGTCATCTGTCATTTGTCATTTGTCATTTGTCATTTGTCATTTGTCATTTGTCATCTATCATCTGTCATCTGTCAACTATCATCTGTCATTTGTCATCTGTCATATATCGTCTGTCATCTGTCATCCGTCTTCTGTCATCTGTCATCTGTCATCTATCATCTGTCATCTGTCATCTGTCATCAGTCATCTGTCATCTGTCATCTGTCATCTGTCATCTGTCATCTGTCATCTGTCATCTGTCATCTGTCATCTGTTATGTGTCATCTGTCATCTGTCATCTGTCATCTGTCATCTGTCATCTGTCATCTTTCATCTGTCATCTGTCATCTGTCATCTGTCATCTGTCATCTGTCATCTGCCACATGTCATCTGTCATCTGTCATCTGTCATTTGTCATCTGTCATCTGTCAT
This sequence comes from Condylostylus longicornis, assembly GCF_029603195.1. Lineage (NCBI taxonomy): Eukaryota > Metazoa > Arthropoda > Insecta > Diptera > Dolichopodidae > Condylostylus > Condylostylus longicornis. The sequence continues at coordinate 1,984,235 of NW_026578021.1, read as the reverse complement.
CTGTCATCTGTCATCTGTCATCTGTCATCTGTCATCTGTCATCTGTCATCTGTCATCTGTCATCTGTCATCTGTCATCTGTTATGTGTCATCTGTCATCTGTCATCTGTCATCTGTCATCTGTCATCTGTCATCTGTCATCAGTTATGTGTCATCTGTCATCTGTCATCTATCATCTGTCATCGGTCATCTGTCATCAGTCATCTGTCATCTGTCATCTAACATCTGCCATGTGCAATGTGTCATCTGTCATTTGTCATCTGTCAATTGTCATCTGTCATCTGTTAAGTGTCATGTGTCATCTGTCATTTGTCATCAGTCATCTGTCATCTGCCATGTGTCATGTGTCATCTGTCATCTGTCATCTGTCATCTGTCATCTGTCATCAATCAATTGTCATCTGTCGTATGTCAACTGTCATTTGTCATCTGTCATCTGCCATCTGTCATCTGTCAGCTGTCATCAGACATCTGTCATCTGTCATATGTCATCTGTTTTCTGTCATATGTCATCTGTCATCTGTCATCTGTCATCTGTCATATGTCATCTGTCATCTGTCATCTGTCATCTGTCATCTTTCATCTGTCATTTGTCATCTGTCATCTGTCATTTGTCATCTGTCATTTATCATTTGTCATTTGTCATTTGTCATCTATCATCTGTCATCTGTCAACTATCATCTGTCATTTGTCATCTGTCATATATCGTCTGTCATCTGTCATCCGTCTTCTGTCATCTGTCATCTGTCATCTATTATCTGTCATCTTTCACCTGTCATCAGTCATCTGTCATCTGTCATCTGTCATCTGTCATCTGTCATCTGTCATCTGTCATCTGTCATCTGTCATCTGTCATCTGTCATCTGTTATGTGTCATCTGTCATCTGTCATCTGTCATCTGTCATCTGTCATCTGTCTTCTGTCATCTGTCATCTGCCATCTGTCATCTGTCATCTGTCATCTGTCATCTGCCACATGTCATCTGTCATCTGTCATCTGTCATCTGTCATCTGTCATCTGTCATCTGTCATCTGTCATTTGTCATCTGTCATCTGTCATGTGTCATCTGTTATGTGTCATCTGTCATTTGTCATCTGTCATCTGTCATCTGTCATCTGTCATCTGTCATCTGTCATCTGTCATCTGTCATCTTTCATCTGTCATCTGTCATGTGTCATCTGTCATCTGTCATTTGTCATCTGTCATTTGTCATTTGTCATTTGTCATTTGTCATCTATCATCTGTCATCTGTCAACTATCATCTGTCATTTGTCATCTGTCATATATCGTCTGTCATCTGTCATCTGTCATCCGTCGTCTGTCATCTGTCATCTATCATCTGTCATCTGTCATCTGTCATCAGTCATCTGTCATCTGTCATCTGTCATCTGTCATCTGTCATCTGTCATCTGTCATCTGTCATCTGTCATCTGTCATCTGTTATGTGTCATCTGTCATCTGTCATCTGTCATCTGTCATCTGTCATCTGTCATCTGTCATCTGTCATCTGTCATCTGTCATCTGTCATCTGTCATCTGTCATCTGTCATCTGTCATCTGTCATCTGTCATCTTTCATCTGTCATCTGTCATCTGTCATCTGTCATCTGTCATCTGTCATTTGTCATCTGTCATTTGTCATTTGTCATTTGTCATCTATCATCTGTCATCTGTCAACTATCATCTGTCATTTGTCATCTGTCATCTATCGTCTGTCATCTGTCATCTGTCATCCGTCTTCTGTCATCTGTCATCTGTCATCTATCATCTGTCATCTGTCATCTGTCATCAGTCATCTGTCATCTGTCAATTGTCATCTGTCATCTGTCTTCTGTCATCTGTCATCTGTCATCTGTCATCTGTCATCTGTCATCTGTCATCTATCAATTGTCATCTGTCGTATGTCAACTGTCATTTGTCATCTGTCATCTGCCATCTGTCATCTGTCAGCTGTCATCAGACATCTGTCATCTGTCATATGTCATCTGTTTTCTGTCATATGTCATCTGTCATATGTCATCTGTCATCTGTCATCTGTCATCTGTCATCTGTCATCTGTCATCTGTCATCTGTCATCTGTCATCTGTCATCTGTCGTCTGTCAACTGTCACTTGTCATCTGTCATCTCTCATCAGTCATAATTCATCTGCCAAGTGTCAAGTGTCATCTGTCATCTGTCATCTGTCATCTGTCATCTGTCATCTGTCATCTGTCGTCTGTCATCTGTCATCTGTCATCCATTTTCTGTCATCTGTCATCTGTCATCTGTTATCTGTCATCTGTGATCTGTCATCTGTCATCTGTCATCAGTCATCTGTCATCTGTCATCTGTCATCTGTCATCTTTCATCTGTCATCTGTCATGTGTCATCTGTCATCTGTCATTTGTCATCTGTCATTTGTCATTTGTCATTTGTCATTTGTCATCTATCATCTGTCATCTGTCAACTATCATCTGTCATTTGTCATCTGTCATATATCGTCTGTCATCTGTCATCTGTCATCCGTCGTCTGTCATCTGTCATCTGTCATCTATCATCTGTCATCTGTCATCAGTCATCTGTCATCTGTCATCTGTCATCTGTCATCTGTCATCTGTCATCTGTCATCTGTCATCTGTCATCTGTTATGTGTCATCTGTCATCTGTCATCTGTCATCTGTCATCTGTCATCTGTCATCTGTCATCTGTCATCTGTCATCTGTCATCTGTCATCTGTCATCTGTCATCTGTCATCTGTCATCTGTCATCTTTCATCTGTCATCTGTCATCTGTCATCTGTCATCTGTCATCTGTCATTTGTCATCTGTCATTTGTCATTTGTCATTTGTCATCTATCATCTGTCATCTGTCAACTATCATCTGTCATTTGTCATCTGTCATCTATCGTCTGTCATCTGTCATCTGTCATCCGTCTTCTGTCATCTGTCATCTGTCATCTATCATCTGTCATCTGTCATCTGTCATCAGTCATCTGTCATCTGTCAATTGTCATCTGTCATCTGTCTTCTGTCATCTGTCATCTGTCATCTGTCATCTGTCATCTGTCACCTATCAATTGTCATCTGTCGTATGTCAACTGTCATTTGTCATCTGTCATCTGCCATCTGTCATCTGTCAGCTGTCATCAGACATCTGTCATCTGTCATATGTCATCTGTTTTCTGTCATATGTCATCTGTCATATGTCATCTGTCATCTGTCATCTGTCATCTGTCATCTGTCATCTGTCATCTGTCATCTGTCATCTGTCATCTGTCATCTGTCATCTGTCATCTGTCATCTGTCGTCTGTCAACTGTCACTTGTCATCTGTCATCTGTCATCAGTCATAATTCATCTGCCAAGTGTCAAGTGTCATCTGTCATCTGTCATCTGTCATCTGTCATCTGTCATCTGTCATCTGTCGTCTGTCATCTGTCATCTGTCATCCATTTTCTGTCATCTGTCATCTGTCATCTGTTATCTGTCATCTGCCATCTGTCATCTGTCAGCTGTCATCAGACATCTGTCATCTGTCATATGTCATCTGTTTTCTGTCATATGTCATCTGTCATATGTCATCTGTCATCTGTCATCTGTCATCTGTCATCTGTCATCTGTCATCTGTCATATGTCATCTGTCATCTGTCATCTGTCATCTGTCATCTGTCATCTGTCATCTGTCATCTGTCATCTGTCATCAGTCATCTGTCATCTGTCAATTGTCATCTGTCATCTGTCTTCTGTCATCTGTCATCTGTCATCTGTCATCTGTCATCTGTCATCTATCAATTGTCATCTGTCGTATGTCAACTGTCATTTGTCATCTGTCATCTGCCATCTGTCATCTGTCAGCTGTCATCAGACATCTGTCATCTGTCATATGTCATCTGTTTTCTGTCATATGTCATCTGTCATATGTCATCTGTCATCTGTCATCTGTCATCTGTCATCTGTCATCTGTCATCTGTCATCTGTCATCTGTCATCTGCCATCTGTCATCTGTCAGCTGTCATCAGACATCTGTCATCTGTCATATGTCATCTGTTTTCTGTCATATGTCATCTGTCATATGTCATCTGTCATCTGTCATCTGTCATCTGTCATCTGTCATCTGTCATCTGTCATCTGTCGTCTGTCATCTGTCATCTGTCATCCATTTTCTGTCATCTGTCATCTGTCATCTGTTATCTGTCATCTGTGATCTGTCATCTGTCATCAGTCATCTGTCATCTGTCATCTGTCATATGTCATCTGTCATCTGTCATTTGTCATCTGTTATCTGTCATCTGTCATCTGTCATCTGTCATCTGTCATCTGTCATCTGTCATCTGTCATCTGTCATCTGTCATCTGTCATCTGTCATCTGTCATCTGTCATCTGTCATCTGTCATCTGTCATCTGTCATCTGTTATCTGTCAATTGTCATCTGTCGTCTGTAAACCGTCATTTGTCATCTGTCATCTGTCATCCGTCATGTGTCATCAGTCATCTGTCATATGCCATGTGTCATGTGTCATCTGTCATCTGTCATCTGTCATCTGTCACCTGTCATCTGTCATCTGTCATCTGTCATCTGTCATCTGTCATCTGTCACCTGTCACTGCCACCTGTCACCAGTCACCTGTCACCTGTCACCTGTCACCTGTCACCTGTCACCTGTCACCTGTCACCTGTCACCTGTCACCTGTCACTGTCACCTGTCACCTGTCACCTGTCACCTGTCACCTGTCACCTGTCACCTGTCACCTGTCACCTGTCACCTGTCACCTGTCACCTGTCACCTGTCACCGGTCATCTGTCACCTGTCACTGTCACCTGTCACCTGTCACCTGTCACCTGTCACCTGTCACTTGTCACCTGTCACCTGTCACCTGTCACCTGTCACCTGTCACCTGTCACCTGTCACCTGTCACCTGTCACCTGTCACCTGTCACCTGTCACCTGTCACCTGTCACCTGTCACCTGTCACCTGTCACCTGTCACCTGTCACCTGTCACCTGTCACCTATCACCTGTCACCTGTCACCTGTCACTTGTCACCTGTCACCTGTCACCTGTCACCTGTCACCTGTCACCTGTCACCAGTCACCTGTCACCTGTCACCTGTCACCTGTCACCTGTCACTGTCACCTGTCACCTGTCACCTGTCACTTGTCACCTGTCACCTGTCACTTGTCACCTGTCACCTGTCACCTGTCACTGTCACCTGTCACCTCTAACCTGTCACCTGTCACCTGTCACCTGTCACCTGTCACCTGTCACCTGTCACCTGTCACCTGTCACTTGTCACCTGTCACCTGTCACCTGTCACCTGTCACCTGTCACCTGTCACCTGTCACCTGTCACCTGTCACTTGTCTCCTGTCACCTGTCCCCTGTCACCTGTCACTTGTCACTTGTCACTGTCACCTGTCACCTGTCACCTGTCACTTGTCACCTGTCACCAGTCACCTGTCACCTGTCAACTGTCACCTGTCACCTGCCACCTGTCACCAGTCACCTGTCACCTGTCACCTGTCAACTGTCACCTGTCACCTGTCACTGTCACCTGTCACCTGTCACCTGTCACTTGTCACCTGTCACCTGTCACTTGTCACCTGTCACCTGTCACCTGTCACCTGTCACCTGTCACCTGTCACTGTCACCTGTCACCTGTCACCTGTCACCTGTCACCTGTCACCTGTCACCTGTCCACTGTCACCTGTCACCTGTCACCTGTCACCTGTCACTTGTCACTTGTCACTTGTCACCTGTCACCTGTCACCTGTCACCAGTCACCTGTCACCTGTCACCTGTCACCTGTCACCTGTCACCTGTCACCTGTCACCTGTCACCTGTCACCTGTCACCTGTCGCCTGTCACCTGTCACCTGTCACCTATCACCTGTCACCTGTCACCTGTCACCTGTCACCTGTCACCTGTCACCTGTCACCTGTCACCTGTCACCTGTCACCTGTCACCTGTCACCTGTCACCTGTCACCTGTCACCTGTCACCTGTCACCTGTCACCTGTCACCTGTCACCTGTCACCTGTCACCTGTCACCTGTCACCTGTCACTTGTCACCTGTCACCTGTCACTTGTCACCTGTCACCTGTCACCTGTCACCTGTCACCTGTCACCTGTCACCTGTCACCTGTCGCCTGTCACCTGTCACCTGTCACCTGTCACCTGTCACCTGTCACCTGTCACCTGTCACCTGTCACCTGTCAGCTGTCACCTGTCACCTGTCACCTGTCACCTGTCACCTGTCACCTGTCACCTGTCACCTGTCACCTGTCACCTGTCACCTGTCACCTGTCACCTGTCACCTGTCACCTATCACCTGTCACCTGTCACCTGTCACCTGTCACCTGTCACCTGTCACCTGTCACCTGTCACCTGTCACCTGTCACCTGTCACCTGTCACCTGTCACCTGTCACGTGTCACCTGTCACCTGTCACCTGTCACTGTCACCTATCACCTGTCACCTGTGACTTGTCACCTGTCACCTGTCACCTGTCACTTGTCACCTGTCACCTGTCACCTGTCACCTGTCACCTGTCACCTGTCACCTGTCACCTGTCACCTGTCACCTGTCACCTGTCACCTGTCACCTGTCACCTGTCACCTGTCACTGTCACTGTCACCTGTCACCTGTCACCTGTCACCTGTCACCTGTCGCCTGTCGCCTGTCACCTGTCACCTGTCACCTATCACCTGTCACCTGTCACCTGTCACCTGTCAACTGTCACCTGTCACCTGTCACCTGTCACCTGTCACCTGTCACCTGTCACTTGTCACCTGTCACTTGTCACCTGTCACCTGTCACCTGTCGCCTGTCACCTGTCACCTGTCACCTGTCACTTGTCACCTGTCACCTGTCACCTGTCACTTGTCACCTGTCACCTGTCACCAGTCACTGTCACCTGTCACCTGTCACCTGTCACTTGTCACCTGTCATCTGTCACCTGTCACCTGTCACCTGTCACTTGTCACCTGTCACCTGTCACCTGTCACCTGTCACCTGTCACCTGTCACCTGTCACCTGTCACCTGTCACCTGTCATTGTCACCTGTCATCTGTCACCTGTCACCTGTCACCTGTCATCTGTCACCTGTCACCTGTCACCTGTCACCTGTCACCTGTCACCTGTCACCTGTCACCTGTCACCTGTCACCTGTCACCTGTCACCTGTCACCTGTCACCTGTCACCTGTCACCTGTCACCTGTCACCTGTCACCTGTCACCTGTCACCTGTCACCTGTCACCTGTCACCTGTCACTGTCACCTGTCACCTGTCACCTGTCACTTGTCACCTGTCACCTGTCACCTGTCACCTGTCACTGTCACCTGTCACCTGTCACCTGTCACCTGTCACCTGTCACCTGTCACCTGTCACCTGTCACCTGTCACCTGTCACTTGTCACCTGTCACCTGTCACCTGTCACCTGTCACCTGTCACCTGTCACCTGTCACCTGTCACCTGTCACCTGTCACCTATCACTGTCACCTGTCACCTGTCACCTGTCACCTGTCACCTGTCACCTGTCACCTGTCACCTGTCACCTGTCACCTGTCACCTGTCACCTGTCACCTATCACCTGTCACCTGTCACCTGTCACCTGTCACTGTCACCTGTCAACTGTCACTTGTCACCTGTAACCTGTCACCTGTCACCTGTCACTTGTCACCTGTCACCTGTCACCTGTCACCTGTCACCTGTCACCTGTCACCTGTCACCTGTCACTGTCACCTGTCACCTGTCACCTGTCACCTGTCACCTGTCACCTGTCACCTGTCACCTGTCACCTGTCACCTGTCACCTGTCACCTGTCACCTGTCACCTGTCACCTGTCACTGTCACCTGTCACCTGTTACCTGTCACCTGTCACCTGTCACCTGTCACCTGTCACCTGTCACCTGTCACTTGTCACTTGACACCTGTCACTTGTCACTTGTCACCTGTCACCTGTCACTTCTCACCTGTCACCTGTCACCTGTCACCTGTCACCTGTCACCTGTCACCTGTCATCTGTCACCTGTCACCTGTCACTTGTCACCTGTCACCTGTCATCTGTCACTTGTCACTTGTCACCTGTCACCTGTCACTTGTCACCTGTCACCTGTCACCTGTCACCTGTCACCTGTCACCTGTCACCTGTCACCTGTCACCTGTCACCTGTCACCTGTCACCTGTCACCTGTCACCTGTCACCTGTCACCTGTCACCTGTCACCTGTCACCTGTCACCTGTCACCTGTCACCTGTCACCTGTCACCTGTCACCTGTCACCTGTCACCTGTCACCTGTCACCTGTCACCTGTCACCTGTCACCTGTCACCTGTCACCTGTCACTGTCACCTGTCACCTGTCACCTGTCACCTGTCACCTGTCACTTGTCACTTGACACCTGTCACTTGTCACCTGTCACCTGTCACTTCTCACCTGTCACCTGTCACCTGTCACCTGTCACCTGTCACCTGTCACCTGTCACCTGCCACCTGTCACCTATCACCTGTCACCTGTCACCTGTCACTTGTCACCTGTCACCTGTCACCTGTCACCTGTCACCTGTCACCTGTCACCTGTCACCTGTCACCTGTCACCTGTCACCTGTCACCTGTCACCTGTCACCTGTCACCTGTCACCTGTCACCTGTCACCTGTCACCTGTCACCTATCACCTGTCACCTGTCACCTGTCACTTGTCACCTGTCACCTGTCACCTGTCACCTGTCACCTGTCACCTGTCACCTGTCACCAGTCACCTGTCACCTGTCACCTGTCACTGTCACCTGTCACCTGTCACCTGTCACTTGTCACCTGTCACCTGTCACTTGTCACCTGTCACCTATCACCTGTCACCTGTCACCTGTCACCTGTCACTGTCACCTGTCACCTCTCACCTGTCACCTGTCACTTGTCACCTGTCACCTGTCACCTGTCACCTGTCACCTGTCACCAGTCACCTGTCACCTGTCACCTGTCACCTGTCACCTGTCACTTGTCACCTGTCACCTGTCACCTGTCACCTGTCACCTGTCACCTGTCACCTGTCACCTGTCACCTGTCACCTGTCACCTGTCACCTGTCACCTGTCACTGTCACCTGTCACCTGTCACCTGTCACCTGTCACCTGTCACCTGTCACCTGTCATCTGTCACCTGTCACCTGTCACTTGTCACTTGACACCTGTCACTTGTCACTTGTCACCTGTCACCTGTCACTTCTCACCTGTCACCTGTCACCTGTCACCTGTCACCTGTCACCTGCCACCTGTCACCTATCACCTGTCACCTGTCACCTGTCACTTGTCACCTGTCACCTGTCACCTGTCACCTGTCACCTGTCACCTGTCACCTGTCACCTGTCACCTGTCACCTGTCACCTGTCACCTGTCACCTGTCACCTGTCACCTGTCACCTGTCACCTGTCACTTGTCACTTGTCACCTGTCACCTGTCACCTGTCACCTGTCACCTGTCACCTGTCACCTGTCACCTATCACCTGTCACCTGTCACCTGTCACCTGTCACCTGTCACCTGTCACCTGTCACCTGTCACCTGTCACCTGTCACCTGTCACCTGTCACCTGTCACGTGTCACCTGTCACCTGTCACCTGTCACTGTCACCTGTCACCTGTCACCTGTCACCTGTCACTTGTCACCTGTCACCTGTCACCTGTCACTTGTCACCTGTCACCTGTCACCTGTCACCTGTCACCTGTCACCTGTCACCTGTCACCTGTCACCTGTCACCTGTCACCTGTCACCTGTCACCTGTCACTGTCACTGTCACCTGTCACCTGTCACCTGTCACCTGTCACCTGTCACCTGTCGCCTGTCGCCTGTCACCTGTCACCTGTCACCTATCACCTGTCACCTGTCACCTGTCACCTGTCAACTGTCACCTGTCACCTGTCACCTGTCACCTGTCACCTGTCACCTGTCACTTGTCACCTGTCACTTGTCACCTGTCACCTGTCACCTGTCGCCTGTCACCTGTCACCTGTCACCTGTCACTTGTCACCTGTCACCTGTCACCTGTCACTTGTCACCTGTCACCTGTCACCAGTCACTGTCACCTGTCACCTGTCACCTGTCACTTGTCACCTGTCATCTGTCACCTGTCACCTGTCACCTGTCACTTGTCACCTGTCACTGCCACCTGTCACCTGTCACCTGTCACCTGTCACCTGTCACCTGTCACCTGTCACCTGTCACCTGTCACCTGTCACTTGTCACCTGTCACCTGTCACCTGTCACCTGTCACCTGTCACCTGGCACCTGTCATTGTCACCTGTCACCTGTCACCTGTCATCTGTCACCTGTCACCTGTCACCTGTCACCTGTCACCTGTCACCTGTCACCTGTCACCTGTCACCTGTCACCTGTCACCTGTCACCTGTCACCTGTCACCTGTCACCTGTCACCTGTCACCTGTCACCTGTCACCTGTCACCTGTCACCTGTCACCTGTCACTGTCACCTGTCACCTGTCACCTGTCACTTGTCACCTGTCACCTGTCACCTGTCACCTGTCACCTGTCACCTGTCACCTGTCACCTGTCACCTGTCACCTGTCACTTGTCACCTGTCACCTGTCACCTGTCACCTGTCACCTGTCACCTGTCACCTGTCACCTGTCACCTGTCACCTGTCACCTGTCACCTATCACTGTCACCTGTCACCTGTCACCTGTCACCTGTCACCTGTCACCTGTCACCTGTCACCTGTCACCTGTCACCTGTCACCTGTCACCTGTCACCTGTCACCTATCACCTGTCACCTGTCACCCGTCACCTGTCACTGTCACCTGTCACCTGTCAACTGTCACTTGTCACCTGTCACCTGTCACCTGTCACCTGTCACTTGTCACCTGTCACCTGTCACCTGTCACCTGTCACCTGTCACCTGTCACCTGTCACCTGTCACCTGTCACCTGTCACCTGTCACCTGTCACCTGTCACCTGTCACCTGTCACCTGTCACCTGTCACCTGTCACCTGTCACCTGTCACTGTCACCTGTCACCTGTTACCTGTCACCTGTCACCTGTCACCTGTCACCTGTCACCTGTCACCTGTCACCTGTCACTTGTCACTTGACACCTGTCACTTGTCACTTGTCACCTGTCACCTGTCACTTCTCACCTGTCACCTGTCACCTGTCACCTGTCACCTGTCACCTGTCACCTGTCACCTGTCACCTGTCACCTGTTACCTGTCGCCTGCCACCTGTCACCTGTCACCTGTCACCTGTCACTTGTCACCTGTCACCTGTCACCTGTCACCTGTCACCTGTCACCTGTCACCTGTCACCTGTCACCTGTCACCTGTCACCTGTCACCTGTCACCTGTCACCTGTCACCTGTCACCTGTCATCTGTCACCTGTCACCTGTCACTTGTCACCTGTCACCTGTCATCTGTCACTTGTCACTTGTCACCTGTCACCTGTCACTTGTCACCTGTCACCTGTCACCTGTCACCTGTCACCTGTCACCTGTCACCTGTCACCTGTCACCTGTCACCTGTCACCTGTCACCTGTCACCTGTCACCTGTCACCTGTCACCTGTCACCTGTCACCTGTCACCTGTCACCTGTCACCTGTCACCTGTCACCTGTCACCTGTCACCTGTCACCTGTCACCTGTCACCTGTCACCTGTCACCTGTCACCTGTCACCTGTCACTTGTCACTTGTCACCTGTCACCTGTCACCTGTCACCTGTCACCTGTCACCTGTCACCTGTCACCTATCACCTGTCACCTGTCACCTGTCACCTGTCACCTGTCACCTGTCACCTGTCACCTGTCACCTGTCACCTGTCACCTGTCACCTGTCACCTGTCACGTGTCACCTGTCACCTGTCACCTGTCACTGTCACCTGTCACCTGTCACCTGTCACCTGTCACTTGTCACCTGTCACCTGTCACCTGTCACTTGTCACCTGTCACCTGTCACCTGTCACCTGTCACCTGTCACCTGTCACCTGTCACCTGTCACCTGTCACCTGTCACCTGTCACCTGTCACTGTCACTGTCACCTGTCACCTGTCACCTGTCACCTGTCACCTGTCACCTGTCGCCTGTCGCCTGTCACCTGTCACCTGTCACCTATCACCTGTCACCTGTCAACTGTCACCTGTCACCTGTCACCTGTCACCTGTCACCTGTCACCTGTCACTTGTCACCTGTCACTTGTCACCTGTCACCTGTCACCTGTCGCCTGTCACCTGTCACCTGTCACCTGTCACTTGTCACCTGTCACCTGTCACCTGTCACTTGTCACCTGTCACCTGTCACCAGTCACTGTCACCTGTCACCTGTCACCTGTCACTTGTCACCTGTCATCTGTCACCTGTCACCTGTCACCTGTCACTTGTCACCTGTCACTGCCACCTGTCACCTGTCACCTGTCACCTGTCACCTGTCACCTGTCACCTGTCACCTGTCACCTGTCACCTGTCACTTGTCACCTGTCACCTGTCACCTGTCACCTGTCACCTGTCACCTGTCACCTGTCACCTGTCACCTGTCACCTGTCATTGTCACCTGTCATCTGTCACCTGTCACCTGTCATCTGTCACCTGTCACCTGTCACCTGTCACCTGTCACCTGTCACCTGTCACCTGTCACCTGTCACCTGTCACCTGTCACCTGTCACCTGTCACCTGTCACCTGTCACCTGTCACCTGTCACCTGTCACCTGTCACTGTCACCTGTCACCTGTCACCTGTCACTTGTCACCTGTCACCTGTCACCTGTCACCTGTCACCTGTCACCTGTCACCTGTCACCTGTCACCTGTCACCTGTCACTTGTCACCTGTCACCTGTCACCTGTCACCTGTCACCTGTCACCTGTCACCTGTCACCTGTCACCTGTCACCTATCACTGTCACCTGTCACCTGTCACCTGTCACCTGTCACCTGTCACCTGTCACCTGTCACCTGTCACCTGTCACCTGTCACCTGTCACCTGTCACCTGTCACCTATCACCTGTCACCTGTCACCCGTCACCTGTCACTGTCACCTGTCACCTGTCAACTGTCACTTGTCACCTGTCACCTGTCACCTGTCACCTGTCACTTGTCCCCTGTCACCTGTCACCTGTCACCTGTCACCTGTCACCTGTCACCTGTCACCTGTCACCTGTCACCTGTCACCTGTCACCTGTCACCTGTCACCTGTCACCTGTCACCTGTCACCTGTCACCTGTCACCTGTCACCTGTCACCTGTCACTGTCACCTGTCACCTGTTACCTGTCACCTGTCACCTGTCACCTGTCACCTGTCACCTGTCACCTGTCACCTGTCACCTGTCACTTGTCACTTGACACCTGTCACTTGTCACTTGTCACCTGTCACCTGTCACTTCTCACCTGTCACCTGTCACCTGTCACCTGTCACCTGTCACCTGTCACCTGTCACCTGTCACCTGTCACCTGTTACCTGTCGCCTGCCACCTGTCACCTGTCACCTGTCACCTGTCACTTGTCACCTGTCACCTGTCACCTGTCACCTGTCACCTGTCACCTGTCACCTGTCACCTGTCACCTGTCACCTGTCACCTGTCACCTGTCACCTGTCACCTGTCACCTGTCACCTGTCACCTGTCATCTGTCACCTGTCACCTGTCACTTGTCACCTGTCACCTGTCATCTGTCACTTGTCACTTGTCACCTGTCACCTGTCACTTGTCACCTGTCACCTGTCACCTGTCACCTGTCACCTGTCACCTGTCACCTGTCACCTGTCACCTGTCACCTGTCACCTGTCACCTGTCACCTGTCACCTGTCACCTGTCACCTGTCACCTGTCACCTGTCACCTGTCACCTGTCACCTGTCACCTGTCACCTGTCACCTGTCACCTGTCACCTGTCACCTGTCACCTGTCACCTGTCACCTGTCACCTGTCACCTGTCACTTGTCACTTGACACCTGTCACTTGTCACCTGTCACCTGTCACCTGTCACCTGTCACCTGTCACCTGTCACCTGTCACCTGTCACCTGTCACCTGTCACCTGTCACCTGTCACCTGTCACCTGTCACCTGTCACCTGTCACCTGTCACCTGTCATCTGTCACCTGTCACCTGTCACTTGTCACCTGTCACCTGTCATCTGTCACTTGTCACTTGTCACCTGTCACCTGTCACTTGTCACCTGTCACCTGTCACCTGTCACCTGTCACCTGTCACCTGTCACCTGTCACCTGTTACCTGTCGCCTGCCACCTGTCACCTGTCACCTGTCACCTGTCACTTGTCACCTGTCACCTGTCACCTGTCACCTGTCACCTGTCACCTGTCACCTGTCACCTGTCACCTGTCACCTGTCACCTGTCACCTGTCACCTGTCACCTGTCACCTGTCACCTGTCACCTGTCACCTGTCATCTGTCACCTGTCACCTGTCACTTGTCACCTGTCACCTGTCATCTGTCACTTGTCACTTGTCACCTGTCACCTGTCACTTGTCACCTGTCACCTGTCACCTGTCACCTGTCACCTGTCACCTGTCACCTGTCACCTGTCACCTGTCACCTGTCACCTGTCACCTGTCACCTGTCACCTGTCACCTGTCACCTGTCACCTGTCACCTGTCACCTGTCACCTGTCACCTGTCACCTGTCACCTGTCACCTGTCACCTGTCACCTGTCACCTGTCACCTGTCACCTGTCACCTGTCACCTGTCACCTGTCACTGTCACCTGTCACCTGTCACCTGTCACCTGTCACCTGTCACTTGTCACTTGACACCTGACACTTGTCACCTGTCACCTGTCACTTCTCACCTGTCACCTGTCACCTGTCACCTGTCACCTGTCACCTGTCACCTGTCACCTGTCACCTGTCACCTGTCACCTGTCACCTGTCACCTGTCACCTGCCACCTGTCACCTATCACTTGTCACCTGTCACCTGTCACCTGTCACCTGTCACCTGTCACCTGTCACCTGTCACCTGTCACCTGTCACCTGTCACCTGTCACCTGTCACCTGTCACCTGTCACCTGTCACCTGTCACCTGTCACCTGTCACCTGTCACCTGTCACCTGTCACCTATCACCTGTCACCTGTCACCTGTCACTTGTCACCTGTCACCTGTCACCTGTCACCTGTCACCTGTCACCTGTCACCTGTCACCTGTCACCAGTCACCTGTCACCTGTCACTGTCACCTGTCACCTGTCACCTGTCACTTGTCACCTGTCACCTGTCACTTGTCACCTGTCACCTATCACCTGTCACCTGTCACCTGTCACCTGTCACTGTCACCTGTCACCTCTCACCTGTCACCTGTCACTTGTCACCTGTCACCTGTCACCTGTCACCTGTCACCTGTCACCTGTCACCTGTCACCTGTCACCTGTCACCTGTCACTTGTCACCTGTCACCTGTCACCTGTCACCTGTCACCTGTCACCTGTCACCTGTCACCTGTCACCTGTCACCTGTCACCTGTCACCTGTCACCTGTCACCTGTCACTGTCACCTGTCACCTGTCACCTGTCACCTGTCACCTGTCACCTGTCACCTGTCATCTGTCACCTGTCACCTGTCACTTGTCACTTGACACCTGTCACTTGTCACTTGTCACCTGTCACCTGTCACTTCTCACCTGTCACCTGTCACCTGTCACCTGTCACCTGTCACCTGTCACCTGTCACCTGTCACCTGTCACCTGTCACCTGTCACCTGTCACCTGTCACCTGTCACCTGTCACCTGTCACCTGTCACCTGTCACTTGTCACCTGTCACCTGTCACCTGTCACCTGTCACCTGTCACCTGTCACCTGTCACCTGTCACCTATCACCTGTCACCTGTCACCTGTCACCTGTCACCTGTCACCTGTCACCTGTCACCTGTCACCTGTCACCTGTCACCTGTCACCTGTCACCTGTCACCTGTCACGTGTCACCTGTCACCTGTCACCTGTCACTGTCACCTGTCACCTGTCACCTGTCACCTGTCACTTGTCACCTGTCACCTGTCACCTGTCACTTGTCACCTGTCACCTGTCACCTGTCACCTGTCACCTGTCACCTGTCACCTGTCACCTGTCACCTGTCACCTGTCACTGTCACTGTCACCTGTCACCTGTCACCTGTCACCTGTCACCTGTCACCTGTCGCCTGTCGCCTGTCACCTGTCACCTGTCACCTATCACCTGTCACCTGTCACCTGTCACCTGTCAACTGTCACCTGTCACCTGTCACCTGTCACCTGTCACCTGTCACCTGTCACTTGTCACCTGTCACTTGTCACCTGTCACCTGTCACCTGTCGCCTGTCACCTGTCACCTGTCACCTGTCACTTGTCACCTGTCACCTGTCACCTGTCACGTGTCACCTGTCACCTGTCACCAGTCACTGTCACCTGTCACCTGTCACCTGTCACTTGTCACCTGTCATCTGTCACCTGTCACCTGTCACCTGTCACTTGTCACCTGTCACCTGTCACCTGTCACCTGTCACCTGTCACCTGTCACCTGTCACCTGTCACTTGTCACTTGCCACCTGTCACCTGTCACCTGTCACCTGTCACCTGTCACCTGTCACCTGTCACCTATCACCTGTCACCTGTCACCTGTCACCTGTCACCTGTCACCTGTCACCTGTCACCTGTCACCTGTCACCTGTCACCTGTCACGTGTCACCTGTCACCTGTCACCTGTCACTGTCACCTGTCACCTGTCACCTGTCACCTGTCACCTGTCACTTGTCACCTGTCACCTGTCACCTGTCACTTGTCACCTGTCACCTGTCACCTGTCACCTGTCACCTGTCACCTGTCACCTGTCACCTGTCACCTGTCACCTGTCACCTGTCACCTGTCACTGTCACTGTCACCTGTCACCTGTCACCTGTCACCTGTCACCTGTCACCTGTCGCCTGTCGCCTGTCACCTGTCACCTGTCACCTATCACCTGTCACCTGTCACCTGTCACCTGTCAACTGTCACCTGTCACCTGTCACCTGTCACCTGTCACCTGTCACCTGTCACTTGTCACCTGTCACTTGTCACCTGTCACCTGTCACCTGTCGCCTGTCACCTGTCACCTGTCACCTGTCACTTGTCACCTGTCACCTGTCACCTGTCACTTGTCACCTGTCACCTGTCACCAGTCACTGTCACCTGTCACCTGTCACCTGTCACTTGTCACCTGTCATCTGTCACCTGTCACCTGTCACCTGTCACTTGTCACCTGTCACTGCCACCTGTCACCTGTCACCTGTCACCTGTCACCTGTCACCTGTCACCTGTCACCTGTCACCTGTCACCTGTCACTTGTCACCTGTCACCTGTCACCTGTCACCTGTCACCTGTCACCTGTCACCTGTCATTGTCACCTGTCATCTGTCACCTGTCACCTGTCATCTGTCACCTGTCACCTGTCACCTGTCACCTGTCACCTGTCACCTGTCACCTGTCACCTGTCACCTGTCACCTGTCACCTGTCACCTGTCACCTGTCACCTGTCACCTGTCACCTGTCACCTGTCACCTGTCACCTGTCACCTGTCACCTGTCACTGTCACCTGTCACCTGTCACCTGTCACTTGTCACCTGTCACCTGTCACCTGTCACCTGTCACCTGTCACCTGTCACCTGTCACCTGTCACCTGTCACCTGTCACTTGTCACCTGTCACCTGTCACCTGTCACCTGTCACCTGTCACCTGTCACCTGTCACCTGTCACCTGTCACCTGTCACCTGTCACCTATCACTGTCACCTGTCACCTGTCACCTGTCACCTGTCACCTGTCACCTGTCACCTGTCACCTGTCACCTGTCACCTGTCACCTGTCACCTGTCACCTGTCACCTATCACCTGTCACCTGTCACCCGTCACCTGTCACTGTCACCTGTCACCTGTCAACTGTCACTTGTCACCTGTCACCTGTCACCTGTCACCTGTCACTTGTCACCTGTCACCTGTCACCTGTCACCTGTCACCTGTCACCTGTCACCTGTCACCTGTCACCTGTCACCTGTCACCTGTCACCTGTCACCTGTCACCTGTCACCTGTCACCTGTCACCTGTCACCTGTCACCTGTCACCTGTCACCTGTCACCTGTCACTGTCACCTGTCACCTGTTACCTGTCACCTGTCACCTGTCACCTGTCACCTGTCACCTGTCACCTGTCACTTGTCACTTGACACCTGTCACTTGTCACTTGTCACCTGTCACCTGTCACTTCTCACCTGTCACCTGTCACCTGTCACCTGTCACCTGTCACCTGTCACCTGTCACCTGTCACCTGTCACCTGTTACCTGTCGCCTGCCACCTGTCACCTGTCACCTGTCACCTGTCACTTGTCACCTGTCACCTGTCACCTGTCACCTGTCACCTGTCACCTGTCACCTGTCACCTGTCACCTGTCACCTGTCACCTGTCACCTGTCACCTGTCACCTGTCACCTGTCACCTGTCACCTGTCATCTGTCACCTGTCACCTGTCACTTGTCACCTGTCACCTGTCATCTGTCACTTGTCACTTGTCACCTGTCACCTGTCACTTGTCACCTGTCACCTGTCACCTGTCACCTGTCACCTGTCACCTGTCACCTGTCACCTGTCACCTGTCACCTGTCACCTGTCACCTGTCACCTGTCACCTGTCACCTGTCACCTGTCACCTGTCACCTGTCACCTGTCACCTGTCACCTGTCACCTGTCACCTGTCACCTGTCACCTGTCACCTGTCACCTGTCACCTGTCACCTGTCACCTGTCACCTGTCACCTGTCACCTGTCACTGTCACCTGTCACCTGTCACCTGTCACCTGTCACCTGTCACTTGTCACTTGACACCTGTCACTTGTCACCTGTCACCTGTCACTTCTCACCTGTCACCTGTCACCTGTCACCTGTCACCTGTCACCTGTCACCTGTCACCTGTCACCTGTCACCTGTCACCTGTCACCTGTCACCTGTCACCTGCCACCTGTCACCTATCACTTGTCACCTGTCACCTGTCACCTGTCACCTGTCACCTGTCACCTGTCACCTGTCACCTGTCACCTGTCACCTGTCACCTGTCACCTGTCACCTGTCACCTGTCACCTGTCACCTGTCACCTGTCACCTGTCACCTGTCACCTGTCACCTATCACCTGTCACCTGTCACCTGTCACTTGTCACCTGTCACCTGTCACCTGTCACCTGTCACCTGTCACCTGTCACCTGTCACCAGTCACCTGTCACCTGTCACCTGTCACCTGTCACCTGTCACCTGTCACTTGTCACCTGTCACCTGTCACTTGTCACCTGTCACCTATCACCTGTCACCTGTCACCTGTCACCTGTCACTGTCACCTGTCACCTCTCACCTGTCACCTGTCACTTGTCACCTGTCACCTGTCACCTGTCACCTGTCACCTGTCACCTGTCACCTGTCACCTGTCACCTGTCACCTGTCACCTGTCACTTGTCACCTGTCACCTGTCACCTGTCACCTGTCACCTGTCACCTGTCACCTGTCACCTGTCACCTGTCACCTGTCACCTGTCACCTGTCACCTGTCACCTGTCACTGTCACCTGTCACCTGTCACCTGTCACCTGTCACCTGTCACCTGTCACCTGTCATCTGTCACCTGTCACCTGTCACTTGTCACTTGACACCTGTCACTTGTCACTTGTCACCTGTCACCTGTCACTTCTCACCTGTCACCTGTCACCTGTCACCTGTCACCTGTCACCTGCTACCTGTCACCTATCACCTGTCACCTGTCACCTGTCACTTGTCACCTGTCACCTGTCACCTGTCACCTGTCACCTGTCACCTGTCACCTGTCACCTGTCACCTGTCACCTGTCACCTGTCACCTGTCACCTGTCACCTGTCACCTGTCACCTGTCACTTGTCACCTGTCACCTGTCACCTGTCACCTGTCACCTGTCACCTGTCACCTGTCACCTGTCACCTATCACCTGTCACCTGTCACCTGTCACCTGTCACCTGTCACCTGTCACCTGTCACCTGTCACCTGTCACCTGTCACCTGTCACCTGTCACCTGTCACCTGTCACGTGTCACCTGTCACCTGTCACCTGTCACTGTCACCTGTCACCTGTCACCTGTCACCTGTCACTTGTCACCTGTCACCTGTCACCTGTCACTTGTCACCTGTCACCTGTCACCTGTCACCTGTCACCTGTCACCTGTCACCTGTCACCTGTCACCTGTCACCTGTCACCTGTCACTGTCACTGTCACCTGTCACCTGTCACCTGTCACCTGTCACCTGTCACCTGTCGCCTGTCGCCTGTCACCTGTCACCTGTCACCTATCACCTGTCACCTGTCACCTGTCACCTGTCAACTGTCACCTGTCACCTGTCACCTGTCACCTGTCACCTGTCACCTGTCACTTGTCACCTGTCACTTGTCACCTGTCACCTGTCACCTGTCGCCTGTCACCTGTCACCTGTCACCTGTCACTTGTCACCTGTCACCTGTCACCTGTCACGTGTCACCTGTCACCTGTCACCAGTCACTGTCACCTGTCACCTGTCACCTGTCACTTGTCACCTGTCATCTGTCACCTGTCACCTGTCACCTGTCACTTGTCACCTGTCACTGTCACCTGTCACCTGTCACCTGTCACCTGTCACCTGTCACCTGTCACCTGTCACCTGTCACCTGTCACCTGTCACCTGTCACTTGTCACCTGTCACCTGTCACCTGTCACCTGTCACCTGTCACCTGTCACCTGTCATTGTCACCTGTCATCTGTCACCTGTCACCTGTCACCTGTCATCTGTCACCTGTCACCTGTCACCTGTCACCTGTCACCTGTCACCTGTCACCTGTCACCTGTCACCTGTCACCTGTCACCTGTCACCTGTCACCTGTCACCTGTCACCTGTCACCTGTCACCTGTCACCTGTCACTGTCACCTGTCACCTGTCACCTGTCACTTGTCACCTGTCACCTGTCACCTGTCACTGTCACCTGTCACCTGTCACCTGTCACCTGTCACCTGTCACCTGTCACCTGTCACCTGTCACCTGTCACTTGTCACCTGTCACCTGTCACCTGTCACCTGTCACCTGTCACCTGTCACCTGTCACCTGTCACCTGTCACCTATCACTGTCACCTGTCACCTGTCACCTGTCACCTGTCACCTGTCACCTGTCACCTGTCACCTGTCACCTGTCACCTGTCACCTGTCACCTGTCACCTGTCACCTGTCACCTATCACCTGTCACCTGTCACCTGTCACCTGTCACTGTCACCTGTCAACTGTCACTTGTCACCTGTCACCTGTCACCTGTCACCTGTCACTTGTCACCTGTCACCTGTCACCTGTCACCTGTCACCTGTCACCTGTCACCTGTCACCTGTCACCTGTCACCTGTCACCTGTCACCTGTCACCTGTCACCTGTCACCTGTCACCTGTCACCTGTCACCTGTCACCTGTCACCTGTCACCTGTCACTGTCACCTGTCACCTGTTACCTGTCACCTGTCACCTGTCACCTGTCACCTGTCACCTGTCACCTGTCACCTGTCACTTGTCACTTGACACCTGTCACTTGTCACTTGTCACCTGTCACTTCTCACCTGTCACTTCTCACCTGTCACCTGTCACCTGTCACCTGTCACCTGTCACCTGTCACCTGTCACCTGTCACCTGTCACCTGTCACCTGTCACCTGTCACCTGTCACCTGTCACCTGTCACCTGTCACCTGTCACCTGTCACCTGTCACCTGTCACCTGTCACTGTCACCTGTCACCTGTCACCTGTCACCTGTCACCTGTCACTTGTCACTTGACACCTGTCACTTGTCACCTGTCACCTGTCACTTCTCACCTGTCACCTGTCACCTGTCACCTGTCACCTGTCACCTGTCACCTGTCACCTGTCACCTGTCACCTGTCACCTGTCACCTGTCACCTGCCACCTGTCACCTATCACCTGTCACCTGTCACCTGTCACTTGTCACCTGTCACCTGTCACCTGTCACCTGTCACCTGTCACCTGTCACCTGTCACCTGTCACCTGTCACCTGTCACCTGTCACCTGTCACCTGTCACCTGTCACCTGTCACCTGTCACCTGTCACCTGTCACCTGTCACCTATCACCTGTCACCTGTCACCTGTCACTTGTCACCTGTCACCTGTCACCTGTCACCTGTCACCTGTCACCTGTCACCTGTCACCAGTCACCTGTCACCTGTCACCTGTCACTGTCACCTGTCACCTGTCACCTGTCACTTGTCACCTGTCACCTGTCACTTGTCACCTGTCACCTATCACCTGTCACCTGTCACCTGTCACCTGTCACTGTCACCTGTCACCTCTCACCTGTCACCTGTCACTTGTCACCTGTCACCTGTCACCTGTCACCTGTCACCTGTCACCTGTCACCTGTCACCTGTCACCTGTCACCTGTCACCTGTCACCTGTCACCTTGTCACCTGTCACCTGTCACCTGTCACCTGTCACCTGTCACCTGTCACCTGTCACCTGTCACCTGTCACCTGTCACCTGTCACCTGTCACCTGTCACCTGTCACCTGTCACCTGTCACCTGTCACCTGTCACCTGTCACCTGTCACCTGTCACCTGTCACCTGTCACCTGTCACTCCTGTCACCTGTCACCTGTCACTTGTCACTTGACACCTGTCACTTGTCACTTGTCACCTGTCACCTGTCACTTCTCACCTGTCACCTGTCACCTGTCACCTGT
This sequence comes from Condylostylus longicornis, assembly GCF_029603195.1. Classification (NCBI taxonomy): domain Eukaryota; kingdom Metazoa; phylum Arthropoda; class Insecta; order Diptera; family Dolichopodidae; genus Condylostylus; species Condylostylus longicornis. The sequence goes on along the minus strand of NW_026578021.1, from coordinate 1,961,584 downwards.
CACCTGTCACCTGCCACTGTCACCTATCACCTGTCACCTGTCACCTGTCTGTCACCTGTCACCTGTCACCTGTCACCTGTCACCTGTCACCTGTCACCTGTCACCTGTCACCTGTCACCTGTCACCTGTCACCTGTCACCTGTCACCTGTCACCTGTCACCTGTCACCTGTCACCTGTCACCTGTCACTTGTCACTTGTCACCTGTCACCTGTCACTTGTCACCTGTCACCTGTCACCTGTCACCTGTCACCTGTCACCTGTCACCTGTCACCTGTCACCTGTCACCTGTCACCTGTCACCTGTCACCTGTCACCTGTCACCTGTCACCTGTCACTTGTCACCTGTCACCTGTCACCTGTCACCTGTCACCTGTCACCTGTCACCTGTCACCTGTCACCTGTCACCTATCACTGTCACCTGTCACCTGTCACCTGTCACCTGTCACCTGTCACTTGTCACCTGCCACCTGCCACCTGTCACCTGTCACTTGTCACCTGTCACTGTCACCTGTCACCTGTCACCTGTCACCTGTCACCTGTCACCTGTCACCTGTCACCTGTCACCTGTCACCTGTCACCTGTCACCTGTCACCTGTCACCTGTCACCTGTCACCTGTCACCTGTCACCTGTCACCTGTCACCTGTCACCTGTCACCTGTCACCTGTCACCTGTCACCTGTCACCTGTCACCTGTCACCTGTCACCTGTCACCTATCACCTGTCACCTGTCACCTGTCACCTGTCACTGTCACCTGTCACCTGTCAACTGTCACTTGTCACCTGTCACCTGTCAATTGTCACTTGTCACCTGTCACCTGTCACCTGTCACCTGTCACCTGTCACCTGTCACCTGTCACCTGTCACCTGTCACCTGTCACCTGTCACCTGTCACCTGTCACCTGTCACCTGTCACCTGTCACCTGTCACCTGTCACCTGTCACCTGTCACCTGTCACCTCTCACCTGTCACCTGTCACTGTCACCTGTCACCTGTTACCTGTCACCTGTCACCTGTCACCTGTCACCTGTCACCTGTCACCTGTCACCTGTCACTTGTCACTTGACACCTGTCACTTGTCACTTGTCACCTGTCACCTGTCACTTCTCACCTGTCACCTGTCACCTGTTACCTGTCACCTGTCACCTGTCACCTGTCACCTGTCACCTGTCACCTGTCACCTGTCACTTGTCACTTGACACCTGTCACTTGTCACTTGTCACCTGTCACCTGTCACTTCTCACCTGTCACCTGTCACCTGTCACCTGTCACCTGTCACCTGTCACCTGTCACCTGTCACCTGTCACCTATCACCTGTCACCTGTCACCTGTCACCTGTCACTTGTCACCTGTCACCTGTCACCTGTCACCTGTCACCTGTCACCTGTCACCTGTCACCTGTCACCTGTCACCTGTCACCTGTCACCTGTCACCTGTCACCTGTCATCTGTCACCTGTCACCTGTCACTTGTCACCTGTCACCTGTCACCTGTCACCTGTCACCTGTCACCTGTCACCTGTCACCTGTCACCTGTCACCTGTCACCTGTCACCTGTCACCTGTCACCTGTCACCTGTCACTGTCACCTGTCACCTGTCACCTGTCACCTGTCACCTGTCACCTGTCATCTGTCACCTGTCACCTGTCACTTGTCACTTGACACCTGTCACTTGTCACTTGTCACCTGTCACCTGTCACTTCTCACCTGTCACCTGTCACCTGTCACCTGTCACCTGTCACCTGCCACCTGTCACCTATCACCTGTCACCTGTCACCTGTCACTTGTCACCTGTCACCTGTCACCTGTCACCTGTCACCTGTCACCTGTCACCTGTCACCTGTCACCTGTCACCTGTCACCTGTCACCTGTCACCTGTCACCTGTCACCTGTCACCTGTCACCTGTCACCTGTCACTTGTCATCTGTCACTTGTCACTTGTCACCTGTCACCTGTCACTTGTCTCCTGTCACCTGTCACTTGTCACCTGTCACCTGTCACCTGTCACCTGTCACCTGTCACCTGTCACCTGTCACTTGTCACCTGTCACCTGTCACCTGTCACCTGTCACCTGTCACCTATCACCTGTCACCTGTCACCTGTCACTTGTCACCTGTCACCTGTCACCTGTCACCTGTCACCTGTCACCTGTCACCAGTCACCTGTCACCTGTCACCTGTCACCTGTCACTGTCACCTGTCACCTGTCACCTGTCACCTGTCACTTGTCACCTGTCACCTGTCACTTGTCACCTGTCACCTATCACCTGTCACCTGTCACCTGTCACTGTCACCTGTCACCTCTCACCTGTCACCTGTCACTTGTCACCTGTCACCTGTCACCTGTCACCTGTCACCTGTCACCTGTCACCTGTCACCTGTCACTTGTCTCCTGTCACCTGTCCCCTGTCACCTGTCACTTGTCACTGTCACCTGTCACTTGTCACCTGTCACCTGTCACCAGTGACTTGTCACCTGTCACCTGTCACCTGTCACCTGTCACCTGTCACCTGTCACCTGTCACCTGTCACCTGTCACCTGTCACTTGTCTCCTGTCACCTGTCCCCTGTCACCTGTCACTTGTCACTGTCACCTGTCACTTGTCACCTGACACCTGTCACCAGTCACCTGTCACCTGTCACCTGTCTCCTGTCACCTGTCACCTGTCACCTGTCACCTGTCACCTATCACCTGTCACTTGTGACCTGTCACCTGTCACCTGTCACTTGTCACCTGTCACCTGTCACCTGTCACTTGTCACTTGTCACCTGTCACCTGTCACCTGTCACCTGTCACCTGTCACTGTCACCTGTCATCTGTCACCTGTCACCTGTCACTCGTCACTTGTCATCTGTCACTTGTCACCTGTCACCTGTCACTTGTCACTTGTCACCTGTCACCTGTCACCTGTCACCTGTCACCTGTCACCTGTCACCTGTCACCTGTCACCTGTCACCTGTCACTGTCACCTGTCACCTGTCACCTGTCACTTGTCACCTGTCACCTGTCACTTGTCTCCTGTCACCTGTCCCCTGTCACCTGTCACTTGTCACTGTCACCTGTCACTTGTCACCTGTCACCTGTCACCAGTGACTTGTCACCTGTCACCTGTCACCTGTCACCTGTCACCTGTCACCTGTCACCTGTCACCTGTCACCTGTCACCTGTCACCTGTCACCTGTCACCTGTCACCTGTCACCTATCACCTGTCACCTGTCACCTGTCACCTGTCACTTGTCACCTGTCACCTGTCACCTGTCACCTGTCACCTGTCACCTGTCACCTGTCACCTGTCACCTGTCACCTATCACCTGTCACTTGTGACCTGTCACCTGTCACCTGTCACTTGTCACCTGTCACCTGTCACCTGTCACTTGTCACTTGTCACCTGTCACCTGTCACCTGTCACCTGTCACCTGTCACTGTCACCTGTCATCTGTCACCTGTCACCTGTCACTCGTCACTTGTCATCTGTCACTTGTCACCTGTCACCTGTCACTTGTCACTTGTCACCTGTCACCTGTCACCTGTCACCTGTCACCTGTCACCTGACACCTGTCACCTGTCACCTGTCACTGTCACCTGTCACCTGTCACCTGTCACTTGTCACCTGTCACCTGTCACTTGTCTCCTGTCACCTGTCCCCTGTCACCTGTCACTTGTCACTGTCACCTGTCACTTGTCACCTGTCACCTGTCACCAGTGACTTGTCACCTGTCACCTGTCACCTGTCACCTGTCACCTGTCACCTGTCACCTGTCACCTGTCACCTGTCACTTGTCACCTGTCACCTGTCACCTGTCACCTGTCACCTGTCACCTGTCACCTGTCACCTGTCACCTGTCACCTGTCACCTGTCACCTGTCACCTGTCACCTGTCACCTGTCACCTGTCACCTGTCACCTGTCACCTGTCACTTGTCATCTGTCACTTGTCACTTGTCACCTGTCACCTGTCACTTGTCTCCTGTCACCTGTCACTTGTCACCTGTCACCTGTCACCTGTCACCTGTCACCTGTCACCTGTCACCTGTCACCTGTCACTTGTCACCTGTCACCTGTCACCTGTCACCTGTCACCTGTCACCTATCACCTGTCACCTGTCACCTGTCACTTGTCACCTGTCACCTGTCACCTGTCACCTGTCACCTGTCACCTGTCACCTGTCACCAGTCACCTGTCACCTGTCACCTGTCACCTGTCACTGTCACCTGTCACCTGTCACCTGTCACTTGTCACCTGTCACCTGTCACTTGTCACCTGTCACCTATCACCTGTCACCTGTCACCTGTCACTGTCACCTGTCACCTCTCACCTGTCACCTGTCACTTGTCACCTGTCACCTGTCACCTGTCACCTGTCACCTGTCACCTGTCACCTGTCACTTGTCTCCTGTCACCTGTCCCCTGTCACCTGTCACTTGTCACTGTCACCTGTCACTTGTCACCTGTCACCTGTCACCAGTGACTTGTCACCTGTCACCTGTCACCTGTCACCTGTCACCTGTCACCTGTCACCTGTCACCTGTCACCTGTCACTTGTCTCCTGTCACCTGTCCCCTGTCACCTGTCACTTGTCACTGTCACCTGTCACTTGTCACCTGACACCTGTCACCAGTCACCTGTCACCTGTCACCTGTCACCTGTCACCTGTCACCTGTCACCTGTCACCTGTCACCTATCACCTGTCACTTGTGACCTGTCACCTGTCACCTGTCACTTGTCACCTGTCACCTGTCACCTGTCACTTGTCACTTGTCACCTGTCACCTGTCACCTGTCACCTGTCACCTGTCACTGTCACCTGTCATCTGTCACCTGTCACCTGTCACTCGTCACTTGTCATCTGTCACTTGTCACCTGTCACCTGTCACTTGTCACTTGTCACCTGTCACCTGTCACCTGTCACCTGTCACCTGTCACCTGTCACCTGTCACCTGTCACCTGTCACCTGTCACCTGTCACCTGTCACCTGTCACCTGTCACCTATCACCTGTCACCTGTCACCTGTCACCTGTCACTTGTCACCTGTCACCTGTCACCTGTCACCTGTCACCTGTCACCAGTCACCTGTCACCTGACACCTGTCACCTGTCACCTGTCACTGTCACCTGTCACCTGTCACCTGTCACTTGTCACCTGTCACCTGTCACTTGTCACCTGTCACCTGTCACCTGTCACCTGTCACCTGTCACCTGTCACCTGTCACCTGTCACTGTCACTTGTCAGTTGTCACCTGTCACCTGTCACCTGTCACCTGTCACCTGTCACCTGTCACCTGTCACCTGTCACCAGTCACCTGTCACCTGTCACCTGTCGCCTGTCACCTGTCACCTGTCACCTGTCACCTATCACCTGTCACCTGTCACCTGTCACCTGTCACCTGTCACCTGTCACCTGTCACCTGTCACCTGTCACCTGTCACCTGTCACCTGTCACCTGTCACCTGTCACCTGTCACCTGTCACCTGTCACCTGTCACCTGTCACTTGTCACCTTCCACCTGCCACCTGTCACCTGTCACTTGTCACCTGTCACCTGTCACTGTCACCTGTCACCTGTCACTTGTCACCTGTCACCTGTCACTTGTCACCTGTCACCTGTCACCTGTCACCTGTCACCTGTCACCAGTCACCTGTCACCTGACACCTGTCACCTGTCACCTGTCACCTGTCACTGTCACCTGTCACCTGTCACCTGTCACTTGTCACCTGTCACCTGTCACTTGTCACCTGTCACCTGTCACCTGTCACCTGTCACCTGTCACCTGTCACTGTCACTTGTCAGTTGTAACCTGTCACCTGTCACCTGTCACCTGTCACCTGTCACCTGTCACCTGTCACCTGTCACCTGTCACCTGTCACCTGTCACCTGTCACCTATCACCTGTCACTTGTGACCTGTCACCTGTAACCTGTCACCTGTCACCTGTCACCTATCACCTGTCACCTGTCACCTGTCACCTGTCACCTGTCACCTGTCGCCTGTCACCTGTCACCTGTCACCAGTCACCTGTCACCTGACACCTGTCACCTGTCACCTGTCACCTGTCACCTGTCACCTGTCACCTGTCACTTGTCACCTGTCACCTGTCACTTGTCACCTGTCACCTGTCACCTGTCACCTGTCACCTGTCACCTGTCACCTGTCACCTGTCACCTGTCACCTGTCACCTGTCACCTGTCACCTGTCACTTGTCACCTGCCACCTGCCACCTGTCACCTGTCACTTGTCACCTGTCACCTGTCACTGTCACCTGTCACCTGTCACCTGTCACCTGTCACTGTCACCTGTCACCTGTCACCTGTCACTTGTCACCTGTCACCTGTCACTTGTCACCTGTCACCTGTCACCTGTCACCTGTCACCTGTCACTTGTCACCTGTCACCTGTCACCTGTCACCTGTCACTGTCACCTGTCACCTGTCACCTGTCACTTGTCACCTGCCACCTGCCACCTGTCACCTGTCACTTGTCACCTGTCACCTGTCACTGTCACCTGTCACCTGTCACCTGTCACCTGTCACCTGTCACCTGTCACCTGTCACCTGTCACCTGTCACCTGTCACCTGTCACCTGTCACCTGTCACCTGTCACCTGTCACCTGTCACCTGTCACCTGTCACCTATCACCTGTCACCTGTCACCTGTCACCTGTCACCTGTCACCTGTCACCTGTCACCTAACACCTGTCACCTGTCACCTGTCACCTGTCACCTGTCACCTGTCACCTGTCACCTGTCACCTGTCATCTGTCATCTGTCATCTGTCATCTGTCATCTGTCATCTGTCATCTGTCATCTGTCATCTGTCATCTGTCATCTGTCATCTGTCATCTGTCATCTGTCATCTGTCATCTGTCATCTGTCATCTGTCATCTGTCATCTGTCATCTGTCATCTGTCATCTGTCATCTGTCACCTGTCACCAGTCACCTGTCACCTGTCACCTGTCACCTGTCACCTGTCACCTGTCACCTGTCACCTGTCACCTGTCACCTGTCACCTGTCACCTGTCACTTGTCTCCTGTCACCTGTCCCCTGTCACCTGTCACTTGTCACTGTCACCTGTCACTTGTCACCTGACACCTGTCACCAGTCACCTGTCACCTGTCACCTGTCACCTGTCACCTGTCACCTGTCACCTGTCACCTGTCACCTATCACCTGTCACTTGTGACCTGTCACCTGTCACCTGTCACTTGTCACCTGTCACCTGTCACCTGTCACTTGTCACTTGTCACCTGTCACCTGTCACCTGTCACCTGTCAACTGTCACTGTCACCTGTCATCTGTCACCTGTCACCTGTCACTCGTCACTTGCCATCTGTCACTTGTCACCTGTCACTTGTCACTTGTCACCTGTCACCTGTCACCTGTCACCTGTCACCTGTCACCTGTCACCTGTCACCTGTCACCTGTCACCTGTCACCTGTCACCTGTCACCTGTCACCTGTCACCTGTCACCTATCACCTGTCACCTGTCACCTGTCACCTGTCACTTGTCACCTGTCACCTGTCACCTGTCACCTGTCACCTGTCACCAGTCATCTGTCATCTGTCATCTGTCATCTGTCATCTGTCATCTGTCATCTGTCATCTGTCATCTGTCATCTGTCATCTGTCATCTGTCATCTGTCACCTGTCACCAGTCACCTGTCACCTGTCACCTGTCACCTGTCACCTGTCACCTGTCACCTGTCACCTGTCACCTGTCACCTGTCACTTGTCTCCTGTCACCTGTCCCCTGTCACCTGTCACTTGTCACTGTCACCTGTCACTTGTCACCTGATACCTGTCACCAGTCACCTGTCACCTGTCACCTGTCACCTGTCACCTGTCACCTGTCACCTGTCACCTGTCACCTGTCACCTATCACCTGTCACCTGTCACCTGTCACTGTCACTTGTCAGTTGTCACCTGTCACCTGTCACCTGTCACCTGTCACCTGTCACCTGTCACCTGTCACCTGTCACCTATCACCTGTCACTTGTGACCTGTCACCTATCACCTGTCACTTGTGACCTGTCACCTGTCACCTGTCACTTGTCACCTGTCACCTGTCACCTGTCACTTGTCACTTGTCACCTGTCACCTGTCACCTGTCACCTGTCACCTGTCACTGTCACCTGTCATCTGTCACCTGTCACCTGTCACTCGTCACTTGCCATCTGTCACTTGTCACCTGTCACCTGTCACTTGTCACTTGTCACCTGTCACCTGTCACCTGTCACCTGTCACCTAACACCTGTCACCTGTCACCTGTCACCTGTCACCTGTCACCTGTCACCTGTCACCTGTCACCTGTCATCTGTCATCTGTCATCTGTCATCTGTCATCTGTCATCTGTCATCTGTCATCTGTCATCTGTCATCTGTCATCTGTCATCTGTCATCTGTCATCTGTCATCTGTCATCTGTCATCTGTCATCTGTCATCTGTCATCTGTCATCTGTCATCTGTCATCTGTCATCTGTCATCTGTCATCTGTCATCTGTCACCTGTCACCAGTCACCTGTCACCTGTCACCTGTCACCTGTCACCTGTCACCTGTCACCTGTCACCTGTCACCTGTCACCTGTCACTTGTCTCCTGTCACCTGTCCCCTGTCACCTGTCACTTGTCACTGTCACCTGTCACTTGTCACCTGACACCTGTCACCAGTCACCTGTCACCTGTCACCTGTCACCTGTCACCTGTCACCTGTCACCTGTCACCTGTCACCTGTCACCTGTCACCTATCACCTGTCACTTGTGACCTGTCACCTGTCACCTGTCACTTGTCACCTGTCACCTGTCACCTGTCACTTGTCACTTGTCACCTGTCACCTGTCACCTGTCACCTGTCACCTGTCACTGTCACCTGTCATCTGTCACCTGTCACCTGTCACTCGTCACTTGCCATCTGTCACTTGTCACCTGTCACCTGTCACTTGTCACTTGTCACCTGTCACCTGTCACCTGTCACCTGTCACCTGTCACCTGTCACCTGTCACCTGTCACCTGTCACCTGTCACCTGTCACCTGTCACCTGTCACCTGTCACCTGTCACCTATCACCTGTCACCTGTCACCTGTCACCTGTCACTTGTCACCTGTCACCTGTCACCTGTCACCTGTCACCTGTCACCAGTCACCTGTCACCTGACACCTGTCAACTGTCACCTGTCACCTGTCACTGTCACCTGTCACCTGTCACCTGTCACTTGTCACCTGTCACCTGTCACTTGTCACCTGTCACCTGTCACCTGTCACCTGTCACCTGTCACCTGTCACCTGTCACCTGTCACTGTCACGTGTCAGTTGTCACCTGTCACCTGTCACCTGTCACCTGTCACCTGTCACCTGTCACCTGTCACCAGTCACCTGTCACCTGTCACCTGTCGCCTGTCACCTGTCACCTGTCACCTGTCACCTGTCACCTATCACCTGTCACCTGTCACCTGTCACCTGTCATCTGTCACCTGTCACCTGTCACCTGTCACCTGTCACCTGTCACCTGTCACCTGTCACCTGTCACCTGTCACCTGTCACCTGTCACTTGTCACCTTCCACCTGCCACCTGTCACCTGTCACCTGTCACTTGTCACCTGTCACCTGTCACTGTCACCTGTCACCTGTCACTTGTCACCTGTCACCTGTCACTTGTCACCTGTCACCTGTCACCTGTCACCTGTCACCTGTCACTTGTCACCTGTCACCTGTCACCTGTCACCTGTCACCTGTCACCTGTCACCTGTCACCTGTCACTGTCACTTGTCAGTTGTCACCTGTCACCTGTCACCTGTCACCTGTCACCTGTCACCTGTCACCTGTCACCTGTCACCTGTCACCTGTCACCTGTCACCTGTCACCTGTCACCTATCACCTGTCACTTGTGACCTGTCACCTGTCACCTGTCACCTGTCACCTGTCACCTATCACCTGTCACCTGTCACCTGTCACCTGTCACCTGTCACCTGTCACCTGTCACCTGTCACCTGTCACCAGTCACCTGTCACCTGACACCTGTCACCTGTCACCTGTCACCTGTCACCTGTCACCTGTCACCTGTCACCTGTCACCTGTCACCTGTCACCTGTCACCTGTCACCTGTCACTGTCACCTGTCACCTGTCACCTGTCACCTGTCACCTGTCACCTGTCACCTGTCACCTGTCACCTGTCACCTGTCACCTGTCACCTGTCACCTGTCACCTATCACCTGTCACTTGTGACCTGTCACCTGTCACCTGTCACCTGTCACCTGTCACCTATCACCTGTCACCTGTCACCTGTCACCTGTCACCTGTCACCTGTCACCTGTCACCTAACACCTGTCACCTGTCACCTGTCACCTGTCACCTGTCACCTGTCACTTGTGACCTGTCACCTGTCACCTGTCACCTGTCACCTGTCACCTATCACCTGTCACCTGTCACCTGTCACCTGTCACTGTCACCTGTCACCTGTCACCTGTCACCTGTCACCTGTCACCTGTCACCTGTCACCTGTCACCTGTCACCTGTCACCTGTCACCTGTCACCTGTCACCTGTCACCTGTCACCTGTCACCTGTCACCTGTCACCTGTCACCTGTCACCTATCACCTGTCACTTGTGACCTGTCACCTGTCACCTGTCACCTATCACCTGTCACCTGTCACCTGTCACCTGTCACCTGTCACCTGTCACCTGTCACCTGTCACCTGTCACCTGTCACCTGTCACCAGTCACCTGTCACCTGACACCTGTCACCTGTCACCTGTCACCTGTCACCTGTCACCTGTCACCTGTCACCTGTCACCTGTCACCTGTCACCTGTCACCTGTCACCTGTCACCTGTCACCTGTCACCTGTCACCTATCACCTGTCACCTGTCACCTGTCACCTGTCACCTGTCACCTGTCACCTGTCACCTGTCACCAGTCACCTGTCACCTGACACCTGTCACCTGTCACCTGTCACCTGTCACCTGTCACCTGTCACCTGTCACCTGTCACCTGTCACCTGTCACCTGTCACCTGTCACCTGTCACCTGTCACCTGTCACCTGTCACCTGTCACCTGTCACCTATCACCTGTCACTTGTGACCTGTCACCTGTCACCTGTCACCTGTCACCTGTCACCTATCACCTGTCACCTGTCACCTGTCACCTGTCACTGTCACCTGTCACCTGTCACCTGTCACTTGTCACCTGTCACCTGTCACTTGTCACCTGTCACCTGTCACCTGTCACCTGTCACCTGTCACCTGTCACCTGTCACCTGTCACCTGTCACCTGTCACCTGTCACCTGTCACCTGTCACCTGTCACTTGTCACCTGCCACCTGCCACCTGTCACCTGTCACTTGTCACCTGTCACCTGTCACTGTCACCTGTCACCTGTCACCTGTCACCTGTCACTGTCACCTGTCACCTGTCACCTGTCACTTGTCACCTGTCACCTGTCACTTGTCACCTGTCACCTGTCACCTGTCACCTGTCACCTGTCACCTGTCACCTGTCACCTGTCACCTGTCACCTGTCACTGTCACCTGTCACCTGTCACCTGTCACCTGTCACTTGTCACCTGCCACCTGCCACCTGTCACCTGTCACTTGTCACCTGTCACCTGTCACTGTCACCTGTCACCTGTCACCTGTCACCTGTCACCTGTCACCTGTCACCTGTCACCTGTCACCTGTCACCTGTCACCTGTCACCTGTCACCTGTCACCTGTCACCTGTCACCTGTCACCTGTCACCTGTCACCTGTCACCTATCACCTGTCACCTGTCACCTGTCACCTGTCACCTGTCACCTGTCACCTGTCACCTGTCACCTAACACCTGTCACCTGTCACCTGTCACCTGTCACCTGTCACCTGTCACCTGTCACCTGTCATCTGTCATCTGTCATCTGTCATCTGTCATCTGTCATCTGTCATCTGTCATCTGTCATCTGTCATCTGTCATCTGTCATCTGTCATCTGTCATCTGTCATCTGTCATCTGTCATCTGTCATCTGTCATCTGTCATCTGTCATCTGTCATCTGTCATCTGTCATCTGTCATCTGTCATCTGTCATCTGTCATCTGTCATCTGTCATCTGTCATCTGTCATCTGTCATCTGTCATCTGTCATCTGTTATCTGTCAATTGTCATCTGTCGTCTGTAAACCGTCATTTGTCATCTGTCATCTGTCATCCGTCATGTGTCATCAGTCATCTGTCATATGCCATGTGTCATGTGTCATCTGTCATCTGTCATCTGTCATCTGTCATCTGTCATCTGTCACCTGTCATATGTCATCTGCCATGTGTCATGTTTAATCTGCCATCTGTCATCTGTCATTTGTCATCTAACACCTGTCATCTGTCATCTGTCATCTGTCATCTGTCATCTGTCATCTGTCATCTGTCATCCGTCTTCTGTCATCTGTCATCTGTCATCTGTTATCTGTCATCTGTCATCTGTCATCAGTCATCTGTCATCTGTCATCTGTCATCTGTCATCTGTCATCTGTCATCTGTCATCTGTCATCTGTCATCTGTCATCTGTCATCTGTCATCTGTCATCTGTCATCTGTCATCTGTCATCTGTCATCTGTCATCTGTCATCTGTCAATTGTCATCTGTCGTCTGTCAACCGTCATTTGTCATCTGTTATCTGTCATCCGTCATATGTCATCAGTCATCTGTCTTATGCCATGTGTCATGTGTCATCTGTCATTTGTCATCTGTCATCTGTCATCTGTCATCTGTCATCTCTCATCTGTCATCTGTCATCTGTCATCTGTCATCTGTCATCTGTCATCTGTCATCTGTCGTCCGTCTTCTGTCATCTGTCATCTGTCATCTGTTATCTGTCATCTGTCATCTGTCATCAGTCATCTGTCATCTGTCATCTGTCATCTGTCATTTGTCATCTGTCATCTGTCATCTGTCATCTGTCATCTGTCATCTGTCATCTGTCATCTGTCATCTGTCATCTGTCATTTGTCATCAGTCATCTGCCATCTGCCATGTGTCATGTGTCATCTGTCATCTGTCATCTGTCATCTGTCAATTGTCATCTGTCGTCTGTCAACAGTCATTTGTCATCTGTCATCTGTCATCAGTCATCAGTCATCTGTAATCTGCCATTTGTCATTTGTCATCTGTCATCTGTCAATTGTCATCTGTCGTCTGTCAACTGTCATTTGTCATCTGTCATCTGTCATCTAACATCTGCCATGTGCAATGTGTCATCTGTCATTTGTCATCTGTCAATTGTCATCTGTCATCTGTCAAGTGTCATTTTTCATCTGTCATTTGTCATCAGTCATCTGTCATCTGCCATGTGTCATGTGTCATCTGTCATCTGTCATCTGTCATCTGTCATCTGTCATCTATCAGTTGTCATCTGTCGTATGTTAACTGTCATTTGTCATCTGTCATCTGCCATCTGTCATCTGTCAGCTGTCATCAGACATCTGTCATCTGTCATATGTCATCTGTTTTCTGTCATATGTCATCTTTCATATGTCATATGTCATCTGTCATCTGCCATCTGTCATCTGTCATCTGTCATTTGTCATCTGTCATCTGTCATCTGTCATCTGTCATCTGTCATCTGTCATCTGTCATCTGTCATCTGTCATCTGTCATCTGTCATCTGTCATCTGTCGTCTGTCAACTGTCATCTGTCATCTGTCATCTGTCATCTGTCATCTGTCATCTGTCATCTGTCATCTGTCATCTGTCATCTGTCATCTGTCATCTGTCATCTGTCATCTGTCATCTGTCATCTGTCATCTGTCATCTGTCATCTATCATCTGTCATCTGTCATCTGTCATCTGTCATCTGTCATCTGTCATCTGTCATCTATCATCTGTCACCTGTCACCTGTCACCTGTCACCTGTCACCTGTCACCTGTCACCTGTCACCTGTCACCTGTCACCTGTCACCTGTCACTTGTCACCTTCCACCTGCCACCTGTCACCTGTCACTTGTCACCTGTCACCTGTCACTGTCACCTGTCACCTGTCACCTGTCACCTATCACCTGTCACCTGTCACCTGTCACCTGTCACCTGTCACCTGTCACCTGTCACCTGTCACCTGTCACCAGTCACCTGTCACCTGACACCTGTCACCTGTCACCTGTCACCTGTCACTGTCACCTGTCACCTGTCACCTGTCACTTGTCACCTGTCACCTGTCACTTGTCACCTGTCACCTGTCACCTGTCACCTGTCACCTGTCACCTGTCACCTGTCACCTGTCACCTGTCACCTGTCACCTGTCACCTGTCACCTGTCACTTGTCACCTGCCACCTGCCACCTGTCACCTGTCACTTGTCACCTGTCACCTGTCACTGTCACCTGTCACCTGTCACCTGTCACCTGTCACTGTCACCTGTCACCTGTCACCTGTCACTTGTCACCTGTCACCTGTCACTTGTCACCTGTCACCTGTCACCTGTCACCTGTCACCTGTCACCTGTCACCTGTCACCTGTCACCTGTCACCTGTCACTGTCACCTGTCACCTGTCACCTGTCACCTGTCACTTGTCACCTGCCACCTGCCACCTGTCACCTGTCACTTGTCACCTGTCACCTGTCACTGTCACCTGTCCCCTGTCACCTGTCACCTGTCACCTGTCACCTGTCACCAGTCACCTGTCACCTGTCACCTGTCACCTGTCACCTGTCACCTGTCACCTGTCACCTATCACCTGTCACCTGTCACCTGTCACCTGTCACCTGTCACCTGTCACCTGTCACCTGTCACCTGTCACCTGTCACATGTCACCTGTCACCTGTCACCTGTCACCTGTCACCTGTCACCTGTCACCTGTCATCTGTCATCTGTCATCTGTCATCTGTCATCTGTCATCTGTCATCTGTCATCTGTCATCTGTCATCTGTCATCTGTCATCTGTCATCTGTCATCTGTCATCTGTCATCTGTCATCTGTCATCTGTCATCTGTCATCTGTCATCTGTCATCTGTCATCTGTCATCTGTCATCTGTCATCTGTCATCTGTCATCTGTCATCTGTCATCTGTCATCTGTTATCTGTCAATTGTCATCTGTCGTCTGTAAACCGTCATTTGTCATCTGTCATCTGTCATCCGTCATGTGTCATCAGTCATCTGTCATATGCCATGTGTCATGTGTCATCTGTCATCTGTCATCTGTCATCTGTCATCTGTCATCTGTCACCTGTCATATGTCATCTGCCATGTGTCATGTTTAATCTGCCATCTGTCATCTGTCATTTGTCATCTAACACCTGTCATCTGTCATCTGTCATCTGTCATCTGTCATCTGTCATCCGTCTTCTGTCATCTGTCATCTGTCATCTGTTATCTGTCATCTGTCATCTGTCATCAGTCATCTGTCATCTGTCATCTGTCATCTGTCATCTGTCATCTGTCATCTGTCATCTGTCATCTGTCATCTGTCATCTGTCATCTGTCATCTGTCATCTGTCATCTGTCATCTGTCATCTGTCATCTGTCATCTGTCAATTGTCATCTGTCGTCTGTCAACCGTCATTTGTCATCTGTTATCTGTCATCCGTCATATGTCATCAGTCATCTGTCTTATGCCATGTGTCATGTGTCATCTGTCATTTGTCATCTGTCATCTGTCATCTGTCATCTGTCATCTGTCATCTCTCATCTGTCATCTGTCATCTGTCATCTGTCATCTGTCATCTGTCATCTGTCATCTGTCGTCCGTCTTCTGTCATCTGTCATCTGTCATCTGTCATCTGTTATCTGTCATCTGTCATCTGTCATCAGTCATCTGTCATCTGTCATCTGTCATCTGTCATTTGTCATCTGTCATCTGTCATCTGTCATCTGTCATCTGTCATCTGTCATCTGTCATCTGTCATCTGTCATCTGTCATTTGTCATCAGTCATCTGTCATCTGCCATGTGTCATGTGTCATCTGTCATCTGTCATCTGTCATCTGTCAATTGTCATCTGTCGTCTGTCAACAGTCATTTGTCATCTGTCATCTGTCATCAGTCATCAGTCATCTGTAATCTGCCATTTGTCATTTGTCATCTGTCATCTGTCAATTGTCATCTGTCGTCTGTCAACTGTCATTTGTCATCTGTCATCTGTCATCTGTCATCTGTCATCTGTCATCTGTCAATTGTCATCTGTCGTCTGTCAACCGTCATTTGTCATCTGTTATCTGTCATCCGTCATATGTCATCAGTCATCTGTCTTATGCCATGTGTCATGTGTCATCTGTCATTTGTCATCTGTCATCTGTCATCTGTCATCTGTCATCTGTCATCTCTCATCTGTCATCTGTCATCTGTCATCTGTCATCTGTCATCTGTCATCTGTCATCTGTCGTCCGTCTTCTGTCATCTGTCATCTGTCATCTGTCATCTGTTATCTGTCATCTGTCATCTGTCATCAGTCATCTGTCATCTGTCATCTGTCATCTGTCATTTGTCATCTGTCATCTGTCATCT
The DNA here is from genome assembly GCF_029603195.1 of Condylostylus longicornis. Lineage (NCBI taxonomy): Eukaryota > Metazoa > Arthropoda > Insecta > Diptera > Dolichopodidae > Condylostylus > Condylostylus longicornis. The sequence goes on along the minus strand of NW_026578021.1, from coordinate 1,945,158 downwards.
GTCATCTGTCATCTGTCATCTGTCATCTGTCATCTGTCATCTGTCATCTGTCATCTGTCATCTGTCATCTGTCATCTGTCATCTGTCAAGTGTCATTTGTCATCTGTCATTTGTCATCAGTCATCTGTCATCTGCCATGTGTCATGTGTCATCTGTCATCTGTCATCTGTCATCTGTCATCTGTCATCTATCAGTTGTCATCTGTCGTATGTTAACTGTCATTTGTCATCTGTCATCTGCCATCTGTCATCTGTCAGCTGTCATCAGACATCTGTCATCTGTCATATGTCATCTGTTTTCTGTCATATGTCATATTTCATATGTCATATGTCATCTGTCATCTGCCATCTGTCATCTGTCATCTGTCATTTGTCATCTGTCATCTGTCATCTGTCATCTGTCATCTGTCATCTGTCATCTGTCATCTGTCATCTGTCATCTGTCATCTGTCATCTGTCATCTGTCATCTGTCATCTGTCATCTGTCATCTGTCATCTGTCATCTGTCGTCTGTCAACTGTCATATGTCATCTGTCATCTGTCATCTGTCATCTGTCATCTGTCATCTGTCATCTGTCATCTGTCATCTGTCATCTGTCATCTGTCATCTGTCATCTGTCATCTGTCATCTGTCATCTGTCATCTGTCATCTGTCATCTGTCATCTATCATCTGTCATCTGTCATCTGTCATCTGTCATCTGTCATCTGTCATCTGTCACCTGTCATCTGTCATCTGTCATCTGTCATCTGTCATCTGTCATCTGTCATCTGTCATCTGTCATCTGTCATCTGTCATCTGTCATCTGTCATCTGCCATCTGTCATCTGTCATCTGTCATCTGTCATCTGTCAACTGTCATCTGTCATCTGTCATCTGTCATCTGTCAGCTGTCATCTGTCATCTGTCATCTGTCATCTGTCAATTGGCATCTGTCGTCTGTCAACTGTCATGTTGTCATCTGTCATCTGCCATGTGTCATCTGTCATCTGTCATCAGACATCTGTCGTCTGTCATCTGTCTTCTGTCATATGTCATATGTCATATGTCATCTGTCATCTGTCATCTGTCATCTGTCAACTGTCATCTGTCTTCTGTCATCTGTCATCTGTCATATGTCATCAGTCATCTGTCTTATGCCATGTGTCATGTGTCATCTGTCATTTGTCATCTGTCATCTGTCATCTGTCATCTGTCATCTCTCATCTGTCATCTGTCATCTGTCATCTGTCATCTGTCATCTGTCATCTGTCATCTGTCATCTGTCATCTGTCATCTGTCATCTGTCATCTGTCATCTGTCATCTGTCATCTGTCATCTGTCATCTGTCATCTGTCATCTGTCATCTGTCATCTGTCATCTGTCATCTGCCATCTGTCATCTGTCATCTGTCATCTGTCAACTGTCATCTGTCATCTGTCATCTGTCATCTGTCAGCTGTCATCTGTCATCTGTCATCTGTCAATTGGCATCTGTCGTCTATCAACTGTCATGTTGTCATCTGTCATCTGCCATGTGTCATCTGTCATCTGTCATCAGACATCTGTCGTCTGTCATCTGTCTTCTGTCATATGTCATATGTCATCTGTCATCTGTCATCTGTCATCTGTCAACTGTCATCTGTCTTCTGTCATCTGTCATCTGTCATCTGTCATCTGTCATCTGTCATCTGTCATCTGTCATCTGTCATCTGTCATCTGTCATCTGTCATCTGTCATCTGTCATCTGTCATCTGTCATCTGTCATCTGTCATCTGTCATCTGTCATCTGTCATCTGTCATCTGTCATCTGTCATCTGTCATCTGTCATCTGTCATCTGTCAATTGGCATCTGTCGTCTGTCAACTGTCATGTTGTCATCTGTCATCTGCCATGTGTCATCTGTCATCTGTCATCAGACATCTGTCGTCTGTCTTCTGTCTTCTGTCATCTGTCATATGTCATCTGTCATCTGTCATCTGTCATCTGTCAACTGTCATCTGTCTTCTGTCATCTGTCATCTGTCATCTGTCATCTGTCATCTGTCATCTGTCATATGTCATCTGTTTTCTGTCATACGTCATCTTTCATATGTCATCTGCCATCTGTCATCTGTCAGCTGTCATCTGTCATCTGTCATCTGTCATCTGTCATCTGTCATCTGTCATCTGTCATCTGTCATCTGTCATCTGTCATCTGTCATCTGTCATCTGTCATCTGTCATCTGTCATCTGTCATCTGTCATCTGTCATCTGTCATCTGTCATCTGTCATCTGCCATCTGTCATCTGTCATCTGTCATCTGTCATCTGTCATCTGTCATCTGTCATCTGTCATCTGTCATCTGTCATCTGTCATCTGTCATCTGTCATCTGTCATCTGTCATCTGTCATCTGTCATCTGTCATCTGTCATCTGTCATCTGTCATCTGTCATCTGTCATCTGTCATCTGTCATCTGTCATCTGTCATCTGTCATCTGTCATCTGTCATCTGTCATCTGTCATCTGTCATCTGTCATCTGTCATCTGTCATCTGTCATCTGTCATCTGTCATCTGTCATCTGTCATCTGTCATCTGTCATCTGTCATCTGTCATCTGTCATCTGTCATCTGTCATATGTCATATGTCATATGTCATCTGTCATCTGTCATCTGTCATCTGTCAACTGTCATCTGTCTTCTGTCATCTGTCATCTGTCATCTGTCATCTGTCATCTGTCATCTGTCATCTGTCATCTGTCATCTGTCATCTGTCATCTGTCATCTGTCATCTGTCATCTGTCATCTGTCATCTGTCATCTGTCATCTGTCATCTGTCATCTGTCATCTGCCATCTGTCATCTGTCATCTGTCATCTGTCATCTGTCATCTGTCATCTGTCATCGGTCATCTGTCATCTGTCATCTGTCATCTGTCATCTGTCATCTGTCATCGGTCATCTGTCATCTGTCATCTGTCATCTGTCATCTATCATCTGTCATCTGTCATCTGTCATCTGTCATCTGTCAGCTGTCATCTGTCATCTGTCATCTGTCATCTGTCAATTGGCATCTGTCGTCTGTCAACTGTCATGTTGTCATCTGTCATCTGCCATGTGTCATCTGTCATCTGTCATCAGACATCTGTCATCTATCATCTGTCATCTGTCATCTGTCATCTGTCATCGGTCATCTGTCATCTGTCATCTGTCATCTGTCATCTATCATCTGTCATCTGTCATCTGTCATCTGTCATCTGTCATCTGTCATCTGTCATCTGTCATCTGTCATCTGTCATCAGACATCTGTCATCTATCATCTGTCATCTGTCATCTTTCATATGTCATCTGCCATCTGTCATCTGTCAGCTGTCATCTGTCATCTGTCATCTGTCATCTGTCAGCTGTCATCTGTCATCTGTCATCTGTCATCTGCCATCTGTCAATTGGCATCTGTCGTCTGTCAACTGTCATGTTGTCATCTGTCATCTGCCATGTGTCATCTGTCATCTGTCATCAGATATCTGTCATCTATCATCTGTCATCTGTCATCTGTCATCTGTCATCGGTCATCTGTCATCTGTCATCTGTCATCTGTCATCTATCATCTGTCATCTGTCATCTGTCATCTGTCATCTGTCATCTGTCATCTGCCATGTGTCATCTGTCATCTGTCATCTGTCATCAGACATCTGTCATCTATCATCTGTCATCTGTCATCTTTCATATGTCATCTGCCATCTGTCATCTGTCAGCTGTCATCTGTCATCTGTCATCTGTCATCTGTCATCTGTCATCTGTCATCTGTCATCTGTCATCTGTCATCTGTCATCTGTCATCTGTCATCTGTCATCTGTCATCTGTCATCTGTCATCTGTCATCTGTCATCTGTCATCTGTCATCTGTCATCTGTCATCTGTCATCTGTCATCTGTCATCTGTCATCTGTCATCTGTCATCGGTCATCTGTCATCTGTCATCTGTCATCTGTCATCTATCATCTGTCATCTGTCATCTGTCATCTGTCATCGGTCATCTGTCATCTGTCATCTGTCATCTATCATCTGTCATCTGTCATCTGTCATCTGTCATCTGTCATCTGTCATCTGTCATCTGTCATCTGTCAGCTGTCATCTGTCATCTGTCATCTGTCATCTGTCATCTGTCAATTGGCATCTGTCGTCTGTCAACTGTCATGTTGTCATCTGTCATCTGCCATGTGTCATCTGTCATCTGTCATCAGACATCTGTCGTCTGTCATCTGTCTTCTGTCATATGTCATATGTCATCTGTCATCTGTCATCTGTCATCTGTCAACTGTCATCTGTCTTCTGTCATCTGTCATCTGTCATCTGTCATCTGTCATCTGTCATCTGTCATCTGTCATCTGTCATCTGTCATCTGTCATCTGTCATCTGTCATCTGTCATCTGTCATCTGTCATCTGTCATCTGTCATCTGTCATCTGTCATCTGTCATCTGTCATCTGTCATCTGTCATCTGTCATCTGTCATCTGTCATCTGTCATCTGTCATCTGTCATCTGTCATATGTCATCTGCCATGTGTCATGTTTAATCTGCCATCTGTCATCTGTCATCTGTCATCTGCCACCTGTCATCTGTCATCTGTCAGCTGTCATCTGTCATCTGTCATCTGTCATCTGTCATCTGTCAATTGGCATCTGTCGTCTGTCAACTGTCATGTTGTCATCTGTCATCTGCCATGTGTCATCTGTCATCTGTCATCAGACATCTGTCGTCTGTCATCTGTCTTCTGTCATATGTCATATGTCATCTGTCATCTGTCATCTGTCATCTGTCAACTGTCATCTGTCTTCTGTCATCTGTCATCTGTCATCTGTCATCTGTCATCTGTCATCTGTCATCTGTCATCTGTCATCTGTCATCTGTCATCTGTCATCTGTCATCTGTCATCTGTCATCTGTCATCTGTCATCTGTCATCTGTCATCTGTCATCTGTCATCTGTCATCTGTCATCTGTCATCTGTCATCTGTCATCTGTCATCTGTCATCTGTCATCTGTCATCTGTCATCTGTCATCTGTCATATGTCATCTGCCATGTGTCATGTTTAATCTGCCATCTGTCATCTGTCATCTGTCATCTGCCACCTGTCATCTGTCATCTGTCATCTGTCATCTGTCATCTGTCATCTGTCATCTGTCATCTGTCATCTGTCATCTGTCATCTGTCATCTGTCATCTGTCATCTGTCATCTGTCATCTGTCATCTGTCATCTGTCATCTATCATCTGTCAACTGTCATCTGTCTTCTGTCATCTGTCATTTGTCATCTGTCACCTGTCATCTGTCATCTGTCATCTGTCATCTGTCATCTGTCATCTGTCATCTGTCATCTGTCATCTGTCATCTGTCATCTGTCATCTGTCATCTGTCATCTGTCATCTGTCATCTGTCATCTGTCATCTGTCATCTGTCATCTGTCATCTGTCATCTGTCATCTGTCATCTGTCATCTGTCATCTGTCATCTGTCATCTGTCATCTGTCATCTGTCATCTGTCATCTGTCATCTGTCATCTGTCATCTGTCATCTGTCATCTGTCATCTGTCATCTGTCATCTGTCATCTGTCATCTGTCATCTGTCATCTGTCATCTGTCATCTGTCATCTGTCATCTGTCATCTGTCATCTGTCATCTGTCATCTGTCATCTGTCATCTGTCATCTGTCATCTGTCATCTGTCATCTGTCATCTGTCATCTGTCATCTGTCATATGTCATCTGCCATGTGTCATGTTTAATCTGCCATCTGTCATCTGTCATTTGTCATCTGTCATTTGTCATTTGTCATTTGTCATTTGTCATTTGTCATCTATCATCTGTCATCTGTCAACTATCATCTGTCATTTGTCATCTGTCATATATCGTCTGTCATCTGTCATCCGTCTTCTGTCATCTGTCATCTGTCATCTATCATCTGTCATCTGTCATCTGTCATCAGTCATCTGTCATCTGTCATCTGTCATCTGTCATCTGTCATCTGTCATCTGTCATCTGTCATCTGTCATCTGTTATGTGTCATCTGTCATCTGTCATCTGTCATCTGTCATCTGTCATCTGTCATCTGTCATCTGTCATCTGTCATCTTTCATCTGTCATCTGTCATCTGTCATCTGTCATCTGTCATCTGTCTTCTGTCATCTGCCACATGTCATCTGTCATCTGTCATCTGTCATTTGTCATCTGTCATCTGTCATCTGTCATCTGTCATCTGTCATCTGTCATCTGTCATCTGTCATCTGTCATCTGTCATCTGTTATGTGTCATCTGTCATCTGTCATCTGTCATCTGTCATCTGTCATCTGTCATCAGTTATGTGTCATCTGTCATCTGTCATCTATCATCTGTCATCTGTCATCTGTCATCAGTCATCTGTCATCTGTCATCTAACATCTGCCATGTGCAATGTGTCATCTGTCATTTGTCATCTGTCAATTGTCATCTGTCATCTGTTAAGTGTCATGTGTCATCTGTCATTTGTCATCAGTCATCTGTCATCTGCCATGTGTCATGTGTCATCTGTCATCTGTCATCTGTCATCTGTCATCTGTCATCAATCAATTGTCATCTGTCGTATGTCAACTGTCATTTGTCATCTGTCATCTGCCATCTGTCATCTGTCAGCTGTCATCAGACATCTGTCATCTGTCATATGTCATCTGTTTTCTGTCATATGTCATCTGTCATCTGTCATCTGTCATCTGTCATCTGTCATCTGTCATCTGTCATCTTTCATCTGTCATTTGTCATCTGTCATCTGTCATTTGTCATCTGTCATTTGTCATTTGTCATTTGTCATTTGTCATTTGTCATTTGTCATTTGTCATCTATCATCTGTCATCTGTCAACTATCATCTGTCATTTGTCATCTGTCATATATCGTCTGTCATCTGTCATCCGTCTTCTGTCATCTGTCATCTGTCATCTATCATCTGTCATCTTTCACCTGTCATCAGTCATCTGTCATCTGTCATCTGTCATCTGTCATCTGTCATCTGTCATCTGTCATCTGTCATCTGTCATCTGTCATCTGTCATCTGTCATCTGTCATCTGTCATCTGTCATCTGTTATGTGTCATCTGTCATCTGTCATCTGTCATCTGTCATCTGTCATCTGTCTTCTGTCATCTGTCATCTGTCATCTGTCATCTGTCATCTGTCATCTGTCATCTGTCATCTGTCATCTGCCACATGTCATCTGTCATCTGTCATCTGTCATCTGTCATCTGTCATCTGTCATCTGTCATCTGTCATCTGTCATGTGTCATCTGTTATGTGTCATCTGTCATTTGTCATCTGTCATCTGTCATCTGTCATCTGTCATCTGTCATCTGTCATCTGTCATCTGTCATCTTTCATCTGTCATCTGTCATCTGTCATCTGTCATCTGTCATTTGTCATCTGTCATTTGTCATTTGTCATTTGTCATTTGTCATCTATCATCTGTCATCTGTCAACTATCATCTGTCATTTGTCATCTGTCATATATCGTCTGTCATCTGTCATCTGTCATCCGTCGTCTGTCATCTGTCATCTGTCATCTATCATCTGTCATCTGCCATCAGTCATCTGTCATCTGTCATCTGTCATCTGTCATCTGTCATCTGTCATCTGTCATCTGTCATCTGTCATCTGTTATGTGTCATCTGTCATCTGTCATCTGTCATCTGTCATCTGTCATCTGTCATCTGTCATCTGTCATCTGTCATCTGTCATCTGTCATCTATCATCTGTCATCTGTCATCTTTCATCTGTCATCTGTCATCTGTCATCTGTCATCTGTCATCTGTCATTTGTCATCTGTCATTTGTCATTTGTCATTTGTCATTTGTCATCTATCATCTGTCATCTGTCAACTATCATCTGTCATTTGTCATCTGTCATCTATCGTCTGTCATCTGTCATCTGTCATCCGTCTTCTGTCATCTGTCATCTGTCATCTATCATTTGTCATCTGTCATCTGTCATCAGTCATCTGTCATCTGTCAATTGTCATCTGTCATCTGTCTTCTGTCATCTGTCATCTGTCATCTGTCATCTGTCATCTATCAATTGTCATCTGTCGTATGTCAACTGTCATTTGTCATCTGTCATCAGCCATCTGTCATCTGTCAGCTGTCATCAGACATCTGTCATCTGTCATATGTCATCTGTTTTCTGTCATATGTCATCTGTCATATGTCATCTGTCATCTGTCATCTGTCATCTGTCATCTGTCATCTGTCATCTGTCATCTGTCATCTGTCATCTGTCATCTGTCATCTGTCATCTGTCATCTGTCGTCTGTCAACTGTCACTTGTCATCTGTCATCTGTCATCAGTCATAATTCATCTGCCAAGTGTCAAGTGTCATCTGTCATCTGTCATCTGTCATCTGTCATCTGTCATCTGTCATCTGTCATCTGTCATCTGTCATCTGTCGTCTGTCATCTGTCATCTGTCATCCATTTTCTGTCATCTGTCATCTGTTATCTGTCATCTGTGATCTGTCATCTGTCATCTGTCATCAGTCATCTGTCATCTGTCATCTGTCATATGTCATCTGTCATCTGTCATTTGTCATCTGTTATCTATCATCTGTCATCTGTCAACTATCATCTGTCATTTGTCATCTGTCATATATCGTCTGTCATCTGTCATCCGTCTTCTGTCATCTGTCATCTATCATCTGTCATCTGTCATCTGTCATCAGTCATCTGTCATCTGTCATCTGTCATCTGTCATCTGTCATCTGTCATCTGTCATCTGTCATCTGTCATCTGTCATCTGTTATGTGTCATCTGTCATCTGTCATCTGTCATCTGTCATCTGTCATCTGTCATCTGTCATCTTTCATCTGTCATCTGTCATCTGTCATCTGTCATCTGTCATCTGTCATCTGCCACATGTCATCTGTCATCTGTCATCTGTCATTTGTCATCTGTCATCTGTCATCTGTCATCTGTCATCAGACATCTGTCATCTGTCATATGTCATCTGTTTTCTGTCATATGTCATCTGTCATATGTCATCTGTCATCTGTCATCTGTCATCTGTCATCTGTCATCTGTCATCTGTCATCTGTCATCTGTCATCTGTCATCTGTCGTCTGTCATCTGTCATCTGTCATCTGTCATCTGTCATCTGTCATCTGTCATCTGTCATCTGTCATCTGTCATCTGTCATCTGTCATCTGTCATCTGTCATCTGTCGTCTGTCAACTGTCACTTGTCATCTGTCATCTGTCATCAGTCATAATTCATCTGCCAAGTGTCAAGTGTCATCTGTCATCTGTCATCTGTCATCTGTCATCTGTCATCTGTCATCTGTCATCTGTCATCTGTCATCTGTCAATTGTCATCTGTCATCTGTCTTCTGTCATCTGTCATCTGTCATCTGTCATCTGTCATCTGTCATCTGTCATCTATCAATTGTCATCTGTCGTATGTCAACTGTCATTTGTCATCTGTCATCTGCCATCTGTCATCTGTCAGCTGTCATCAGACATCTGTCATCTGTCATATGTCATCTGTTTTCTGTCATATGTCATCTGTCATATGTCATCTGTCATCAGTCATCTGTCATCTATCATCTGTCATCTGTCATCTGTCATCAGTCATCTGTCATCTGTCATCTGTCATCTGTCATCTGTCATCTGTCATCTGTCATCTGTCATCTGTCATCTGTCATCTGTCATCTGTCATCTGTCATCTGTCATCTGTCATCTGTCATCTGTCATCTGTCGTCTGTCAACTGTTACTTGTCATCTGTCATCTGTCATCAGTCATAATTCATCTGCCAAGTGTCAAGTGTCATCTGTCATCTGTCATCTGTCATCTGTCATCTGTCATCTGTCATCAGTCATCTGTCATCTGTCAATTGTCATCTGTCATCTGTCTTCTGTCATCTGTCATCTGTCATCTGTCATCTGTCATCTGTCATCTATCAATTGTCATCTGTCGTATGTCAACTGTCATTTGTCATCTGTCATCTGCCATCTGTCATCTGTCAGCTGTCATCAGACATCTGTCATCTGTCATATGTCATCTGTTTTCTGTCATATGTCATCTGTCATATGTCATCTGTCATCTGTCATCTGTCATCTGTCATCTGTCATCTGTCATCTGTCATCTGTCATCTGTCATCTGTCGTCTGTCAACTGTCACTTGTCATCTGTCATCTGTCATCAGTCATAATTCATCTGCCAAGTGTCAAGTGTCATCTGTCATCTGTCATCTGTCATCTGTCATCTGTCATCTGTCATCTGTCATCTGTCATCTGTCGTCTGTCATCTGTCATCTGTCATCCATTTTCTGTCATCTGTCATCTGTTATCTGTCATCTGTGATCTGTCATCTGTCATCTGTCATCAGTCATCTGTCATCTGTCATCTGTCATATGTCATCTGTCATCTGTCATTTGTCATCTGTTATCTATCATCTGTCATCTGTCAACTATCATCTGTCATTTGTCATCTGTCATATATCGTCTGTCATCTGTCATCCGTCTTCTGTCATCTGTCATCTGTCATCTATCATCTGTCATCTGTCATCTGTCATCAGTCATCTGTCATCTGTCATCTGTCATCTGTCATCTGTCATCTGTCATCTGTCATCTGTCATCTGTCATCTGTCATCTGTTATGTGTCATCTGTCATCTGTCATCTGTCATCTGTCATCTGTCATCTGTCATCTGTCATCTTTCATCTGTCATCTGTCATCTGTCATCTGTCATCTGTCATCTGTCATCTGCCACATGTCATCTGTCATCAGTCATCTGTCATCTGTCATCTGTCATATGTCATCTGTCATCTGTCATTTGTCATCTGTTATCTATCATCTGTCATCTGTCAACTATCATCTGTCATTTGTCATCTGTCATATATCGTCTGTCATCTGTCATCCGTCTTCTGTCATCTGTCATCTGTCATCTATCATCTGTCATCTGTCATCTGTCATCAGTCATCTGTCATCTGTCATCTGTCATCTGTCATCTGTCATCTGTCATCTGTCATCTGTCATCTGTCATCTGTCATCTGTCATCTGTCATCTGTCATCTGTCATCTGTCATCTGTCATCTGACGTCTGTCAACTGTCACTTGTCATCTCTCATCTGTCATCAGTCATAATTCATCTGCCAAGTGTCAAGTGTCATCTGTCATCTGTCATCTGTCATCTGTCATCTGTCATCTGTCATCTGTCATCTGTCATCTGTCGTCTGTCATCTGTCATCTGTCATCCATTTTCTGTCATCTGTCATCTGTTATCTGTCATCTGTGATCTGTCATCTGTCATCTGTCATCTGTCATTTGTCATCTGTCATTTGTCATTTGTCATTTGTCATTTGTCATCTATCATCTGTCATCTGTCAACTATCATCTGTCATTTGTCATCTGTCATATATCGTCTGTCATCTGTCATCCGTCTTCTGTCATCTGTCATCTGTCATCTATCATCTGTCATCTGTCATCTGTCATCTGTCATCTGTCATCTGTCATCTGTCATCTGTCATCTGTCATCTGTCATCTGTCATCTGTCATCTGTCATCTGTTATGTGTCATCTGTTTTCTGTCATATGTCATCTTTCATCTGTCATCTGTCATCTGTCATCTTTCATCTGTCATCTGTCATCTGTCATCTGTCATCTGTCATCTGTCATCTGCCACATGTCATCTGTCATCTGTCATCTGTCATTTGTCATCTGTCATCTGTCATCTGTCATCTGTCATCTGTCATCTGTCATCTGTCATCTGTCATCTGTCATCTGTCATCTGTTATGTGTCATCTGTCATCTGTCATCTGTCATCTGTCATCTGTCATCTGTCATCAGTTATGTGTCATCTGTCATCTGTCATCTATCATCTGTCATCTGTCATCTGTCATCAGTCATCTGTCATCTGTCATCTAACATCTGCCATGTGCAATGTGTCATCTGTCATTTGTCATCAGTCATCTGTCATCTGCCATGTGTCATGTGTCATCTGTCATCTGTCATCTGTCATCTGTCATCAATCAATTGTCATCTGTCGTATGTCAACTGTCATTTGTCATCTGTCATCTGCCATCTGTCATCTGTCAGTTGTCATCAGACATCTGTCATCTGTCATATGTCATCTGTTTTCTGTCATATGTCATCTGTCATCTGTCATCTGTCATCTGTCATCTGTCATCTGTCATCTGTCATCTTTCATCTGTCATTTGTCATCTGTCATCTGTCATTTGTCATCTGTCATTTGTCATTTGTCATTTGTCATTTGTCATTTGTCATTTGTCATTTGTCATCTATCATCTGTCATCTGTCAACTATCATCTGTCATTTGTCATCTGTCATCTATCGTCTGTCATCTGTCATCTGTCATCCGTCTTCTGTCATCTGTCATCTGTCATCTATCATTTGTCATCTGTCATCTGTCATCAGTCATCTGTCATCTGTCAATTGTCATCTGTCATCTGTCTTCTGTCATCTGTCATCTGTCATCTGTCATCTGTCATCTGTCATCTGTCATCTATCAATTGTCATCTGTCGTATGTCAACTGTCATTTGTCATCTGTCATCTGCCATCTGTCATCTGTCAGCTGTCATCAGACATCTGTCATCTGTCATATGTCATCTGTTTTCTGTCATATGTCATCTGTCATATGTCATCTGCCATCTGTCATCTGTCATCTGTCATCTGTCATCTGTCATCTGTCATCTGTCATCTGTCATCTGTCATCTGTCATCTGTCATCTGTCGTCTGTCAACTGTCACTTGTCATCTGTCATCTGTCATCAGTCATAATTCATCTGCCAAGTGTCAAGTGTCATCTGTCATCTGTCATCTGCCACATGTCATCTGTCATCTATCAATTGTCATCTGTCGTATGTCAACTGTCATTTGTCATCTGTCATCTGCCATCTGTCATCTGTCAGCTGTCATCAGACATCTGTCATCTGTCATATGTCATCTGTTTTCTGTCATATGTCATATGTCATCTGCCATCTGTCATCTGTCATCTGTCATCTGTCATCTGTCATCTGTCATCTGTCATCTGTCATCTGTCATCTGTCATCTGTCATCTGTCGTCTGTCAACTGTCACTTGTCATCTGTCATCTGTCATCAGTCATAATTCATCTGCCAAGTGTCAAGTGTCATCTGTCATCTGTCATCTGCCACATGTCATCTGTCATCTGTCATCTGTCATCTGTCATCTGTCATCTGTCATCTGTCTTCTGTCATCTGTCATCTGTCATCTGTCATCTGTCATCTGTCATCTGTCATCTGTCATCTGTCATCTGTCATCTTCCACATGTCATATGTCATCTGTCATCTGTCATCTGTCTTCTGTCATCTGTCATCTGTCATCTGTCATCTTTCATCTGTCATCTGTCATCTGTCATCTGTCATCTGTCATCTGCCACATGTCATCTGTCATCTGTCATCTGTCATCTGTCATCTGTCATCTGTCATCTGTCATCTGTCATCTGTCATCTGTCATCTGTCATCTGTCATCTGCCACATGTCATCTGTCATCTGTCATCTGTCATCTGTCATCTGTCATCTTTCATCTGTCATCTGTCATATGTCATCTGTTTTCTGTCATATGTCATCTGTCATCTGTCATCTGTCATCTGTCATCTGTCATCTGTCATCTGTCATCTTTCATCTGTCTTTTGTCATCTGTCATCTGTCATTTGTCATCTGTCATCTGTCATCTGTCATCTGTCATATGTCATCTGTTTTCTGTCATATGTCATCTGTCATCTGTCATCTGTCATCTGTCATCTGTCATCTGTCATCTGTCATCTGTCATCTGTCATCTGTCATCTGTCATCTGTTATGTGTCATCTGTCATCTGTCATCTGTCATCTGTCATCTGTCATCAGTTATGTGTCATCTGTCATCTGTCATCTATCATCTGTCATCTGTCATCTGTCATCAGTCATCTGTCATCTGTCATCTAACATCTGCCATGTGCAATGTGTCATCTGTCATTTGTCATCTGTCAATTGTCATCTGTTATCTGTTAAGTGTCATGTGTCATCTGTCATTTGTCATCAGTCATCTGTCATCTGCCATGTGTCATGTGTCATCTGTCATCTGTCATCTGTCATCTGTCATCAATCAATTGTCATCTGTCGTATGTCAACTGTCATTTGTCATCTGCCATCTGTCATCTGTCAGCTGTCATCAGACATCTGTCATCTGTCATATGTCATCTGTTTTCTGTCATATGTCATCTGTCATCTGTCATCTGTCATCTGTCATCTGTCATCTGTCATCTGTCATCTGTCATCTTTCATCTGTCATTTGTCATCTGTCATCTGTCATTTGTCATCTGTCATTTGTCATTTGTCATTTGTCATTTGTCATTTGTCATCTATCATCTGTCATCTGTCAACTATCATCTGTCATTTGTCATCTGTCATATATCGTCTGTCATCTGTCATCCGTCTTCTGTCATCTGTCATCTGTCATCTATCATCTGTCATCTTTCACCTGTCATCAGTCATCTGTCATCTGTCATCTGTCATCTGTCATCTGTCATCTGTCATCTGTCATCTGTCATCTGTCATCTGTCATCTGTCATCTGTTATGTGTCATCTGTCATCTGTCATCTGTCATCTGTCATCTGTCTTCTGTCATCTGTCATCTGTCATCTGTCATCTGTCATCTGTCATCTGTCATCTGTCATCTGTCATCTGCCACATGTCATCTGTCATCTGTCATATGTCATCTGTCATCTGTCATCTGTCATCTGTCATCTGTCATCTGTCATCTGTCATGTGTCATCTGTTATGTGTCATCTGTCATTTGTCATCTGTCATCTGTCATCTGTCATCTGTCATCTGTCATCTGTCATCTGTCATCTGTCATCTGTCATCTTTCATCTGTCATCTGTCATCTGTCATCTGTCATCTGTCATTTGTCATTTGTCATTTGTCATTTGTCATTTGTCATTTGTCATCTATCATCTGTCATCTGTCAACTATCATCTGTCATTTGTCATCTGTCATATATCGTCTGTCATCTGTCATCTGTCATCCGTCGTCTGTCATCTGTCATCTGTCATCTATCATCTGTCATCTGTCATCAGTCATCTGTCATCTGTCATCTGTCATCTGTCATCTGTCATCTGTCATCTGTCATCTGTCATCTGTCATCTGTTATGTGTCATCTGTCATCTGTCATCTGTCATCTGTCATCTGTCATCTGTCATCTGTCATCTGTCATCTGTCATCTGTCATCTGTCATCTGTCATCTATCATCTGTCATCTGTCATCTTTCATCTGTCATCTGTCATCTGTCATCTGTCATCTGTCATCTGTCATTTGTCATCTGTCATTTGTCATTTGTCATTTGTCATTTGTCATCTATCATCTGTCATCTGTCAACTATCATCTGTCATTTGTCATCTGTCATCTATCGTCTGTCATCTGTCATCTGTCATCCGTCTTCTGTCATCTGTCATCTGTCATCTATCATTTGTCATCTGTCATCTGTCATCAGTCATCTGTCATCTGTCAATTGTCATCTGTCATCTGTCTTCTGTCATCTGTCATCTGTCATCTGTCATCTGTCATCTGTCATCTGTCATCTATCAATTGTCATCTGTCGTATGTCAACTGTCATTTGTCATCTGTCATCTGCCATCTGTCATCTGTCAGCTGTCATCAGACATCTGTCATCTGTCATATGTCATCTGTTTTCTGTCATATGTCATCTGTCATATGTCATCTGTCATCTGTCATCTGTCATCTGTCATCTGTCATCTGTCATCTGTCATCTGTCATCTGTCATCTGTCATCTGTCATCTGTCGTCTGTCAACTGTCACTTGTCATCTGTCATCTGTCATCAGTCATAATTCATCTGCCAAGTGTCAAGTGTCATCTGTCATCTGTCATCTGTCATCTGTCATCTGTCATCTGTCATCTGTCGTCTGTCATCTGTCATCTGTCATCCATTTTCTGTCATCTGTCATCTGTTATCTGTCATCTGTGATCTGTCATCTGTCATCTGTCATCAGTCATCTGTCATCTGTCATCTGTCATATGTCATCTGTCATCTGTCATTTGTCATCTGTTATCTGTCATCTGTCATCTGTCATCTGTCATCTGTCATCTGTCATCTGTCATCTGTCATCTGTCATCTGTCATCTGTCATCTGTCATCTGTCATCTGTCATCTGTCATCTGTCATCTGTCATCTGTCATCTGTCATCTGTCATCTGTTATCTGTCAATTGTCATCTGTCGTCTGTAAACCGTCATTTGTCATCTGTCATCTGTCATCCGTCATGTCTCATCAGTCATCTGTCATATGCCATGTGTCATGTGTCATCTGTCATCTGTCATCTGTCACCTGTCATCTGTCATCTGTCATCTGTCATCTGTCATCTGTCATCTGTCATCTGTCATCTGTCATCTGTCATCTGTCATCTGTCATCTGTCATCTGTCATCTGTCATCTGTCATCTGTCATCTGTCATCTGTCATCTGTCATCTGTCATCTGTCACCTGTCATATGTCATCTGCCATGTGTCATGTTTAATCTGCCATCTGTCATCTGTCATTTGTCATCTAACACCTGTCATCTGTCATCTGTCATCTGTCATCTGTCATCTGTCATCTGTCATCTGTCATCTGTCGTCTGTCATCTGTCATCTGTAATCCGTCTTCTGTCATCTGTCATCTGTCATCTGTCATCTGTTATCTGTCATCTGTCATCTGTCATCAGTCATCTGTCATCTGTTATATGTCATCTGTCATCTGTCATCTGTCATCTGTCATCTGTCATCTGTCATCTGTCATCTGTCATCTGTCATCTGTCATCTGTCATCTGTCATCTGTCATCTGTCATCTGTCAATTGTCATCTGTCGTCTGTCAACCGTCATTTGTCATCTGTCATCTGTCATCCGTCATATGTCATCAGTCATCTGTCTTATGCCATGTGTCATGTGTCATCTGTCATTTGTCATCTGTCATCTGTCATCTGTCATCTGTCATCTGTCATCTGTCATCTGTCATCTGTCATCTGTCATCTGTCATCTGTCATCTTTCATCTGTCACCTGTCATCTGTCATCTGTCATCTGTCATCTGTCATCTGTCATCTGTCATCTGTCATCTGTCATCTGTCATCTGTCATCTGTCATCTGTCATCTGTCATCTGTCGTCTGTCATCTGTCATCTGTCATCTGTCATCAGTCATCAGTCATCTGCCATGTGTTATTTGTCATCTGTCATCTGTCATCTTTCAACTATCCTCTGTCATTTGTCATCTGTCATCTGTCGCCTGTCATCTGTTATCTGTCATCCGTCTTCTGTCATCTGTCATCTGTCATCTGTTATCTGTCATCTGTCATCAGTCATCTGTCATCTGTCATCTGTCATTTGTCATCTGTCATCTGTCATCTGTCATCTGTCATCTGTCATCTGTCATCTGTCATCTGTCATCTGTCATCTGTCATCTGTCATCTGTCATCTGTCATCTGTCATCTGTCATCTGTCATCTGTCATCTGTCATCTGTCATCTGTCATCTGTCATCTGTCATCTGTCATCTGTCATCTGTCATCTGTCATCTGTCATCTGTCATCTGTCATCTGTCATCTGTCATCTGTCATCTGTCATCTGTCATCTGTCATCTGTCATCTGTCATCTGTCATCTGTCAATTGTCAGCTGTCGTCTGTCAACAGTCATTTGTCATCTGTCATCTGTCATCAGTCATCAGTCATCTGTAATCTGCCATTTGTCATTTGTCATCTGTCATCTCTCAATTGTCATCTGTCGTCTGTCAACTGTCATTTGTCATCTGTCATCTGTCATCTAACATCTGCCATGTGCAATGTGTCATCTGTCATTTGTCATCTGTCAATTGCCATCTGTCATCTGTCAAGTGTCATTTGTCATCTGTCATTTGTCATCAGTCATCTGTCGTCTGTCAACAGTCATTTGTCATCTGTCATCTGTCATCAGTCATCAGTCATCTGTAATCTGCCATTTGTCATTTGTCATCTGTCATCTGTCAATTGTCATCTGTCGTCTGTCATCTCTCATCTGTCATCTGTCATCTGTCATCTGTCATCTGTCATCTGTCATCTGTCATCTGTCATCTGTCATCTGTCATCTGTCATCTGTCATCTGTCATCTGTCATCTGTTATCTGTCATCTGTCATCTGTCATCTGTCATCTGTCATCTGTCATCTGTCATCTGTCATCTGTCATCTGTCAGCTGTCATCTGTCATCTGTCATCTGTCATCTGTCAGTTGGCATCTGTCGTCTGTCAACTGTCATGTTGTCATCTGTCATCTGCCATGTGTCATCTGTCATCTGTCATCTGTCATCTGTCATCTGTCATCTGTCATCTGTCATCTGTCATCTGTCATCTGTCATCTGTCATCTGTCATCTGTCATCTGTCATCTGTCATCTGTCATCTGTCATCTGTCATCTGTCATCTGTCATCTGTCATCTGTCATCTGTCATCTGTCATCTGTCATCTGTCATCTGTCATCTGTCATCTGTCATCTGTCATCTGTCATCTGTCAGCTGTCATCTGTCATCTGTCATCTGTCAATTGGCATCTGTCGTCTGTCAACTGTCATGTTGTCATCTGTCATCTGTCAATTGGCATCTGTCGTCTGTCAACTGTCATGTTGTCATCTGTCATCTGCCATGTGTCATCTGTCATCTGTCATCTGTCATCTGTCATCTGTCATCTGTCATCTGTCATCTGTCATCTGTCATCTGTCATCTGTCATCTGTCATCTGTCATCTGTCATCTGTCATCTGTCATCTGTCAGCTGTCATCTGTCATCTGTCATCTGTCATCTGTCAATTGGCATCTGTCGTCTGTCAACTGTCATGTTGTCATCTGTCATCTGTCATCTGTCATCTGTCATCTGTCATCTGTCATCTGTCATCTGTCATCTGTCATCTGTCATCTGTCATCTGTCATCTGTCATCTGTCATCTGTCATCTGTCATCTGTCATCTGTCATCTGTCATCTGTCATCTGTCATCTGTCATCTGTCATCTGTCATCTGTCATCTGTCATCTGTCATCTGTCATCTGTCATCTGTCATCTGTCATCTGTCATCTGTCATCTGTCAATTGGCATCTGTCGTCTGTCAACTGTCATGTTGTCATCTGTCATCTGCCATGTGTCATCTGTCATCTGTCATCAGACATCTGTCGTCTGTCATCTGTCATCTGTCATCGGTCATCTGTCATCTGTCATCTGTCATCTGTCATCTATCATCTGTCATCTGTCATCTGTCATCTGTCATCTGTCATCTGTCATCTGTCATCTGTCATCTGTCATCTGTCATCTGTCATCTGTCATCTGTCATCTGTCATCTGTCATCTGTCATCTGTCAGCTGTCATCTGTCATCTGTCATCTGTCAATTGGCATCTGTCGTCTGTCAACTGTCATGTTGTCATCTGTCATCTGCCATGTGTCATCTGTCATCTGTCATCAGACATCTGTCATCTGTCATCTATCATCTGTCATCTGTCATCTGTCATCTGTCATCTGTCATCTGTCATCTGTCATCTGTCATCTGTCATCTGTCATCTGTCATCTGTCAGCTGTCATCTGTCATCTGTCATCTGTCATCTGTCAATTGGCATCTGTCGTCTGACAACTGTCATGTTGTCATCTGTCATCTGCCATGTGTCATCTGTCATCTGTCATCAGACATCTGTCGTCTGTCATCTGTCATCTGTCATCTGTCATCTGTCATCTGTCATCTGTCATCTGTCATCGGTCATCTGTCATCTGTCATCTGTCATCTGTCATCTATCATCTGTCATCTGTCATCTGTTATCTGTCATCTGTCATCTGTCATCTGTCATCTGTTATCTGTCATCTGTCATCTGTCATCTGTCAGCTGTCATCTGTCATCTGTCATCTGTCATCTGTCATCTGTCAATTGGCATCTGTCGTCTGTCAACTGTCATGTTGTCATCTGTCATCTGCCATGTGTCATCTGTCATCTGTCATCAGACATCTGTCGTCTGTCATCTGTCTTCTGTCATATGTCATATGTCATCTGTCATCTGTCATCTGTCATCTGTCAACTGTCATCTGTCTTCTGTCATCTGTCATCTGTCATCTGTCATCTGTCATCTGTCATCTGTCATCTGTCATCTGTCATCTGTCATCTGTCATCTGTCATCTGTCATCTGTCATCTGTCATCTGTCATCTGTCATCTGTCATCTGTCATCTGTCATCTGTCATCTGTCATCTGTCATCTGTCATCTGTCATATGTCATCTGCCATGTGTCATGTTTAATCTGCCATCTGTCATCTGTCATCTGTCATCTGTCATCTGTCATCTGTCATCTGTCATCTGTCATCTGTCATCTGTCATCTGTCATCTGTCATCTGTCATCTGTCATCTGTCATCTGTCATCTGTCATCTGTCATCTGTCATCTGTCATCTGTCATCTGTCATCTGTCATCTGTCATCTATCATCTGTCAACTGTCATCTGTCTTCTGTCATCTGTCATCTGTCATCTGTCACCTGTCATCTGTCATCTGTCATCTGTCATCTGTCATCTGTCATCTGTCATCTGTCATCTGTCATCTAACATCTGTCATCTGTCATCTGTCATCTGTCATCTGTCATCTGTCATCTGTGATCTGTCAACTGTCATCTGTCTTCTGTCATCTGTCATATGTCATCTGTCATCTGTCATCTGTCATCTGTCATCTGTCATCTGTCATCTGTCAACTGTCATCTGTCTTCTGTCATCTGTGTTCTGTCATCTGTCATCTGTCATCTGTCTTCTGTCATCTGTCATCTGCCATCTGTCATCTGTCATCTGTCATCCGTCATCTGTCATCTGTCATCTGTCATCTGTCATCTGTCATCTGTCATCTATCATCTGTCTTCTGTCATCTGTCATCTGTCATCTGTCATCTGTCATCTGTCATCTGTCATCTATCATCTGTCATCTGTCATCTGTCATCTGTCATCTGTCATCTGTCATCTGTCATCTGTCATCTGTCGTCTGTCATCTGTCATCTATCATCTGTCATCTGTCATCTGTCATCTGTCATCTGTCATCTGTCAACTGTCATCTGTCATCTGTCTTCTGTCATCTGTCATCTGTCATCTGTCATCTGTCATTTGTCATCTGTCATCTGTCATCTGTCATCTGTCATTTGTCATCTGTCATCTGTCATCTGTCATATGTCATCTGCCATGTGTCATGTTTAATCTGTCATCTGTCATCTGTCATCTATCATCTGTCATCTGTCATCTGTCATCTGTCATCTGTCATCTGTCATCTGTCATCTGTCAACTGTCATCTGTCTTCTGTCATCTGTCATCTGTCATCTGTCATCTGTCATCTGTCATCTTTCATCTGTCATCTGTCATCTGTCATCTGTCATCTGTCATCTGCCATCTGTCATCTGTCATCTGTCATCTGTCATCTGTCATCTATCATCTGTCATCTATCGTCTGTCATCTGTCATCTGTCATCCGTCTTCTGTCATCTGTCATCTGTCATCTATCATCTGTCATCTGTCATCTGTCATCAGTCATCTGTCATCTGTCAACTGTCATCTGTCATCTGTCTTCTGTCATCTGTCATCTGTCATCTGTCATCTGTCATCTGTCATCTGTCATCTGTCATCTGTCATCTGTCATCTGTCATCTGTCATCTGTCATCTGTCATCTGTCATCTGTCATCTGTCATCTGTCATCTGTCATCTGTTATCTGTCATCTGTCATCTGTCATCTGTCATCTGTCATCTGTCAATTGTGATCTGTCGTCTGTCAACAGTCATTTGTCATCTGTCATCTGTCATCAGTCATCAGTCATCTGTAATCTGCCATTTGTCATTTGTCATCTGTCATCTGTCAATTGTCATCTGTCGTCTGTCAAGTTTCATTTGTCATCTGTCATCTGTCATCTAACATCTGCCATGTGCAATGTGTCATCTGTCATTTGTCATCTGTCAATTGTCATCTGTCATCTGTTAAGTGTCATGTGTCATCTGTCATTTGTCATCAGTCATCTGTCATCTGCCATGTGTCATGTGTCATCTGTCATCTGTCATCTGTCATCTGTCATCTGTCATCTGTCATCTATCAATTGTCATCTGTCATCTGTCATCTGTCATCTGTCATCTGTCATCTGTCATCTGTCATCTGTCATCTGTCATCTGTCATCTGTCATCTGTCATCTGTCATCTGTCATCTGTCATCTGTCATCTGTCATCTGTCATCTGTCATCTGTCATCTGTCATCTGTCATCTGTCATCTGTCATCTGTCATCTGTCATCTGTCATCTGTCATCTGTCATCTGTCATCTGTCATCTGTCATCTGTCATCTGTCATCTGTCAGCTGTCATCTGTCATCTGTCATCTGTCATCTGTCAATTGGCATCTGTCGTCTGTCAACTGTCATGTTGTCATCTGTCATCTGCCATGTGTCATCTGTCATCCGTCATCTGTCATCTGTCATCTGTCATCTGTCATCTGTCATCTGTCATCTGTCATCTGTCATCTGTCATCTGTCATCTGTCATCTATCATCTGTCATCTGTCATCTGTCATCTGTCATCTGTTATCTGTCATCTGTCATCTGTCATCTGTCATCTGTCATCTGTCATCTGTCATCTGTCATCTGTCATCTGTCATCTGTCATCTGTCATCTGTCATATGTCATCTGCCATGTGTCATGTTTAATCTGTCATCTGTCATCTATCATCTCTCATCTGTCATCTGTCATCTGTCATCTGTCATCTGTCAACTGTCATCTGTCTTCCGTCATCTGTCATCTGTCATCTGTCATCTGTCATCTGTCATCTGTCATCTGTCATCTGTCATCTGTCATCTGTCATCTGTCATCTGTCATATGTCATCTGCCATGTGTCATGTTTAATCTGTCATCTGTCATCTGTCATCTGTCATCTGTCATCTGTCATCTATCATCTGTCATCTGTCATCTGTCATCTGTCATCTATCATCTGTCAATTGTCATTTGTCTTCTGTCATCTGTCATCTGTCATCTGTCATCTGTCATCTTTCATCTGTCATCTGTCATCTGTCATCTGTCATCTGTCATCTGTCATCTGCCATCTGTCATCTGTCATCTGTCATCTGTCATCTGTCATATGTCATCTGCCATGTGTCATGTTTAATCTGTCATCTGTCAACTGTCATCTGTCATCTGTCATCTATCATCTGTCATCTGTCATCTGTCATCTGTCATCTGTCATCTGTCATCTGTCATCTGTCATCTGTCATCTGTCATCTATCATCTGTCATCTGTCATCTGTCATCTGTCATCTGTCATCTGTCAACTGTCATCTGTCTTCTGTCATCTGTCATCTGTCATCTGTCATCTGTCATCTGTCATCTGTCATCCGTCATCTGTCATCTGTTATCTGTCATCTGTCATCTATCATCTGTCATCTGTCATCTGTCATCTGTCATCTGTCATCTGTCATCTGTCATCTGTCATCTGTCATCTGTCATCTGTCATCTGTCATCTGTCATCTGTCATCTGTCATATGTCATCTGCCATGTGTCATGTTTAATCTGTCATCTGTCATCTGTCATCTATCATCTGTCATCTGTCATCTGTCATCTGTCATCTGTCATCTGTCAACTCTCATCTGTCTTCTGTCATCTGTCATCTGTCATCTGTCATCTGTCATCTGTCATCTGTCATCTGTCATTTGTCATCTGTCATTTGTCATTTGTCATTTGTCATTTGTCATCTATCATCTGTCATCTGTCAACTATCATCTGTCATTTGTCATCTGTCATCTATCGTCTGTCATCTGTCATCTGTCGTCCGTCTTCTGTCATCTGTCATCTGTCATCTATCATCTGTCATCTGTCATCAGTCATCTGTCATCTGTCAACTGTCATCTGTCATCTGTCTTCTGTCATCTGTCATCTGTCATCTGTCATCTGTCATCTGTCATCTGTCATCTGTCATCTGTCATCTGTCATCTGTCATCTGTCATCTGTCATCTGTTATCTGTCATCTGTCATCTGTCATCTGTCATCTGTCATCTGTCAATTGTCATCTGTCGTCTGTCAACAGTCATTTGTCATCTGTCATCTGTCATCAGTCATCAGTCATCTGTAATCTGCCATTTGTCATTTGTCATCTGTCATCTGTCAATTGTCATCTGTCGTCTGTCAAGTGTCATTTGTCATCTGTCATCTGTCATCTAACATCTGCCATGTGCAATGTGTCATCTGTCATTTGTCATCTGTCAATTGTCATCTGTCATCTGTTAAGTGTCATGTGTCATCTGTCATTTGTCATCAGTCATCTGTCATCTGCCATGTGTCATGTGTCATCTGTCATCTGTCATCTGTCATCTATCAATTGTCATCTGTCGTATGTCAACTGTCATTTGTCATCTGTCATCTGCCA
The DNA here is from genome assembly GCF_029603195.1 of Condylostylus longicornis. Taxonomy (NCBI): domain Eukaryota; kingdom Metazoa; phylum Arthropoda; class Insecta; order Diptera; family Dolichopodidae; genus Condylostylus; species Condylostylus longicornis. Next base: position 1,920,799 of record NW_026578021.1, on the reverse strand, counting down.
TCTGTCATCTGTCAGCTGTCATCAGACATCTGTCATCTGTCATATGTCATCTGTTTTCTGTCATATGTCATCTGTCATATGTCTTCTGTCATCTGTCATCTGTCATCTGTCATCTGTCATCTGTCATCTGTTATCTGTCATCTGTCATCTGTCATCTGTCATCTGTCATCTGTCATCTGTCGTCAGTCAACTGTCACTTGTCATCTGTCATCTGTCATCAGTCATAATTCATCTGCCAAGTGTCAAGTGTCATCTGTCATCTGTCATCTGTCATCTGTCATCTGTCATCTGTCATCTGTCATCTGTCGTCTGTCATCTGTCATGTGTCATTCATCTTCTGTCATCTGTCATCTGTTATCTGTCATCTGTCATCTGTCATCTGTCATCTGTCATCTGTCATCTGTCATCTGTCATCTGTCATCTGTCATCTGTCATCTGTCATCTGTCATCTGTCATCTGTCATCTGTCATCTGTCATCTGTCATCTGTTATCTGTCAATTGTCATCTGTCGTCTGTCAACCGTCATTTGTCATCTGTCATCTGTCATCCGTCATGTGTCATCAGTCATCTGTCATATGCCATGTGTCATGTGTCATCTGTCATCTGTCATCTGTCACCTGTCATCTGTCATCTGTCATCTGTCATCTGTCACCTGTCATCTGTCATCTGTCATCTGTCATCTGTCACCGGTCATATGTCATCTGCCATGTGTCATGTTTAATCTGCCATCTGTCATCTGTCATCTGTCATCTGTCATCTGTCATCTGTCATCTGTCATCTGTCGTCTGTCATCTGTCATCTGTCATCCATCTTCTGTCATCTGTCATCTGTTATCTGTCATCTGTCATCTGTCATTTGTCATCTGTCATCTGTCATCTGTCATCTGTCATCAGTCATCTGTCATCTGTCATATGTCATCTGTCATCTGTCATTTGTCATCTGTCATCTGTCATCTGTTATCTGTCATCTGTCATCTGTCATCTGTCATCTGTCATCTGTCATCTGTCATCTGTCATCTGTCATCTGTCATCTGTCATCTGTCATCTGTCATCTGTCATCTGTCATCTGTTATCTGTCGATTGTCATCTGTCGTCTGTCAACCGTCATTTGTCATCTGTCATCTGTCATCCGTCATGTGTCATCAGTCATCTGTCATATGCCATGTGTCATGTGTCATCTGTCATCTGTCACCTGTCATCTGTCATCTGTCATCTGTCATCTGTCATCTGTCATCTGTCATCTGTCATCTGTCATCTGTCATCTGTCATCTGTCATCTGTCACCTGTCATATGTCATCTGCCATGTGTCATGTTTAATCTGCCATCTGTCATCTGTCATTTGTCATCTAACACCTGTCATCTGTCATCTGTCATCCGTCATATGTCATCAGTCATCTGTCTTATGCCATGTGTCATGTGTCATCTGTCATTTGTCATCTGTCATCTGTCATCTGTCATCTGTCATCTGTCATCTGTCATCTGTCATCTGTCATCTGTCATCTGTCATCTGTCATCTGTCATCTGTCACCTGTCATCTGTCATCTGTCATCTGTCATCTGTCATCTGTCATCTGTCATCTGTCATCTGTCATCTGTTATCTGTCATCTGTCATCTGTCATCTGTCATCTGTCATCTGTCATCTGTCATCTGTCATCTGTCAATTGTCATCTGTCGTCTGTCAACAGTCATTTGTCATCTGTCATCTGTCATCAGTCATCAGTCATCTGTAATCTGCCATTTGTCATTTGTCATCTGTCATCTGCCAATTGTCATCTGTCGTCTGTCAACTGTCATTTGTCACCTGTCATCTGTCATCTAACATCTGCCATGTGCAATGTGTCATCTGTCATTTGTCATCTGTCAATCGTCATCTGTCATCTGTCAAGTGTCATTTGTCATCTGTCATTTGTCATCAGTCATCTGTCATCTGTCATCTGTCATCTGTCATCTGTCATCTGTCATCTGTCATCTGTTATCTGTCATCTGTCATCTGTCATCTGTCATCTGTCATCTGTCATCTGTCATCTGTCATCTGTCATCTGTCATCTGTCATCTGTCATCTGTCACCTGTCATATGTCATCTGCCATGTGTCATGTTTAATCTGCCATCTGTCATCTGTCATTTGTCATCTAACACCTGTCATCTGTCATCTGTCATCTGTCATCCGTCATATGTCATCAGTCATCTGTCTTATGCCATGTGTCATGTGTCATCTGTCATATGTCATCAGTCATCTGTCATATGCCATGTGTCATGTGTCATCTGTCATCTGTCATCTGTCACCTGTCATCTGTCATCTGTCATCTGTCATCTGTCATCTGTCATCTGTCATCTGTCATCTGTCATCTGTCATCTGTCATCTGTCATCTGTCACCTGTCATATGTCATCTGCCATGTGTCATGTTTAATCTGCCATCTGTCATCTGTCATTTGTCATCTAACACCTGTCATCTGTCATCTGTCATCTGTCATCCGTCATATGTCATCAGTCATCTGTCTTATGCCATGTGTCATGTGTCATCTGTCATATGTCATCAGTCATCTGTCTTATGCCATGTGTCATGTGTCATTTGTCATTTGTCATCTGTCTTCTGTCATCTGTCATCTGTCATCTGTCATCTGTCATCTGTCATCTGTCATCTGTCATCTGTCATCTGTCATCTGTCATCTGTCACCTGTCATCTGTCATCTGTCATCTGTCATCTGTCATCTGTCATCTGTCATCTGTTATCTGTCATCTGTCATCTGTCATCTGTCATCTGTCATCTGTCATCTGTCATCTGTCACCTGTCATCTGTCATCTGTCATCTGTCATCTGTCATCTGTCATCTGTCATCTGTCATCTGTCATCTGTTATCTGTCATCTGTCATCTGTCATCTGTCATCTGTCATCTGTCATCTGTCATCTGTCATCTGTCATCTGTCATCTGTCATCTGTCATCTGTCAATTGTCATCTGTCGTCTGTCAACAGTCATTTGTCATCTGTCATCTGTCATCAGTCATCAGTCATCTGTAATCTGCCATTTGTCATTTGTCATCTGTCATCTGCCAATTGTCATCTGTCGTCTGTCAACTGTCATTTGTCATCTGTCATCTGTCATCTAACATCTGCCATGTGCAATGTGTCATCTGTCATTTGTCATCTGTCAATCGTCATCTGTCATCTGTCAAGTGTCATTTGTCATCTGTCATTTGTCATCAGTCATCTGTCATCTGTCATCTGTCATCTGTCATCCGTCATCTGTCATCTGTCATCTGTCATCTGTCAGCTGTCATCTGTCATCTGTCATCTGTCAATTGGCATCTGTCGTCTGTCAACTGTCATGTTGTCATCTGTCAACTGCCATGTGTCATCTGTCATCTGTCATCAGACATCTGTCGTCTGTCATCTGTCATCTGTCATCTGTCATCTGTCATCTGTCATCTGTCATCGGTCATCTGTCATCTGTCATCTGTCATCTGTCATCTGTCATCTGTCATCTGTCATCTGTCATCTGTCATCTGTCATCTGTCATCTGTCATCTGTCATCTGTCATCTGTCAGGTGTCATCTGTCATCTGTCATCTGTCATCTGTCATCTGTCAATTGGCATCTGTCGTCTGTCAACTGTCATGTTGTCATCTGTCATCTGCCATGTGTCATCCGTCATCTGTCATCAGACATCTGTCGTCTGTCATCTGTCTTCTGTCATATGTCATATGTCATCTGTCATTTGTCATCTGTCAACTGTCATCTGTCTTCTGTCATCTGTCATCTGTCATCTGTCATCTGTCATCTGTCATCTGTCATCTGTCATCTGTCATCTGTCATCTGTCATCTGTCATCTGTCATCTGTCATCTGTCATCTGTCATCTGTCATATGTCATCTGTCATCTGTCATCTGTCATCTGTCATATGTCATCTGCCATGTGTCATGTTTAATCTGCCATCTGTCATCCGTCATCTGTCATTCTGTCATCTGTCATCTGTCATCTGTCATCCGTCATCTGTCATCTGTCATCTGTCATCTGTCATCTGTCATCTGTCATCTGCCATCTGTCATCTGTCATCTGTCATCTGTCATCTGTCATCTGTCATCTGTCAACTGTCATCTGTCATCTGTCATCTGTCATCTGTCATTTGTCATCTGTCATCTGTCATCTGTCATCTGTCATCTGTCATCTGTCATCTGTCATCTGTCATCTGTCATCTGTCATCTGTCATCTGTCATCTGTCATCTGTCATCTGTCATCTGTCATCTGTCATCTGTCATCTGTCATCTGTCATCTGTCATCTGTCATCTGTCATCTGTCATCTGTCATCTGTCATCTGTCATCTGTCATATGTCATCTGTCATCTGTCATCTGTCATCTGTCATATGTCATCTGCCATGTGTCATGTTTAATCTGCCATCTGTCATCCGTCATCTGTCATTCTGTCATCTGTCATCTGTCATCTGTCATCCGTCATCTGTCATCTGTCATCTGTCATCTGTCATCTGTCATCTGTCATCTGCCATCTGTCATCTGTCATCTGTCATCTGTCATCTGTCATCTGTCATCTGTCATCTGTCATCTGTCATCTGTCATCTGTCATCTGTCATCTGTCATCTGTCATATGTCATCTGTCATCTGTCATCTGTCATCTGTCATATGTCATCTGCCATGTGTCATGTTTAATCTGCCATCTGTCATCCGTCATCTGTCATTCTGTCATCTGTCATGTGTCATCTGTCATCCGTCATCTGTCATCTGTCATCTGTCATCTGTCATCTGTCATCTGTCATCTGTCATTTGTCATCCGTCATCTGTCATCTGTCATCTGTCATCTGTCATCTGTCATCTGTCATCTGTCATCTGTCATCTGTCATCTGTCATCTGTCATCTGTCATCTGTCATCTGTCATCTGTCATCTGTCATCTGTCATCTGTCATCTGTCATCTGTCATCTGTCATCAGTCATCTGTCATATGCCATCTGTCATCTGTCATCTGTCATCTGTCATCTGTCATCTGTCATCTGTCATCTGTCATCTGTCGTCTGTCATCTGTCATCTGTCATCTGTCATCAGTCATCAGTCATCTGCCATGTGTCATTTGTCATCTGTCATCTGTCATCTTTCAACTATCCTCTGTCATTTGTCATCTGTCATCTGTCATATGTCATCTGTTTTCTGTCATATGTCATCTGTCATATGTCTTCTGTCATCTGTCATCTGTCATCTGTCATCTGTCATCTGTCATCTGTTATCTGTCATCTGTCATCTGTCATCTGTCATCTGTCATCTGTCGTCAGTCAACTGTCACTTGTCATCTGTCATCTGTCATCAGTCATAATTCATCTGCCAAGTGTCAAGTGTCATCTGTCATCTGTCATCTGTCATCTGTCATCTGTCATCTGTCATCTGTCATCTGTCATCTGTCGTCTGTCATCTGTCATCTGTCATCCATCTTCTGTCATCTGTCATCTGTTATCTGTCATCTGTCATCTGTCATCTGTCATCTGTCATCTGTCATCTGTCATCTATCATCTGTCATCAGTCATCTGTCATCTGTCATATGTCATCTGTCATCTGTCATCTGTCATTTGTCATCTGTCATCTGTCATCTGTTATCTGTCATCTGTCATCTGTCATCTGTCATCTGTCATCTGTCATCTGTCATCTGTCATCTGTCATCTGTCATCTGTCATCTGTCATCTGTCATCTGTCATCTGTCATCTGTCATATGTCATCTGCCATGTGTCATGTTTAATCTGTCATCTGTCATCTGTCATCTATCATCTGTCATCTGTCATCTGTCATCTGTCATCTGTCATCTGTCATCTGTCAACTCTCATCTGTCTTCTGTCATCTGTCATCTGTCATCTGTCATCTGTCATCTGTCATCTGTCATCTGTCATTTGTCATCTGTCATTTGTCATTTGTCATTTGTCATTTGTCATCTATCATCTGTCATCTGTCAACTATCATCTGTCATTTGTCATCTGTCATCTATCGTCTGTCATCTGTCATCTGTCGTCCGTCTTCTGTCATCTGTCATCTGTCATCTATCATCTGTCATCTGTCATCAGTCATCTGTCATCTGTCAACTGTCATCTGTCATCTGTCTTCTGTCATCTGTCATCTGTCATCTGTCATCTGTCATCTGTCATCTGTCATCTGTCATCTGTCATCTGTCATCTGTTATCTGTCATCTGTCATCTGTCATCTGTCATCTGTCATCTGTCATCTGTCAATTGTCATCTGTCGTCTGTCAACAGTCATTTGTCATCTGTCATCTGTCATCAGTCATCAGTCATCTGTAATCTGCCATTTGTCATTTGTCATCTGTCATCTGTCAATTGTCATCTGTCGTCTGTCAAGTGTCATTTGTCATCTGTCATCTGTCATCTAACATCTGCCATGTGCAATGTGTCATCTGTCATTTGTCATCTGTCAATTGTCATCTGTCATCTGTTAAGTGTCATGTGTCATCTGTCATTTGTCATCAGTCATCTGTCATCTGCCATGTGTCATGTGTCATCTGTCATCTGTCATCTGTCATCTATCAATTGTCATCTGTCGTATGTCAACTGTCATTTGTCATCTGTCATCTGCCATCTGTCATCTGTCAGCTGTCATCAGACATCTGTCATCTGTCATATGTCATCTGTTTTCTGTCATATGTCATCTGTCATATGTCTTCTGTCATCTGTCATCTGTCATCTGTCATCTGTCATCTGTCATCTGTTATCTGTCATCTGTCATCTGTCATCTGTCATCTGTCATCTGTCATCTGTCGTCAGTCAACTGTCACTTGTCATCTGTCATCTGTCATCAGTCATAATTCATCTGCCAAGTGTCAAGTGTCATCTGTCATCTGTCATCTGTCATCTGTCATCTGTCATCTGTCATCTGTCATCTGTCATCTGTCGTCTGTCATCTGTCATCTGTCATCCATCTTCTGTCATCTGTCATCTGTTATCTGTCATCTGTCATCTGTCATCTGTCATCTGTCATCTGTCATCTGTCATCAGTCATCTGTCATCTGTCATATGTCATCTGTCATCTGTCATTTGTCATCTGTCATCTGTCATCTGTTATCTGTCATCTGACATCTGTCATCTGTCATCTGTCATCTGTCATCTGTCATCTGTCATCTGTCATCTGTCATCTGTTATCTGTCAATTGTCATCTGTCGTCTGTCAACCGTCATTTGTCATCTGTCATCTGTCATCCGTCGTGTGTCATCAGTCATCTGTCATATGCCATGTGTCATGTGTCATCTGTCATCTGTCATCTGTCACCTGTCATCTGTCATCTGTCATCTGTCATCTGTCATCTGTCATCTGTCATCTGTCATCTGTCATCTGTCATCTGTCATCTGTCATCTGTCACCGGTCATATGTCATCTGCCATGTGTCATGTTTAATCTGCCATCTGTCATCTGTCATCTGTCATCTGTCATCTGTCATCTGTCATCTGTCATCTGTCGTCTGTCATCTGTCATCCATCTTCTGTCATCTGTCATCTGTTATCTGTCATCTGTCATCTGTCATCTGTCATCTGTCATCTGTCATCAGTCATCAGTCATCTGTCATCTGTCATATGTCATCTGTCATCTGTCATTTGTCATCTGTCATCTGTCATCTGTTATCTGTCATCTGTCATCTGTCATCTGTCATCTGTCATCTGTCATCTGTCATCTGTCATCTGTCATCTGTCATCTGTCATCTGTCATCTGTCATCTGTTATCTGTCGATTGTCATCTGTCGTCTGTCAACCGTCATTTGTCATCTGTCATCTGTCATCCGTCATGTGTCATCAGTCATCTGTCATATGCCATGTGTCATGTGTCATCTGTCATCTGTCATCTGTCACCTGTCATCTGTCATCTGTCATCTGTCATCTGTCATCTGTCATCTGTCATCTGTCATCTGTCATCTGTCATCTGTCATCTGTCATCTGTCACCTGTCATATGTCATCTGCCATGTGTCATGTTTAATCTGCCATCTGTCATCTGTCATTTGTCATCTAACACCTGTCATCTGTCATCTGTCATCTGTCATCCGTCATATGTCATCAGTCATCTGTCTTATGCCATGTGTCATGTGTCATCTGTCATTTGTCATCTGTCATCTGTCATCTGTCATCTGTCATCTGTCATCTGTCATCTGTCATCTGTCATCTGTCATCTGTCATCTGTCATCTGTCACCTGTCATCTGTCATCTGTCATCTGTCATCTGTCATCTGTCATCTGTCATCTGTCATCTGTCATCTGTTATCTGTCATCTGTCATCTGTCATCTGTCATCTGTCATCTGTCATCTGTCATCTGTCATCTGTCATCTGTCAATTGTCATCTGTCGTCTGTCAACAGTCATTTGTCATCTGTCATCTGTCATCAGTCATCAGTCATCTGTAATCTGCCATTTGTCATTTGTCATCTGTCATCTGCCAATTGTCATCTGTCGTCTGTCAACTGTCATTTGTCATCTGTCATCTGTCATCTAACATCTGCCATGTGCAATGTGTCATCTGTCATTTGTCATCTGTCAATCGTCATCTGTCATCTGTCAAGTGTCATTTGTCATCTGTCATTTGTCATCAGTCATCTGTCATCTGCCATGTGTCATGTGTCATCTGTCATCTGTCATCTGTCATCTGTCATCTGTCATCTGTCATCTGTCATCTATCAGTTGTCATCTGTCGTGTGTTAACTGTCATTTGTCATCTGTCATCTGCCATCTGTCATCTGTCAGCTGTCATCAGACATCTGTCATCTGTCATATGTCATCTGTTTTCTGTCATATGTCATCTATCATATGTCATATGTCATCTGTCATCTGTCATCTGCCATCTGTCATCTGTCATCTGTCATTTGTCATCTGTCATCTGTCATCTGTCATCTGTCATCTGTCATCTGTCATCTGTCATCTGTCATCTGTCATCTGTCATCTGTCATCTGTCATCTGTCATCTGTCATCTGTCATCTGTCATCTGTCGTCTGTCAACTGTCACTTGTCATTTGTCATCTGTCATCAGTCATCATTCATCTGTCATCTGTCATCTGTCATCTGTCATCTGTCATCTGCCATCTGTCATCTGTCATCTATCAATTGTCATCTGTCGTATGTCAACTGTCACTTGTCATCTGTCATCTGTCATCTGTCATCTGTCAGCTGTCATCAGACATCTGTCATCTGTCATATGTCATCTGTTTTCTGTCATATGTCATCTATCATATGTCATATGTCATCTGTCATCTGTCATCTGTCATCTGTCATCTATCATCTGCCATCTGTCTTCTGTCATCTGTCATCTATCATCTGTCATCTGTCATCTGTCATCTGTCATCTGTCATCTGTCATCTGTCATCTGCCATCTGTCATCTGTCATCTGTCATCTATCATCTGTCATCTGTCATCTGTCATCTGTCATCTGTCATCTGTCATCTGTCATCTGTCATCTGTCATCTGTCATCTGTCATCTGTCATCTGTCATCTGTCATCTGTCATCTGTCATCTGTCATCTGTCATCTGTCATCTGTCATCTGTCATCTGTCATCTGTCATATGTCATCTGCCATGTGTCATGTTTAATCTGCCATCTGTCATCTGTCATCTGTCATTCTGTCATCTGTCATCTGTCATCTGTCATCCGTCATCTGTCATCTGTCATCTGTCATCTGTCAGCTGTCATCTGTCATCTGTCATCTGTCAATTGGCATCTGTCGTCTGTCAACTGTCATGTTGTCATCTGTCAACTGCCATGTGTCATCTGTCATCTGTCATCAGACATCTGTCGTCTGTCATCTGTCATCTGTCATCTGTCATCTGTCATCTGTCATCGGTCATCTGTCATCTGTCATCTGTCATCTGTCATCTGTCATCTGTCATCTGTCATCTGTCATCTGTCATCTGTCATCTGTCATCTGTCATCTGTCAGGTGTCATCTGTCATCTGTCATCTGTCATCTGTCAATTGGCATCTGTCGTCTGTCAACTGTCATGTTGTCATCTGTCATCTGCCATGTGTCATCCGTCATCTGTCATCAGACATCTGTCGTCTGTCAACTGTCTTCTGTCATATGTCATATGTCATCTGTCATTTGTCATCTGTCAACTGTCATCTGTCTTCTGTCATCTGTCATCTGTCATCTGTCATCTGTTATCTGTCATCTGTCATCTGTCATCTGTCATCTGTCATCTGTCATCTGTCATCTGTCATCTGTCATCTGTCATCTGTCATCTGTCATCTGTCATCTGTCATCTGTCATATGTCATCTGTCATCTGTCATCTGTCATCTGTCATATGTCATCTGCCATGTGTCATGTTTAATCTGCCATCTGTCATCCGTCATCTGTCATTCTGTCATCTGTCATCTGTCATCTGTCATCCGTCATCTGTCATCTGTCATCTGTCATCTGTCATCTGTCATCTGTCATCTGCCATCTGTCATCTGTCATCTGTCATCTGTCATCTGTCATCTGTCATCTGTCATCTGTCATCTGTCATCTGTCATCTGTCATCTGTCATCTGTCATTTGTCATCTGTCATCTGTCATCTGTCATCTGTCATCTGTCATCTGTCATCTGTCATCTGTCATTTGTCATCTGTCATCTGTCATCTGTCATCTGTCATCTGTCATCTGTCATCTGTCATCTGTCATCTGTCATCTGTCATCTGTCATCTGTCATTTGTCATCCGTCATCTGTCATCTGTCATCTGTCATCTGTCATCTGTCATCTGTCATCTGTCATCTGTCATCTGTCATCTGTCATCTGTCATCTGTCATCTGTCATCAGTCATCTGTCATATGCCATCTGTCATCTGTCATCTGTCATCTGTCATCTGTCATCTGTCATCTGTCATCTGTCATCTGTCATCTGTCGTCTGTCATCTGTCATCTGTCATCTGTCATCAGTCATCAGTCATCTGCCATGTGTCATTTGTCATCTGTCATCTGTCATCTTTCAACTATCCTCTGTCATTTGTCATCTGTCATCTGTCGCCTGTCATCTGTTATCTGTCATCCGTCTTCTGTCATCTGTCATCTGTCATCTGTTATCTGTCATCTGTCATCTGTCATCAGTCATCTGTCATCTGTCATCTGTCATCTGTCATTTGTCATCCTTCATCTGTCATCTGTCATCTGTCATCTGTCATCTGTCATCTGTCATCTGTCATCTGTCAACTGTCATCTGTCATCTGTCATCTGTCATCTGTCATCTGTCATCTGTCATCTGTCATCTGTCATCTGTCATCTGTCATCTGTTATCTGTCATCTGTCATCTGTCATCTGTCATCTGTCATCTGTCATCCGTCATCTGTCATCTGTCATCTGTCATCTGTCAATTGTCATCTGTCGTCTGTCAACAGTCATTTGTCATCTGTCATCTGTCATCAGTCATCAGTCATCTGTAATCTGCCATTTGTCATTTGTCATCTGTCATCTGTCAATTGTCATCTGTCGTCTGTCAACTGTCATTTGTCATCTGTCATCTGTCATCTAACATCTGCCATGTGCAATGTGTCATCTGTCATTTGTCATCTGTCAATCGTCATCTGTCATCTGTCAAGTGTCATTTGTCATCTGTCATTTGTCATCAGTCATCTGTCATCTGCCATGTGTCATGTGTCATCTGTCATCTGCCATCTGTCATCTGTCATCTGTCATCTGTCATCTATCAGTTGTCATCTGTCGTGTGTTAACTGTCATTTGTCATCTGTCATCTGCCATCTGTCATCTGTCAGCTGTCATCAGACATCTGTCATCTGTCATATGTCATCTGTTTTCTGTCATATGTCATCTATCATATGTCATATGTCATCTGTCATCTGTCATCTGCCATCTGTCATCTGTCATCTGTCATTTGTCATCTGTCATCTGTCATCTGTCATCTGTCATCTGTCATCTGTCATCTGTCATCTGTCATCTGTCATCTGTCATCTGTCATCTGTCATCTGTCATCTGTCATCTGTCATCTGTCATCTGTCATCTGTCATCTGTCGTCTGTCAACTGTCACTTGCCATTTGTCATCTGTCATCAGTCATCATTCATCTGTCATCTGTCATCTGTCATCTGTCATCTGCCATCTGTCATCTATCAATTGTCATCTGTCGTATGTCAACTGTCACTTGTCATCTGTCATCTGCCATCTGTCATCTGTCAGCTGTCATCAGACATCTGTCATCTGTCATATGTCATCTGTTTTCTGTCATATGTCATTTATCATATGTCATATGTCATCTGTCATCTGTCATCTGTCATCTGTCATCTGTCATCTGCCATCTGTCTTCTGTCATCTGTCATCTGTCATCTATCATCTGTCATCTGTCATCTGTCATCTGTCATCTGTCATCTGTCATCTGTCATCTGTCATCTGTCATCTGCCATCTGTCATCTGTCATCTGTCATCTATCATCTGTCATCTGTCATTTGTCATCTGTCATCTGTCATCTGTCATCTGTCATCTGTCATCTGTCATCTGTCATCTGTCATCTGTCATCTGTCATCTGTCATCTGTCATCTGTCATCTGTCATCTGTCATCTGTCATATGTCATCTGTCATCTGTCATCTGTCATCTGTCATCTGTCATTTGTCATCTGTCATCTGTCATCTGTCATCTGTCATCTGTCATCTGTCATCTGTCATCTGTCATCTGTCATCTGTCATCTGTCATCTGTCATCTGTCATCTGTCATCTGTCATCTGTCATCTGTCATCTGTCATCTTTAATCTGTCATCCGTCATCTGTCATCCGTCATCTGTCATCTGTCATCTGTCATCTGTCAGCTGTCATCTGTCATCTGTCATCTGTCATCTGTCAATTGGCATCTGTCGTCTGTCAACTGTCATGTTGTCATCTGTCATCTGCCATGTGTCATCTGTCATCTGTCATCAGACATCTGTCGTCTGTCATCTGTCATCTGTCATCTGTCATCTGTCATCTGTCATCTCTCATCGGTCATCTGTCATCTGTCATCTGTCATCTGTCATCTGTCATCTGTCATCTGTCATCTGTCATCTGTCATCTGTCATCTGTCATCTGTCATCTGTCATCTGTCATCTGTCATCTGTCAACTGTCATCTGTCATCTGTCATCTGTCATCTGTCATCTGTCATCTGTCAATTGGCATCTGTCGTCTGTCAACTGTCATGTTGTCATCTGTCATCTGCCATGTGTCATCCGTCATCTGTCATCAGACATCTGTCGCCTGTCATCTGTCTTCTGTCATATGTCATATGTCATCTGTCATTTGTCATCTGTCAACTGTCATCTGTCTTCTGTCATCTGTCATCTGTCATCTGTCATCTGTCATCTGTCATCTGTCATCTGTCATCTGTCATCTGTCATCTGTCATCTGTCATCTGTCATCTGTCATCTGTCATCTGTCATCTGTCATCTGTCATATGTCATCTGTCATCTGTCATCTGTCATCTGTCATATGTCATCTGCCATGTGTCATGTTTAATCTGCCATGTGTCATCCGTCATCTGTCATTCTGTCATCTGTCATCTGTCATCCGTCATCTGTCATCTGTCATCTGTCATCTGTCATCTGTCATCTGTCATCTGTCATCTGTCATCTGTCATCTGCCATCTGTCATCTGTCATCTGTCATCTGTCATCTGTCATCTGTCATCTGTCATCTGTCATCTGTCATCTGTCATCTGTCATCTGTCATTTGTCATCTGTCATCTGTCATCTGTCATCTGTCATCTGTCATCTGTCATCTGTCATCTGTCATCTGTCATCTGTCATCTGTCATCTGTCATCTGTCATCTGTCATCTGTCATCTGTCATCTGTCATCTGTCATCTGTCATCTGTCATCTGTCATTTGTCATCCGTCATCTGTCATCTGTCATCTGTCATCTGTCATCTGTCATCTGTCATCTGTCATCTGTCATCTGTCATCTGTCATCTGTCATCTGTCATCTGTCATCTGTCATCTGTCATCTGTCATCTGTCATCAGTCATCAGTCATCTGTCATATGCCATTTGTCATGTGTCATCTGTCATCTGTCATCTGTCATCTGTCATCTGTCATCTGTCATCTGTCATCTGTCATCTGTCAACTGTCATGTTGTCATCTGTCATCTGTCATCTGCCATGTGTCATGTTTAATCTGTCATCTGTCATCTGTCATCTGTCATCTGTCATCTGTCATCTGTCAACTGTCATGTTGTCATCTGTCATCTGTCATCTGCCATGTGTCATGTTTAATCTGTCATCTGTCATCTGTCATCTGTCATCTGTCATCAGTCATCTGTCATATGCCATTTGTCATGTGTCATCTGTCATCTGTCATTTGTCATCTGTCATCTGTCATCTGTCATCTGTCATCTGTCATCTGTCATCTGTCATCTGTCATCCGTCATCTGTCATCTGTCATCTGTCATCTGTCATCTGTCATCTGTCGTCTGTCATCAGTCATCAGTCATATGCCATGTGTCATGTGTCATCTGTCATCTGTCATCTGTCATCTGTCATCTGTCATCTGTCATCTGTCATCTGTCATCTGTCATCTGTCATCTGTCATCTGTCATCTGTCATCTGTCATCTGTCATCTGTCATCTGTCATCTGTCAATTGTCATCTGTCGTCTGTCAACCGTTATTTGTCATCTGTCATCTGTCATCCGTCATCTGTCATCAGTCATCTGTCATCTGCCATGTGTCAATTGTCATCTGACGTCTGTCAACCGTCATTTGTCATCTGTCATCTGTCATCCGTCATCTGTCATCAGTCATCTGTCATATGCCATGTGTCATGTGTCATCTGTCATCTGTCATCTGTCATTTGTCATCTGTCATCTGTCATATGCTATGTGTCATCTGTCATCTGTCATCTGTCATCTGTCATCTGTCATCTGTCATCTGTCATCTGTCATCTGTCATCTGTCATCTGTCGTCTGTCAACTGTCACTTGTCATTTGTCATCTATCATCAGTCATCATTCATCTGTCATCTGTCATCTGTCATCTGTCATCTGTCATCTGCCATCTGTCATCTGTCATCTATCAATTGTCATCTGTCGTATGTCAACTGTCACTTGTCATTTGTCATCTGCCATCTGTCATCTGTCAGCTGTCATCAGACATCTGTCATCTGTCATATGTCATCTGTTTTCTGTCATATGTCATCTATCATATGTCATATGTCATCTGTCATCTGTCATCTGTCATCTGTCATCTGTCATCTGTCATCTGCCATCTGTCTTCTGTCATCTGTCATCTATCATCTGTCATCTGTCATCTGTCATCTGTCATCTGTCATCTGTCATCTGTCATCTGTCATCTGCCATCTGTCATCTGTCATCTGTCATCTATCATCTGTCATCTGTCATCTGTCATCTGTCATCTGTCATCTGTCATCTGTCATCTGTCATCTGTCATCTGTCATCTGTCATCTGTCATCTGTCATCTGTCATCTGTCATCTGTCATCTGTCATCTGTCATCTGTCATCTGTCATCTGTCATCTGTCATCTGTCATCTGTCATCTGTCATCTGTCATCTGTCATATGTCATCTGCCATGTGTCATGTTTAATCTGCCATCTGTCATCTGTCATCTGTCATTCTGTCATCTGTCATCTGTCATCTGTCATCCGTCATCTGTCATCTGTCATCTGTCATCTGTCAGCTGTCAGCTGTCATCTGTCATCTGTCATCTGTCAATTGGCATCTGTCGTCTGTCAACTGTCATGTTGTCATCTGTCATCTGCCATGTGTCATCTGTCATCTGTCATCAGACATCTGTCGTCTGTCATCTGTCATCTGTCATCTGTCATCTGTCATCTGTCATCTGTCATCTGTCATCGGTCATCTGTCATCTGTCATCTGTCATCTGTCATCTGTCATCTGTCATCTGTCATCTGTCATCTGTCATCTGTCATCTGTCATCTGTCAGCTGTCATCTGTCATCTGTCATCTGTCATCTGTCATCTGTCATCTGTCAATGGGCATCTGTCGTCTGTCAACTGTCATGTTGTCATCTGTCATCTGCCATGTGTCATCCGTCATCTGTCATCAGACATCTGTCGTCTGTCATCTGTCTTCTGTCATATGTCATATGTCATCTGTCATTTGTCATCTGTCAACTGTCATCTGTCTTCTGTCATCTGTCATCTGTCATCTGTCATCTGTCATCTGTCATCTGTCATCTGTCATCTGTCATCTGTCATCTGTCATCTGTCATCTGTCATCTGTCATCTGTCATCTGTCATCTGTCATATGTCATCTGTCATCTGTCATCTGTCATCTGTCATCTGTCATCTGTCATCTGTCATCTGTCATCTGTCATCTGTCATCCGTCATCTGTCATTCTGTCATCTGTCATCTGTCATCCGTCATCTGTCATCTGTCATCTGTCATCTGTCATCTGTCATCTGTCATCTGCCATCTGTCATCTGTCATCTGTCATCTGTCATCTGTCATCTGTCATCTGTCATCTGTCATCTGTCATCTGTCATTTGTCATCTGTCATCTGTCATCTGTCATCTGTCATCTGTCATCTGTCATCTGTCATCTGTCATCTGTCATCTGTCATCTGTCATCTGTCATCTGTCATCTGTCATCTGTCATCTGTCATCTGTCATCTGTCATCTGTCATCTGTCATCTGTCATCTGTCATCTGTCATCTGTCATCTGTCATCTGTCATCTGTCATTTGTCATCCGTCATCTGTCATCTGTCATCTGTCATCTGTCATCTGTCATCTGTCATCCGTCATCTGTCACCTGTCATCTGTCATCTGTCATCTGTCATCTGTCATCTGTCATCTGTCATCAGTCATCTGTCATATGCCATTTGTCATGTGTCATCTGTCATCTGTCATCTGTCATCTGTCATCTGTCATCTGTCATCTGTCATCTGTCATCTGTCAACTGTCATGTTGTCATCTGTCATCTGTCATCTGCCATGTGTCATGTTTAATCTGCCATCTGTCATCTGTCATCTGTCATCAGTCATCTGTCATATGCCATGTGTCATGTGTCATCTGTCATCTGTCATCTGTCATCTGTCATCTGTCATCTGTCATCTGTCATCTGTCATCTGTCATCTGTCATCTGTCATCTGTCATCTGTCATCTGTCATCTGTCATCTCTCATCTGTCATCTGTCATCTGTCATCTGTCATCTGTCATCTGTCATCTGTCATCTGTCATCTGTCATCTGTCATCTGTCATCTGTCATCTGTCATCTGTCATCTGTCATCCGTCATCTGTCATCTGTCATCTGTCATCTGTCATCTGTCATCTGTCATCTGTCGTCTGTCATCAGTCATCTGTCATATGCCATGTGTCATGTGTCATGTGTCATCTGTCATCTGTCATCTGTCATCTGTCATCTGTCATCTGTCATCTGTCATCTGTCATCTGTCATCTGTCATCTGTCATCTGTCATCTGTCATCTGTCATCTGTCATCTGTCATCTGTCAATTGTCACCTGTCGTCTGTCAACCGTTATTTGTCATCTGTCATCTGTCATCCGTCATCTGTCATCAGTCATCTGTCATCTGCCATGTGTCAATTGTCATCTGACGTCTGTCAACCGTCATTTGTCATCTGTCATCTGTCATCCGTCATCTGTCATCAGTCATCTGTCATATGCCATGTGTCATGTGTCTTCTGTCATCTGTCATCTGTCATCTGTCATCTGTCATCTGTCATCTGTCAATTGTCTTCTGTCGTCTGTCATCTGTCATCTGTCATTTGTCAACTGTCATCTGTCATCTGTCATCTGTCATCTGTCATCTGTCATCTGTCATCTGTCAACTGTCATGTTGTCATCTGTCATCTGCCATGTGTCATCTGTCATCTGTCATCAGACATCTGTCATCTGTCATCTGTCTTCTGTCATATGTCATATGTCATCTGTCATCTGTCATCTGTCATCTGTCATCTGTCTTCTGTCATACGTCATATGTCATATGACATCTGTCATCTGTCATCTGTCATCTGTCATCTGTCATCTGTCATCTGTCATCTGTCATCTGTCAACTGTCATGTTGTCATCTGTCATCTGCCATGTGTCATCTGTCATCTGTCATCAGACATCTGTCATCTGTCATCTGTCATCTGTCTTCTGTCATATGTCACATGTCATCTGTCATCTGTCATCTGTTATCTGTCTTCTGTCATATGTCATATGTCATATGACATCTGTCATCTGTCATCTGTCATCTGTCATCTGTCATATGTCATCTGCCATGTGTCATGTTTAATCTGTCATCTGTCATCTGTCAACTGTCATCTGTCTTCTGTCATATGTCATATGTCATCTGTCATCTGTCATCTGTCATCTGTCATCTGTCATCTGTCATCTGTCATCTGTCATCTGTCATCTGTCATCTGTCATCTGTCATCTGTCATCTGTCATCTGTCATCTGTCATCTGTCATCTGTCATTTGTCATCTGTCATCTGTCATCTGTCATCTGTCATCTGTCATCTGTCATCTGTCATCTGTCATCTGTCATCTGTCATCTGTCATCTGTCATCTGTCATCTGTCATCTGTCATCTGTCATCTGTCATCTGTCAATTGTCATCTGTCATCTGTCATCTGTCATCTGTCATCTGTCATCTGTCATCTGTCATCTGTCATGTGTCATCTGTCATCTGTCATCTGTCATCTGTCATCTGTCATCTGTCATCCGTCATCTGTCATCAGTCATCTGTCATATGCTATGTGTCATGTGTCATCTGTCATCTGTCATCTGTCATCTGTCATCTGTCAACTGTGATGTTGTCTTCTGTCATCTGCCATGTGTCATCTGTCATCTGTCAGCAGACATCAGACATCTGTCATCTGTCATCTGTCATCTGTCATCTGTCATCTGTCATCTGTCTTCTGTCATATGTCATATGTCATCTGTCATCTGTCATCTGTCATCTGTCATCTGTCATCTGTCATCTGTCATCTGTCGATTGTCATCTGTCATCTGTCATCTGTCATCTGTCATCTGTCATCTGTCATCTGTCTTCTGTCATATGTCATATGTCATATGTCATCTGTCATCTCTCATCTGTCATCTGTCATCTGTCATCTGTTATCTTTCATCTGTCATCTGCCATGTGTCATCTGTCATCAGACATCTGTCATCTGTCATCTGTCATCTGTCATCTGTCTTCTGTCATATGTCATATGTCATCTGTCATCTGTCATCTGTCATCTGTCTTCTGTCATATGTCATATGTCATATGACATCTGTCATCTGTCATCTGTCATCTGTCATCTGTCATCTGTCATCTGTCATCTGTCATCTGTCATCTGTCATCTGTCATCTGTTATCTGTCATCTGTCATCTGTCATCTGTCTTCTGTCATATGTCATATATCATCTGTCATCTGTCATCTGTCATCTGTCTCCTGTCATATGTCATATGTCATATGACATCTGTCATCTGTCATCTGTCATCTGTCATCTGTCATCTGTCATCTCTCATCTGTCATCTGTCATCTGTCATCTGTCATCTGTCATCTGTCATCTGTCATCTGTCATCTGTCATCTGTCATCTGTCATCTGTCATCTGTCATCTGTCATCTGTCATCTGTCATCTGTCATCTGTCATCTGTCATCTGTCATCTGTCATCTGTCATCTGTCATCTGTCATCTGTCATCTGTCATGTGTCATGTGTCATCTGTCATCTGTCATCTGTCATCTGTCATCTGTCATCTGTCATCCGTCATCTGTCATCAGTCATCTGTCATATGCTATGTGTCATGTGTCATCTGTCATCTGTCATCTGTCATCTGTCAACGGTGATGTTGTCATCTGTCATCTGCCATGTGTCATCTGTCATCTGTCATCAGACATCTGTCATCTGTCATCTGTCATCTGTCTTCTGTCATATGTCATATGTCATCTGCCATCTATCATCTGTCATCTGTCATCTGTCATCTGTCATCTGTCATCTGTCATCTGTCATCTGTCATCTGTCATCTGTCATCTGTCATCTGTCATCTGTCATCTGTCATCTGTCATCTGTCATCTGTCATCTGTCATCTGTCATCTGTCATCTGTCAACTGTCATCTGTCTTCTGTCATCTGTCATCTGTCATCTGTCATCTGTCATCTGTCATCTGTCATTTGTCATCTGTCATCTGTCATCTGTCATTTGTCATCTGTCATCTGTCATCTGTCATCAGTCATCTGTCATCTGTCATCTGTCATCTGTCATCTGTCATCTGTCATCTGTCATCTGTCAATTGTCATCTGTCGTCTGTCAACCGTTATTTGTCATCTGTCATCTGTCATCCGTCATCTGTCATCAGTCATCTGTCATCTGCATTGTGTCAATTGTCATCTGACGTCTGTCAACCGTCATTTGTCATCTGTCATCTGTCATCCGTCATCTGTCATCAGTCATCTGTCATACGCCATGTGTCATGTGTCATGTGTCATCTGTCATCTGTCATCTGTCATCTGTCATCTGTCAACGGTGATGTTGTCATCTGTCTTCTGTCATATGTCATATGTCATCTGCCATCTATCATCTGTCATCTGTCATCTGTCATCTGTCATCTGTCATCTGTCATGTGTCATCTGTCATCTGTCATCTGTCATCTGTCATCTGTCATCTGTCATCTGTCAACTGTCATCTGTCTTCTGTCATCTGTCATCTGTCATCTGTCATCTGTCATCTGTCATCTGTCATCTGTCATCTGTCATCTGTCATCTGTCATCTGTCATCTGTCATCTGTCATCTGTCATCTGTCATCTGTCATCTGTCATCTGTCATCTGTCATCTGTCATCTGTCATCTGTCATCTGTCATCTGTCATCTGTCATCTGTCAATTGTCATCTGTCGTCTGTCAACCGTTATTTGTCATCTGTCATCTGTCATCCGTCATCTGTCATCAGTCATCTGTCATCTGCCATGTGTCAATTGTCATCTGACGTCTGTCAACCGTCATTTGTCATCTGTCATCTGTCATCCGTCATCTGTCATCAGTCATCTGTCATATGCCATGTGTCATGTGTCATCTGTCATCTGTCATCTGTCATCTGTCATCTCTCATCTGTCATCTGTCATCTGTCAATTGTCATCTGTCGTCTGTCATCTGTCATCTGTCATTTGTCATCTGTCATCTGTCATCTGTCATCTGTCATCTGTCATCTGTCATCTGTCATCTGTCATCTGTCAACTGTCATGTTGTCATCTGTCATCTGCCATGTGTCATCTGTCATCTGTCATCAGACATCTGTCATCTGTCTTCTGTCATATGTCATATGTCATCTGTCATCTGTCATCTGTCATCTGTCATCTGTCTTCTGTCATACGTCATATGTCATATGACATCTGTCACCTGTCATCTGTCATCTGTCATCTGTCATCTGTCATCTGTCATCTGTCATCTGTCATCTGTCAACTGTCATGTTGTCATCTGTCATCTGCCATGTGTCATCTGTCATCTGTCATCAGACATCTGTCATCCGTCATCTGTCATCTGTCTTCTGTCATATGTCACATGTCATCTGTCATCTGTCATCTGTCATCTGTCATCTGTCTTCTGTCATATGTCATATGTCATATGACATCTGTCATCTGTCATCTGTCATCTGTCATCTGTCATATGTCATCTGCCATGTGTCATGTTTAATCTGTCATCTGTCATCTGTCAACTGTCATCTGTCTTCTGTCATATGTCATCTGTCATCTGTCATCTGTCATCTGTCATCTGTCATCTGTCATCTGTCATCTGTCATCTGTCATCTGTCATCTGTCATCTGTCATCTGTCATCTGTCATCTGTCATCTGTCATCTGTCATCTGTCATCTGTCATCTGTCATCTGTCATCTGTCATCTGTCATCTGTCATCTGTCATCTGTCATCTGTCATCTGTCATTTGTCATCTGTCATCTGTCATCTGTCATCTGTCATCTGTCATCTGTCATCTGTCATCTGTCATCTGTCATCTGTCATCTGTCATCTGTCATCTGTCATCTGTCATCTGTCATCTGTTAATTGTCATCTGTCATCTGTCATCTGTCATCTGTCATCTGTCATCTGTCATCTGTCATGTGTCATCTGTCATCTGTCATCTGTCATCTGTCATCTGTCATCTGTCATCTGTCATCTGTCATCCGTCATCTGTCATCAGTCATCTGTCATATGCTATGTGTCATGTGTCATCTGTCATCTGTCATCTGTCAACTGTGATGTTGTCTTCTGTCATCTGCCATGTGTCATCTGTCATCTGTCAGCAGACATCAGACATCTGTCATCTGTCATCTGTCATCTGTCATCTGTCATCTGTCATCTGTCATCTGTCTTCTGTCATATGTCATATGTCATCTGTCATCTGTCATCTGTCATCTGTCATCTGTCATCTGTCATCTGTCATCTGTCATCTGTCATCTGTCATATGTCATCTGTCATCTGTCATCTGTCATCTGTCGATTGTCATCTGTCATCTGTCACCTGTCATCTGTCATCTGTCTTCTGTCATATGTCATATGTCATATGTCATCTGTCATCTCTCATCTGTCATCTGTCATCTGTCATCTGTTATCTTTCATCTGTCATCTGCCATGTGTCATCTGTCATCTGTCATCAGACATCTGTCATCTGTCATCTGTCATCTGTCATCTGTCTTCTGTCATATGTCATATGTCATCTGTCATCTGTCATCTGTCATCTGTCATCTGTCTTCTGTCATATGTCATATGTCATATGACATCTGTCATCTGTCATCTGTCATCTGTCATCTGTCATCTGTCATCTGTCATCTGTCATCTGTCATCTGTCATCTGTCAGCTGTCATCTGTCATCTGTCATCTGTCATCTGTCATCTGTCATCTGTCATCTGTCATCTGTCATCTGTCATCTGTCTTCTGTCATATGTCATATATCATCTGTCATCTGTTATCTGTCATCTGTCATCTGTCTCCTGTCATATGTCATATGTCATATGACATCTGTCATCTGTCATCTGTCATCTGTCATCTGTCATCTGTCATCTGTCATCTGTCATCTGTCATCTGTCATCTGTCATCTGTCATCTGTCATCTGTCATCTGTCATCTGTCATCTGTCATCTGTCATCTGTCATCTGTCATCTGTCATCTGTCATCTGTCATCTGTCATCTGTCATCTGTCATCTGTCAATTGTCATCTGTCATCTGTCATCAGTCATCTGTCATCTGTCATCTGTCAGCTGTCATCTGTCATGCGTCATCTGTCATCTGTCATCTGTCATCTGTCATCTGTCATCTGTCATCCGTCATCTGTCATCAGTCATCTGTCATATGCTATGTGTCATGTGTCATCTGTCATCTGTCATCTGTCATCTGTCATCTGTCAACGGTGATGTTGTCATCTGTCATCTGCCATGTGTCATCTGTCATCTGTCTTCAGACATCTGTCATCTGTCATCTGTCATCTGTCATATGTCATCTGTCATCTGTCATCTGTCTTCTGTCATATGTCATATGTCATCTGCCATCTTTCATCTGTCATCTGTCATCTGTCATCTGTCATCTGTCATCTGTCATCTGTCATGTGTCATCTGTCATCTGTCATCTGTCATCTGTCATCTGTCATCTGTCATCTGTCATCTGTCAACTGTCATCTGTCTTCTGTCATCTGTCATCTGTCATCTGTCATCTGTCATCTGTCATCTGTCATCTGTCATCTGTCATCTGTCATCTGTCATCTGTCATCTGTCATCAGTCATCTGTCATATGCCATGTGTCATGTGTCATCTGTCATCTGTCATCTGTCATCTGTCACTGTCATCTGTCATCTGTCATCTGTCAACTGTCATGTTGTCATCTGTCATCTGTCATCTGTCATCTGTCATCTGTCATCTGTCATCTGTCATCTGTCTTCTGTCATACGTCATATGTCATATGACATCTGTCATCTGTCATCTGTCATCTGTCATCTGTCATCTGTCATCTGTCATCTGTCATCTGTCAACTGTCATGTTGTCATCTGTCATCTGCCATGTGTCATCTGTCATCTGTCATCAGACATCTGTCATCTGTCATCTGTCATCTGTCTTCTGTCATATGTCACATGTCATCTGTCATCTGTCATCTGTCATCTGTCTTCTGTCATATGTCATATGTCATATGACATCTGTCATCTGTCATCTGTCGTCTGTCATCTGTCATATGTCATCTGCCATGTGTCATGTTTAATCTGTCATCTGTCATCTGTCAACTGTCATCTGTCTTCTGTCATATGTCATATGTCATCTGTCATCTGTCATCTGTCATCTGTCATCTGTCATCTGTCATCTGTCATCTGTCATCTGTCATCTGTCATCTGTCATCTGTCATCTGTCATCTGTCATCTGTCATCTGTCATCTGTCATCTGTCATCTGTCATCTGTCATTTGTCATCTGTCATCTGTCATCTGTCATCTGTCATCTGTCATTTGTCATCTGTCATCTGTCATCTGTCATCTGTCATCTGTCATCTGTCATCTGTCATCTGTCATCTGTCATCTGTCATCTGTCATCTGTCATCTGTCATCTGTCAATTGTCTTCTGTCGTCTGTCATCTGTCATCTGTCATTTGTCAACTGTCATCTGTCATCTGTCATCTGTCATCTGTCATCTGTCATCTGTCATCTGTCATCTGTCAACTGTCATGTTGTCATCTGTCATCTGCCATGTGTCATCTGTCATCTGTCATCAGACATCTGTCATCTGTCATCTGTCTTCTGTCATATGTCATATGTCATCTGTCATCTGTCATCTGTCATCTGTCATCTGTCTTCTGTCATACGTCATATGTCATATGACATCTGTCATCTGTCATCTGTCATCTGTCATCTGTCATCTGTCATCTGTCATCTGTCATCTGTCAACTGTCATGTTGTCATCTGTCATCTGCCATGTGTCATCTGTCATCTGTCATCAGACATCTGTCATCTGTCATCTGTCATCTGTCTTCTGTCATATGTCACATGTCATCTGTCATCTGTCATCTGTCATCTGTCTTCTGTCATATGTCATATGTCATATGACATCTGTCATCTGTCATCTGTCATCTGTCATCTGTCATATGTCATCTGCCATGTGTCATGTTTAATCTGTCATCTGTCATCTGTCAACTGTCATCTGTCTTCTGTCATATGTCATATGTCATCTGTCATCTGTCATCTGTCATCTGTCATCTGTCATCTGTCATCTGTCATCTGTCATCTGTCATCTGTCATCTGTCATCTGTCATCTGTCATCTGTCATCTGTCATCTGTCATCTGTCATCTGTCATCTGTCATTTGTCATCTGTCATCTGTCATCTGTCATCTGTCATCTGTCATCTGTCATCTGTCATCTGTCATCTGTCATCTGTCATCTGTCATCTGTCATCTGTCATCTGTCATCTGTCATCTGTCATCTGTCAATTGTCATCTGTCATCTGTCATCTGTCATCTGTCATCTGTCATCTGTCATCTGTCATCTGTCATCTGTCATGTGTCATCTGTCATCTGTCATCTGTCATCTGTCATCTGTCATCTGTCATCCGTCATCTGTCATCAGTCATCTGTCATATGCTATGTGTCATGTGTCATCTGTCATCTGTCATCTGTCATCTGTCATCTGTCATCTGTCAACTGTGATGTTGTCTTCTGTCATCTGCCATGTGTCATCTGTCATCTGTCAGCAGACATCAGACATCTGTCATCTGTCATCTGTCATCTGTCATCTGTCATCTGTCATCTGTCTTCTGTCATATGTCATATGTCATCTGTCATCTGTCATCTGTCATCTGTCATCTGTCATCTGTCATCTGTCGATTGTCATCTGTCATCTGTCATCTGTCATCTGTCATCTGTCATCTGTCATCTGTCATCTGTCTTCTGTCATATGTCATATGTCATATGTCATCTGTCACCTCTCATCTGTCATCTGTCATCTGTCATCTGTTATCTTTCATCTGTCATCTGCCATGTGTCATCTGTCATCTGTCATCAGACATCTGTCATCTGTCATCTGTCATCTGTCACCTGTCTTCTGTCATATGTCATATGTCATCTGTCATCTGTCATCTGTCATCTGTCTTCTGTCATATGTCATATGTCATATGACATCTGTCATCTGTCATCTGTCATCTGTCATCTGTCATCTGTCATCTGTCATCTGTCATCTGTCATCTGTCATCTGTCATCTGTCATCTGTCATCTGTTATCTGTCATCTGTCATCTGTCATCTGTCTTCTGTCATATGTCATATATCATCTGTCATCTGTCATCTGTCATCTGTCTCCTGTCATATGTCATATGTCATATGACATCTGTCATCTGTCATCTGTCATCTGTCATCTGTCATCTGTCATCTCTCATTTGTCATCTGTCATCTGTCATCTGTCATCTGTCATCTGTCATCTGTCATCTGTCATCTGTCATCTGTCATCTGTCATCTGTCATCTGTCATCTGTCATCTGTCATCTGTCATCTGTCATCTGTCATCTGTCATCTGTCATCTGTCATCTGTCATCTGTCATCTGTCATCTGTCATCTGTCATGTGTCATGTGTCATCTGTCATCTGTCATCTGTCATCTGTCATCTGTCATCTGTCATCCGTCATCTGTCATCAGTCATCTGTCATATGCTATGTGTCATCTGTCATCTGTCATGTGTCATGTGTCATCTGTCATCTGTCATCTGTCATCTGTCATCTGTCATCTGTCATCCGTCTTCTGTCATCTGCCATGTGTCATCTGTCATCTGTCAGCAGACATCAGACATCTGTCATCTGTCATCTGTCATCTGTCATCTGTCATCTGTCATCTGTCTTCTGTCATATGTCATATGTCATCTGTCATCTGTCATCTGTCATCTGTCATCTGTCATCTGTCATCTGTCGATTGTCATCTGTCATCTGTCATCTGTCATCTGTCATCTGTCATCTGTCATCTGTCATCTGTCATCTGTCATCTGTCATCTGTCATCTGTCATCTGTCATCTGTCATCTGTCATCTGTCATCTGTCATGTGTCATGTGTCATCTGTCATCTGTCATCTGTCATCTGTCATCTGTCATCTGTCATCTGTCATCTGTCATCTGTCATCTGTCATCTGTCATCTGTCATCTGTCATGTGTCATGTGTCATCTGTCATCTGTCATCTGTCATCTGTCATCTGTCATCTGTCATCCGTATTCTGTCATCTGCCATGTGTCATCTGTCATCTGTCAGCAGACATCAGACATCTGTCATCTGTCATCTGTCATCTGTCATCTGTCATCTGTCATCTGTCATCTGTCTTCTGTCATATGTCATATGTCATCTGTCATCTGTCATCTGTCATCTGTCATCTGTCATCTGTCATCTGTCATCTGTCGATTGTCATCTGTCATCTGTCATCTGTCATCTGTCATCTGTCATCTGTCATCTGTCTTCTGTCATATGTCATATGTCATATGTCATCTGTCATCTCTCATCTGTCATCTGTCATCTGTCATCTGTTATCTTTCATCTGTCATCTGCCATGTGTCATCTGTCATCTGTCATCAGACATCAGACATCTGTCATCTGTCATCTGTCATCTGTCATCTGTCTTCTGTCATATGTCATATGTCATCTGTCATCTGTCATCTGTCATCTGTCTTCTGTCATATGTCATATGTCATATGACATCTGTCATCTGTCATCTGTCATCTGTCATCTGTCATCTGTCATCTGTCATCTGTCATCTGTCATCTGTCATCTGTCATCGGTTATCTGTCATCTGTCATCTGTCATCTGTCTTCTGTCATATGTCATATATCATCTGTTATCTGTCATCTGTCATCTGTCTCCTGTCATATGTCATATGTCATATGACATCTGTCATCTGTCATCTGTCATCTGTCATCTGTCATCTGTCATCTGTCATCTCTCATCTGTCATCTGTCATCTGTCATCTGTCATCTGTCATCTGTTATCTGTCATCTGTCATCTGTCATCTGTCTTCTGTCATATGTCATATATCATCTGTCATCTGTCATCTGTCATCTGTCTCCTGTCATATGTCATATGTCATATGACATCTGTCATCTGTCATCTGTCATCTGTCATCTGTCATCTCTCATCTGTCATCTGTCATCTGTCATCTGTCATCTGTCATCTGTCATCTGTCATCTGTCATCTGTCATCTGTCATCTGTCATCTGTCATCTGTCATCTGTCATCTGTCATCTGTCATCTGTCATCTGTCATCTGTCATCTGTCATCTGTCATCTGTCATCTGTCATCTGTCATCTGTCATCTGTCATCTGTCATGTGTCATGTGTCATCTGTCATCTGTCATCTGTCATCTGTCATCTGTCATCTGTCATCTGTCATCCGTCATCTGTCATCTGTCATCTGTCATCTGTCATCTGTCATCCGTCATCTGTCATCAGTCATCTGTCATATGCTATGTGTCATGTGTCATCTGTCATCTGTCATCTGTCATCTGTCATCTGTCATCTGTCAACTGTGATGTTGTCTTCTGTCATCTGCCATGTGTCATCTGTCATCTGTCAGCAGACATCAGACATCTGTCATCTGTCATCTGTCATCTGTCATCTGTCATCTGTCATCTGTCATCTGTCTTCTGTCATATGTCATATGTCATCTGTCATCTGTCATCTGTCATCTGTCATCTGTCATCTGTCGATTGTCATCTGTCATCTGTCATCTGTCATCTGTCATCTGTCATCTGTCATCTGTCTTCTGTCATATGTCATATGTCATATGTCATCTGTCATCTCTCATCTGTCATCTGTCATCTGTCATCTGTTATCTTTCATCTGTCATCTGCCATGTGTCATCTGTCATCTGTCATCAGACATCTGTCATCTGTCATCTGTCATCTGTCATCTGTCTTCTGTCATATGTCATATGTCATCTGTCATCTGTCATCTGTCATCTGTCATATGTCATATGTCATATGACATCTGTCATCTGTCATCTGTCATCTGTCATCTGTCATCTGTCATCTGTCATCTGTCTCCTGTCATATGTCATATGTTATCTGTCATCTGTCATCTGTCATCTGTCTTCTGTCATATGTCATATATCATCTGTCATCTGTCATCTGTCATCTGTCTCCTGTCATATGTCATATGTCATATGACATCTGTCATCTGTCATCTGTCATCTGTCATCTGTCATCTGTCATCTGTCATCTCTCATCTGTCATCTGTCATCTGTCATCTCTCATCTGTCATCTGTCATCTGTCATCTGTCATCTGTCATCTGTCATCTGTCATCTGTCATCTGTCATCTGTCATCTGTCATCTGTCATCTGTCATCTGTCATCTGTCATCTGTCATCTGTCATCTGTCATCTGTCATCTGTCATCTGTCATCTGTCATCTGTCATCTGTCATCTGTCATCTGTCATCTGTCATCTGTCATCTGTCATGTGTCATGTGTCATCTGTCATCTGTCATCTGTCATCTGTCATCTGTCATCTGTCATCTGTCATCTGTCATCTGTCATCTGTCTTCTGTCATATGTCATATATCATCTGTCATCTGTCATCTGTCATCTGTCTCCTGTCATATGTCATATGTCATATGACATCTGTCATCTGTCATCTGTCATCTGTCATCTGTCATCTGTCATCTCTCATCTGTCATCTGTCATCTGTCATCTGTCATCTGTCATCTGTCATCTGTCATCTGTCATCTGTCATCTGTCATCTGTCATCTGTCATGTGTCATCTGTCATCTGTCATCTGTCATCTGTCATCTGTCATCTGTCATCTGTCATCTGTCATGTGTCATGTGTCATCTGTCATCTGTCATCTGTCATCTGTCATCTGTCATCTGTCATCCGTCATCTGTCATCAGTCATCTGTCATATGCTATGTGTCATGTGTCATCTGTCATCTGTCATCTGTCATCTGTCAACGGTGATGTTGTCATCTGTCATCTGCCATGTGTCATCTGTCATCTGTCATCAGACATCTGTCATCTGTCATCTGTCATCTGTCATCTGTCTTCTGTCATATGTCATATGTCATCTGCCATCTATCATCTGTCATCTGTCATCTGTCATCTGTCATCTGTCATCTGTCATCTGTCATCTGTCATCTGTCATCTGTCATCTGTCATCTGTCATCTGTCATCTGTCATCTGTCATCTGTCATCTGTCATCTGTCATCTGTCAACTGTCATCTGTCTTCTGTCATCTGTCATCTGTCATCTGTCATCTGTCATCTGTCATTTGTCATCTGTCATCTGTCATCTGTCATCTGTCATTTGTCATCTGTCATCTGTCATCTGTCATCAGTCATCTGTCATCTGTCATCTGTCATCTGTCATCTGTCATCTGTCATCTGTCATCTGTCAATTGTCATCTGTCGTCTGTCAACCGTTATTTGTCATCTGTCATCTGTCATCCGTCATCTGTCATCAGTCATCTGTCATCTGCATTGTGTCAATTGTCATCTGACGTCTGTCAACCGTCATTTGTCATCTGTCATCTGTCATCCGTCATCTGTCATCAGTCATCTGTCATACGCCATGTGTCATGTGTCATGTGTCATCTGTCATCTGTCATCTGTCATCTGTCATCTGTCATCTGTCAACGGTGATGTTGTCATCTGTCTTCTGTCATATGTCATATGTCATCTGCCATCTATCATCTGTCATCTGTCATCTATCATCTGTCATCTGTCATCTGTCATCTGTCATGTGTCATCTGTCATCTGTCATCTGTCATCTGTCATCTGTCATCTGTCATCTGTCAACTGTCATCTGTCTTCTGTCATCTGTCATCTGTCATCTGTCATCTGTCATCTGTCATCTGTCATCTGTCATCTGTCATCTGTCATCTGTCATCTGTCATCTGTCATCTGTCATCTGTCATCTGTCATCTGTCATCTGTCATCTGTCATCTGTCATCTGTCATCTGTCATCTGTCATCTGTCATCTGTCATCTGTCATCTGTCATCTGTCATCTGTCATCTGTCAATTGTCATCTGTCGTCTGTCAACCGTTATTTGTCATCTGTCATCTGTCATCCGTCATCTGTCATCAGTCATCTGTCATCTGCCATGTGTCAATTGTCATCTGACGTCTGTCAACCGTCATTTGTCATCTGTCATCTGTCATCCGTCATCTGTCATCAGTCATCTGTCATATGCCATGTGTCATGTGTCATCTGTCATCTGTCATCTGTCATCTGTCATCTCTCATCTGTCATCTGTCATCTGTCAATTGTCATCTGTCGTCTGTCATCTGTCATCTGTCATTTGTCATCTGTCATCTGTCATCTGTCATCTGTCATCTGTCATCTGTCATCTGTCATCTGTCATCTGTCAACTGTCATGTTGTCATCTGTCATCTGCCATGTGTCATCTGTCATCTGTCATCAGACATCTGTCATCTGTCATCTGTCTTCTGTCATATGTCATATGTCATCTGTCATCTGTCATCTGTCATCTGTCATCTGTCTTCTGTCATACGTCGTATGTCATATGACATCTGTCACCTGTCATCTGTCATCTGTCATCTGTCATCTGTCATCTGTCATCTGTCATCTGTCAACTGTCATGTTGTCATCTGTCATCTGCCATGTGTCATCTGTCATCTGTCATCAGACATCTGTCATCTGTCATCTGTCATCTGTCTTCTGTCATATGTCACATGTCATCTGTCATCTGTCATCTGTCATCTGTCTTCTGTCATATGTCATATGTCATATGACATCTGTCATCTGTCATCTGTCATCTGTCATCTGTCATATGTCATCTGCCATGTGTCATGTTTAATCTGTCATCTGTCATCTGTCAACTGTCATCTGTCTTCTGTCATATGTCATCTGTCATCTGTCATCTGTCATCTGTCATCTGTCATCTGTCATCTGTCATCTGTCATCTGTCATCTGTCATCTGTCATCTGTCATCTGTCATCTGTCATCTGTCATCTGTCATCTGTCATCTGTCATCTGTCATCTGTCATCTGTCATCTGTCATCTGTCATCTGTCATCTGTCATCTGTCATCTGTCATCTGTCATCTGTCATCTGTCATTTGTCATCTGTCATCTGTCATCTGTCATCTGTCATCTGTCATCTGTCATCTGTCATCTGTCATCTGTCATCTGTCATCTGTCATCTGTCATCTGTCATCTGTCATCTGTCATCTGTCATCTGTCATCTGTCATCTGTCATGTGTCATCTGTCATCTGTCATCTGTCATCTGTCATCTGTCATCTGTCATCTGTCATCCGTCATCTGTCATCAGTCATCTGTCATATGCTATGTGTCATGTGTCATCTGTCATCTGTCATCTGTCAACTGTGATGTTGTCTTCTGTCATCTGCCATGTGTCATCTGTCATCTGTCAGCAGACATCAGACATCTGTCATCTGTCATCTGTCATCTGTCATCTGTCATCTGTCATCTGTCTTCTGTCATATGTCATATGTCATCTGTCATCTGTCATCTGTCATCTGTCATCTGTCATCTGTCATCTGTCATCTGTCATCTGTCATCTGTCATATGTCATCTGTCATCTGTCATCTGTCATCTGTCGATTGTCATCTGTCATCTGTCACCTGTCATCTGTCATCTGTCATCTGTCTTCTGTCATATGTCATATGTCATATGTCATCTGTCATCTCTCATCTGTCATCTGTCATCTGTCATCTGTTATCTTTCATCTGTCATCTGCCATGTGTCATCTGTCATCTGTCATCAGACATCTGTCATCTGTCATCTGTCATCTGTCATCTGTCTTCTGTCATATGTCATATGTCATCTGTCATCTGTCATCTGTCATCTGTCATCTGTCTTCTGTCATATGTCATATGTCATATGACATCTGTCATCTGTCATCTGTCATCTGTCATCTGTCATCTGTCATCTGTCATCTGTCATCTGTCATCTGTCATCTGTCATCTGTCAGCTGTCATCTGTCATCTGTCATCTGTCATCTGTCATCTGTCATCTGTCATCTGTCATCTGTCATCTGTCATCTGTCTTCTGTCATATGTCATATATCATCTGTCATCTGTTATCTGTCATCTGTCATCTGTCTCCTGTCATATGTCATATGTCATATGACATCTGTCATCTGTCATCTGTCATCTGTCATCTGTCATCTGTCATCTGTCATCTGTCATCTGTCATCTGTCATCTGTCATCTGTCATCTGTCATCTGTCATCTGTCATCTGTCATCTGTCATCTGTCATCTGTCATCTGTCATCTGTCATCTGTCATCTGTCATCTGTCATCTGTCATCTGTCAATTGTCATCTGTCATCTGTCATCAGTCATCTGTCATCTGTCATCTGTCATCTGTCATCTGTCATGCGTCATCTGTCATCTGTCATCTGTCATCTGTCATCTGTCATCTGTCATCCGTCATCTGTCATCAGTCATCTGTCATATGCTATGTGTCATGTGTCATCTGTCATCTGTCATCTGTCATCTGTCATCTGTCAACGGTGATGTTGTCATCTGTCATCTGCCATGTGTCATCTGTCATCTGTCATCAGACATCTGTCATCTGTCATCTGTCATCTGTCATATGTCATCTGTCATCTGTCATCTGTCTTCTGTCATATGTCATATGTCATCTGCCATCTATCATCTGTCATCTGTCATCTGTCATCTGTCATCTGTCATCTGTCATCTGTCATGTGTCATCTGTCATCTGTCATCTGTCATCTGTCATCTGTCATCTGTCATCTGTCATCTGTCATCTGTCAACTGTCATCTGTCTTCTGTCATCTGTCATCTGTCATCTGTCATCTGTCATCTGTCATCTGTCATCTGTCATCTGTCATCTGTCATCTGTCATCTGTCATTTGTCATCTGTCATCTGTCATCTGTCATCAGTCATCTGTCATATGCCATGTGTCATGTGTCATCTGTCATCTGTCATCTGTCATCTGTCACTGTCATCTGTCATCTGTCATCTGTCAACTGTCATGTTGTCATCTGTCATCTGTCATCTGTTATCTGTCATCTGTCATCTGTCATCTGTCATCTGTCATCTGTCATCTGTCATCTGTCATCTGTCATCTGTCATCTGTCAATTGTCATCTGTCATCTGTCATCTGTCATCTGTCATCTGTCATCTGTCATCTGTCATCTGTCATCTGTCATGTGTCATCTGTCATCTGTCATCTGTCATCTGTCATCTGTCATCTGTCATCCGTCATCTGTCATATGCTATGTGTCATGTGTCATCTGCTATCTGTCATCTGTCATCTGTCATCTGTCAACTGTGATGTTGTCATCTGTCATCTGCCATGTGTCATCTGTCATCTGTCATCAGACATCTGTCATCTGTCATCTGTCATCTGTCTTCTGTCATATGTCATATGTCATCTGTCATCTATCATCTGTCATCTGTCATCTGTCATCTGTCATCTGTCATGTGTCATCTGTCATCTGTCATCTGTCATCTGTCATCTGTCATCTGTCATCTGTCAACTGTCATCTGTCTTCTGTCATCTGTCATCTGTCATCTGTAATCTATCATCTGTCATCTGTCATCTGTCATCTGTCATCTGTCATCTGTCATCTGTCATCTGTCATGTGTCATCTGTCATCTGTCATCTGTCATCTGTCATCTGTCATCTGTCAACTGTGATGTTGTCATCTGTCATCTGCCATGTGTCATCTGTCATCTGCCATCTATCATCTGTCATCTGTCATCTGTCATCTGTCATCTGTCATCTGTCATCTGTCATGTGTCATCTGTCATCTGTCATCTGTCATCTGTCTTCTGTCATCTGTCATCTGTCATCTGTCAACTGTCATCTGTCTTCTGTCATCTGTCGTCTGTCATCTGTCATCTGTCATCTGTCATCTATCATCTGTCATCTGTCATCTGTCATCTGTCATCAGTCATCTGTCATATGCTATGTGTCATGTGTCATCTGTCATCTGTCATCTGTCATCTGTCAACTGTGATGTTGTCATCTGTCATCTGCCATGTGTCATCTGTCATATGTCATCTGTCATCTGTCATCTGTCATCCGTCATCTGTCATCTGTCATCTGTCATCTGTCATCTGTCATCTGTCATCTGTCATCCGTCATCTGTCATCTGTCATCTGTCATCTGTCATCTGTCATCTGTCATCTGTCATCTGTCATCAGTCATCTGTCATATGCCATGTGTCATGTGTCATCTGTCATCTGTCATCTGTCATCTGTCATCTGTCATCTGTCATCTGTCAACTGTCATGTTGTCATCTGTCATCTGTCATCTGCCATGTGTCATGTTTAATCTGCCATCTGTCATTTGTCATCTGTCATCTGCCACCTGTCATCTGTCATCTGTCATCTGTCATCTGTCATCTGTCATCTGTCATCTGTCATCTGTCATCTGTCATCTGTCATCTGTCATCTGTCATCTGTCATCTATCATCTGTCATCTGTCATCTGTCAGCTGTCATCTGTCATCTGTCATCTGTCATCAGTCATCTGTCATATGCCATGTGTCATGTGTCATCTGTCATCTGTCATCTGTCATCTGTCATCTGTCATCTGTCATCTGTCATTTGTCCACTGTCATGTTGTCATCTGTCATCTGCCATGTGTCATCTGTCATCTGTCATCAGACATCCGTCATCTGTCATCTGTCTTCTGTCATATGTCATATGTCATCTGTCATCTGTCATCTGTCATCTGTCATCTGTCATCTGTCATTTGTCATCTGTCATCTGTCATCTGTCATCTGTCATCTGTCATCTGTCATCTGTCATCTGTCATCTGTCATCTGTCATCTGTCATCTGTCATCTGTCAATTGTCATCTGTCGTCTGTCAACCGTTATTTGTCATCTGTCATCGGTCATCCGTCATCTGTCATCAGTCATCTGTCATCTGCCATGTGTCAATTGTCATCTGACGTCTGTCAACCGTCATTTGTCATCTGTCATCTGTCATCTGTCATCCGTCATCTGTCATCAGTCGTATGCCATGTGTCATCTGTCATCTGTCATCTGTCATCTGTCATCTGACATCTGTCATCTGTCAATTGTCATCTGTCGTCTGTCATCTGTCATCTGTCATCTATCATCTGTCATCTGTCATCTGTCATCTGTCATCTGTCATCTGTCATCTGTCAACTGTCATCTGTCTTCTGTCATCTGTCATCTGTCATCTGTCATCTGTCATCTGTCATCTGTCATCCGTCATCTGTCATCTGTCATCTGTCATCTGTCATCTGTCATCTGTCATCTGTCATCTGTCATCTGTCATCTATCATCTGTGATCTGTCATCTGTCATCTGTCATCTGTCATCTGTCATCTGTCATCTGTCATCTGTCATCTGTCATCTGTCATCTGTCATCTGTCATCTGTCATCTGTCATCTGTCATCTGTCATCTGTCATTTGTCATCTGTCATCTGTCATCTGTCATCTGTCATCTGTCATCTGTCATCTGTCATCTGTCATCTGTCATCTGTCATCTGTCATCTGTCATCTGTCATCTGTCATCTGTCATCTGTCATCTGTCATCTGTCATCTGTCATCTGTCATCTGTCATCTGTCATCTGTCATCTGTCATCTGTCATCTGTCATCTGTCATCTGTCATCTGTCATCTGTCATCTGTCATCTGTCATCTGTCATCTGTCATCTGTCATCTGTCATCTGTCATCTGTCATCTATCATCTGTCATCTGTCATCTGTCATCTGTCATCTGTCATCTGTCATCTGTCATCTGTCATCTATCATCTGTCATCTGTCATCTGTCAGCTGTCATCTGTCATCTGTCATCTGTCATCTGTCATCTGTTATCTGTCATCTGTCATCTGTCATCTGTCATCTGTCATCTGTCATCTGTCATCTGTCATCTGTCATCTGTCATCTGTCATCTGTCATCTGTCATCTGTCATCTGTCATCTGTCATCTGTCATCTGTCATCTGTCATCTGTCATCTGTCATCTGTCATCTGTCATCTGGCATCTGTCATCTGTCATCTGTCATCTGTCATCTGCCATCTGTCATCTGTCATCTGTCATCTATCATCTGTCATCTGTCATCTGTCATCTGTCATCTGTCATCTGTCATCTATCATCTGTCATCTGTCATCTGTCAGCTGTCATCTGTCATCTGTCATCTGTCATCTGTCATCTGTTATCTGTCATCTGTCAATTGGCACCTGTCGTCTGTCAACTGTCATGTTGTCATCTGTCATCTGCCATGTGTCATCTGTCATCTGTCATCAGACATCTGTCGTCTGTCATCTGTCATCTGTCATCTGTCATCTGTCATCTGTCATCTGTCATCTGTCATCTGTCATCTGTCATCTGTCATCTGTCATCGGTCATCTGTCATCTGTCATCTATCATCTGTCATCTGTCATCTGTCATCTGTCAACTGTCATCTGTCATCTGTCATCTGTCATCTGTCATCTGTCATCTGTCATCTGTCATCTGTCATCTGTCATCTGTCATCTGTCATCTGTCATCTGTCATCTGTCATCTGTCATCTGTCATCTGTCATCTGTCATCTGTCATCTGTCATCTGTCATCTGTCATCTGTCAGCTGTCATCTGTCATCTGTCATCTGTCATCTGTCATCTGTCATCTGTCATCTGTCATCTGTCATCTGTCATCTGTCATCTGTCATCTGTCATCTGTCAACTGTCATCTGTCTTCTGTCATCTGTCATCTGTCATCGGTCATCTGTCATCTGTCATCTTTCATCTGTCATCTGTCATCTGTCATCTGTCATCTGTCATCTGTCATCTGTCATCTGTCATCTGTCATCTGTCATCTGTCATCTGTCATCTGTCATCTGTCATCTATCATCTGTCATCTGTCATCTGTCATCTGTCATCTGTCATCTGTCATCTGTCATCTGTCATCTCTCATCTGTCATCTGTCATCTGTCATCTGTCATCTGTCATCTGTCATCTGTCATCTGTCATCTGTCATCTGTCATCTGTCATCTGTCATCTGTCATATGTCATCTGCCATGTGTCATGTTTAATCTGTCATCTGTCATCTGTCATCTGTCATCTGTCATCTGTCATCTATCATCTGTCATCTGTCATCTGTCATCTGTCATCTGTCAATTGTCACCTGTCTTCTGTCATCTGTCATCTGTCATCTGTCATCTTTCATCTGTCATCTGTCATCTGTCATCTGTCATCTGTCATCTGTCATCTGTCATCTGTCATATGTCATCTGCCATGTGTCATGTTTAATCTGTCATCTGTCATCTGTCATCTGTCATCTGTCATCTGTCATCTATCATCTGTCATCTGTCATCTGTCATCTGTCATCTGTCATCTGTCAACTGTCATCTGTCTTCTGTCATCTGTCATCTGTCATCTGTCATCTGTCATCTGTCATGTTTCATCTGTCATCTGTCATCTGTCATCTGTCATCTGTCATCTGTCATCTGTCATCTCTCATCTGTCATCTGTCATCTGTCATCTGTCATCTATTTTCTGTCATCTGTCATCTGTCATCTGTCAACTGTCATCTGTCTTCTGTCATCTGCCATTTGTCATATGTCATCTGTCATCTGTCATCTGTCATCTGTCATCTGTCATCTGTCATCTGTCATCTGTCATCTGTCATCTGTCATCTGTTATCTGTCATCTGTCATCTGTCATCTGTCATCTGTCATTTGTCATCTGTCATCTGTCATCCGTCATCTGTCATCTGTCATCTGTCAACTGTCATCTGTCTTCTGTCATCTGTCATCTGTCATTTGTCATCTGTCATCTGTCATCTGTCATCTGTCATCTGTCATCTGTCATCTGTCATCTGTCATCTGTCATCTGTCATCTGTCATCTGTCATCTGTCATCTGTCATCTGTCATCTGTCATCTGTCATCTGTCATCTGTCATCTGTCATCTGTCATCTGTCATCTGTCATCTGTCATCTGTCATCTGTCATCTGTCATCTGTCATCTGTCATCTGTCATCTGTCATCTGTCATCTGTCATCTGTCATCTGTCATCTGTCATCTGTCGTCTGTCATCTGTTATCTGTCATCTGTCATCAGTCATCTGCCATGTGTCTTTTGTCATCTGTCATCTGTCATCTGTCAACTATCCTCTGTCATTTGTCATCTGTCATCTGTCGTCTGTCATCTGTCATCTATCATCCGTCTTCAGTCATCTGTCATCTGTCATCTGTCATCTGTCATCTGTCATCTGTCATCTGTCATCAGACATCTGTCATCTGTCATCTGTCATCTGTCATCTGTCTTCTGTCATCTGTCATCTGTCATCTGTCATCTGTCATCTGTCATCTGTCATCTGTCATCTGTCATCTGTCATCTGTCATCTGTCATCTGTCATCTGTCATCTGTCATCTGTCATCTGTCATCTGTCGTCTGTCATCTGTTATCTGTCATCTGTCATCAGTCATCTGCCATGTGTCTTTTGTCATCTGTCATCTGTCATCTGTCAACTATCCTCTGTCATTTGTCATCTGTCATCTGTCGTCTGTCATCTGTCATCTATCATCCGTCTTCAGTCATCTGTCATCTGTCATCTGTCATCTGTCATCTGTCATCTGTCATCTGTCTTCTGTCATCTGTCATCTGTCATCTGTCATCTGTCATCTGTCATCTGTCATCTGTCATCTGTCATCTGTCATCTGTCATCTGTCATCTGTCATCTGTCATATGTCATATGTCATCTGTCATCTGTCATCTGTCATCTGTCATCTGTCAATTGTCATCTGTCGTCTGTCATCTGTCATCTGTCATCTGTCATCTGTCATCTGTCATCTGTCTTCTGTCATCTGTCATCTGTCATCTGTCATCTGTCATCTGTCATCTGTCATCTGTCATCTGTCATCTGTCATCTGTCATCTGTCATCTGTCATCTGTCATCTGTCATCTGTCATCTGTCATCTGTCGTCTGTCATCTGTTATCTGTCATCTGTCATCAGTCATCTGCCATGTGTCTTTTGTCATCTGTCATCTGTCATCTGTCAACTATCCTCTGTCATTTGTCATCTGTCATCTGTCGTCTGTCATCTGTCATCTATCATCCGTCTTCAGTCATCTGTCATCTGTCATCTGTCATCTGTCATCTGTCATCTGTCATCTGTCATCTGTCATCTGTCATCTGTCATCAGTCATCTGTCATATGCCATGTGTCATGTGTCATCTGTCATCTGTCATCTGTCATCTGTCATCTGTCATCTGTCATCTGTCATTTGTCCACTGTCATGTTGTCATCTGTCATCTGCCATGTGTCATCTGTCATCTGTCATCAGACATCCGTCATCTGTCATCTGTCTTCTGTCATATGTCATATGTCATCTGTCATCTGTCATCTGTCATCTGTCATCTGTCATCTGTCATTTGTCATCTGTCATCTGTCATCTGTCATCTGTCATCTGTCATCTGTCATCTGTCATCTGTCATCTGTCATCTGTCATCTGTCATCTGTCATCTGTCAATTGTCATCTGTCGTCTGTCAACCGTTATTTGTCATCTGTCATCGGTCATCCGTCATCTGTCATCAGTCATCTGTCATCTGCCATGTGTCAATTGTCATCTGACGTCTGTCAACCGTCATTTGTCATCTGTCATCTGTCATCTGTCATCCGTCATCTGTCATCAGTCGTATGCCATGTGTCATCTGTCATCTGTCATCTGTCATCTGTCATCTGACATCTGTCATCTGTCAATTGTCATCTGTCGTCTGTCATCTGTCATCTGTCATCTATCATCTGTCATCTGTCATCTGTCATCTGTCATCTGTCATCTGTCATCTGTCAACTGTCATCTGTCTTCTGTCATCTGTCATCTGTCATCTGTCATCTGTCATCTGTCATCTGTCATCCGTCATCTGTCATCTGTCATCTGTCATCTGTCATCTGTCATCTGTCATCTGTCATCTGTCATCTGTCATCTATCATCTGTGATCTGTCATCTGTCATCTGTCATCTGTCATCTGTCATCTGTCATCTGTCATCTGTCATCTGTCATCTGTCATCTGTCATCTGTCATCTGTCATCTGTCATCTGTCATCTGTCATTTGTCATCTGTCATCTGTCATCTGTCATCTGTCATCTGTCATCTGTCATCTGTCATCTGTCATCTGTCATCTGTCATCTGTCATCTGTCATCTGTCATCTGTCATCTGTCATCTGTCATCTGTCATCTGTCATCTGTCATCTGTCATCTGTCATCTGTCATCTGTCATCTGTCATCTGTCATCTGTCATCTGTCATCTGTCATCTGTCATCTGTCATCTGTCATCTGTCATCTGTCATCTGTCATCTGTCATCTGTCATCTGTCATCTGTCATCTGTCATCTATCATCTGTCATCTGTCATCTGTCATCTGTCATCTGTCATCTGTCATCTGTCATCTGTCATCTATCATCTGTCATCTGTCATCTGTCAGCTGTCATCTGTCATCTGTCATCTGTCATCTGTCATCTGTTATCTGTCATCTGTCATCTGTCATCTGTCATCTGTCATCTGTCATCTGTCATCTGTCATCTGTCATCTGTCATCTGTCATCTGTCATCTGTCATCTGTCATCTGTCATCTGTCATCTGTCATCTGTCATCTGTCATCTGTCATCTGTCATCTGTCATCTGTCATCTGGCATCTGTCATCTGTCATCTGTCATCTGTCATCTGCCATCTGTCATCTGTCATCTGTCATCTATCATCTGTCATCTGTCATCTGTCATCTGTCATCTGTCATCTGTCATCTATCATCTGTCATCTGTCATCTGTCAGCTGTCATCTGTCATCTGTCATCTGTCATCTGTCATCTGTTATCTGTCATCTGTCAATTGGCACCTGTCGTCTGTCAACTGTCATGTTGTCATCTGTCATCTGCCATGTGTCATCTGTCATCTGTCATCAGACATCTGTCGTCTGTCATCTGTCATCTGTCATCTGTCATCTGTCATCTGTCATCTGTCATCTGTCATCTGTCATCTGTCATCTGTCATCTGTCATCGGTCATCTGTCATCTGTCATCTATCATCTGTCATCTGTCATCTGTCATCTGTCAACTGTCATCTGTCATCTGTCATCTGTCATCTGTCATCTGTCATCTGTCATCTGTCATCTGTCATCTGTCATCTGTCATCTGTCATCTGTCATCTGTCATCTGTCATCTGTCATCTGTCATCTGTCATCTGTCATCTGTCATCTGTCATCTGTCAGCTGTCATCTGTCATCTGTCATCTGTCATCTGTCATCTGTCATCTGTCATCTGTCATCTGTCATCTGTCATCTGTCATCTGTCATCTGTCATCTGTCAACTGTCATCTGTCTTCTGTCATCTGTCATCTGTCATCGGTCATCTGTCATCTGTCATCTTTCATCTGTCATCTGTCATCTGTCATCTGTCATCTGTCATCTGTCATCTGTCATCTGTCATCTGTCATCTGTCATCTGTCATCTGTCATCTGTCATCTGTCATCTATCATCTGTCATCTGTCATCTGTCATCTGTCATCTGTCATCTGTCATCTGTCATCTGTCATCTCTCATCTGTCATCTGTCATCTGTCATCTGTCATCTGTCATCTGTCATCTGTCATCTGTCATCTGTCATCTGTCATCTGTCATCTGTCATCTGTCATATGTCATCTGCCATGTGTCATGTTTAATCTGTCATCTGTCATCTGTCATCTGTCATCTGTCATCTGTCATCTATCATCTGTCATCTGTCATCTGTCATCTGTCATCTGTCAATTGTCACCTGTCTTCTGTCATCTGTCATCTGTCATCTGTCATCTTTCATCTGTCATCTGTCATCTG
Organism: Condylostylus longicornis; assembly: GCF_029603195.1. Lineage (NCBI taxonomy): Eukaryota > Metazoa > Arthropoda > Insecta > Diptera > Dolichopodidae > Condylostylus > Condylostylus longicornis. The sequence continues at coordinate 1,878,188 of NW_026578021.1, read as the reverse complement.
TCATCTGTCATCTGTCATCTGTCATCTGTCATCTGTCATATGTCATCTGCCATGTGTCATGTTTAATCTGTCATCTGTCATCTGTCATCTGTCATCTGTCATCTGTCATCTATCATCTGTCATCTGTCATCTGTCATCTGTCATCTGTCATCTGTCAACTGTCATCTGTCTTCTGTCATCTGTCATCTGTCATCTGTCATCTGTCATCTGTCATGTTTCATCTGTCATCTGTCATCTGTCATCTGTCATCTGTCATCTGTCATCTGTCATCTCTCATCTGTCATCTGTCATCTGTCATCTGTCATCTATTTTCTGTCATCTGTCATCTGTCATCTGTCAACTGTCATCTGTCTTCTGTCATCTGCCATTTGTCATATGTCATCTGTCATCTGTCATCTGTCATCTGTCATCTGTCATCTGTCATCTGTCATCTGTCATCTGTCATCTGTCATCTGTCATCTGTCATCTGTCATCTGTCATCTGTCATTTGTCATCTGTCATCTGTCATCCGTCATCTGTCATCTGTCATCTGTCAACTGTCATCTGTCTTCTGTCATCTGTCATCTGTCATTTGTCATCTGTCATCTGTCATCTGTCATCTGTCATCTGTCATCTGTCATCTGTCATCTGTCATCTGTCATCTGTCATCTGTCATCTGTCATCTGTCATCTGTCATCTGTCATCTGTCATCTGTCATCTGTCATCTGTCATCTGTCATCTGTCATCTGTCATCTGTCATCTGTCATCTGTCATCTGTCATCTGTCATCTGTCATCTGTCATCTGTCATCTGTCATCTGTCATCTGTCATCTGTCATCTGTCATCTGTCATCTGTCGTCTGTCATCTGTTATCTGTCATCTGTCATCAGTCATCTGCCATGTGTCTTTTGTCATCTGTCATCTGTCATCTGTCAACTATCCTCTGTCATTTGTCATCTGTCATCTGTCGTCTGTCATCTGTCATCTATCATCCGTCTTCAGTCATCTGTCATCTGTCATCTGTCATCTGTCATCTGTCATCTGTCATCTGTCATCAGACATCTGTCATCTGTCATCTGTCATCTGTCATCTGTCTTCTGTCATCTGTCATCTGTCATCTGTCATCTGTCATCTGTCATCTGTCATCTGTCATCTGTCATCTGTCATCTGTCATCTGTCATCTGTCATCTGTCATCTGTCATCTGTCATCTGTCATCTGTCGTCTGTCATCTGTTATCTGTCATCTGTCATCAGTCATCTGCCATGTGTCTTTTGTCATCTGTCATCTGTCATCTGTCAACTATCCTCTGTCATTTGTCATCTGTCATCTGTCGTCTGTCATCTGTCATCTATCATCCGTCTTCAGTCATCTGTCATCTGTCATCTGTCATCTGTCATCTGTCATCTGTCATCTGTCTTCTGTCATCTGTCATCTGTCATCTGTCATCTGTCATCTGTCATCTGTCATCTGTCATCTGTCATCTGTCATCTGTCATCTGTCATCTGTCATCTGTCATATGTCATATGTCATCTGTCATCTGTCATCTGTCATCTGTCATCTGTCAATTGTCATCTGTCGTCTGTCATCTGTCATCTGTCATCTGTCATCTGTCATCTGTCATCTGTCTTCTGTCATCTGTCATCTGTCATCTGTCATCTGTCATCTGTCATCTGTCATCTGTCATCTGTCATCTGTCATCTGTCATCTGTCATCTGTCATCTGTCATCTGTCATCTGTCATCTGTCATCTGTCGTCTGTCATCTGTTATCTGTCATCTGTCATCAGTCATCTGCCATGTGTCTTTTGTCATCTGTCATCTGTCATCTGTCAACTATCCTCTGTCATTTGTCATCTGTCATCTGTCGTCTGTCATCTGTCATCTATCATCCGTCTTCAGTCATCTGTCATCTGTCATCTGTCATCTGTCATCTGTCATCTGTCATCTGTCATCTGTCATCTGTTATCTGTCATCTGTCATCTGTCATCTGTCATCTGTCATCTGTCATCTGTCATCTGTCATCTGTCATCTGTCATCTGTCATCTGTCATCTGTCATCTGTCATCTGTCATCTGTCATCTGTCATCTGTCATCTGTCATCTGTCATCTGTCATCTGTCATCTGTCATCAGACATCTGTCATCTGTCATCTGTCATCTGTCATCTGTCTTCTGTCATCTGTCATCTGTCATCTGTCATCTGTCATCTGTCATCTGTCATCTGTCATCTGTCATCTGTCATCTGTCATCTGTCATCTGTCATCTGTCATCTGTCATCTGTCGTCTGTCATCTGTTATCTGTCATCTGTCATCAGTCATCTGCCATGTGTCTTTTGTCATCTGTCATCTGTCATCTGTCAACTATCCTCTGTCATTTGTCATCTGTCATCTGTCGTCTGTCATCTGTCATCTATCATCCGTCTTCAGTCATCTGTCATCTGTCATCTGTCAACTATCCTCTGTCATTTGTCATCTGTCATCTGTCGTCTGTCATCTGTCATCTGTCATCCGTCTTCAGTCATCTGTCATCTGTCTTCTGTCATCTGTCATCAGTCATCTGTCAACTATCCTCTGTCATTTGTCATCTGTCATCTGTCGTCTGTCATCTGTCATCTATCATCCGTCTTCAGTCATCTGTCATCTGTCATCTGTCATCTGTCATCTGTCATCTGTCATCTGTCATCTGTCATCTGTCATCTGTGGTCTGTCATCTGTTATCTGTCATCTGTCATCAGTCATCTGCCATGTGTCTTTTGTCATCTGTCATCTGTCATCTGTCAACTATCCTCTGTCATTTGTCATCTGTCATCTGTCGTCTGTCATCTGTCATCTATCATCCGTCTTCAGTCATCTGTCATCTGTCATCTGTCATCTGTCATCTGTCATCTGTCATCTGTCATCTGTCATCTGTCATCTGTCATCTGTCATCTGTCTTCTGTCATCTGTCATCTGTCATCTGTCATCTGTCATCTGTCATCTGTCATCTGTCTTCTGTCATATGTCATATGTCATATGTCATATGTCATCTGTCATCTGTCATCTGTCATCTGTCATCTGTCATCTGTCATCTGTCATCTGTCATCTGTCATCAGACATCTGTCATCTGTCATCTGTCATCTGTCTTCTGTCATCTGTCATCTGTCATCTGTTATCTGTCATCTGTCATCTGTCATCTGTCATCTGTCATCTGTCATCTGTCATCTGTCATCTGTCATCTGTCATCTGTCATCTGTCATCTGTCATCTGTCGTCTGTCATCTGTTATCTGTCATCTGTCATCAGTCATCTGCCATGTGTCTTTTGTCATCTGTCATCTGTCATCTGTCAACTATCCTCTGTCATTTGTCATCTGTCATCTGTCGTCTGTCATCTGTCATCTATCATCCGTCTTCAGTCATCTGTCATCTGTCATCTGTCATCTGTCATCTGTCATCTGTCATCTGTCATCTGTCATCTGTTATCTGTCATCTGTCATCTGTCATCTGTCATCTGTCATCTGTCATCTGTCATCTGTCATCTGTCATCTGTCATCTGTCATCTGTCATCTGTCATCTGTCATCTGTCATCTGTCATCTGTCATCTGTCATCTGTCATCTGTCATCTGTCATCTGTCATCTGTCATCTGTCATCAGACATCTGTCATCTGTCATCTGTCATCTGTCATCTGTCTTCTGTCTTCTGTCATCTGTCATCTGTCATCTGTCATCTGTCATCTGTCATCTGTCATCTGTCATCTGTCATCTGTCATCTGTCATCTGTCATCTGTCATCTGTCATCTGTCGTCTGTCATCTGTTATCTGTCATCTGTCATCAGTCATCTGCCATGTGTCTTTTGTCATCTGTCATCTGTCATCTGTCAACTATCCTCTGTCATTTGTCATCTGTCATCTGTCGTCTGTCATCTGTCATCTATCATCCGTCTTCAGTCATCTGTCATCTGTCATCTGTCAACTATCCTCTGTCATTTGTCATCTGTCATCTGTCGTCTGTCATCTGTCATCCGTCTTCAGTCATCTGTCATCTGTCTTCTGTCATCTGTCATCAGTCATCTGTCAACTATCCTCTGTCATTTGTCATCTGTCATCTGTCGTCTGTCATCTGTCATCTATCATCCGTCTTCAGTCATCTGTCATCTGTCATCTGTCATCTGTCATCTGTCATCTGTCATCTGTCATCTGTCATCTGTTATCTGTCATCTGTCATCTGTCATCTGTCATCTGTCATCTGTCATCTGTCATCTGTCATCTGTCATCTGTCATCTGTCATCTGTCATCTGTCATCTGTCATCTGTCGTCTGTCATCTGTTATCTGTCATCTGTCATCAGTCATCTGCCATGTGTCTTTTGTCATCTGTCATCTGTCATCTGTCAACTATCCTCTGTCATTTGTCATCTGTCATTTGTCGTCTGTCATCTGTCATCTATCATCCGTCTTCAGTCATCTGTCATCTGTCATCTGTCATCTGTCATCTGTCATCTGTTATCTGTCATCTGTCATCTGTCATCTGTCATCTGTCATCTGTCATCTGTCATGTGTCATCTGTCATCTGTCATCTGTCATCTGTCATCTGTCTTCTGTCATATGTCATATGTCATCTGTCATCTGTCATCTGTCAATTGTCATCTGTCGTCTGTCATCTGTCATCTGTCATCTGTCATCTGTCATCTGTCATCTGTCATGTGTCATCTGTCATCTGTCAACTATCCTCTGTCATTTGTCATCTGTCATCTGTCGTCTGTCATCTGTCATCTGTCATCCGTCTTCAGTCATCTGTCATCTGTCTTCTGTCATCTGTCATCAGTCATCTGTCATCTGTCATCTGTCATCTGTCATCTGTCATCTGTCATCTGTCATCTGTCATCTGTCATCTGTCATCTGTCATCTGTCATCTGTCATCTGTCATCTGTCATCTGTCATCTGTCATCTGTCATCTGTCATCTGTCATCTGTCATCTGTCATCTGTCATCTGTCATCTGTCATCTGTCATCTGTCATCTGTCATCTGTCATCTGTCATCTATCATCCGTCTTCAGTCATCTGTCATCTGTCATCTGTCATCTGTCATCTGTCATCTGTCATCTGTCATCTGTCATCCGTCATCTGTCATCTGTCATCTGTCATCTGTCATCTGTCATCTGTCATCTGTCATCTGTCATCTGTCATCTGTCATCTGTCATCTGTCATCTGTCATCTGTCATCTGTCGTCTGTCATCTGTTATCTGTCATCTGTCATCAGTCATCTGCCATGTGTCTTTTGTCATCTGTCATCTGTCATCTGTCAACTATCCTCTGTCATTTGTCATCTGTCATCTGTCGTCTGTCATCTATCATCCGTCTTCAGTCATCTGTCATCTGTCATCTGTCATCTGTCATCTGTCATCTGTCATCTGTCATCTGTCATCTGTCATCTGTTATCTGTCATCTGTCATCTGTCATCTGTCATCTGTCATCTGTCATCTGTCATCTGTCATCTGTCATCTGTCATCTGTCATCTGTCATCTGTCATCTGTCATCTGTCATCTGTCATCTGTCATCTGTCATCTGTCATCTGTCATCTGTCATCCGTCATCTGTCATCAGTAATCTGTCATATGCCATGTGTCATGTGTCATCTGTCATCTGTCATCTGTCATCTGTCATCTGTCATCTGTCATCTGTCTTCTGTCACCAGACATCTGTCATCTGTCATCTGTCATCTGTCATCTGTCATCTGTCATCTGTCAACTATCCTCTGTCATTTGTCATCTGTCATCTGTCGTCTGTCATCTGTCATCTGTCATCCGTCTTCAGTCATCTGTCATCTGTCTTCTGTCATCTGTCATCAGTCATCTGTCAACTATCCTCTGTCATTTGTCATCTGTCATCTGTCGTCTGTCATCTGTCATCTATCATCCGTCTTCAGTCATCTGTCATCTGTCATCTGTCATCTGTCATCTGTCATCTGTCATCTGTCATCTGTCATCTGTCATCTGTCATCTGTCATCTGTCATCTGTCATCTGTCGTCTGTCATCTGTTATCTGTCATCTGTCATCAGTCATCTGCCATGTGTCTTTTGTCATCTGTCATCTGTCATCTGTCAACTATCCTCTGTCATTTGTCATCTGTCATCTGTCGTCTGTCATCTGTCATCTATCATCCGTCTTCAGTCATCTGTCATCTGTCATCTGTCATCTGTCATCTGTCATCTGTCATCTGTCATCTGTCATCAGACATCTGTCATCTGTCATCTGTCATCTGTCATCTGTCTTCTGTCATCTGTCATCTGTCATCTGTCATCTGTCATCTGTCATCTGTCATCTGTCATCTGTCATCTGTCATCTGTCATCTGTCATCTGTCATCTGTCATCTGTCATCTGTCATCTGTCATCTGTCATCTGTCATCTGTCGTCTGTCATCTGTTATCTGTCATCTGTCATCAGTCATCTGCCATGTGTCTTTTGTCATCTGTCATCTGTCATCTGTCAACTATCCTCTGTCATTTGTCATCTGTCATCTGTCGTCTGTCATCTGTCATCTATCATCCGTCTTCAGTCATCTGTCATCTGTCATCTGTCATCTGTCATCTGTCATCTGTCTTCTGTCATCTGTCATCTGTCATCTGTCATCTGTCATCTGTCATCTGTCATCTGTCATCTGTCATCTGTCATCTGTCATATGTCATCTGTCATCTGTCATCTGTCATCTGTCATCTGTCATCTGTCAATTGTCATCTGTCGTCTGTCATCTGTCATCTGTCATCTGTCATCTGTCATCTGTCATCTGTCATCTGTCTTCTGTCATCTGTCATCTGTCATCTGTCATCTGTCATCTGTCATCTGTCATCTGTCATCTGTCATCTGTCATCTGTCATCTGTCATCTGTCATCTGTCATCTGTCATCTGTCATCTGTCGTCTGTCATCTGTTATCTGTCATCTGTCATCAGTCATCTGCCATGTGTCTTTTGTCATCTGTCATCTGTCATCTGTCAACTATCCTCTGTCATTTGTCATCTGTCATCTGTCGTCTGTCATCTGTCATCTATCATGCGTCTTCAGTCATCTGTCATCTGTCATCTGTCATCTGTCATCTGTCATCTGTCATCTGTCATCAGACATCTGTCATCTGTCATCTGTCATCTGTCATCTGTCTTCTGTCATCTGTCATCTGTCATCTGTCATCTGTCATCTGTCATCTGTCATCTGTCATCTGTCTTCTGTCTTCTGTCATCTGTCATCTGTCATCTGTCATCTGTCATCTGTCATCTGTCATCTGTCATCTGTCATCTGTCATCTGTCATCTGTCATCTGTCATCTGTCATCTGTTATCTGTCATCTGTCGTCTGTCATCTGTTATCTGTCATCTGTCATCAGTCATCTGCCATGTGTCTTTTGTCATCTGTCATCTGTCATCTGTCAACTATCCTCTGTCATTTGTCATCTGTCATCTGTCGTCTGTCATCTGTCATCTATCATCCGTCTTCAGTCATCTGTCATCTGTCATCTGTCATCTGTCATCTGTCATCTGTCATCTGTCATCTGTCATCTGTCATCTGTTATCTGTCATCTGTCATCTGTCATCTGTCATCTGTCATCTGTCATCTGTCATCTGTCATCTGTCATCTGTCATCTGTCATCTGTCATCTGTCATCTGTCATCTGTCATCTGTCATCTGTCATCTGTCATCTGTCATCTGTCATCTGTCATCTGTCATCAGACATCTGTCATCTGTCATCTGTCATCTGTCATCTGTCTTCTGTCACCTGTCATCTGTCATCTGTCATCTCTCATCTGTCATCTGTCATCTGTCATCTGTCATCTGTCATCTGTCATCTGTCATCTGTCATCTGTCATCTGTCATCTGTCATCTGTCATCTGTCATCTGTCATCTGTCATCTGTCATCTGTCGTCTGTCATCTGTTATCTGTCATCTGTCATCAGTCATCTGCCATGTGTCTTTTGTCATCTGTCATCTGTCATCTGTCAACTATCCTCTGTCATTTGTCATCTGTCATCTGTCGTCTGTCATCTGTCATCTATCATCCGTCTTCAGTCATCTGTCATCTGTCTTCTGTCATCTGTCATCAGTCATCTGTCATCTGTCATCTGTCATCTGTCATCTGTCATCTGTCATCTGTCATCTGTCATCTGTCATCTGTCATCTGTCATCTGTCATCTGTCATCTATCATCCGTCTTCAGTCATCTGTCATCTGTCATCTGTCATCTGTCATCTGTCATCTGTCATCTGTCATCTGTCATCTGTCATCTGTCATCTGTCGTCTGTCATCTGTTATCTGTCATCTGTCATCTGTCATCTGTCATCTGTCATCTGTCAACTATCCTCTGTCATTTGTCATCTGTCATCTGTCATCTGTCATCTGTCATCCGTCTTCAGTCATCTGTCATCTGTCTTCTGTCATCTGTCATCAGTCATCTGTCAACTATCCTCTGTCATTTGTCATCTGTCATCTGTCGTCTGTCATCTGTCATCTATCATCCGTCTTCAGTCATCTGTCATCTGTCATCTGTCATCTGTCATCTGTCATCTGTCATCTGTCATCTGTCATCTGTCAACTATCCTCTGTCATTTGTCATCTGTCATCTGTCGTCTGTCATCTGTCATCTGTCATCCGTCTTCAGTCATCTGTCATCTGTCTTCTGTCATCTGTCATCAGTCATCTGTCAACTATCCTCTGTCATTTGTCATCTGTCATCTGTCGTCTGTCATCTGTCATCTATCATCCGTCTTCAGTCATCTGTCATCTGTCATCTGTCATCTGTCATCTGTCATCTGTCATCTGTCATCTGTCATCTGTCATCTGTCATCTGTCATCTGTCATCTGTCGTCTGTCATCTGTTATCTGTCATCTGTCATCAGTCATCTGCCATGTGTCTTTTGTCATCTGTCATCTGTCATCTGTCAACTATCCTCTGTCATTTGTCATCTGTCATCTGTCGTCTGTCATCTGTCATCTATCATCCGTCTTCAGTCATCTGTCATCTGTCATCTGTCATCTGTCATCTGTCATCTGTCATCTGTCATCAGACATCTGTCATCTGTCATCTGTCATCTGTCATCTGTCTTCTGTCATCTGTCATCTGTCATCTGTCATCTGTCATCTGTCATCTGTCATCTGTCATCTGTCATCTGTCATCTGTCATCTGTCATCTGTCATCTGTCATCTGTCATCTGTCATCTGTCATCTGTCATCTGTCGTCTGTCATCTGTTATCTGTCATCTGTCATCAGTCATCTGCCATGTGTCTTTTGTCATCTGTCATCTGTCATCTGTCAACTATCCTCTGTCATTTGTCATCTGTCATCTGTCGTCTGTCATCTGTCATCTATCATCCGTCTTCAGTCATCTGTCATCTGTCATCTGTCATCTGTCATCTGTCATCTGTCTTCTGTCATCTGTCATCTGTCATCTGTCATCTGTCATCTGTCATCTGTCATCTGTCATCTGTCATCTGTCATCTGTCATCTGTCATATGTCATATGTCATCTGTCATCTGTCATCTGTCATCTGTCATCTGTCAATTGTCATCTGTCGTCTGTCATCTGTCATCTGTCATCTGTCATCTGTCATCTGTCATCTGTCATCTGTCTTCTGTCATCTGTCATCTGTCATCTGTCATCTGTCATCTGTCATCTGTCATCTGTCATCTGTCATCTGTCATCTGTCATCTGTCATCTGTCATCTGTCATCTGTCATCTGTCATCTGTCGTCTGTCATCTGTTATCTGTCATCTGTCATCAGTCATCTGCCATGTGTCTTTTGTCATCTGTCATCTGTCATCTGTCAACTATCCTCTGTCATTTGTCATCTGTCATCTGTCGTCTGTCATCTGTCATCTATCATGCGTCTTCAGTCATCTGTCATCTGTCATCTGTCATCTGTCATCTGTCATCTGTCATCTGTCATCAGACATCTGTCATCTGTCATCTGTCATCTGTCATCTGTCTTCTGTCATCTGTCATCTGTCATCTGTCATCTGTCATCTGTCATCTGTCATCTGTCATCTGTCTTCTGTCTTCTGTCATCTGTCATCTGTCATCTGTCATCTGTCATCTGTCATCTGTCATCTGTCATCTGTCATCTGTCATCTGTCATCTGTCATCTGTCATCTGTCATCTGTCATCTGTCGTCTGTCATCTGTTATCTGTCATCTGTCATCAGTCATCTGCCATGTGTCTTTTGTCATCTGTCATCTGTCATCTGTCATCTGTCATCTGTCATTTGTCATCTGTCATCTGTCGTCTGTCATCTGTCATCTATCATCCGTCTTCAGTCATCTGTCATCTGTCATCTGTCATCTGTCATCTGTCATCTGTCATCTGTCATCTGTCATCTGTCATCTGTTATCTGTCATCTGTCATCTGTCATCTGTCATCTGTCATCTGTCATCTGTCATCTGTCATCTGTCATCTGTCATCTGTCATCTGTCATCTGTCATCTGTCATCTGTCATCTGTCATCTGTCATCTGTCATCTGTCATCTGTCATCTGTCATCTGTCATCTGTCATCTGTCATCTGTCATCAGACATCTGTCATCTGTCATTTGTCATCTGTCATCTGTCGTCTGTCATCTGTCATCTATCATCCGTCTTCAGTCATCTGTCATCTGTCATCTGTCATCAGTCATCTGTCATCTGTCATCTGTCATCTGTCATCTGTCATCTGTCATCTGTCATCTGTCATCTGTCATCTGTCATCTGTCATCTGTCATCTGTCATCTGTCATCTGTCATCTGTCATCTGTCATCTGTCATCTGTCATCTGTCATCTGTCATCTGTCATCTGTCATCTGTCATCTGTCATCTATCATCCGTCTTCAGTCATCTGTCATCTGTCATCTGTCATCTGTCATCTGTCATCTGTCATCTGTCATCTGTCATCTGTCATCTGTCGTCTGTCATCTGTCATCTGTCATCCGTCTTCAGTCATCTGTCATCTGTCATCTGTCATCTGTCATCTGTCATCTGTCATCTGTCATCTGTCATCTGTCATCTGTCATCTGTCATCTGTCATCTGTCATCTGTCATCTGTCATCTGTCATCTGTCATCTGTCATCTGTCATCTGTCATCTGTCATCTGTCATCTGTCATCTGTCATGTGTCATCTGTCATCTGTCATCTGTGATGTGTCATCTGTCATCTGTCATCTGTCATCTGTCATCTGTCATCTGTCATCTGTCATCTGTCATCTGTCATCTGTCATCTGTCACCTGTCATCTGTCATCTGTCATCTGTCATCTGTCATCTGTCATCTGTCATCTGTCATCTGTCATCTGTCATCTATCATCCGTCTTCAGTCATCTGTCATCTGTCATCTGTCATCTGTCATCTGTCATCTGTCATCTGTCATCTGTCATCTGTCATCTGTCGTCTGTCATCTGTCATCTGTCATCCGTCTTCAGTCATCTGTCATCTGTCTTCTGTCATCTGTCATCAGTCATCTGTCATCTGTCATCTGTCATCTGTCATCTGTCATCTGTCATCTGTCATCTGTCATCTGTCATCTGTCATCTGTCATCTGTCATCTGTCATCTGTCATCTGTCATCTGTCATCTGTCATCTGTCATCTGTCATCTGTCATCTGTCATCTGTCATCTGTCATCTGTCATCTGTGATCTGTCATCTGTCATCTTTCATCTGTCATCTGTCATCTGTCATCTGTCATCTGTCATCTGTCATCTGTCATCTGTCATCTGTCATCTGTCATCTGTCATCTGTCATCTGTCATCTGTCATCCGTCATCTGTCATCAGTAATCTGTCATATGCCATGTGTCATGTGTCATCTGTCATCTGTCATCTGTCATCTGTCATCTGTCATCTGTCATCTGTCACCAGACATCTGTCATCTGTCATCTGTCATCTGTCATCTGTCATCTGTCATCTGTCATCTGTCATCTATCATCTGTCATCTGTCATCTGTCATCTGTCTTCTGTCATATGTCATATGTCATATGTCATATGTCATTTGTCATCTGTCATCTGTCATCTGTCATCTGTCAATTGTTATCTGTCGTCTGTCATCTGTCATCTGTCATCTGTCATCTGTCATCTGTCATCTGTCATCTGTCATCTGTCATCTGTCAACTATCCTCTGTCATTTGTCATCTGTCATCTGTCATCTGTCTTCTGTCATCTGTCATCTGTCATCTGTCATCTGTCATCTGTCATCTGTCATCTGTCATCTGTCATCTGTCATCTGTCATCTGTCATCTGTCATCTGTCATCTGTCATCTGTCATCTGTCATCTGTCATCTGTCATCTGTCATCTGTCATCTGTCATCTGTCATCTGTCATCTGTCATCTGTCATCTGTCATCTGTCATCTGTCATCTGTCATCTGTCATCTGTCATCTGTCATCTGTCATCTGTCATCTGTCATCTGTCATCTGTCATCTGTCATCTGTCATCTGTCATCTGTCATCTGTCATCTGTCATCTGTCATCTGTCATCTGTCTTCTGTCATCTGTCATCTGTCATCTGTCATCTGTCATCTGTCATCTGTCATCTGTCATCTGTCATCTGTCATCTGTCATCCGTCATCTGTCATCAGTAATCTGTCATATGCCATGTGTCATGTGTCATCTGTCATCTGTCATCTGTCATCTGTCATCTGTCATCTGTCATCTGTCATCTGTCATCTGTCATCTGTCATCAGACATCTGTCATCTGTCATCTGTCATCTGTCATCTGTCTTCTGTTATCTGTCATCTGTCATCTGTCATCTGTCATCTGTCATCGTCATCTGTCATCTGTCATCTGTCATCAGACATCTGTCATCTGTCATCTGTCATCTGTCATCTGTCTTCTGTCATATGTCATATGTCATCTGTCATCTGTCATCTGTCATCTGTCATCTGTCATCTGTCATCTGTCATCTGCCATCTGTCATATGTCATCTGCCATGTGTCATGTTTAATCTGCCATCTGTCATCTGTCATCTGTCATCTGTCATCTGTCATCTGTCATCTGTCATCTGTCATCTGTCATCTGTCATCTGTCATCTGTCATCTGTCATCTGTCATCTGTCATCTGTCATCTGTCATCTGTCATCAGACATCTGTCATCTGTCATCTGTCATCTGTCATCTGTCATCTGTCATCTGTCTTCTGTCATCTGTCATCTGTCATCTGTCATCTGTCATCTGTCATCTGTCATCTGTCATCTGTCATCTGTCATCTGTCATCTGTCATCAGACATCTGTCCTCTGTCATCTGTCATCTGTCTTCTGTCATATGTCATCTGTCATCTGTCAATTGTCATCTGTCGTCTGTCATCTGTCATCTGTCATTTGTCATCTGTCATCTGTCATCTGCCATCTGTCATATGTCATCTGCCATGTGTCATGTTTAATCTGCCATCTGTCATCTGTCATCTGTCATCTGTCATCTGTCATCTGTCATCTGTTAATTGTAATCTGTCGTCTGTCATCTGTCATCTGTCATCTGTCATCTGTCATCTGTAATCTGTCATCTGTCATCTGTCATCTGTCATCTGTCATCTGTCATCTGTCATCTGTCATCTGTCATCTGTCATCTGTCATCTGTCATCTGTCATCTGTCATCTGTCATCTGTCATCAAACATCTGTCATCTGTCATCTGTCATCTGTCATCTGTCTTCTGTCATATGTCATATGTCATCTGTCATCTGTCATCTGTCATCTGTCATCTGTCAATTGTCATCTGTCATCTGTCATCTGTCATCTGTCATCTGTCATCTGTCATCTGTCATCTGTCATCTGTCATCTGTCATCTGTCATCTGTCATCTGTCATCTGTCATCTGTCATCTGTCATCTGTCATCTGTCATCTGTCATCTGTCATCTGTCATCTGTCATCTGTCATCTGTCATCTGTCATCAGACATCTGTCATCTGTCATCTGTCATATGTCATCTGTCTTCTGTCATATGTCATATGTCATCTGTCATCTGTCATCTGTCAATTGTCATCTGTCGTGTGTCATCTGTCATCTGTCAACTGTCATCTGTCATCTGTCATCTGTCATCTGCCATCTGTCATATGTCATCTGCCATGTGTCATGTTTAATCTGCCATCTGTCATCTGTCATCTGTCATCTGTCTTCTGTCATATGTCATATGTCATCTGTCATCTGTCATCTGTCATCTGTCATCTGTCAATTGTCATCTGTCGTCTGTCATCTGTCATTTGTCATCTGTCATCTGTCATCTGTCATCTGTCATCTGTCATCTGTCATCTGTCATCTGTCATCTGTCATCTGTCATCTGTCATCTGTCATCTGTCACCTGTCATCTGTCATCCGTCATCTGTCGTCTGTCATCTGTTATCTGTCATCTGTCATCAGTCATCTGCCATGTGTCATTTGTCATCTCTCATCTGTCATCTGTCATCTGTCTTCTGTCATACGTCATATGTCATCTGTCATCTGTCATCTGTCATCTGTCATCTGTCATCTGTCATCTGTCATCTGTCATCTGTCATCTGTCATCTGTCATCTGTCATCTGTCATCTGTCATCTGTCATCTGTCATCAGTCATCTGTCATCTGTCATCTGTCATCTGTCATCTGTCATCTGTCATCTGTCATCTGTCATCTGTCATCTGTCATCTGTCATCTGTCATCTGTCATCTGTCATCTGTCATCTGTGATCTGTGATCTGTCATCTGTCATCTGTCATCTGTCATCTGTCACCTGTCATCTGTCGTCTGTCATCTGTTATCTGTCATCTGTCATCAGTCATCTGCCATGTGTCATTTGTCATCTCTCATCTGTCATCTGTCATCTGTCATCTGTCATCTGTCATCTGTCATCTGTCATCTGTCATCTGTCATCTGTCATCTGTCATCTGTCATCTGTCAACCGTCATTTGTCATCTGTCATCTGTCATCCGTCATCTGTCATCAGTCATCTGTCATCTGCCATGTGTTATGTGTCATCTGTCATCTGCCATCTGTCATCTGTCATCTGTCATCTGTCAATTGTCATCTGGTGTCTGTCATCTGTCATCTGTCATCTGTCATCTGTCATCTGTCATCTGTCATCTGTCATCAGACATCTGTCATCTGTCATCTGTCATCTGTCATCTGTCTTCTGTCATATGTCATATGTCATCTGTCATCTGTCATCTGTCATCTGTCTTCTGTCATATGTCATATGTCATCTGTCATCTGTCATCTGTCATCTGTCAATTGTCATCTGTCGTCTGTCATCTGTCATCTGTCATCTGTCATCTGTCATCTGTCATCTGTCATCTGTCATCTGTCATCTGCCATCTGTCATATGTCATCTGCCATGTGTCATGTTTAATCTGCCATCTGTCATCTGTCATCTGTCTTCTGTCATATGTCATATGTCATCTGTCATCTGTCATCTGTCATCTGTCATCTGTCATCTGTCATCTGTCAATTGTCATCTGTCGTCTGTCATCTGTCATCTGTCATCTGTCATCTGTCATCTGTCATCTGTCATCAGACATCTGTCATCTGTCATCTGTATCATCTGTCTTCTGTCAGATATCATATGTCATTTGCCACCTGTCATCTGTCATCTGTCATCTGTCATCTCTCATCTGTCATCTGTCTTCTGTCATACGTCATATGTCATCTGTCATCTGTCATCTGTCATCTGTCATCCTTCATCTGTCATCTGTCATCTGTCATCTGTCATCTGTCATCTGTCATCTGTCATCTGTCATCTGTCATCTGTCATCTGTCATCTGTCATCTGTCATCTGTCAATTGTCATCTGTCGTCTGTCAAAAGTCATTTGTCATCTGTCATCTGTCATCCGTCATCTGTCATCAGTCATCTGTCATCTGCCATGTGTTATGTGTCATCTGTCATCTGTCATCTGTCAATTGTCATCTGTCATCTGTCATCTGTCATCTGTCATCTGTCATCTGTCATCTGTCATCTGTCATCTGTCATCTGTCATCTGTCATCTGTCATCTGTCATCTGTCATCTGTCATATGTCATCTGCCATGTGTCATGTTTAATCTGCCATCTGTCATCTGTCATCTGCCACCTGTCATCTGTCATCTGTCATCTGCCATCTGTCATCTGTCATCTGTCATCTGTCATCTATCATCTGTCATCTGTCATCTGTCATCTGTCATCTGTCAACTGTCATCTGTCTTCTGTCATCTGTCATCTGTCATCTGTCATCTGTCATCTGTCATCTGTCATCTGTCATCTGTCATCTGTCATCTGTCATCTGTCATCTGTCATCTGTCATCTGTCATCTGTCATCTGTCATCTGTCATCTGTCATCTGTCATCTGTCACCTGTCATCTGTCATCCGTCATCTGTCGTCTGTCATCTGTTATCTGTCATCTGTCATCAGTCATCTGCCATGTGTCATTTGTCATCTCTCATCTGTCATCTGTCATCTGTCTTCTGTCATACGTCATATGTCATCTGTCATCTGTCATCTGTCATCTGTCATCTGTCATCTGTCATCTGTCATCTGTCATCTGTCATCTGTCATCTGTCATCTGTCATCTGTCATCTGTCATCTGTCATCTGTCATCTGTCATCAGTCATCTGTCATCTGTCATCTGTCATCTGTCATCTGTCATCTGTCATCTGTCATCTGTCATCTGTCATCTGTCATCTGTCATCTGTCATCTGTCATCTGTCATCTGTCATCTGTCATCTGTGATCTGTGATCTGTCATCTGTCATCTGTCATCTGTCATCTGTCACCTGTCATCTGTCGTCTGTCATCTGTTATCTGTCATCTGTCATCAGTCATCTGCCATGTGTCATTTGTCATCTCTCATCTGTCATCTGTCTTCTGTCATACGTCATATGTCACCTGTCATCTGTCATCTGTCATCTGTCATCTGTCATCTGTCATCTGTCATCTGTCATCTGTCATCTGTCATCTGTCATCTGTCATCTGTCATCTGTCATCTGTCATCTGTCATCTGTCATCTGTCATCTGTCAACCGTCATTTGTCATCTGTCATCTGTCATCCGTCATCTGTCATCAGTCATCTGTCATCTGCCATGTGTTATGTGTCATCTGTCATCTGCCATCTGTCATCTGTCATCTGTCATCTGTCAATTGTCATCTGGTGTCTGTCATCTGTCATCTGTCATCTGTCATCTGTCATCTGTCATCTGTCATCTGTCATCTGTCATCTGTCATCTGTCATCTGTCATCTGTCATCTGTCATCTGTCATCTGTCATCTGTCATCTGTCATCTGTCATCTGTCATCTGTCATATGTCATCTGCCATGTGTCATGTTTAATCTGCCATCTGTCATCTGTCATCTGTCATCTGCCACCTGTCATCTGTCATCTGTCATCTGTCATCTGTCATCTGTCATCTGTCATCTGTCATCTATCATCTGTCATCTGTCATCTGTCACCTGTCATCTGTCATCTGTCATCTGTCAACTGTCATCTGTCTTCTGTCATCTGTCATCTGTCATCTGTCATCTGTCATCTGTCATCTGTCATCTGTCATCTGTCATCTGTCATCCGTCATCTGTCATCTGTCATCTGTCATCCGTCATCTGTCATCTGTCATCTGTCATCTGTCATTTGTCATCTGTCATCTGTCATCTGTCATCCGTCATCTGTCATCTGTCATCTGTCATCTGTCATCTGTCATCTGTCATTTGTCATCTGTCATCTGTCATCTGTCATCTGTCATCTGTCAACTATCCTCTGTCATTTGTCATCTGTCATCTGTCGTCTGTCATCTGTCATCTGTCATCTGTCATCTGTCATTTGTCATCTGTCATCTGTCATCTGTCATCTGTCATCTGTCAACTATCCTCTGTCATTTGTCATCTGTCATCTGTCGTCTGTCATCTGTCATCTGTCATCCGTCTTCTGTCATCTGTCATCTGTCATCTGTTATCTGTCATCTGTCATCTGTCATCTGTCATCTGTCATCTGTCATCTGTCATCTGTCATCTGTCATCTGTCATCTGTCATCTGTCATCTGTCATCTGTCATCTGTCATTTGTGACCTATCATATGTCACCTGTCACCTGTCATCTGTCATCTGTCATCTGTGACCTATCATACGTCACCTGTCACCTGTCCTCTATCATCTGTCAACTGTCATCTGTCATCTGTCATCTGTCACCTGTCATCTGTCATCTGTCATCTGTCAACTGTCATCTGTCTTCTGT
This sequence comes from Condylostylus longicornis, assembly GCF_029603195.1. Lineage (NCBI taxonomy): Eukaryota > Metazoa > Arthropoda > Insecta > Diptera > Dolichopodidae > Condylostylus > Condylostylus longicornis. Next base: position 1,860,098 of record NW_026578021.1, on the reverse strand, counting down.
CATCTGTCATCTGTCATCTGTCATCTGTCATCTGTCATCTGTCATCTGTCATCCGTCATCTGTCATCTGTCATCTGTCATCCGTCATCTGTCATCTGTCATCTGTCATCTGTCATTTGTCATCTGTCATCTGTCATCTGTCATCTGTCATCTGTCAACTATCCTCTGTCATTTGTCATCTGTCATCTGTCGTCTTTCGTCTCTCATCTGTCATCTATCATCTGTCATCTGTCATCTGTCATCTATCATTTGTCATCTGTCATCTGTCATCTGTCATCTGTCATCTGTCATCTGTCATCTGTCGTCTGTCATCTGTCATCTGTCATCTGTTATCAGTCATCAGTCATCTGCCATGTGTCATGTGTCATCTGTCATCTGTCAACTATCCTCTGTCATTTGTCATCTGTCATCTGTCGTCTGTCATCTGTCATCTGTCATCTGTCATATGTCATCTGTCATCTGTCATCTGTTATCTGTCATCTGTCATCTGTCATCTGTCATCTGTCATCTGTCATCTGTCATCTGTCATCTGTCATCTGTCATCTGTCATCTGTCATCTGTCATCTGTCATCTGTCATTTGTCATCTGTCATCTGTCATCTGTCATCTGTCATCTGTCATCTGTCATCTCTCATCTGTCATCTGTCATTTGTCATTTGTCATCTGTCATCTGTCATCTGTCATATGTCATTTGTCATCTGTCATCTGTCATCTGTTATCTGTCATCTGTCATCTGTCATCTGTCATCTGTCATCTGTCATCTGTCATCTGTCATCTGTCATCTGTCATCTGTCATCTGTCATCTGTCATCTGTCATCTGTCATCTGTCATCTGTCATCTGTCATCTGTCATCTGTCATCTGTCATCTGTCATCTGTCATCTGTCATCTGTCATCTGTCATCTGTCATCTGTCATCATTCATCTGTTATCTGTCATCTGTCATACGACACCTGTCGTCTATCATCTGTTATCTGTCATCTGTCATTTGTCATCTGTCATCTGTCATCTGTCATCTGTCGTATGTCACCTGTCGTCTATCATCTGTCATCTGTCATCTGTCATCTGTCATCTGTCGTCTGTCATTTGTCATCGGTCATCTGTCATCTGTCATCTGTCATCAGTCATCTGTCATCTGTCATCTGTCATCTGTCATCTGTCATCTGTCATCTGTCATCTGTCATCTGTCATCTGTCATCTGTCATCTGTCATCTGTCATCTGTCATCTGTCATCTGTCATCTGTCATCTGTCATCTGTCATCTGTCATCTGTCATCTGTCATCTGTCATCTGTCATCTGTCATCTGTCATCTGTCATCTGTCATCTGTCATCTGTCATCTGTCATCTGTCATCTGTCATCTGTCATCTGTCATCTGTCATCTGTCATCTGTCATCTGTCATCTGTCATCTGTCATCTGTCATCTGTCATCAGACATCTGTCATCTGTCATCTGTCATCTGTCATCTGTCTTCTGTCATATGTCATATGTCATCTGTCATCTGTCATCTGTCATCTGTCAATTGTCATCTGTCGTCTGTCATCTGTCATCTGTCATCTGTCATCTGTCATCTGTCATCTGTCATCTGTCATCTGTCATCTGCCATCTGTCATATGTCATCTGCCATGTGTCATGTTTAATCTGCCATCTGTCATCTGTCATCTGTCTTCTGTCATATGTCATATGTCATCTGTCATCTGTCATCTGTCATCTGTCATCTGTCATCTGTCATCTGTCATCTGTCATCTGTCATCTGTCATCTGTCATCTGTCATCTGTCATCTGTCATCTGTCATCTGTCATCAGACATCTGTCATCTGTCATCTGTCATCTGTCATCTGTCTTCTGTCATATGTCATATGTCATCTGTCATCTGTCATCTGTCATCTGTCAATTGTCATCTGTCGTCTGTCATCTGTCATCTGTCATCTGTCATCTGTCATCTGTCATCTGTCATCTGTCATCTGTCATCTGCCATCTGCCATCTGTCATATGTCATCTGCCATGTGTCATGTTTAATCTGCCATCTGTCATCTGTCATCTGTCTTCTGTCATATGTCATATGTCATCTGTCATCTGTCATCTGTCATCTGTCATCTGTCATCTGTCATCTGTCAATTGTCATCTGTCGTCTGTCATCTGTCATCTGTCATCTGTCATCTGTCATCTGTCATCTGTCATCAGACATCTGTCATCTGTCATCTGTATCATCTGTCTTCTGTCAGATATCATATGTCATTTGCCACCTGTCATCTGTCATCTGTCATCTGTCATCTCTCATCTGTCATCTGTCTTCTGTCATACGTCATATGTCATCTGTCATCTGTCATCTGTCATCTGTCATCCTTCATCTGTCATCTGTCATCTGTCATCTGTCATCTGTCATCTGTCATCTGTCATCTGTCATCTGTCATCTGTCATCTGTCATCTGTCATCTGTCATCTGTCAATTGTCATCTGTCGTCTGTCAAAAGTCATTTGTCATCTGTCATCTGTCATCCGTCATCTGTCATCAGTCATCTGTCATCTGCCATGTGTTATGTGTCATCTGTCATCTGTCATCTGTCATCTGTCATCTGTCAATTGTCATCTGTCATCTGTCATCTGTCATCTGTCATCTGTCATCTGTCATCTGTCATCTGTCATCTGTCATCTGTCATCTGTCATCTGTCATCTGTCATCTGTCATCTGTCATCTGTCATATGTCATCTGCCATGTGTCATGTTTAATCTGCCATCTGTCATCTGTCATCTGCCACCTGTCATCTGTCATCTGTCATCTGCCATCTGTCATCTGTCATCTGTCATCTGTCATCTATCATCTGTCATCTGTCATCTGTCATCTGTCAACTGTCATCTGTCTTCTGTCATCTGTCATCTGTCATCTGTCATCTGTCATCTGTCATCTGTCATCTGTCATCTGTCATCTGTCATCTGTCATCTGTCATCTGTCATCTGTCATCTGTCATCTGTCATCTGTCATCTGTCATCTGTCATCTGTCATCTGTCATCTGTCATCTGTCATCTGTCATCCGTCATCTGTCGTCTGTCATCTGTTATCTGTCATCTGTCATCAGTCATCTGCCATGTGTCATTTGTCATCTCTCATCTGTCATCTGTCATCTGTCTTCTGTCATACGTCATATGTCATCTGTCATCTGTCATCTGTCATCTGTCATCTGTCATCTGTCATCTGTCATCTGTCATCTGTCATCTGTCATCTGTCATCTGTCATCTGTCATCTGTCATCTGTCATCTGTCATCTGTCATCTGTCATCTGTCATCTGTCATCAGTCATCTGTCATCTGTCATCTGTCATCTGTCATCTGTCATCTGTCATCTGTCATCTGTCATCTGTCATCTGTCATCTGTCATCTGTCATCTGTCATCTGTCATCTGTCATCTGTCATCTGTCATCTGGGATCTGTGATCTGTCATCTGTCATCTGTCATCTGTCATCTGTCACCTGTCATCTGTCGTCTGTCATCTGTTATCTGTCATCTGTCATCAGTCGTCTGCCATGTGTCATTTGTCATCTCTCATCTGTCATCTGTCTTCTGTCATACGTCATATGTCACCTGTCATCTGTCATCTGTCATCTGTCATCTGTCATCTGTCATCTGTCATCTGTCATCTGTCATCTGTCATCTGTCATCTGTCATCTGTCATCTGTCATCTGTCATCTGTCATCTGTCATCTGTCATCTGTCATCTGTCATCTGTCATCTGTCATCTGTCATCTGTCATCTGTCATCTGTCATCTGTCATCCGTCATCTGTCATCAGTAATCTGTCATATGCCATGTGTCATGTGTCATCTGTCATATGTCATCTGTCATCTGTCATCTGTCATCTGTCATCTGTCATCTGTCATCAGACATCTGTCATCTGTCATCTGTCATCTGTCATCTGTCTTCTGTCATATGTCATATGTCATCTGTCATCTGTCATCTGTCATCTGTCAATTGTCATCTGTCGTCTGTCATCTGTCATCTGTCATCTGTCATCTGTCATCTGTCATCTGTCATCTGTCATCTGTCATCTGTCATCTGTCATCTGTCATCTGTCATCTGTCATCTGTCATCTGTCATCTGTCATCTGTCATCTGTCATCAGACATCTGTCATCTGTCATCTGTCATCTGTCATCTGTCTTCTGTCATATGTCATATGTCATCTGTCATCTGTCATCTGTCATCTGTCAATTGTCATCTGTCGTCTGTCATCTGTCATTTGTCATCTGTCATCTGTCATCTGTCATCTGTCATCTGTCATCTGTCATCTGTCATCTGTCATCTGTCATCTGTCATCTGTCATCTGTCATCTGTCATCAGACATCTGTCATCTGTCATCTGTCATCTGTCATCTGTCTTCTGTCATATGTCATATGTCATCTGTCATCTGTCATCTGTCATCTGTCAATTGTCATCTGTCGTCTGTCATCTGTCATCTGTCATCTGTCATCTGTCATCTGTCATCTGTCATCTGTCATCTGTCATCTGTCATCTGCCATCTGTCATATGTCATCTGCCATGTGTCATGTTTAATCTGCCATCTGTCATCTGTCATCTGTCTTCTGTCATATGTCATATGTCATCTGTCATCTGTCATCTGTCATCTGTCATCTGTCATCTGTCATCTGTCAATTGTCATCTGTCGTCTGTCATCTGTCATCTGTCATCTGTCATCTGTCATCTGTCATCTGTCATCAGACATCTGTCATCTGTCATCTGTATCATCTGTCTTCTGTCAGATATCATATGTCATTTGCCACCTGTCATCTGTCATCTGTCATCTGTCATCTCTCATCTGTCATCTGTCTTCTGTCATACGTCATATGTCATCTGTCATCTGTCATCTGTCATCCTTCATCTGTCATCTGTCATCTGTCATCTGTCATCTGTCATCTGTCATCTGTCATCTGTCATCTGTCATCTGTCATCTGTCATCTGTCATCTGTCATCTGTCAATTGTCATCTGTCGTCTGTCAAAAGTCATTTGTCATCTGTCATCTGTCATCCGTCATCTGTCATCAGTCATCTGTCATCTGCCATGTGTTATGTGTCATCTGTCATCTGTCATCTGTCAATTGTCATCTGTCATCTGTCATCTGTCATCTGTCATCTGTCATCTGTCATCTGTCATCTGTCATCTGTCATCTGTCATCTGTCATATGTCATCTGCCATGTGTCATGTTTAATCTGCCATCTGTCATCTGTCATCTGCCACCTGTCATCTGTCATCTGTCATCTGCCATCTGTCATCTGTCATCTGTCATCTGTCATCTATCATCTGTCATCTGTCATCTGTCATCTGTCATCTGTCAACTGTCATCTGTCTTCTGTCATCTGTCATCTGTCATCTGTCATCTGTCATCTGTCATCTGTCATCTGTCATCTGTCATCTGTCATCTGTCATCTGTCATCTGTCATCTGTCATCTGTCATCTGTCATCTGTCATCTGTCATCTGTCATCTGTCATCTGTCATCTGTCATCTGTCATCTGTCATCTGTCATCCGTCATCTGTCGTCTGTCATCTGTTATCTGTCATCTGTCATCAGTCATCTGCCATGTGTCATTTGTCATCTCTCATCTGTCATCTGTCATCTGTCTTCTGTCATACGTCATATGTCATCTGTCATCTGTCATCTGTCATCTGTCATCTGTCATCTGTCATCTGTCATCTGTCATCTGTCATCTGTCATCTGTCATCTGTCATCTGTCATCTGTCATCTGTCATCTGTCATCTGTCATCAGTCATCTGTCATCTGTCATCTGTCATCTGTCATCTGTCATCTGTCATCTGTCATCTGTCATCTGTCATCTGTCATCTGTCATCTGTCATCTGTCATCTGTCATCTGTCATCTGTCATCTGTGATCTGTGATCTGTCATCTGTCATCTGTCATCTGTCATCTGTCACCTGTCATCTGTCGTCTGTCATCTGTTATCTGTCATCTGTCATCAGTCATCTGCCATGTGTCATTTGTCATCTCTCATCTGTCATCTGTCTTCTGTCATACGTCATATGTCACCTGTCATCTGTCATCTGTCATCTGTCATCTGTCATCTGTCATCTGTCATCTGTCATCTGTCATCTGTCATCTGTCATCTGTCATCTGTCATCTGTCATCTGTCATCTGTCATCTGTCATCTGTCATCTGTCAACCGTCATTTGTCATCTGTCATCTGTCATCCGTCATCTGTCATCAGTCATCTGTCATCTGCCATGTGTTATGTGTCATCTGTCATCTGCCATCTGTCATCTGTCATCTGTCATCTGTCAATTGTCATCTGGTGTCTGTCATCTGTCATCTGTCATCTGTCATCTGTCATCTGTCATCTGTCATCTGTCATCTGTCATCTGTCATCTGTCATCTGTCATCTGTCATCTGTCATCTGTCATCTGTCATCTGTCATCTGTCATCTGTCATCTGTCATATGTCATCTGCCATGTGTCATGTTTAATCTGCCATCTGTCATCTGTCATCTGTCATCTGCCACCTGTCATCTGTCATCTGTCATCTGTCATCTGTCATCTGTCATCTGTCATCTGTCATCTATCATCTGTCATCTGTCATCTGTCACCTGTCATCTGTCATCTGTCATCTGTCAACTGTCATCTGTCTTCTGTCATCTGTCATCTGTCATCTGTCATCTGTCATCTGTCATCTGTCATCTGTCATCTGTCATCTGTCATCCGTCATCTGTCATCTGTCATCTGTCATCCGTCATCTGTCATCTGTCATCTGTCATCTGTCATTTGTCATCTGTCATCTGTCATCTGTCATCCGTCATCTGTCATCTGTCATCTGTCATCTGTCATTTGTCATCTGTCATCTGTCATCTGTCATCTGTCATCTGTCATCTGTCATCTGTCAACTATCCTCTGTCATTTGTCATCTGTCATCTGTCGTCTGTCATCTGTCATCTGTCATCCGTCTTCTGTCATCTGTCATCTGTCATCTGTTATCTGTCATCTGTCATCTGTCATCTGTCATCTGTCATCTGTCATCTGTCATCTGTCATCTGTCATCTGTCATCTGTCATCTGTCATCTGTCATCTGTCATTTGTGACCTATCATATGTCACCTGTCACCTGTCATCTGTCATCTGTCATCTGTGACCTATCATACGTCACCTGTCACCTGTCCTCTATCATCTGTCAACTGTCATCTGTCATCTGTCATCTGTCACCTGTCATCTGTCATCTGTCATCTGTCAACTGTCATCTGTCTTCTGTCATCTGTCATCTGTCATCTGTCATCTGTCATCTGTCATCTGTCATCTGTCATCCGTCATCTGTCATCTGTCATCTGTCATCCGTCATCTGTCATCTGTCATCTGTCATCTGTCATTTGTCATCTGTCATCTGTCATCTGTCATCTGTCATCTGTCAACTATCCTCTGTCATTTGTCATCTGTCATCTGTCGTCTTTCGTCTCTCATCTGTCATCTATCATCTGTCATCTGTCATCTGTCATCTATCATTTGTCATCTGTCATCTGTCATCTGTCATCTGTCATCTGTCATCTGTCATCTGTCGTCTGTCATCTGTCATCTGTCATCTGTTATCAGTCATCAGTCATCTGCCATGTGTCATGTGTCATCTGTCATCTGTCAACTATCCTCTGTCATTTGTCATCTGTCATCTGTCGTCTGTCATCTGTCATCTGTCATCTGTCATCTGTCATCTGTCATCTGTCATCTGTTATCTGTCATCTGTCATCTGTCATCTGTCATCTGTCATCTGTCATCTGTCATCTGTCATCTGTCATCTGTCATCTGTCATCTGTCATCTGTCATCTGTCATCTGTCATTTGTCATCTGTCATCTGTCATCTGTCATCTGTCATCTGTCATCTGTCATCTCTCATCTGTCATCTGTCATTTGTCATTTGTCATCTGTCATCTGTCATCTGTCATATGTCATTTGTCATCTGTCATCTGTCATCTGTTATCTGTCATCTGTCATCTGTCATCTGTCATCTGTCATCTGTCATCTGTCATCTGTCATCTGTCATCTGTCATCTGTCATCTGTCATCTGTCATCTGTCATCTGTCATCTGTCATCTGTCATCTGTCATCTGTCATCTGTCATCTGTCATCTGTCATCTGTCATCTGTCATCTGTCATCATTCATCTGTTATCTGTCATCTGTCATACGACACCTGTCGTCTATCATCTGTTATCTGTCATCTGTCATTTGTCATCTGTCATCTGTCATCTGTCATCTGTCGTATGTCACCTGTCGTCTATCATCTGTCATCTGTCATCTGTCATCTGTCATCTGTCGTCTGTCATTTGTCATCGGTCATCTGTCATCTGTCATCTGTCATCAGTCATCTGTCATCTGTCATCTGTCATCTGTCATCTGTCATCTGTCATCTGTCATCTGTCATCTGTCATCTGTCATCTGTCATCTGTCATCTGTCATCTGTCATCTGTCATCTGTCATCTGTCATCTGTCATCTGTCATCTGTCATCTGTCATCTGTCATCTGTCATCTGTCATCTGTCATCTGTCATCTGTCATCTGTCATCTGTCATCTGTCATCTGTCATCTGTCATCTGTCATCTGTCATCTGTCATCTGTCATCTGTCATCTGTCATCTGTCATCTGTCATCTGTCATCTGTCATCTGTCATCTGTCATCTGTCATCAGACATCTGTCATCTGTCATCTGTCATCTGTCATCTGTCTTCTGTCATATGTCATATGTCATCTGTCATCTGTCATCTGTCATCTGTCAATTGTCATCTGTCGTCTGTCATCTGTCATCTGTCATCTGTCATCTGTCATCTGTCATCTGTCATCTGTCATCTGTCATCTGCCATCTGTCATATGTCATCTGCCATGTGTCATGTTTAATCTGCCATCTGTCATCTGTCATCTGTCTTCTGTCATATGTCATATGTCATCTGTCATCTGTCATCTGTCATCTGTCATCTGTCATCTGTCATCTGTCATCTGTCATCTGTCATCTGTCATCTGTCATCTGTCATCTGTCATCTGTCATCTGTCATCTGTCATCAGACATCTGTCATCTGTCATCTGTCATCTGTCATCTGTCTTCTGTCATATGTCATATGTCATCTGTCATCTGTCATCTGTCATCTGTCAATTGTCATCTGTCGTCTGTCATCTGTCATCTGTCATCTGTCATCTGTCATCTGTCATCTGTCATCTGTCATCTGTCATCTGCCATCTGCCATCTGTCATATGTCATCTGCCATGTGTCATGTTTAATCTGCCATCTGTCATCTGTCATCTGTCTTCTGTCATATGTCATATGTCATCTGTCATCTGTCATCTGTCATCTGTCATCTGTCATCTGTCATCTGTCAATTGTCATCTGTCGTCTGTCATCTGTCATCTGTCATCTGTCATCTGTCATCTGTCATCTGTCATCAGACATCTGTCATCTGTCATCTGTATCATCTGTCTTCTGTCAGATATCATATGTCATTTGCCACCTGTCATCTGTCATCTGTCATCTGTCATCTCTCATCTGTCATCTGTCTTCTGTCATACGTCATATGTCATCTGTCATCTGTCATCTGTCATCTGTCATCCTTCATCTGTCATCTGTCATCTGTCATCTGTCATCTGTCATCTGTCATCTGTCATCTGTCATCTGTCATCTGTCATCTGTCATCTGTCATCTGTCATCTGTCAATTGTCATCTGTCGTCTGTCAAAAGTCATTTGTCATCTGTCATCTGTCATCCGTCATCTGTCATCAGTCATCTGTCATCTGCCATGTGTTATGTGTCATCTGTCATCTGTCATCTGTCATCTGTCATCTGTCATCTGTCAATTGTCATCTGTCATCTGTCATCTGTCATCTGTCATCTGTCATCTGTCATCTGTCATCTGTCATCTGTCATCTGTCATCTGTCATCTGTCATCTGTCATCTGTCATCTGTCATCTGTCATATGTCATCTGCCATGTGTCATGTTTAATCTGCCATCTGTCATCTGTCATCTGCCACCTGTCATCTGTCATCTGTCATCTGCCATCTGTCATCTGTCATCTGTCATCTGTCATCTATCATCTGTCATCTGTCATCTGTCATCTGTCAACTGTCATCTGTCTTCTGTCATCTGTCATCTGTCATCTGTCATCTGTCATCTGTCATCTGTCATCTGTCATCTGTCATCTGTCATCTGTCATCTGTCATCTGTCATCTGTCATCTGTCATCTGTCATCTGTCATCTGTCATCTGTCATCTGTCATCTGTCATCTGTCATCTGTCATCCGTCATCTGTCGTCTGTCATCTGTTATCTGTCATCTGTCATCAGTCATCTGCCATGTGTCATTTGTCATCTCTCATCTGTCATCTGTCATCTGTCTTCTGTCATACGTCATATGTCATCTGTCATCTGTAATCTGTCATCTGTCATCTGTCATCTGTCATCTGTCATCTGTCATCTGTCATCTGTCATCTGTCATCTGTCATCTGTCATCTGTCATCTGTCATCTGTCATCTGTCATCTGTCATCTGTCATCAGTCATCTGTCATCTGTCATCTGTCATCTGTCATCTGTCATCTGTCATCTGTCATCTGTCATCTGTCATCTGTCATCTGTCATCTGTCATCTGTCATCTGTCATCTGTCATCTGTCATCTGTCATCTGTCATCTGTGATCTGTGATCTGTCATCTGTCATCTGTCATCTGTCATCTGTCACCTGTCATCTGTCGTCTGTCATCTGTTATCTGTCATCTGTCATCAGTCATCTGCCATGTGTCATTTGTCATCTCTCATCTGTCATCTGTCTTCTGTCATACGTCATATGTCACCTGTCATCTGTCATCTGTCATCTGTCATCTGTCATCTGTCATCTGTCATCTGTCATCTGTCATCTGTCATCTGTCATCTGTCATCTGTCATCTGTCATCTGTCATCTGTCATCTGTCATCTGTCATCTGTCATCTGTCAATTGTCATCTGTCGTCTGTCAATCGTCATTTGTCATCTGTCATCTGTCATCCGTCATCTGTCATCAGTCATCTGTCATCTGCCATGTGTTATGTGTCATCTGTCATCTGCCATCTGTCATCTGTCATCTGTCATCTGTCAATTGTCATCTGGTGTCTGTCATCTGTCATCTGTCATCTGTCATCTGTCATCTGTCATCTGTCATCTGTCATCTGTCATCTGTCATCTGTCATCTGTCATCTGTCATCTGTCATCTGTCATCTGTCATATGTCATCTGCCATGTGTCATGTTTAATCTGCCATCTGTCATCTGTCATCTGTCATCTGCCACCTGTCATCTGTCATCTGTCATCTGTCATCTGTCATCTGTCATCTGTCATCTATCATCTGTCATCTGTCATCTGTCACCTGTCATCTGTCATCTGTCATCTGTCAACTGTCATCTGTCTTCTGTCATCTGTCATCTGTCATCTGTCATCTGTCATCTGTCATCTGTCATCTGTCATCTGTCATCTGTCATCCGTCATCTGTCATCTGTCATCTGTCATCCGTCATCTGTCATCTGTCATCTGTCATCTGTCATTTGTCATCTGTCATCTGTCATCTGTCATCCGTCATCTGTCATCTGTCATCTGTCATCTGTCATTTGTCATCTGTCATCTGTCATCTGTCATCTGTCATCTGTCATCTGTCATCTGTCAACTATCCTCTGTCATTTGTCATCTGTCATCTGTCGTCTGTCATCTGTCATCTGTCATCCGTCTTCTGTCATCTGTCATCTGTCATCTGTTATCTGTCATCTGTCATCTGTCATCTGTCATCTGTCATCTGTCATCTGTCATCTGTCATCTGTCATCTGTCATCTGTCATCTGTCATCTGTCATCTGTCATCTGTCATCTGTCATCTGTCATTTGTGACCTATCATATGTCACCTGTCACCTGTCATCTGTCATCTGTCATCTGTGACCTATCATACGTCACCTGTCACCTGTCCTCTATCATCTGTCAACTGTCATCTGTCATCTGTCATCTGTCACCTGTCATCTGTCATCTGTCATCTGTCAACTGTCATCTGTCTTCTGTCATCTGTCATCTGTCATCTGTCATCTGTCATCTGTCATCTGTCATCTGTCATCCGTCATCTGTCATCTGTCATCTGTCATCCGTCATCTGTCATCTGTCATCTGTCATCTGTCATTTGTCATCTGTCATCTGTCATCTGTCATCTGTCATCTGTCAACTATCCTCTGTCATTTGTCATCTGTCATCTGTCGTCTTTCGTCTCTCATCTGTCATCTATCATCTGTCATCTGTCATCTGTCATCTATCATTTGTCATCTGTCATCTGTCATCTGTCATCTGTCATCTGTCATCTGTCATCTGTCGTCTGTCATCTGTCATCTGTCATCTGTTATCAGTCATCAGTCATCTGCCATGTGTCATGTGTCATCTGTCATCTGTCAACTATCCTCTGTCATTTGTCATCTGTCATCTGTCGTCTGTCATCTGTCATCTGTCATCTGTCATCTGTCATCTGTCATCTGTTATCTGTCATCTGTCATCTGTCATCTGTCATCTGTCATCTGTCATCTGTCATCTGTCATCTGTCATCTGTCATCTGTCATCTGTCATTTGTCATCTGTCATCTGTCATCTGTCATCTGTCATCTGTCATCTGTCATCTCTCATCTGTCATCTGTCATTTGTCATTTGTCATCTGTCATCTGTCATCTGTCATCTGTCATTTGTCATTTGTCATCTGTCATCTGTCATCTGTTATCTGTCATCTGTCATCTGTCATCTGTCATCTGTCATCTGTCATCTGTCATCTGTCATCTGTCATCTGTCATCTGTCATCTGTCATCTGTCATCTGTCATCTGTCATCTGTCATCTGTCATCTGTCATCTGTCATCTGTCTTCTGTCATCTGTCATCTGTCATCTGTCATCTGTCATCATTCATCTGTTATCTGTCATCTGTCATACGACACCTGTCGTCTATCATCTGTTATCTGTCATCTGTCATTTGTCATCTGTCATCTGTCATCTGTCATCTGTCGTATGTCACCTGTCGTCTATCATCTGTCATCTGTCATCTGTCATCTGTCATCTGTCGTCTGTCATTTGTCATCGGTCATCTGTCATCTGTCATCTGTCATCAGTCATCTGTCATCTGTCATCTGTCATCTGTCATCTGTCATCTGTCATCTGTCATCTGTCATCTGTCATCTGTCATCTGTCATCTGTCATCTGTCATCTGTCATCTGTCATCTGTCATCTGTCATCTGTCACCTGTCATCTGTCATCTGTCATCTGTAATCTGTCATCTGTCATCTGTCATCTGTCATCTGTCATCTGTCATCTGTCATCTGTCATCTGTCATCTGTCATCTGTCATCTGTCATCTGTCATCTGTCAATTGTCATCTGTCGTCTGTCAACCGTCATTTGACATCTGTCATCTGTCATCCGTCATCTGTCATCAGTCATCTGTCATCTGCCATGTGTTATGTGTCATCTGTCATCTGTCATCTGTCATCTGTCATCTGTCATCTGTCATCTGTCATCTGTCAATTGTCATCTGTCGTCTGTCATCTGTCATCTGTCATCTGTCATCTGTCATCTGTCATCTGTCATCTGTCATCTGTCATCTGTCATCTGTCATCTGTCATCTGTCATCTGTCATCTGTCATCTGTCATATGTCATCTGCCATGTGTCATGTTTAATCTGCCATCTGTCATCTGTCATCTGTCATCTGCCACCTGTCATCTGTCATCTGTCATCTGTCATCTGTCATCTGTCATCTATCATCTGTCATCTGTCATCTGTCACCTGTCATCTGTCATCTGTCATCTGTCATCTGTCATCTGTCATCTGTCATCTGTCATCTGTCATCTATCATCTGTCATCTGTCATCTGTCATCTGTCATCTGTCATCTGTCATCTGTCAACTGTCATCTGTCTTCTGTCATCTGTCATCTGTCATCTGTCATCTGTCATCTGTCATCTGTCATCCGTCATCTGTCATCTGTCATCTGTCATCCGTCATCTGTCATCTGTCATCTGTCATCTGTCATCTGTCATTTGTCATCTGTCATCTGTCATCTGTCATCCGTCATCTGTCATCTGTCATCTGTCATCTGTCATCTGTCATCTGTCATCTGTCATCTGTCATCTGTCATCTGTCATCTGTGATCTGTGATCTGTCATCTGTCATCTGTCATTTGTCATCGGTCATCTGTCATCTGTCATCTGTCATCTGTCATCTGTCATCTGTCATCTGTCATCTGTCATCTGTCATCCGTCATCTGTCATCTGTGATCTGTGATCTGTCATCTGTCATCTGTCATCTGTCATCTGTCACCTGTCATCTGTCGTCTGTCATCTGTTATCTGTCATCTGTCATCAGTCATCTGCCATGTGTCATTTGTCATCTCTCATCTGTCATCTGTCTTCTGTCATCTGTCATCTGTCATCTGTCATCTGTCATCTGTCGTCTGTCATTTGTCATCGGTCATCTGTCATCTGTCATCTGTCATCTGTCATCTGTCATCTGTCATCTGTCATCTGTCATCTGTCATCTGTCATCTGTCATCTGTCATCTGTGATCTGTGATCTGTCATCTGTCATCTGTCATCTGTCATCTGTCACCTGTCATCTGTCGTCTGTCATCTGTTATCTGTCATCTGTCATCTGTCATCTGCCATGTGTCATTTGTCATCTCTCATCTGTCATCTGTCTTCTGTCATACGTCATATGTCACCTGTCATCTGTCATCTGTCATCTGTCATCTGTCATCTGTCATCTGTCATCTGTCATCTGTCATCTGTCATCTGTCATCTGTCATCTGTCATCTGTCATCTGTCATCTGTCATCTGTCATCTGTCATCTGTCATCTGTCATCTGTCAATTGTCATCTGTCGTCTGTCAACCGTCATTTGTCATCTGTCATCTGTCATCCGTCATCTGTCATCAGTCATCTGTCATCTGCCATGTGTTATGTGTCATCTGTCATCTGTCATCTGTCATCTGTCATCTGTCATCTGTCATCTGTCATCTGTCAATTGTCATCTGTCGTCTGTCATCTGTCATCTGTCATCTGTCATCTGTCATCTGTCATCTGTCATCTGTCATCTGTCATCTGTCATCTGTCATCTGTCATCTGTCATCTGTCATCTGTCATCTGTCATCTGTCATCTGTCATCTGTCATCTGTCATATGTCATCTGCCATGTGTCATGTTTAATCTGAAATCTGTCATCTGTCATCTGTCATCTGCCACCTGTCATCTGTCATCTGTCATCTGTCATCTGTCATCTGTCATCTGTCATCTGTCATCTGTCATCTGTCATCTATCATCTGTCATCTGTCATCTGTCACCAGTCATCTGTCATCTGTCATCTGTCATCTGTCAACTGTCATCTGTCTTCTGTCATCTGTCATCTGTCATCTGTCATCTGTCATCTGTCATCTGTCATCTGTCATCCGTCATCTGTCATCTGTCATCTGTCATCCGTCATCTGTCATCTGTCATCTGTCATCTGTCATTTGTCATCTGTCATCTGTCATCTGTCATCCGTCATCTGTCATCTGTCATCTGTCATCTGTCATTTGTCATCTGTCATCTGTCATCTGTCATCTGTCATCTGTCATCTGTCAACTATCCTCTGTCATTTGTCATCTGTCATCTGTCGTCTGTCATCTGTCATCTGTCATCCGTCTTCTGTCATCTGTCATCTGTCATCTGTTATCTGTCATCTGTCATCTGTCATCTGTCATCTGTCATCTGTCATCTGTCACCTGTCATCTGTCATCTGTCATCTGTCATCTGTCATCTGCCATCTGTCATCTGTCATTTGTGACCTATCATATGTCACCTGTCACCTGTCATCTGTCATCTGTCATCTGTCATCTGTGACCTATCATACGTCACCTGTCACCTGTCCTCTATCATCTGTCAACTGTCATCTGTCATCTGTCATCTGTCACCTGTCATCTGTCATCTGTCATCTGTCAACTGTCATCTGTCTTCTGTCATCTGTCATCTGTCATCTGTCATCTGTCATCTGTCATCTGTCATCTGTCATCTGTCATCTGTCATCCGTCATCTGTCATCTGTCATCTGTCATCCGTCATCTGTCATCTGTCATCTGTCATCTGTCATTTGTCATCTGTCATCTGTCATCTGTCATCTGTCATCTGTCAACTATCCTCTGTCATTTGTCATCTGTCATCTGTCGTCTTTCGTCTCTCATCTGTCATCTATCATCTGTCATCTGTCATCTGTCATCTATCATTTGTCATCTGTCATCTGTCATCTGTCATCTGTCATCTGTCATCTGTCGTCTGTCATCTGTCATCTGTCATCTGTTATCAGTCATCAGTCATCTGCCATGTGTCATGTGTCATCTGTCATCTGTCAACTATCCTCTGTCATTTGTCATCTGTCATCTGTCGTCTGTCATCTGTCATCTGTCATCTGTCATCTGTCATCTGTCATCTGTCATCTGTCATCTGTTATCTGTCATCTGTCATCTGTCATCTGTCATCTGTCATCTGTCATCTGTCATCTGTCATCTGTCATCTGTCATCTGTCATCTGTCATCTGTCATCTGTCATTTGTCATCTGTCATCTGTCATCTGTCATCTGTCATCTGTCATCTCTCATCTGTCATCTGTCATTTGTCATTTGTCATCTGTCATCTGTCATCTGTCATTTGTCATTTGTCATCTGTCATCTGTCATCTGTCATCTGTCATCTGTCATCTGTCATCTGTCATCTGTCATCTGTCATCTGTCATCTGTCATCTGTCATCTGTCATCTGTCATCTGTCATCTGTCATCTGTCATCTGTCATCTGTCATCTGTCATCTGTCATCTGTCATCTGTCATCTGTCATCTGTCATCTGTCATCTGTCATCTGTCATCTGTCATCATTCATCTGTTATCTGTCATCTGTCATATGACACCTGTCGTCTATCATCTGTTATCTGTCATCTGTCATTTGTCATCTGTCATCTGTCATCTGTCATCTGTCGTATGTCACCTGTCGTCTATCATCTGTCATCTGTCATCTGTCATCTGTCATCTGTCATCTGTCGTCTGTCATTTGTCATCGGTCATCTGTCATCTGTCATCTGTCATCTGTCATCTGTCATCAGTCATCTGTCATCTGTCATCTGTCATCTGTCATCTGTCATCTGTCATCTGTCATCTGTCATCTGTCATCTGTCATCTGTCATCTGTCATCTGTCATCTGTCATCTGTCATCTGTCATCTGTCATCTGTCATCTGTCATCTGTCATCTGTCATCTGTCATCTGTCATCTGTCATCTGTCAATTGTCATCTGTCGTCTGTCAACCGTCATTTGTCATCTGTCATTTGTCATCCGTCATCTGTCATCAGTCATCTGTCATCTGCCATGTGTTATGTGTCATCTGTCATCTGTCATCTGTCATCTGTCATCTGTCATCTGTCATCTGTCATCTGTCAATTGTCATCTGTCGTCTGTCATCTGTCATCTGTCATCTGTCATCTGTCATCTGTCATCTGTCATCTGTCATCTGTCATCTGTCATCTGTCATCTGTCATCTGTCATCTGTCATCTGTCATCTGTCATCTGTCATCTGTCATCTGTCATCTGTCATCTGTCATCTGTCATATGTCATCTGCCATGTGTCATCTTTAATCTGCCATCTGTCATCTGTCATCTGTCATCTGCCACCTGTCATCTGTCATCTGTCATCTGTCATCTGTCATCTGTCATCTGTCATCTATCATCTGTCATCTGTCATCTGTCACCTATCATCTGTCATCTGTCATCTGTCAACTGTCATCTGTCTTCTGTCATCTGTCATCTGTCATCTGTCATCTGTCATCTGTCATCTGTCATCTGTCATCTGTCATCCGTCATCTGTCATCTGTCATCTGTCATCCGTCATCTGTCATCTGTCATCTGTCATCTGTCATTTGTCATCTGTCATCTGTCATCTGTCATCCGTCATCTGTCATCTGTCATCTGTCATCTGTCATTTGTCATCTGTCATCTGTCATCTGTCATCTGTCATCTGTCATCTGTCAACTATCCTCTGTCATTTGTCATCTGTCATCTGTCATCTGTCATCTGTCATCTGTCATCCGTCTTCTGTCATCTGTCATCTGTCATCTGTTATCTGTCATCTGTCATCTGTCATCTGTCATCTGTCATCTGTCATCTGTCATCTGTCATCTGTCATCTGTCATCTGTCATCTGTCATCTGTCATCTGTCATCTGTCATTTGTGACCTATCATATGTCACCTGTCACCTGTCATCTGTCATCTGTCATCTGTGACCTATCATACGTCACCTGTCACCTGTCCTCTATCATCTGTCAACTGTCATCTGTCATCTGTCATCTGTCATCTGTCACCTGTCATCTGTCATCTGTCATCTGTCAACTGTCATCTGTCTTCTGTCATCTGTCATCTGTCATCTGTCATCTGTCATCTGTCATCTGTCATCTGTCATCTGTCATCTGTCATCCGTCATCTGTCATCTGTCATCTGTCATCCGTCATCTGTCATCTGTCATCTGTCATCTGTCATCTGTCATTTGTCATCTGTCATCTGTCATCTGTCATCTGTCATCTGTCAACTATCCTCTGTCATTTGTCATCTGTCATCTGTCGTCTTTCGTCTCTCATCTGTCATCTATCATCTGTCATCTGTCATCTGTCAGCTATCATTTGTCATCTGTCATCTGTCATCTGTCATCTGTCATCTGTCATCTGTCATCTGTCGTCTGTCATCTGTCATCTGTCATCTGTTATCAGTCATCAGTCATCTGCCATGCGTCATGTGTCATCTGTCATCTGTCAACTATCCTCTGTCATTTGTCATCTGTCATCTGTCGTCTGTCATCTGTCATCTGTCATCTGTCATCTGTCATCTGTCATCTGTCATCTGTCATCTGTCATCTGTCATCTATCATCTGTCATCTGTCATCTGTCATCTGTCATCTGTCATCTGTCATCTGTCATCTGTCATCTGTCATCTGTCATCTGTCATCTGTCATCTGTCATCTGTCATCTGTCATCTGTCATCTGTCATCTGTCATCTGTCATCTGTCATCTGTCATCTGTCATCTGTCATCTGTCATCTGTCATCTGTCATCTGTCATCATTCATCTGTTATCTGTCATCTGTCATATGACACCTGTCGTCTATCATCTGTTATCTGTCATCTGTCATTTGTCATCTGTCATCTGTCATCTGTCATCTGTCGTATGTCACCTGTCGTCTATCATCTGTCATCTGTCATCTGTCATCTGTCATCTGTCATCTGTCGTCTGTCATTTGTCATCGGTCATCTGTCATCTGTCATCTGTCATCTGTCATCTGTCATCTGTCATCAGTCATCTGTCATCTGTCATCTGTCATCTGTCATCTGTCATCTGTCATCTGTCCTCTGTCATCTGTCATCTGTCATCTGTCATCTGTCATCTGTCATCTGTCATCTGTCATCTGTCATCTGTCATCTGTCATCTGTCATCTGTCATCTGTCATCTGTCATCTGTCATCTGTCATCTGTCATCTGTCATCTGTCATCTGTCATCTGTCATCTGTCATCTGTCATCTGTCATCTGTCATCTGTCAATTGTCATCTGTCGTCTGTCAACCGTCATTTGTCATCTGTCATTTGTCATCCGTCATCTGTCATCAGTCATCTGTCATCTGCCATGTGTTATGTGTCATCTGTCATCTGTCATCTGTCATCTGTCATCTGTCATCTGTCATCTGTCAATTGTCATCTGTCGTCTGTCATCTGTCATCTGTCATCTGTCATCTGTCATCTGTCATCTGTCATCTGTCATCTGTCATCTGTCATCTGTCATCTGTCATCTGTCATCTGTCATCTGTCATCTGTCATCTGTCATCTGTCATCTGTCATCTCTCATCTGTCATCTGTCATCTGTCATATGTCATCTGCCATGTGTCATGTTTAATCTGCCATCTGTCATCTGTCATCTGCCACCTGTCATCTGTCATCTGTCATCTGTCATCTGTCATCTGTCATCTGTCATCTATCATCTGTCATCTGTCATCTGTCACCTGTCATCTGTCATCTATCATCTGTCAACTGTCATCTGTCTTCTGTCATCTGTCATCTGTCAGCTGTCATCTGTCATCTGTCATCTGTCATCTGTCATCTGTCATCCGTCATCTGTCATCTGTCATCTGTCATCCGTCATCTGTCATCTGTCATCTGTCATCTGTCATTTGTCATCTGTCATCTGTCATCTGTCATCCGTCATCTGTCATCTGTCATCTGTCATCTGTCATTTGTCATCTGTCATCTGTCATCTGTCATCTGTCATCTGTCATCTGTCAACTATCCTCTGTCATTTGTCATCTGTCATCTGTCGTCTGTCATCTGTCATCTGTCATCCGTCTTCTGTCATCTGTCATCTGTTATCTGTCATCTGTCATCTGTCATCTGTCATCTGTCATCTGTCATCTGTCATCTGTCATCTGTCATCTGTCATCTGTCATCTGTCATCTGTCATCTGTCATTTGTGACCTATCATATGTCACCTGTCACCTGTCATCTGTCATCTGTCATCTGTGACCTATCATACGTCACCTGTCACCTGTCCTCTATCATCTGTCAACTGTCATCTGTCATCTGTCATCTGTCATCTGTCACCTGTCATCTGTCATCTGTCATCTGTCAACTGTCATCTGTCTTCTGTATATCTGTCATCTCTCATCTGTCATCTGTCATCTGTCATCTGTCATCTGTCATCCGTCATCTGTCATCTGTCATCTGTCATCTGTCATCCGTCATCTGTCATCTGTCATCTGTCATTTGTCATCTGTCATCTGTCATCTGTCATCTGTCATCTGTCATCTGTCAACTATCCTCTGTCATTTGTCATCTGTCATCTGTCGTCTTTCGTCTCTCATCTGTCATCTATCATCTGTCATCTGTCATCTGTCATCTATCATTTGTCATCTGTCATCTGTCATCTGTCATCTGTCATCTGTCATCTGTCATCTGTCGTCTGTCATCTGTCATCTGTCATCTGTTATCAGTCATCAGTCATCTGCCATGTGTCATGTGTCATCTGTCATCTGTCAACTATCCTCTGTCATTTGTCATCTGTCATCTGTCGTCTGTCATCTGTCATCTGTCATCTGTCATCTGTCATCTGTCATCTGTCATCTGTCATCTGTTATCTGTCATCTGTCATCTGTCATCTGTCATCTGTCATCTGTCATCTGTCATCTGTCATCTGTCATCTGTCATCTGTCATCTGTCATCTGTCATCTGTCATCTGTCATCTGTCATTTGTCATCTGTCATCTGTCATCTGTCATCTGTCATCTGTCATCTGTCATCTCTCATCTGTCATATTTCATTTGTCATTTGTCATCTGTCATCTGTCATCTGTCATTTGTCATTTGTCATCTGTCATCTGTCATCTGTCATCTGTCATCTGTCATCTGTCATCTGTCATCTGTCATCTGTCATCTGTCATCTGTCATCTGTCATCTGTCATCTGTCATCTGTCATCTGTCATCTGTCATCTGTCATCTGTCATCTGTCATCTGTCATCTGTCATCTGTCATCTGTCATCTGTCATCTGTCATCTGTCATCTGTCATCTGTCATCTGTCATCTGTCATCTGTCATCTGTCATCTGTCATCTGTCATCTGTCATCTGTCATCTGTCATCTGTCATCTGTCATCTGTCATCTGTCATCTGTCATCATTCATCTGTTATCTGTCATCTGTCATATGACACCTGTCGTCTATCATCTGTTATATGTCATCTGTCATTTGTCATCTGTCATCTATCATCTGTCATCTGTCGTATGTCACCTGTCGTCTATCATCTGTCATCTGTCATCTGTCATCTGCAATCTGTCGTCTGTCATTTGTCATCGGTCATCTGTTATCTGTCATCTGTCATCTGTCATCAGTCATCTGTCATCTGTCATCTGTCATCTGTCATCTGTCATCTGTCATCTGTCATCTGTCATCTGTCATCTGTCATCTGTCATCTGTCATCTGTCATCTGTCATCTGTCATCTGTCATCTGTCATCTGTCATCTGTCATCTGTCATCTGTCATCTGTCATCTGTCATCTGTCATCTGTCATCTGTCATCTGTCATCTGTCATCTGTCATCTGTCATCTGTCATGTGTCATCTGTCATCTGTCATTTGTCATCTGTCATCTGTCATTTGTCATTTGTCATCTGTCGTTTGTCATTTTTCATTTGTCATCTGTAATCTGTCATCTGTCATCTGTCATCTGTCATCTGTCATCTGTCATCTGTCATCTGTCATCTGTCATCTGTCATCTGTCATCTGTCATCTGTCATCTGTCATCTGTCATCTGTCATCTGTCATTTGTCATCTCTCATCTGCCATCTGTCATCTGTCATCAGACATCTGTCACCTGTCATTTGCCATCTGTCTTCTGTCATATGTCATCTGTCATATGTCAATTGCCATCTGTCGTCTGTCAACTGTCATTCGTCATCTGTCATCCGTCATCTGTCATCTGTCATCAGTCATGTGTCATCTGCCATGTGTCATGTGTCATCCGTCATCTGTCATCTGTCATCTGTCATCTGTCATCTGTCATCTGTCATCTGTCATCTGTCATCTGTCGTCTGTCATTTGTCATCGGTCATCTGTCATCTATCATCTATCATCTGTCATCTGTCATTTGTCATCTGTCATCTGTCATCTGTCATCTGTCATCTGTCATCTGTCATCTGTCATCTGTCATCTGTCATCTGTCATCTGTCATCTGTCATCTGTCATCTGTCATCTGTCATCTGTCATCTGTCATCTGTCATCTGTCATCTGTCATCTGTCATCTGTCATCTGTCATCTGTCATCTGTCATCTGTCATCTGTCATCTGTCATCTGTCATCTGTCATCTGTCATCTGTCATCTGTCATCTGTCATCTGTCATCTGTCATCTGTCATTTGTCATCTCTCATCTGCCATATGTCATCTGTCATCAGACATCTGTCACCTGTCATTTGCCATCTGTCTTCTGTCATATGTCATCTGTCATATGTCAATTGATATCTGTCGTCTGTCAACTGTCATTCGTCATCTGTCATCCGTCATCTGTCATCTGTCATCAGTCATGTGTCATCTGCCATGTGTCATGTGTCATCCGTCATCTGTCATCTGTCATCTGTCATCTGTCATCTGTCATCTATCATCTGTCATTTGTCATCTGTCATCTGTCATCTGTCGTCTGTCATTTGTCATCGGTCATCTGTCATCTATCATCTATCATCTGTCATCTGTCATTTGTCATCTGTCATCTGTCATCTGTCATCTGTCATCTGTCATCTGTCATCTGTCATCTGTCATCTGTCATCTGTCATCTGTCATCTGTCGTCTGTCATCTGTCATTTGTCATCTCTCATCTGCCATCTGTCATCTGTCATCAGACATCTGTCACCTGTCATTTGCCATCTGTCTTCTGTCATATGTCATCTGTCATATGTCAATTGCCATCTGTCGTCTGTCAACTGTCATTCGTCATCTGTCATCCGTCATCTGTCATCTGTCATCAGTCATGTGTCATCTGCCATGTGTCATGTGTCATCCGTCATCTGTCATCTGTCATCTTTCATCTGTCATCTGTCATCTGTCATCTGTCATCTGTCATCTGTCATCTGTCATCTGTCGTCTGTCATTTGTCATTGGTCATCTGTCATCTGTCATTTGTCATCTGTCATCTGTCATCTGTCGTCTGTCATTTGTCATCGGTCATCTGTCATCTATCATCTATCATCTGTCATCTGTCATTTGTCATCTGTCATCTGTCATCTGTCATCTGTCATCTGTCATCTGTCATCTGTCATCTGTCATCTGTCATCTGTCATCTGTCATCTGTCGTCTGTCATCTGTCATTTGTCATCAGACATCTGTCACCTGTCATTTGCCATCTGTCTTCTGTCATATGTCATCTGTCATATGTCAATTGCCATCTGTCGTCTGTCAACTGTCATTCGTCATCTGTCATCCGTCATCTGTCATCTGTCATCAGTCATGTGTCATCTGCCATGTGTCATGTGTCATCCGTCATCCGTCATCTGTCATCTGTCATCAGTCATGTGTCATCTGCCATGTGTCATGTGTCATCCGTCATCTGTCATCTGTCATCTGTCATCTGTCATCTGTCATCTGTCATCTGTCATTTGTCATCTGTCATCTGTCATCTGTCGTCTGTCATTTGTCATCGGTCATCTGTCATCTATCATCTATCATCTGTCATCTGTCATTTGTCATCTGTCATCTGTCATCTGTCATCTGTCATCTGTCATCTGTCATCTGTCATCTGTCATCTGTCATCTGTCATCTGTCATCTGTCGTCTGTCATCTGTCATTTGTCATCTCTCATCTGCCATCTGTCATCTGTCATCAGACATCTGTCACCTGTCATTTGCCATCTGTCTTCTGTCATATGTCATCTGTCATATGTCAATTGCCATCTGTCGTCTGTCAACTGTCATCTGTCATCTGTCATCTGTCATTTGTCATCTGTCATCTGTCATCTGTCATCTGTCATCTGTCATCTCTCATCTGTCATCTGTCATTTGTCATTTGTCATCTGTCATCTGTCATCTGTCATTTGTCATTTGTCATCTGTCATCTGTCATCTGTCATCTGTCATCTGTCATCTGTCATCTGTCATCTGTCATCTGTCATCTGTCATCTGTCATCTGTCATCTGTCATCTGTCATCTGTCATCTGTCATCTGTCATCTGTCATCTGTCATCTGTCATCTGTCATCTGTCATCTGTCATCTGTCATCTGTCATCTGTCATCTGTCATCTGTCATCTGTCATCTGTCATCATTCATCTGTTATCTGTCATCTGTCATATGACACCTGTCGTCTATCATCTGTTATCTGTCATCTGTCATTTGTCATCTGTCATCTGTCATCTGTCATCTGTCGTATGTCACCTGTCGTCTATCATCTGTCATCTGTCATCTGTCATCTGTCATCTGTCATCTGTCGTCTGTCATTTGTCATCGGTCATCTGTCATCTGTCATCTGTCATCTGTCATCTGTCATCAGTCATCTGTCATCTGTCATCTGTCATCTGTCATCTGTCATCTGTCATCTGTCATCTGTCATCTGTCATCTGTCATCTGTCATCTGTCATCTGTCATCTGTCATCTGTCATCTGTCATCTGTCATCTGTCATCTGTCATCTGTCATCTGTCATCTGTCATCTGTCATCTGTCATCTGTCATTTGTCATCTGTCATCTGTCATCTGTCATCTGTCATCTGTCATCTGTCATCTGTCATCTGTCATCTGTCAATTGTCATCTGTCGTCTGTCAACCGTCATTTGTCATCTGTCATTTGTCATCCGTCATCTGTCATCAGTCATCTGTCATCTGCCATGTGTTATGTGTCATCTGTCATCTGTCATCTGTCATCTGTCATCTGTCATCTGTCATCTGTCATCTGTCAATTGTCATCTGTCGTCTGTCATCTGTCATCTGTCATCTGTCATCTGTCATCTGTCATCTGTCATCTGTCATCTGTCATCTGTCATCTGTCATCTGTCATCTGTCATCTGTCATCTGTCATCTGTCATCTGTCATCTGTCATCTGTCATCTGTCATCTGTCATATGTCATCTGCCATGTGTCATCTTTAATCTGCCATCTGTCATCTGTCATCTGTCATCTGCCACCTGTCATCTGTCATCTGTCATCTGTCATCTGTCATCTGTCATCTGTCATCTATCATCTGTCATCTGTCATCTGTCACCTATCATCTGTCATCTGTCATCTGTCAACTGTCATCTGTCTTCTGTCATCTGTCATCTGTCATCTGTCATCTGTCATCTGTCATCTGTCATCTGTCATCTGTCATCCGTCATCTGTCATCTGTCATCTGTCATCCGTCATCTGTCATCTGTCATCTGTCATCTGTCATTTGTCATCTGTCATCTGTCATCTGTCATCCGTCATCTGTCATCTGTCATCTGTCATCTGTCATTTGTCATCTGTCATCTGTCATCTGTCATCTGTCATCTGTCATCTGTCAACTATCCTCTGTCATTTGTCATCTGTCATCTGTCATCTGTCATCTGTCATCTGTCATCATTCATCTGTTATCTGTCATCTGTCATATGACACCTGTCGTCTATCATCTGTTATCTGTCATCTGTCATTTGTCATCTGTCATCTGTCATCTGTCATCTGTCGTATGTCACCTGTCGTCTATCATCTGTCATCTGTCATCTGTCATCTGTCATCTGTCATCTGTCGTCTGTCATTTGTCATCGGTCATCTGTCATCTGTCATCTGTCATCTGTCATCTGTCATCAGTCATCTGTCATCTGTCATCTGTCATCTGTCATCTGTCATCTGTCATCTGTCATCTGTCATCTGTCATCTGTCATCTGTCATCTGTCATCTGTCATCTGTCATCTGTCATCTGTCATCTGTCATCTGTCATCTGTCATCTGTCATCTGTCATCTGTCATCTGTCATCTGTCATTTGTCATCTGTCATCTGTCATCTGTCATCTGTCATCTGTCATCTGTCATCTGTCATCTGTCATCTGTCAATTGTCATCTGTCGTCTGTCAACCGTCATTTGTCATCTGTCATTTGTCATCCGTCATCTGTCATCAGTCATCTGTCATCTGCCATGTGTTATGTGTCATCTGTCATCTGTCATCTGTCATCTGTCATCTGTCATCTGTCATCTGTCAATTGTCATCTGTCGTCTGTCATCTGTCATCTGTCATCTGTCATCTGTCATCTGTCATCTGTCATCTGTCATCTGTCATCTGTCATCTGTCATCTGTCATCTGTCATCTGTCATCTGTCATCTGTCATCTGTCATCTGTCATCTGTCATCTGTCATCTGTCATATGTCATCTGCCATGTGTCATCTTTAATCTGCCATCTGTCATCTGTCATCTGTCATCTGCCACCTGTCATCTGTCATCTGTCATCTGTCATCTGTCATCTGTCATCTGTCATCTATCATCTGTCATCTGTCATCTGTCACCTATCATCTATCATCTGTCATCTGTCAACTGTCATCTGTCTTCTGTCATCTGTCATCTGTCATCTGTCATCTGTCATCTGTCATCTGTCATCTGTCATCTGTCATCCGTCATCTGTCATCTGTCATCTGTCATCCGTCATCTGTCATCTGTCATCTGTCATCTGTCATCTGTCATTTGTCATCTGTCATCTGTCATCTGTCATCCGTCATCTGTCATCTGTCATCTGTCATCTGTCATTTGTCATCTGTCATCTGTCATCTGTCATCTGTCATCTGTCATCTGTCAACTATCCTCTGTCATTTGTCATCTGTCATCTGTCGTCTGTCATCTGTCATCTGTCATCCGTCTTCTGTCATCTGTCATCTGTCATCTGTTATCTGTCATCTGTCATCTGTCATCTGTCATCTGTCATCTGTCATCTGTCATCTGTCATCTGTCATCTGTCATCTGTCATCTGTCATCTGTCATCTGTCATCTGTCATTTGTGACCTATCATACGTCACCTGTCACCTGTCCTCTATCATCTGTCAACTGTCATCTGTCATCTGTCATCTGTCATCTGTCACCTGTCATCTGTCATCTGTCATCTGTCAACTGTCATCTGTCTTCTGTCATCTGTCATTTGTCATCTGTCATCTGTCATCTGTCATCTGTCATCTGTCATCCGTCATCTGTCATCTATCATCTGTCATCCGTCATCTGTCATCTGTCATCTGTCATCTGTCATTTGTCATCTGTCATCTGTCATCTGTCATCTGTCATCTGTCATCTGTCAACTATCCTCTGTCATTTGTCATCTGTCATCTGTCGTCTTTCGTCTCTCATCTGTCATCTATCATCTGTCATCTGTCATCTGTCATCTATCATTTGTCATCTGTCATCTGTCATCTGTCATCTGTCATCTGTCATCTGTCATCTGTCGTCTGTCATCTGTCATCTGTCATCTGTTATCAGTCATCAGTCATCTGCCATGCGTCATGTGTCATCTGTCATCTGTCAACTATCCTCTGTCATTTGTCATCTGTCATCTGTCGTCTGTCATCTGTCATCTGTCATCTGTCATCTGTCATCTGTCATCTGTCATCTGTCATCTGTCATCTGTCATCTATCATCTGTCATCTGTCATCTGTCATCTGTCATCTGTCATCTGTCATCTGTCATCTGTCATCTGTCATCTGTCATCTGTCATCTGTCATCTGTCATCTGTCATCTGTCATCTGTCATCTGTCATCTGTCATCTGTCATCTGTCATCTGTCATCATTCATCTGTTATCTGTCATCTGTCATATGACACCTGTCGTCTATCATCTGTTATCTGTCATCTGTCATTTGTCATCTGTCATCTGTCATCTGTCATCTGTCGTATGTCACCTGTCGTCTATCATCTGTCATCTGTCATCTGTCATCTGTCATCTGTCATCTGTCGTCTGTCATTTGTCATCGGTCATCTGTCATCTGTCATCTGTCATCTGTCATCTGTCATCAGTCATCTGTCATCTGTCATCTGTCATCTGTCATCTGTCATCTGTCATCTGTCCTCTGTCATCTGTCATCTGTCATCTGTCATCTGTCATCTGTCATCTGTCATCTGTCATCTGTCATCTGTCATCTGTCATCTGTCATCTGTCATCTGTCATCTGTCATCTGTCATCTGTCATCTGTCATCTGTCATCTGTCATCTGTCATCTGTCATCTGTCATCTGTCATCTGTCAATTGTCATCTGTCGTCTGTCAACCGTCATTTGTCATCTGTCATTTGTCATCCGTCATCTGTCATCAGTCATCTGTCATCTGCCATGTGTTATGTGTCATCTGTCATCTGTCATCTGTCATCTGTCATCTGTCATCTGTCATCTGTCATCTGTCATCTGTCAATTGTCATCTGTCGTCTGTCATCTGTCATCTGTCATCTGTCATCTGTCATCTGTCATCTGTCATCTGTCATCTGTCATCTGTCATCTGTCATCTGTCATCTGTCATCTGTCATCTGTCATCTGTCATCTGTCATCTGTCATCTGTCATCTGTCATCTGTCATCTGTCATATGTCATCTGCCATGTGTCATGTTTAATCTGCCATCTGTCATCTGTCATCTGTCATCTGCCACCTGTCATCTGTCATCTGTCATCTGTCATCTGTCATCTGTCATCTGTCATCTATCATCTGTCATCTGTCATCTGTCACCTGTCATCTGTCATCTGTCATCTGTCAACTGTCATCTGTCTTCTGTCATCTGTCATCTGTCAGCTGTCATCTGTCATCTGTCATCTGTCATCTGTCATCCGTCATCTGTCATCTGTCATCTGTCATCCGTCATCTGTCATCTGTCATCTGTCATCTGTCATTTGTCATCTGTCATCTGTCATCTGTCATCCGTCATCTGTCATCTGTCATCTGTCATCTGTCATTTGTCATCTGTCATCTGTCATCTGTCATCTGTCATCTGTCATCTGTCAACTATCCTCTGTCATTTGTCATCTGTCATCTGTCGTCTGTCATCTGTCATCTGTCATCCGTCTTCTGTCATCTGTCATCTGTTATCTGTCATCTGTCATCTGTCATCTGTCATCTGTCATCTGTCATCTGTCATCTGTCATCTGTCATCTGTCATCTGTCATCTGTCATCTGTCATCTGTCATTTGTGACCTATCATATGTCACCTGTCACCTGTCATCTGTCATCTGTCATCTGTGACCTATCATACGTCACCTGTCACCTGTCCTCTATCATCTGTCAACTGTCATCTGTCATCTGTCATCTGTCATCTGTCATCTGTCACCTGTCATCTGTCATCTGTCATCTGTCAACTGTCATCTGTCTTCTGTATATCTGTCATCTCTCATCTGTCATCTGTCATCTGTCATCTGTCATCTGTCATCCGTCATCTGTCATCTGTCATCTGTCATCCGTCATCTGTCATCTGTCATCTGTCATCTGTCATTTGTCATCTGTCATCTGTCATCTGTCATCTGTCATCTGTCATCTGTCAACTATCCTCTGTCATTTGTCATCTGTCATCTGTCGTCTTTCGTCTCTCATCTGTCATCTATCATCTGTCATCTGTCATCTGTCATCTGTCATCTGTCATCTGTCATCTGTCATCTGTCATCTGTCATCTGTCATTTGTGACCTATCATATGTCACCTGTCATCTGTCATCTGTCATCTGTCATCTGTCATTTGTGACCTATCATATGTCACCTGTCACCTGTCATCTGTCATCTGTCATCTGTCATCTGTCATCTGTCATCTGTCATCTGTCATCTGTCATCTGTCATCTGTCATTTGTGACCTATCATATGTCACCTGTCACCTGTCATCTGTCATCTGTCATCTGTGACCTATCATACGTCACCTGTCACCTGTCCTCTATCATCTGTCAACTGTCATCTGTCATCTGTCATCTGTCATCTGTCACCTGTCATCTGTCATCTGTCATCTGTCAACTGTCATCTGTCTTCTGTATATCTGTCATCTCTCATCTGTCATCTGTCATCTGTCATCTGTCATCTGTCATCCGTCATCTGTCATCTGTCATCTGTCATCCGTCATCTGTCATCTGTCATCTGTCATCTGTCATTTGTCATCTGTCATCTGTCATCTGTCATCTGTCATCTGTCATCTGTCAACTATCCTCTGTCATTTGTCATCTGTCATCTGTCGTCTTTCGTCTCTCATCTGTCATCTATCATCTGTCATCTGTCATCTGTCATCTGTCATCTGTCATCTGTCATCTGTCATCTGTCACCTGTCATCTGTCATCTGTCATCTGTCAACTGTCATCTGTCTTCTGTATATCTGTCATCTCTCATCTGTCATCTGTCATCTGTCATCTGTCATCTGTCATCCGTCATCTGTCATCTGTCATCTGTCATCCGTCATCTGTCATCTGTCATCTGTCATCTGTCATTTGTCATCTGTCATCTGTCATCTGTCATCTGTCATCTGTCATCTGTCATCTGTCAACTATCCTCTGTCATTTGTCATCTGTCATCTGTCGTCTGTCATCTGTCATCTGTCATCCGTCTTCTGTCATCTGTCATCTGTCATCTGTTATCTGTCATCTGTCATCTGTCATCTGTCATCTGTCATCTGTCATCTGTCATCTGTCATCTGTCATCTGTCATCTGTCATCTGTCATCTGTCATCTGTCATTTGTGACCTATCATATGTCACCTGTCACCTGTCATCTGTCATCTGTCATCTGTGACCTATCATACGTCACCTGTCACCTGTCCTCTATCATCTGTCAACTGTCATCTGTCATCTGTCATCTGTCATCTGTCACCTGTCATCTGTCATCTGTCATCTGTCAACTGTCATCTGTCTTCTGTCATCTGTCATTTGTCATCTGTCATCTGTCATCTGTCATCTGTCATCTGTCATCTGTCATCCGTCATCTGTCATCTGTCATCTGTCATCCGTCATCTGTCATCTGTCATCTGTCATCTGTCATTTGTCATCTGTCATCTGTCATCTGTCATCTGTCATCTGTCATCTGTCAACTATCCTCTGTCATTTGTCATCTGTCATCTGTCGTCTTTCGTCTCTCATCTGTCATCTATCATCTGTCATCTGTCATCTGTCATCTATCATTTGTCATCTGTCATCTGTCATCTGTCATCTGTCATCTGTCATCTGTCATCTGTCGTCTGTCATCTGTCATCTGTCATCTGTTATCAGTCATCAGTCATCTGCCATGCGTCATGTGTCATCTGTCATCTGTCAACTATCCTCTGTCATTTGTCATCTGTCATCTGTCGTCTGTCATCTGTCATCTGTCATCTGTCATCTGTCATCTGTCATCTGTCATCTGTCATCTGTCATCTGTCATCTGTCATCTATCATCTGTCATCTGTCATCTGTCATCTGTCATCTGTCATCTGTCATCTGTCATCTGTCATCTGTCATCTGTCATCTGTCATCTGTCATCTGTCATCTGTCATCTGTCATCTGTCATCTGTCATCTGTCATCTGTCATCTGTCATCTGTCATCTGTCATCTGTCATCTGTCATCATTCATCTGTTATCTGTCATCTGTCATATGACACCTGTCGTCTATCATCTGTTATCTGTCATCTGTCATTTGTCATCTGTCATCTGTCATCTGTCATCTGTCGTATGTCACCTGTCGTCTATCATCTGTCATCTGTCATCTGTCATCTGTCATCTGTCATCTGTCGTCTGTCATTTGTCATCTGTCATCTGTCATCTGTCATCTGTCATCTGTCATCAGTCATCTGTCATCTGTCATCTGTCATCTGTCATCTGTCATCTGTCATCTGTCCTCTGTCATCTGTCATCTGTCATCTGTCATCTGTCATCTGTCATCTGTCATCTGTCATCTGTCATCTGTCATCTGTCATCTGTCATCTGTCATCTGTCATCTGTCATCTGTCATCTGTCATCTGTCATCTGTCATCTGTCATCTGTCATCTGTCATCTGTCATCTGTCATCTGTCATCTGTCATCTGTCAATTGTCATCTGTCGTCTGTCAACCGTCATTTGTCATCTGTCATTTGTCATCCGTCATCTGTCATCAGTCATCTGTCATCTGCCATGTGTTATGTGTCATCTGTCATCTGTCATCTGTCATCTGTCATCTGTCATCTGTCATCTGTCATCTGTCATCTGTCAATTGTCATCTGTCGTCTGTCATCTGTCATCTGTCATCTGTCATCTGTCATCTGTCATCTGTCATCTGTCATCTGTCATCTGTCATCTGTCATCTGTCATCTGTCATCTGTCATCTGTCATCTGTCATCTGTCATCTGTCATCTGTCATCTGTCATCTGTCATCTGTCATATGTCATCTGCCATGTGTCATGTTTAATCTGCCATCTGTCATCTGTCATCTGTCATCTGCCACCTGTCATCTGTCATCTGTCATCTGTCATCTGTCATCTGTCATCTATCATCTGTCATCTGTCATCTGTCACCTGTCATCTGTCATCTGTCATCTGTCAACTGTCATCTGTCTTCTGTCATCTGTCATCTGTCAGCTGTCATCTGTCATCTGTCATCTGTCATCTGTCATCTGTCATCCGTCATCTGTCATCTGTCATCTGTCATCCGTCATCTGTCATCTGTCATCTGTCATCTGTCATTTGTCATCTGTCATCTGTCATCTGTCATCCGTCATCTGTCATCTGTCATCTGTCATCTGTCATTTGTCATCTGTCATCTGTCATCTGTCATCTGTCATCTGTCATCTGTCAACTATCCTCTGTCATTTGTCATCTGTCATCTGTCGTCTGTCATCTGTCATCTGTCATCCGTCTTCTGTCATCTGTCATCTGTTATCTGTCATCTGTCATCTGTCATCTGTCATCTGTCATCTGTCATCTGTCATCTGTCATCTGTCATCTGTCATCTGTCATCTGTCATCTGTCATCTGTCATTTGTGACCTATCATATGTCACCTGTCACCTGTCATCTGTCATCTGTCATCTGTGACCTATCATACGTCACCTGTCACCTGTCCTCTATCATCTGTCAACTGTCATCTGTCATCTGTCATCTGTCATCTGTCACCTGTCATCTGTCATCTGTCATCTGTCAACTGTCATCTGTCTTCTGTATATCTGTCATCTCTCATCTGTCATCTGTCATCTGTCATCTGTCATCTGTCATCCGTCATCTGTCATCTGTCATCTGTCATCCGTCATCTGTCATCTGTCATCTGTCATCTGTCATTTGTCATCTGTCATCTGTCATCTGTCATCTGTCATCTGTCATCTGTCAACTATCCTCTGTCATTTGTCATCTGTCATCTGTCGTCTTTCGTCTCTCATCTGTCATCTATCATCTGTCATCTGTCATCTGTCATCTATTATTTGTCATCTGTCATCTGTCATCTGTCATCTGTCATCTGTCATCTGTCATCTGTCGTCTGTCATCTGTCATCTGTCATCTGTTATCAGTCATCAGTCATCTGCCATGTGTCATGTGTCATCTGTCATCTGTCAACTATCCTCTGTCATTTGTCATCTGTCATCTGTCGTCTGTCATCTGTCATCTGTCATCTGTCATCTGTCATCTGTCATCTGTCATCTGTCATCTGTTATCTGTCATCTGTCATCTGTCATCTGTCATCTGTCATCTGTCATCTGTCATCTGTCATCTGTCATCTGTCATCTGTCATCTGTCATCTGTCATCTGTCATCTGTCATTTGTCATCTGTCATCTGTCATCTGTCATCTGTCATCTGTCATCTGTCATCTCTCATCTGTCATATTTCATTTGTCATTTGTCATCTGTCATCTGTCATCTGTCATTTGTCATTTGTCATCTGTCATCTGTCATCTGTCATCTGTCATCTGTCATCTGTCATCTGTCATCTGTCATCTGTCATCTGTCATCTGTCATCTGTCATCTGTCATCTGTCATCTGTCATCTGTCATCTGTCATCTGTCATCTGTCATCTGTCATCTGTCATCTGTCATCTGTCATCTGTCATCTGTCATCTGTCATCTGTCATCTGTCATCTGTCATCTGTCATCTGTCATCTGTCATCTGTCATCTGTCATCTGTCATCTGTCATCTGTCATCTGTCATCTGTCATCTGTCATCATTCATCTGTTATCTGTCATCTGTCATATGACACCTGTCGTCTATCATCTGTTATATGTCATCTGTCATTTGTCATCTGTCATCTATCATCTGTCATCTGTCGTATGTCACCTGTCGTCTATCATCTGTCATCTGTCATCTGTCATCTGCAATCTGTCGTCTGTCATTTGTCATCGGTCATCTGTTATCTGTCATCTGTCATCTGTCATCTGTCATCAGTCATCTGTCATCTGTCATCTGTCATCTGTCATCTGTCATCTGTCATCTGTCATCTGTCATCTGTCATCTGTCATCTGTCATCTGTCATCTGTCATCTGTCATCTGTCATCTGTCATCTGTCATCTGTCATCTGTCATCTGTCATCTGTCATCTGTCATCTGTCATCTGTCATCTGTCATCTGTCATCTGTCATCTGTCATCTGTCATCTGTCATCTGTCATCTGTCATGTGTCATCTGTCATCTGTCATTTGTCATCTGTCATCTGTCATTTGTCATTTGTCATCTGTCGTTTGTCATTTTTCATTTGTCATCTGTAATCTGTCATCTGTCATCTGTCATCTGTCATCTGTCATCTGTCATCTGTCATCTGTCATCTGTCATCTGTCATCTGTCATCTGTCATCTGTCATCTGTCATCTGTCATCTGTCATTTGTCATCTCTCATCTGCCATCTGTCATCTGTCATCAGACATCTGTCACCTGTCATTTGCCATCTGTCTTCTGTCATATGTCATCTGTCATATGTCAATTGCCATCTGTCGTCTGTCAACCGTCATTCGTCATCTGTCATCCGTCATCTGTCATCTGTCATCAGTCATGTGTCATCTGCCATGTGTCATGTGTCATCCGTCATCTGTCATCTGTCATCTTTCATCTGTCATCTGTCATCTGTCATCTGTCATCTGTCATCTGTCATCTGTCATCTGTCGTCTGTCATTTGTCATCGGTCATCTGTCATCTATCATCTATCATCTGTCATCTGTCATTTGTCATCTGTCATCTGTCATCTGTCATCTGTCATCTGTCATCTGTCATCTGTCATCTGTCATCTGTCATCTGTCATCTGTCATCTGTCATCTGTCATCTGTCATCTGTCATCTGTCATCTGTCATCTGTCATCTGTCATCTGTCATCTGTCATCTGTCATCTGTCATCTGTCATCTGTCATCTGTCATCTGTCATCTGTCATCTGTCATCTGTCATCTGTCATCTGTCATCTGTCATCTGTCATCTGTCATCTGTCATCTGTCATCTGTCATCTGTCATCTGTCATCTGTCATCTGTCATCTGTCATCTGTCATTTGTCATCTCTCATCTGCCATATGTCATCTGTCATCAGACATCTGTCACCTGTCATTTGCCATCTGTCTTCTGTCATATGTCATCTGTCATATGTCAATTGATATCTGTCGTCTGTCAACTGTCATTCGTCATCTGTCATCCGTCATCTGTCATCTGTCATCAGTCATGTGTCATCTGCCATGTGTCATGTGTCATCCGTCATCTGTCATCTGTCATCTGTCATCTGTCATCTGTCATCTGTCATCTGTCATTTGTCATCTGTCATCTGTCATCTGTCGTCTGTCATTTGTCATCGGTCATCTGTCATCTATCATCTATCATCTGTCATCTGTCATTTGTCATCTGTCATCTGTCATCTGTCATCTGTCATCTGTCATCTGTCATCTGTCATCTGTCATCTGTCATCTGTCATCTGTCATCTGTCGTCTGTCATCTGTCATTTGTCATCTCTCATCTGCCATCTGTCATCTGTCATCAGACATCTGTCACCTGTCATTTGCCATCTGTCTTCTGTCATATGTCATCTGTCATATGTCAATTGCCATCTGTCGTCTGTCAACTGTCATTCGTCATCTGTCATCCGTCATCTGTCATCTGTCATCAGTCATGTGTCATCTGCCATGTGTCATGTGTCATCCGTCATCTGTCATCTGTCATCTTTCATCTGTCATCTGTCATCTGTCATCTGTCATCTGTCATCTGTCATCTGTCATCTGTCGTCTGTCATTTGTCATCGGTCATCTGTCATCTATCATCTATCATCTGTCATCTGTCATTTGTCATCTGTCATCTGTCATCTGTCATCTGTCATCTGTCATCTGTCATCTGTCATCTGTCATCTGTCATCTGTCATCTGTCATCTCTCATCTGCCATCTGTCATCTGTCATCAGACATCTGTCACCTGTCATTTGCCATCTGTCTTCTGTCATATGTCATCTGTCATATGTCAATTGATATCTGTCGTCTGTCAACTGTCATTCGTCATCTGTCATCCGTCATCTGTCATCTGTCATCAGTCATGTGTCATCTGCCATGTGTCATGTGTCATCCGTCATCTGTCATCTGTCATCTGTCATCGGTCATCTGTCATCTATCATCTATCATCTGTCATCTGTCATTTGTCATCTGTCATCTGTCATCTGTCATCTGTCATTTGTCATCTGTCATCTGTCATCTGTCATCTGTCATCTGTCATCTGTCATCTGTCATCTGTCATCTGTCATTTGTCATCTCTCATCTGCCATCTGTCATCTGTCATCAGACATCTGTCACCTGTCATTTGCCATCTGTCTTCTGTCATATGTCATCTGTCATATGTCAATTGCCATCTGTCGTCTGTCAACTGTCATTCGTCATCTGTCATCCGTCATCTGTCATCTGTCATCAGTCATGTGTCATCTGCCATGTGTCATGTGTCATCCGTCATCTGTCATCTGTCATCTGTCATCTGTCATCTGTCATCTGTCATCTGTCATCTGTCATCTGTCATCTATCATCTATCATCTGTCATCTGTGATTTGTCATCTGTCATCTGTCATCTGTCATCTGTCATCTGTCATCTGTCATCTGTCATCTGTCATCTGTCATCTGTCATCTGTCATCTGTCATCTGTCATCTGTCATCTGTCATCTGTCATCTGTCATCTGTCATCTGTCATCTGTCATCTGTCATCTGTCATTTGTCATCTGTCATCTGTCATCTGTCATCTGTCATCTGTCATCCGTCATCTGTCATCAGTCATCTGTCATCTGCCATGTTTCATGTGTCATCTGTCATCTGTCATCTGTCATCTGTTATCTGTCATCTGTCATCTGTCAATTGTCATCTGTCGTCTGTCATCTGTCATCTGTCATCTGTCATCTGTCATCTGTCATCTGTCATCTGTCATCTGTCATCTGTCATCTGTCATCTGTCATCTGTCATCTGTCATCTGTCATCTGCCATGTTTCATGTGTCATCTGTCATCTGTCATCTGTCATCTGTCATCTGTTATCTGTCATCTGTCATCTGTCAATTGTCATCTGTCGTCTGTCATCTGTCATCTGTCATCTGTCATCTGTCATCTGTCATCTGTCATCTGTCATCTGTCATCTGTCATCTGTCATCTGTCATCTGTCATCTGTCATCTGTCATCTGTCATCTGTCACCTGTCATCTGTCATCTGTCATCTGTCATCTGTCATCTGTCATCTGTCATCTGTCATCTGTCATCTGTCATCTGTCATCTGTCATCTGTCGTCTGTCATCTGTCATCTGTCATTTGTCATCAGTCATCAGTCATCTGCCATGTGTCATTTGTCATCTGTCATCTGTCATCTGTCAACTATCCTCTGTCATCTGTCATCTGTCATCTGTTATCTGTCATCTGTCATCTGTCAATTGTCATCTGTCGTCTGTCATCTGTCATCTGTCATCTGTCATCTGTCATCTGTCAATTGTCATCTGTCGTCTGTCATCTGTCATCTGTCATCTGTCATCTGTCATCTGTCATCTGTCATCTGTCATCTGTCATCTGTCATCTGTCATCTGTCATCTGTCATCTGTCATCTGTCATCTGCCATGTTTCATGTGTCATCTGTCATCTGTCATCTGTCATCTGTTATCTGTCATCTGTCATCTGTCAATTGTCATCTGTCGTCTGTCATCTGTCATCTGTCATCTGTCATCTGTCATCTGTCATCTGTCATCTGTCATCTGTCATCTGTCATCTGTCATCTGTCATCTGTCATCTGTCATCTGTCATCTGTCATCTGTCACCTGTCATCTGTCATCTGTCATCTGTCATCTGTCATCTGTCATATGTCATCTGCCATGTGTCATGTTTAATCTGCCATCTGTCATCTGTCATCTGTCATCTGCCACATGTCATCTGTCATCTGTCATCTGTCATCTGTCATCTGTCATCTGTCATCTGTCATCTGTCATCTGTCATCTGTCATCTGTCATCTGTCAACTGTCATCTGTCATCTGTCATCTGTCATCTGTCATCTGTAATCTGTCATCTGTCATTTGTCATCTGTCATCTGTCATCTGTCATCTGTCATCTGTCATCTGTCATCTGTCATCTGTCATCTGTCACCTGTCATCTGTCATCTGTCATCTGTCATCTGTCATCTGTCATCTGTCATCTGTCATCTGTCATCTGTCATCTGTCATCTGTCATCTGTCGTCTGTCATCTGTCATCTGTCATTTGTCATCAGTCATCAGTCATCTGCCATGTGTCATTTGTCATCTGTCATCTGTCATCTGTCAACTATCCTCTGTCATCTGTCATCTGTCATCCGTCATTTGTCATCAGTCATCTGTCATCTGCCATGTTTCATCTGTCATCTGTCATCTGTTATCTGTCATCTGTCATCTGTCATCTGTCATCTGTCATCTGTCATCTGTCATTTGTCATCTGTCATCTATCATCTGTCATCTGTCATCTGTCATCTGTCATCTGTCATCTGTCATCTGTCATCTGTCATCTGTCATCTGTCATCTGTCATCTGTCATCTGTCATCTGCCATCTGTCATCTGTCATCTGTCATCTGTCATCTGTCATCTGTCATCTGTCATCTGTCATCTGTCATCTGTCATTTGTCATTTGTCTTCTGTCATCTGTCAACTGTCATCTGTCATCTGTCATATGTCATCTGTCATCTGTCATCTGTCATCTGTCATCTGTCATCATTCATCTGTTATCTGTCATCTGTCATAAGACACCTGACGTCTATCATCTGTCATCTGTCATCTGTTATCTGTTATCTGTCATCTGTCATCTGTCATCTGTCATCTGTAATCTGTCATCTGTCATTTGTCATCAGTCATCTGTCATCTGCCATGTTTCATCTGTCATCTGTCATCTGTTATCTGTCATCTGTCATCTGTCATCTGTCATCTGTCATCTGTCATCTGTCATCTGTCATCTGTCATCTGTCATCTGTCATCTGTCATCTGTCATCTGTCATCTGTCATCTGTCATCTGTCATCTGTCATCTGTCATCTGTCATCTGTCGTCTGTCATCTGTCATCTGTCATTTGTCATCAGTCATCAGTCATCTGCCATGTGTCATTTGTCATCTGTCATCTGTCATCTGTCAACTATCCTCTGTCATCTGTCATCTGTCATCCGTCATTTGTCATCAGTCATCTGTCATCTGCCATGTTTCATCTGTCATCTGTCATCTGTTATCTGTCATCTGTCATCTGTCATCTGTCATCTGTCATCTGTCATCTGTCATCTTTCATTTGTCATCTGTCATCTATCATCTGTCATCTGTCATCTGTCATCTGTCATCTGTCATCTGTCATCTGTCATCTGTCATCTGTCATCTGTCATCTGTCATCTGTCATCTGTCATCTGTCATCTGTCATCTGTCATCTGTCATCTGTCATCTGTCATCTGTCATCTGTCATCTGTCATCTGTCACCTGTCATCTGTCATCTGTCATCTGTCATCTGTCATCTGTCATCTGTCATCTGTCATCTGTCATCTGTCATCTGTCATCTGTCATCTGTCATCTGTCATTTGTCATCTGTCATCTGTCATCTGTCGTCTGTCATTTGTCATCGGTCATCTGTCATCTATCATCTATCATCTGTCATCTGTCATTTGTCATCTGTCATCTGTCATCTGTCATCTGTCATCTGTCATCTGTCATCTGTCATCTGTCATCTGTCATCTGTCATCTGTCATCTGTCGTCTGTCATCTGTCATTTGTCATCTCTCATCTGCCATCTGTCATCTGTCATCAGACATCTGTCACCTGTCATTTGCCATCTGTCTTCTGTCATATGTCATCTGTCATATGTCAATTGCCATCTGTCGTCTGTCAACTGTCATTCGTCATCTGTCATCCGTCATCTGTCATCTGTCATCAGTCATGTGTCATCTGCCATGTGTCATGTGTCATCCGTCATCTGTCATCTGTCATCTTTCATCTGTCATCTGTCATCTGTCATCTGTCATCTGTCATCTGTCATCTGTCATCTGTCGTCTGTCATTTGTCATCGGTCATCTGTCATCTATCATCTATCATCTGTCATCTGTCATTTGTCATCTGTCATCTGTCATCTGTCATCTGTCATCTGTCATCTGTCATCTGTCATCTGTCATCTGTCATCTGTCATCTGTCATCTCTCATCTGCCATCTGTCATCTGTCATCAGACATCTGTCACCTGTCATTTGCCATCTGTCTTCTGTCATATGTCATCTGTCATATGTCAATTGATATCTGTCGTCTGTCAACTGTCATTCGTCATCTGTCATCCGTCATCTGTCATCTGTCATCAGTCATGTGTCATCTGCCATGTGTCATGTGTCATCCGTCATCTGTCATCTGTCATCTGTCATCGGTCATCTGTCATCTATCATCTATCATCTGTCATCTGTCATTTGTCATCTGTCATCTGTCATCTGTCATCTGTCATTTGTCATCTGTCATCTGTCATCTGTCATCTGTCATCTGTCATCTGTCATCTGTCATCTGTCATCTGTCATTTGTCATCTCTCATCTGCCATCTGTCATCTGTCATCAGACATCTGTCACCTGTCATTTGCCATCTGTCTTCTGTCATATGTCATCTGTCATATGTCAATTGCCATCTGTCGTCTGTCAACTGTCATTCGTCATCTGTCATCCGTCATCTGTCATCTGTCATCAGTCATGTGTCATCTGCCATGTGTCATGTGTCATCCGTCATCTGTCATCTGTCATCTGTCATCTGTCATCTGTCATCTGTCATCTGTCATCTGTCATCTGTCATCTGTCATCTGTCATCTATCATCTATCATCTGTCATCTGTGATTTGTCATCTGTCATCTGTCATCTGTCATCTGTCATCTGTCATCTGTCATCTGTCATCTGTCATCTGTCATCTGTCATCTGTCATCTGTCATCTGTCATCTGTCATCTGTCATCTGTCATCTGTCATCTGTCATCTGTCATCTGTCATCTGTCATCTGTCATTTGTCATCTGTCATCTGTCATCTGTCATCTGTCATCTGTCATCCGTCATCTGTCATCAGTCATCTGTCATCTGCCATGTTTCATGTGTCATCTGTCATCTGTCATCTGTCATCTGTCATCTGTTATCTGTCATCTGTCATCTGTCAATTGTCATCTGTCGTCTGTCATCTGTCATCTGTCATCTGTCATCTGTCATCTGTCATCTGTCATCTGTCATCTGTCATCTGTCATCTGTCATCTGTCATCTGTCATCTGTCATCTGTCATCTGCCATGTTTCATGTGTCATCTGTCATCTGTCATCTGTCATCTGTCATCTGTTATCTGTCATCTGTCATCTGTCAATTGTCATCTGTCGTCTGTCATCTGTCATCTGTCATCTGTCATCTGTCATCTGTCATCTGTCATCTGTCATCTGTCATCTGTCATCTGTCATCTGTCATCTGTCATCTGTCATCTGTCATCTGTCATATGTCATCTGCCATGTGTCATGTTTAATCTGCCATCTGTCATCTGTCATCTGTCATCTGCCACATGTCATCTGTCATCTGTCATCTGTCATCTGTCATCTGTCATCTGTCATCTGTCATCTGTCATCTGTCATCTGTCATCTGTCATCTGTCAACTGTCATCTGTCATCTGTCATCTGTCATCTGTCATCTGTAATCTGTCATCTGTCATTTGTCATCTGTCATCTGTCATCTGTCATCTGTCATCTGTCATCTGTCATCTGTCATCTGTCATCTGTCACCTGTCATCTGTCATCTGTCATCTGTCATCTGTCATCTGTCATCT
This sequence comes from Condylostylus longicornis, assembly GCF_029603195.1. Classification (NCBI taxonomy): domain Eukaryota; kingdom Metazoa; phylum Arthropoda; class Insecta; order Diptera; family Dolichopodidae; genus Condylostylus; species Condylostylus longicornis. The sequence goes on along the minus strand of NW_026578021.1, from coordinate 1,817,494 downwards.
GTCATCTGTCATCTGTCATCTGTCATCTGTCATCTGTCATCTGTCGTCTGTCATCTGTCATCTGTCATTTGTCATCAGTCATCAGTCATCTGCCATGTGTCATTTGTCATCTGTCATCTGTCATCTGTCAACTATCCTCTGTCATCTGTCATCTGTCATCCGTCATTTGTCATCAGTCATCTGTCATCTGCCATGTTTCATCTGTCATCTGTCATCTGTTATCTGTCATCTGTCATCTGTCATCTGTCATCTGTCATCTGTCATCTGTCATTTGTCATCTGTCATCTATCATCTGTCATCTGTCATCTGTCATCTGTCATCTGTCATCTGTCATCTGTCATCTGTCATCTGTCATCTGTCATCTGTCATCTGTCATCTGTCATCTGTCATCTGTCATCTGTCATCTGTCATCTGTCATCTGTCATCTGTCATCTGTCATCTGTCATCTGTCATCTGTCATTTGTCATTTGTCTTCTGTCATCTGTCAACTGTCATCTGTCATCTGTCATATGTCATCTGTCATCTGTCATCTGTCATCTGTCATCTGTCATCATTCATCTGTTATCTGTCATCTGTCATAAGACACCTGACGTCTATCATCTGTCATCTGTCATCTGTTATCTGTTATCTGTCATCTGTCATCTGTCATCTGTCATCTGTAATCTGTCATCTGTCATTTGTCATCAGTCATCTGTCATCTGCCATGTTTCATCTGTCATCTGTCATCTGTTATCTGTCATCTGTCATCTGTCATCTGTCATCTGTCATCTGTCATCTGTCATCTGTCATCTGTCATCTGTCATCTGTCATCTGTCATCTGTCATCTGTCATCTGTCATCTGTCATCTGTCATCTGTCATCTGTCATCTGTCGTCTGTCATCTGTCATCTGTCATTTGTCATCAGTCATCAGTCATCTGCCATGTGTCATTTGTCATCTGTCATCTGTCATCTGTCAACTATCCTCTGTCATCTGTCATCTGTCATCCGTCATTTGTCATCAGTCATCTGTCATCTGCCATGTTTCATCTGTCATCTGTCATCTGTTATCTGTCATCTGTCATCTGTCATCTGTCATCTGTCATCTGTCATCTGTCATCTTTCATTTGTCATCTGTCATCTATCATCTGTCATCTGTCATCTGTCATCTGTCATCTGTCATCTGTCATCTGTCATCTGTCATCTGTCATCTGTCATCTGTCATCTGTCATCTGTCATCTGTCATCTGTCATCTGTCATCTGTCATCTGTCATCTGTCATCTGTCATCTGTCATCTGTCATCTGTCATCTGTCATCTGTCACCTGTCATCTGTCATCTGTCATCTGTCATCTGTCATCTGTCATCTGTCATCTGTCATCTGTCATCTGTCAACTGTCATCTGTCATCTGTCATATGTCATCTGTCATCTGTCATCTGTCATCTGTCATCTGTAATCTGTCATCTGTCATTTGTCATCTGTCATCTGTCATCTGTCATCTGTCATCTGTCATCTGTCATCTGTCATCTGTCATCTGTCATCTGTCATCTGTCACCTGTCATCTGTCATCTGTCATCTGTCATCTGTCATCTGTCATCTGTCATCTGTCATCTGTCATCTGTCATCTGTCATCTGTCATCTGTCATCTGTCATCTGTCATCTGTCATCTGTCATCTGTCATCTGTCGTCTGTCATCTGTCATCTGTCATTTGTCATCAGTCATCAGTCATCTGCCATGTGTCATTTGTCATCTGTCATCTGTCATCTGTCAACTATCCTCTGTCATCTGTCATCTGTCATCCGTCATTTGTCATCAGTCATCTGTCATCTGCCATGTTTCATGTGTCATCTGTCATCTGTTATCTGTCATCTGTCATCTGTCATCTGTCATCTGTCATCTGTCATCTGTCATTTGTCATCTGTCATCTATCATCTGTCATCTGTCATCTGTCATCTGTCATCTGTCATCTGTCATCTGTCATCTGTCATCTGTCATCTGTCATCTGTCATCTGTCATCTGTCATCTGTCATCTGTCATCTGTCATCTGTCATCTGTCATCTGTCATCTGTCATCTGTCATCTGTCATCTGTCATCTGTCATCTGTCATCTGTCACCTGTCATCTGTCATCTGTCATCATTCATCTGTTATCTGTCATCTGTCATATGACACCTGTCGTCTATCATCTGTCATCTGTTATCTGTCATCTGTCCTTTGTCATTTGTCATCTGCCATCTGCCATCTGTTATCTGTCATCTGTCGTATGTCACCTGTCACCTGTCGTCTATCATCTGTCATCTGTCATCTGTCATCAGTCATCAGTCATCTGCCATGTGTCATTTGTCATCTGTCATCTGTCATCTGTCATCTGTCAACTATCCTCTGTCATTTGTCATCTGTCATCTGTCGTCTGTCATCTGTCATCTGTCATCCGTCTTCTGTCATCTGTCATCTGTTATCTGTCATCTGTCATCTGTCATCAGTCATCTGTCATCTGTCATCTGTCATCTGTCATTTGTCATCTGTCATCTGTCATCTGTCATCTGTCATCTGTCATCTGTCATCTGTCATCTGTCATCTGTCATCTGTCATCTGTCATCTGTCATCTGTTATCTGTCATCTGTCATCTGTCATCTGTCATCTGTCATCTGTCAATTGTCATCTGTCGTCTGTCAACAGTCATTTGTCATCTGTCATCTGTCATCAGTCATCAGTCATCTGTAATCTGCCATTTGTCATCTGTCATCTGCCAATTGTCATCTGTCGTCTGTCAACTGTCATTTGTCATCTGTCATCTGTCATATAACATCTGCCATGTGCAAAGTGTCATCTGTCATTTGTCATCTGTCAATTGTCATCTGTCATCTGTCATCTGTCAAGTGTCATTTGTCATCTGTCATTTGTCATCAGTCATCTGTCATCTGCCATGTGTCATGTGTCGTCTGTCATCTGTCATCTGTCATCTGTCATCTGTCATCTATCAATTGTCATCTGTCGTATGTCAACTGTCATTTGTCATCTGTCATCTGCCATCTGTCATCTGTCAGCTGTCATCAGACGTCTGTCATCTGTCATCTGTCATTTGTCATCTGTCATCTGTCATCTGTCATCTGTCATCTGTCATCTGTCACCTGTCATCTGTCATCTGTCATCTGTCATCTGTTATCTGTCATCTGTCATCTGTCATCTGTCATCTGTCATCATTCATCTGTTATCTGTCATCTGTCATATGACACCTGACGTCTATCATCTGTCATCTGTCATCTGTTATCTGTTATCTGTCATCTGTCATCTGTCATCTGTCATCTGTCATCTGTAATCTGTCATCTGTCATTTGTCATCTGTCATCTGTCATCTGTCATCTGTCATCTGTCATCTGTCATCTGTCATCTGTCATCTGTCATCTGTCATCTGTCACCTGTCATCTGTCATCTGTCATCTGTCATCTGTCATCTGTCATCTGTCATCTGTCATCTGTCATCTGTCATCTGTCAACTGTCATCTGTCATCTGTCATATGTCATCTGTCATCTGTCATCTGTCATCTGTCATCTGTAATCTGTCATCTGTCATTTGTCATCTGTCATCTGTCATCTGTCATCTGTCATCTGTCATCTGTCATCTGTCATCTGTCATCTGTCACCTGTCATCTGTCATCTGTCATCTGTCATCTGTCATCTGTCATCTGTCATCTGTCATCTGTCATCTGTCATCTATCATCTGTCATCTGTCATCTGTCATCTGTCATCTGTCATCTGTCATCAGTCATCAGTCATCTGCCATGTGTCATTTGTCATCTGTCATCTGTCATCTGTCAACTATCCTCTGTCATCTGTCATCTGTCATCCGTCATTTGTCATCAGTCATCTGTCATCTGCCATGTTTCATGTGTCATCTGTCATCTGTTATCTGTCATCTGTCATCTGTCATCTGTCATCTGTCATCTGTCATCTGTCATTTGTCATCTGTCATCTATCATCTGTCATCTGTCATCTGTCATCTGTCATCTGTCATCTGTCATCTGTCATCTGTTATCTGTCATCTGTCATCTGTCATCTGTCATCTGTCATCTATCATCTGTCATCTGTCATCTGTCATCTGTCATCTGTCATCTGTCATCTGTCATCTGTCATCTGTCACCTGTCATCTGTCATCTGTCATCATTCATCTGTTATCTGTCATCTGTCATATGACACCTGTCGTCTATCATCTGTCATCTGTTATCTGTCATCTGTCCTTTGTCATTTGTCATCTGCCATCTGCCATCTGTTATCTGTCATCTGTCGTATGTCACCTGTCACCTGTCGTCTATCATCTGTCATCTGTCATCTGTCATCAGTCATCAGTCATCTGCCATGTGTCATTTGTCATCTGTCATCTGTCATCTGTCATCTGTCAACTATCCTCTGTCATTTGTCATCTGTCATCTGTCGTCTGTCATCTGTCATCTGTCATCCGTCTTCTGTCATCTGTCATCTGTTATCTGTCATCTGTCATCTGTCATCAGTCATCTGTCATCTGTCATCTGTCATCTGTCATTTGTCATCTGTCATCTGTCATCTGTCATCTGTCATCTGTCATCTGTCATCTGTCATCTGTCATCTGTCATCTGTCATCTGTTATCTGTCATCTGTCATCTGTCATCTGTCATCTGTCATCTGTCAATTGTCATCTGTCGTCTGTCAACAGTCATTTGTCATCTGTCATCTGTCATCAGTCATCAGTCATCTGTAATCTGCCATTTGTCATCTGTCATCTGCCAATTGTCATCTGTCGTCTGTCAACTGTCATTTGTCATCTGTCATCTGTCATATAACATCTGCCATGTGCAAAGTGTCATCTGTCATTTGTCATCTGTCAATTGTCATCTGTTATCTGTCATCTGTCAAGTGTCATTTGTAATCTGTCATTTGTCATCAGTCATCTGTCATCTGACATGTGTCATGTGTCATCTGTCATCTGTCATCTGTCATCTGTCATCTGTCATCTATCAATTGTCATCTGTCGTATGTCAACTGTCATTTGTCATCTGTCATCTGCCATCTGTCATCTGTCAGCTGTCATCAGACGTCTGTCATCTGTCATATGTCATCTGTTTTCTGTCATATGTCATCTGTCATATGTCATCTGTCATCTGTCATCTGCCATCTGTCATCTGTCACCTGTTATCTGTCATCTGTCATCTGTCATCTGTCATCTGTCATCTGTCATCTGTCATCTGTCAACTGTAACTTGTCATCTGTCATCAGTCATCATTCATCTGCCAAGTGTCAAGTGTCATCTGTCATCTGTCATCTGTCATCTGTCATCTGTCAATTGGCATCTTTCGTCTGTCAACTGTCATGTTGTCATCTGTCATCTGCCATGTGTCATCTGTCATCAGACATCTGTCATCTGTCATCTATCCTCTGTCATATGTCATATGTCATCTGTCATCTGTCATCTGTCATCTGTCACCTGTCATCTGTCATCTGTCATCTGTCATCTGTCATCTGTCATCTGTCATCTGTCATCTGTCATCTGTCATCTGTCATCTGTCATCTGTCATCTGTGATCTGTCAATTGTCATCTGTCGTCTGTCAACAGTCATTTGTCATCTGTCATCTGTCATCCGTCATCTGTCATCAGTTATCTGTCATATGCCATGTGTCATGTGTCATCTGTCATCTGTCATCTGTCACCTGTCATCTGTCATCTGTCATCTGTCATCTGTCATCTGTCATCTGTCAATTGTCATCTGTCGTCTGTCATCTGTCATCTGTCATCTGTCATCTGTCATCTGTCATCTGTCATCTGTCATCTGTCATCTGTCATCTGTCATCTTTCATCTGTCATCTGTCATCTGTCATCTGTCATCTGTCATCTGTCATCTGTCATCTGTCATTTGTCATCTCTCATCTGCCATCTGTCATCTGTCATCAGACATCTGTCACCTGTCATTTGCCATCTGTCTTCTGTCATATGTCATCTGTCATATGTCAATTGCCATCTGTCGTCTGTCAACTGTCATTCGTCATCTGTCATCCGTCATCTGTCATCTGTCATCAGTCATGTGTCATCTGCCATGTGTCATGTGTCATCCGTCATCTGTCATCTGTCATCTGTCATCTGTCATCTGTCATCTGTCATCTGTCATCTGTCATCTGTCCTCTGTCGTCTGTCATTTGTCATCGGTCATCTGTCATCTATCATCTATCATCTGTCATCTGTCATTTGTCATCTGTCATCTGTCATCTGTCATCTGTCATCTGTCATCTGTCATCTGTCATCTGTCATCTGTCATCTGTCATCTGTCATCTGTCATCTGTCATCTGTCATCTGTCATCTGTCATCTGTCGTCTGTCATTTGTCATCGGTCATCTGTCATCTATCATCTATCATCTGTCATCTGTCATTTGTCATCTGTCATCTGTCATCTGTCATCTGTCATCTGTCATCTGTCATCTGTCATCTGTCATCTGTCATCTGTCATCTGTCATCTGTCATCTGTCATCTGTCATCTGTCATCTGTCATCTGTCATCTGTCATCTGTCATCTGTCATCTGTCATCTGTCATCTGTCATCTGTCATCTGTCATCTGTCATCTGTCATCTGTCATCTGTCATCTGTCATTTGTCATCTGTCATCTGTCATCTGTCATCTGTCATCCGTCATCTGTCATCAGTCATCTGTCATCTGCCATGTTTCATGTGTCATCTGTCATCTGTCATCTGTTATCTGTCATCTGTCATCTGTCAATTGTCATCTGTCGTCTGTCATCTGTCATCTGTCATCTGTCATCTGTCATCTGTCATCTGTCATCTGTCATCTGTCATCTGTCATCTGTCATCTGTCATCTGTCATCTGTCATCTGTCATCTGTCATCTGTCATCTGTCATCTGTCATCTGTCATCTGTCATATGTCATCTGCCATGTGTCATGTTTAATCTGCCATCTGTCATCTGTCATCTGTCATCTGCCACATGTCATCTGTCATCTGTCATCTGTCATCTGTCATCTGTCATCTGTCATCTGTCATCTGTCATCTGTCATCTGTCATCTGTCATCTGTCATCTGTCATCTGTCAACTGTCATCTGTCATCTGTCATCTGTCATCTGTCATCTGTAATCTGTCATCTGTCATTTGTCATCTGTCATCTGTCATCTGTCATCTGTCATCTGTCATCTGTCATCTGTCATCTGTCATCTGTCACCTGTCATCTGTCATCTGTCATCTGTCATCTGTCATCTGTCATCTGTCATCTGTCATCTGTCATCTGTCATCTGTCATCTGTCATCTGTTATCTGTCATCTGTCATCTGTCATCTGTCGTCTGTCATCTGTCATCTGTCATTTGTCATCAGTCATCAGTCATCTGCCATGTGTCATTTGTCATCTGTCATCTGTCATCTGTCAACTATCCTCTGTCATCTGTCATCTGTCATCCGTCATTTGTCATCAGTCATCTGTCATCTGCCATGTTTCATGTGTCATCTGTCATCTGTTATCTGTCATCTGTCATCTGTCATCTGTCATCTGTCATCTGTCATCTGTCATCTGTCATTTGTCATCTGTCATCTATCATCTGTCATCTGTCATCTGTCATCTGTCATCTGTCATCTGTCATCTGTCATCTGTCATCTGTCATCTGTCATCTGTCATCTGTCATCTGTCATCTGTCATCTGTCATCTGTCATCTGTCGTCTGTCATCTGTCATCTGTCATTTGTCATCAGTCATCAGTCATCTGCCATGTGTCATTTGTCATCTGTCATCTGTCATCTGTCAACTATCCTCTGTCATCTGTCATCTGTCATCCGTCATTTGTCATCAGTCATCTGTCATCTGCCATGTTTCATGTGTCATCTGTCATCTGTTATCTGTCATCTGTCATCTGTCATCTGTCATCTGTCATCTGTCATCTGTCATCTGTCATCTGTCATTTGTCATCTGTCATCTATCATCTGTCATCTGTCATCTGTCATCTGTCATCTGTCATCTGTCATCTGTCATCTGTCATCTGTCATCTGTCATCTGTCATCTGTCATCTGTCATCTGTCATCTGTCATCTGTCATCTGTCATCTGTCATCTGTCATTTGTCATTTGTCTTCTGTCATCTGTCAACTGTCATCTGTCATCTGTCATATGTCATCTGTCATCTGTCATCTGTCATCTGTCATCTGTCATCATTCATCTGTTATCTGTCATCTGTCATCTGTCATCTGTCATCCGTCATTTGTCATCAGTCATCTGTCATCTGCCATGTTTCATGTGTCATCTGTCATCTGTTATCTGTCATCTGTCATCTGTCATCTGTCATCTGTCATCTGTCATCTGTCATCTGTCATTTGTCATCTGTCATCTATCATCTGTCATCTGTCATCTGTCATCTGTCATCTGTCATCTGTCATCTGTCATCTGTCATCTGTCATCTGTCATCTGTCATCTGTCATCTGTCATCTGTCATCTGTCATCTGTCATCTGTCATCTGTCATCTGTCATCTGTCATTTGTCATTTGTCTTCTGTCATCTGTCAACTGTCATCTGTCATCTGTCATATGTCATCTGTCATCTGTCATCTGTCATCTGTCATCATTCATCTGTTATCTGTCATCTGTCATATGACACCTGACGTCTATCATCTGTCATCTGTCATCTGTTATCTGTTATCTGTCATCTGTCATCTGTCATCTGTCATCTGTAATCTGTCATCTGTCATTTGTCATCTGTCATCTGTCATCTGTCATCTGTCATCTGTCATCTGTCATCTGTCATCTGTCATCTGTCACCTGTCATCTGTCATCTGTCATCTGTCATCTGTCATCTGTCATCTGTCATCTGTCATCTGTCATCTGTCATCTGTCATCATTCATCTGTTATCTGTCATCTGTCATATGACACCTGACGTCTATCATCTGTCATCTGTCATCTGTTATCTGTCATCTGTCATCTGTCATCTGTCATCTGTAATCTGTCATCTGTCATTTGTCATCTGTCATCTGTCATCTGTCATCTGTCATCTGTCATCTGTCATCTGTCATCTGTCATCTGTCATCTGTCACCTGTCATCTGTCATCTGTCATCTGTCATCTGTCATCTGTCATCTGTCATCTGTCATCTGTCATCTGTCATCTGTCAACTGTCATCTGTCATCTGTCATATGTCATCTGTCATCTGTCATCTGTCATCTGTCATCTGTAATCTGTCATCTGTCATTTGTCATCTGTCATCTGTCATCTGTCATCTGTCATCTGTCATCTGTCATCTGTCATCTGTCATCTGTCATCTGTCACCTGTCATCTGTCATCTGTCATCTGTCATCTGTCATCTGTCATCTGTCACCTGTCATCTGTCATCTGTCATCTGTCATCTGTCATCTGTCATCTGTCATCTGTCATCTGTCGTCTGTCATCTGTCATCTGTCATTTGTCATCAGTCATCAGTCATCTGCCATGTGTCATTTGTCATCTGTCATCTGTCATCTGTCAACTATCCTCTGTCATCTGTCATCTGTCATCCGTCATTTGTCATCAGTCATCTGTCATCTGCCATGTTTCATGTGTCATCTGTCATCTGTTATCTGTCATCTGTCATCTGTCATCTGTCATCTGTCATCTGTCATTTGTCATCTGTCATCTATCATCTGTCATCTGTCATCTGTCATCTGTCATCTGTCATCTGTCATCTGTCATCTGTCATCTGTCATCTGTCATCTGTCATCTGTCATCTGTCATCTGTCATCTGTCATCTGTCATCTGTCATCTGTCATCTGTCATCTGTCATCTGTCATCTGTCATCTGTCATCTGTCACCTGTCATCTGTCATCTGTCATCATTCATCTGTTATCTGTCATCTGTCATATGACACCTGTCGTCTATCATCTGTCATCTGTTATCTGTCATCTGTCCTTTGTCATTTGTCATCTGCCATCTGCCATCTGTTATCTGTCATCTGTCGTATGTCACCTGTCACCTGTCGTCTATCATCTGTCATCTGTCATCTGTCATCAGTCATCAGTCATCTGCCATGTGTCATTTGTCATCTGTCATCTGTCATCTGTCATCTGTCAACTATCCTCTGTCATTTGTCATCTGTCATCTGTCGTCTGTCATCTGTCATCTGTCATCCGTCTTCTGTCATCTGTCATCTGTTATCTGTCATCTGTCATCTGTCATCAGTCATCTGTCATCTGTCATCTGTCATCTGTCATTTGTCATCTGTCATCTGTCATCTGTCATCTGTCATCTGTCATCTGTCATCTGTCATCTGTCATCTGTCATCTGTTATCTGTCATCTGTCATCTGTCATCTGTCATCTGTCATCTGTCAATTGTCATCTGTCGTCTGTCAACAGTCATTTGTCATCTGTCATCTGTCATCAGTCATCAGTCATCTGTAATCTGCCATTTGTCATCTGTCATCTGCCAATTGTCATCTGTCGTCTGTCAACTGTCATTTGTCATCTGTCATCTGTCATATAACATCTGCCATGTGCAAAGTGTCATCTGTCATTTGTCATCTGTCAATTGTCATCTGTCATCTGTCATCTGTCAAGTGTCATTTGTCATCTGTCATTTGTCATCAGTCATCTGTCATCTGCCATGTGTCATGTGTCATCTGTCATCTGTCATCTGTCATCTGTCATCTGTCATCTGTCATCTGTCATCTGTCATCTATCAATTGTCATCTGTCGTATGTCAACTGTCATTTGTCATCTGTCATCTGCCATCTTTCATCTGTCAGCTGTCATCAGACGTCTGTCATCTGTCATATGTCATCTGTTTTCTGTCATATGTCATCTGTCATATGTCATCTGTCATCTGTCATCTGCCATCTGTCATCTGTCATCTGTTATCTGTCATCTGTCATCTGTCATCTGTCATCTGTCATCTGTCATCTGTCATCTGTCAACTGTAACTTGTCATCTGTCATCAGTCATCATTCATCTGCCAAGTGTCAAGTGTCATCTGTCATCTGTCATCTGTCATCTGTCATCTGTCATCTGTCAATTGGCATCTTTCGTCTGTCAACTGTCATGTTGTCATCTGTCATCTGCCATGTGTCATCTGTCATCAGACATCTGTCATCTGTCATCTATCCTCTGTCATATGTCATATGTCATCTGTCATCTGTCATCTGTCATCTGTCATCTGTCATCTGTCATCTGTCATCTGTCATCTGTCATCTGTCATCTGTCATCTGTCATCTGTCATCTGTCATCTGTCATCTGTCATCTGTCATCTGTCATCTGTCATCTGTCATCTGTCATCTGTCATCTGTCAATTGTCATCTGTCGTCTGTCAACAGTCATTTGTCATCTGTCATCTGTCATCCGTCATTTGTCATCAGTTATCTGTCATATGCCATGTGTCATGTGTCATCTGTCATCTGTCATCTGTCACCTGTCATCTGTCATCTGTCATCTGTCATCTGTCAATTGTCATCTGTCGTCTGTCATCTGTCATCTGTCATCTGTCATCTGTCATCTGTCATCTGTCATCTGTCATCTGTCATCTGTCATCTGTCATCTGTCATCTGTCATCTGTCATCTGTCATCTGTCATCTGTCATCTGTCATCTGTCATCTGTCATCTGTCATCTGTCATCTGTCATCTGTCACCTGTCATATGTCATCTGCCATGTGTCATGTTTAATCTGCCATCTGTCATCTGTCATTTGTCATCTAACACCTGTCATCTGTCATCTGTCATCTGTCATCCGTCATCTGTCATCTGTCATCTGTCATCTGTCATCTGTCATCTGTCATCTGTCATCTGTCATCTGTCATCTGTCATCTGTCATCTGTCATCTGTCATCTGTCATCTGTCATCTGTCATCTGTCATCTGTCATCTGTCATCTGTCATCTGTCATCTATCATCTGTCATCTGTCATCTGTCATCTGTCATCTGTCATCTGTCATCTGTCATCTGTCATCTGTCATCTGTCATCTGTCATCTGTCATCTATCATCTGTCATCTGTCTTCTGTCATCTGTCATCTGTCATCTGTCATCTGTCATCTGTCATCTGTCATCTGTCATCTGTCATCTGTCATCTGTCATCTGTCATCTGTCATCTGGCAATTGGCATCTGTCGTCTGCCAACTGTCATGTGTTCATCTGTCATCTGCCATGTGTCATCTGTCATCTTACATCAGACATCTGTCATCTGTCATCTGTCTTCTGTCATATGTCATCTGTCATCTGTCATCTGTCATCTGTCATCTGTCATCTGTCATCCGTCATCTGTCATCAGTCATCTGTCATCTGCCATGTGTCATGTGTCATGTGTCATCTGTCATCTGTCATCTGTCATCTGTCATCTGTCATCTGTCATTTGTCATCTGTCAATTGTCATCTGTCGTGTGTCATCTGTCATCTGTCATCTGTCATCTGTTATCTGTCATCTGTCATCTGTCATCTGTCATCTGTCATCTGTCATTTGTCATCTGTCAATTGTCATCTGTCGTCTGTCATCTGTCATCTGTCATCTGTCATCTGTCATCTGTCATCTGTCATCTGTCATCTGTCATCTGTCATCTGTCATCTGTCATCTGTCATCTGTCATCTGTCATCTGTCATCTGTCATCTGTCATCTGTCATCTGTCATCTGTCATCTGTCATCTGTCATCTGTCATCTGTCATCTGTCATCTGTCATCTGTCATCTGGCATCTGTCATCTGTCATCTGTCATCTGTCATCTGTCATCTGTCATCTGTCATCTGTCATCTGTCATCTGTCATCTGTCATCTGTCATCTGTCAATTGTCATCTGTCGTCTGTCAACAGTCATTTGTCATTTGTCATCTGTCATCCCTCATCTGTCATCAGTCATCTGTCATATGCCATGTGTCATCTGTCATCTGTCACCTGTCATCTGTCATCTGTCATCTGTCATCTGTCATCTTTCAATTGTCAGCTGTCGTCTGTCATCTGTCATCTGTCATCTGTCATCTGTCATCTGTCATCTGTCATCTGTCATCTGTCATCTGTCATCTGTCATCTGTCATCTGTCATCTGTCATCTGTCATCTGTCATCTGTCATCTGTCATCTGTCATCTGTCATCTGTCATCTGTCACCTGTCATATGTCATCTGCCATGTGTCATGTTTAATCTGCCATCTGTCATCTGTCATTTGTCATCTAACACCTGTCATCTGTCATCTGTCATCTGTCATCCGTCATCTGTCATCTGTCATCTGTCATCTGTCATCTGTCATCTGTCATCTGTCATCTGTCATCTGTCATCTGTCATCTGTCATCTGTCATCTGTCATCTGTCATCTGTCATCTGTCATCTGTCATCTGTCATCTGTCATCTGTCATCTGTCATCTGTCATCTGTCATCTGTCATCAGTCATCTGTCATCTGTCATCTGTCATCTGTCATCTATCATCTGTCCTCTGTCATCTGTCATCTGTCATCTGTCATCTGTCATCTGTCATCTGTCATCTGTCATCTGTCATCTGTCATCTGTCATCTGTCATCTGTCATCTGTCATCTGTCAATTGGCATCTGTCGTCTGCCAACTGTCATGTTTTCATCTGTCATCTGCCATGTGTCATCTGTCATCTTACATCAGACATCTGTCATCTGTCATCTGTCTTCTGTCATATGTCATCTGTCATCTGTCATCTGTCATCTGTCTTCTGTCATCTGTCATCTGTCATCTGTCATCTGTCATCCGTCATCTGTCATCAGTCATCTGTCATCTGCCATGTGTCATGTGTCATCTGTCATCTGTCATCTGTCATCTGTCATCTGTCATTTGTCATCTGTCAATTGTCATCTGTCGTCTGTCATCTGTCATCTGTCATCTGTCATCTGTCATCTGTCATCTGTCATCTGTCATCTGTCATCTGTCATCTGTCATCTGTCATCTGTCATCTGTCATCTGTCATCTGTCATCTGTCATCTGTCATCTGTCATCTGTCATATGTCATCTGCCATGTGTCATGTTTACTCTGCCATCTGTCATCTGTCATCTGTCATCTGTCATCTGTCATCTGTCATCTGTCATCTGTCATCTATCATCTGTCATCTGTCATCTGTCATCTGTCATCTGTCATCTGTCATCTGTCATCTGTCATCTGTCATCTTTCATCTGTCATCTGTCATCTGTCAATTGGCATCTGTCGTCTGCCAACTGTCATGTTTTCATCTGTCATCTGCCATGTGTCATCTGTCATCTGTCATCAGACATCTGTCATCTGTCATTTGTCATCTGTCTTCTGTCAACTGTCATCTGTCTTCTGTCATCTGTCATCTGTCATCTGTCATCTGTCATCTGTCATCTGTCATCTGTCACCTGTCATCTGTCATCTCTCATCTCTCATCTGTCATCTGTCATCTGTCATCTGTCATCTGTCATCTGTCATCTGTCATCTGTCATCTGTCATCTGTCATCTGTCATCTGTCATCTGTCATCTGTCATCTGTCATCTGTCATTTGTCATCTGTCATCTGTCATCTGTCATCTGTCATCTGTCATCTGTCATCTGTCATCTGTCATCTGTCATCTGTCATATGTCATCTGCCATGTGTCATGTTTAATCTGCCATCTGTCACCTGTCATCTGTCATCTGCCACCTGTCATCTGTCATCTGTCATCTGTCATCTGTCATCTGTCATCTGTCATCTGTCATCTGGCATCTGTCATCTGTCATCTGTCATCTGTCATCTGTCATCTGTCATCTGTCATCTGTCATCTGTCATCTGTCATCTGTCATCTGTCATCTGTCATCTGTCATCTGTCATCTGTCATCTGTCATCTCTCATCTGTCATCTGTCATCTGTCATCTGTCATCTGTCATTTGTCATCTGTCATCTGTCATCTGTCATCTGTCATCTGTCATCTGTCATCTGTCATCTGTCATCTGTCATCTGTCATCTGTCATCTGTCATCTGTCATCTGTCATCTGTCATCTGTCATCTGTCATCTTACATTTGTCATCTGTCATTTGTCATCTGTCATCTGTCTTCTGTCATCTGTCATCTGTCATCTGTCATCTGTCATCTGTCATCTGTCATCTGTCTTCTGTCATCTGTCATCTGTCATCTGTCATCTGTCATCTGTCATCTGTCATCTGTCATCTGTCATCTGTCATCTGTCATCTGTCATCTGTCATCTGTCATCTGTCATCTGTCATCTGTCATCTGTCATCTCTCATCTGTCATCTGTCATCTGCCATCTGTCATCTGTCATCTGTCATCTGTCATCTGTCATCTGTCATCTGTCATCTGTCATCTGTCATCTGTCAACTGTCATCTGTCTTCTGTCATCTGTCATCTGTCATCTGTCATCGGTCATCTGTCATCTGTCATCTGTCATCTGTCATCTGTCATCTGTCATCTGACATCTGTCATCTGTCATCTGTCATCTGTCATCTGTCATCTGTCATCTGTCATCTGTCATCTGTCATCTGTCATCTGTCATCTGTCATCTGTCATCTGTCATCTGTCATCTGTCATCTGTCATCTGTCATCTGTCATCTGTCATCTGTCATCTGTCATCTGTCATCTGTCATCTGTCATCTGTCATCTGTCATCTGTCATCTGTCATCTGTCATCTGTCATCTGTCATCTGTCATCTGTCATCTGTCATCTGTCATCTGTCATCTGTCATCTGTCATCTGTCATCTGTCATTTATTATCTGTCATCTGTCATCTGTCATCTGTCATCTGTCATCTGTCATCTGTCATCTGTCATCTGTCATCTGTCATCTGTCATCTGTCATCTGTCATCTGTCATCTGTCATCTGTCATCTGTCATCTGTCATCTGTCATCTGCCATCTGTCATCTGTCATCTGTCATCTGTCATCTGTCATCTGTCATCTTTCATCTGTCATCTGTCATCTGTCAACTGTCATCTGTCTTCTGTCATCTGTCATCTGTCATCTGTCATCTGTCATCTGTCATCTGTCATCTGTCATCTGTCATCTGTCATCTGTCATCTGTCATCTGTCATCTGTCATCTGTCATCTGTCATCTGTCATCTGTCATCTGTCATCTGTCATCTGTCATCTCTCATCTGTCATCTGTCATCTGTCATCCGTCATCTGTCATCTGTCATCTGTCATCGGTCATCTGTCATCTGTCATCTGTCATCTGTCATCTGTCATCTGTCATCTGACATCTGTCATCTGTCATCTGTCATCTGTCATCTGTCATCTGTCATCTGTCATCTGTCATCTGTCATCTGTCATCGGTCATCTGTCATCTGTCATCTGTCATCTCTCATCTGTCATCTGTCATCTGACATCTGTCATCTGTCATCTGTCATCTGTCATCTGTCATCTGTCATCTGTCATCTGTCATCTGTCATCTGTCATCTGACATCTGTCATCTGTCATCTGTCATCTGTCATCTGTCATCTGTCATCTGTCATCTGTCATCTGTCATCTGTCATCTGTCATCTGTCATCTGTCATTTATTATCTGTCATCTGTCATCTGTCATCTGTCATCTCTCATCTGTCATCTGTCATCTGCCATCTGTCATCTGTCATCTGTCATCTGTCATCTGTCATCTGTCATCTTTCATCTGTCATCTGTCATCTGTCATCTGTCAACTGGCATCTGTCTTCTGTCATCTGTCATCTGTCATCTGTCATCTGTCATCTGTCATCTGTCATCTGTCATCTGTCATCTGTCATCTGTCATCTGTCATCTGTCATCTGTCATCTGTCATCTGTCATCTGTCATCTGTCATCTGTCATCTGTCATCTGTCATCTGTCATCTGTCATCTGTCATCTGTCATCTTTCATCTGTCATCTGTCATCTGTCAATTGGCATCTGTCGTCTGCCAACTGTCATGTTTTCATCTGTCATCTGCCATGTGTCATCTGTCATCTGTCATCAGACATCTGTCATCTGTCATTTGTCATCTGTCTTCTGTCAACTGTCATCTGTCTTCTGTCATCTGTCATCTGTCATCTGTCATCTGTCATCTGTCATCTGTCATCTGTCACCTGTCATCTGTCATCTCTCATCTGTCATCTGTCATCTGTCATCTGTCATCTGTCATCTGTCATCTGTCATCTGTCATCTGTCATCTGTCATCTGTCATCTGTCATCTGTCATCTGTCATCTGTCATCTGTCATCTGTCATCTGTCATCTGTCATCTGTCATCTGTCATTTGTCATCTGTCATCTGTCATCTGTCATCTGTCATCTGTCATCTGTCATCTGTCATCTGTCATCTGTCATCTGTCATCTGTCATCTGTCATCTGTCATATGTCATCTGCCATGTGTCATGTTTAATCTGCCATCTGTCACCTGTCATCTGTCATCTGCCACCTGTCATCTGTCATCTGTCATCTGTCATCTGTCATCTGTCATCTGTCATCTGTCATCTGTCATCTGTCATCTGTCATCTGTCATCTGTCATCTGTCATCTGTCATCTGTCATCTGTCATCTGTCATCTGTCATCTGTCATCTGTCATCTGTCATCTGTCATCTGTCATCTGTCATCTGTCATCTCTCATCTGTCATCTGTCATCTGTCATCTGTCATCTGTCATCTGTCATTTGTCATCTGTCATCTGTCATCTGTCATCTGTCATCTGTCATCTGTCATCTGTCATCTGTCATCTGTCATCTGTCATCTGTCATCTGTCATCTGTCATCTGTCATCTGTCATCTGTCATCTGTCATCTGTCATCTGTCATCTGTCATCTGTCATCTGTCATCTGTCATCTGTCATTTGTCATCTGTCATCTGTCTTCTGTCATCTGTCATCTGTCATCTGTCATCTGTCATCTGTCATCTGTCATCTGTCTTCTGTCATCTGTCATCTGTCATCTGTCATCTGTCATCTGTCATCTGTCATCTGTCATCTGTCATCTGTCATCTGTCATCTGTCATCTGTCATCTGTCATCTGTCATCTGTCATCTGTCATCTGTCATCTGTCATCTCTCATCTGTCATCTGTCATCTGCCATCTGTCATCTGTCATCTGTCATCTGTCATCTGTCATCTGTCATCTGTCATCTGTCATCTGTCATCTGTCATCTGTCATCGGTCATCTGTCATCTGTCATCTGTCATCTGTCAACTGTCATCTGTCTTCTGTCATCTGTCATCTGTCATCTGTCATCGGTCATCTGTCATCTGTCATCTGTCATCTGTCATCTGTCATCTGTCATCTGTCATCTGACATCTGTCATCTGTCATCTGTCATCTGTCATCTGTCATCTGTCATCTGTCATCTGTCATCTGTCATCTGTCATCTGTCATCTGTCATCTGTCATCTGTCATCTGTCATCTGTCATCTGTCATCTGTCATCCGTCATCTGTCATCTGTCATCTGTCATTTGTCATCTGTCATCTGTCATCTGTCATCTGTCATCTGTCATCTGTCATCTGTCATCTGTCATCTGTCATCTGTCATATGTCATCTGCCATGTGTCATGTTTAATCTGCCATCTGTCACCTGTCATCTGTCATCTGCCACCTGTCATCTGTCATCTGTCATCTGTCATCTGTCATCTGTCATCTGTCATCTGTCATCTGTCATCTGTCATCTGTCATCTGTCATCTGTCATCTGTCATCTGTCATCTGTCATCTGTCATCTGTCATCTGTCATCTGTCATCTGTCATCTGTCATCTGTCATCTGTCATCTGTCATCTGTCATCTCTCATCTGTCATCTGTCATCTGTCATCTGTCATCTGTCATCTGTCATTTGTCATCTGTCATCTGTCATCTGTCATCTGTCATCTGTCATCTGTCATCTGTCATCTGTCATCTGTCATCTGTCATCTGTCATCTGTCATCTGTCATCTGTCATCTGTCATCTGTCATCTGTCATCTGTCATCTGTCATCTGTCATCTGTCATCTGTCATCTGTCATCTGTCATCTGTCATCTGTCATCTGTCATCTGTCATCTGTCATCTGTCATCTGTCATCTGTCATCTGTCATCTGTCATCTGTCATCTGTCAACTGTCATCTGTCTTCTGTCATCTGTCATCTGTCATCTGTCATCGGTCATCTGTCATCTGTCATCTGTCATCTGTCATCTGTCATCTGTCATCTGTCATCTGTCATCTGACATCTGTCATCTGTCATCTGTCATCTGTCATCTGTCATCTGTCATCTGTCATCTGTCATCTGTCATCTGTCATCTGTCATCTGTCATCTGTCATCTGTCATCTGTCATCTGTCATCTGTCATCTGTCATCTGTCATCTGTCATCTGTCATCTGTCATCTGTCATCTGTCATCTGTCATCTGTCATCTGACATCTGTCATCTGTCATCTGTCATCTGTCATCTGTCATCTGTCATCTGTCATCTGTCATCTGTCATCTGTCATCTGTCATCTGTCATTTATTATCTGTCATCTGTCATCTGTCATCTGTCATCTGTCATCTGTCATCAGTCATCTGCCATGTGTCTTTTGTCATCTGTCATCTGTCATCTGTCATCTGTCATCTGTCATCTGTCATCTGTCATCTGTCATCTGTCATCTGTCATCTGTCATCTGTCATCTGTCATCTGTCATCTGTCATCTGTCATCTGTCATCTCTCATCTGTCATCTGTCATCTGCCATCTGTCATCTGTCATCTGTCATCTGTCATCTGTCATCTGTCATCTGTCATCTGTCATCTTTCATCTGTCATCTGTCATCTGTCAACTGTCATCTGTCTTCTGTCATCTGTCATCTGTCATCTGTCATCTGTCATCTGTCATCTGTCATCTGTCATCTGTCATCTGTCATCTGTCATCTGTCATCTGTCATCTGTCATCTGTCATCTGTCATCTGTCATCTGTCATCTGTCATCTGTCATCTCTCATCTGTCATCTGTAATCTGTCATCTGTCATCTGTCATCTGTCATCTGTCATCTGTCATCTGTCATCTGTCATCTGTCATCTGTCATCTGTCATCTGTCATCTGTCATCTGTCATCTGTCATCTGTCATCTGTCATCTGTCATCTGTCATCTGTCATCTGTCATCTGTCATCTGTCATCTGTCATCTGTCATCTGTCATCTGTCATCTGTCATCTGTCATCTGTCATCTGTCATCTGTCATCTGTCATCTGTCATCTGTCATCTGTCATCTGTCATCTGTCATCTGTCTTCTGTCATCTGTCATCTGTCATCTGTCATCTGTCATCTGTCATCTGTCATCTGTCTTCTGTCATCTGTCATCTGTCATCTGTCATCTGTCATCTGTCATCTGTCATCTGTCATCTGTCAACTGTCATCTGTCATCTGTCAACTGTCATCTGTCTTCTGTCATCTGTCATCTGTCATCTGTCATCTGTCATCTGTCATCTGTCATCTGTCATCTGTCATCTGTCATCTGTCATCTGTCATCTGTCATCTGTCATCTGTCATCTGTCATCTGTCATCTGTCATCTGTCATCTGTCATCTGTCATTTGTCATCTGTCATCTGTCATCTGTCATCTGTCATCTGTCATCTCTCATCTGTCATCTGTAATCTGTCATCTGTCATCTGTCATCTGTCATCTGTCATCTGTCATCTGTCATCTGTCATCTGTCATCTGTCATCTGTCATCTGTCATCTGTCATCTGTCATCTGTCATCTGTCATCTGTCATCTGTCATCTGTCATCTGTCATCTGTCATCTGTCATCTGTCATCTGTCATCTGTCATCTGTCATCTCTCATCTGTCATCTGTATTCTGTCATCTGTCATCTGTCATCTGTCATCTGTCATCTGTCATCTGCCATCTGTCATCTGTCATCTGTCATCTGTCATCTGTCATCTGTCATCTGTCATCTTTCATCTGTCATCTGTCATCTGTCAACTGTCATCTGTCTTCTGTCATCTGTCATCTGTCATCTGTCATCTGTCATCTGTCATCTGTCATCTGTCATCTGTCATCTGTCATCTGTCATCTGTCATCTGTCATCTGTCATCTGTCATCTGTCATCTGTCATCTGTCATCTCTCATCTGTCATCTGTAATCTGTCATCTGTCATCTGTCATCTGTCATCTGTCATCTGTCATCTGTCAACTGTCATCTGTCTTCTGTCATCTGTCATCTGTCATCTGTCATCTGTCATCTGTCATCTGTCATCTGTCATCTGTCATCTGTCATCTGTCATCTGTCATCTGTCATCTGTCATCTGTCATCTGTCATCTGTCATCTGTCATCTGTCATCTGTCATCTGTCATCTGTCATCTGTCATCTGTCATTTGTCATCTGTCATCTGTCATCTGTCATCTGTCATCTGTCATCTCTCATCTGTCATCTGTAATCTGTCATCTGTCATCTGTCATCTGTCATCTTTCATCTGTCATCTGTCATCTGTCAACTGCCATCTGTCTTCTGTCATCTGTCATCTGTCATCTGTCATCTGTCATCTGTCATCTGTCATCTGTCATCTGTCATCTGTCATCTGTCATCTGTCATCTGTCATCTGTCATCTGTCATCTGTCATCTGTCATCTGTCATCTCTCATCTGTCATCTGTAATCTGTCATCTGTCATCTGTCATCTGTCATCTGTCATCTGTCATCTGTCATCTGTCATCTGTCATCTGTCATCTGTCATCTGTCATCTGTCATCTGTCATCTGTCATCTGTCATCTGTCATCTGTCATCTGTCATCTGTCATCTGTCATCTGTCATCTGTCATCTGTCATCTGTCATCTGTCATCTGTCATCTGTCATCTGTCATCTGTCATCTGTCATCTGTCTTCTGTCATCTGTCATCTGTCATCTGTCATCTGTCATCTGTCATCTGTCATCTGTCATCTGTCATCTGTCATATGTCATCTGCCATGTGTCATGTTTACTCTGCCATCTGTCATCTGTCATCTGTCATCTCTCATCTGTCATCTGTAATCTGTCATCTGTCATCTGTCATCTGTCATCTGTCATCTGTCATCTGTCAACTGTCATCTGTCTTCTGTCATCTGTCATCTGTCATCTGTCATCTGTCATCTGTCATCTGTCCTCTGTCATCTGTCATCTGTCATCTGTCATCTGTCATCTGTCATCTGTCATCTGTCATCTGTCATCTGTCATCTGTCATCTGTCATCTGTCATCTGTCATCTGTCATTTGTCATCTGTCATCTGTCATCTGTCATCTGTCATCTGTCATCTCTCATCTGTCATCTGTAATCTGTCATCTGTCATCTGTCATCTGTCATCTTTCATCTGTCATCTGTCATCTGTCAACTGCCATCTGTCTTCTGTCATCTGTCATCTGTCATCTGTCATCTGTCATCTGTCATCTGTCATCTGTCATCTGTCATCTGTCATCTGTCATCTGTCATCTGTCATCTGTCATCTGTCATCTGTCATCTGTCATCTGTCATCTCTCATCTGTCATCTGTAATCTGTCATCTGTCATCTGTCATCTGTCATCTGTCATCTGTCATCTGTCATCTGTCATCTGTCATCTGTCATCTGTCATCTGTCATCTGTCATCTGTCATCTGTCATCTGTCATCTGTCATCTGTCATCTGTCATCTATCATCTGTCATCTGTCATCTGTCATCTGTCATCAGACATCTGTCATCTGTCATTTGTCATCTGTCTTCTGTCAACTGTCATCTGTCTTCTGTCATCTGTCATCTGTCATCTGTCATCTGTCATCTGTCACCTGTCATCTGTCATCTCTCATCTGTCATCTGTCATCTGTCATCTGTCATCTGTCATCTGTCATCTGTCATCTGTCATCTGTCATCTGTCATCTGTCATCTGTCATCTGTCATCTGTCATCTGTCATCTGTCATCTGTCATCTGTCATCTGTCATCTGTCATTTGTCATCTGTCATCTGTCATCTGTCATCTGTCATCTGTCATCTGTCATCTGTCATCTGTCATCTGTCATCTGTCATATGTCATCTGCCATGTGTCATGTTTAATCTGCCATCTGTCACCTGTCATCTGTCATCTGCCACCTGTCATCTGTCATCTGTCATCTGTCATCTGTCATCTGTCATCTGTCATCTGGCATCTGTCATCTGTCATCTGTCATCTGTCATCTGTCATCTGTCATCTGTCATCTGTCATCTGTCATCTGTCATCTGTCATCTGTCATCTGTCATCTGTCATCTGTCATCTCTCATCTGTCATCTGTCATCTGTCATCTGTCATCTGTCATCTGTCATTTGTCATCTGTCATCTGTCATCTGTCATCTGTCATCTGTCATCTGTCATCTGTCATCTGTCATCTGTCATCTGTCATCTGTCATCTGTCATCTGTCATCTGTCATCTGTCATCTGTCATCTGTCATCTGTCATCTGTCATCTGTCATCTTACATTTGTCATCTGTCATTTGTCATCTGTCATCTGTCTTCTGTCATCTGTCATCTGTCATCTGTCATCTGTCATCTGTCATCTGTCATCTGTCTTCTGTCATCTGTCATCTGTCATCTGTCATCTGTCATCTGTCATCTGTCATCTGTCATCTGTCATCTGTCATCTGTCATCTGTCATCTGTCATCTGTCATCTGTCATCTGTCATCTGTCATCTCTCATCTGTCATCTGTCATCTGCCATCTGTCATCTGTCATCTGTCATCTGTCATCTGTCATCTGTCATCTGTCATCTGTCATCTGTCATCTGTCATCTGTCATCTGTCATCTGTCATCTGTCATCTGTCAACTGTCATCTGTCTTCTGTCATCTGTCATCTGTCATCTGTCATCTGTCATCGGTCATCTGTCATCTGTCACCTGTCATCTGTCATCTGTCATCTGTCATCTGTCATCTGACATCTGTCATCTGTCATCTGTCATCTGTCATCTGTCATCTGTCATCTGTCATCTGTCATCTGTCATCTGTCATCTGTCATCTGTCATCTGTCATCTGTCATCTGTCATCTGTCATCTGTCATCTGTCATCTGTCATCTGTCATCTGTCATCTGTCATCTGTCATCTGTCATCTGTCATCTGTCATCTGTCATCTGTCATCTGTCATCTGTCATCTGTCATCTGTCATCTGTCATCTGTCATCTGTCATCTGACATCTGTCATCTGTCATCTGTCATCTGTCATCTGTCATCTGTCATCTGTCATCTGTCATCTGTCATCTGTCATCTGTCATCTGTCATCTGTCATTTATTATCTGTCATCTGTCATCTGTCATCTGTCATCTGTCATCTGTCATCTGTCATCTGTCATCTGTCATCTGTCATCTGTCATCTGTCATCTGTCATCTGTCATCTGTCATCTGTCATCTGTCATCTGTCATCTGTCATCTGTCATCTGTCATCTGTCATCTGTCATCTGTCATCTGTCATCTGTCATCTGTCATCTGCCATCTGTCATCTGTCATCTGTCATCTGTCATCTGTCATCTGTCATCTTTCATCTGTCATCTGTCATCTGTCAACTGTCATCTGTCATCTGTCATCTGTCATCTGTCATCTGTCATCTGTCATCTGTCATCTGTCATCTGTCATCTGTCATCTGTCATCTGTCATCTGTCATCTGTCATCTGTCATCTGTCATCTGTCATCTTACATTTGTCATCTGTCATCTGTCATCTGTCTTCTGTCATCTGTCATCTGTCATCTGTCATCTGTCATCTGTCATCTGTCATCTGTCTTCTGTCATCTGTCATCTGTCATCTGTCATTTGTCATCTGTCATCTGTCGTCTGTCATCTGTCATATGTCATCTATCATCTGTCATCTATCATCCGTCTTCAGTCATCTGTCATCTGTCATCTGTCATCTGTTATCTGTCATCTGTCATCTGTCATCTGTCATCTGTTATCTGTCATCTGTCATCTGTCATCTGTCATCTGTCATCTGTCATCTGTCATCTGTCATCTGTCGTCTGTCATCTGTTATCTGTCATCTGTCATCAGTCATCTGCCATGTGTCTTTTGTCATCTGTCATCTGTCATCTGTCAACTATCCTCTGTCATTTGTCATCTGTCATCTGTCGTCTGTCATCTGTCATCTATCATCCGTCTTCAGTCATCTGTCATCTGTCATCTGTCATCTGTTATCTGTCATCTGTCATCTGTCATCTATTATCTGTCATCTGTCATCTGTCATCTGTCATCTGTCATCTGTCATCTGTCATCTGTCATCTGTCATCTGTCATCTGTCATCTGTCATCTGTCATCTGTCATCTGTCATCTGTCATCTGTCATCTGTCATCTATCATCTGTCATCTGTCATCTGTCTTCTGTCATATGTCATATGTCATCTGTCATCTGTCATCTGTCAATTGTCATCTGTCGTCTGTCATCTGTCATCTGTCATCTGTCATCTGTCATCTGTCATCTCTCATCTGTCATCTGTCATCTGCCATCTGTCATCTGCCATCTGTCATCTGTCATCTGTCATCTGTCATCTGTCATCTGTCATCTGTCATCTGTCATCTTTCATCTGTCATCTGTCATCTGTCAACTGTCATCTGTCTTCTGTCATCTGTCATCTGTCATCTGTCATCTGTCATCTGTCATCTGTCATCTGTCATCTGTCATCTGTCATCTGTCATCTGTCATCTGTCATCTGTCATCTGTCATCTCTCATCTGTCATCTGTCATCTGCCATCTGTCATCTGTCATCTGTCATCTGTCATCTGTCATCTGTCATCTGTCATCTTTCATCTGTCATCTGTCATCGGTCAACTGTCATCTGTCTTCTGTCATCTGTCATCTGTCATCTGTCATCTGTCATCTGTCATCTGTCATCTGTCATCTGTCATCTGTCATCTGTCATCTGCCATCTGTCATCTGTCATCTGTCATCTGTCATCTGTCATCTGTCATCTGTCATCTCTCATCTGTCATCTGTCATCTGTCATCTGTCATCTGTCATCTGTCATCTGTCATCTGTCATCTGTCATCTGTCATCTGTCATCTGTCATCTGTCATCTGTCATCTGTCATCTGTCATCTGTCATCTGTCATCTGTCATCTGTCATCTGTCATCTGTCATCTGTCATCTGTCATCTGTCATCTGTCATCTGTCATCTGTCATCTGTCATCTGTCATCTGTCATCTGTCATCTGACATCTGTCATCTGTCATCTGTCATCTGTCATCTGTCATCTGTCATCTGTCATCTGTCATCTGTCATCTGTCATCTGTCATCTGTCATCTGTCATCTGTCATCTGCCATGTGTCATCTGTCATCTGTCATCTGTCATCTGTCATCTCTCATCTGTCATCTGTCATCTGTCATCTGTCATCTGTCATCTGTCATCTGTCATCTGTCATCTGTCATCTGTCATCTGTCATCTGTCATCTGTCATCTGTCATCTGTCATCTGTCATCTGTCATCTGTCATCTGTCATCTGTCATCTGTCATCTGTCATCTGTCATCTGTCATCTGTCATCTGTCATCTGTCATCTGTCATCTGTCATCTGTCATCTGTCATCTGTCATCTGTCATCTGTCATCTGTCATCTGTCATCTGTCATCTGTCATCTGTCATCTGTCATCTGTCATCTGTCATCTGTCAACTGTCATGTTGTCATCTGTCATCTGCCATGTGTCATCTGTCATCTGTCATCAGACATCTGTCATCTGTCATCTGTCATCTGTCATCTGTCTTCTGTCATATGTCATATGTCATCTGTCAGCTGTCATCTGTCATCTGTCATCTGTCATCTGTCATCTGTCATCTGTCATCTGTCATCTGTCATCTGTCATCTGTCATTTATTATCTGTCATCTGTCATCTGTCATCTGTCAACTGTCATCTGTCTTCTGTCATCTGTCATCTGTCATCTGTCATCTGTCATCTGTCATCTGTCATCTGTCATCTGTCATCTGTCATCTGTCATCTGTCATCTGTCATCTGTCATCTGTCATCTTTCATCTGTCATCTGTCATCTGTCATCTGTCATCTGTCGTCTGTCATCTGTTATCTGTCATCTGTCATCAGTCATCTGCCATGTGTCTTTTGTCATCTGTCATCTGTCATCTGTCAACTATCCTCTGTCATTTGTCATCTGTCATCTGTCGTCTGTCATCTGTCATCTATCATCCGTCTTCAGTCATCTGTCATCTGTCATCTGTCATCTGTTATCTGTCATCTGTCATCTGTCATCTATTATCTGTCATCTGTCATCTGTCATCTGTCATCTGTCATCTGTCATCTGTCATCTGTCATCTGTCATCTGTCATCTGTCATCTGTCATCTGTCATCTGTCATCTGTCATCTGTCATCTGTCATCTGTCATCTATCATCTGTCATCTGTCATCTGTCTTCTGTCATATGTCATATGTCATCTGTCATCTGTCATCTGTCAATTGTCATCTGTCGTCTGTCATCTGTCATCTGTCATCTGTCATCTGTCATCTGTCATCTCTCATCTGTCATCTGTCATCTGCCATCTGTCATCTGCCATCTGTCATCTGTCATCTGTCATCTGTCATCTGTCATCTGTCATCTGTCATCTGTCATCTTTCATCTGTCATCTGTCATCTGTCAACTGTCATCTGTCTTCTGTCATCTGTCATCTGTCATCTGTCATCTGTCATCTGTCATCTGTCATCTGTCATCTGTCATCTGTCATCTGTCATCTGTCATCTGTCATCTGTCATCTGTCATCTCTCATCTGTCATCTGTCATCTGCCATCTGTCATCTGTCATCTGTCATCTGTCATCTGTCATCTGTCATCTGTCATCTTTCATCTGTCATCTGTCATCGGTCAACTGTCATCTGTCTTCTGTCATCTGTCATCTGTCATCTGTCATCTGTCATCTGTCATCTGTCATCTGTCATCTGTCATCTGTCATCTGTCATCTGCCATCTGTCATCTGTCATCTGTCATCTGTCATCTGTCATCTGTCATCTGTCATCTCTCATCTGTCATCTGTCATCTGTCATCTGTCATCTGTCATCTGTCATCTGTCATCTGTCATCTGTCATCTGTCATCTGTCATCTGTCATCTGTCATCTGTCATCTGTCATCTGTCATCTGTCATCTGTCATCTGTCATCTGTCATCTGTCATCTGTCATCTGTCATCTGTCATCTGTCATCTGTCATCTGTCATCTGTCATCTGTCATCTGTCATCTGTCATCTGTCATCTGACATCTGTCATCTGTCATCTGTCATCTGTCATCTGTCATCTGTCATCTGTCATCTGTCATCTGTCATCTGTCATCTGTCATCTGTCATCTGTCATCTGTCATCTGCCATGTGTCATCTGTCATCTGTCATCTGTCATCTGTCATCTCTCATCTGTCTTCTGTCATCTGTCATCTGTCATCTGTCATCTGTCATCTGTCATCTGTCATCTGTCATCTGTCATCTGTCATCTGTCATCTGTCATCTGTCATCTGTCATCTGTCATCTGTCATCTGTCATCTGTCATCTGTCATCTGTCATCTGTCATCTGTCATCTGTCATCTGTCATCTGTCATCTGTCATCTGTCATCTGTCATCTGTCATCTGTCATCTGTCATCTGTCATCTGTCATCTGTCATCTGTCATCTGTCATCTGTCATCTGTCATCTGTCATCTGTCATCTGTCATCTGTCATCTGTCAACTGTCATGTTGTCATCTGTCATCTGCCATGTGTCATCTGTCATCTGTCATCAGACATCTGTCATCTGTCATCTGTCATCTGTCATCTGTCTTCTGTCATATGTCATATGTCATCTGTCAGCTGTCATCTGTCATCTGTCATCTGTCATCTGTCATCTGTCATCTGTCATCTGTCATCTGTCATCTGTCATCTGTCATTTATTATCTGTCATCTGTCATCTGTCATCTGTCAACTGTCATCTGTCTTCTGTCATCTGTCATCTGTCATCTGTCATCTGTCATCTGTCATCTGTCATCTGTCATCTGTCATCTGTCATCTGTCATCTGTCATCTGTCATCTGTCATCTGTCATCTGTCATCTGTCATCTGTCATCTGTCATCTGTCATCTGTCATCTGTCATCTGTCATCTGTCATCTGTCATCTGTCATCTGTCATCTGTCATCTGTCATCTGTCATCTGTCATGTGTCATCTGTCATCTGTCATCTGTCATCTGTCATCTGTCATCTGTCATCTGTCATCTGTCATCTGTCATCTGTCATCTGTCAACTGTCATGTTGTCATCTGTCATCTGCCATGTGTCATCTGTCATCTGTCATCAGACATCTGTCATCTGTCATCTGTCATCTGTCATCTGTCTTCTGTCATCTGTCATCTGTCATCTCTCATCTGTCATCTGTCATCTGTCATCTGTCATCTGTCATCTGTCATTTATTATCTGTCATCTGTCATCTGTCATCTGTCAACTGTCATCTGTCTTCTGTCATCTGTCATCTGTCATCTGTCATCTGTCATCTGTCATCTGTCATCTGTCATCTGTCATCTGTCATCTGTCATCTGTCATCTGTCATCTGTCATCTGTCATCTGTCATCTGTCATCTGTCATCTGTCATCTGTCATCTGTCATCTGTCATCTGTCATCTGTCATCTCTCATCTGTCATCTGTCATCTGTCATCTGTCATCTGTCATCTGTCATCTGTCATCTGTCATCTGTCATCTGTCATCTGTCATCCGTCATCTGTCATCAGTCATCTCTCATATGCCATGTGTCATCTGTCATCTGTCATCTGTCATCTGTCATCTGTCATCTGTCATCTGTCATCTGTCATCTGTCATCAGACATCTGTCATCTGTCATCTGTCATCTGTCTTCTGTCACATGTCATATGTCATCTGTCATCTGTCATCTGTCATCTGTCATCTGTCATCTGTCATCTGTCATCTGTCATCTGTCATCTGTCATCTGTCATCTGTCATCTGTCATCTGTCATTTGTCATCTGTCATCTGTCATCTGTCATCTGTCATCTGTCATCTGTCATCTCTCATCTGTCATCTGTCATCTGTCATCTGTCATCTGTCATCTGTCATCTGTCATCTGTCATCTGTCATCTGTCATCTGTCATCTGTCATCTGTCATCTGTCATCTGTCATCTGTCATCTGTCATCTGTCATCTGTCATCTGTCATCTGTCATCTGTCATCTGTCATCTGTCATCTGTCATCTGTCATCTGTCATCTATCATCTGTCATCTGTCATCTGTCATCTGTCATCTGTCATCTGTCATCTGTCATCTGTCATCTGTCATCTGTCATCTGTCATCTGTCATCTACCACCTGTCATCTGTCATCTGTCATCTGTCATCTGTCATCTGTCATCTGTCATCTGTCGTCTGTCATCTGTTATCTGTTATCTGTCATCTGTCATCAGTCATCTGCCATGTGTCTTTTGTCATCTGTCATCTGTCATCTGTCAACTATCCTCTGTCATTTGTCATCTGTCATCTGTCGTCTGTCATCTTTCATCTTTCATCTATCATCTGTCATCTATCATCCGTCTTCAGTCATCTGTCATCTGTCATCTGTTATCTGTCATCTGTCATCTGTCATCTGTCA
The DNA here is from genome assembly GCF_029603195.1 of Condylostylus longicornis. Classification (NCBI taxonomy): domain Eukaryota; kingdom Metazoa; phylum Arthropoda; class Insecta; order Diptera; family Dolichopodidae; genus Condylostylus; species Condylostylus longicornis. The sequence continues at coordinate 1,787,213 of NW_026578021.1, read as the reverse complement.
TCTGTCATCTGTCATCTGTTAACTGTCATCTGTCATCTGTCATCTGTCATCTGTCATCTGTCATCTGTCATCTGTCATCTATCATCTGTCGTCTGTCATCTGTTATCTGTCATCTGTCATCAGTCATCTGCCATGTGTCTTTTGTCATCTGTCATCTGTCATCTGTCAACTATCCTCTGTCATTTGTCATCTGTCATCTGTCGTCTGTCATCTGTCATCTATCATCCGTCTTCAGTCATCTGTCATCTGTCATCTGTCATCTGTCATCTGTCATCTGTCATCTGTCATCTGTTATCTGTCATCTGTCATCTGTCATCTGTCATCTGTCATCTGTCATCTGTCATCTGTCATCTGTCATCTGTCATCTGTCATCTGTCATCTGTCATCTGTCATCTGTCATCTGTCATCTGTCATCTATCATCTGTCATCTGTCATCTGTCATCTGTCATCTGTCATCTGTCATCTGTCATCTGTTATCTGTCATCTGTCATCCGTCATCTGTCATCAGTCATCTCTCATATGCCATGTGTCATGTGTCATCTGTCATCTGTCATCTGTCATCTGTCATCTGTCATCTGTCATCTGTCAACTGTCATATTGTCATCTGTCATCTGCCATGTGTCATCTGTCATCTGTCATCAGACATCTGTCATCTGTCATCTGTCATCTGTCATCTGTCATCTGTCATCTGTCATCTGTCATCTGTCTTCTGTCATATGTCATATGTCATCTGTCATCTGTCATCTGTCATCTGTCATCTGTCATCTGTCATCTGTCATCTGTCATCTGTCATCTGTCATCTGTCATCTGTCATCTGTCATCTGTCATCTGTCATCTGTCATTTGTCATCTCTCATCTGTCATCTGTCATCTGTCATCTCTCATCTGTCATCTGTCATCTGTCATCTGTCATCTGTCATCTGTCATCTGTCATCTGTCATCTGTCATCTGTCATCTGTCATCTGTCATCTGTCATCTGTCATCTGTCATCTGTCATCTGTCATCTGTCATCTGTCATCTGTCATCTGTCATCTGTCATCTGTCATCTGTCATCTGTCATCTGTCATCTGTCATCTGTCATCTGTCATCTGTCATCTGTCATCTGTCATCCGTCATCTGTCATCTGTTATCTGTCATCTGTCATCTGTCATCTGTCATCTGTCATCTGTCATCTATCATCTGTCATCTGTCATCTGTCATCTGTCATCTGTCATCTGTCATCTATCATCTGTCATCTGTCATCTGTCATCTGTCATCTGTCATCTGTCATCTGTCATCTGTCATCTGTCATCTGTCATCTGTCATCTGTCATCTATCACCTGTCATCTGTCATCTGTCATCTGTCATCTGTCATCTGTCATCTGTCATCTGTCATCTGTCATCTGTCATCTGTCATCTGTCGTCTGTCATCTGTTATCTGTCATCTGTCATCAGTCATCTGCCATGTGTCTTTTGTCATCTGTCATCTGTCATCTGTCAACTATCCTCTGTCATTTGTCATCTGTCATCTGTCGTCTGTCATCTGTCATCTGTCATCTATCATCTGTCATCTATCATCCGTCTTCAGTCATCTGTCATCTGTCATCTGTCATCTGTTATCTGTCATCTGTCATCTGTCATCTGTTATCTGTCATCTGTCATCTGTCATCTGTCATCTGTCATCTGTCATCTGTCATCTGTCATCTGTCGTCTGTCATCTGTTATCTGTCATCTGTCATCAGTCATCTGCCATGTGTCTTTTGTCATCTGTCATCTGTCATCTGTCAACTATCCTCTGTCATTTGTCATCTGTCATCTGTCGTCTGTCATCTGTCATCTATCATCCGTCTTCAGTCATCTGTCATCTGTCATCTGTTATCTGTCATCTGTCATCTGTTATCTGTCATCTGTCATCTGTCATCTGTCATCTGTCATCTGTCATCTGTCATCTGTCATCTGTCATCTGTCATCTGTCATCTGTCATCTGTCATCTGTCATCTGTCATCTGTCATCCGTCTTCAGTCATCTGTCATCTGTCTTCTGTCATATGTCATATGTCATCTGTCATCTGTCATCTGTCAATTGTCATCTGTCGTCTGTCATCTGTCATCTGTCATCTGTCATCTGTCATCTGTCATCTGTCATCTCTCATCTGTCATCTGTCATCTGCCATCTGTCATCTGTCATCTGTCATCTGTCATCTGTCATCTGTCATCTGTCATCTGTCATCTTTCATCTGTGATCTGTCATCTGTCAACTGTCATCTGTCTTCTGTCATCTGTCATCTGTCATCTGTCATCTGTCATCTGTCATCTGTCATCTGTCATCTGTCATCTGTCATCTGTCATCTGTCATCTGTCATCTGTCATCTGTCATCTGTCATCTGTCATCTGTCATCTGTCATCTCTCATCTGTCATCTGTCATCTGTCATCTGTCATCTGTCATCTGTCATCTGTCATCTGTCATCTGTCATTTATTATCTGTCATCTGTCATCTGTCATCTGTCATCTGTCATCTGTCATCTGCCATCTGTCATCTGTCATCTGTCATCTGTCATCTGTCATCTGTCATCTGTCATCTGTCATCTGTCATCTGTCATCTGTCATCTGTCATCTGTCATCTGTCATCTGTCATCTGTCATCTGTCATCTGTCATCTGTCATCTGTCATCTGTCATCTCTCATCTGTCATCTGTCATCTGTCATCTGTCATCTGTCATCTGTCATCTGTCATCTGTCATCTGTCATCTGTCATCTGTCATCTGTCATCTGTCATCTGTCATCTGTCATCTGTCATCTGTCATCTGTCATCTGTCATCTGTCATCTGTCATCTGTCATCTGTCATCTGTCATCTGTCATCTGTCATCTGTCATCTGTCATCTGTCATCTGTCATCTGTCATCTGTCATCTGTCATCTGTCATCTGTCATCTGTCATCTGTCATCTGTCATCTGTCATCTGTCATCTGTCATCTGTCATCTGTCATCCGTCATCTGTCATCTGTTATCTGTCATCTGTCATCTGTCATCTGTCATCTGTCATCTGTCATCTATCATCTGTCATCTGTCATCTGTCATCTGTCATCTGTCATCTGTCATCTGTCATCTATCATCTGTCATCTGTCATCTGTCATCTGTCATCTGTCATCTGTCATCTGTCATCTGTCATCTGTCATCTGTCATCTATCACCTGTCATCTGTCATCTGTCATCTGTCATCTGTCATCTGTCATCTGTCATCTGTCATCTGTCATCTGTCGTCTGTCATCTGTTATCTGTCATCTGTCATCAGTCATCTGCCATGTGTTTTTTGTCATCTGTCATCTGTCATCTGTCAACTATCCTCTGTCATTTGTCATCTGTCATCTGTCGTCTGTCATCTGTCATCTGTCATCTATCATCTGTCATCTATCATCCGTCTTCAGTCATCTGTCATCTGTCATCTGTCATCTGTTATCTGTCATCTGTCATCTGTCATCTGTCATCTGTTATCTGTCATCTGTCATCTGTCATCTGTCATCTGTCATCTGTCATCTGTCATCTGTCATCTGTCATCTGTCATCTGTCATCTGTCATCTGTCATCTGTCATCTGTCGTCTGTCATCTGTTATCTGTCATCTGTCATCAGTCATCTGCCATGTGTCTTTTGTCATCTGTCATCTGTCATCTGTCAACTATCCTCTGTCATTTGTCATCTGTCATCTGTCGTCTGTCATCTGTCATCTATCATCCGTCTTCAGTCATCTGTCATCTGTCATCTGTTATCTGTCATCTGTCATCTGTTATCTGTCATCTGTCATCTGTCATCTGTCATCTGTCATCTGTCATCTGTCATCTGTCATCTGTCATCTGTCATCTGTCATCTGTCATCTGTCATCTGTCATCTGTCATCTATCATCTGTCATCTGTCATCTGTCTTCTGTCATATGTCATATGTCATCTGTCATCTGTCATCTGTCAATTGTCATCTGTCGTCTGTCATCTGTCATCTGTCATCTGTCATCTGTCATCTGTCATCTGTCATCTCTCATCTGTCATCTGTCATCTGCCATCTGTCATCTGTCATCTGTCATCTGTCATCTGTCATCTGTCATCTGTCATCTGTCATCTTTCATCTGTGATCTGTCATCTGTCAACTGTCATCTGTCTTCTGTCATCTGTCATCTGTCATCTGTCATCTGTCATCTGTCATCTGTCATCTGTCATCTGTCATCTGTCATCTGTCATCTGTCATCTGTCATCTGTCATCTGTCATCTGTCATCTGTCATCTGTCATCTGTCATCTGTCATCTCTCATCTGTCATCTGTCATCTGTCATCTGTCATCTGTCATCTGTCATCTGTCATTTATTATCTGTCATCTGTCATCTGTCATCTGTCATCTGCCACCTGTCATCTGTCATCTGTCATCTGTCATCTGTCATCTGTCATCTGTCATCTTTCATCTGTCATCTGTCATCTGTCATCTGTCTTCTGTCATCTGTCATCTGTCATCTGTCATTTGTCATCTGTCATCTGTCATCTGTCATCTGTCATCTGTCATCTGTCATCTGTCATCTGTCATCTGTCATCTGTCATCTGTCATCTGTCATCTGTCATCTGTCATCTGTCATCTGTCATATGTCATCTGTCATCTCTCATCTGTCATCTGTCATCTGTCATCTGGCATCTGTCATCTGTCATCTGTCATCTGTCATCTGTCATCTGTCATCTGTCATCTGTCATCTGTCATCTGTCATCTGTCATCTGTCATCTGTCATCTGTCATCTGTCATCTGTCATCTGTCATCTGTCATCTGTCATCTGTCATCTGTCATCTGTCATCTGTCATCTGTCATCTGTCATCTGTCATCTGTCATCTGTCATCTGTCATCTGTCTTCTGTCATCTGTCATCTGTCATCTGTCATCTGTCATCTGTCATCTGTCATCTGTCATCTGTCATCTGTCATCTGTCATCTGTCATCTGTCATCTGTCATCTGTCATCTGTCATCTGTCATCTGTCATCTGTCATCTGTCATCTGTCATCTGTCATCTCTCATCTGTCATCTGTCATCTGTCATCTGTCATCTGTCATCTGTCATCTGTCATCTGTCATCTGTCATCTGTCATCTGTCATCTGTCATCTGTCATCTGTCATCTGTCATCTGTCATCTGTCATCTGTCATCTGTCATCTGTCATCTGTCATCTGCCATCTGTCTTCTGTCATCTGTCATCTGTCATCTGTCATCTGTCATCTGTCATCTGTCATCTGTCATCTGTCATCTGTCATCTGTCATCTGTCATCTGTCAACTGTCATGTTGTCATCTGTCATCTGCCATGTGTCATCTGTCATCAGACATCTGTCATCTGTCATCTGTCATCTGTCATCTGTCATCTGTCTTCTGTCATATGTCATATGTCATCTGTCAGCTGTCATCTGTCATCTGTCATCTGTCATCTGTCATCTGTCATCTGTCATCTGTCATCTGTCATCTGTCATCTGTCATCTGTCATCTGTCATTTATTATCTGTCATCTGTCATCTGTCATCTGTCAACTGTCATCTGTCTTCTGTCATCTGTCATCTGTCATCTGTCATCTGTCATCTGTCATCTGTCATCTGTCATCTGTCTTCTGTCATCTGTCATCTGTCATCTGTCATCTGTCATCTGTCATCTGTCATCTGTCATCTGTCATCTGTCATCTGTCATCTGTCATCTGTCATCTGTCATCTGTCATCTGTCATCTGTCATCTGTCATCTGTCATCTGTCATCTGTCATCTGTCATCTGTCATCTCTCATCTGTCATCTGTCATCTGTCATCTGTCATCTGTCATCTGTCATCTGTCATCTGTCATCTGTCATCTGTCATCTGTCATCTGTCATCTGTCATCTGTCATCTGTCATCTGTCATCTGTCATCTGTCATCTGTCATCTGCCATCTGTCATCTGTTATCTGTCATCTGTCATCTGTCATCTGTCATCTGTCATCTGTCATCTATCATCTGTCATCTGTCATCTGTCATCTGTCATCTGTCATCTGTCATCTGTCATCTATCATCTGTCATCTGTCATCTGTCATCTGTCATCTGTCATCTGTCATCTGTCATCTGTCATCTGTCATCTGTCATCTGTCATCTGTCATTTATTATCTGTCATCTGTCATCTGTCATCTGTCAACTGTCATCTGTCTTCTGTCATCTGTCATCTGTCATCTGTCATCTGTCATCTGTCATCTGTCATCTGTCATCTGTCATCTGTCATCTGTCATCTGTCATCTGTCATCTGTCATCTGTCATCTGTCATCTGTCATCTGTCATCTGTCATCTGTCATCTGTCATCTCTCATCTGTCATCTGTCATCTGTCATCTGTCATCTGTCATCTGTCATCTGTCATCTGTCATGTGTCATCTGTCATCTGTCATCTGTCATCTGTCATCTGTCATCTGTCATCTGTCATCTGTCATCTGTCATCTGTCATCTGTCATCTGTCAACTGTCATGTTGTCATCTGTCATCTGCCATGTGTCATCTGTCATCTGTCATCAGACATCTGTCATCTGTCATCTGTCATCTGTCTTCTGTCATCTGTCATCTGTCATCTGTCATCTGTCATCTGTCATCTGTCATCTGTCATCTGTCTTCTGTCATCTGTCATCTGTCATCTGTCATCTGTCATCTGTCATCTGTCATCTGTCATTTATTATCTGTCATCTGTCATCTGTCATCTGTCAACTGTCATCTGTCTTCTGTCATCTGTCATCTGTCATCTGTCATCTGTCATCTGTCATCTGTCATCTGTCATCTGTCATCTGTCATCTGTCATCTGTCATCTGTCATCTGTGATCTGTCATCTGTCATCTGTGATCTGTCATCTGTCATCTGTGATCTGTCATCTGTCATCTGTCATCTGTCATCTCTCATCTGTCATCTGTCATCTGTCATCTGTCATCTGTCATCTGTCATCTGTCATCTGTCATCTGCCATCTGTCATCTGTCATCTGTCATCTGTCATCTGTCATCTGTCATCTGTCATCCGTCATCTGTCATCAGTCATCTCTCATATGCCATGTGTCATGTGTCATCTGTCATCTGTCATCTGTCATCTGTCATCTGTCATCTGTCATCTGTCATCTGTCATCTGTCATCTGTCATCTGTCATCTGTCATCTGTCAACTGTCATGTTGTCATCTGTCATCTGCCATGTGTCATCTGTCATCTGTCATCAGACATCTGTCATCTGTCATCTGTCTTCTGTCATATGTCATATGTCATCTGTCATCTGTCATCTGTCATCTGTCATTTGTCATCTGTCATCTGTCATCTGTCATCTGTCATCTGTCATCTGTCATCTGTCATCTGTCATCTCTCATCTGTCATCTGTCATCTGTCATCTGTCATTTGTCATCTGTCATCTGTCATCTGTCATCTGTCATCTGTCATCTGTCATCTCTCATCTCTCATCTGTCATCTGTCATCTGTCATCTGTCATCTGTCATCTGTCATCTGTCATCTGTCATCTGTCATCTGTCATCTGTCATCTGTCATCTGTCATCTGTCATCTGTCATCTGTCATCTGTCATCTGTCATCTGTCATCTGTCATCTGTCATCTGTCATCTGTCATCTGTCATCTGTCATCTGTCATCTGTCATCTGTCATCTGTCATCTGTCATCTGTCATCTGTCATCTGTCATCTGTCATCTGTCATCTGTTATCTGTCATCTGTCATCTGTCATCTGTCATCTGTCATCTGTCATCTGTCATCTGTCATCTGTCATCTGTCATCTGTCATCTGTCATCTGTCATCTGTCATCTGTCATCTGTCATCTGTCATCTATCATCTGTCATCTGTCATCTGTCTTCTGTCATATGTCATATGTCATCTGTCATCTGTCATCTGTCAATTGTCATCTGTCGTCTGTCATCTGTCATCTGTCATCTGTCATCTGTCATCTGTCATCTGTCATCTCTCATCTGTCATCTGTCATCTGCCATCTGTCATCTGTCATCTGTCATCTGTCATCTGTCATCTGTCATCTGTCATCTGTCATCTGTCATCTTTCATCTGTGATCTGTCATCTGTCAACTGTCATCTGTCTTCTGTCATCTGTCATCTGTCATCTGTCATCTGTCATCTGTCATCTGTCATCTGTCATCTGTCATCTCTCATCTCTCATCTGTCATCTGTCATCTGTCATCTGTCATCTGTCATCTGTCATCTGTCATCTGTCATCTGTCATCTGTCATCTGTCATATGTCATATGTCATCTGTCATCTGTCATCTGTCATCTGTCATTTGTCATCTGTCATCTGTCATCTGTCATCTGTCATCTGTCATCTGTCATCTGTCATCTGTCATCTCTCATCTGTCATCTGTCATCTGTCATCTGTCATCTGTCATCTGTCATCTGTCATCTGTCATCTGTCATCTGTCATCTGTCATCTGTCATCTGTCATCTGTCATCTGTCATCTGTCATCTGTCATCTGTCATCTGTCATCTGTCATCTGTCATCTGTCATCTGTCATCTGTCATCTGTCATCTGTCATCTGTCATCTGTCATCTGTCATCTGTCATCTGTCATCTGTCATCTGTCATCTGTCATCTGTCATCTGTCATCTGTCATCTGTCATCTGTCATCTGTCATCTGTCATCTGTCATCTGTCATCTGTCATCTGTTATCTGTCATCTGTCATCTGTCATCTGTCATCTGTCATCTGTCATCTGTCATCTGTCATCTGTCATCTGTCATCTGTCATCTGTCATCTGTCATCTGTCATCTGTCATCTATCATCTGTCATCTGTCATCTGTCTTCTGTCATATGTCATATGTCATCTGTCATCTGTCATCTGTCAATTGTCATCTGTCGTCTGTCATCTGTCATCTGTCATCTGTCATCTGTCATCTGTCATCTGTCATCTCTCATCTGTCATCTGTCATCTGCCATCTGTCATCTGTCATCTGTCATCTGTCATCTGTCATCTGTCATCTGTCATCTGTCATCTTTCATCTGTGATCTGTCATCTGTCAACTGTCATCTGTCTTCTGTCATCTGTCATCTGTCATCTGTCATCTGTCATCTGTCATCTGTCATCTGTCATCTCTCATCTCTCATCTGTCATCTGTCATCTGTCATCTGTCATCTGTCATCTGTCATCTGTCATCTGTCATCTGTCATCTGTCATCTGTCATATGTCATATGTCATCTGTCATCTGTCATCTGTCATCTGTCATTTGTCATCTGTCATCTGTCATCTGTCATCTGTCATCTGTCATCTGTCATCTGTCATCTGTCATCTGTCATCTGTCATCTCTCATCTGTCATCTGTCATCTGTCATCTGTCATCTGTCATCTGTCATCTGTCATCTGTCATCTGTCATCTGTCATCTGTCATCTGTCATCTGTCATCTGTCATCTGTCATCTGTCATCTGTCATCTGTCATCTGTCATCTGTCATCTGTCATCTGTCATCAGACATCTGTCATCTGTCATCTGTCATCTGTCATCTGTCATCTGTCATTTGTCATCTGTCATCTGTCATCTGTCATCTGTCATCTGTCATCTGTCATCTGTCATCTGTCATCTCTCATCTGTCATCTGTCATCTGTCATCTGTCATTTGTCATCTGTCATCTGTCATCTGTCATCTGTCATCTGTCATCTGTCATCTCTCATCTCTCATCTGTCATCTGTCATCTGTCATCTGTCATCTGTCATCTGTCATCTGTCATCTGTCATCTGTCATCTGTCATCTGTCATCTGTCATCTGTCATCTGTCATCTGTCATCTGTCATCTGTCATCTGTCATCTGTCATCTGTCATCTGTCATCTGTCATCTGTCATCTGTCATCTGTCATCTGTCATCTGTCATTTGTCATCTGTCATCTGTCGTCTGTCATCTGTCATCTATCATCCGTCTTCAGTCATCTGTCATCTGTCATCTGTTATCTGTCATCTGTCATCTGTTATCTGTCATCTGTCATCTGTCATCTGTCATCTGTCATCTGTCATCTGTCATCTGTCATCTGTCATCTGTCATCTGTCATCTGTCATCTGTCATCTGTCATCTGTCATCTATCATCTGTCATCTGTCATCTGTCTTCTGTCATATGTCATATGTCATCTGTCATCTGTCATCTGTCAATTGTCATCTGTCGTCTGTCATCTGTCATCTGTCATCTGTCATCTGTCATCTGTCATCTGTCATCTCTCATCTGTCATCTGTCATCTGCCATCTGTCATCTGTCATCTGTCATCTGTCATCTGTCATCTGTCATCTGTCATCTGTCATCTTTCATCTGTGATCTGTCATCTGTCAACTGTCATCTGTCTTCTGTCATCTGTCATCTGTCATCTGTCATCTGTCATCTGTCATCTGTCATCTGTCATCTGTCATCTGTCATCTGTCATCTGTCATCTGTCATCTGTCATCTGTCATCTGTCATCTGTCATCTGTCATCTGTCATCTGTCATCTCTCATCTGTCATCTGTCATCTGTCATCTGTCATCTGTCATCTGTCATCTGTCATTTATTATCTGTCATCTGTCATCTGTCATCTGTCATCTGCCACCTGTCATCTGTCATCTGTCATCTGTCATCTGTCATCTGTCATCTGTCATCTTTCATCTGTCATCTGTCATCTGTCAACTGTCATCTGTCTTCTGTCATCTGTCATCTGTCATCTGTCATTTGTCATCTGTCATCTGTCATCTGTCATCTGTCATCTGTCATCTGTCATCTGTCATCTGTCATCTGTCATCTGTCATCTGTCATCTGTCATCTGTCATCTGTCATCTGTCATCCGTCATATGTCATCTGTCATCTCTCATCTGTCATCTGTCATCTGGCATCTGTCATCTGTCATCTGTCATCTGTCATCTGTCATCTGTCATCTGTCATCTGTCATCTGTCATCTGTCATCTGTCATCTGTCATCTGTCATCTGTCATCTGTCATCTGTCATCTGTCATCTGTCATCTGTCATCTGTCATCTGTCATCTGTCATCTGTCATCTGTCATCTGTCATCTGTCATCTGTCATCTGTCATCTGTCATCTGTCTTCTGTCATCTGTCATCTGTCATCTGTCATCTGTCATCTGTCATCTGTCATCTGTCATCTGTCATCTGTCATCTGTCATCTGTCATCTGTCATCTGTCATCTGTCATCTGTCATCTGTCATCTGTCATCTGTCATCTGTCATCTGTCATCTGTCATCTCTCATCTGTCATCTGTCATCTGTCATCTGTCATCTGTCATCTGTCATCTGTCATCTGTCATCTGTCATCTGTCATCTGTCATCTGTCATCTGTCATCTGTCATCTGTCATCTGTCATCTGTCATCTGTCATCTGTCATCTGTCATCTGCCATCTGTCTTCTGTCATCTGTCATCTGTCATCTGTCATCTGTCATCTGTCATCTGTCATCTGTCATCTGTCATCTGTCATCTGTCATCTGTCAACTGTCATGTTGTCATCTGTCATCTGCCATGTGTCATCTGTCATCAGACATCTGTCATCTGTCATCTGTCATCTGTCATCTGTCATCTGTCTTCTGTCATATGTCATATGTCATCTGTCAGCTGTCATCTGTCATCTGTCATCTGTCATCTGTCATCTGTCATCTGTCATCTGTCATCTGTCATCTGTCATCTGTCATCTGTCATCTGTCATTTATTATCTGTCATCTGTCATCTGTCATCTGTCAACTGTCATCTGTCTTCTGTCATCTGTCATCTGTCATCTGTCATCTGTCATCTGTCATCTGTCATCTGTCATCTGTCATCTGTCTTCTGTCATCTGTCATCTGTCATCTGTCATCTGTCATCTGTCATCTGTCATCTGTCATCTGTCATCTGTCATCTGTCATCTGTCATCTGTCATCTGTCATCTGTCATCTGTCATCTGTCATCTGTCATCTGTCATCTGTCATCTCTCATCTGTCATCTGTCATCTGTCATCTGTCATCTGTCATCTGTCATCTGTCATCTGTCATCTGTCATCTGTCATCTGTCATCTGTCATCTGTCATCTGTCATCTGTCATCTGTCATCTGTCATCTGTCATCTGTCATCTGCCATCTGTCATCTGTTATCTGTCATCTGTCATCTGTCATCTGTCATCTGTCATCTGTCATCTATCATCTGTCATCTGTCATCTGTCATCTGTCATCTGTCATCTGTCATCTGTCATCTGTCATCTGTCATCTATCATCTGTCATCTGTCATCTGTCATCTGTCATCTGTCATCTGTCATCTGTCATCTGTCATCTGTCATCTGTCATCTGTCATTTATTATCTGTCATCTGTCATCTGTCATCTGTCAACTGTCATCTGTCTTCTGTCATCTGTCATCTGTCATCTGTCATCTGTCATCTGTCATCTGTCATCTGTCATCTGTCATCTGTCATCTGTCATCTGTCATCTGTCATCTGTCATCTGTCATCTGTCATCTGTCATCTGTCATCTGTCATCTGTCATCTGTCATCTCTCATCTGTCATCTGTCATCTGTCATCTGTCATCTGTCATCTGTCATCTGTCATGTGTCATCTGTCATCTGTCATCTGTCATCTGTCATCTGTCATCTGTCATCTGTCATCTGTCATCTGTCATCTGTCATCTGTCAACTGTCATGTTGTCATCTGTCATCTGCCATGTGTCATCTGTCATCTGTCATCAGACATCTGTCATCTGTCATCTGTCATCTGTCTTCTGTCATCTGTCATCTGTCATCTGTCATCTGTCATCTGTCATCTGTCATCTGTCATCTGTCATTTATTATCTGTCATCTGTCATCTGTCATCTGTCAACTGTCATCTGTCTTCTGTCATCTGTCATCTGTCATCTGTCATCTGTCATCTGTCATCTGTCATCTGTCATCTGTCATCTGTCATCTGTCATCTGTCATCTGTGATCTGTCATCTGTCATCTGTGATCTGTCATCTGTCATCTGTGATCTGTCATCTGTCATCTGTCATCTGTCATCTCTCATCTGTCATCTGTCATCTGTCATCTGTCATCTGTCATCTGTCATCTGTCATCTGTCATCTGTCATCTGCCATCTGTCATCTGTCATCTGTCATCTGTCATCTGTCATCTGTCATCTGTCATCCGTCATCTGTCATCAGTCATCTCTCATATGCCATGTGTCATGTGTCATCTGTCATCTGTCATCTGTCATCTGTCATCTGTCATCTGTCATCTGTCATCTGTCATCTGTCATCTGTCATCTGTCATCTGTCAACTGTCATGTTGTCATCTGTCATCTGCCATGTGTCATCTGTCATCTGTCATCAGACATCTGTCATCTGTCATCTGTCTTCTGTCATATGTCATATGTCATCTGTCATCTGTCATCTGTCATCTGTCATTTGTCATCTGTCATCTGTCATCTGTCATCTGTCATCTGTCATCTGTCATCTGTCATCTGTCATCTCTCATCTGTCATCTGTCATCTGTCATCTGTCATTTGTCATCTGTCATCTGTCATCTGTCATCTGTCATCTGTCATCTGTCATCTCTCATCTCTCATCTGTCATCTGTCATCTGTCATCTGTCATCTGTCATCTGTCATCTGTCATCTGTCATCTGTCATCTGTCATCTGTCATCTGTCATCTGTCATCTGTCATCTGTCATCTGTCATCTGTCATCTGTCATCTGTCATCTGTCATCTGTCATCTGTCATCTGTCATCTGTCATCTGTCATCTGTCATCTGTCATCTGTCATCTGTCATCTGTCATCTGTCATCTGTCATCTGTCATCTGTCATCTGTCATCTGTCATCTGTCATCTGTCATCTGTCATCTGTCATCTGTCATCTGTCATCTATCATCTGTCATCTGTCATCTGTCATCTGTCATCTGTCATCTGTCATCTGTCATCTGTCATCTGTCATCTGTCATCTGTCATCTGTCATCTACCACCTGTCATCTGTCATCTGTCATCTGTCATCTGTCATCTGTCATCTGTCATCTGTCGTCTGTCATCTGTTATCTGTCATCTGTCATCAGTCATCTGCCATGTGTCTTTTGTCATCTGTCATCTGTCAACTATCCTCTGTCATTTGTCATCTGTCATCTGTCGTCTGTCATCTTTCATCTGTCATCTATCATCTGTCATCTATCATCCGTCTTCAGTCATCTGTCATCTGTCATTTGTTATCTGTCATCTGTCATCTGTCATCTGTCATCTGTCATCTGTTATCTGTCATCTGTCATCTGTCATCTGTCATCTGTCATCTGTCATCTGTCATCTGTCATCTGTCATCTATCATCTGTCGTCTGTCATCTGTTATCTGTCATCTGTCATCAGTCACCTGCCATGTGTCTTTTGTCATCTGTCATCTGTCATCTGTCAACTATCCTCTGTCATTTGTCATCTCTCATCTGTCGTCTGTCATCTGTCATCTATCATCCGTCTTCAGTCATCTGTCATCTGTCATCTGTTATCTGTCATCTGTCATCTGTTATCTGTCATCTGTCATCTGTCATCTGTCATCTGTCATCTGTCATCTGTCGTCTGTCATCTGTTATCTGTCATCTGTCATCAGTCATCTGCCATGTGTCTTTTGTCATCTGTCATCTGTCAACTATCCTCTGTCATCTGTCATCTGTCATCTGTCATCTGTCATCTGTCATCTGTCATCTGTCATCTATCATCTGTCATCTGTCATCTGTCATCTGTCATCTGTCATCTGTCATCTGTCATCTGTCATCTGTCATCTGTCATCCGTCATCTGTCATCAGTCATCTCTCATATGCCATGTGTCATGTGTCATATGCCATGTGTCATGTGTCATCTGTCATCTGTCATCTGTCATCTGTCATCTGTCATCTGTCATCTGTCATCTGTCATCTGTCATCTGTCATCTGTCATCTGTCAACTGTCATGTTGTCATCTGTCATCTGCCATGTGTCATCTGTCATCTGTCATCAGACATCTGTCATCTGTCATCTGTCTTCTGTCATATGTCATATGTCATCTGTCATCTGTCATCTGTCATCTGTCATTTGTCATCTGTCATCTGTCATCTGTCATCTGTCATCTGTCATCTGTCATCTGTCATCTGTCATCTCTCATCTGTCATCTGTCATCTGTCATCTGTCATTTGTCATCTGTCATCTGTCATCTGTCATCTGTCATCTGTCATCTGTCATCTCTCATCTCTCATCTGTCATCTGTCATCTGTCATCTGTCATCTGTCATCTGTCATCTGTCATCTGTCATCTGTCATCTGTCATCTGTCATCTGTCATCTGTCATCTGTCATCTGTCATCTGTCATCTGTCATCTGTCATCTGTCATCTGTCATCTGTCATCTGTCATCTGTCATCTGTCATCTGTCATCTGTCATCTGTCATCTGTCATCTGTCATCTGTCATCTGTCATCTGTCATCTGTCATCTGTCATCTGTCATCTGTCATCTGTCATCTGTCATCTGTCATCTGTCATCTGTCATCTGTCATCTGTCATCTGTCATCTGTTATCTGTCATCTGTCATCTGTCATCTGTCATCTGTCATCTGTCATCTGTCATCTGTCATCTGTCATCTGTCATCTGTCATCTGTCATCTGTCATCTGTCATCTGTCATCTATCATCTGTCATCTGTCATCTGTCTTCTGTCATATGTCATATGTCATCTGTCATCTGTCATCTGTCAATTGTCATCTGTCGTCTGTCATCTGTCATCTGTCATCTGTCATCTGTCATCTGTCATCTGTCATCTCTCATCTGTCATCTGTCATCTGCCATCTGTCATCTGTCATCTGTCATCTGTCATCTGTCATCTGTCATCTGTCATCTGTCATCTTTCATCTGTGATCTGTCATCTGTCAACTGTCATCTGTCTTCTGTCATCTGTCATCTGTCATCTGTCATCTGTCATCTGTCATCTGTCATCTGTCATCTGTCATCTCTCATCTCTCATCTGTCATCTGTCATCTGTCATCTGTCATCTGTCATCTGTCATCTGTCATCTGTCATCTGTCATCTGTCATCTGTCATATGTCATATGTCATCTGTCATCTGTCATCTGTCATCTGTCATTTGTCATCTCTCATCTGTCGTCTGTCATCTGTCATCTATCATCCGTCTTCAGTCATCTGTCATCTGTCATCTGTTATCTGTCATCTGTCATCTGTTATCTGTCATCTGTCATCTGTCATCTGTCATCTGTCATCTGTCATCTGTCATCTGTCATCTGTCATCTGTCATCTGTCATCTGTCATCTGTCATCTATCATCTGTCATCTGTCATCTGTCATCTGTCATCTGTCATCTGTCATCTGTCATCTGTCATCTGTCATCTGTCATCCGTCATCTGTCATCAGTCATCTCTCATATGCCATGTGTCATGTGTCATCTGTCATCTGTCATCTGTCATCTGTCATCTGTCATCTGTCATCTGTCATCTGTCAACTGTCATATTGTCATCTGTCATCTGCCATGTGTCATCTGTCATCTGTCATCAGACATCTGTCATCTGTCATCTGTCATCTGTCATCTGTCATCTGTCTTCTGTCATATGTCATATGTCATCTGTCATCTGTCATCTGTCATCTGTCATCTGTCATCTGTCATCTGTCATCTGTCATCTGTCATCTGTCATCTGTCATCTGTCATCTGTCATCTGTCATCTGTCATCTGTCATCTGTCATCTGTCATCTGTCATCTCTCATCTGTCATCTGTCATCTGTCATCTGTCATCTGTCATCTGTCATCTGTCATATGTCATCTGTCATCTGCCATCTGTCATCTGTCATCTGTCATCTGTCATCTGTCATCTGTCATCTGTCATCTGTCATCTGTCATCTGTCATCTGTCATCTGTCATCTGTCATCTGTCATCTGTCATCTGTCATCTGTCATCTGTCATCTGTCATCTGTCATCTGTCATCTGTCATCTGTCATCTGTCATCTGTCATCTGTCATCTGTCATCTGTCATCTGTCATCTGTCATCTGTCATCTGTCATCTGTCATCTGTCATCTGTCATCTGTCATCCGTCATCTGTCATCTGTTATCTGTCATCTGTCATCTGTCATCTGTCATCTGTCATCTGTCATCTATCATCTGTCATCTGTCATCTGTCATCTGTCATCTGTCATCTGTCATCTATCATCTGTCATCTGTCATCTGTCATCTGTCATCTGTCATCTGTCATCTGTCATCTGTCATCTGTCATCTGTCATCTGTCATCTGTCATCTGTCATCTGTCATCTATCACCTGTCATCTGTCATCTGTCATCTGTCATCTGTCATCTGTCATCTGTCATCTGTCATCTGTCATCTGTCATCTGTCGTCTGTCATCTGTTATCTGTCATCTGTCATCAGTCATCTGCCATGTGTCTTTTGTCATCTGTCATCTGTCATCTGTCAACTATCCTCTGTCATTTGTCATCTGTCATCTGTCGTCTGTCATCTGTCATCTGTCATCTATCATCTGTCATCTATCATCCGTCTTCAGTCATCTGTCATCTGTCATCTGTCATCTGTTATCTGTCATCTGTCATCTGTCATCTGTCATCTGTTATCTGTTATCTGTCATCAGTCATCTGTCATCTGTCATCTGTCATCTGTCATCTGTCATCTGTCATCTGTCGTCTGTCATCTGTTATCTGTCATCTGTCATCAGTCATCTGCCATGTGTCTTTTGTCATCTGTCATCTGTCATCTGTCAACTATCCTCTGTCATTTGTCATCTGTCATCTGTCGTCTGTCATCTGTCATCTATCATCCGTCTTCAGTCATCTGTCATCTGTCATCTGTCATCTGTTATCTGTCATCTGTCATCTGTTATCTGTCATCTCTCATCTCTCATCTGTCATCTCTCATCTGTCATCTGTCATCTGTCATCTGTCATCTGTCATCTGTCATCTGTCATCTGTCATCTGTCATCTGTCATCTGTCATCTGTCATCTGTCATCTATCATCTGTCATCTGTCATCTGTCTTCTGTCATATGTCATATGTCATCTGTCATCTGTCATCTGTCAATTGTCATCTGTCGTCTGTCATCTGTCATCTGTCATCTGTCATCTGTCATCTGTCATCTGTCATCTGTCATCTGTCATCTGTCATCTGTCATCTGTCATCTGTCATCTGTCATCTGTCATCTATCACCTGTCATCTGTCATCTGTCATCTGTCATCTGTCATCTGTCATCTGTCATCTGTCATCTGTCATCTGTCATCTGTCATCTGTCGTCTGCCATCTGTTATCTGTCATCTGTCATCAGTCATCTGCCATGTGTCTTTTGTCATCTGTCATCTGTCATCTGTCAACTATCCTCTGTCATTTGTCATCTGTCATCTGTCGTCTGTCATCTGTCATCTGTCATCTATCATCTGTCATCTATCATCCGTCTTCAGTCATCTGTCATCTGTCATCTGTCATCTGTTATCTGTCATCTGTCATCTGTCATCTGTCATCTGTTATCTGTCATCTGTCATCTGTCATCTGTCATCTGTCATCTGTCATCTGTCATCTGTCATCTGTCGTCTGTCATCTATTATCTGTCATCTGTCATCAGTCATCTGCCATGTGTCTTTTGTCATCTGTCATCTGTCAACTGTCAACTATCCTCTGTCATTTGTCATCTGTCATCTGTCGTCTGTCATCTGTCATCTATCATCCGTCTTCAGTCATCTGTCATCTGTCATCTGTTATCTGTCATCTGTCATCTGTTATCTGTCATCTGTCATCTGTCATCTGTCATCTGTCATCTGTCATCTGTCATCTGTCATCTGTCATCTGTCATCTGTCATCTGTCATCTGTCATCTGTCATCTGTCATCTGTCATCTGTCATCTATCATCTGTCATCTGTCATCTGTCTTCTGTCATATGTCATATGTCATCTGTCATCTGTCATCTGTCAATTGTCATCTGTCGTCTGTCATCTGTCATCTGTCATCTGTCATCTGTCATCTGTCATCTGTCATCTGTCATCTGTCATCTGTCATCTGTCATCTGTCATCTGTCAACTATCCTCTGTCATTTGTCATCTGTCATCTGTCATCTGTCATCTGTCATCTGTCATCTGTCATCTGTCATCTGTCATCTGTCATCTGTCATCTGTCATCTGTCATCTGTCATCTGTCATCTGTCATCTGTCATCTGTCATCTGTCATCTGTCATCTGTGATCTGTCATCTGTCATCTGTTATCTCTCATCTGTCATCTGTCATCTGTCATCTGTCATCTGTCATCTGTCATTTGTCATCTGTCATCTGTCATCTGTCATTTGTCGTCTGTCATCTGTTATCTGCCATCTGTCATCAGTCATCTGCCATGTGTCTTTTGTCATCTGTCATCTGTCATCTGTCAACTATCCTCTGTCATTTGTCATCTGTCATCTGTCGTCTGTCATCTGTCATCTATCATCCGTCTTCAGTCATCTGTCATCTGTCATCTGTCATCTGTCATCTGTTATCTGTCATCTGTCATCTGTCATCTGTCATCTGTCATCTGTCATCTGTCATCTGTCAATTGTCATCTGTCGTCTGTCATCTGTCATCTGTCATCTGTCATCTGTCATCTGTCATCTGTCATCTGTCATCTGTCATCTGTCATCTGTCATTTGTCAATTGTCATCTGTCGTCTGTCATCTGTCATCTGTCAATTGTCATCTGTCGTCTGTCATCTGTCATCTGTCATCTGTCATCTGTCATCTGTCATCTGTCATCTGTCATCTGTCATCTGTTATCTGTCATCTGTCGTCTGTCATCTGTCATCTGTCATCTGTCATCTGTCAATTGTCATCTGTCGTCTGTCATCTGTCATCTGTCATCTGTCATCTGTCATCTGTCATCTGTCATCTGTCATCTGTCATCTGACATCTGTCATCTGTCATCTGTCATCTGTCATCTGTCATCTGTCATCTGTCAATTGTCATCTGTCGTCTGTCATCTGTCATCTGTCATCTGTCATCTGTCATCTGTCATCTGTCATCTGTCATCTGTCATCTGTCATCAGTCATCTGCCATGTGTCTTTTGTCATCTGTCATCTGTCATCTGTCAACTATCCTCTGTCATTTGTCATCTGTCATCTGTCATCTGTCATCTGTCATCTGTCATCTGTCATCTGTCGTCTGTCATCTGTCAATTGTCATCTGTCGTCTGTCATCTGTCATCTGTCATCTGTCATCTGTCATCTGTCATCTGTCATCTGTCGTCTGTCATCTGTTATCTGTCTTCTGTCATCAGTCATCTGCCATGTGTCTTTTGTCATCTGTCATCTGTCATCTGTCAACTATCCTCTGTCATTTGTCATCTGTCATCTGTCGTCTGTCATCTGTCATCTATCATCCGTCTTCAGTCATCTGTCATCTGTCATCTGTCATCTGTCATCTGTCATCTGTTATCTGTCATCTGTCATCTGTCATCTGTCATCTGTCATCTGTCATCTGTCATCTGTCATCTGTCATCTGTCAATTGTCATCTGTCGTCTGTCATCTGTCATCTGCCATCTGTCATCTGTCATCTGTCATCTGTCATCTGTCATCTGTCATCTGTCATCTGTCATCTGTCATCTGTCATCTGTCATCTGTCATCTGTCATCTGTCATCTGTCATCTGTCATCTGTCATCTGTCATCTGTCATCTGTCATCTGTCATCTGTCATCTGTCATCTGTCATGTGTCATCTGTCATCTGTCATTTATTATCTGTCATCTGTCATCTGTCAACTGTCATCTGTCATCTGTCATCTGTCATCTGTCATCTGTCATCTGTCATCTGTCATCTGTCATCTGTCATCTGTCATCTGTCATCTGTCATCTGTCATCTGTCATCTGTCATCTGTCATCTGTCATCTGTCATCTGTCATCTGTCATCTGTCATCTGTCATCTGTCATCTGTCATCTGTCATCTGTCATCTGTCATCTGTCATCTGTCATCTGTCATCTGTCATCTGTCATCTGTCATCTGTCATCTGTCATCTGTCATCTGTCATCTGTCATCTGTCATCTGTCATCTGTCATCTGTCATCTGTCATCTGTCATCTGTCATCTGTCATCTGTCATTTATTATCTGTCATCTGTCATCTGTCAACTGTCATCTGTCTTCTGTCATCTGTCATCTGTCATCTGTCATCTGTCATCTGTCATCTGTCATCTGTCATCTGTCATCTGTCATCTGTCATCTGTCATCTGTCATCTGTCATCTGTCATCTGTCATCTGTCATCTGTCATCTGTCATCTGTCATCTGTCATCTCTCATCTGTCATCTGTCATCTGTCATCTGTCATCTGTCATCTGTCATCTGTCATCTGTCATCTGTCATCTGTCATCTGTCATTTATTATCTGTCATCTGTCATCTGTCATCTGTCATCTGTCAACTGTCATCTGTCTTCTGTCATTTGTCATCTGTCATCTGTCATCTGTCATCTGTCATCTGTCATCTGTCATCTGTCATCTGTCATCTGTCATCTGTCATCTGTCATCTGTCATCTGTCATCTGTCATCTGTCATCTGTCATCTGTCATCTGTCATCTGTCATCTGTCATCTGTCATCTGTCATCTGTCATCCGTCATCTGTCATCTGTTATCTGTCATCTGTCATCTGTCATCTGTCATCTGTCATCTGTCATCTGTCATCTATCATCTGTCATCTGTCATCTGTCATCTGTCATCTGTCATCTGTCATCTATCATCTGTCATCTGTCATCTGTCATCTGTCATCTGTCATCTGTCATCTGTCATTTGTCATCTGTCATCTGTCATCTGTCATCTGTCATCTGTCATCTATCACCTGTCATCTGTCATCTGTCATCTGTCATCTGTCATCTGTCATCTGTCATCTGTCATCTGTCATCTGTCATCTGTCATCTGTCGTCTGTCATCTGTTATCTGTCATCTGTCATCAGTCATCTGCCATGTGTCTTTTGTCATCTGTCATCTGTCATCTGTCAACTATCCTCTGTCATTTGTCATCTGTCATCTGTCGTCTGTCATCTGTCATCTGTCATCTATCATCTGTCATCTGTCATCTGTTATCTGTCATCTGTCATCTGTCATCTGTCATCTGTTATCTGTCATCTGTCATCTGTCATCTGTCATCTGTCATCTGTCATCTGTCATCTGTCATCTGTCGTCTGTCATCTGTTATCTGTCATCTGTCATCAGTCATCTGCCATGTGTCTTTTGTCATCTGTCATCTGTCATCTGTCAACTATCCTCTGTCATTTGTCATCTGTCATCTGTCGTCTGTCATCTGTCATCTGTCATCTATCATCCGTCTTCAGTCATCTGTCATCTGTCATCTGTTATCTGTCATCTGTCATCTGTCATCTGTCATCTGTCATCTGTCATCTGTCATCTGTCATCTGTCATCTGTCATCTGTCATCTGTCATCTGTCATCTGTCATCTGTCATCTGTCATCTGTCATCTGTCATCTGTCATCTGTCATCTGTCATCTGTCATCTGTCATCTATCATCTGTCATCTGTCATCTGTCTTCTGTCATATGTCATATGTCATCTGTCATCTGTCATCTGTCAATTGTCATCTGTCGTCTGTCATCTGTCATCTGTCATCTGTCATCTGTCATCTGTCATCTGTCATCTGTCATCTGTCATCTGTCATCTGTCATCTGTCATCTGTCATCTGTCATCTGTCATCTGTCATCTATCACCTGTCATCTGTCATCTGTCATCTGTCATCTGTCATCTGTCATCTGTCATCTGTCATCTGTCATCTGTCATCTGTCATCTGTCATCTGTCATCTGTCGTCTGTCATCTGTTATATGTCATCTGTCATCAGTCATCTGCCATGTGTCTTTTGTCATCTGTCATCTGTCATCTGTCAACTATCCTCTGTCATTTGTCATCTGTCATCTGTCGTCTGTCATCTGTCATCTGTCATCTATCATCTGTCATCTATCATCCGTCTTCAGTCATCTGTCATCTGTCATCTGTCATCTGTTATCTGTCATCTGTCATCTGTCATCTGTCATCTGTCATCTGTTATCTGTCATCTGTCATCTGTCATCTGTCATCTGTCATCTGTCATCTGTCATCTGTCATCTGTCGTCTGTCATCTGTTATCTGTCATCTGTCATCAGTCATCTGCCATGTGTCTTTTGTCATCTGTCATCTGTCATCTGTCAACTATCCTCTGTCATTTGTCATCTGTCATCTGTCGTCTGTCATCTGTCATCTATCATCCGTCTTCAGTCATCTGTCATCTGTTATCTGTCATCTGTCATCTGTTATCTGTCATCTGTCATCTGTCATCTGTCATCTGTCATCTGTCATCTGTCATCTGTCATCTGTCATCTGTCATCTGTCATCTGTCATCTGTCATCTGTCATCTGTCATCTGTCATCTATCATCTGTCATCTGTCATCTGTCTTCTGTCATATGTCATCTGTCATCTGTCAATTGTCATCTGTCGTCTGTCATCTGTCATCTGTCATCTGTCATCTGTCATCTGTCATCTGTCATCTGTCATCTGTCATCTGTCAACTATCCTCTGTCATTTGTCATCTGTCATCTGTCATCTGTCATCTGTCATCTGTCATCTGTCATCTGTCATCTGTCATCTGTCATCTGTCATCTGTCATCTGTCATCTGTCATCTGTCATCTGTCATCTGTCATCTGTCATCTGTCATCTGTTATCTCTCATCTGTCATCTGTCATCTGTCATCTGTCATCTGTCATTTGTCATCTGTCATCTGTCATCTGTCATTTGTCGTCTGTCATCTGTTATCTGCCATCTGTCATCAGTCATCTGCCATGTGTCTTTTGTCATCTGTCATCTGTCATCTGTCAACTATCCTCTGTCATCTGTCAATTGTCATCTGTCGTCTGTCATCTGTCATCTGTCATCTGTCATCTGTCATCTGTCATCTGTCATCTGTCATCTGTCATCTGTCATCTGTCATCTGTCATCTGTCATCTGTCATCTGTCATCTGTCATCTGTCATCTGTCATCTGTCATCTGTCAATTGTCATCTGTCGTCTGTCATCTGTCATCTGTCAATTGTCATCTGTCGTCTGTCATCTGTCATCTGTCATCTGTCATCTGTCATCTGTCATCTGTCATCTGTTATCTGTCATCTGTCGTCTGTCATCTGTCATCTGTCATCTGTCATCTGTCAATTGTCATCTGTCGTCTGTCATCTGTCATCTGTCATCTGTCATCTGTCATCTGTCATCTGTCATCTGTCATCTGTCATCTGTCATCTGTCATCTGTCATCTGTCATCTGTCATCTGTCATCTGTCATCTGTCATCTGTCATCAGTCATCTGCCATGTGTCTTTTGTCATCTGTCATCTGTCATCTGTCAACTATCCTCTGTCATTTGTCATCTGTCATCTGTCATCTGTCATCTGTCATCTGTCATCTGTCATCTGTCATCTGTCGTCTGTCATCTGTCATCTGTCATCTGTCATCTGTCATCTGTCATCTGTCATCTGTCAATTGTCATCTGTCGTCTGTCATCTGTCATCTGTCATCTGTCATCTGTCATCTGTCATCTGTCATCTGTCGTCTGTCATCTGTTATCTGTCATTTGTCATCAGTCATCTGCCATGTGTCTTTTGTCGTCTGTCATCTGTCAACTATCCTCTGTCATTTGTCATCTGTCATCTGTCGTCTGTCATCTGTCATCTATCATCCGTCTTCAGTCATCTGTCATCTGTCATCTGTCATCTGTCATCTGTTATCTGTCATCTGTCATCTGTCATCTGTCATCTGTCATCTGTCATCTGTCATCTGTCATCTGTCAATTGTCATCTGTCGTCTGTCATCTGTCATCTGCCATCTGTCATTTGTCATCTGTCATCTGTCATCTGTCATCTGTCATCTGTCATCTGTCATCTGTCATCTGTCATCTGTCATCTGTCATCTGTCATCTGTCATCTGTCATCTGTCATCTGTCATCTGTCATCTGTCATCTGTCACCTGTCATCTGTCATCTGTCATCTGTCATCTGTCATCTGTCATCTGTCATCTGTCATCTGTCATCTGTCATCTGTCATCTGTCATCTGTCATCTGTCATCTGTCAACTGTCATCTGTCATCTGTCATCTGTCATCTGTCATCTGTCATCTGTCATCTGTCATCTGTCATCTGTCATCTGTCATCTGTCATCTGTCATCTGTCATCTGTCATCTGTCATCTGTCATCTGTCATCTGTCATCTGTCATCTGTCATCTGTCATCTGTCATCTGTCATCTGTCATCTGTCATCTGTCATCTGTCATCTGTCATCTGTCATCTGTCATCTGTCATCTGTCATCTGTCATCTGTCATCTGTCATCTGTCATCTGTCATCTGTCATCTGTCATCTGTCATCTGTCATCTGTCATCTGTCATCTGTCATCTGTCATCTGTCATCTGTCATCTGTCATCTGTCATCTGTCATCTGTCATCTGTCATCTCTCATCTGTCATCTGTCATCTGTCATCTGTCATCTGTCATCTGTCATCTGTCATCTGTCATCTGTCATCTGTCATTTATTATCTGTCATCTGTCATGTGTCATCTGTCAACTGTCATCTGTCTTCTGTCATCTGTCATCTGTCATCTGTCATCTGTCATCTGTCATCTGTCATCTGTCATCTGTCATCTGTCATCTGTCATCTGTCATCTGTCATCTGTCATCTGTCATCTGTCATCTGTCATCTGTCATCTCTCATCTGTCATCTGTCATCTGTCATCTGTCATCTGTCATCTGTCATCTGTCATCTGTCATCTGTCATCTGTCATCTGTCATCTGTCATCTGTCATCTGTCATCTGTCATTTATTATCTGTCATCTGTCATCTGTCATCTGTCATCTGTCAACTGTCATCTGTCTTCTGTCATCTGTCATCTGTCATCTGTCATCTGTCATCTGTCATCTGTCATCTGTCATCTGTCATCTGTCATCTGTCATCTGTCATCTGTCATCTGTCATCTGTCATCTGTCATCTGTCATCTGTCATCTCTCATCTGTCATCTGTCATCTGTCATCTGTCATCTGTCATCTGTCATCTGTCATCTGTCATCTGTCATCTGTCATCTGTCATCTGTCATCTGTCATCCGTCATCTGTCATCAGTCATCTGTCATATGCCATGTGTCATGTGTCATCTGTCATCTGTCATCTGTCATCTGTCATCTGTCATCTGTCATCTGTCATCTGTCATCTGTCATCTGTCATCTGTCATCTGTCATCTGTCATCTGTCATCTGTCATCTGTCAACTGTCATGTTGTCATCTGTCATCTGCCATGTGTCATCTGTCATCAGACATCTGTCATCTGTCATCTGTCATCTGTCATCTGTCTTCTGTCGTATGTCATATGTCATCTGTCATCTGTCATCTGTCATCTGTCATCTGTCATCTGTCATCTGTCATCTGTCATCTGTCATCTGTCATCTGTCATCTGTCATCTGTCATCTGTCATCTGTCGTCTGTCATCTGTCATCTGTCATCTGTCATCTGTCATCTGTCATCTGTCAACTGTCATCTGTCTCCTGTCATCTGTCATCTGTCTTCTGTCATCTGTCATCTGTCATCTGTCATCTGTCATCTGTCATCTGTCATTTGTCATCTCTCATCTGTCATCTGTCATCTGTCATCTCTCATCTGTCATCTGTCATCTGTCATCTGTCATCTGTCATCTGTCATCTGTCATCTGTCATCTGTCATCTGTCATCTGTCATCTGTCATCTGTCATCTATCATCTGTCATCTGTCATCTGTCATCTGTCATCTGTCATCTGTCATCTGTCATCTGTCATCTGTCATCTGTCATCTGTCATCTGTCATCTGTCATCTGTCATCTGTCATCTGTCATCTGTCATCTGTCATCTGTCATCTGTCATCTGTCATCTGTCATCTGTCATCTGTCATCTGTCATCTGTCATCTGTCATCTGTCACCTGTCATCTGTCATCTGTCATCTGTCATCTGTCATCCGTCATCTGTCATCTGTCATCTGTCATCTGTCATCTGTCATCTGTCATCTGTCATCTGTCATCTGTCATCTGTCATCTGTCATCTGTCATCTGTCATCTATCATCTGTCATCTGTCATCTGTCATCTGTCATCTGTCATCTGTCATCTGTCATCTGTCATCTGTCATCTGTCATCTGTCATCTGTCATCTGTCATCTGTCATCTGTCATCTGTCATCTGTCATCTGTCATCTGTCATCTGTCATCTGTCATCTGTCATCTGTCATCTGTCATCTGTCATCTATCACCTGTCATCTGTCATCTGTCATCTGTCATCTGTCATCTGTCATCTGTCGTTTGTCATCTGTTATCTGTCATCTGTCATCAGTCATCTGCCATGTGTCTTTTGTCATCTGTCATCTGTCATCTGTCAACTATCCTCTGTCATTTGTCATCTGTCATCTGTCATCTGTCATCTGTCATCTGTCATCTGTCATTTGTCATCTCTCATCTGTCATCTGTCATCTGTCATCTCTCATCTGTCATCTGTCATCTGTCATCTGTCATCTGTCATCTGTCATCTGTCATCTGTCATCTGTCATCTGTCATCTGTCATCTGTCATCTGTCATCTGTCATCTGTCATCTGTCATCTGTCATCTGTCGTCTGTCATCTGTTATCTGTCATCTGTCATCAGTCATCTGCCATGTGTCTTTTGTCATCTGTCATCTGTCATCTGTCAACTATCCTCTGTCATTTGTCATCTGTCATTTGTCGTCTGTCATCTGTCATCTATCATCCGTCTTCAGTCATCTGTCATCTGTCATCTGTCATCTGTCATCTGTCATCTGTCATCTGTTATCTGTCATCTGTCATCTGTCATCTGTCATCTGTCATCTGTCATGTGTCATCTGTCATCTGTCATCTGTCATCTGTCATCTATCATCTGTCATCTGTCATCTGTCTTCTGTCATATGTCATATGTCATCTGTCATCTGTCATCTGTCAATTGTCATCTGTCGTCTGTCATCTGTCATGTGTCATCTGTCATCTGTCAACTATCCTCTGTCATTTGTCATCTGTCATCTGTCATCTGTCATCTGTCATCTGTCATCTGTCATCTGTCACCTGTCATCTGTCATCTGTCATCTGTCATCTGTCATCTGTCATCTGTCATCTATCATCCGTCTTCAGTCATCTGTCATCTGTCATCTGTCATCTGTCATCTGTCATCTGTCATCTGTCATCTGTCATCTGTCATCTGTCATCTGTCATCCGTCATCTGTCATCTGTCATCTGTCATCTGTCATCTGTCATCTGTCATCTGTCATCTGTCATCTGTCATCTGTCATCTGTCATCTGTCATCTGTCGTCTGTCATCTGTTATCTGTCATCTGTCATCAGTCATCTGCCATGTGTCTTTTGTCATCTGTCATCTGTCATCTGTCAACTATCCTCTGTCATTTGTCATCTGTCATCTGTCGTCTGTCATCTGTCATCTATCATCCGTCTTCAGTCATCTGTCATCTGTCATCTGTCATCTGTCATCTGTCATCTGTCATCTGTCATCTGTCATCTGTCATCTGTCATCTGTTATCTGTCATCTGTCATCTGTCATCTGTCATCTGTCATCTGTCATCTGTCATCTGTCATCTGTCATCTGTCATCTGTCATCTATCATCTGTCATCTGTCATCTGTCTTCTGTCATATGTCATATGTCATCTGTCATCTGTTATCTGTCAATTGTCATCTGTCGTCTGTCATCTGTCATCTGTCATCTGTCATCTGTCATCTGTCATCTGTCATCTGTCAACTATCCTCTGTCATTTGTCATCTGTCATCTGTCGTCTGTCATCTGTCATCTGTCATCCGTCTTCAGTCATCTGTCATCTGTCTTCTGTCATCTGTCATCAGTCATCTGTCATCTGTCATCTGTCATCTGTCATCTGTCATCTGTCATCTGTCATCTGTCATCTGTCATCTGTCATCTGTCATCTGTCATCTGTCATCTGTCATCTGTCATCTGTCATCTGTCATCTGTCATCTGTCATCTGTCATCTGTCATCTGTCATCTGTCATCTGTCATCTGTCATCTGTCATCTGTCATCTGTCATCTGTCATCTGTCATCTGTCACCTGTCATCTGTCATCTGTCATCTGTCATCTGTCATCTGTCATCTGTCATCTGTCATCTGTCATCTGTCATCTGTCATCTGTCATCTGTCATCTGTCATCTGTCATCTGTCATCTGTCATCTGTCATCTGTCATCTGTCATCCGTCATCTGTCATCAGTAATCTGTCATATGCCATGTGTCATGTGTCATCTGTCATCTGTCATCTGTCATCTGTCATCTGTCATCTGTCTTCTGTCACCAGACATCTGTCATCTGTCATCTGTCATCTGTCATCTGTCATCTGTCATCTGTCATCTATCATCTGTCATCTGTCATCTGTCTTCAGTCATATGTCATATGTCATATGTCATATGTCATCTGTCATCTGTCATCTGTCATCTGTCATCTGTCATCTGTCATCTGTCAATTGTCATCTGTCGTCTGTCATCTGTCATCTGTCATCTGTCATCTGTCATCTGTCATCTGTCATCTGTCATCTGTCAACTATCCTCTGTCATTTGTCATCTGTCATCTGTCGTCTGTCATCTGTCATCTGTCATCTGTCATTTGTCTTCTGTCATCTGTCATCTGTCATCTGTCATCTGTCATCTGTCATCTGTCATCTGTCATCTGTCATCTGTCATCTGTCATCTGTCATCTGTCATCTGTCATCTGTCATCTGTCATCTGTCATCTGTCATCTGTCATCTGTCATCTGTCATCTGTCATCTGTCATCTGTCATCTGTCATCTGTCATCTGTCATCTGTCATCTGTCATCTGTCATCTGTCATCTGTCATCTGTCATCTGTCATCTGTCATCTGTCATCTGTCATCTGTGATCTGTCATCTGTCATCTGTCATCTGTCATCTGTCATCTGTCATCTGTCATCTGTCATCTGTCATCTGTCATCTGTCATCTGTCATCTGTCATCTGTCATCTGTCATCTGTCATCTGTCATCTGTCATCTGTCATCTGTCATCTGTCATCTGTCATCCGTCATCTGTCATCAGTAATCTGTCATATGCCATGTGTCATGTGTCATCTGTCATCTGTCATCTGTCATCTGTCATCTGTCATCTGTCATCTGTCATCTGTCATCTGTCATCTGTCATCAGACATCTGTCATCTGTCATCTGTCATCTGTCATCTGTCTTCTGTCATCTGTCATCTGTCATCTGTCATCTGTCATCTGTCATCTGTCATCTGTCATCTGTCATCTGTCATCTGTCATCTGTCATCTGTCATCTGTCATCTGTCATCAGACATCTGTCATCTGTCATCTGTCATCTGTCATCTGTCTTCTGTCATATGTCATATGTCATCTGTCATCTGTCATCTGTCAATTGTCATCTGTCGTCTGTCATCTGTCATCTGTCATCTGTCATCTGTCATCTGTCATCTTTCATCTGTCATCTGCCATCTGTCATATGTCATCTGCCATGTGTCATGTTTAATCTGCCATCTGTCATCTGTCATCTGTCATCTGTCATCTGTCATCTGTCATCTGTCATCTGTCATCTGTCATCTGTCATCTGTCATCTGTCATCTGTCATCTGTCATCCGTCATCTGTCATCAGTAATCTGTCATATGCCATGTGTCATGTGTCATCTGTCATCTGTCATATGTCATTTGTCATCTGCCATCTGTCATCTGTCATCTGTCATCAGACATCTGTCATCTGTCATCTGTCATCTGTCATCTGTCTTCTGTCATCTGTCATCTGCCATCTGTCATCTGTCATCTGTCATCTGTCATCTGTCATCTGTCATCTGTCATCTGTCATCTGTCATCTGTCATCTGTCATCTGTCATCTGTCATCTGTCATCTGTCATCTGTCATCTGTCATCTGTCATCTGTCATCTGTCATCTGTCATCTGTCGTCTGTCATCTGTTATCTGTCATCTGTCATCAGTCATCTGCCATGTGTCTTTTGTCATCTGTCATCTGTCATCTGTCAACTATCCTCTGTCATTTGTTCTCTGTCATCTGTCGTCTGTCATCTGTCATCTATCATCCGTCTTCAGTCATCTGTCATCTGTCATCTGTCATCTGTCATCTGTCATCTGTCATCTGTCATCTGTTATCTGTCATCTGTCATCTGTCATCTGTCATCTGTCATCTGTCATCTGTCATCTGTCATCTGTCATCTGTCATCTGTCATCTGTCATCTATCATCTGTCATCTGTCATCTGTCTTCTGTCATATGTCATATGTCATCTGTCATCTGTCAATTGTCATCTGTCGTCTGTCATCTGTCATCTGTCATCTGTCATCTGTCATCTGTCATCTGTCATCTGTCATCTGTCAACTATCCTCTGTCATTTGTCATCTGTCATCTGTCGTCTGTCATCTGTCATCCGTCTTCAGTCATCTGTCATCTGTCTTCTGTCATCTGTCATCAGTCATCTGTCATCTGTCATCTGTCATCTGTCATCTGTCATCTGTCATCTGTCATCTGTCATCTGTCATCTGTCATCTGTCATCTGTCATCTGTCATCTGTCATCTGTCATCTGTCATCTGTCATCTGTCATCTGTCATCTGTCATCTGTCATCTGTCATCTGTCATCTGTCATCTGTCATCTGTCATCTGTCATCTGTCATCTGTCATCTGTCATCTGTCATCTGTGATCTGTCATCTGTCATCTGTCATCTGTCATCTGTCGTCTGTCATCTGTCATCTGTCATCTGTCATCTGTCATCTGTCATCTGTCATCTGTCATCTGTCATCTGTCATCTGTCATCCGTCATCTGTCATCAGTAATCTGTCATATGCCATGTGTCATGTGTCATCTGTCATCTGTCATCTGTCATCTGTCATCTGTCATCTGTCATCTGTCACCAGACATCTGTCATCTGTCATCTGTCATCTGTCATCTGTCATCTGTCATCTGTCATCTGTCATCTATCATCTGTCATCTGTCATCTGCCTTCTGTCATATGTCATATGTCATATGTCATCTGTCATCTGTCATCTGTCATCTGTCATCTGTCAATTGTCATCTGTCGTCTGTCATCTGTCATCTGTCATCTGTCATCTGTCATCTGTCATCTGTCATCTGTCATCTGTCATCTGTCATCTGTCAACTATCCTCTGTCATTTGTCATCTGTCATCTGTCGTCTGTCATCTGTCATCTGTCATCTGTCATCTGTCTTCTGTCATCTGTCATCTGTCATCTGTCATCCGTCATCTGTCATCTGTCATCTGTCATCTGTCATCTGTCATCTGTCATCTGTCATCTGTCATCTGTCATCTGTCATCTGTCATCTGTCATCTGTCATCTGTCATCTGTCATCTGTCATCTGTCATCTGTCATCTGTCATCTGTCATCTGTCATCTGTCATCTGTCATCTGTCATCTGTCATCTGTCATCTGTCATCTGTCATCTGTCATCTGTCATCTGTCATCTGTCATCTGTCATCTGTCATCTGTCATCTGTCATCCGTCATCTGTCATCAGTAATCTGTCATATGCCATGTGTCATGTGTCATCTGTCATCTGTCATCTGTCATCTGTCATCTGTCATCTGTCATCTGTCATCTGTCATCTGTCATCTGTCATCAGACATCTGTCATCTGTCATCTGTCATCTGTTATCTGTCTTCTGTCATCTGTCATCTGTCATCTGTCATCTGTCATCTGTCATCTGTCATCTGTCATCTGTCATCTGTCATCTGTCATCTGTCATCAGACATCTGTCATCTGTCATCTGTCATCTGTCATCTGTCTTCTGTCATATGTCATATGTCATATGTCATCTGTCATCTGTCATCTGTCAATTGTCATCTGTCATCTGTCATCTGTCATCTGTCATCTGTCATCTGTCATCTGTCATCTGTCATCTGTCATCTGTCATCTGTCATCTGTCATCTGTCATCCGTCATCTGTCATCAGTAATCTGTCATATGCCATGTGTCATGTGTCATCTGTCATCTGTCATCTGTCATCTGTCATCTGTCATCTGTCATCTGTCATCTGCCATCTGTCATATGTCATCTGCCATGTGTCATGTTTAATCTGCCATCTGTCATCTGTCATCTGTCATCTGTCATCTGTCATCTGTCATCTGTCATCTGTCATCTGTCATCTGTCATCTGTCATCTGTCATCTGTCATCTGTCATCTGTCATCTGTCATCTGTCATCTGTCATCTGTCATCTGTCATCTGTCATCTGTCATCAGACATCTGTCATCTGTCATCTGTCATCTGTCATCTGTCATCTGTCATCTGTCTTCTGTCATCTGTCATCTGTCATCTGTCATCTGTCATCTGTCATCTGTCATCTGTCATCTGTCATCTGTCATCTGTCATCTGTCATCTGTCATCAGACATCTGTCCTCTGTCATCTGTCATCTGTCTTCTGTCATATGTCATATGTCATCTGTCATCTGTCATCTGTCAATTGTCATCTGTCGTCTGTCATCTGTCATCTGTCATCTGTCATCTGTCATCTGTCATCTGTCATGTGTCATCTGTCATCTGTCAACTATCCTCTGTCATTTGTCATCTGTCATCTGTCGTCTGTCATCTGTCATCTGTCATCCGTCTTCAGTCATCTGTCATCTGTCTTCTGTCATCTGTCATCAGTCATCTGTCATCTGTCATCTGTCATCTGTCATCTGTCATCTGTCATCTGTCATCTGTCATCTGTCATCTGTCATCTGTCATCTGTCATCTGTCATCTGTCATCTGTCATCTGTTATCTGTCATCTGTCATCTGTCATCTGTCATCTGTCATCTGTCATCTGTCATCTGTCATCTGTCATCTGTCATCTGTCATCTGTCATCTGTCATCTGTCATCTGTCATCTGTTGTCTGTCATCTGTTATCTGTCATCTGTCATCAGTCATCTGCCATGTGTCTTTTGTCATCTGTCATCTGTCATCTGTCAACTATCCTCTGTCATTTGTCATCTGTCATTTGTCGTCTGTCATCTGTCATCTATCATCCGTCTTCAGTCATCTGTCATCTGTCTTCTGTCATCTGTCATCTGTTATCTGTCATCTGTCATCTGTCACCTGTCATCTGTCATGTGTCATCTGTCATCTGTCATCTGTCATCTGTCATCTATCATCTGTCATCTGTCATCTGTCTTCTGTCATATGTCATATGTCATCTGTCATCTGTCATCTGTCAATTGTCATCTGTCGTCTGTCATCTGTCATCTGTCATCTGTCATCTGTCAACTATCCTCTGTCATTTGTCATCTGTCATCTGTCGTCTGTCATCTGTCATCTGTCATCCGTCTTCAGTCATCTGTCATCTGTCTTCTGTCATCTGTCATCAGTCATCTGTCAACTATCCTCTGTCATTTGTCATCTGCCATCTGTCGTCTGTCATCTGTCATCTATCATCCGTCTTCAGTCATCTGTCATCTGTCATCTGTCATCTGTCATCTGTCATCTGTCATCTGTCATCTGTTATCTGTTATCTGTCATCTGTCATCTGTCATCTGTCATCTGTCATCTGTCATCTGTCATCTGTCATCTGTCATCTGTCATCTGTCATCTGTCATCTGTCATCTGTCATCAGACATCTGTCATCTGTCATCTGTCATCTGTCATCTGTCTTCTGTCATATGTCATATGCCATCTGTCATCTGTCATCTGTCAATTGTCATCTGTCGTCTGTCATCTGTCATCTGTCATCGGTCATCTGTCATCTGTCATCTGTCATCTGTCATCTGCCATCTGTCATATGTCATCTGCCATGTGTCATGTTTAATCTGCCATCTGTCATCTGTCATCTGTCATCTGTCATCTGTCATCTGTCATCTGTCATCTGTCATCTGTCATCTGTCATCTGTCATCTGTCATCTGTCATCTGTCATCTGTCATCTGTCATCTGTCATCTGTCATCTGTCATCTGTCATCTGTCATCAGACATCTGTCATCTGTCATCTGTCATCTGTCATCTGTCATCTGTCATCTGTCTTCTGTCATCTGTCATCTGTCATCTGTCATCTGTCATCTGTCATCTGTCATCTGTCATCTGTCATCTGTCATCTATCATCCGTCTTCAGTCATCTGTCATCTGTCATCTGTCAACTATCCTCTGTCATTTGTCATCTGTCATCTGTCGTCTGTCATCTGTCATCTGTCATCCGTCTTCAGTCATCTGTCATCTGTCTTCTGTCATCTGTCATCAGTCATCTGCCATGTGTCTTTTGTCATCTGTCATCTGTCATCTGTCAACTATCCTCTGTCATTTGTCATCTGTCATTTGTCGTCTGTCATCTGTCATCTATCATCCGTCTTCAGTCATCTGTCATCTGTCATCCGTCATCTGTCATCTGTCATCTGTTATCTGTCATCTGTCATCTGTCATCTGTCATCTGTCATCTGTCATGTGTCATCTGTCATCTGTCATCTGTCATCTGTCATCTATCATCTGTCATCTGTCATCTGTCTTCTGTCATATGTCATATGTCATCTGTCATCTGTCATCTGTCAATTGTCATCTGTCGTCTGTCATCTGTCATCTGTCATCTGTCATCTGTCATCTGTCATCTGTCATGTGTCATCTGTCATCTGTCAACTATCCTCTGTCATTTGTCATCTGTCATCTGTCGTCTGTCATCTGTCATCTGTCATCCGTCTTCAGTCATCTGTCATCTGTCTTCTGTCATCTGTCATCAGTCATCTGTCAACTATCCTCTGTCATTTGTCATCTGTCATCTGTCGTCTGTCATCTGTCATCTATCATCCGTCTTTAGTCATCTGTCATCTGTCATCTGTCAACTATCCTCTGTCATTTGTCATCTGTCATCTGTCGTCTGTCATCTGTCATCTGTCATCCGTCTTCAGTCATCTGTCATCTGTCTTCTGTCATCTGTCATCAGTCATCTGTCAACTATCCTCTGTCATTTGTCATCTGTCATCTGTCGTCTGTCATCTGTCATCTATCATCCGTCTTCAGTCATCTGTCATCTGTCATCTGTCATCTGTCATCTGTCATCTGTCATCTGTCATCTGTTATCTGTCATCTGTCATCTGTCATCTGTCATCTGTCATCTGTCATCTGTCATCTGTCATCTGTCATCTGTCATCTGTCATCTGTCATCTGTCATCTGTCATCTGTCATCTGTCATCTGTCATCTGTCATCTGTCATCTGTCGTCTGTCATCTGTTATCTGTCATCTGTCATCAGTCATCTGCCATGTGTCTTTTGTCATCTGTCATCTGTCATCTGTCAACTATCCTCTGTCATTTGTCATCTGTCATCTGTCAACTATCCTCTGTCATTTGTCATCTGTCATCTGTCGTCTGTCATCTGTCATCTGTCATCCGTCTTCAGTCATCTGTCATCTGTCTTCTGTCATCTGTCATCAGTCATCTGTCAACTATCCTCTGTCATTTGTCATCTGTCATCTGTCGTCTGTCATCTGTCATCTGTCATCCGTCTTCAGTCATCTGTCATCTGTCTTCTGTCATCTGTCATCAGTCATCTGTCAACTATCCTCTGTCATTTGTCATCTGTCATCTGTCGTCTGTCATCTGTCATCTATCATCCGTCTTTAGTCATCTGTCATCTGTCATCTGTCAACTATCCTCTGTCATTTGTCATCTGTCATCTGTCGTCTGTCATCTGTCATCTGTCATCCGTCTTCAGTCATCTGTCATCTGTCTTCTGTCATCTGTCATCAGTCATCTGTCAACTATCCTCTGTCATTTGTCATCTGTCATCTGTCGTCTGTCATCTGTCATCTATCATCCGTCTTTAGTCATCTGTCATCTGTCATCTGTCATCTGTCATCTGTCATCTGTCATCTGTCATCTGTCATCTGTCATCTGTCATCTGTCATCTGTCATCTGTCATCTGTCATCTGTCGTCTGTCATCTGTTATCTGTCATCTGTCATCAGTCATCTGTCATCTGTCATCTGTCATCTGTCATCTGTCATGTGTCATCTGTCATCTGTCAACTATCCTCTGTCATTTGTCATCTGTCATCTGTCGTCTGTCATCTGTCATCTGTCATCCGTCTTCAGTCATCTGTCATCTGTCTTCTGTCATCTGTCATCAGTCATCTGTCAACTATCCTCTGTCATTTGTCATCTGTCATCTGTCGTCTGTCATCTGTCATCTATCATCCGTCTTTAGTCATCTGTCATCTGTCATCTGTCAACTATCCTCTGTCATTTGTCATCTGTCATCTGTCGTCTGTCATCTGTCATCTGTCATCCGTCTTCAGTCATCTGTCATCTGTCTTCTGTCATCTGTCATCAGTCATCTGTCAACTATCCTCTGTCATTTGTCATCTGTCATCTGTCGTCTGTCATCTGTCATCTATCATCCGTCTTTAGTCATCTGTCATCTGTCATCTGTCAACTATCCTCTGTCATTTGTCATCTGTCATCTGTCGTCTGTCATCTGTCATCTGTCATCCGTCTTCAGTCATCTGTCATCTGTCTTCTGTCATCTGTCATCAGTCATCTGTCAACTATCCTCTGTCATTTGTCATCTGTCATCTGTCGTCTGTCATCTGTCATCTATCATCCGTCTTCAGTCATCTGTCATCTGTCATCTGTCATCTGTCATCTATCATCCGTCTTCAGTCATCTGTCATCTGTCATCTGTCATCTGTCATCTGTCATCTGTCATCTGTTATCTGTCATCTGTCATCTGTCATCTGTCATCTGTCATCTGTCATGTGTCATCTGTCATCTGTCATCTGTCATCTGTCATCTATCATCTGTCATCTGTCATCTGTCTTCTGTCATATGTCATATGTAATCTGTCATCTGTCATCTGTCAATTGTCATCTGTCGTCTGTCATCTGTCATCTGTCATCTGTCATCTGTCATCTGTCATCTGTCATGTGTCATCTGTCATCTGTCAACTATCCTCTGTCATTTGTCATCTGTCATCTGTCGTCTGTCATCTGTCATCTGTCATCCGTCTTCAGTCATCTGTCATCTGTCTTCTGTCATCTGTCATCAGTCATCTGTCATCTGTCATCTGTCATCTGTCATCTGTCATCTGTCATCTGTCATCTGTCATCTGTCATCTGTCATCTGTCATCTGTCATCTGTCATCTGTCATCTGTCATCTGTCATCTGTCATCTGTCATCTGTCATCTGTCATCTGTCATCTGTCATCTGTCATCTGTCATCTGTCATCTGTCATCTGTCATCTGTCATCTGTCATCTGTCATCTGTCATCTGTCATCTGTCATCTGTCATCTGTCATCTGTCACCTGTCATCTGTCATCTGTCATCTGTCATCTGTCATCTGTCATCTGTCATCTGTCATCTGTCATCTATCATCCGTCTTCAGTCATCTGTCATCTGTCATCTGTCATCTGTCATCTGTCATCTGTCATCTGTCATCTGTCATCCGTCATCTGTCATCTGTTATCTGTCATCTGTCATCTGTCATCTGTCATCTGTCATCTGTCATCTGTCATCTGTCATCTGTCATCTGTCGTCTGTCATCTGTTATCTGTCATCTGTCATCAGTCATCTGCCATGTGTCTTTTGTCATCTGTCATCTGTCATCTGTCAACTATCCTCTGTCATTTGTCATCTGTCATCTGTCGTCTGTCATCTGTCATCTATCATCCGTCTTCAGTCATCTGTCATCTGTCATCTGTCATCTGTCATCTGTCATCTGTCATCTGTCATCTGTTATCTGTCATCCGTCATCTGTCATCTGTCATCTGTCATCTGTCATCTGTCATCTGTCATCTGTCATCTGTAACTGTCATCTGTCTTCTGTCATCTGTCATCTGTCACCTGTCATCTGTCATCTGTCATCTGTCATCTGTCATCTGTCATCTGTCATCTGTCATCTGTCATCTGTCATCTGTCATCTGTCATCTGTCATCTGTCATCTGTCATCTGTCATCTGTCATCTCTCATCTGTCATCTGTAATCTGTCATCTGTCATCTGTCATCTGTCATCTGTCATCTGTCATCTGTCAACTGTCATCTGTCTTCTGTCATCTGTCATCTGTCATCTGTCATCTGTCATCTGTCATCTGTCATCTGTCATCTGTCATCTGTCATCTGTCATCTGTCATCTGTCATCTGTCATTTGTCATCTGTCATCTGTCATCTGTCATCTGTCATCTGTCATCTCTCATCTGTCATCTGTAATCTGTCATCTGTCATCTGTCATCTGTCATCTTTCATCTGTCATCTGTCATCTGTCAACTGTCATCTGTCTTCTGTCATCTGTCATCTGTCATCTGTCATCTGTCATCTGTCATCTGTCATCTGTCATCTGTCATCTGTCATCTGTCATCTGTCATCTGTCATCTGTCATCTGTCATCTGTCATCTGTCATCTGTCATCTCTCATCTGTCATCTGTAATCTGTCATCTGTCATCTGTCATCTGTCATCTCTCATCTGTCATCTGTAGTCTGTCATCTGTCATCTGTCATCTGTCATCTGTCATCTGTCATCTGTCATCTGTCATCTGTCATCTGTCATCTGTCATCTTTCATCTGTCATCTGTCATCTGTCAACTGTCATCTGTCATCTGTCATCTGTCATCTGTCATCTCTCATCTGTCATCTGTAATCTCTCATCTGTCATCTGTAATCTGTCATCTGTCATCTGTCATCTGTCATCTGTCATCTGTCAACTGTCATCTGTCTTCTGTCATCTGTCATCTGTCATCTGTCATCTGTCATCTGTCATCTGTCATCTGTCATCTGTCATCTGTCATCTGTCATCTGTCATCTGTCATCTGTCATCTGTCATCTGTCATCTGTCATTTGTCATCTGTCATCTGTCATCTGTCATCTGTCATCTGTCATCTCTCATCTGTCATCTGTAATCTGTCATCTGTCATCTGTCATCTGTCATCTTTCATCTGTCATCTGTCATCTGTCAACTGTCATCTGTCTTCTGTCATCTGTCATCTGTTATCTGTCATCTGTCATCTGTCATCTGTCATCTGTCATCTGTCATCTGTCATCTGTCATCTGTCATCTGTCATCTGTCATCTGTCATCTGTCATCTGTCATATGTCATCTGCCATGTGTCATGTTTAATCTGCCATCTGTCACCTGTCATCTGTCATCTGCCACCTGTCATCTGTCATCTGTCATCTGTCATCTGTCATCTGTCATCTGTCATCTGGCATCTGTCATCTGTCATCTGTCATCTGTCATCTGTCATCTGTCATCTGTCATCTGTCATCTGTCATCTGTCATCTGTCATCTGTCATCTGTCATCTGTCATCTGTCATCTGTCATCTGTCATCTCTCATCTGTCATCTGTCATCTGTCATCTGTCATCTGTCATCTGTCATTTGTCATCTGTCATCTGTCATCTGTCATCTGTCATCTGTCATCTGTCATCTGTCATCTGTCATCTGTCATCTGTCATCTGTCATCTGTCATCTGTCATCTGTCATCTGTCATCTGTCATCTGTCATCTGTCATCTGTCATCTTACATTTGTCATCTGTCATTTGTCATCTGTCATCTGTCTTCTGTCATCTGTCATCTGTCATCTGTCATCTGTCATCTGTCATCTGTCTTCTGTCATCTGTCATCTGTCATCTGTCATCTGTCATCTGTCATCTGTCATCTGTCATCTGTCATCTGTCATCTGTCATCTGTCATCTGTCATCTGTCATCTGTCATCTGTCATCTGTCATCTGTCATCTCTCATCTGTCATCTGCCATCTGTCATCTGTCATCTGTCATCTGTCATCTGTCATCTGTCATCTGTCATCTGTCATCTGTCATCTGTCATCTGTCATCTGTCATCTGTCATCTGTCAACTGTCATCTGTCTTCTGTCATCTGTCATCTGTCATCGGTCATCGGTCATCTGTCATCTGTCATCTGTCATCTGTCATCTGTCATCTGTCATCTGTCATCTGACATCTGTCATCTGTCATCTGTCATCTGTCATCTGTCATCTGTCATCTGTCATCTGTCATCTGTCATCTGTCATCTGTCATCTGTCATCTGTCATCTGTCATCTGTCATCTGTCATCTGTCATCTGTCATCTGTCATCTGTCATCTGTCATCTGTCATCTGTCATCTGTCATCTGTCATCTGTCATCTGTCATCTGTCATCTGTCATCTGTCATCTGTCATCTGTCATCTGTCATCTGACATCTGTCATCTGTCATCTGTCATCTGTCATCTGTCATCTGTCATCTGTCATCTGTCATCTGTCATCTGTCATCTGTCATCTGTCATTTATTATCTGTCATCTGTCATCTGTCATCTGTCATCTGTCATCTGTCATCTGTCATCTGTCATCTGTCATCTGTCATCTGTCATCTGTCAT
Organism: Condylostylus longicornis; assembly: GCF_029603195.1. Lineage (NCBI taxonomy): Eukaryota > Metazoa > Arthropoda > Insecta > Diptera > Dolichopodidae > Condylostylus > Condylostylus longicornis. The sequence continues at coordinate 1,746,015 of NW_026578021.1, read as the reverse complement.
CTGTCATCTGTCATCTGTCATCTGTCATCTGTCATCTGTCATCTGTCATCTGTCATCTGTCATCTGTCATCTGCCATCTGTCATCTGTCATCTGTCATCTGTCATCTGTCATCTGTCATCTTTCATCTGTCATCTGTCATCTGTCAACTGTCATCTGTCATCTGTCATCTGTCATCTGTCATCTGTCATCTGTCATCTGTCATCTGTCATCTGTCATCTGTCATCTGTCATCTGTCATCTGTCATCTGTCATCTTACATTTGTCATCTGTCATCTGTCATCTGTCTTCTGTCATCTGTCATCTGTCATCTGTCATCTGTCATCTGTCATCTGTCATCTGTCTTCTGTCATCTGTCATCTGTCATCTGTCATTTGTCATCTGTCATCTGTCGTCTGTCATCTGTCATCTGTCATCTATCATCTGTCATCTATCATCCGTCTTCAGTCATCTGTCATCTGTCATCTGTCATCTGTTATCTGTCATCTGTCATCTGTCATCTGTCATCTGTTATCTGTCATCTGTCATCTGTCATCTGTCATCTGTCATCTGTCATCTGTCATCTGTCATCTGTCGCCTGTCATCTGTTATCTGTTATCTGTCATCAGTCATCTGCCATGTGTCTTTTGTCATCTGTCATCTGTCATCTGTCAACTATCCTCTGTCATTTGTCATCTGTCATCTGTCGTCTGTCATCTGTCATCTATCATCCGTCTTCAGTCATCTGTCATCTGTCATCTGTTATCTGTCATCTGTCATCTGTCATCTGTTATCTGTCATCTGTCATCTGTCATCCGTCATCTGTCATCTGTCATCTGTCATCTGTCATCTGTCATCTGTCATCTGTCATCTGTCATCTGTCATCTGTCATCTATCATCTGTCATCTGTCATCTGTCTTCTGTCATATGTCATATGTCATCTGTCATCTGTCATCTGTCAATTGTCATCTGTCGTCTGTCATCTGTCATCTGTCATCTGTCATCTGTCATCTGTCATCTCTCATCTGTCATCTGTCATCTGCCATCTGTCATCTGCCATCTGTCATCTGTCATCTGTCATCTGTCATCTGTCATCTGTCATCTGTCATCTGTCATCTTTCATCTGTCATCTGTCATCTGTCAACTGTCATCTGTCTTCTGTCATCTGTCATCTGTCATCTGTCATCTGTCATCTGTCATCTGTCATCTGTCATCTGTCATCTGTCATCTGTCATCTGTCATCTGTCATCTGTCATCTGTCATCTGTCATCTCTCATCTGTCATCTGTCATCTGCCATCTGTCATCTGTCATCTGTCATCTGTCATCTGTCATCTGTCATCTGTCATCTTTCATCTGTCATCTGTCATCGGTCAACTGTCATCTGTCTTCTGTCATCTGTCATCTGTCATCTGTCATCTGTCATCTGTCATCTGTCATCTGTCATCTGTCATCTGTCATCTGTCATCTGTCATCTGTCATCTGTCATCTGTCATCTGTCATCTGTCATCTGTCATCTGTCATCTGTCATCTGTCATCTGTCATCTGTCATCTGTCATCTGTCATCTCTCATCTGTCATCTGTCATCTGTCATCTGTCATCTGTCATCTGTCATCTGTCATCTGTCATCTGTCATCTGTCATCTGTCATCTGTCATCTGTCATCTGTCATCTGTCATCTGTCATCTGTCATCTGTCATCTGTCATCTGTCATCTGTCATCTGTCATCTGTCATCTGTCATCTGTCATCTGTCATCTGTCATCTGTCATCTGTCATCTGTCATCTGTCATCTGTCATCTGTCATCTGTCATCTGTCATCTGTCATCTGTCATCTGTCATCTGTCATCTGTCATCTGTCATCTGTCATCTGTCATCTGTCATCTGTCATCTGTCATCTGTCTTCTGTCATCTGTCATCTGTCATCTGTCATCTGTCATCTGTCATCTGTCATCTGTCTTCTGTCATCTGTCATCTGTCATCTGTCATCTGTCATCTGTCATCTGTCATCTGTCATCTGTCATCTGTCATCTGTCATCTGTCATCTGTCATGTGTCACCTGTCATCTGTCATCTGTCATCTGTCATCTGTCATCTGTCATCTGTCATCTGTCATCTGTCATCTGTCATCTGACATCTGTCATCTGTCATCTGTCATCTGTCATCTGTCATCTGTCATCTGTCATCTGTCATCTGTCATCTGTCATCTGTCATCTGTCATCTGTCATCTGTCATCTGTCATCTGTCATCTGTCATCTGTCATCTGTCATCTGTCAACTGTCATGTTGTCATCTGTCATCTGCCATGTGTCATCTGTCATCTGTCATCAGACATCTGTCATCTGTCATCTGTCATCTGTCATCTGTCTTCTGTCATATGTCATATGTCATCTGTCAGCTGTCATCTGTCATCTGTCATCTGTCATCTGTCATCTGTCATCTGTCATCTGTCATCTGTCATCTGTCATCTGTCATCTGTCATTTATTATCTGTCATCTGTCATCTGTCATCTGTCAACTGTCATCTGTCTTCTGTCATCTGTCATCTGTCATCTGTCATCTGTCATCTGTCATCTGTCATCTGTCATCTGTCATCTGTCATCTGTCATTTGTCATCTGTCATCTGTCATCTGTCATCTGTCATCTGTCATCTGTCATCTGTCATCTGTCATCTCTCATCTGTCATCTGTCATCTGTCATCTGTCATCTGTCATCTGTCATCTGTCATGTGTCATCTGTCATCTGTCATCTGTCATCTGTCATCTGTCATCTGTCATCTGTCATCTGTCATCTGTCATCTGTCATCTGTCATCTGTCATCTGTCAACTGTCATGTTGTCATCTGTCATCTGCCATGTGTCATCTGTCATCTGTCATCAGACATCTGTCATCTGTCATCTGTCATCTGTCATCTGTCATCTGTCTTCTGTCATCTGTCATCTGTCATCTCTCATCTGTCATCTGTCATCTGTCATCTGTCATCTGTCATCTGTCATTTATTATCTGTCATCTGTCATCTGTCATCTGTCAACTGTCATCTGTCTTCTGTCATCTGTCATCTGTCATCTGTCATCTGTCATCTGTCATCTGTCATCTGTCATCTGTCATCTGTCATCTGTCATCTGTCATCTGTCATCTGTCATCTGTCATCTGTCATCTGTCATCTGTCATCTGTCATCTGTCATCTGTCATCTGTCATCTGTCATCTGTCATCTCTCATCTGTCATCTGTCATCTGTCATCTGTCATCTGTCATCTGTCATCTGTCATCTGTCATCTGTCATCTGTCATCTGTCATCCGTCATCTGTCATCAGTCATCTCTCATATGCCATGTGTCATCTGTCATCTGTCATCTGTCATCTGTCATCTGTAATCTGTCATCTGTCATCTGTCATCTGTCATCTGTCATCAGACATCTGTCATCTGTCATCTGTCATCTGTCTTCTGTCATATGTCATATGTCATCTGTCATCTGTCATCTGTCATCTGTCATCTGTCATCTGTCATCTGTCATCTGTCATCTGTCATCTGTCATCTGTCATCTGTCATCTGTCATTTGTCATCTGTCATCTGTCATCTGTCATCTGTCATCTGTCATCTGTCATCTCTCATCTGCCATCTGTCATCTGTCATCTGTCATCTGTCATCTGTCATCTGTCATCTGTCATCTGTCATCTGTCATCTGTCATCTGTCATCTGTCATCTGTCATCTGTCATCTGTCATCTGTCATCTGTCATCTGTCATCTGTCATCTGTCATCTGTCATCTGTCATCTGTCATCTGTCATCTGTCATCTGTCATCTGTCATCTGTCATCTGTCATCTGTCATCTATCATCTGTCATCTGTCATCTGTCATCTGTCATCTGTCATCTGTCATCTGTCATCTGTCATCTGTCATCTGTCATCTACCACCTGTCATCTGTCATCTGTCATCTGTCATCTGTCATCTGTCATCTGTCATCTCTCATCTGTCGTCTGTCATCTGTTATCTGTCATCTGTCATCAGTCATCTGCCATGTGTCTTTTGTCATCTGTCATCTGTCATCTGTCAACTATCCTCTGTCATTTGTCATCTGTCATCTGTCGTCTGTCATCTTTCATCTTTCATCTATCATCTGTCATCTATCATCCGTCTTCAGTCATCTGTCATCTGTCATCTGTTATCTGTCATCTGTCATCTGTCATCTGTCATCTGTCATCTGTTAACTGTCATCTGTCATCTGTCATCTGTCATCTGTCATCTGTCATCTGTCATCTGTCATCTATCATCTGTCGTCTGTCATCTGTTATCTGTCATCTGTCATCAGTCATCTGCCATGTGTCTTTTGTCATCTGTCATCTGTCATCTGTCAACTATCCTCTGTCATTTGTCATCTGTCATCTGTCGTCTGTCATCTGTCATCTATCATCCGTCTTCAGTCATCTGTCATCTGTCATCTGTCATCTGTTATCTGTCATCTGTCATCTGTTATCTGTCATCTGTCATCTGTCATCTGTCATCTGTCATCTGTCATCTGTCATCTGTCATCTGTCATCTGTCATCTGTCATCTGTCATCTGTCATCTGTCATCTACCACCTGTCATCTGTCATCTGTCATCTGTCATCTGTCATCTGTCATCTATCATCTGTCATCTGTCATCTGTCATCTGTCATCTGTCATCTGTCATCTGTCATCTGTCATCTGTTATCTGTCATCTGTCATCCGTCATCTGTCATCAGTCATCTCTCATATGCCATGTGTCATGTGTCATCTGTCATCTGTCATCTGTCATCTGTCATCTGTCATCTGTCATCTGTCATCTGTCAACTGTCATATTGTCATCTGTCATCTGCCATGTGTCATCTGTCATCTGTCATCAGACATCTGTCATCTGTCATCTGTCATCTGTCATCTGTCATCTGTCATCTGTCATCTGTCTTCTGTCATATGTCATATGTCATCTGTCATCTGTCATCTGTCATCTGTCATCTGTCATCTGTCATCTGTCATCTGTCATCTGTCATCTGTCATCTGTCATCTGTCATCTGTCATTTGTCATCTGTCATCTGTCATCTGTCATCTGTCATCTCTCATCTGTCATCTGTCATCTGTCATCTGTCATCTGTCATCTGTCATCTGTCATCTGTCATCTGTCATCTGTCATCTGTCATCTGTCATCTGTCATCTGTCATCTGTCATCTGTCATCTGTCATCTGTCATCTGTCATCTGTCATCTGTCATCTGTCATCTGTCATCTGTCATCTGTCATCTGTCATCTGTCATCTGTCATCTGTCATCTGTCATCTGTCATCTGTCATCTGTCATCTGTCATCTGTCATCTGTCATCTGTCATCCGTCATCTGTCATCTGTTATCTGTCATCTGTCATCTGTCATCTGTCATCTGTCATCTGTCATCTATCATCTGTCATCTGTCATCTGTCATCTGTCATCTGTCATCTGTCATCTATCATCTGTCATCTGTTATCTGTCATCTGTCATCTGTCATCTGTCATCTGTCATCTGTCATCTGTCATCTGTCATCTGTCATCTATCACCTGTCATCTGTCATCTGTCATCTGTCATCTGTCATCTGTCATCTGTCATCTGTCATCTGTCATCTGTCATCTGTCGTCTGTCATCTGTTATCTGTCATCTGTCATCAGTCATCTGCCATGTGTCTTTTGTCATCTGTCATCTGTCACCTGTCAACTATCCTCTGTCATTTGTCATCTGTCATCTGTCGTCTGCCATCTGTCATCTGTCATCTATCATCTGTCATCTATCATCCGTCTTCAGTCATCTGTCATCTGTCATCTGTCATCTGTTATCTGTCATCTGTCATCTGTCATCTGTTATCTGTCATCTGTCATCTGTCATCTGTCATCTGTCATCTGTCATCTGTCATCTGTCATCTGTCGTCTGTCATCTGTTATCTGTCATCTGTCATCAGTCATCTGCCATGTGTCTTTTGTCATCTGTCATCTGTCATCTGTCAACTATCCTCTGTCATTTGTCATCTGTCATCTGTCGTCTGTCATCTGTCATCTATCATCCGTCTTCAGTCATCTGTCATCTGTCATCTGTCATCTGTTATCTGTCATCTGTCATCTGTTATCTGTCATCTGTCATCTGTCATCTGTCATCTGTCATCTGTCATCTGTCATCTGTCATCTGTCATCTGTCATCTGTCATCTGTCATCTGTCATCTGTCATCTGTCATCTGTCATCCGTCTTCAGTCATCTGTCATCTGTCTTCTGTCATATGTCATATGTCATCTGTCATCTGTCATCTGTCAATTGTCATCTGTCGTCTGTCATCTGTCATCTGTCATCTGTCATCTGTCATCTGTCATCTGTCATCTGTCATCTGTCATCTCTCATCTGTCATCTGTCATCTGCCATCTGTCATCTGTCATCTGTCATCTGTCATCTGTCATCTGTCATCTGTCATCTTTCATCTGTGATCTGTCATCTGTCAACTGTCATCTGTCTTCTGTCATCTGTCATCTGTCATCTGTCATCTGTCATCTGTCATCTGTCATCTGTCATCTGTCATCTGTCATCTGTCATCTGTCATCTGTCATCTGTCATCTGTCATCTGTCATCTCTCATCTGTCATCTGTCATCTGTCATTTGTCATCTGTCATCTGTCATCTGTCATCTGTCATCCGTCATCTGTCATCTGTTATCTGTCATCTGTCATCTGTCATCTGTCATCTATCATCTGTCATCTGTCATCTGTCATCTGTCATCTGTCATCTGTCATCTGTCATCTATCATCTGTCATCTGTCATCTGTCATCTGTCATCTGTCATCTGTCATCTGTCATCTGTCATCTGTCATCTGTCATCTGTCATCTATCACCTGTCATCTGTCATCTGTCATCTGTCATCTGTCATCTGTCATCTGTCATCTGTCATCTGTCATCTGTCGTCTGTCATCTGTTATCTGTCATCTGTCATCAGTCATCTGCCATGTGTCTTTTGTCATCTGTCATCTGTCATCTGTCAACTATCCTCTGTCATTTGTCATCTGTCATCTGTCGTCTGTCATCTGTCATCTGTCATCTATCATCTGTCATCTATCATCCGTCTTCAGTCATCTGTCATCTGTCATCTGTCATCTGTTATCTGTCATCTGTCATCTGTCATCTGTCATCTGTTATCTGTCATCTGTCATCTGTCATCTGTCATCTGTCATCTGTCATCTGTCATCTGTCATCTGTCATCTGTCATCTGTCATCTGTCATCTGTCATCTGTCATCTGTCGTCTGTCATCTGTTATCTGTCATCTGTCATCAGTCATCTGCCATGTGTCTTTTGTCATCTGTCATCTGTCATCTGTCAACTATCCTCTGTCATTTGTCATCTGTCATCTGTCGTCTGTCATCTGTCATCTATCATTCGTCTTCAGTCATCTGTCATCTGTCACCTGTTATCTGTCATCTGTCATCTGTTATCTGTCATCTGTCATCTGTCATCTGTCATCTGTCATCTGTCATCTGTCATCTGTCATCTGTCATCTGTCATCTGTCATCTGTCATCTGTCATCTGTCATCTGTCATCTGTCATCTATCATCTGTCATCTGTCATCTGTCTTCTGTCATATGTCATATGTCATCTGTCATCTGTCATCTGTCAATTGTCATCTGTCGTCTGTCATCTGTCATCTGTCATCTGTCATCTGTCATCTCTCATCTGTCATCTGTCATCTGCCATCTGTCATCTGTCATCTGTCATCTGTCATCTGTCATCTGTCATCTGTCATCTTTCATCTGTGATCTGTCATCTGTCAACTGTCATCTGTCTTCTGTCATCTGTCATCTGTCATCTGTCATCTGTCATCTGTCATCTGTCATCTGTCATCTGTCATCTGTCATCTGTCATCTGTCATCTGTCATCTGTCATCTGTCATCTGTCATCTGTCATCTGTCATCTGTCATCTGTCATCTGTCATCTCTCATCTGTCATCTGTCATCTGTCATCTGTCATCTGTCATCTGTCATCTGTCATCTGTCATTTATTATCTGTCATCTGTCATCTGTCATCTGTCATCTGTCATCTGCCACCTGTCATCTGTCATCTGTCATCTGTCATCTGTCATCTGTCATCTGTCATCTTTCATCTGTCATCTGTCATCTGTCAACTGTCATCTGTCTTCTGTCATCTGTCATTTGTCATCTGTCATCTGTCATCTGTCATCTGTCATCTGTCATCTGTCATCTGTCATCTGTCATCTGTCATCTGTCATCTGTCATCTGTCATCTGTCATCTGTCATCTGTCATCTGTCATCTCTCATCTGTCATCTGTCATCTGTCATCTGTCATCTGTCATCTGTCATCTGTCATCTGTCATCTGTCATCTGTCATCTGTCATCTGTCATCTGTCATCTGTCATCTGTCATCTGTCATCTGTCATCTGTCATCTGTCATCTGTCATCTGTCATCTGTCATCTGTCATCTGTCATCTGTCATCTGTCATCTGTCATCTGTCATCTGTCATCTGTCATCTGTCATCTGTCATCAATCATCTGTCTTCTGTCATCTGTCATCTGTCATCTGTCATCTGTCATCTGTCATCTGTCATCTGTCATCTGTCATCTGTCATCTGTCATCTGTCATCTGTCATCTGTCATCTGTCATCTGTCATCTGTCATCTGTCATCTGTCATCTGTCATCTCTCATCTGTCATCTGTCATCTGTCATCTGTCATCTGTCATCTGTCATCTGTCATCTGTCATCTGTCATCTGTCATCTGTCATCTGTCATCTGTCATCTGTCATCTGTCATCTGTCATCTGTCATCTGTCATCTGCCATCTGTCTTCTGTCATCTGTCATCTGTCATCTGTCATCTGTCATCTGTCATCTGTCATCTGTCATCTGTCATCTGTCATCTGTCATCTGTCATCTGTCATCTGTCAACTGTCATGTTGTCATCTGTCATCTGCCATGTGTCATCTGTCATCTGTCATCAGACATCTGTCATCTGTCATCTGTCATCTGTCATCTGTCATCTGTCTTCTGTCATATGTCATATGTCATCTGTCAGCTGTCATCTGTCATCTGTCATCTGTCATCTGTCATCTGTCATCTGTCATCTGTCATCTGTCATCTGTCATCTGTCATCTGTCATCTGTCATCTGTCATCTGTCATTTATTATCTGTCATCTGTCATCTGTCATCTGTCAACTGTCATCTGTCTTCTGTCATCTGTCATCTGTCATCTGTCATCTGTCATCTGTCATCTGTCATCTGTCATCTGTCATCTGTCATCTGTCATCTGTCATCTGTCATCTGTCATCTGTCATCTGTCATCTGTCATCTCTCATCTGTCATCTGTCATCTGTCATCTGTCATCTGTCATCTGTCATCTGTCATGTGTCATCTGTCATCTGTCATCTGTCATCTGTCATCTGTCATCTGTCATCTGTCATCTGTCATCTGTCATCTGTCATCTGTCATCTGTCATCTGTCAACTGTCATGTTGTCATCTGTCATCTGCCATGTGTCATCTGTCATCTGTCATCAGACATCTGTCATCTGTCATCTGTCATCTGTCTTCTGTCATCTGTCATCTGTCATCTGTCATCTGTCATCTGTCATCTGTCATCTGTCATCTGTCATCTGTCATTTATTATCTGTCATCTGTCATCTGTCATCTGTCAACTGTCATCTGTCTTCTGTCATCTGTCATCTGTCATCTGTCATCTGTCATCTGTCATCTGTCATCTGTCATCTGTCATCTGTCATCTGTCATCTGTCATCTGTCATCTGTCATCTGTGATCTGTCATCTGTCATCTGTGATCTGTCATCTGTCATCTGTGATCTGTCATCTGTCATCTGTCATCTGTCATCTCTCATCTGTCATCTGTCATCTGTCATCTGTCATCTGTCATCTGTCATCTGTCATCTGTCATCTGCCATCTGTCATCTGTCATCTGTCATCTGTCATCTGTCATCTGTCATCTGTCATCCGTCATCTGTCATCAGTCATCTCTCATATGCCATGTGTCATGTGTCATCTGTCATCTGTCATCTGTCATCTGTCATCTGTCATCTGTCATCTGTCATCTGTCATCTGTCATCTGTCATCTGTCAACTGTCATGTTGTCATCTGTCATCTGCCATGTGTCATCTGTCATCTGTCATCAGACATCTGTCATCTGTCATCTGTCTTCTGTCATATGTCATATGTCATCTGTCATCTGTCATCTGTCATCTGTCATCTGTCATCTGTCATCTGTCATCTGTCATCTGTCATCTGTCATCTGTCATCTGTCATCTCTCATCTGTCATCTGTCATCTGTCATCTGTCATTTGTCATCTGTCATCTGTCATCTGTCATCTGTCATCTGTCATCTGTCATCTCTCATCTCTCATCTGTCATCTGTCATCTCTCATCTCTCATCTGTCATCTGTCATCTGTCATCTGTCATCTGTCATCTGTCATCTGTCATCTGTCATTTGTCATCTGTCATCTGTCATCTGTCATCTGTCATCTGTCATCTGTCATCTGTCATCTGTCATCTGTCATCTGTCATCTGTCATCTGTCATCTGTCATCTGTCATCTGTCATCTGTCATCTGTCATCTGTCATCTGTCATCTGTCATCTGTCATCTGTCATCTGTCATCTGTCATCTGTCATCTGTCATCTGTCATCTATCATCTGTCATCTGTCATCTGTCATCTGTCATCTGTCATCTGTCATCTGTCATCTGTCATCTGTCATCTGTCATCTGTCATCTGTCATCTACCACCTGTCATCTGTCATCTGTCATCTGTCATCTGTCATCTGTCATCTGTCATCTGTCATCTGTCGTCTGTCATCTGTTATCTGTCATCTGTCATCAGTCATCTGCCATGTGTCTTTTGTCATCTGTCATCTGTCAACTATCCTCTGTCATTTGTCATCTGTCATCTGTCGTCTGTCATCTTTCATCTGTCATCTATCATCTGTCATCTATCATCCGTCTTCAGTCATCTGTCATCTGTCATTTGTTATCTGTCATCTGTCATCTGTCATCTGTCATCTGTCATCTGTTATCTGTCATCTGTCATCTGTCATCTGTCATCTGTCATCTGTCATCTGTCATCTGTCATCTGTCATCTGTCATCTATCATCTGTCGTCTGTCATCTGTTATCTGTCATCTGTCATCAGTCATCTGCCATGTGTCTTTTGTCATCTGTCATCTGTCATCTGTCAACTATCCTCTGTCATTTGTCATCTCTCATCTGTCGTCTGTCATCTGTCATCTATCATCCGTCTTCAGTCATCTGTCATCTGTCATCTGTCATCTGTTATCTGTCATCTGTCATCTGTTATCTGTCATCTGTCATCTGTCATCTGTCATCTGTCATCTGTCATCTGTCATCTGTCATCTGTCATCTGTCATCTGTCATCTGTCATCTGTCATCTATCATCTGTCATCTGTCATCTGTCATCTGTCATCTGTCATCTGTCATCTGTCATCTGTCATCTGTCATCTGTCATCTGTCATCCGTCATCTGTCATCAGTCATCTCTCATATGCCATGTGTCATGTGTCATCTGTCATCTGTCATCTGTCATCTGTCATCTGTCATCTGTCATCTGTCAACTGTCATATTGTCATCTGTCATCTGCCATGTGTCATCTGTCATCTGTCATCAGACATCTGTCATCTGTCATCTGTCATCTGTCATCTGTCATCTGTCTTCTGTCATATGTCATATGTCATCTGTCATCTGTCATCTGTCATCTGTCATCTGTCATCTGTCATCTGTCATCTGTTATCTGTCATCTGTCATCTGTCATCTGTCATCTGTCATCTGTCACCTGTCATCTGTCATCTGTCATCTCTCATCTGTCATCTGTCATCTGTCATCTGTCATCTGTCATCTGTCATCTGTCATCTGTCATCTGTCATCTGTCATCTGTCATCTGTCATCTGTCATCTGTCATCTGTCATCTGTCATCTGTCATCTGTCATCTGTCATCTGTCATCTGTCATCTGTCATCTGTCATCTGTCATCTGTCATCTGTCATCTGTCATCTGTCATCTGTCATCTGTCATCTGTCATCTGTCATCTGTCATCTGTCATCTGTCATCTGTCATCTGTCATCTGTCATCCGTCATCTGTCATCTGTTATCTGTCATCTGTCATCTGTCATCTGTCATCTGTCATCTGTCATCTATCATCTGTCATCTGTCATCTGTCATCTGTCATCTGTCATCTGTCATCTATCATCTGTCATCTGTCATCTGTCATCTGTCATCTGTCATCTGTCATCTGTCATCTGTCATCTGTCATCTGTCATCTGTCATCTGTCATCTGTCATCTATCACCTGTCATCTGTCATCTGTCATCTGTCATCTGTCATCTGTCATCTGTCATCTGTCATCTGTCATCTGTCATCTGTCGTCTGTCATCTGTTATCTGTCATCTGTCGTCAGTCATCTGCCATGTGTCTTTTGTCATCTGTCATCTGTCATCTGTCAACTATCCTCTGTCATTTGTCATCTGTCATCTGTCGTCTGTCATCTGTCATCTGTCATCTATCATCTGTCATCTATCATCCGTCTTCAGTCATCTGTCATCTGTCATCTGTCATCTGTTATCTGTCATCTGTCATCTGTCATCTGTCATCTGTTATCTGTCATCTGTCATCTGTCATCTGTCATCTGTCATCTGTCATCTGTCATCTGTCATCTGTCGTCTGTCATCTGTTATCTGTCATCTGTCATCAGTCATCTGCCATGTGTCTTTTGTCATCTGTCATCTGTCATCTGTAAACTATCCTCTGTCATTTGTCATCTGTCATCTGTCGTCTGTCATCTGTCATCTATCATCCGTCTTCAGTCATCTGTCATCTGTCATCTGTCATCTGTTATCTGTCATCTGTTATCTGTCATCTGTCATCTGTCATCTGTCATCTGTCATCTGTCATCTGTCATCTGTCATCTGTCATCTGTCATCTGTCATCTGTCATCTGTCATCTGTCATCTGTCATCTGTCATCTATCATCTGTCATCTGTCATCTGTCTTCTGTCATATGTCATATGTCATCTGTCATCTGTCATCTGTCAATTGTCATCTGTCGTCTGTCATCTGTCATCTGTCATCTGTCATCTGTCATCTGTCATCTGTCATCTGTCATCTGTCATCTGTCATCTGTCATCTGTCATCTGTCATCTGTCATCTGTCATCTATCACCTGTCATCTGTCATCTGTCATCTGTCATCTGTCATCTGTCATCTGTCATCTGTCATCTGTCATCTGTCATCTGTCATCTGTCGTCTGTCATCTGTTATCTGTCATCTGTCATCAGTAATCTGCCATGTGTCTTTTGTCATCTGTCATCTGTCATCTGTCATCTGTCAACTATCCTCTGTCATTTGTCATCTGTCATCTGTCGTCTGTCATCTGTCATCTGTCATCTATCATCTGTCATCTATCATCCGTCTTCAGTCATCTGTCATCTGTCATCTGTCATCTGTTATCTGTCATCTGTCATCTGTCATCTGTCATCTCTCATCTGTCATCTGTCATCTGTCATCTGTCATCTGTCATCTGTCATCTGTCATCTGTCATCTGTCATCTGTCATCTGTCATCTGTCATCTGTCATCTGTCATCTGTCATCTGTCATCTGTCATCTGTCATCTGTCATCTGTCATCTGTCAACTGTCATGTTGTCATCTGTCATCTGCCATGTGTCATCTGTCATCTGTCATCAGACATCTGTCATCTGTCATCTGTCATCTGTCATCTGTCATCTGTCTTCTGTCATCTGTCATCTGTCATCTCTCATCTGTCATCTGTCATCTGTCATCTGTCATCTGTCATCTGTCATTTATTATCTGTCATCTGTCATCTGTCATCTGTCAACTGTCATCTGTCTTCTGTCATCTGTCATCTGTCATCTGTCATCTGTCATCTGTCATCTGTCATCTGTCATCTGTCATCTGTCATCTGTCATCTGTCATCTGTCATCTGTCATCTGTCATCTGTCATCTGTCATCTGTCATCTGTCATCTGTCATCTGTCATCTGTCATCTGTCATCTCTCATCTGTCATCTGTCATCTGTCATCTGTCATCTGTCATCTGTCATCTGTCATCTGTCATCTGTCATCTGTCATCTGTCATCCGTCATCTGTCATCAGTCATCTCTCATATGCCATGTGTCATCTGTCATCTGTCATCTGTCATCTGTCATCTGTAATCTGTCATCTGTCATCTGTCATCTGTCATCTGTCATCAGACATCTGTCATCTGTCATCTGTCATCTGTCTTCTGTCATATGTCATATGTCATCTGTCATCTGTCATCTGTCATCTGTCATCTGTCATCTGTCATCTGTCATCTGTCATCTGTCATCTGTCATCTGTCATTTGTCATCTGTCATCTGTCATCTGTCATCTGTCATCTGTCATCTGTCATCTCTCATCTGCCATCTGTCATCTGTCATCTGTCATCTGTCATCTGTCATCTGTCATCTGTCATCTGTCATCTGTCATCTGTCATCTGTCATCTGTCATCTGTCATCTGTCATCTGTCATCTGTCATCTGTCATCTGTCATCTGTCATCTGTCATCTGTCATCTGTCATCTGTCATCTGTCATCTGTCATCTGTCATCTGTCATCTGTCATCTGTCATCTGTCATCTGTCATCTATCATCTGTCATCTGTCATCTGTCATCTGTCATCTGTCATCTGTCATCTGTCATCTGTCATCTGTCATCTGTCATCTACCACCTGTCATCTGTCATCTGTCATCTGTCATCTGTCATCTGTCATCTGTCATCTCTCATCTGTCGTCTGTCATCTGTTATCTGTCATCTGTCATCAGTCATCTGCCATGTGTCTTTTGTCATCTGTCATCTGTCATCTGTCAACTATCCTCTGTCATTTGTCATCTGTCATCTGTCGTCTGTCATCTTTCATCTTTCATCTATCATCTGTCATCTATCATCCGTCTTCAGTCATCTGTCATCTGTCATCTGTTATCTGTCATCTGTCATCTGTCATCTGTCATCTGTCATCTGTTAACTGTCATCTGTCATCTGTCATCTGTCATCTGTCATCTGTCATCTGTCATCTGTCATCTATCATCTGTCGTCTGTCATCTGTTATCTGTCATCTGTCATCAGTCATCTGCCATGTGTCTTTTGTCATCTGTCATCTGTCATCTGTCAACTATCCTCTGTCATTTGTCATCTGTCATCTGTCGTCTGTCATCTGTCATCTATCATCCGTCTTCAGTCATCTGTCATCTGTCATCTGTCATCTGTTATCTGTCATCTGTCATCTGTTATCTGTCATCTGTCATCTGTCATCTGTCATCTGTCATCTGTCATCTGTCATCTGTCATCTGTCATCTGTCATCTGTCATCTGTCATCTGTCATCTGTCATCTACCACCTGTCATCTGTCATCTGTCATCTGTCATCTGTCATCTGTCATCTATCATCTGTCATCTGTCATCTGTCATCTGTCATCTGTCATCTGTCATCTGTCATCTGTCATCTGTTATCTGTCATCTGTCATCCGTCATCTGTCATCAGTCATCTCTCATATGCCATGTGTCATGTGTCATCTGTCATCTGTCATCTGTCATCTGTCATCTGTCATCTGTCATCTGTCATCTGTCAACTGTCATATTGTCATCTGTCATCTGCCATGTGTCATCTGTCATCTGTCATCAGACATCTGTCATCTGTCATCTGTCATCTGTCATCTGTCATCTGTCATCTGTCATCTGTCTTCTGTCATATGTCATATGTCATCTGTCATCTGTCATCTGTCATCTGTCATCTGTCATCTGTCATCTGTCATCTGTCATCTGTCATCTGTCATCTGTCATCTGTCATCTGTCATTTGTCATCTGTCATCTGTCATCTGTCATCTGTCATCTCTCATCTGTCATCTGTCATCTGTCATCTGTCATCTGTCATCTGTCATCTGTCATCTGTCATCTGTCATCTGTCATCTGTCATCTGTCATCTGTCATCTGTCATCTGTCATCTGTCATCTGTCATCTGTCATCTGTCATCTGTCATCTGTCATCTGTCATCTGTCATCTGTCATCTGTCATCTGTCATCTGTCATCTGTCATCTGTCATCTGTCATCTGTCATCTGTCATCTGTCATCTGTCATCTGTCATCTGTCATCTGTCATCTGTCATCTGTCATCCGTCATCTGTCATCTGTTATCTGTCATCTGTCATCTGTCATCTGTCATCTGTCATCTGTCATCTATCATCTGTCATCTGTCATCTGTCATCTGTCATCTGTCATCTGTCATCTATCATCTGTCATCTGTTATCTGTCATCTGTCATCTGTCATCTGTCATCTGTCATCTGTCATCTGTCATCTGTCATCTGTCATCTGTCATCTATCACCTGTCATCTGTCATCTGTCATCTGTCATCTGTCATCTGTCATCTGTCATCTGTCATCTGTCATCTGTCATCTGTCGTCTGTCATCTGTTATCTGTCATCTGTCATCAGTCATCTGCCATGTGTCTTTTGTCATCTGTCATCTGTCACCTGTCAACTATCCTCTGTCATTTGTCATCTGTCATCTGTCGTCTGCCATCTGTCATCTGTCATCTATCATCTGTCATCTATCATCCGTCTTCAGTCATCTGTCATCTGTCATCTGTCATCTGTTATCTGTCATCTGTCATCTGTCATCTGTTATCTGTCATCTGTCATCTGTCATCTGTCATCTGTCATCTGTCATCTGTCATCTGTCATCTGTCGTCTGTCATCTGTTATCTGTCATCTGTCATCAGTCATCTGCCATGTGTCTTTTGTCATCTGTCATCTGTCATCTGTCAACTATCCTCTGTCATTTGTCATCTGTCATCTGTCGTCTGTCATCTGTCATCTATCATCCGTCTTCAGTCATCTGTCATCTGTCATCTGTCATCTGTTATCTGTCATCTGTCATCTGTTATCTGTCATCTGTCATCTGTCATCTGTCATCTGTCATCTGTCATCTGTCATCTGTCATCTGTCATCTGTCATCTGTCATCTGTCATCTGTCATCTGTCATCTGTCATCTGTCATCCGTCTTCAGTCATCTGTCATCTGTCTTCTGTCATATGTCATATGTCATCTGTCATCTGTCATCTGTCAATTGTCATCTGTCGTCTGTCATCTGTCATCTGTCATCTGTCATCTGTCATCTGTCATCTGTCATCTGTCATCTGTCATCTCTCATCTGTCATCTGTCATCTGCCATCTGTCATCTGTCATCTGTCATCTGTCATCTGTCATCTGTCATCTGTCATCTTTCATCTGTGATCTGTCATCTGTCAACTGTCATCTGTCTTCTGTCATCTGTCATCTGTCATCTGTCATCTGTCATCTGTCATCTGTCATCTGTCATCTGTCATCTGTCATCTGTCATCTGTCATCTGTCATCTGTCATCTGTCATCTGTCATCTCTCATCTGTCATCTGTCATCTGTCATTTGTCATCTGTCATCTGTCATCTGTCATCTGTCATCCGTCATCTGTCATCTGTTATCTGTCATCTGTCATCTGTCATCTGTCATCTATCATCTGTCATCTGTCATCTGTCATCTGTCATCTGTCATCTGTCATCTGTCATCTATCATCTGTCATCTGTCATCTGTCATCTGTCATCTGTCATCTGTCATCTGTCATCTGTCATCTGTCATCTGTCATCTGTCATCTATCACCTGTCATCTGTCATCTGTCATCTGTCATCTGTCATCTGTCATCTGTCATCTGTCATCTGTCATCTGTCGTCTGTCATCTGTTATCTGTCATCTGTCATCAGTCATCTGCCATGTGTCTTTTGTCATCTGTCATCTGTCATCTGTCAACTATCCTCTGTCATTTGTCATCTGTCATCTGTCGTCTGTCATCTGTCATCTGTCATCTATCATCTGTCATCTATCATCCGTCTTCAGTCATCTGTCATCTGTCATCTGTCATCTGTTATCTGTCATCTGTCATCTGTCATCTGTCATCTGTTATCTGTCATCTGTCATCTGTCATCTGTCATCTGTCATCTGTCATCTGTCATCTGTCATCTGTCATCTGTCATCTGTCATCTGTCATCTGTCATCTGTCATCTGTCATCTGTCGTCTGTCATCTGTTATCTGTCATCTGTCATCAGTCATCTGCCATGTGTCTTTTGTCATCTGTCATCTGTCATCTGTCAACTATCCTCTGTCATTTGTCATCTGTCATCTGTCGTCTGTCATCTGTCATCTATCATTCGTCTTCAGTCATCTGTCATCTGTCATCTGTTATCTGTCATCTGTCATCTGTTATCTGTCATCTGTCATCTGTCATCTGTCATCTGTCATCTGTCATCTGTCATCTGTCATCTGTCATCTGTCATCTGTCATCTGTCATCTGTCATCTGTCATCTGTCATCTATCATCTGTCATCTGTCATCTGTCTTCTGTCATATGTCATATGTCATCTGTCATCTGTCATCTGTCAATTGTCATCTGTCGTCTGTCATCTGTCATCTGTCATCTGTCATCTGTCATCTCTCATCTGTCATCTGTCATCTGCCATCTGTCATCTGTCATCTGTCATCTGTCATCTGTCATCTGTCATCTGTCATCTTTCATCTGTGATCTGTCATCTGTCAACTGTCATCTGTCTTCTGTCATCTGTCATCTGTCATCTGTCATCTGTCATCTGTCATCTGTCATCTGTCATCTGTCATCTGTCATCTGTCATCTGTCATCTGTCATCTGTCATCTGTCATCTGTCATCTGTCATCTGTCATCTGTCATCTGTCATCTCTCATCTGTCATCTGTCATCTGTCATCTGTCATCTGTCATCTGTCATCTGTCATCTGTCATTTATTATCTGTCATCTGTCATCTGTCATCTGTCATCTGTCATCTGCCACCTGTCATCTGTCATCTGTCATCTGTCATCTGTCATCTGTCATCTGTCATCTTTCATCTGTCATCTGTCATCTGTCAACTGTCATCTGTCTTCTGTCATCTGTCATTTGTCATCTGTCATCTGTCATCTGTCATCTGTCATCTGTCATCTGTCATCTGTCATCTGTCATCTGTCATCTGTCATCTGTCATCTGTCATCTGTCATCTGTCATCTGTCATCTGTCATCTGTCATCTGTCATCTCTCATCTGTCATCTGTCATCTGTCATCTGTCATCTGTCATCTGTCATCTGTCATCTGTCATCTGTCATCTGTCATCTGTCATCTGTCATCTGTCATCTGTCATCTGTCATCTGTCATCTGTCATCTGTCATCTGTCATCTGTCATCTGTCATCTGTCATCTGTCATCTGTCATCTGTCATCTGTCATCTGTCATCTGTCATCTGTCATCTGTCATCTGTCATCTGTCATCAATCATCTGTCTTCTGTCATCTGTCATCTGTCATCTGTCATCTGTCATCTGTCATCTGTCATCTGTCATCTGTCATCTGTCATCTGTCATCTGTCATCTGTCATCTGTCATCTGTCATCTGTCATCTGTCATCTGTCATCTGTCATCTGTCATCTGTCATCTCTCATCTGTCATCTGTCATCTGTCATCTGTCATCTGTCATCTGTCATCTGTCATCTGTCATCTGTCATCTGTCATCTGTCATCTGTCATCTGTCATCTGTCATCTGTCATCTGTCATCTGTCATCTGCCATCTGTCTTCTGTCATCTGTCATCTGTCATCTGTCATCTGTCATCTGTCATCTGTCATCTGTCATCTGTCATCTGTCATCTGTCATCTGTCATCTGTCATCTGTCAACTGTCATGTTGTCATCTGTCATCTGCCATGTGTCATCTGTCATCTGTCATCAGACATCTGTCATCTGTCATCTGTCATCTGTCATCTGTCATCTGTCTTCTGTCATATGTCATATGTCATCTGTCAGCTGTCATCTGTCATCTGTCATCTGTCATCTGTCATCTGTCATCTGTCATCTGTCATCTGTCATCTGTCATCTGTCATCTGTCATCTGTCATCTGTCATCTGTCATTTATTATCTGTCATCTGTCATCTGTCATCTGTCAACTGTCATCTGTCTTCTGTCATCTGTCATCTGTCATCTGTCATCTGTCATCTGTCATCTGTCATCTGTCATCTGTCATCTGTCATCTGTCATCTGTCATCTGTCATCTGTCATCTGTCATCTGTCATCTGTCATCTCTCATCTGTCATCTGTCATCTGTCATCTGTCATCTGTCATCTGTCATCTGTCATGTGTCATCTGTCATCTGTCATCTGTCATCTGTCATCTGTCATCTGTCATCTGTCATCTGTCATCTGTCATCTGTCATCTGTCATCTGTCATCTGTCAACTGTCATGTTGTCATCTGTCATCTGCCATGTGTCATCTGTCATCTGTCATCAGACATCTGTCATCTGTCATCTGTCATCTGTCTTCTGTCATCTGTCATCTGTCATCTGTCATCTGTCATCTGTCATCTGTCATCTGTCATCTGTCATCTGTCATTTATTATCTGTCATCTGTCATCTGTCATCTGTCAACTGTCATCTGTCTTCTGTCATCTGTCATCTGTCATCTGTCATCTGTCATCTGTCATCTGTCATCTGTCATCTGTCATCTGTCATCTGTCATCTGTCATCTGTCATCTGTGATCTGTCATCTGTCATCTGTGATCTGTCATCTGTCATCTGTGATCTGTCATCTGTCATCTGTCATCTGTCATCTCTCATCTGTCATCTGTCATCTGTCATCTGTCATCTGTCATCTGTCATCTGTCATCTGTCATCTGCCATCTGTCATCTGTCATCTGTCATCTGTCATCTGTCATCTGTCATCTGTCATCCGTCATCTGTCATCAGTCATCTCTCATATGCCATGTGTCATGTGTCATCTGTCATCTGTCATCTGTCATCTGTCATCTGTCATCTGTCATCTGTCATCTGTCATCTGTCATCTGTCATCTGTCAACTGTCATGTTGTCATCTGTCATCTGCCATGTGTCATCTGTCATCTGTCATCAGACATCTGTCATCTGTCATCTGTCTTCTGTCATATGTCATATGTCATCTGTCATCTGTCATCTGTCATCTGTCATCTGTCATCTGTCATCTGTCATCTGTCATCTGTCATCTGTCATCTGTCATCTGTCATCTCTCATCTGTCATCTGTCATCTGTCATCTGTCATTTGTCATCTGTCATCTGTCATCTGTCATCTGTCATCTGTCATCTGTCATCTCTCATCTCTCATCTGTCATCTGTCATCTCTCATCTCTCATCTGTCATCTGTCATCTGTCATCTGTCATCTGTCATCTGTCATCTGTCATCTGTCATTTGTCATCTGTCATCTGTCATCTGTCATCTGTCATCTGTCATCTGTCATCTGTCATCTGTCATCTGTCATCTGTCATCTGTCATCTGTCATCTGTCATCTGTCATCTGTCATCTGTCATCTGTCATCTGTCATCTGTCATCTGTCATCTGTCATCTGTCATCTGTCATCTGTCATCTGTCATCTGTCATCTGTCATCTATCATCTGTCATCTGTCATCTGTCATCTGTCATCTGTCATCTGTCATCTGTCATCTGTCATCTGTCATCTGTCATCTGTCATCTGTCATCTACCACCTGTCATCTGTCATCTGTCATCTGTCATCTGTCATCTGTCATCTGTCATCTGTCATCTGTCATCTGTCGTCTGTCATCTGTTATCTGTCATCTGTCATCAGTCATCTGCCATGTGTCTTTTGTCATCTGTCATCTGTCAACTATCCTCTGTCATTTGTCATCTGTCATCTGTCGTCTGTCATCTTTCATCTGTCATCTATCATCTGTCATCTATCATCCGTCTTCAGTCATCTGTCATCTGTCATTTGTTATCTGTCATCTGTCATCTGTCATCTGTCATCTGTCATCTGTTATCTGTCATCTGTCATCTGTCATCTGTCATCTGTCATCTGTCATCTGTCATCTGTCATCTGTCATCTGTCATCTATCATCTGTCGTCTGTCATCTGTTATCTGTCATCTGTCATCAGTCATCTGCCATGTGTCTTTTGTCATCTGTCATCTGTCATCTGTCAACTATCCTCTGTCATTTGTCATCTCTCATCTGTCGTCTGTCATCTGTCATCTATCATCCGTCTTCAGTCATCTGTCATCTGTCATCTGTCATCTGTTATCTGTCATCTGTCATCTGTTATCTGTCATCTGTCATCTGTCATCTGTCATCTGTCATCTGTCATCTGTCATCTGTCATCTGTCATCTGTCATCTGTCATCTGTCATCTGTCATCTATCATCTGTCATCTGTCATCTGTCATCTGTCATCTGTCATCTGTCATCTGTCATCTGTCATCTGTCATCTGTCATCTGTCATCCGTCATCTGTCATCAGTCATCTCTCATATGCCATGTGTCATGTGTCATCTGTCATCTGTCATCTGTCATCTGTCATCTGTCATCTGTCATCTGTCAACTGTCATATTGTCATCTGTCATCTGCCATGTGTCATCTGTCATCTGTCATCAGACATCTGTCATCTGTCATCTGTCATCTGTCATCTGTCATCTGTCTTCTGTCATATGTCATATGTCATCTGTCATCTGTCATCTGTCATCTGTCATCTGTCATCTGTCATCTGTCATCTGTTATCTGTCATCTGTCATCTGTCATCTGTCATCTGTCATCTGTCACCTGTCATCTGTCATCTGTCATCTCTCATCTGTCATCTGTCATCTGTCATCTGTCATCTGTCATCTGTCATCTGTCATCTGTCATCTGTCATCTGTCATCTGTCATCTGTCATCTGTCATCTGTCATCTGTCATCTGTCATCTGTCATCTGTCATCTGTCATCTGTCATCTGTCATCTGTCATCTGTCATCTGTCATCTGTCATCTGTCATCTGTCATCTGTCATCTGTCATCTGTCATCTGTCATCTGTCATCTGTCATCTGTCATCTGTCATCTGTCATCTGTCATCCGTCATCTGTCATCTGTTATCTGTCATCTGTCATCTGTCATCTGTCATCTGTCATCTGTCATCTATCATCTGTCATCTGTCATCTGTCATCTGTCATCTGTCATCTGTCATCTATCATCTGTCATCTGTCATCTGTCATCTGTCATCTGTCATCTGTCATCTGTCATCTGTCATCTGTCAACTGTCATCTGTCATCTGTCATCTGTCATCTATCACCTGTCATCTGTCATCTGTCATCTGTCATCTGTCATCTGTCATCTGTCATCTGTCATCTGTCATCTGTCATCTGTCGTCTGTCATCTGTTATCTGTCATCTGTCGTCAGTCATCTGCCATGTGTCTTTTGTCATCTGTCATCTGTCATCTGTCAACTATCCTCTGTCATTTGTCATCTGTCATCTGTCGTCTGTCATCTGTCATCTGTCATCTATCATCTGTCATCTATCATCCGTCTTCAGTCATCTGTCATCTGTCATCTGTCATCTGTTATCTGTCATCTGTCATCTGTCATCTGTCATCTGTTATCTGTCATCTGTCATCTGTCATCTGTCATCTGTCATCTGTCATCTGTCATCTGTCATCTGTCGTCTGTCATCTGTTATCTGTCATCTGTCATCAGTCATCTGCCATGTGTCTTTTGTCATCTGTCATCTGTCATCTGTAAACTATCCTCTGTCATTTGTCATCTGTCATCTGTCGTCTGTCATCTGTCATCTATCATCCGTCTTCAGTCATCTGTCATCTGTCATCTGTCATCTGTTATCTGTCATCTGTTATCTGTCATCTGTCATCTGTCATCTGTCATCTGTCATCTGTCATCTGTCATCTGTCATCTGTCATCTGTCATCTGTCATCTGTCATCTGTCATCTGTCATCTGTCATCTGTCATCTATCATCTGTCATCTGTCATCTGTCTTCTGTCATATGTCATATGTCATCTGTCATCTGTCATCTGTCAATTGTCATCTGTCGTCTGTCATCTGTCATCTGTCATCTGTCATCTGTCATCTGTCATCTGTCATCTGTCATCTGTCATCTGTCATCTGTCATCTGTCATCTGTCATCTGTCATCTGTCATCTA
The DNA here is from genome assembly GCF_029603195.1 of Condylostylus longicornis. NCBI lineage: Eukaryota > Metazoa > Arthropoda > Insecta > Diptera > Dolichopodidae > Condylostylus > Condylostylus longicornis. The sequence goes on along the minus strand of NW_026578021.1, from coordinate 1,722,045 downwards.
TCACCTGTCATCTGTCATCTGTCATCTGTCATCTGTCATCTGTCATCTGTCATCTGTCATCTGTCATCTGTCATCTGTCATCTGTCGTCTGTCATCTGTTATCTGTCATCTGTCATCAGTAATCTGCCATGTGTCTTTTGTCATCTGTCATCTGTCATCTGTCAACTATCCTCTGTCATTTGTCATCTGTCATCTGTCGTCTGTCATCTGTCATCTGTCATCTATCATCTGTCATCTATCATCCGTCTTCAGTCATCTGTCATCTGTCATCTGTCATCTGTTATCTGTCATCTGTCATCTGTCATCTGTCATCTGTTATCTGTCATCTGTCATCTGTCATCTGTCATCTGTCATCTGTCATCTGTCATCTGTCATCTGTCGTCTGTCATCTGTTATCTGTCATCTGTCATCAGTCATCTGCCATGTGTCTTTTGTCATCTGTCATCTGTCATCTGTCAACTATCCTCTGTCATTTGTCATCTGTCATCTGTCGTCTGTCATCTGTCATCTATCATCCGTCTTCAGTCATCTGTCATCTGTCATCTGTTATCTGTCATCTGTCATCTGTTATCTGTCATCTGTCATCTGTCATCTGTCATCTGTCATCTGTCATCTGTCATCTGTCATCTGTCATCTGTCATCTGTCATCTGTCATCTGTCATCTGTCATCTGTCATCTGTCATCTGTCATCTGTCATCTGTCATCTATCATCTGTCATCTGTCATCTGTCTTCTGTCATATGTCATATGTCATCTGTCATCTGTCATCTGTCAATTGTCATCTGTCGTCTGTCATCTGTCATCTGTCATCTGTCATCTGTCATCTGTCATCTGTCATCTGTCATCTGTCATCTGTCATCTGTCATCTGTCATCTGTCAACTATCCTCTGTCATTTGTCATCTGTCATCTGTCATCTGTCATCTGTCATCTGTCATCTGTCATCTGTCATCTGTCATCTGTCATCTGTCATCTGTCATCTGTCATCTGTCATCTGTCATCTGTCATCTGTCATCTGTGATCTGTCATCTGTCATCTGTTATCTCTCATCTGTCATCTGTCATCTGTCATCTGTCATCTGTCATCTGTCATTTGTCATCTGTCATCTGTCATCTGTCATTTGTCGTCTGTCATCTGTTATCTGCCATCTGTCATCAGTCATCTGCCATGTGTCTTTTGTCATCTGTCATCTGTCATCTGTCAACTATCCTCTGTCATTTGTCATCTGTCATCTGTCGTCTGTCATCTGTCATCTATCATCCGTCTTCAGTCATCTGTCATCTGTCATCTGTCATCTGTCATCTGTTATCTGTCATCTGTCATCTGTCATCTGTCATCTGTCATCTGTCATCTGTCATCTGTCATCTGTCATTTGTCAATTGTCATCTGTCGTCTGTCATCTGTCATCTGTCATCTGTCATCTGTCATCTGTCATCTGTCATCTGTCATCTGTCATCTGTCATCTGTCATCTGTCAATTGTCATCTGTCGTCTGTCATCTGTCATCTGTCAATTGTCATCTGTCGTCTGTCATCTGTCATCTGTCATCTGTCATCTGTCATCTGTCATCTGTCATCTGTCATCTGTCATCTGTCATCTGTTATCTGTCATCTGTCGTCTGTCATCTGTCATCTGTCATCTGTCATCTGTCAATTGTCATCTGTCGTCTGTCATCTGTCATCTGTCATCTGCCATCTGTCATCTGTCATCTGTCATCTGTCATCTGTCATCTGTCATCTGTCATCTGTCATCTGTCATCTGTCATCTGTCATCTGACATCTGTCATCTGTCATCTGTCATCTGTCATCTGTCATCTGTCATCTGTCAATTGTCATCTGTCGTCTGTCATCTGTCATCTGTCATCTGTCATCTGTCATCTGTCATGTGTCATCTGTCATCTGTCATCTGTCATCTGTCATCTGTCATCTGTCATCTGTCAACTGTCATATTGTCATCTGTCATCTGCCATGTGTCATCTGTCATCTGTCATCAGACATCTGTCATCTGTCATCTGTCATCTGTCATCTGTCATCTGTCTTCTGTCATATGTCATATGTCATCTGTCATCTGTCATCTGTCATCTGTCATCTGTCATCTGTCATCTGTCATCTGTTATCTGTCATCTGTCATCTGTCATCTGTCATCTGTCATCTGTCACCTGTCATCTGTCATCTGTCATCTCTCATCTGTCATCTGTCATCTGTCATCTGTCATCTGTCATCTGTCATCTGTCATCTGTCATATGTCATCTGTCATCTGTCATCTGTCATCTGTCATCTGTCATCTGTCATCTGTCATCTGTCATCTGTCATCTGTCATCTGTCATCTGTCATCTGTCATCTGTCATCTGTCATCTGTCATCTGTCATCTGTCATCTGTCATCTGTCATCTGTCATCTGTCATCTGTCATCTGTCATCTGTCATCTGTCATCTGTCATCTGTCATCTGTCATCTGTCATCTGTCATCTGTCATCTGTCATCTGTCATCTGTCATCTGTCATCTGTCATCTGTCATCCGTCATCTGTCATCTGTTATCTGTCATCTGTCATCTGTCATCTGTCATCTGTCATCTGTCATCTATCATCTGTCATCTGTCATCTGTCATCTGTCATCTGTCATCTGTCATCTATCATCTGTCATCTGTCATCTGTCATCTGTCATCTGTCATCTGTCATCTGTCATCTGTCATCTGTCATCTGTCATCTGTCATCTGTCATCTGTCATCTGTCATCTATCACCTGTCATCTGTCATCTGTCATCTGTCATCTGTCATCTGTCATCTGTCATCTGTCATCTGTCATCTGTCATCTGTCGTCTGTCATCTGTTATCTGTCATCTGTCGTCAGTCATCTGCCATGTGTCTTTTGTCATCTGTCATCTGTCATCTGTCAACTATCCTCTGTCATTTGTCATCTGTCATCTGTCGTCTGTCATCTGTCATCTGTCATCTATCATCTGTCATCTATCATCCGTCTTCAGTCATCTGTCATCTGTCATCAGTCATCTGTTATCTGTCATCTGTCATCTGTCATCTGTCATCTGTTATCTGTTATCTGTCATCTGTCATCTGTCATCTGTCATCTGTCATCTGTCATCTGTCATCTGTCATCTGTCGTCTGTCATCTGTTATCTGTCATCTGTCATCAGTCATCTGCCATGTGTCTTTTGTCATCTGTCATCTGTCATCTGTAAACTATCCTCTGTCATTTGTCATCTGTCATCTGTCGTCTGTCATCTGTCATCTATCATCCGTCTTCAGTCATCTGTCATCTGTCATCTGTCATCTGTTATCTGTCATCTGTCATCTGTTATCTGTCATCTGTCATCTGTCATCTGTCATCTGTCATCTGTCATCTGTCATCTGTCATCTGTCATCTGTCATCTGTCATCTGTCATCTGTCATCTGTCATCTGTCATCTGTCATCTATCATCTGTCATCTGTCATCTGTCTTCTGTCATATGTCATATGTCATCTGTCATCTGTCATCTGTCAATTGTCATCTGTCGTCTGTCATCTGTCATCTGTCATCTGTCATCTGTCATCTGTCATCTGTCATCTGTCATCTGTCATCTGTCATCTGTCATCTGTCATCTGTCATCTATCACCTGTCATCTGTCATCTGTCATCTGTCATCTGTCATCTGTCATCTGTCATCTGTCATCTGTCATCTGTCATCTGTCGTCTGTCATCTGTTATCTGTCATCTGTCATCAGTAATCTGCCATGTGTCTTTTGTCATCTGTCATCTGTCATCTGTCAACTATCCTCTGTCATTTGTCATCTGTCATCTGTCGTCTGTCATCTGTCATCTGTCATCTATCATCTGTCATCTATCATCCGTCTTCAGTCATCTGTCATCTGTCATCTGTCATCTGTTATCTGTCATCTGTCATCTGTCATCTGTCATCTGTTATCTGTCATCTGTCATCTGTCATCTGTCATCTGTCATCTGTCATCTGTCATCTGTCATCTGTCGTCTGTCATCTGTTATCTGTCATCTGTCATCAGTCATCTGCCATGTGTCTTTTGTCATCTGTCATCTGTCATCTGTCAACTATCCTCTGTCATTTGTCATCTGTCATCTGTCGTCTGTCATCTGTCATCTATCATCCGTCTTCAGTCATCTGTCATCTGTTATCTGTCATCTGTCATCTGTTATCTGTCATCTGTCATCTGTCATCTGTCATCTGTCATCTGTCATCTGTCATCTGTCATCTGTCATCTGTCATCTGTCATCTGTCATCTGTCATCTGTCATCTGTCATCTGTCATCTGTCATCTGTCATCTGTCATCTATCATCTGTCATCTGTCATCTGTCTTCTGTCATATGTCATATGTCATCTGTCATCTGTCATCTGTCAATTGTCATCTGTCGTCTGTCATCTGTCATCTGTCATCTGTCATCTGTCATCTGTCATCTGTCATCTGTCATCTGTCATCTGTCATCTGTCAACTATCCTCTGTCATTTGTCATCTGTCATCTGTCATCTGTCATCTGTCATCTGTCATCTGTCATCTGTCATCTGTCATCTGTCATCTGTCATCTGTCATCTGTCATCTGTCATCTGTCATCTGTCATCTGTCATCTGTCATCTGTGATCTGTCATCTGTCATCTGTTATCTCTCATCTGTCATCTGTCATCTGTCATCTGTCATCTGTCATCTGTCATTTGTCATCTGTCATCTGTCATCTGTCATTTGTCGTCTGTCATCTGTTATCTGCCATCTGTCATCAGTCATCTGCCATGTGTCTTTTGTCATCTGTCATCTGTCAACTATCCTCTGTCATTTGTCATCTGTCATCTGTCGTCTGTCATCTGTCATCTATCATCCGTCTTCAGTCATCTGTCATCTGTCATCTGTCATCTGTCATCTGTTATCTGTCATCTGTCATCTGTCATCTGTCATCTGTCATCTGTCATCTGTCATCTGTCATCTGTCATCTGTCAATTGTCATCTGTCGTCTGTCATCTGTCATCTGTCATCTGTCATCTGTCATCTGTCATCTGTCATCTGTCATCTGTCATCTGTCATCTGTCATCTGTCATCTGTCAATTGTCATCTGTCGTCTGTCATCTGTCATCTGTCAATTGTCATCTGTCGTCTGTCATCTGTCATCTGTCATCTGTCATCTGTCATCTGTCATCTGTCATCTGTCATCTGTCATCTGTTATCTGTCATCTGTCGTCTGTCATCTGTCATCTGTCATCTGTCATCTGTCAATTGTCATCTGTCGTCTGTCATCTGTCATCTGTCATCTGTCATCTGTCATCTGTCATCTGTCATCTGTCATCTGTCATCTGTCATCTGTCATCTGTCATCTGTCATCTGTCATCTGACATCTGTCATCTGTCATCTGTCATCTGTCATCTGTCATCTGTCATCTGTCAATTGTCATCTGTCGTCTGTCATCTGTCATCTGTCATCTGTCATCTGTCATCTGTCATCTGTCATCTGTCATCTGTCATCTGTCATCAGTCATCTGCCATGTGTCTTTTGTCATCTGTCATCTGTCATCTGTCAACTATCCTCTGTCATTTGTCATCTGTCATCTGTCATCTGTCATCTGTCATCTGTCATCTGTCGTCTGTCATCTGTCAATTGTCATCTGTCGTCTGTCATCTGTCATCTGTCATCTGTCATCTGTCATCTGTCATCTGTCATCTGTCGTCTGTCATCTGTTATCTGTCATCTGTCATCAGTCATCTGCCATGTGTCTTTTGTCATCTGTCATCTGTCATCTGTCAACTATCCTCTGTCATTTGTCATCTGTCATCTGTCGTCTGTCATCTGTCATCTATCATCCGTCTTCAGTCATCTGTCATCTGTCATCTGTCATCTGTCATCTGTCATCTGTTATCTGTCATCTGTCATCTGTCATCTGTCATCTGTCATCTGTCATCTGTCATCTGTCATCTGTCATCTGTCAATTGTCATCTGTCGTCTGTCATCTGTCATCTGCCATCTGTCATCTGTCATCTGTCATCTGTCATCTGTCATCTGTCATCTGTCATCTGTCATCTGTCATCTGTCATCTGTCATCTGTCATCTGTCATCTGTCATCTGTCATCTGTCATCTGTCATCTGTCATCTGTCATCTGTCATCTGTCATCTGTCATCTGTCATCTGTCATCTGTCATCTGTCATCTGTCATCTGTCATCTGTCATCTGTCATCTGTCATCTGTCATCTGTCATCTGTCATCTGTCATCTGTCATGTGTCATCTGTCATCTGTCATTTATTATCTGTCATCTGTCATCTGTCATCTGTCAACTGTCATCTGTCATCTGTCATCTGTCATCTGTCATCTGTCATCTGTCATCTGTCATCTGTCATCTGTCATCTGTCATCTGTCATCTGTCATCTGTCATCTGTCATCTGTCATCTGTCATCTGTCATCTGTCATCTGTCATCTGTCATCTGTCATCTGTCATCTGTCATCTGTCATCTGTCATCTGTCATCTGTCATCTGTCATCTGTCATCTGTCATCTGTCATCTGTCATCTGTCATCTGTCATCTGTCATCTGTCATCTGTCATCTGTCATCTGTCATCTGTCATCTGTCATCTGTCATCTGTCATCTGTCATTTATTATCTGTCATCTGTCATCTGTCATCTGTCATCTGTCATCTGTCATCTGTCATCTGTCATCTGTCATCTGTCATCTGTCATCTCTCATCTGTCATCTGTCATCTCTCATCTGTCATCTGTCATCTGTCATCTGTCATCTGTCATCTGTCATCTGTCATCTGTCATCTGTCATTTATTATCTGTCATCTGTCATCTGTCATCTGTCATCTGTCAACTGTCATCTGTCTTCTGTCATCTGTCATCTGTCATCTGTCATCTGTCATCTGTCATCTGTCATCTGTCATCTGTCATCTGTCATCTGTCATCTGTCATCTGTCATCTGTCATCTGTCATCTGTCATCTGTCATCTGTCATCTGTCATCTGTCATCTGTCATCTGTCATCTGTCATCTGTCATCTGTCATCTGTCATCTGTCATCTGTCATCCGTCATCTGTCATCTGTCATCTGTCATCTGTTATCTGTCATCTGTCATCTGTCATCTGTCATCTGTCATCTGTCATCTATCATCTGTCATCTGTCATCTGTCATCTGTCATCTGTCATCTGTCATCTATCATCTGTCATCTGTCATCTGTCATCTGTCATCTGTCATCTGTCATCTGTCATCTGTCATCTGTCATCTGTCATCTGTCATCTGTCATCTGTCATCTGTCATCTGTCATCTATCACCTGTCATCTGTCATCTGTCATCTGTCATCTGTCATCTGTCATCTGTCATCTGTCATCTGTCATCTGTCGTCTGTCATCTGTTATCTGTCATCTGTCATCAGTCATCTGCCATGTGTCTTTTGTCATCTGTCATCTGTCATCTGTCAACTATCCTCTGTCATTTGTCATCTGTCATCTGTCGTCTGTCATCTGTCATCTGTCATCTATCATCTGTCATCTGTCATCTGTTATCTGTCATCTGTCATCTGTCATCTGTCATCTGTCATCTGTTATCTGTCATCTGTCATCTGTCATCTGTCATCTGTCATCTGTCATCTGTCATCTGTCATCTGTCATCTGTCATCTGTCGTCTGTCATCTGTTATCTGTTATCTGTCATCTGTCATCAGTCATCTGCCATGTGTCTTTTGTCATCTGTCATCTGTCATCTGTCAACTATCCTCTGTCATTTGTCATCTGTCATCTGTCGTCTGTCATCTGTCATCTATCATCCGTCTTCAGTCATCTGTCATCTGTCATCTGTCATCTGTTATCTGTCATCTGTCATCTGTCATCTGTCATCTGTCATCTGTCATCTGTCATCTGTCATCTGTCATCTGTCATCTGTCATCTGTCATCTGTCATCTGTCATCTGTCATCTGTCATCTGTCATCTGTCATCTGTCATCTATCATCTGTCATCTGTCATCTGTCTTCTGTCATATGTCATATGTCATCTGTCATCTGTCATCTGTCAATTGTCATCTGTCGTCTGTCATCTGTCATCTGTCATCTGTCATCTGTCATCTGTCATCTGTCATCTGTCATCTGTCATCTGTCATCTGTCATCTGTCATCTGTCATCTATCACCTGTCATCTGTCATCTGTCATCTGTCATCTGTCATCTGTCATCTGTCATCTGTCATCTGTCATCTGTCATCTGTCATCTGTCGTCTGTCATCTGTTATATGTCATCTGTCATCAGTCATCTGCCATGTGTCTTTTGTCATCTGTCATCTGTCATCTGTCAACTATCCTCTGTCATTTGTCATCTGTCATCTGTCGTCTGTCATCTGTCATCTGTCATCTATCATCTGTCATCTATCATCCGTCTTCAGTCATCTGTCATCTGTCATCTGTCATCTGTTATCTGTCATCTGTCATCTGTCATCTGTCATCTGTCATCTGTTATCTGTCATCTGTCATCTGTCATCTGTCATCTGTCATCTGTCATCTGTCATCTGTCATCTGTCGTCTGTCATCTGTTATCTGTCATCTGTCATCTGTCATCAGTCATCTGCCATGTGTCTTTTGTCATCTGTCATCTGTAATCTGTCAACTATCCTCTGTCATTTGTCATCTGTCATCTGTCGTCTGTCATCTGTCATCTATCATCCGTCTTCAGTCATCTGTCATCTGTCATCTGTTATCTGTCATCTGTCATCTGTAATCTGTCATCTGTCATCTGTCATCTGTCATCTGTCATCTGTCATCTGTCATCTGTCATCTGTCATCTGTCATCTGTCATCTGTCATCTGTCATCTGTCATCTGTCATCTGTCATCTATCATCTGTCATCTGTCATCTGTCTTCTGTCATATGTCATCTGTCATCTGTCAATTGTCATCTGTCGTCTGTCATCTGTCATCTGTCATCTGTCATCTGTCATCTGTCATCTGTCATCTGTCAACTATCCTCTGTCATTTGTCATCTGTCATCTGTCATCTGTCATCTGTCATCTGTCATCTGTCATCTGTCATCTGTCATCTGTCATCTGTCATCTGTCATCTGTCATCTGTCATCTGTCATCTGTCATCTGTCATCTGTCATCTGTCATCTGTCATCTGTCATCTGTCATCTGTCATCTGTCATCTGTCATCTGTCATCTGTTATCTCTCATCTGTCATCTGTCATCTGTCATCTGTCATCTGTCATCTGTCATTTGTCATCTGTCATCTGTCATCTGTCATTTGTCGTCTGTCATCTGTTATCTGCCATCTGTCATCAGTCATCTGCCATGTGTCTTTTGTCATCTGTCATCTGTCATCTGTCAACTATCCTCTGTCATCTGTCAATTGTCATCTGTCGTCTGTCATCTGTCATCTGTCATCTGTCATCTGTCATCTGTCATCTGTCATCTGTCATCTGTCATCTGTCATCTGTCATCTGTCATCTGTCATCTGTCATCTGTCATCTGTCATCTGTCATCTGTCAATTGTCATCTGTCGTCTGTCATCTGTCATCTGTCATCTGTCATCTGTCATCTGTCATCTGTCATCTGTTATCTGTCATCTGTCGTCTGTCATCTGTCATCTGTCATCTGTCATCTGTCAATTGTCATCTGTCATCTGTCATCTGTCATCTGTCATCTGTCATCTGTCATCTGTCATCTGTCATCTGTCATCTGTCATCTGTCATCTGTCATCTGTTATCTGTCATCTGTCATCTGTCATCTGTCATCTGTCATCTGTCATCTGTCATCTGTCATCTGTCATCTGTCATCTGTCATCTGTCATCTGTCATCTGTCAATTGTCATCTGTCGTCTGTCATCTGTCATCTGTCATCTGTCATCTGTCATCTGTCATCTGTCATCTGTCATCTGTCATCTGTCATCTGTCATCAGTCATCTGCCATGTGTCTTTTGTCATCTGTCATCTGTCATCTGTCAACTATCCTCTGTCATTTGTCATCTGTCATCTGTCATCTGTCATCTGTCATCTGTCATCTGTCATCTGTCGTCTGTCATCTGTCATCTGTCATCTGTCATCTGTCATCTGTCATCTGTCATCTGTCAATTGTCATCTGTCGTCTGTCATCTGTCATCTGTCATCTGTCATCTGTCATCTGTCATCTGTCATCTGTCATCTGTCGTCTGTCATCTGTTATCTGTCATCTGTCATCAGTCATCTGCCATGTGTCTTTTGTCATCTGTCATCTGTCAACTATCCTCTGTCATTTGTCATCTGTCATCTGTCATCTGTCATCTGTCATCTGTCATCTGTTATCTGTCATCTGTCATCTGTCATCTGTCATCTGTCATCTGTCATCTGTCATCTGTCATCTGTCAATTGTCATCTGTCGTCTGTCATCTGTCATCTGCCATCTGTCATTTGTCATCTGTCATCTGTCATCTGTCATCTGTCATCTGTCATCTGTCATCTGTCATCTGTCATCTGTCATCTGTCATCTGTCATCTGTCATCTGTCATCTGTCATCTGTCATCTGTCATCTGTCATCTGTCACCTGTCATCTGTCATCTGTCATCTGTCATCTGTCATCTGTCATCTGTCATCTGTCATCTGTCATCTGTCATCTGTCATCTGTCATCTGTCATCTGTCATCTGTCAACTGTCATCTGTCATCTGTCATCTGTCATCTGTCATCTGTCATCTGTCATCTGTCATCTGTCATCTGTCATCTGTCATCTGTCATCTGTCATCTGTCATCTGTCATCTGTCATCTGTCATCTGTCATCTGTCATCTGTCATCTGTCATCTGTCATCTGTCATCTGTCATCTGTCATCTGTCATCTGTCATCTGTCATCTGTCATCTGTCATCTGTCATCTGTCATCTGTCATCTGTCATCTGTCATCTGTCATCTGTCATCTGTCATCTGTCATCTGTCATCTGTCATCTGTCATCTGTCATCTGTCATCCGTCATCTGTCATCTGTCATCTGTCATCTGTCATCTGTCATCTGTCATCTGTCATCTGTCATCTCTCATCTGTCATCTGTCATCTGTCATCTGTCATCTGTCATCTGTCATCTGTCATCGGTCATCTGTCATCTGTCATTTATTATCTGTCATCTGTCATGTGTCATCTGTCAACTGTCATCTGTCTTCTGTCATCTGTCATCTGTCATCTGTCATCTGTCATCTGTCATCTGTCATCTGTCATCTGTCATCTGTCATCTGTCATCTGTCATCTGTCATCTGTCATCTGTCATCTGTCATCTGTCATCTGTCATCTCTCATCTGTCATCTGTCATCTGTCATCTGTCATCTGTCATCTGTCATCTGTCATCTGTCATCTGTCATCTGTCATCTGTCATCTGTCATTTATTATCTGTCATCTGTCATCTGTCATCTGTCATCTGTCAACTGTCATCTGTCTTCTGTCATCTGTCATCTGTCATCTGTCATCTGTCATCTGTCATCTGTCATCTGTCATCTGTCATCTGTCATCTGTCATCTGTCATCTGTCATCTGTCATCTGTCATCTGTCATCTCTCATCTGTCATCTGTCATCTGTCATCTGTCATCTGTCATCTGTCATCTGTCATCTGTCATCTGTCATCTGTCATCCGTCATCTGTCATCAGTCATCTGTCATATGCCATGTGTCATGTGTCATCTGTCATCTGTCATCTGTCATCTGTCATCTGTCATCTGTCATCTGTCATCTGTCATCTGTCATCTGTCATCTGTCAACTGTCATGTTGTCATCTGTCATCTGCCATGTGTCATCTGTCATCAGACATCTGTCATCTGTCATCTGTCATCTGTCATCTGTCATCTGTCATCTGTCTTCTGTCATATGTCATATGTCATCTGTCATCTGTCATCTGTCATCTGTCATCTGTCATCTGTCATCTGTCATCTGTCATCTGTCATCTGTCATCTGTCATCTGTCATCTGTCATCTGTCATCTGTCATCTGTCATCTGTCATCTGTCATCTGTCATCTGTCAACTGTCATCTGTCTCCTGTCATCTGTCATCTGTCTTCTGTCATCTGTCATCTGTCATCTGTCATCTGTCATCTGTCATCTGTCATTTGTCATCTCTCATCTGTCATCTGTCATCTGTCATCTCTCATCTGTTATCTGTCATCTGTCATCTGTCATCTGTCATCTGTCATCTGTCATCTGTCATCTGTCATCTGTCATCTGTCATCTGTCATCTGTCATCTGTCATCTGTCATCTGTCATCTATCATCTGTCATCTGTCATCTGTCATCTGTCATCTGTCATCTGTCATCTGTCATCTGTCATCTGTCATCTGTCATCTGTCATCTGTCATCTGTCATCTGTCATCTGTCATCTGTCATCTGTCATCTGTCATCTGTCATCTGTCATCTGTCATCTGTCATCTGTCATCTGTCATCTGTCATCTGTCATCTGTCATCTGTCATCTGTCATCTGTCATCTGTCATCTGTCATCTGTCATCTGTCATCTGTCATCTGTCACCTGTCATCTGTCATCTGTCATCTGTCATCTGTCATCCGTCATCTGTCATCTGTCATCCGTCTTTTGTCATCTGTCATCTGTCATCTGTCATCTGTCATCTGTCATCTGTCATCTGTCATCTATCATCTGTCATCTGTCATCTGTCATCTGTCATCTGTCATCTGTCATCTGTCATCTGTCATCTGTCATCTGTCATCTGTCATCTGTCATCTGTCATCTGTCATCTGTCATCTGTCATCTGTCATCTGTCATCTGTCATCTGTCATCTGTCATCTGTCATCTGTCATCTGTCATCTGTCATCTGTCATCTGTCATCTGTCATCTGTCATCTGTCATCTGTCATCTATCACCTGTCATCTGTCATCTGTCATCTGTCATCTGTCATCTGTCATCAGTCATCTGCCATGTGTCTTTTGTCATCTGTCATCTGTCATCTGTCAACTATCCTCTGTCATTTGTCATCTGTCATCTGTCGTCTGTCATCTGTCATCTATCATCCGTCTTCAGTCATCTGTCATCTGTCATCTGTCATCTGTCATCTGTCATCTGTCATCTGTCATCTGTTATCTGTCATCTGTCATCTGTCATCTGTCATCTGTCATCTGTCATCTGTCATCTGTCATCTGTCATCTGTCATCTGTCATCTGTCATCTGTCATCTGTCGTCTGTCATCTGTTATCTGTCATCTGTCATCAGTCATCTGCCATGTGTCTTTTGTCATCTGTCATCTGTCATCTGTCAACTATCCTCTGTCATTTGTCATCTGTCATTTGTCGTCTGTCATCTGTCATCTATCATCCGTCTTCAGTCATCTGTCATCTGTCATCTGTCATCTGTCATCTGTCATCTGTTATCTGTCATCTGTCATCTGTCATCTGTCATCTGTCATCTGTCATGTGTCATCTGTCATCTGTCATCTGTCATCTGTCATCTATCATCTGTCATCTGTCATCTGTCTTCTGTCATATGTCATATGTCATCTGTCATCTGTCATCTGTCAATTGTCATCTGTCGTCTGTCATCTGTCATCTGTCATCTGTCATCTGTCATCTGTCATGTGTCATCTGTCATCTGTCAACTATCCTCTGTCATTTGTCATCTGTCATCTGTCGTCTGTCATCTGTCTCTGTCATCCGTCTTCAGTCATCTGTCATCTGTCTTCTGTCATCTGTCATCAGTCATCTGTCATCTGTCATCTGTCATCTGTCATCTGTCATCTGTCATCTGTCATCTGTCATCTGTCATCTGTCATCTGTCATCTGTCATCTGTCATCTGTCATCTGTCATCTGTCATCTGTCATCTGTCATCTGTCATCTGTCATCTGTCACCTGTCATCTGTCATCTGTCATCTGTCATCTGTCATCTGTCATCTGTCATCTATCATCCGTCTTCAGTCATCTGTCATCTGTCATCTGTCATCTGTCATCTGTCATCTGTCATCTGTCATCTGTCATCTGTCATCCGTCATCTGTCATCTGTCATCTGTCATCTGTCATCTGTCATCTGTCATCTGTCATCTGTCATCTGTCATCTGTCATCTGTCATCTGTCATCTGTCGTCTGTCATCTGTTATCTGTCATCTGTCATCAGTCATCTGCCATGTGTCTTTTGTCATCTGTCATCTGTCATCTGTCAACTATCCTCTGTCATTTGTCATCTGTCATCTGTCGTCTGTCATCTGTCATCTATCATCCGTCTTCAGTCATCTGTCATCTGTCATCTGTCATCTGTCATCTGTCATCTGTCATCTGTCATCTGTCATCTGTCATCTGTTATCTGTCATCTGTCATCTGTCATCTGTCATCTGTCATCTGTCATCTGTCATCTGTCATCTGTCATGTGTCATCTGTCATCTATCATCTGTCATCTGTCATCTGTCTTCTGTCATATGTCATATGTCATCTGTCATCTGTCATCTGTCAATTGTCATCTGTCGTCTGTCATCTGTCATCTGTCATCTGTCATCTGTCATCTGTCATCTGTCATCTGTCATCTGTCAACTATCCTCTGTCATTTGTCATCTGTCATCTGTCGTCTGTCATCTGTCATCTGTCATCCGTCTTCAGTCATCTGTCATCTGTCTTCTGTCATCTGTCATCAGTCATCTGTCATCTGTCATCTGTCATCTGTCATCTGTCATCTGTCATCTGTCATCTGTCATCTGTCATCTGTCATCTGTCATCTGTCATCTGTCATCTGTCATCTGTCATCTGTCATCTGTCATCTGTCATCTGTCATCTGTCATCTGTCATCTGTCATCTGTCATCTGTCTTCTGTCATCTGTCATCTGTCATCTGTCACCTGTCATCTGTCTTCTGTCATCTGTCATCTGTCATCTGTCATCTGTCATCTGTCATCTGTCATCTGTCATCTGTCATCTGTCATCTGTCATCTGTCATCTGTCATCTGTCATCTGTCATCTGTCATCTGTCATCTGTCATCCGTCATCTGTCATCAGTAATCTGTCATATGCCATGTGTCATGTGTCATCTGTCATCTGTCATCTGTCATCTGTCATCTGTCATCTGTCTTCTGTCACCAGACATCTGTCATCTGTCATCTGTCATCTGTCATCTGTCATCTGTCATCTGTCATCTATCATCTGTCATCTGTCATCTGTCTTCAGTCATATGTCATATGTCATATGTCATATGTCATCTGTCATCTGTCATCTGTCATCTGTCATCTGTCATCTGTCAATTGTCATCTGTCGTCTGTCATCTGTCATCTGTCATCTGTCATCTGTCATCTGTCATCTGTCATCTGTCATCTGTCATCTGTCAACTATCCTCTGTCATTTGTCATCTGTCATCTGTCGTCTGTCATCTGTCATCTGTCATCTGTCATTTGTCTTCTGTCATCTGTCATCTGTCATCTGTCATCTGTCATCTGTCATCTGTCATCTGTCATCTGTCATCTGTCATCTGTCATCTGTCATCTGTCATCTGTCATCTGTCATCTGTCATCTGTCATCTGTCATCTGTCATCTGTCATCTGTCATCTGTCATCTGTCATCTGTCATCTGTCATCTGTCATCTGTCATCTGTCATCTGTCATCTGTCATCTGTCATCTGTCATCTGTCATCTGTCATCTGTCATCTGTCATCTGTCATCTGTCATCTGTCATCTGTGATCTGTCATCTGTCATCTGTCATCTGTCATCTGTCATCTGTCATCTGTCATCTGTCATCTGTCATCTGTCATCTGTCATCTGTCATCTGTCATCTGTCATCTGTCATCTGTCATCTGTCATCTGTCATCTGTCATCTGTCATCTGTCATCCGTCATCTGTCATCAGTAATCTGTCATATGCCATGTGTCATGTGTCATCTGTCATCTGTCATCTGTCATCTGTCATCTGTCATCTGTCATCTGTCATCTGTCATCTGTCATCTGTCATCTGTCATCAGACATCTGTCATCTGTCATCTGTCATCTGTCATCTGTCTTCTGTCATCTGTCATCTGTCATCTGTCATCTGTCATCTGTCATCTGTCATCTGTCATCTGTCATCTGTCATCTGTCATCAGACATCTGTCATCTGTCATCTGTCATCTGTCATCTGTCTTCTGTCATATGTCATATGTCATCTGTCATCTGTCATCTGTCAATTGTCATCTGTCGTCTGTCATCTGTCATCTGTCATCTGTCATCTGTCATCTGTCATCTGTCATCTGTCATCTGCCATCTGTCATATGTCATCTGCCATGTGTCATGTTTAATCTGCCATCTGTCATCTGTCATCTGTCATCTGTCATCTGTCATCTGTCATCTGTCATCTGTCATCTGTCATCTGTCATCTGTCATCTGTCATCCGTCATCTGTCATCAGTAATCTGTCATATGCCATGTGTCATGTGTCATCTGTCATCTGTCATCTGTCATCTGTCATCTGCCATCTGTCATCTGTCATCTGTCATCAGACATCTGTCATCTGTCATCTGTCATCTGTCATCTGTCATCTGTCTTCTGTCATCTGTCATCTGTCATCTGTCATCTGTCATCTGTCATCTGTCATCTGTCATCTGTCATCTGTCATCTGTCATCTGTCATCTGTCATCTGTCATCTGTCATCTGTCATCTGTCATCTGTCATCTGTCATCTGTCGTCTGTCATCTGTTATCTGTCATCTGTCATCAGTCATCTGCCATGTGTCTTTTGTCATCTGTCATCTGTCATCTGTCAACTATCCTCTGTCATTTGTCATCTGTCATCTGTCGTCTGTCATCTGTCATCTATCATCCGTCTTCAGTCATCTGTCATCTGTCATCTGTCATCTGTCATCTGTCATCTGTCATCTGTTATCTGTCATCTGTCATCTGTCATCTGTCATCTGTTATCTGTCATCTGTCATCTGTCATCTGTCATCTGTCATCTGTCATCTATCATCTGTCATCTGTCATCTGTCTTCTGTCATATGTCATATGTCATCTGTCATCTGTCAATTGTCATCTGTCGTCTGTCATCTGTCATCTGTCATCTGTCATCTGTCATCTGTCATCTGTCATCTGTCATCTGTCATCTGTCAACTATCCTCTGTCATTTGTCATCTGTCATCTGTCGTCTGTCATCTGTCATCTGTCATCCGTCTTCAGTCATCTGTCATCTGTCTTCTGTCATCTGTCATCAGTCATCTGTCATCTGTCATCTGTCATCTGTCATCTGTCATCTGTCATCTGTCATCTGTCATCTGTCATCTGTCATCTGTCATCTGTCATCTGTCATCTGTCATCTGTCATCTGTCATCTGTCATCTGTCATCTGTCATCTGTCATCTGTCATCTGTCATCTGTCATCTGTCATCTGTCATCTGTCATCTGTCATCTGTCATCTGTCATCTGTCATCTGTCATCTGTCATCTGTCATCTGTCATCTGTGATCTGTCATCTGTCATCTGTCATCTGTCGTCTGTCATCTGTCATCTGTCATCTGTCATCTGTCATCTGTCATCTGTCATCTGTCATCTGTCATCTGTCATCTGTCATCCGTCATCTGTCATCAGTAATCTGTCATATGCCATGTGTCATGTGTCATCTGTCATCTGTCATCTGTCATCTGTCATCTGTCATCTGTCATCTGTCACCAGACATCTGTCATCTGTCATCTGTCATCTGTCATCTGTCATCTGTCATCTGTCATCTGTCATCTATCATCTGTCATCTGTCATCTGCCTTCTGTCATATGTCATATGTCATATGTCATCTGTCATCTGTCATCTGTCATCTGTCATCTGTCAATTGTCATCTGTCGTCTGTCATCTGTCATCTGTCATCTGTCATCTGTCATCTGTCATCTGTCATCTGTCATCTGTCATCTGTCATCTGTCATCTGTCAACTATCCTCTGTCATTTGTCATCTGTCATCTGTCATCTGTCATCTGTCTTCTGTCATCTGTCATCTGTCATCTGTCATCTGTCATCTGTCATCTGTCATCTGTCATCTGTCATCTGTCATCTGTCATCTGTCATCTGTCATCTGTCATCTGTCATCTGTCATCTGTCATCTGTCATCTGTCATCTGTCATCTGTCATCTGTCATCTGTCATCTGTCATCTGTCATCTGTCATCTGTCATCTGTCATCTGTCATCTGTCATCTGTCATCTGTCATCTGTCATCTGTCATCTGTCATCTGTCATCTGTCATCTGTCATCTGTCATCTGTCATCTGTCATCTGTCATCTGTCATCTGTCATCTGTCATCTGTCATCTGTCATCCGTCATCTGTCATCAGTAATCTGTCATATGCCATGTGTCATGTGTCATCTGTCATCTGTCATCTGTCATCTGTCATCTGTCATCTGTCATCTGTCATCTGTCATCTGTCATCTGTCATCAGACATCTGTCATCTGTCATCTGTCATCTGTTATCTGTCTTCTGTCATCTGTCATCTGTCATCTGTCATCTGTCATCTGTCATCTGTCATCTGTCATCTGTCATCTGTCATCTGTCATCTGTCATCTGTCATCAGACATCTGTCATCTGTCATCTGTCATCTGTCATCTGTCTTCTGTCATATGTCATATGTCATATGTCATCTGTCATCTGTCATCTGTCAATTGTCATCTGTCGTCTGTCATCTGTCATCTGTCATCTGTCATCTGTCATCTGTCATCTGTCATCTGTCATCTGCCATCTGTCATATGTCATCTGCCATGTGTCATGTTTAATCTGCCATCTGTCATCTGTCATCTGTCATCTGTCATCTGTCATCTGTCATCTGTCATCTGTCATCTGTCATCTGTCATCTGTCATCTGTCATCTGTCATCTGTCATCTGTCATCTGTCATCTGTCATCTGTCATCTGTCATCTGTCATCTGTCATCTGTCATCAGACATCTGTCATCTGTCATCTGTCATCTGTCATCTGTCATCTGTCATCTGTCTTCTGTCATCTGTCATCTGTCATCTGTCATCTGTCATCTGTCATCTGTCATCTGTCATCTGTCATCTGTCATCTGTCATCAGACATCTGTCCTCTGTCATCTGTCATCTGTCTTCTGTCATATGTCATATGTCATCTGTCATCTGTCGTCTGTCATCTGTCATCTGTCATCTGTCATCTGTCATCTGTCATCTGTCATCTGTCATGTGTCATCTGTCATCTGTCAACTATCCTCTGTCATTTGTCATCTGTCATCTGTCGTCTGTCATCTGTCATCTGTCATCCGTCTTCAGTCATCTGTCATCTGTCTTCTGTCATCTGTCATCAGTCATCTGTCATCTGTCATCTGTCATCTGTCATCTGTCATCTGTCATCTGTCATCTGTCATCTGTCATCTGTCATCTGTCATCTGTCATCTGTTATCTGTCATCTGTCATCTGTCATCTGTCATCTGTCATCTGTCATCTGTCATCTGTCATCTGTCATCTGTCATCTGTCATCTGTCATCTGTCATCTGTCATCTGTCATCTGTTGTCTGTCATCTGTTATCTGTCATCTGTCATCAGTCATCTGCCATGTGTCTTTTGTCATCTGTCATCTGTCATCTGTCAACTATCCTCTGTCATTTGTCATCTGTCATTTGTCGTCTGTCATCTGTCATCTATCATCCGTCTTCAGTCATCTGTCATCTGTCATCTGTTATCTGTCATCTGTTATCTGTCATCTGTCATCTGTCATCTGTCATCTGTCATGTGTCATCTGTCATCTGTCATCTGTCATCTGTCATCTATCATCTGTCATCTGTCATCTGTCTTCTGTCATATGTCATATGTCATCTGTCATCTGTCATCTGTCAATTGTCATCTGTCGTCTGTCATCTGTCATCTGTCATCTGTCAACTATCCTCTGTCATTTGTCATCTGTCATCTGTCGTCTGTCATCTGTCATCTGTCATCCGTCTTCAGTCATCTGTCATCTGTCTTCTGTCATCTGTCATCAGTCATCTGTCAACTATCCTCTGTCATTTGTCATCTGCCATCTGTCGTCTGTCATCTGTCATCTATCATCCGTCTTCAGTCATCTGTCATCTGTCATCTGTCATCTGTCATCTGTCATCTGTCATCTGTCATCTGTTATCTGTTATCTGTCATCTGTCATCTGTCATCTGTCATCTGTCATCTGTCATCTGTCATCTGTCATCTGTCATCTGTCATCTGTCATCTGTCATCTGTCATCTGTCATCAGACATCTGTCATCTGTCATCTGTCATCTGTCATCTGTCTTCTGTCATATGTCATATGCCATCTGTCATCTGTCATCTGTCAATTGTCATCTGTCGTCTGTCATCTGTCATCTGTCATCTGTCATCTGTCATCTGTCATCTGTCATCTGTCATCTGCCATCTGTCATATGTCATCTGCCATGTGTCATGTTTAATCTGCCATCTGTCATCTGTCATCTGTCATCTGTCATCTGTCATCTGTCATCTGTCATCTGTCATCTGTCATCTGTCATCTGTCATCTGTCATCTGTCATCTGTCATCTGTCATCTGTCATCTGTCATCTGTCATCTGTCATCTGTCATCTGTCATCTGTCATCTGTCATCTGTCATCAGACATCTGTCATCTGTCATCTGTCATCTGTCATCTGTCATCTGTCATCTGTCATCTGTCTTCTGTCATCTGTCATCTGTCATCTGTCATCTGTCATCTGTCATCTGTCATCTGTCATCTGTCATCTGTCATCTATCATCCGTCTTCAGTCATCTGTCATCTGTCATCTGTCAACTATCCTCTGTCATTTGTCATCTGTCATCTGTCGTCTGTCATCTGTCATCTGTCATCCGTCTTCAGTCATCTGTCATCTGTCTTCTGTCATCTGTCATCAGTCATCTGCCATGTGTCTTTTGTCATCTGTCATCTGTCATCTGTCAACTATCCTCTGTCATTTGTCATCTGTCATTTGTCGTCTGTCATCTGTCATCTATCATCCGTCTTCAGTCATCTGTCATCTGTCATCTGTCATCTGTCATCTGTCATCTGTTATCTGTCATCTGTCATCTGTCATCTGTCATCTGTCATCTGTCATCTGTCGTGTGTCATCTGTCATCTGTCATCTGTCTTCTGTCATCTATCATCTGTCATCTGTCATCTGTCTTCTGTCATATGTCATATGTCATCTGTCATCTGTCATCTGTCAATTGTCATCTGTCGTCTGTCATCTGTCATCTGTCATCTGTCATCTGTCATCTGTCATCTGTCATGTGTCATCTGTCATCTGTCAACTATCCTCTGTCATTTGTCATCTGTCATCTGTCGTCTGTCATCTGTCATCTGTCATCCGTCTTCAGTCATCTGTCATCTGTCTTCTGTCATCTGTCATCAGTCATCTGTCAACTATCCTCTGTCATTTGTCATCTGTCATCTGTCGTCTGTCATCTGTCATCTATCATCCGTCTTCAGTCATCTGTCATCTGTCATCTGTCAACTATCCTCTGTCATTTGTCATCTGTCATCTGTCGTCTGTCATCTGTCATCTGTCATCCGTCTTCAGTCATCTGTCATCTGTCTTCTGTCATCTGTCATCAGTCATCTGTCAACTATCCTCTGTCATTTGTCATCTGTCATCTGTCGTCTGTCATCTGTCATCTATCATCCGTCTTCAGTCATCTGTCATCTGTCATCTGTCATCTGTCATCTGTCATCTGTCATCTGTTATCTGTCATCTGTCATCTGTCATCTGTCATCTGTCATCTGTCATCTGTCATCTGTCATCTGTCATCTGTCATCTGTCATCTGTCATCTGTCATCTGTCATCTGTCATCTGTCATCTGTCATCTGTCATCTGTCGTCTGTCATCTGTTATCTGTCATCTGTCATCAGTCATCTGCCATGTGTCTTTTGTCATCTGTCATCTGTCATCTGTCAACTATCCTCTGTCATTTGTCATCTGTCATTTGTCGTCTGTCATCTGTCATCTATCATCCGTCTTCAGTCATCTGTCATCTGTCATCTGTCATCTGTCATCTGTCATCTGTCATCTGTCATCTGTTATCTGTCATCTGTCATCTGTCATCTGTCATCTGTCATCTGTCATGTGTCATCTGTCATCTGTCATCTGTCATCTGTCATCTATCATCTGTCATCTGTCATCTGTCTTCTGTCATATGTCATATGTCATCTGTCATCTGTCATCTGTCAATTGTCATCTGTCGTCTGTCATCTGTCATCTGTCATCTGTCATCTGTCATCTGTCATCTGTCAACTATCCTCTGTCATTTGTCATCTGTCATCTGTCGTCTGTCATCTGTCATCTGTCATCCGTCTTCAGTCATCTGTCATCTGTCTTCTGTCATCTGTCATCAGTCATCTGCCATGTGTCTTTTGTCATGTGTCATCTGTCATCTGTCAACTATCCTCTGTCATTTGTCATCTGTCATTTGTCGTCTGTCATCTGTCATCTATCATCCGTCTTCAGTCATCTGTCATCTGTCATCTGTCATCTGTCATCTGTCATCTGTCATCTGTCATCTGTCATCTGTCATCTGTCGTCTGTCATCTGTTATCTGTCATCTGTCATCAGTCATCTGCCATGTGTCTTTTGTCATCTGTCATCTGTCATCTGTCAACTATCCTCTGTCATTTGTCATCTGTCATTTGTCGTCTGTCATCTGTCATCTATCATCCGTCTTCAGTCATCTGTCATCTGTCATCTGTCATCTGTCATCTGTCATCTGTCATCTGTTATCTGTCATCTGTCATCTGTCATCTGTCATCTGTCATCTGTCATGTGTCATCTGTCATCTGTCATCTGTCATCTGTCATCTATCATCTGTCATCTGTCATCTGTCTTCTGTCATATGTCATATGTCATCTGTCATCTGTCATCTGTCAATTGTCATCTGTCGTCTGTCATCTGTCATCTGTCATCTGTCATCTGTCATCTGTCATCTGTCATGTGTCATCTGTCATCTGTCAACTATCCTCTGTCATTTGTCATCTGTCATCTGTCGTCTGTCATCTGTCATCTGTCATCCGTCTTCAGTCATCTGTCATCTGTCTTCTGTCATCTGTCATCAGTCATCTGTCATCTGTCATCTGTCATCTGTCATCTGTCATCTGTCATCTGTCATCTGTCATCTGTCATCTGTCATCTGTCATCTGTCATCTGTCATCTGTCATCTGTCATCTGTCATCTGTCATCTGTCATCTGTCATCTGTCATCTGTCATCTGTCATCTGTCATCTGTCATCTGTCATCTGTCATCTGTCATCTGTCATCTGTCATCTGTCACCTGTCATCTGTCATCTGTCATCTGTCATCTGTCATCTGTCATCTGTCATCTGTCATCTGTCATCTACCATCTATCATCCGTCTTCAGTCATCTGTCATCTGTCATCCGTCATCTGTCATCTGTTATCTGTCATCTGTCATCTGTCATCTGTCATCTGTCATCTGTCATCTGTCATCTGTCATCTGTCATCTGTCATCTGTCATCTGTCATCTGTCATCTGTCATCTGTCATCTGTCATCTGTCATCTGTCATCTGTCATCTGTCATCTGTCATCTGTCATCTGTCATCTGTCATCTGTCATCTGTCATCTGTCAACTATCCTCTGTCATTTGTCATCTGTCATTTGTCGTCTGTCATCTGTCATCTATCATCCGTCTTCAGTCATCTGTCATCTGTCATCTGTCATCTGTCATCTGTCATCTGTCATCTGTTATCTGTCATCTGTCATCTGTCATCTGTCATCTGTCATCTGTCATCTGTCATGTGTCATCTGTCATCTGTCATCTGTCATCTGTCATCTATCATCTGTCATCTGTCATCTGTCTTCTGTCATATGTCATATGTCATCTGTCATCTGTCATCTGTCAATTGTCATCTGTCGTCTGTCATCTGTCATCTGTCATCTGTCATCTGTCTTCTGTCATCTGTCATCAGTCATCTGTCATCTGTCATCTGTCATCTGTCATCTGTCATCTGTCATCTGTCATCTGTCATCTGTCATCTGTCATCTGTCATCTGTCATCTGTCATCTGTCATCTGTCATCTGTCATCTGTCATCTGTCATCTGTCATCTGTCATCTGTCATCTGTCATCTGTCATCTGTCATCTGTCATCTGTCACCTGTCATCTGTCATCTGTCATCTGTCATCTGTCATCTGTCATCTGTCATCTGTCATCTGTCATCTGTCATCTGTCATCTATCATCCGTCTTCAGTCATCTGTCATCTGTCATCCGTCATCTGTCATCTGTTATCTGTCATCTGTCATCTGTCATCTGTCATCTGTCATCTGTCATCTGTCATCTGTCATCTGTCATCTATCATCCGTCTTCAGTCATCTGTCATCTGTCATCCGTCATCTGTCATCTGTTATCTGTCATCTGTCATCTGTCATCTGTCATCTGTCATCTGTCATCTGTCATCTGTCATCTGTCATCTGTCATCTGTCATCTGTCATCTGTCACCTGTCATCTGTCATCTGTCATCTGTCATCTGTCATCTGTCATCTGTCATCTGTCATCTGTCATCTGTCATCTGTCATCTATCATCCGTCTTCAGTCATCTGTCATCTGTCTTCTGTCATCTGTCATCAGTCATCTGTCATCTGTCATCTGTCATCTGTCATCTGTCATCTGTCATCTGTCATCTGTCATCTGTCATCTGTCATCTGTCATCTGTCATCTGTCATCTGTCATCTGTCATCTGTCATCTGTCATCTGTCATCTGTCATCTGTCATCTGTCATCTGTCATCTGTCATCTGTCATCTGTCATCTGTCATCTGTCATCTGTCATCTGTCACCTGTCATCTGTCATCTGTCATCTGTCATCTGTCATCTGTCATCTGTCATCTGTCATCTGTCATCTATCATCCGTCTTCAGTCATCTGTCATCTGTCATCCGTCATCTGTCATCTGTTATCTGTCATCTGTCATCTGTCATCTGTCATCTGTCATCTGTCATCTGTCATCTGTCACCTGTCATCTGTCATCTGTCATCTGTCATCTGTCATCTGTCATCTGTCATCTGTCATCTGTCATCTGTCATCTATCATCCGTCTTCAGTCATCTGTCATCTGTCATCCGTCATCTGTCATCTGTTGTCTGTCATCTGTCATCTGTCATCTGTCATCTGTCATCTGTCATCTGTCATCTGTCATCTGTCATCTGTCATCTGTCATCTGTCATCTGTCATCTGTCATGTGTCATCTGTCATCTGTCAACTATCCTCTGTCATTTGTCATCTGTCATCTGTCGTCTGTCATCTGTCATCTATCATCCGTCTTCAGTCATCTGTCATCTGTCATCTGTCATCTGTCATCTGTCATCTGTCATCTGTCATCTGTTATCTGTCATCTGTCATCTGTCATCTGTCATCTGTCATCTGTCATCTGTCATCTGTCATCTGTCATCTGTCATCTGTCATCTGTCATCTGTCATCTATCATCTGTCATCTGTCATCTGTCTTCTGTCATATGTCATATGTCATCTGTCATCTGTCAATTGTCATCTGTCGTCTGCCATCTGTCATCTGTCATCTGTCATCTGTCATCTGTCATCTGTCATCTGTCATCTGTCATCTGTCAACTATCCTCTGTCATTTGTCATCTGTCATCTGTCGTCTGTCATCTGTCATCTGTCATCCGTCTTCAGTCATCTGTCTTCTGTCATCTGTCATCAGTCATCTGTCATCTGTCATCTGTCATCTGTCATCTGTCATCTGTCATCTGTCATCTGTCATCTGTCATCTGTCATCTGTCATCTGTCATCTGTCATCTGTCATCTGTCATCTGTCATCTGTCATCTGTCATCTGTCATCTGTCATCTGTCATCTGTCATCTGTCATCTGTCATCTGTCATCTGTCATCTGTCATCTGTCATCTGTCATCTGTCATCTGTCATCTGTCATCTGTCATCTGTCATCTGTCATCTGTCATCTGTCATCTGTCATCTGTCATCTGTCATCTGTCATCTGTCATCCGTCATCTGTCATCAGTAATCTGTCATATGCCATGTGTCATGTGTCATCTGTCATCTGTCATCTGTCATCTGTCATCTGTCATCTGTCATCTGTCATCTGTCATCTGTCATCTGTCTTCTGTCACCAGATATCTGTCATCTGTCATCTGTCATCTGTCATCTGTCATCTGTCATCTGTCATCTATCATCTGTCATCTGTCATCTGTCTTCTGTCATATGTCATATGTCATATGTCATATGTCATCTGTCATCTGTCATCTGTCATCTGTCATCTGTCAATTGTCATCTGTCGTCTGTCATCTGTCATCTGTCATCTGTCATCTGTCATCTGTCTTCTGTCATCTGTCATCTGTCATCTGTCATCTGTCATCTGTCATCTGTCATCTGTCATCTGTCATCTGTCATCTGTCATCTGTCATCTGTCATCTGTCATCTGTCATCTGTCATCTGTCATCTGTCATCTGTCATCTGTCGTCTGTCATCTGTTATCTGTCATCTGTCATCAGTCATCTGCCATGTGTCTTTTGTCATCTGTCATCTGTCATCTGTCAACTATCCTCTGTCATTTGTCATCTGTCATCTGTCGTCTGTCATCTGTCATCTATCATCCGTCTTCAGTCATCTGTCATCTGTCATCTGTCATCTGTCATCTGTCATCTGTCATCAGACATCTGTCATCTGTCATCTGTCATCTGTCATCTGTCTTCTGTCATCTGTCATCTGTCATCTGTCATCTGTCATCTGTCATCTGTCATCTGTCATCTGTCATCTGTCATCTGTCATCTGTCATCTGTCATCTGTCATCTGTCATCTGTCATCTGTCATCTGTCGTCTGTCATCTGTTATCTGTCATCTGTCATCAGTCATCTGCCATGTGTCTTTTGTCATCTGTCATCTGTCATCTGTCAACTATCCTCTGTCATTTGTCATCTGTCATCTGTCGTCTGTCATCTGTCATCTATCATCCGTCTTCAGTCATCTGTCATCTGTCATCTGTCATCTGTCATCTGTCTTCTGTCCTCTGTCATCTGTCATCTGT
Source organism: Condylostylus longicornis (assembly GCF_029603195.1). Classification (NCBI taxonomy): domain Eukaryota; kingdom Metazoa; phylum Arthropoda; class Insecta; order Diptera; family Dolichopodidae; genus Condylostylus; species Condylostylus longicornis. The sequence continues at coordinate 1,695,212 of NW_026578021.1, read as the reverse complement.
CATCTGTCATCTGTCATCTGTCATCTGTCATCTGTCATCTGTCATCTGTCATCTGTCATCTGTCATATGTCATATGTCATATGTCATCTGTCATCTGTCATCTGTCATCTGTCATCTGTCAATTGTCATCTGTCGTCTGTCATCTGTCATCTGTCATCTGTCATCTGTCATCTGTCATCTGTCTTCTGTCATCTGTCATCTGTCATCTGTCATCTGTCATCTGTCATCTGTCATCTGTCATCTGTCATCTGTCATCTGTCATCTGTCATCTGTCATCTGTCATCTGTCATCTGTCATCTGTCATCTGTCGTCTGTCATCTGTTATCTGTCATCTGTCATCAGTCATCTGCCATGTGTCTTTTGTCATCTGTCATCTGTCATCTGTCAACTATCCTCTGTCATTTGTCATCTGTCATCTGTCGTCTGTCATCTGTCATCTATCATCCGTCTTCAGTCATCTGTCATCTGTCATCTGTCGTCTGTCATCTGTCATCTGTCATCTGTCATCTGTCATCTGTCATCTGTCATCTGTCATCTGTCATCTGTCTTCTGTCATCTGTCATCTGTCATCTGTCATCTGTCATCTGTCATCTGTCATCTGTCATCTGTCTTCTGTCATATGTCATATGTCATATGTCATATGTCATCTGTCATCTGTCATCTGTCATCTGTCATCTGTCATCTGTCATCAGACATCTGTCATCTGTCATCTGTCATCTGTCATCTGTCTTCTGTCATCTGTCATCTGTCATCTGTTATCTGTCATCTGTCATCTGTCATCTGTCATCTGTCATCTGTCATCTGTCATCTGTCATCTGTCATCTGTCATCTGTCATCTGTCATCTGTCATCTGTCGTCTGTCATCTGTTATCTGTCATCTGTCATCAGTCATCTGCCATGTGTCTTTTGTCATCTGTCATCTGTCATCTGTCAACTATCCTCTGTCATTTGTCATCTGTCATCTGTCGTCTGTCATCTGTCATCTATCATCCGTCTTCAGTCATCTGTCATCTGTCATCTGTCATCTGTCATCTGTCATCTGTCATCTGTCATCTGTCATCTGTCATCTGTTATCTGTCATCTGTCATCTGTCATCTGTCATCTGTCATCTGTCATCTGTCATCTGTCATCTGTCATCTGTCATCTGTCATCTGTCATCTGTCATCTGTCATCTGTCATCTGTCATCAGACATCTGTCATCTGTCATCTGTCATCTGTCATCTGTCTTCTGTGATCTGTCATCTGTCATCTGTCATCTGTCATCTGTCATCTGTCATCTGTCATCTGTCATCTGTCATCTGTCATCTGTCATCTGTCATCTGTCATCTGTCATCTGTCATCTGTCGTCTGTCATCTGTTATCTGTCATCTGTCATCAGTCATCTGCCATGTGTCTTTTGTCATCTGTCATCTGTCATCTGTCAACTATCCTCTGTCATTTGTCATCTGTCATCTGTCGTCTGTCATCTGTCATCTATCATCCGTCTTCAGTCATCTGTCATCTGTCATCTGTCAACTATCCTCTGTCATTTGTCATCTGTCATCTGTCGTCTGTCATCTGTCATCTGTCATCCGTCTTCAGTCATCTGTCATCTGTCTTCTGTCATCTGTCATCAGTCATCTGTCAACTATCCTCTGTCATTTGTCATCTGTCATCTGTCGTCTGTCATCTGTCATCTATCATCCGTCTTCAGTCATCTGTCATCTGTCATCTGTCATCTGTCATCTGTCATCTGTCATCTGTCATCTGTCATCTGTTATCTGTCATCTGTCATCTGTCATCTGTCATCTGTCATCTGTCATCTGTCATCTGTCATCTGTCATCTGTCATCTGTCATCTGTCATCTGTCATCTGTCGTCTGTCATCTGTTATCTGTCATCTGTCATCAGTCATCTGCCATGTGTCTTTTGTCATCTGTCATCTGTCATCTGTCAACTATCCTCTGTCATTTGTCATCTGTCATTTGTCGTCTGTCATCTGTCATCTATCATCCGTCTTCAGTCATCTGTCATCTGTCATCTGTCATCTGTCATCTGTCATCTGTCATCTGTTATCTGTCATCTGTCATCTGTCATCTGTCATCTGTCATCTGTCATGTGTCATCTGTCATCTGTCATCTGTCATCTGTCATCTATCATCTGTCATCTGTCATCTGTCTTCTGTCATATGTCATATGTCATCTGTCATCTGTCATCTGTCAATTGTCATCTGTCGTCTGTCATCTGTCATCTGTCATCTGTCATCTGTCATCTGTCATCTGTCATGTGTCATCTGTCATCTGTCAACTATCCTCTGTCATTTGTCATCTGTCATCTGTCGTCTGTCATCTGTCATCTGTCATCCGTCTTCAGTCATCTGTCATCTGTCTTCTGTCATCTGTCATCAGTCATCTGTCATCTGTCATCTGTCATCTGTCATCTGTCATCTGTCATCTGTCATCTGTCATCTGTCATCTGTCATCTGTCATCTGTCATCTGTCATCTGTCATCTGTCATCTGTCATCTGTCATCTGTCATCTGTCATCTGTCATCTGTCATCTGTCATCTGTCATCTGTCATCTGTCATCTGTCATCTGTCACCTGTCATCTGTCATCTGTCATCTGTCATCTGTCATCTGTCATCTGTCATCTGTCATCTGTCATCTGTCATCTATCATCCGTCTTCAGTCATCTGTCATCTGTCATCTGTCATCTGTCATCTGTCATCTGTCATCTGTCATCTGTCATCTGTCATCTGTCATCCGTCATCTGTCATCTGTCATCTGTCATCTGTCATCTGTCATCTGTCATCTGTCATCTGTCATCTGTCATCTGTCATCTGTCATCTGTCGTCTGTCATCTGTTATCTGTCATCTGTCATCAGTCATCTGCCATGTGTCTTTTGTCATCTGTCATCTGTCATCTGTCAACTATCCTCTGTCATTTGTCATCTGTCATCTGTCGTCTGTCATCTGTCATCTATCATCCGTCTTCAGTCATCTGTCATCTGTCATCTGTCATCTGTCATCTGTCATCTGTCATCTGTCATCTGTCATCTGTCATCTGTCATCTGTCATCTGTTATCTGTCATCTGTCATCTGTCATCTGTCATCTGTCATCTGTCATCTGTCATCTGTCATCTGTCATCTGTCATCTATCATCTGTCATCTGTCATCTGTCTTCTGTCATATGTCATATGTCATCTGTCATCTGTCATCTGTCAATTGTCATCTGTCGTCTGTCATCTGTCATCTGTCATCTGTCATCTGTCATCTGTCATCTGTCATCTGTCATCTGTCATCTGTCATCTGTCATCTGTCAACTATCCTCTGTCATTTGTCATCTGTCATCTGCGTCTGTCATCTGTCATCTGTCATCCGTCTTCAGTCATCTGTCATCTGTCTTCTGTCATCTGTCATCAGTCATCTGTCATCTGTCATCTGTCATCTTTCATCTGTCATCTGTCATCTGTCATCTGTCATCTGTCATCTGTCATCTGTCATCTGTCATCTGTCATCTGTCATCTGTCATCTGTCATCTGTCATCTGTCATCTGTCATCTGTCATCTGTCATCTGTCATCTGTCATCTGTCATCTGTCATCTGTCATCTGTCATCTGTCATCTGTCATCTGTCATCTGTCATCTGTCATCTGTCATCTGTCATCTGTCATCTGTCATCTGTCATCTGTCATCTGTCATCTGTCATCTGTCATCCGTCATCTGTCATCAGTAATCTGTCATATGCCATGTGTCATGTGTCATCTGTCATCTGTCATCTGTCATCTGTCATCTGTCATCTGTCATCTGTCTTCTGTCACCAGACATCTGTCATCTGTCATCTGTCATCTGTCATCTGTCATCTGTCATCTGTCAACTATCCTCTGTCATTTGTCATCTGTCATCTGTCGTCTGTCATCTGTCATCTGTCATCCGTCTTCAGTCATCTGTCATCTGTCTTCTGTCATCTGTCATCAGTCATCTGTCAACTATCCTCTGTCATTTATCATCTGTCATCTGTCGTCTGTCATCTGTCATCTATCATCCGTCTTCAGTCATCTGTCATCTGTCATCTGTCATCTGTCATCTGTCATCTGTCATCTGTCATCTGTCATCTGTCATCTGTCATCTGTCATCTGTCATCTGTCATCTGTCATCTGTCATCTGTCGTCTGTCATCTGTTATCTGTCATCTGTCATCAGTCATCTGCCATGTGTCTTTTGTCATCTGTCATCTGTCATCTGTCAACTATCCTCTGTCATTTGTCATCTGTCATCTGTCGTCTGTCATCTGTCATCTATCATCCGTCTTCAGTCATCTGTCATCTGTCATCTGTCATCTGTCATCTGTCATCTGTCATCTGTCATCAGACATCTGTCATCTGTCATCTGTCATCTGTCATCTGTCTTCTGTCATCTGTCATCTGTCATCTGTCATCTGTCATCTGTCATCTGTCATCTGTCATCTGTCATCTGTCATCTGTCATCTGTCATCTGTCATCTGTCATCTGTCATCTGTCATCTGTCGTCTGTCATCTGTTATCTGTCATCTGTCATCAGTCATCTGCCATGTGTCTTTTGTCATCTGTCATCTGTCATCTGTCAACTATCCTCTGTCATTTGTCATCTGTCATCTGTCGTCTGTCATCTGTCATCTATCATCCGTCTTCAGTCATCTGTCATCTGTCATCTGTCATCTGTCTTCTGTCATCTGTCATCTGTCATCTGTCATCTGTCATCTGTCATCTGTCATCTGTCATCTGTCATCTGTCATCTGTCATATGTCATATGTCATCTGTCATCTGTCATCTGTCATCTGTCATCTGTCAATTGTCATCTGTCGTCTGTCATCTGTCATCTGTCATCTGTCATCTGTCATCTGTCATCTGTCTTCTGTCATCTGTCATCTGTCATCTGTCATCTGTCATCTGTCATCTGTCATCTGTCATCTGTCATCTGTCATCTGTCATCTGTCATCTGTCATCTGTCATCTGTCATCTGTCATCTGTCATCTGTCATCTGTCATCTGTCGTCTGTCATCTGTTATCTGTCATCTGTCATCAGTCATCTGCCATGTGTCTTTTGTCATCTGTCATCTGTCATCTGTCAACTATCCTCTGTCATTTGTCATCTGTCATCTGTCGTCTGTCATCTGTCATCTATCATGCGTCTTCAGTCATCTGTCATCTGTCATCTGTCATCTGTCATCTGTCATCTGTCATCTGTCATCTGTCATCAGACATCTGTCATCTGTCATCTGTCATCTGTCATCTGTCTTCTGTCATCTGTCATCTGTCATCTGTCATCTGTCATCTGTCATCTGTCATCTGTCATCTGTCTTCTGTCATATGTCATATGTCATATGTCATATGTCATCTGTCATCTGTCATCTGTCATCTGTCATCTGTCATCTGTCATCTGTCATCTGTCATCAGACATCTGTCATCTGTCATCTGTCATCTGTCATCTGTCTTCTGTCATCTGTCATCTGTCATCTGTCATCTGTCATCTGTCATCTGTCATCTGTCATCTGTCATCTGTCATCTGTCATCTGTCATCTGTCATCTGTCATCTGTCATCTGTCATCTGTCATCTGTCATCTGTCATCTGTCATCTGTCATCTGTCATCTGTCATCTGTCATCTGTCGTCTGTCATCTGTTATCTGTCATCTGTCATCAGTCATCTGCCATGTGTCTTTTGTCATCTGTCATCTGTCATCTGTCAACTATCCTCTGTCATTTGTCATCTGTCATCTGTCGTCTGTCATCTGTCATCTATCATCCGTCTTCAGTCATCTGTCATCTGTCATCTGTCATCTGTCATCTGTCATCTGTCATCTGTCATCTGTCATCTGTTATCTGTCATCTGTCATCTGTCATCTGTCATCTGTCATCTGTCATCTGTCATCTGTCATCTGTCATCTGTCATCTGTCTTCTGTCATCTGTCATCTGTCATCTGTCATCTGTCATCTGTCATCTGTCATCTGTCATCTGTCATCTGTCATCTGTCATCTGTCATCTGTCGTCTGTCATCTGTTATCTGTCATCTGTCATCAGTCATCTGCCATGTGTCTTTTGTCATCTGTCATCTGTCATCTGTCAACTATCCTCTGTCATTTGTCATCTGTCATCTGTCGTCTGTCATCTGTCATCTATCATCCGTCTTCAGTCATCTGTCATCCGTCTTCAGTCATCTGTCATCTGTCTTCTGTCATCTGTCATCAGTCTTCTGTCTTCTGTCATCTGTCATCTGTCATCTGTCATCTGTCATCTGTCATCTGTCATCTGTCATCTGTCATCTGTCATCTGTCATCTGTCATCTGTCATCTGTCATCTGTCATCTGTCATCTGTCATCTGTCATCTGTCATCTGTCATCTGTCATCTGTCTTCTGTCATCTGTCATCTGTCATCTGTCATCTGTCATCTGTCATCTGTCATCTGTCATCTGTCATCTGTCATCTGTCATCTGTCATCTGTCATCTGTCATCTGTCATCTGTCATCTGTCATCTGTCATCTGTCGTCTGTCATCTGTTATCTGTCATCTGTCATCAGTCATCTGCCATGTGTCTTTTGTCATCTGTCATCTGTCATCTGTCAACTATCCTCTGTCATTTGTCATCTGTCATCTGTCGTCTGTCATCTGTCATCTATCATCCGTCTTCAGTCATCTGTCATCTGTCTTCTGTCATCTGTCATCAGTCATCTGTCATCTGTCATCTGTCATCTGTCATCTGTCATCTGTCATCTGTCATCTGTCATCTGTCATCTGTCATCTGTCATCTGTCATCTGTCATCTGTCATCTGTCATCTGTCATCTGTCATCTGTCATCTGTCATCTGTCATCTGTCATCTGTCATCTATCATCCGTCTTCAGTCATCTGTCATCTGTCATCTGTCATCTGTCATCTGTCATCTGTCATCTGTCATCTGTCATCTGTCATCTGTCATCTGTCGTCTGTCATCTGTCATCTGTCATCCGTCTTCAGTCATCTGTCATCTGTCATCTGTCATCTGTCATCTGTCATCTGTCATCTGTCATCTGTCATCTGTCATCTGTCATCTGTCATCTGTCATCTGTCATCTGTCATCTGTCATCTGTCATCTGTCATCTGTCATCTGTCATCTGTCATCTGTCATCTGTCATCTGTCATCTGTCATCTGTCATCTGTGATCTGTCATCTGTCATCTGTCATCTGTCATCTGTCATCTGTCATCTGTCATCTGTCATCTGTCATCTGTCATCTGTCATCTGTCATCTGTCATCTGTCATCTGTCACCTGTCATCTGTCATCTGTCATCTGTCATCTGTCATCTGTCATCTATCATCCGTCTTCAGTCATCTGTCATCTGTCATCTGTCATCTGTCATCTGTCATCTGTCATCTGTCATCTGTCATCTGTCATCTGTCGTCTGTCATCTGTCATCTGTCATCCGTCTTCAGTCATCTGTCATCCGTCTTCTGTCATCTGTCATCAGTCATCTGTCATCTGTCATCTGTCATCTGTCATCTGTCATCTGTCATCTGTCATCTGTCATCTGTCATCTGTCATCTGTCATCTGTCATCTGTCATCTGTCATCTGTCATCTGTCATCTGTCATCTGTGATCTGTCATCTGTCATCTTTCATCTGTCATCTGTCATCTGTCATCTGTCATCTGTCATCTGTCATCTGTCATCTGTCATCTGTCATCTGTCATCTGTCATCTGTCATCTGTCATCTGTCATCCGTCATCTGTCATCAGTAATCTGTCATATGCCATGTGTCATGTGTCATCTGTCATCTGTCATCTGTCATCTGTCATCTGTCATCTGTCATCTGTCATCTGTCACCAGACATCTGTCATCTGTCATCTGTCATCTGTCATCTGTCATCTGTCATCTGTCATCTATCATCTGTCATCTGTCATCTGTCATCTGTCTTCTGTCATATGTCATATGTCATATGTCATATGTCATCTGTCATCTGTCATCTGTCATCTGTCATCTGTCATCTGTCATCTGTCTTCTGTCATCTGTCATCTGTCATCTGTCATCTGTCATCTGTCATCTGTCATCTGTCATCTGTCATCTGTCATCTGTCATCTGTCATCTGTCAGCTGTCATCTGTCATCTGTCATCTGTCATCTGTCATCTGTCATCTGTCATCTGTCATCTGTCATCTGTCGTCTGTCATCTGTTATCTGTCATCTGTCATCAGTCATCTGCCATGTGTCTTTTGTCATCTGTCATCTGTCATCTGTCAACTATCCTCTGTCATTTGTCATCTGTCATCTGTCGTCTGTCATCTGTCATCTATCATCCGTCTTCAGTCATCTGTCATCTGTCATCTGTCATCTGTCATCTGTCATCTGTCATCTGTCATCTGTCATCTGTTATCTGTCATCTGTCATCTGTCATCTGTCATCTGTCATCTGTCATCTGTCATCTGTCATCTGTCATCTGTCATCTGTCATCTGTCTTCTGTCATCTGTCATCTGTCATCTGTCATCTGTCATCTGTCATCTGTCATCTGTCATCTGTCATCTGTCATCTGTCATCTGTCATCTGTCATCTGTCGTCTGTCATCTGTTATCTGTCATCTGTCATCAGTCATCTGCCATGTGTCTTTTGTCATCTGTCATCTGTCATCTGTCAACTATCCTCTGTCATTTGTCATCTGTCATCTGTCGTCTGTCATCTGTCATCTATCATCCGTCTTCAGTCATCTGTCATCCGTCTTCAGTCATCTGTCATCTGTCTTCTGTCATCTGTCATCAGTCATCTGTCATCTGTCATCTGTCATCTGTCATCTGTCATCTGTCATCTGTCATCTGTCATCTGTCATCTGTCATCTGTCATCTGTCATCTGTCATCTGTCATCTGTCATCTGTCATCTGTCATCTGTCATCTGTCATCTGTCATCTGTCATCTGTCTTCTGTCATCTGTCATCTGTCATCTGTCATCTGTCATCTGTCATCTGTCATCTGTCATCTGTCATCTGTCATCTGTCATCTGTCATCTGTCATCTGTCATCTGTCATCTGTCATCTGTCATCTGTCGTCTGTCATCTGTTATCTGTCATCTGTCATCAGTCATCTGCCATGTGTCTTTTGTCATCTGTCATCTGTCATCTGTCAACTATCCTCTGTCATTTGTCATCTGTCATCTGTCGTCTGTCATCTGTCATCTATCATCCGTCTTCAGTCATCTGTCATCTGTCTTCTGTCATCTGTCATCAGTCATCTGTCATCTGTCATCTGTCATCTGTCATCTGTCATCTGTCATCTGTCATCTGTCATCTGTCATCTGTCATCTGTCATCTGTCATCTGTCATCTGTCATCTGTCATCTGTCATCTGTCATCTGTCATCTGTCATCTGTCATCTGTCATCTGTCATCTGTCATCTGTCATCTGTCATCTATCATCCGTCTTCAGTCATCTGTCATCTGTCATCTGTCATCTGTCATCTGTCATCTGTCATCTGTCATCTGTCATCTGTCATCTGTCGTCTGTCATCTGTCATCCGTCTTCAGTCATCTGTCATCTGTCATCTGTCATCTGTCATCTGTCATCTGTCATCTGTCATCTGTCATCTGTCATCTGTCATCTGTCATCTGTCATCTGTCATCTGTCATCTGTCATCTGTCATCTGTCATCTGTCATCTGTCATCTGTCATCTGTCATCTGTCATCTGTCATCTGTGATCTGTCATCTGTCATCTGTCATCTGTCATCTGTCATCTGTCATCTGTCATCTGTCATCTGTCATCTGTCATCTGTCATCTGTCATCTGTCATCTGTCACCTGTCATCTGTCATCTGTCATCTGTCATCTGTCATCTGTCATCTGTCATCTATCATCCGTCTTCAGTCATCTGTCATCTGTCATCTGTCATCTGTCATCTGTCATCTGTCATCTGTCATCTGTCATCTGTCATCTGTCGTCTGTCATCTGTCATCTGTCATCCGTCTTCAGTCATCTGTCATCTGTCTTCTGTCATCTGTCATCAGTCATCTGTCATCTGTCATCTGTCATCTGTCATCTGTCATCTGTCATCTGTCATCTGTCATCTGTCATCTGTCATCTGTCATCTGTCATCTGTCATCTGTCATCTGTCATCTGTCATCTGTCATCTGTCATCTGTCATCTGTCATCTGTCATCTGTCATCTGTCATCTGTCATCTGTCATCTGTCATCTGTCATCTGTCATCTGTGATCTGTCATCTGTCATCTTTCATCTGTCATCTGTCATCTGTCATCTGTCATCTGTCATCTGTCATCTGTCATCTGTCATCTGTCATCTGTCATCTGTCATCTGTCATCTGTCATCTGTCATCCGTCATCTGTCATCAGTAATCTGTCATATGCCATGTGTCATGTGTCATCTGTCATCTGTCATCTGTCATCTGTCATCTGTCATCTGTCATCTGTCATCTGTCATCTGTCACCAGACATCTGTCATCTGTCATCTGTCATCTGTCATCTGTCATCTGTCATCTGTCATCTGTCATCTATCATCTGTCATCTGTCATCTGTCATCTGTCTTCTGTCATATGTCATATGTCATATGTCATATGTCATCTGTCATCTGTCATCTGTCATCTGTCATCTGTCAATTGTTATCTGTCGTCTGTCATCTGTCATCTGTCATCTGTCATCTGTCATCTGTCATCTGTCATCTGTCATCTGTCATCTGTCATCTGTCATCTGTCATCTGTCATCTGTCATCTGTCATCTGTCATCTGTCATCTGTCATCTGTCATCTGTCATCTGTCATCTGTCATCTGTCATCTGTCATCTGTCATCTGTCATCTGTCATCCGTCATCTGTCATCAGTAATCTGTCATATGCCATGTGTCATGTGTCATCTGTCATCTGTCATCTGTCATCTGTCATCTGTCATCTGTCATCTGTCATCTGTCATCTGTCATCTGTCATCAGACATCTGTCATCTGTCATCTGTCATCTGTCATCTGTCATCTGTCATCTGTCATCTGTCATCTGTCATCTGTCATCTGTCATCTGTCATCTGTCATCTGTCATCTGTCATCTGTCATCTGTCATCTGTCATCTGTCATCTGTCATCTGTCATCTGTCATCTGTCATCTGTCATCTGTCATCTGTCATCTGTCATCTGTCATCTGTCATCTGTCATCTGTCATCTGTCATCTGTCATCTGTCATCTGTCATCTGTCATCTGTCATCTGTCATCTGTCATCTGTCATCTGTCATCTGTCATCTGTCATCTGTCATCTGTCATCTGTCATCTGTCATCTGTCATCCGTCATCTGTCATCAGTAATCTGTCATATGCCATGTGTCATGTGTCATCTGTCATCTGTCATCTGTCATCTGTCATCTGTCATCTGTCATCTGTCATCTGTCATCTGTCATCTGTCATCAGACATCTGTCATCTGTCATCTGTCATCTGTCATCTGTCATCTGTCATCTGTCATCTGTCATCTGTCATCTGTCATCTGTCATCTGTCATCTGTCATCTGTCATCTGTCATCTGTCATCTGTCATCTGTCATCTGTCATCTGTCATCTGTCATCTGTCATCTGTCATCTGTCATCTGTCATCTGTCATCTGTCATCTGTCATCTGTCATCTGTCATCTGTCATCTGTCATCTGTCATCTGTCATCTGTCATCTGTCATCTGTCATCTGTCATCTGTCATCCGTCATCTGTCATCAGTAATCTGTCATATGCCATGTGTCATGTGTCATCTGTCATCTGTCATCTGTCATCTGTCATCTGTCATCTGTCATCTGTCATCTGTCATCTGTCATCTGTCATCTGTCATCTGTCATCAGACATCTGTCATCTGTCATCTGTCATCTGTCATCTGTCATCTGTCATCTGTCATCTGTCATCTGTCATCTGTCATCTGTCATCTGTCATCTGTCATCTGTTATCTGTCGTCTGCCATCTGTCATCTGTCATCTGTCATCTGTCATCTGTCATCTGTCATCTGTCATCTGTCATCTGTCATCTGTCATCTGTCATCTGTCATCTGTCATCTGTCATCTGTCATCTGTCATCTGTCATCTGTCATCTGTCATCTGTCATCTGTCATCTGTCATCTGTCATCTGTCATCTGTCATCTGTCATCTGTCATCTGTCATCTGTCATCTGTCATCTGTCACCTGTCATCTGTCATCTGTCATCTGTCATCTGTCATCTGTCATCTGTCATCTGTCATCTATCATCCGTCTTCAGTCATCTGTCATCTGTCATCTGTCATCTGTCATCTGTCATCTGTCATCTGTCATCTGTCATCTGTCATCCGTCATCTGTCATCTGTCATCTGTCATCTGTCATCTGTCATCTGTCATCTGTCATCTGTCATCTGTCATCTGTCATCTGTCATCTGTCGTCTGTCATCTGTTATCTGTCATCTGTCATCAGTCATCTGCCATGTGTCTTTTGTCATCTGTCATCTGTCATCTGTCAACTATCCTCTGTCATTTGTCATCTGTCATCTGTCGTCTGTCATCTGTCATCTGTCAACTATCCTCTGTCATTTGTCATCTGTCATCTGTCGTCTGTCATCTGTCATCTATCATCCGTCATCTGTCATCTGTCATCTGTCATCTGTCATCTGTTATCTGTCATCTGTCATCTGTCATCTGTCATCTGTCATCTGTCATCTGTCATCTGTCATCTGTCATCTGTCATCTGTCATCTATCATCTGTCATCTGTCATCTGTCTTCTGTCATATGTCATATGTCATCTGTCATCTGTCATCTGTCAATTGTCATCTGTCGTCTGTCATCTGTCATCTGTCATCTGTCATCTGTCATCTGTCATCTGTCATCTGTCATCTGTCATCTGTCATCTGTCATCTGTCAACTATCCTCTGTCATTTGTCATCTGTCATCTGCGTCTGTCATCTGTCATCTGTCATCCGTCTTCAGTCATCTGTCATCTGTCTTCTGTCATCTGTCATCAGTCATCTGTCATCTGTCATCTGTCATCTGTCATCTGTCATCTGTCATCTGTCATCTGTCATCTGTCATCTGTCATCTGTCATCTGTCATCTGTCATCTGTCATCTGTCATCTGTCATCTGTCATCTGTCATCTGTCATCTGTCATCTGTCATCTGTCATCTGTCATCTGTCATCTGTCATCTGTCATCTGTCATCTGTCATCTGTCATCTGTCATCTGTCATCTGTCATCTGTCATCTGTCATCTGTCATCTGTCATCTGTCATCTGTCATCTGTCATCTGTCATCTGTCATCTGTCATCCGTCATCTGTCATCAGTAATCTGTCATATGCCATGTGTCATGTGTCATCTGTCATCTGTCATCTGTCATCTGTCATCTGTCATCTGTCATCTGTCTTCTGTCACCAGACATCTGTCATCTGTCATCTGTCATCTGTCATCTGTCATCTGTCATCTGTCAACTATCCTCTGTCATTTGTCATCTGTCATCTGTCGTCTGTCATCTGTCATCTGTCATCCGTCTTCAGTCATCTGTCATCTGTCTTCTGTCATCTGTCATCAGTCATCTGTCAACTATCCTCTGTCATTTGTCATCTGTCATCTGTCGTCTGTCATCTGTCATCTATCATCCGTCTTCAGTCATCTGTCATCTGTCATCTGTCATCTGTCATCTGTCATCTGTCATCTGTCATCTGTAATCTGTCATCTGTCATCTGTCATCTGTCATCTGTCATCTGTCATCTGTCGTCTGTCATCTGTTATCTGTCATCTGTCATCAGTCATCTGCCATGTGTCTTTTGTCATCTGTCATCTGTCATCTGTCAACTATCCTCTGTCATTTGTCATCTGTCATCTGTCGTCTGTCATCTGTCATCTATCATCCGTCTTCAGTCATCTGTCATCTGTCATCTGTCATCTGTCATCTGTCATCTGTCATCTGTCATCAGACATCTGTCATCTGTCATCTGTCATCTGTCATCTGTCTTCTGTCATCTGTCATCTGTCATCTGTCATCTGTCATCTGTCATCTGTCATCTGTCATCTGTCATCTGTCATCTGTCATCTGTCATCTGTCATCTGTCATCTGTCGTCTGTCATCTGTTATCTGTCATCTGTCATCAGTCATCTGCCATGTGTCTTTTGTCATCTGTCATCTGTCATCTGTCAACTATCCTCTGTCATTTGTCATCTGTCATCTGTCGTCTGTCATCTGTCATCTATCATCCGTCTTCAGTCATCTGTCATCTGTCATCTGTCATCTGTCTTCTGTCATCTGTCATCTGTCATCTGTCATCTGTCATCTGTCATCTGTCATCTGTCATCTGTCATCTGTCATCTGTCATCTGTCATATGTCATATGTCATCTGTCATCTGTCATCTGTCATCTGTCATCTGTCATCTGTCAATTGTCATCTGTCGTCTGTCATCTGTCATCTGTCATCTGTCATCTGTCATCTGTCATCTGTCATCTGTCTTCTGTCATCTGTCATCTGTCATCTGTCATCTGTCATCTGTCATCTGTCATCTGTCATCTGTCATCTGTCATCTGTCATCTGTCATATGTCATCTGTCATCTGTCATCTGTCATCTGTCATCTGTCATCTGTCATCTGTCGTCTGTCATCTGTTATCTGTCATCTGTCATCAGTCATCTGCCATGTGTCTTTTGTCATCTGTCATCTGTCATCTGTCAACTATCCTCTGTCATTTGTCATCTGTCATCTGTCGTCTGTCATCTGTCATCTATCATGCGTCTTCAGTCATCTGTCATCTGTCATCTGTCATCTGTCATCTGTCATCTGTCATCTGTCATCTGTCATCAGACATCTGTCATCTGTCATCTGTCATCTGTCATCTGTCTTCTGTCATCTGTCATCTGTCATCTGTCATCTGTCATCTGTCATCTGTCATCTGTCATCTGTCTTCTGTCATATGTCATATGTCATATGTCATATGTCATCTGTCATCTGTCATCTGTCATCTGTCATCTGTCATCTGTCATCTGTCATCTGTCATCAGACATCTGTCATCTGTCATCTGTCATCTGTCATCTGTCTTCTGTCATCTGTCATCTGTCATCTGTCATCTGTCATCTGTCATCTGTCATCTGTCATCTGTCATCTGTCATCTGTCATCTGTCATCTGTCATCTGTCATCTGTCATCTGTCATCTGTCATCTGTCATCTGTCATCTGTCATCTGTCATCTGTCATCTGTCATCTGTCGTCTGTCATCTGTTATCTGTCATCTGTCATCAGTCATCTGCCATGTGTCTTTTGTCATCTGTCATCTGTCATCTGTCATCTATCATCCGTCTTCAGTCATCTGTCATCTGTCATCTGTCATCTGTCATCTGTCATCTGTCATCTGTCATCTGTCATCTGTCGTCTGTCATCTGTCATCTGTCATCCGTCTTCAGTCATCTGTCATCTGTCATCTGTCATCTGTCATCTGTCATCTGTCATCTGTCAACTATCCTCTGTCATTTGTCATCTGTCATCTGTCGTCTGTCATCTGTCATCTATCATCCGTCATCTGTCATCTGTCATCTGTCATCTGTCATCTGTTATCTGTCATCTGTCATCTGTCATCTGTCATCTGTCATCTGTCATCTGTCATCTGTCATCTGTCATCTGTCATCTATCATCTGTCATCTGTCATCTGTCTTCTGTCATATGTCATATGTCATCTGTCATCTGTCATCTGTCAATTGTCATCTGTCGTCTGTCATCTGTCATCTGTCATCTGTCATCTGTCATCTGTCATCTGTCATCTGTCATCTGTCATCTGTCATCTGTCATCTGTCAACTATCCTCTGTCATTTGTCATCTGTCATCTGCGTCTGTCATCTGTCATCTGTCATCCGTCTTCAGTCATCTGTCATCTGTCTTCTGTCATCTGTCATCAGTCATCTGTCATCTGTCATCTGTCATCTGTCATCTGTCATCTGTCATCTGTCATCTGTCATCTGTCATCTGTCATCTGTCATCTGTCATCTGTCATCTGTCATCTGTCATCTGTCATCTGTCATCTGTCATCTGTCATCTGTCATCTGTCATCTGTCATCTGTCATCTGTCATCTGTCATCTGTCATCTGTCATCTGTCATCTGTCATCTGTCATCTGTCATCTGTCATCTGTCATCTGTCATCTGTCATCTGTCATCTGTCATCTGTCATCTGTCATCTGTCATCTGTCATCTGTCATCTGTCATCTGTCATCTGTCATCCGTCATCTGTCATCAGTAATCTGTCATATGCCATGTGTCATGTGTCATCTGTCATCTGTCATCTGTCATCTGTCATCTGTCATCTGTCATCTGTCTTCTGTCACCAGACATCTGTCATCTGTCATCTGTCATCTGTCATCTGTCATCTGTCATCTGTCAACTATCCTCTGTCATTTGTCATCTGTCATCTGTCGTCTGTCATCTGTCATCTGTCATCCGTCTTCAGTCATCTGTCATCTGTCTTCTGTCATCTGTCATCAGTCATCTGTCAACTATCCTCTGTCATTTGTCATCTGTCATCTGTCGTCTGTCATCTGTCATCTATCATCCGTCTTCAGTCATCTGTCATCTGTCATCTGTCATCTGTCATCTGTCATCTGTCATCTGTCATCTGTCATCTGTCATCTGTCATCTGTCATCTGTCATCTGTCATCTGTCATCTGTCGTCTGTCATCTGTTATCTGTCATCTGTCATCAGTCATCTGCCATGTGTCTTTTGTCATCTGTCATCTGTCATCTGTCAACTATCCTCTGTCATTTGTCATCTGTCATCTGTCGTCTGTCATCTGTCATCTATCATCCGTCTTCAGTCATCTGTCATCTGTCATCTGTCATCTGTCATCTGTCATCTGTCATCTGTCATCAGACATCTGTCATCTGTCATCTGTCATCTGTCATCTGTCTTCTGTCATCTGTCATCTGTCATCTGTCATCTGTCATCTGTCATCTGTCATCTGTCATCTGTCATCTGTCATCTGTCATCTGTCATCTGTCATCTGTCATCCGTCATCTGTCATCTGTCATCTGTCATCTGTCATCTGTCATCTGTCATCTGTCATCTGTCATCTGTCATCTGTCATCTGTCATCTGTCGTCTGTCATCTGTTATCTGTCATCTGTCATCAGTCATCTGCCATGTGTCTTTTGTCATCTGTCATCTGTCATCTGTCAACTATCCTCTGTCATTTGTCATCTGTCATCTGTCGTCTGTCATCTGTCATCTGTCAACTATCCTCTGTCATTTGTCATCTGTCATCTGTCGTCTGTCATCTGTCATCTATCATCCGTCATCTGTCATCTGTCATCTGTCATCTGTCATCTGTTATCTGTCATCTGTCATCTGTCATCTGTCATCTGTCATCTGTCATCTGTCATCTGTCATCTGTCATCTGTCATCTATCATCTGTCATCTGTCATCTGTCTTCTGTCATATGTCATATGTCATCTGTCATCTGTCATCTGTCAATTGTCATCTGTCGTCTGTCATCTGTCATCTGTCATCTGTCATCTGTCATCTGTCATCTGTCATCTGTCATCTGTCATCTGTCATCTGTCAACTATCCTCTGTCATTTGTCATCTGTCATCTGCGTCTGTCATCTGTCATCTGTCATCCGTCTTCAGTCATCTGTCATCTGTCTTCTGTCATCTGTCATCAGTCATCTGTCATCTGTCATCTGTCATCTGTCATCTGTCATCTGTCATCTGTCATCTGTCATCTGTCATCTGTCATCTGTCATCTGTCATCTGTCATCTGTCATCTGTCATCTGTCATCTGTCATCTGTCATCTGTCATCTGTCATCTGTCATCTGTCATCTGTCATCTGTCATCTGTCATCTGTCATCTGTCATCTGTCATCTGTCATCTGTCATCTGTCATCTGTCATCTGTCATCTGTCATCTGTCATCTGTCATCTGTCATCTGTCATCTGTCATCTGTCATCTGTCATCCGTCATCTGTCATCAGTAATCTGTCATATGCCATGTGTCATGTGTCATCTGTCATCTGTCATCTGTCATCTGTCATCTGTCATCTGTCATCTGTCTTCTGTCACCAGACATCTGTCATCTGTCATCTGTCATCTGTCATCTGTCATCTGTCATCTGTCAACTATCCTCTGTCATTTGTCATCTGTCATCTGTCATCTGTCATCTGTCAACTATCCTCTGTCATTTGTCATCTGTCATCTGCGTCTGTCATCTGTCATCTGTCATCCGTCTTCAGTCATCTGTCATCTGTCTTCTGTCATCTGTCATCAGTCATCTGTCATCTGTCATCTGTCATCTGTCATCTGTCATCTGTCATCTGTCATCTGTCATCTGTCATCTGTCATCTGTCATCTGTCATCTGTCATCTGTCATCTGTCATCTGTCATCTGTCATCTGTCATCTGTCATCTGTCATCTGTCATCTGTCATCTGTCATCTGTCATCTGTCATCTGTCATCTGTCATCTGTCATCTGTCATCTGTCATCTGTCATCTGTCATCTGTCATCTGTCATCTGTCATCTGTCATCTGTCATCTGTCATCTGTCATCTGTCATCTGTCGTCTGTCATCTGTTATCTGTCATCTGTCATCAGTCATCTGCCATGTGTCTTTTGTCATCTGTCATCTGTCATCTGTCAACTATCCTCTGTCATTTGTCATCTGTCATCTGTCGTCTGTCATCTGTCATCTATCATCCGTCTTCAGTCATCTGTCATCTGTCATCTGTCATCTGTCATCTGTCATCTGTCATCTGTCATCTGTCATCAGACATCTGTCATCTGTCATCTGTCATCTGTCATCTGTCTTCTGTCATCTGTCATCTGTCATCTGTCATCTGTCATCTGTCATCTGTCATCTGTCATCTGTCATCTGTCATCTGTCATCTGTCATCTGTCATCTGTCATCTGTCATCTGTCGTCTGTCATCTGTTATCTGTCATCTGTCATCAGTCATCTGCCATGTGTCTTTTGTCATCTGTCATCTGTCATCTGTCAACTATCCTCTGTCATTTGTCATCTGTCATCTGTCGTCTGTCATCTGTCATCTATCATCCGTCTTCAGTCATCTGTCATCTGTCATCTGTCATCTGTCTTCTGTCATCTGTCATCTGTCATCTGTCATCTGTCATCTGTCATCTGTCATCTGTCATCTGTCATCTGTCATCTGTCATATGTCATATGTCATCTGTCATCTGTCATCTGTCATCTGTCATCTGTCATCTGTCAATTGTCATCTGTCGTCTGTCATCTGTCATCTGTCATCTGTCATCTGTCATCTGTCATCTGTCATCTGTCTTCTGTCATCTGTCATCTGTCATCTGTCATCTGTCATCTGTCATCTGTCATCTGTCATCTGTCATCTGTCATCTGTCATCTGTCATCTGTCATCTGTCATCTGTCATCTGTCATCTGTCATCTGTCATCTGTCATCTGTCGTCTGTCATCTGTTATCTGTCATCTGTCATCAGTCATCTGCCATGTGTCTTTTGTCATCTGTCATCTGTCATCTGTCAACTATCCTCTGTCATTTGTCATCTGTCATCTGTCGTCTGTCATCTGTCATCTATCATGCGTCTTCAGTCATCTGTCATCTGTCATCTGTCATCTGTCATCTGTCATCTGTCATCTGTCATCTGTCATCAGACATCTGTCATCTGTCATCTGTCATCTGTCATCTGTCTTCTGTCATCTGTCATCTGTCATCTTTCATCTGTCATCTGTCATCTGTCATCTGTCATCTGTCTTCTGTCATATGTCATATGTCATATGTCATATGTCATCTGTCATCTGTCATCTGTCATCTGTCATCTGTCATCTGTCATCTGTCATCTGTCATCAGACATCTGTCATCTGTCATCTGTCATCTGTCATCTGTCTTCTGTCATCTGTCATCTGTCATCTGTCATCTGTCATCTGTCATCTGTCATCTGTCATCTGTCATCTGTCATCTGTCATCTGTCATCTGTCATCTGTCATCTGTCATCTGTCATCTGTCATCTGTCATCTGTCATCTGTCATCTGTCATCTGTCGTCTGTCATCTGTTATCTGTCATCTGTCATCAGTCATCTGCCATGTGTCTTTTGTCATCTGTCATCTGTCATCTGTCATCTATCATCCGTCTTCAGTCATCTGTCATCTGTCATCTGTCATCTGTCATCTGTCATCTGTCATCTGTCATCTGTCGTCTGTCATCTGTCATCTGTCATCCGTCTTCAGTCATCTGTCATCTGTCATCTGTCATCTGTCATCTGTCATCTGTCATCTGTCATCTGTCATCTGTCATCTGTCATCTGTCATCTGTCATCTGTCATCTGTCATCTGTCATCTGTCATCTGTCTTCTGTCATCTGTCATCTGTCATCTGTCATCTGTCATCTGTCATCTGTCATCTGTCTTCTGTCATCTGTCATCTGTCATCTGTCATCTGTCATCTGTCATCTGTCATCTGTCATCTGTCATCTGTCATCTGTCATCTGTCAACTATCCTCTGTCATTTGTCATCTGTCATCTGTCGTCTGTCATCTGTCATCTATCATCCGTCTTCAGTCATCTGTCATCTGTCATCTGTCATCTGTCATCTGTCATCTGTCATCTGTCATCTGTCATCTGTTATCTGTCATCTGTCATCTGTCATCTGTCATCTGTCATCTGTCATCTGTCATCTGTCATCTGTCATCTGTCATCTGTCTTCTGTCATCTGTCATCTGTCATCTGTCATGTGTCATCTGTCATCTGTCATCTGTCATCTGTCATCTGTCATCTGTCATCTGTCATCTGTCATCTGTCTTCTGTCATATGTCATATGTCATATGTCATCTGTCATCTGTCTTCTGTCATCTGTCATCTGTCATCTGTCATCTGTCATCTGTCATCTGTCATCTGTCATCTGTCATCTGTCATCTGTCATCTGTCATCTGTCATCTGTCATCTGTCATCTGTCATCTGTCTTCTGTCATCTGTCATCTGTCATCTGTCATCTGTCATCTGTCATCTGTCATCTGTCATCTGTCATCTGTCTTCTGTCATATGTCATATGTCATATGTCATCTGTCATCTGTCTTCTGTCATCTGTCATCTGTCATCTGTCATCTGTCATCTGTCATCTGTCATCTGTCATCTGTCATCTGTCATCTGTCATCTGTCATCTGTCATCTGTCATCTGTCATCTGTCATCTGTCATCTGTCGTCTGTCATCTGTTATCTGTCATCTGTCATCAGTCATCTGCCATGTGTCTTTTGTCATCTGTCATCTGTCATCTGTCAACTATCCTCTGTCATTTGTCATCTGTCATCTGTCGTCTGTCATCTGTCATCTATCATGCGTCTTCAGTCATCTGTCATCTGTCATCTGTCATCTGTCATCTGTCATCTGTCATCTGTCATCAGACATCTGTCATCTGTCATCTGTCATCTGTCATCTGTCTTCTGTCATCTGTCATCTGTCATCTGTCATCTGTCATCTGTCATCTGTCATCTGTCTTCTGTCATATGTCATATGTCATATGTCATATGTCATCTGTCATCTGTCATCTGTCATCTGTCATCTGTCATCTGTCATCTGTCATCTGTCATCAGACATCTGTCATCTGTCATCTGTCATCTGTCATCTGTCTTCTGTCATCTGTCATCTGTCATCTGTCATCTGTCATCTGTCATCTGTCATCTGTCATCTGTCATCTGTCATCTGTCAACTATCCTCTGTCATTTGTCATCTGTCATCTGTCGTCTGTCATCTGTCATCTATCATCCGTCTTCAGTCATCTGTCATCTGTCATCTGTCATCTGTCATCTGTCATCTGTCATCTGTCATCTGTCATCTGTCATCTGTTATCTGTCATCTGTCATCTGTCATCTGTCATCTGTCATCTGTCATCTGTCATCTGTCATCTGTCATCTGTCATCTGTCTTCTGTCATCTGTCATCTGTCATCTGTCATGTGTCATCTGTCATCTGTCATCTGTCATCTGTCATCTGTCATCTGTCATCTGTCATCTGTCGTCTGTCATCTGTTATCTGTCATCTGTCATCAGTCATCTGCCATGTGTCTTTTGTCATCTGTCATCTGTCATCTGTCAACTATCCTCTGTCATTTGTCATCTGTCATCTGTCGTCTGTCATCTGTCATCTATCATCCGTCTTCAGTCATCTGTCATCCGTCTTCAGTCATCTGTCATCTGTCTTCTGTCATCTGTCATCAGTCATCTGTCATCTGTCATCTGTCATCTGTCATCTGTCATCTGTCATCTGTCATCTGTCATCTGTCATCTGTCATCTGTCATCTGTCATCTGTCATCTGTCATCTGTCATCTGTCATCTGTCATCTGTCATCTGTCATCTGTCATCTGTCATCTGTCATCTGTCATCTGTCATCTGTCATCTGTCTTCTGTCATCTGTCATCTGTCATCTGTCATCTGTCATCTGTCATCTGTCATCTGTCATCTGTCATCTGTCATCTGTCATCTGTCATCTGTCATCTGTCATCTGTCATCTGTCATCTGTCATCTGTCATCTGTCATCTGTCGTCTGTCATCTGTTATCTGTCATCTGTCATCAGTCATCTGCCATGTGTCTTTTGTCATCTGTCATCTGTCATCTGTCAACTATCCTCTGTCATTTGTCATCTGTCATCTGTCGTCTGTCATCTGTCATCTATCATCCGTCTTCAGTCATCTGTCATCTGTCTTCTGTCATCTGTCATCAGTCATCTGTCATCTGTCATCTGTCATCTGTCATCTGTCATCTGTCATCTGTCATCTGTCATCTGTCATCTGTCATCTGTCATCTGTCATCTGTCATCTGTCATCTGTCATCTGTCATCTGTCATCTGTCATCTGTCATCTGTCATCTGTCATCTGTCATCTGTCATCTGTCATCTGTCATCTGTCATCTGTCATCTGCCATGTGTCTTTTGTCATCTGTCATCTGTCATCTGTCAACTATCCTCTGTCATTTGTCATCTGTCATCTGCGTCTGTCATCTGTCATCTGTCATCCGTCTTCAGTCATCTGTCATCTGTCTTCTGTCATCTGTCATCAGTCATCTGTCATCTGTCATCTGTCATCTGTCATCTGTCATCTGTCATCTGTCATCTGTCATCTGTCATCTGTCATCTGTCATCTGTCATCTGTCATCTGTCATCTGTCATCTGTCATCTGTCATCTGTCATCTGTCATCTGTCATCTGTCATCTGTCATCTGTCATCTGTCATCTGTCATCTGTCATCTGTCATCTGTCATCTGTCATCTGTCATCTGTCATCTGTCATCTGTCATCTGTCATCTGTCATCTGTCATCTGTCATCTGTCATCTGTCATCTGTCATCTGTCATCTGTCATCTGTCATCCGTCATCTGTCATCAGTAATCTGTCATATGCCATGTGTCATGTGTCATCTGTCATCTGTCATCTGTCATCTGTCATCTGTCATCTGTCATCTGTCTTCTGTCACCAGACATCTGTCATCTGTCATCTGTCATCTGTCATCTGTCATCTGTCATCTGTCAACTATCCTCTGTCATTTGTCATCTGTCATCTGTCGTCTGTCATCTGTCATCTGTCATCCGTCTTCAGTCATCTGTCATCTGTCTTCTGTCATCTGTCATCAGTCATCTGTCAACTATCCTCTGTCATTTGTCATCTGTCATCTGTCGTCTGTCATCTGTCATCTATCATCCGTCTTCAGTCATCTGTCATCTGTCATCTGTCATCTGTCATCTGTCATCTGTCATCTGTCATCTGTCATCTGTCATCTGTCATCTGTCATCTGTCATCTGTCATCTGTCATCTGTCGTCTGTCATCTGTTATCTGTCATCTGTCATCAGTCATCTGCCATGTGTCTTTTGTCATCTGTCATCTGTCATCTGTCAACTATCCTCTGTCATTTGTCATCTGTCATCTGTCGTCTGTCATCTGTCATCTATCATCCGTCTTCAGTCATCTGTCATCTGTCATCTGTCATCTGTCATCTGTCATCTGTCATCTGTCATCAGACATCTGTCATCTGTCATCTGTCATCTGTCATCTGTCTTCTGTCATCTGTCATCTGTCATCTGTCATCTGTCATCTGTCATCTGTCATCTGTCATCTGTCATCTGTCATCTGTCATCTGTCATCTGTCATCTGTCATCCGTCATCTGTCATCTGTCATCTGTCATCTGTCATCTGTCATCTGTCATCTGTCATCTGTCATCTGTCATCTGTCATCTGTCATCTGTCGTCTGTCATCTGTTATCTGTCATCTGTCATCAGTCATCTGCCATGTGTCTTTTGTCATCTGTCATCTGTCATCTGTCAACTATCCTCTGTCATTTGTCATCTGTCATCTGTCGTCTGTCATCTGTCATCTGTCAACTATCCTCTGTCATTTGTCATCTGTCATCTGTCGTCTGTCATCTGTCATCTATCATCCGTCATCTGTCATCTGTCATCTGTCATCTGTCATCTGTTATCTGTCATCTGTCATCTGTCATCTGTCATCTGTCATCTGTCATCTGTCATCTGTCATCTGTCATCTGTCATCTATCATCTGTCATCTGTCATCTGTCTTCTGTCATATGTCATATGTCATCTGTCATCTGTCATCTGTCAATTGTCATCTGTCGTCTGTCATCTGTCATCTGTCATCTGTCATCTGTCATCTGTCATCTGTCATCTGTCATCTGTCATCTGTCATCTGTCAACTATCCTCTGTCATTTGTCATCTGTCATCTGCGTCTGTCATCTGTCATCTGTCATCCGTCTTCAGTCATCTGTCATCTGTCTTCTGTCATCTGTCATCAGTCATCTGTCATCTGTCATCTGTCATCTGTCATCTGTCATCTGTCATCTGTCATCTGTCATCTGTCATCTGTCATCTGTCATCTGTCATCTGTCATCTGTCATCTGTCATCTGTCATCTGTCATCTGTCATCTGTCATCTGTCATCTGTCATCTGTCATCTGTCATCTGTCATCTGTCATCTGTCATCTGTCATCTGTCATCTGTCATCTGTCATCTGTCATCTGTCATCTGTCATCTGTCATCTGTCATCTGTCATCTGTCATCTGTCATCTGTCATCCGTCATCTGTCATCAGTAATCTGTCATATGCCATGTGTCATGTGTCATCTGTCATCTGTCATCTGTCATCTGTCATCTGTCATCTGTCATCTGTCTTCTGTCACCAGACATCTGTCATCTGTCATCTGTCATCTGTCATCTGTCATCTGTCATCTGTCAACTATCCTCTGTCATTTGTCATCTGTCATCTGTCGTCTGTCATCTGTCATCTGTCATCCGTCTTCAGTCATCTGTCATCTGTCTTCTGTCATCTGTCATCAGTCATCTGTCAACTATCCTCTGTCATTTGTCATCTGTCATCTGTCTTCTGTCATCTGTCATCTATCATCCGTCTTCAGTCATCTGTCATCTGTCATCTGTCATCTGTCATCTGTCATCTGTCATCTGTCATCTGTCATCTGTCATCTGTCATCTGTCATCTGTCATCTGTCATCTGTCGTCTGTCATCTGTTATCTGTCATCTGTCATCAGTCATCTGCCATGTGTCTTTTGTCATCTGTCATCTGTCATCTGTCAACTATCCTCTGTCATTTGTCATCTGTCATCTGTCGTCTGTCATCTGTCATCTATCATCCGTCTTCAGTCATCTGTCATCTGTCATCTGTCATCTGTCATCTGTCATCTGTCATCTGTCATCAGACATCTGTCATCTGTCATCTGTCATCTGTCATCTGTCTTCTGTCATCTGTCATCTGTCATCTGTCATCTGTCATCTGTCATCTGTCATCTGTCATCTGTCATCTGTCATCTGTCATCTGTCATCTGTCATCTGTCATCTGTCGTCTGTCATCTGTTATCTGTCATCTGTCATCAGTCATCTGCCATGTGTCTTTTGTCATCTGTCATCTGTCATCTGTCAACTATCCTCTGTCATTTGTCATCTGTCATCTGTCGTCTGTCATCTGTCATCTATCATCCGTCTTCAGTCATCTGTCATCTGTCATCTGTCATCTGTCTTCTGTCATCTGTCATCTGTCATCTGTCATCTGTCATCTGTCATCTGTCATCTGTCATCTGTCATCTGTCATCTGTCATATGTCATATGTCATCTGTCATCTGTCATCTGTCATCTGTCATCTGTCATCTGTCAATTGTCATCTGTCGTCTGTCATCTGTCATCTGTCATCTGTCATCTGTCATCTGTCATCTGTCATCTGTCTTCTGTCATCTGTCATCTGTCATCTGTCATCTGTCATCTGTCATCTGTCATCTGTCATCTGTCATCTGTCATCTGTCATCTGTCATCTGTCATCTGTCATCTGTCATCTGTCATCTGTCATCTGTCATCTGTCATCTGTCGTCTGTCATCTGTTATCTGTCATCTGTCATCAGTCATCTGCCATGTGTCTTTTGTCATCTGTCATCTGTCATCTGTCAACTATCCTCTGTCATTTGTCATCTGTCATCTGTCGTCTGTCATCTGTCATCTATCATGCGTCTTCAGTCATCTGTCATCTGTCATCTGTCATCTGTCATCTGTCATCTGTCATCTGTCATCTGTCATCAGACATCTGTCATCTGTCATCTGTCATCTGTCATCTGTCTTCTGTCATCTGTCATCTGTCATCTGTCATCTGTCATCTGTCATCTGTCATCTGTCATCTGTCTTCTGTCATATGTCATATGTCATATGTCATATGTCATCTGTCATCTGTCATCTGTCATCTGTCATCTGTCATCTGTCATCTGTCATCTGTCATCAGACATCTGTCATCTGTCATCTGTCATCTGTCATCTGTCTTCTGTCATCTGTCATCTGTCATCTGTCATCTGTCATCTGTCATCTGTCATCTGTCATCTGTCATCTGTCATCTGTCATCTGTCATCTGTCATCTGTCATCTGTCATCTGTCATCTGTCATCTGTCATCTGTCATCTGTCATCTGTCATCTGTCATCTGTCATCTGTCATCTGTCGTCTGTCATCTGTTATCTGTCATCTGTCATCAGTCATCTGCCATGTGTCTTTTGTCATCTGTCATCTGTCATCTGTCATCTATCATCCGTCTTCAGTCATCTGTCATCTGTCATCTGTCATCTGTCATCTGTCATCTGTCATCTGTCATCTGTCGTCTGTCATCTGTCATCTGTCATCCGTCTTCAGTCATCTGTCATCTGTCATCTGTCATCTGTCATCTGTCATCTGTCATCTGTCATCTGTCATCTGTCATCTGTCATCTGTCATCTGTCATCTGTCATCTGTCATCTGTCATCTGTCATCTGTCATCTGTCTTCTGTCATCTGTCATCTGTCATCTGTCATCTGTCATCTGTCATCTGTCATCTGTCTTCTGTCATCTGTCATCTGTCATCTGTCATCTGTCATCTGTCATCTGTCATCTGTCATCTGTCATCTGTCATCTGTCATCTGTCAACTATCCTCTGTCATTTGTCATCTGTCATCTGTCGTCTGTCATCTGTCATCTATCATCCGTCTTCAGTCATCTGTCATCTGTCATCTGTCATCTGTCATCTGTCATCTGTCATCTGTCATCTGTCATCTGTTATCTGTCATCTGTCATCTGTCATCTGTCATCTGTCATCTGTCATCTGTCATCTGTCATCTGTCATCTGTCATCTGTCTTCTGTCATCTGTCATCTGTCATCTGTCATGTGTCATCTGTCATCTGTCATCTGTCATCTGTCATCTGTCATCTGTCATCTGTCATCTGTCATCTGTCTTCTGTCATATGTCATATGTCATATGTCATCTGTCATCTGTCTTCTGTCATCTGTCATCTGTCATCTGTCATCTGTCATCTGTCATCTGTCATCTGTCATCTGTCATCTGTCATCTGTCATCTGTCATCTGTCATCTGTCATCTGTCATCTGTCATCTGTCTTCTGTCATCTGTCATCTGTCATCTGTCATCTGTCATCTGTCATCTGTCATCTGTCATCTGTCATCTGTCTTCTGTCATATGTCATATGTCATATGTCATCTGTCATCTGTCTTCTGTCATCTGTCATCTGTCATCTGTCATCTGTCATCTGTCATCTGTCATCTGTCATCTGTCATCTGTCATCTGTCATCTGTCATCTGTCATCTGTCATCTGTCATCTGTCATCTGTCATCTGTCATCTGTCATCTGTCGTCTGTCATCTGTTATCTGTCATCTGTCATCAGTCATCTGCCATGTGTCTTTTGTCATCTGTCATCTGTCATCTGTCAACTATCCTCTGTCATTTGTCATCTGTCATCTGTCGTCTGTCATCTGTCATCTATCATGCGTCTTCAGTCATCTGTCATCTGTCATCTGTCATCTGTCATCTGTCATCTGTCATCTGTCATCAGACATCTGTCATCTGTCATCTGTCATCTGTCATCTGTCTTCTGTCATCTGTCATCTGTCATCTGTCATCTGTCATCTGTCATCTGTCATCTGTCTTCTGTCATATGTCATATGTCATATGTCATATGTCATCTGTCATCTGTCATCTGTCATCTGTCATCTGTCATCTGTCATCTGTCATCTGTCATCAGACATCTGTCATCTGTCATCTGTCATCTGTCATCTGTCATCTGTCTTCTGTCATCTGTCATCTGTCATCTGTCATCTGTCATCTGTCATCTGTCATCTGTCATCTGTCATCTGTCATCTGTCAACTATCCTCTGTCATTTGTCATCTGTCATCTGTCGTCTGTCATCTGTCATCTATCATCCGTCTTCAGTCATCTGTCATCTGTCATCTGTCATCTGTCATCTGTCATCTGTCATCTGTCATCTGTCATCTGTCATCTGTTATCTGTCATCTGTCATCTGTCATCTGTCATCTGTCATCTGTCATCTGTCATCTGTCATCTGTCATCTGTCATCTGTCTTCTGTCATCTGTCATCTGTCATCTGTCATGTGTCATCTGTCATCTGTCATCTGTCATCTGTCATCTGTCATCTGTCATCTGTCATCTGTCATCTGTCGTCTGTCATCTGTTATCTGTCATCTGTCATCAGTCATCTGCCATGTGTCTTTTGTCATCTGTCATCTGTCATCTGTCAACTATCCTCTGTCATTTGTCATCTGTCATCTGTCGTCTGTCATCTGTCATCTATCATCCGTCTTCAGTCATCTGTCATCCGTCTTCAGTCATCTGTCATCTGTCTTCTGTCATCTGTCATCAGTCATCTGTCATCTGTCATCTGTCATCTGTCATCTGTCATCTGTCATCTGTCATCTGTCATCTGTCATCTGTCATCTGTCATCTGTCATCTGTCATCTGTCATCTGTCATCTGTCATCTGTCATCTGTCATCTGTCATCTGTCATCTGTCATCTGTCATCTGTCATCTGTCTTCTGTCATCTGTCATCTGTCATCTGTCATCTGTCATCTGTCATCTGTCATCTGTCATCTGTCATCTGTCATCTGTCATCTGTCATCTGTCATCTGTCATCTGTCATCTGTCATCTGTCATCTGTCATCTGTCATCTGTCGTCTGTCATCTGTTATCTGTCATCTGTCATCAGTCATCTGCCATGTGTCTTTTGTCATCTGTCATCTGTCATCTGTCAACTATCCTCTGTCATTTGTCATCTGTCATCTGTCGTCTGTCATCTGTCATCTATCATCCGTCTTCAGTCATCTGTCATCTGTCTTCTGTCATCTGTCATCAGTCATCTGTCATCTGTCATCTGTCATCTGTCATCTGTCATCTGTCATCTGTCATCTGTCATCTGTCATCTGTCATCTGTCATCTGTCATCTGTCATCTGTCATCTGTCATCTGTCATCTGTCATCTGTCATCTGTCATCTGTCATCTGTCATCTGTCATCTGTCATCTATCATCCGTCTTCAGTCATCTGTCATCTGTCATCTGTCATCTGTCATCTGTCATCTGTCATCTGTCATCTGTCATCTGTCATCTGTCGTCTGTCATCTGTCATCTGTCATCCGTCTTCAGTCATCTGTCATCTGTCATCTGTCATCTGTCATCTGTCATCTGTCATCTGTCATCTGTCATCTGTCATCTGTCATCTGTCATCTGTCATCTGTCATCTGTCATCTGTCATCTGTCATCTGTCATCTGTCATCTGTCATCTGTCATCTGTCATCTGTCATCTGTCATCTGTGATCTGTCATCTGTCATCTGTCATCTGTCATCTGTCATCTGTCATCTGTCATCTGTCATCTGTCATCTGTCACCTGTCATCTGTCATCTGTCATCTGTCATCTGTCATCTGTCATCTGTCATCTGTCATCTATCATCCGTCTTCAGTCATCTGTCATCTGTCATCTGTCATCTGTCATCTGTCATCTGTCATCTGTCATCTGTCATCTGTCATCTGTCATCTGTCGTCTGTCATCTGTCATCTGTCATCCGTCTTCAGTCATCTGTCATCTGTCTTCTGTCATCTGTCATCAGTCATCTGTCATCTGTCATCTGTCATCTGTCATCTGTCTTCTGTCATCTGTCATCTGTCATCTGTCATCTGTCATCTGTCATCTGTCATCTGTCATCTGTCATCTGTCATCTGTCATCTGTCATCTGTCATCTGTCATCTGTCATCTGTCATCTGTCATCTGTCATCTGTCATCTGTCATCTGTCATCTGTCATCTGTCATCTGTCATCTGTCATCTGTCATCTGTCATCTGTCATCTGTGATCTGTCATCTGTCATCTTTCATCTGTCATCTGTCATCTGTCATCTGTCATCTGTCATCTGTCATCTGTCATCTGTCATCTGTCATCTGTCATCTGTCATCTGTCATCTGTCATCTGTCATCTGTCATCTGTCATCCGTCATCTGTCATCAGTAATCTGTCATATGCCATGTGTCATGTGTCATCTGTCATCTGTCATCTGTCATCTGTCATCTGTCATCTGTCATCTGTCATCTGTCACCAGACATCTGTCATCTGTCATCTGTCATCTGTCATCTGTCATCTGTCATCTGTCATCTATCATCTGTCATCTGTCATCTGTCATCTGTCTTCTGTCATATGTCATATGTCATATGTCATATGTCATCTGTCATCTGTCATCTGTCATCTGTCATCTGTCAATTGTTATCTGTCGTCTGTCATCTGTCATCTGTCATCTGTCATCTGTCATCTGTCATCTGTCATCTGTCATCTGTCATCTGTCATCTGTCATCTGTCATCTGTCATCTGTCATCTGTCATCTGTCATCTGTCATCTGTCATCTGTCATCTGTCATCTGTCATCTGTCATCTGTCATCTGTCATCTGTCATCTGTCATCTGTCATCTGTCATCCGTCATCTGTCATCAGTAATCTGTCATATGCCATGTGTCATGTGTCATCTGTCATCTGTCATCTGTCATCTGTCATCTGTCATCTGTCATCTGTCATCTGTCATCTGTCATCTGTCATCTGTCATCTGTCATCTGTCATCCGTCATCTGTCATCAGTAATCTGTCATATGCCATGTGTCATGTGTCATCTGTCATCTGTCATCTGTCATCTGTCATCTGTCTTCTGTCATCTGTCATCTGTCATCTGTCATCTGTCATCTGTCATCTGTCATCTGTCATCTGTCATCTGTCATCTGTCATCTGTCATCTGTCATCTGTCATCTGTCATCTGTCATCTGTCATCTGTCATCTGTCATCTGTCATCTGTCATCTGTCATCTGTCATCTGTCATCTGTCATCTGTCATCTGTCATCTGTCATCTGTCATCTGTCATCTGTCATCTGTCATCTGTCATCTGTCATCTGTCATCTGTCATCTGTCATCTGTCTTCTGTCATCTGTCATCTGTCATCTGTCATCTGTCATCTGTCATCTGTCATCTGTCATCTGTCATCTGTCATCTGTCATCTGTCATCCGTCATTTGTCATCAGTAATCTGTCATATGCCATGTGTCATATGTCATCTGTCATCTGTCATCTGTCATCTGTCATCTGTCATCTGTCATCTGTCATCTGTCATCTGTCATCAGACATCTGTCATCTGTCATCTGTCATCTGTCTTCTGTCATCTGTCATCTGTCATCTGTCATCTGTCATCTGTCATCTGTCATCTGTCATCTGTCATCTGTCATCTGTCATCAGACATCTGTCATCTGTCATCTGTCATCTGTCATCTGTCTTCTGTCATATGTCGTATGTCATCTGTCATCTGTCATCTGTCATCTGTCATCTGTCATCTGTCATCTGTCATCTGCCATCTGTCATATGTCATCTGTCATGTGTCATGTTTAATCTGCCATCTGTCATCTGTCATCTGTCATCTGTCATCTGTCATCTGTCATCTGTCATCTGTCATCTGTCATCTGTCATCTGTCATCTGTCATCTGTCATCTGTCATCTGTCATCTGTCATCTGTCATCTGTCATCTGTCATCAGACATCTGTCATCTGTCATCTGTCATCTGTCATCTGTCATCTGTCATCTGTCTTCTGTCATCTGTCATCTGTCATCTGTCATCTGTCATCTGTCATCTGTCATCTGTCATCTGTCATCTGTCATCTGTCATCTGTCATCTGTCATCAGACATCTGTCCTCTGTCATCTGTCATCTGTCTTCTGTCATATGTCATCTGTCATCTGTCAATTGTCATCTGTCGTCTGTCATCTGTCATCTGTCATTTGTCATCTGTCATCTGTCATCTGCCATCTGTCATATGTCATCTGCCATGTGTCATGTTTAATCTGCCATCTGTCATCTGTCATCTGTCATCTGTCATCTGTTAGTTGTAATCTGTCGTCTGTCATCTGTCATCTGTCATCTGTCATCTGTTATCTGTAATCTGTCATCTGTCATCTGTCATCTGTCATCTGTCATCTGTCATCCGTCATCTGTCATCTGTCATCTGTCATCTGTCATCTGTCATCTGTCATCTGTCATCAAACATCTGTCATCTGTCATCTGTCATCTGTCATCTGTCTTCTGTCATATGTCATATGTCATCTGTCATCTGTCATCTGTCATCTGTCAATTGTCATCTGTCGTCTGTCATCTGTCATCTGTCATCTGTCATCTGTCATCTGTCATCTGTCATCTGTCATCTGTCATCTGTCATCTGTCATCTGTCATCTGTCATCTGTCATCTGTCATCTGTCATCTGTCATCTGTCATCTGTCATCTGTCATCTGTCATCTGTCATCAGACATCTGTCATCTGTCATCTGTCATCTGTCATCTGTCTTCTGTCATATGTCATATGTCATCTGTCATCTGTCATCTGTCAATTGTCATCTGTCGTGTGTCATCTGTCATCTGTCAACTGTCATCTGTCATCTGTCATCTGTCATCTGCCATCTGTCATATGTCATCTGCCATGTGTCATGTTTAATCTGCCATCTGTCATCTGTCATCTGTCATCTGTCTTCTGTCATATGTCATATGTCATCTGTCATCTGTCATCTGTCATCTGTCATCTGTCAATTGTCATCTGTCGTCTGTCATCTGTCATTTGTCATCTGTCATCTGTCATCTGTCATCTGTCATCTGTCATCTGTCATCTGTCATCTGTCATCTGTCATCTGTCATCTGTCATCTGTCATCTGTCATCTGTCATCTGTCATCTGTCATCTGTCATCTGTCATCTGTCATCTGTCATCTGTCATCTGTCATCTGTCATCTGTCATCTGTCATCTGTCATCTGTCATCTGTCATCTGTCATCAGACATCTGTCATCTGTCATCTGTCATCTGTCATCTGTCTTCTGTCATATGTCATATGTCATCTGTCATCAGTCATCTGTCATCTGTCATCTGTCATCTGTCATCTGTCATCTGTCATCTGTCATCTGTCATCTGTCATCTGTCATCCGTCATCTGTCATCAGTAATCTGTCATATGCCATGTGTCATGTGTCATCTGTCATCTGTCATCTGTCATCTGTCATCTGTCATCTGTCATCTGTCATCAGACATCTGTCATCTGTCATCTGTCATCTGTCATCTGTCTTCTGTCATCTGTCATCTGTCAATTGTCATCTGTCGTCTGTCATCTGTCATCTGTCATCTGTCATCTGTCATCTGTCATCTGTCATCTGTCATCTGTCATCTGTCATCTGTCATCTGTCATCTGTCATCTGTCATCTGTCATCTGTCATCTGTCATCTGTCATCTGTCATCTGTCATCTGTCATCAGACATCTGTCATCTGTCATCTGTCATCTGTCATCTGTCATCTGTCATCTGTCATCTGTCATCTGTCATCAGACATCTGTCATCTGTCATCTGTCATCTGTCATCTGTCTTCTGTCATATGTCATATGTCATCTGTCATCTGTCATCTGTCATCTGTCAATTGTCATCTGTCGTCTGTCATCTGTCAATTGTCATCTGTCGTCTGTCATCTGTCATCTGTCATCTGTCATCTGTCATCTGTCATCTGTCAACTATCCTCTGTCATTTGTCATCTGTCGTCTGTCATCTGTCATCCGTCTTCAGTCATCTGTCATCTGTCTTCTGTCATCTGTCATCAGTCATCTGTCATCAGTCATCTGTCATCTGTCATCTGTCATCTGTCATCTGTCATCTGTCATCTGTCATCTGTCATCTGTCATCTGTCATCTGTCATCTGTCATCTGTCATCTGTCATCTGTCATCTGTCATCTGTCATCTGTCATCTGTCATCTGTCATCTGTCATCTGTCATCTGTCATCTGTCATCTGTCATCTGTCATCTGTCATCTGTCATCTGTCATCTGTCATCTGTCATCTGTCATCTGTCATCTGTCATCTGTCATCTGTCATCTGTCATCTGTCATCTGTCATCTGTCATCTGTCATCTGTCATCTGTCATCTGTCATCCGTCATCTGTCATCAGTAATCTGTCATCTGTCATCTGTCATCTGTCATCTGTCATCTGTCAATTGTCATCTGTCGTCTGTCATCTGTCATCTGTCATCTGTCATCTGTCATCTGTCATCTGTCATCTGTCATCTGTCATCTGTCATCTGTCAGCTGTCAATTGTCATCTGTCGTCTGTCATCTGTCATCTGTCATCTGTCATCTGTCATCTGTCATCTGTCATCTGTCATCTGTCATCTGTCATCTGTCATCTGTCATCTGTCATCTGTCATCTGTCATCTGTCATCTGTCATCTGTCATCTGTCATCTGTCATCTGTCATCTGTCATCTGTCATCTGTCATCTGTCATCTGTCATCTGTCATCTGTCATCTGTCATCTGTCATCAGACATCTGTCATCTGTCATCTGTCATCTGTCATCTGTCTTCTGTCATATGTCATATGTCATCTGTCATCTGTCATCTGTCATCTGTCATCTGTCATCTGTCAATTGTCATCTGTCGTCTGTCATCTGTCATCAGACATCTGTCATCTGTCATCTGTCATCTGTCATCTGTCTTCTGTCATATGTCATATGTCATCTGTCATCTGTCATCTGTCATCTGTCAATTGTCATCTGTCGTCTGTCATCTGTCATCTGTCATCTGTCATCTGTCATCTGTCATCTGTCATCTGCCATCTGTCATCTGTCATATGTCATCTGCCATGTGTCATGTTTAATCTGCCATCTGTCATCTGTCATCTGTCTTCTGTCATATGTCATATGTCATCTGTCATCTGTCATCTGTCAATTGTCATCTGTCGTCTGTCATCTGTCATTTGTCATCTGTCATCTGTCATCTGTCATCTGTCATCTGTCATCTGTCATCTGTCATCTGTCATCTGTCATCTGTCATCTGTCATCTGTCATCTGTCATCTGTCATCTGTCATCTGTCATCTGTCATCTGTCATCTGTCATCTGTCATCTGTCATCTGTCATCTGTCATCTGTCATCTGTCATCTGTCATCTGTCATCAGACATCTGTCACCTGTCATCTGTCATCTGTCATCTGTCTTCTGTCATATGTCATATGTCATCTGTCATCTGTCATCTGTCATCTGTCATCTGTCATCTGTCATCTGTCATCTGTCATCTGTCATCTATCATATGTCATCTGTCATCTGTCATCTGTCATCTGTCATCTGTCATCTATCATCTGTCATCTGTCATCTGTCATCTATCATCTGTCATCTGTCATCTGTCATCTGTCATCTGTCATCTGTCATCTGTCATCTGTCATCTGTCATCTGTCATCTGTCATCTGTCATCTGTCATCTGTCATCTGTCATCTGTCATCTGTCATCTGTCATCTGTCATCTGTCACCTGTCATATGTCATCTGCCATGTGTCATGTTTAATCTGCCATCTGTCATCTGTCATTTGTCATCTAACACCTGTCATCTGTCATCCGTCATCTGTCATCTGTCATCTGTCATCTGTCATCTGTCATCTATCATCTGTCATATGTCATCTGTCATCTGTCATCTGTCATCTATCATCTGTCATCTGTCATCTGTCATCTGTCATCTGTCATCTGTCATCTGTCATCTGTCATCTGTCATCTGTCATCTGTCATCTGTCATCTATCATCTGTCATCTGTCAATTGTCATCTGTCGTCTGTCATCTGTCATCTGTCATCTGTCATCTGTCATCTGTCATCTGTCAATTGGCATCTGTCGTCTGCCAACTGTCATGTTTTCATCTGTCATCTGCCATGTGTCATCTGTCATCTTACATCAGACATCTGTCATCTGTCTTCTGTCATATGTCATCTGTCATCTGTCATCTGTCATCTGTCATCTGTCATCTGTCATCTGTCATCCGTCATCTGTCATCAGTCATCTGTCATCTGCCATGTGTCATGTGTCATGTGTCATTTGTCATCTGTCATCTGTCATCTGTCATCTGTCATCTGTCACCTGTCATATGTCATCTGCCATGTGTCATGTTTAATCTGCCATCTGTCATCTGTCATTTGTCATCTAACACCTGTCATCTGTCATCTGTCATCCGTCATCTGTCATCTGTCATCTGTCATCTGTCATCTGTCATCTGTCATCTGTCATCTGTCATCTGTCATCTGTCATCTGTCATCTGTCATCTGTCATCTGTCATCTGTCATCTGTCATCTGTCATCTGTCATCTGTCATCTATCATCTGTCATCTGTCATCTGTCATCTGTCATCTGTCATCTGTCATCTGTCATCTGTCATCTGTCATCTGTTATCTGTCATCTGTCATCTGTCATCTGTCATCTGTCATCTGTCATCTATCATCTGTCATCTGTCATCTGTCATCTGTCATCTGTCATCTGTCATCTGTCATCTGTCATCTGTCATCTGTCATCTGTCATCTGTCATCTGTCATCTGTCATCTGTCATCTGTCATCTGTCATCTGTCATCTGTCATCTGTCATCTATCATCTATCATCTGTCATCTGTCATCTGTCATCTGTCATCTGTCATCTGTCATCTGTCATCTGCCATCTGTCATCTGTCATATGTCATCTGCCATGTGTCATGTTTAATCTGCCATCTGTCATCTGTCATCTGTCTTCTGTCATATGTCATATGTCATCTGTCATCTGTCATCTGTCATCTGTCATCTGTCAATTGTCATCTGTCGTCTGTCATCTGTCATCTGTCATCTGTCATCTGTCATCTGTCATCTGTCATCTGTCATCTGTCATCTGTCATCTGTCATCTGTCATCTGTCATCTTTCATCTGTCAAATGTCATCTGTCATCTGTCATCTGTCATCTGTCATCTGTCATCTGTCATCTGTCATCTGTCATCTGTCATCTGTCATCTGTCATCAGACATCTGTCACCTGTCATCTGTCATCTGTCATCTGTCATATGTCATATGTCATCTGTCATCTGTCATCTGTCATCTGTCATCTGTCATCTGTCATCTGTCATCTGTCATCTGTCATCTGTCATCTGTCATCTATCATCTGTCATCTGTCATCTGTCATCTGTCATCTGTCATCTGTCATCTGTCATCTGTCATCTGTCATCTGTCATCCGTCATCTGTCATCAGTCATCTGTCATCTGCCATGTGTCATGTGTCATGTGTCATTTGTCATCTGTCATCTGTCATCTGTCATCTGTCATCTGTCACCTGTCATATGTCATCTGCCATGTGTCATGTTTAATCTGCCATCTGTCATCTGTCATTTGTCATCTAACACCTGTCATCTGTCATCTGTCATCCGTCATCTGTCATCTGTCATCTGTCATCTGTCATCTGTCATCTGTCATCTGTCAATTGTCATCTGTCGTCTGTCATCTGTCATCAGACATCTGTCATCTGTCATCTGTCATCTGTCATCTGTCTTCTGTCATCTGTCATCTGTCATCTGTCTTCTGTCATCTGTCATCTGTCAATTGTCATCTGTCGTCTGTCATCTGTCATCTGTCATCTGTCATCTGTCATCTGTCATCTGTCATCTGCCATCTGTCATCTGTCATATGTCATCTGCCATGTGTCATGTTTAATCTGCCATCTGTCATCTGTCATCTGTCTTCTGTCATATGTCATATGTCATCTGTCATCTGTCATCTGTCATCTGTCAATTGTCATCTGTCGTCTGTCATCTGTCATTTGTCATCTGTCATCTGTCATCTGTCATCTGTCATCTGTCATCTGTCATCTGTCATCTGTCATCTGTCATCTGTCATCTGTCAT
This sequence comes from Condylostylus longicornis, assembly GCF_029603195.1. Lineage (NCBI taxonomy): Eukaryota > Metazoa > Arthropoda > Insecta > Diptera > Dolichopodidae > Condylostylus > Condylostylus longicornis. The sequence continues at coordinate 1,656,806 of NW_026578021.1, read as the reverse complement.
CCGTCATCTGTCATCTGTCATCTGTCATCTGTCATCTGTCATCTGTCATCTGTCATCTGTCATCTGTCATCTGTCATCTGTCATCTGTCATCTGTCATCTGTCATCTGTCATCAGACATCTGTCACCTGTCATCTGTCATCTGTCATCTGTCTTCTGTCATATGTCATATGTCATCTGTCATCTGTCATCTGTCATCTGTCATCTGTCATCTGTCATCTGTCATCTGTCATCTGTCATCTGTCATCTATCATATGTCATCTGTCATCTGTCATCTGTCATCTGTCATCTGTCATCTGTCATCTGTCATCTGTCATCTGTCATCTATCATCTGTCATCTGTCATCTGTCATCTATCATCTGTCATCTGTCATCTGTCATCTGTCATCTGTCATCTGTCATCTGTCATCTGTCATCTGTCATCTGTCATCTGTCATCTGTCATCTGTCATCTGTCATCTGTCATCTGTCATCTGTCATCTGTCATCTGTCACCTGTCATATGTCATCTGCCATGTGTCATGTTTAATCTGCCATCTGTCATCTGTCATTTGTCATCTAACACCTGTCATCTGTCATCTGTCATCCGTCATCTGTCATCTGTCATCTGTCATCTGTCATCTGTCATCTGTCATCTATCATCTGTCATATGTCATCTGTCATCTGTCATCTGTCATCTATCATCTGTTATCTGTCATCTGTCATCTGTCATCTGTCATCTGTCATCTGTCATCTGTCATCTGTCATCTGTCATCTGTCATCTATCATCTGTCATCTGTCAATTGTCATCTGTCGTCTGTCATCTGTCATCTGTCATCTGTCATCTGTCATCTGTCATCTGTCATCTGTCAATTGGCATCTGTCGTCTGCCAACTGTCATGTTTTCATCTGTCATCTGCCATGTGTCATCTGTCATCTTACATCAGACATCTGTCATCTGTCTTCTGTCATATGTCATCTGTCATCTGTCATCTGTCATCTGTCATCTGTCATCTGTCATCCGTCATCTGTCATCAGTCATCTGTCATCTGCCATGTGTCATGTGTCATGTGTCATTTGTCATCTGTCATCTGTCATCTGTCATCTGTCATCTGTCACCTGTCATATGTCATCTGCCATGTGTCATGTTTAATCTGCCATCTGTCATCTGTCATTTGTCATCTAACACCTGTCATCTGTCATCTGTCATCCGTCATCTGTCATCTGTCATCTGTCATCTGTCATCTGTCATCTGTCATCTGTCATCTGTCATCTGTCATCTGTCATCTGTCATCTGTCATCTGTCATCTGTCATCTGTCATCTGTCATCTGTCATCTATCATCTGTCATCTGTCATCTGTCATCTGTCATCTGTCATCTGTCATCTGTCATCTGTCATCTGTCATCTGTTATCTGTCATCTGTCATCTGTCATCTGTCATCTGTCATCTGTCATCTATCATCTGTCATCTGTCATCTGTCATCTGTCATCTGTCATCTGTCATCTGTCATCTGTCATCTGTCATCTGTCATCTGTCATCTGTCATCTGTCATCTGTCATCTGTCATCTATCATCTATCATCTGTCATCTGTCATCTGTCATCTGTCATCTGTCATCTGTCATCTGTCATCTGCCATCTGTCATCTGTCATATGTCATCTGCCATGTGTCATGTTTAATCTGCCATCTGTCATCTGTCATCTGTCTTCTGTCATATGTCATATGTCATATGTCATCTGTCATCTGTCATCTGTCATCTGTCAATTGTCATCTGTCGTCTGTCATCTGTCATTTGTCATCTGTCATCTGTCATCTGTCATCTGTCATCTGTCATCTGTCATCTGTCATCTGTCATCTGTCATCTGTCATCTGTCATCTTTCATCTGTCAAATGTCATCTGTCATCTGTCATCTGTCATCTGTCATCTGTCATCTGTCATCTGTCATCTGTCATCTGTCATCTGTCATCAGACATCTGTCACCTGTCATCTGTCATCTGTCATCTGTCATATGTCATATGTCATCTGTCATCTGTCATCTGTCATCTGTCATCTGTCATCTGTCATCTGTCATCTGTCATCTGTCATCTGTCATCTGTCATCTATCATATGTCATCTGTCATCTGTCATCTGTCATCTGTCATCTGTCATCTGTCATCTGTCATCTGTCATCTGTCATCTGTCATCTGTCATCTGTCATCTATCATCTGTCATCTGTCATCTGTCATCTGTCATCTGTCATCTGTCATCTGTCATCTGTCATCTGTCATCTGTCATCTGTCATCTGTCATCTGTCATCTGTCATCTGTCATCTGTCATCTGTCATCTGTCATCTGTCATCTGTCACCTGTCATATGTCATCTGCCATGTGTCATGTTTAATCTGCCATCTGTCATCTGTCATTTGTCATCTAACACCTGTCATCTGTCATCTGTCATCCGTCATCTGTCATCTGTCATCTGTCATCTGTCATCTGTCATCTATAATCTGTCATCTGTCATCTGTCATCTGTCATCTGTCATCTATCATCTGTCATCTGTCATCTGTCATCTGTCATCTGTCATCTGTCATCTGTCATCTGTCATCTGTCATCTGTCATCTGTCATCTGTCATCTATCATCTGTCATCTGTCAATTGTCATCTGTCGTCTGTCATCTGTCATCTGTCATCTGTCATCTGTCAATTGGCATCTGTCGTCTGCCAACTGTCATGTTTTCATCTGTCATCTGCCATGTGTCATCTGTCATCTTACATCAGACATCTGTCATCTGTCTTCTGTCATATGTCATCTGTCATCTGTCATCTGTCATCTGTCATCTGTCATCTGTCATCCGTCATCTGTCATCAGTCATCTGTCATCTGCCATGTGTCATGTGTCATGTGTCATTTGTCATCTGTCATCTGTCATCTGTCATCTGTCATCTGTCACCTGTCATATGTCATCTGCCATGTGTCATGTTTAATCTGCCATCTGTCATCTGTCATTTGTCATCTAACACCTGTCATCTGTCATCTGTCATCCGTCATCTGTCATCTGTCATCTGTCATCTGTCATCTGTCATCTGTCATCTGTCATCTGTCATCTGTCATCTGTCATCTGTCATCTGTCATCTGTCATCTGTCATCTGTCATCTGTCATCTATCATCTGTCATCTGTCATCTGTCATCTGTCATCTGTCATCTGTCATCTGTCATCTGTCATCTGTCATCTGTCATCTGTTATCTGTCATCTGTCATCTGTCATCTGTCATCTGTCATCTGTCATCTATCATCTGTCATCTGTCATCTGTCATCTGTCATCTGTCATCTGTCATCTGTCATCTGTCATCTGTCATCTGTCATCTGTCATCTGTCATCTGTCATCTGTCATCTGTCATCTGTCATCTGTCATCTGTCATCTGTCATCTGTCATCTGTCATCTATCATCTATCATCTGTCATCTGTCATCTGTCATCTGTCATCTGTCATCTGTCATCTGTCATCTGTCATCTGTCATCTGTCATCTGTCATCTGTCTTCTGTCATCTGTCATCTGTCATCTGTCATCTGTCATCTGTCATCTGTCTTCTGTCATCTGTCATCTGTCATCTGTCATCTGTCATCTGTCATCTGTCATCTGTCATCTGTCATCTGTCATCTGTCATCTGTCATCTGTCATCTGTCATCTGTCATCTGTCATCTCTCATCTGTCATCTGTCATCTGCCATCTGTCATCTGTCATCTGTCATCTGTCATCTGTCATCTGTCATCTGTCATCTGTCATCTGTCATCTGTCATCTGTCATCTGTCATCTGTCATCTGTCATCTGTCATCTGTCATCTGTCATCTGTCAACTGTCATCTGTCTTCTGTCATCTGTCATCTGTCATCTGTCGTCGGTCATCTGTCATCTGTCATCTGTCATCTGTCATCTGTCATCTGTCATCTGTCATCTGTCATCTGACATCTGTCATCTGTCATCTGTCATCTGTCATCTGTCATCTGTCATCTGTCATCTGTCATCTGTCATCTGTCATCTGTCATCTGTCATCTGTCATCTGTCATCTGTCATCTGTCATCTGTCATCTGTCATCTGTCATCTGTCATCTGTCATCTGTCATCTGTCATCTGTCATCTGTCATCTGTTATCTGACATCTGTCATCTGTCATCTGTCATCTGTCATCTGTCATCTGTCATCTGTCATCTGTCATCTGTCATCTGTCATCTGTCATCTGTCATCTGTCATCTGTCATCTGTCATCTGTCATTTATTATCTGTCATCTGTCATCTGTCATCTGTCATCTGTCATCTGTCATCTGTCATCTGTCATCTGTCATCTGTCATCTGTCATCTGTCATCTGTCATCTGTCATCTGTCATCTGTCATCTGTCATCTGTCATCTGTCATCTGTCATCTGTCATCTGCCATCTGTCATCTGTCATCTGTCATCTGTCATCTGTCATCTGTCATCTTTCATCTGTCATCTGTCAACTGTCATCTGTCTTCTGTCATCTGTCATCTGTCATCTGTCATCTGTCATCTGTCATCTGTCATCTGTCATCTGTCATCTGTCATCTGTCATCTGTCATCTGTCATCTGTCATCTGTCATCTGTCATCTGTCATCTGTCATCTGTCATCTGTCATCTGTCATCTGTCATCTCTCATCTGTCATCTGTCATCTGTCATCTGTCATCTGTCATCTGTCATCTGTCATCTGTCATCTGTCATCTGTCATCTGTCATCTGTCATCTGTCATCTGTCATCTGTCATCTGTCATCTGTCATCTGTCATCTGTCATCTGTCATCTGTCATCTGTCATCTGTCATCTGTCATCTGTCATCTGTCATCTGTCATCTGTCATCTGTCATCTGTCATCTGTCATCTGTCATCTGTCATCTGTCATCTGTCATCTGTCATCTGACATCTGTCATCTGTCATCTGTCATCTGTCATCTGTCATCTGTCATCTGTCATCTGTCATCTGTCATCTGTCATCTGTCATCTGTCATCTGTCAACTGTCATGTTGTCATCTGTCATCTGCCATGTGTCATCTGTCATCTGTCATCAGACATCTGTCATCTGTCATCTGTCATCTGTCATCTGTCATCTGTCATTTATTATCTGTCATCTGTCATCTGTCATCTGTCATCTGTCAACTGTCATCTGTCTTCTGTCATCTGTCATCTGTCATCTGTCATCTGTCATCTGTCATCTGTCATCTGTCATCTGTCATCTGTCATCTGTCATCTGTCATCTCTCATCTGTCATCTGTCATCTGTCATCTGTCATCTGTCATCTGTCATCTGTCATCTGTCATCTGTCATCTGTCATCTGTCATCCGTCATCTGTCATCAGTCATCTGTCATATGCCATGTGTCATGTGTCATCTGTCATCTGTCATCTGTCATCTGTCATCTGTCATCTGTCATCTGTCATCTGTCATCTGTCATCTGTCAACTGTCATGTTGTCATCTGTCATCTGCCATGTGTCATCTGCCATCTGTCATCAGACATCTGTCATCTGTCATCTGTCATCTGTCATCTGTCTTCTGTCATCTGTCATCTGTCATCTGTCATCTGTCATCTGTCATCTGTCATCTGTCATCTGTCATCTGTCATTTATTATCTGTCATCTGTCATCTGTCATCTGTCAACTGTCATCTGTCTTCTGTCATCTGTCATCTGTCATTTGTCATCTGTCATCTGTCATCTGTCATCTGTCATCTGTCATCTGTCATCTGTCATCTGTCATCTGTCATCTGTCATCTGTCATCTGTCATCTGTCATCTGTCATCTGTCATCTGTCATCTGTCATCTGTCATGTGTCATCTGTCATCTATCATCTGTCATCTGTCATCTGTCATCTGTCATCTGTCATCTGTCATCTGTCATCTGTCATCTGTCATCTGTCATCTGTCATCTGTCATTTGTCATCTGTCATCTGTCATCTGTCATCTACCACCTGTCATCTGTCATCTGTCATCTGTCATCTGTCATCTGTCATCTGTCATCTGTCGTCTGTCATCTGTCATCTGTCATCTGTCATCTGTCATCTGTCATCTGTCATCTGTCATCTGTCATCTGTCATCTGTCATCTGTCATTTGTCATCTGTCATCTGTCATCTGTCATCTACCACCTGTCATCTGTCATCTGTCATCTGTCATCTGTCATCTGTCATCTGTCATCTGTCATCTGTCGTCTGTCATCTGTTATCTGTCATCTGTCATCAGTCATCTGCCATGTGTCATCTGTCATCTGTCATCTGTCATCTGTCATCTGTCATCTGTCATCTGTCATGTGTCATCTGTCATCTATCATCTGTCATCTGTCATCTGTCATCTGTCATCTGTCATCTGTCATCTGTCATCTGTCATCTGTCATCTGTCATCTGTCATCTGTCATTTGTCATCTGTCATCTGTCATCTGTCATCTACCACCTGTCATCTGTCATCTGTCATCTGTCATCTGTCATCTGTCATCTGTCATCTGTCATCTGTCATCTGTCATCTGTCAACTGTCATGTTGTCATCTGTCATCTGCCATGTGTCATCTGCCATCTGTCATCAGACATCTGTCATCTGTCATCTGTCATCTGTCATCTGTCTTCTGTCATCTGTCATCTGTCATCTGTCATCTGTCATCTGTCATCTGTCATCTGTCATCTGTCATCTGTCATTTATTATCTGTCATCTGTCATCTGTCATCTGTCAACTGTCATCTGTCTTCTGTCATCTGTCATCTGTCATTTGTCATCTGTCATCTGTCATCTGTCATCTGTCATCTGTCATCTGTCATCTGTCATCTGTCATCTGTCATCTGTCATCTGTCATCTGTCATCTGTCATCTGTCATCTGTCATCTGTCATCTGTCATCTGTCATCTGTCATCTGTCATCTGTCATCTGTCATCTGTCATCTGTCATCTGTCATCTGTCATCTGTCATCCGTCATCTGTCATCTGTTATCTGTCATCTGTCATCTGTCATCTGTCATCTGTCATCTATCATCTGTCATCTGTCATCTGTCATCTGTCATGTGTCATCTGTCATCTATCATCTGTCATCTGTCATCTGTCATCTGTCATCTGTCATCTGTCATCTGTCATCTGTCATCTGTCATCTGTCATCTGTCATCTGTCATTTGTCATCTGTCATCTGTCATCTGTCATCTACCACCTGTCATCTGTCATCTGTCATCTGTCATCTGTCATCTGTCATCTGTCATCTGTCATCTGTCGTCTGTCATCTGTTATCTGTCATCTGTCATCAGTCATCTGCCATGTGTCTTTTGTCATCTGTCATCTGTCATCTGTCAACTATCCTCTGTCATTTGTCATCTGTCATCTGTCGTCTGTCATCTGTCATCTGTCATCTATCATCTGTCATCTACCATCCGTCTTCAGTCATCTGTCATATGTCATCTGTCATCTGTTATCTGTCATCTGTCATCTGTCATCTGTCATCTGTTATCTGTCATCTGTCATCTGTCATCTGTCATCTGTCATCTGTCATCTGTCATCTGTCATCTATCATCTGTCGTCTGTCATCTGTTATCTGTCATCTGTCATCAGTCATCTGCCATGTGTCTTTTGTCATCTGTCATCTGTCATCTGTCAACTATCCTCTGTCATTTGTCATCTGTCATCTGTCATCTGTCATCTGTCATCTGTCATCTGTCATCTGTCATCTCTCATCTGTCATCTGTCATCTGTCATCTGTCATCTGTCATCTGTCATCTGTCATCTGTCATCTGTCATCTGTCATCTGTCATCTGTCATCTGTCATCTGTCATCTGTCATCTGTCATCTGTCATCTGTCATCTGTCATCTGTCTTCTGTCATCTGTCATCTGTCATCTGTCATCTGTCATCTGTCATCTGTCATCTGTCATCTGTCATCTGTCATCTGTCATCTGTCATCTGTCATCTGTCGTCTGTCATCTGTTATCTGTCATCTGTCATCTGTCATCTGTCATCTGTCATCCGTCATCTGTCATCTGTTATCTGTCATCTGTCATCTGTCAGCTGTCATCTGTCATCTGTCATCTATCATCTGTCATCTGTCATCTGTCATCTGTCATCTGTCATCTGTCATCTGTCATCTATCATCTGTCATCTGTCATCTGTCATCTGTCGTCTGTCATCTGTCATCTGTCATCTGTCATCTGTCATCTGTCATCTGTCATCTGTCATCTGTCATCTGTCATCTGTTATCTGTCATCTGTCATCTGTTATCTGTCATCTGTCATCTGTCATCTGTCATCTGTCATCTGTCATCTGTCATCTGTCATCTGTCATCTGTCATCTGTCATCTGTCATCTGTCATCTGTCACCTGTCATCTGTCATCTGTCATCTATCATCTGTCATCTGTCATCTGTCATCTGTCATCTGTCATCTGTCATCTGTCATCTGTCATCTGTCATCTGTCATCCGTCATCTGTCATCAGTCATCTCTCATATGCCATGTGTCATGTGTCATCTGTCATCTGTCATCTGTCATCTGTCATCTGTCATCTGTCATCTGTCATCTGTCATCTGTCATCTGTCATCTGTCATCTGTCATCTGTCATCTGTCATCTGTCATCTGTCATCTGTCATCTGTCAACTGTCATATTGTCATCTGTCATCTGCCATGTGTCATCTGTCATCTGTCATCTGTCATCTGTCATCTGTCATCTGTCATCTGTCATCTGTCATCTGTCATCTGTCATCTGTCATCTGTCAACTGTCATATTGTCATCTGTCATCTGCCATGTGTCATCTGTCATCTGTCATCTGTCATCTGTCATTTGTCATCTAACACCTGTCATCTGTCATCTGTCATCTGTCATCCGTCATCTGTCATCTGTCATCTGTCATCTGTCATCTGTCATCTGTCATCTGTCATCTGTCATCTGTCATCTGTCATCTGTCATCTGTCATCTGTCATCTGTCATCTGTCATCTATCATCTGTCATCTGTCATCTGTCATCTGTCATCTGTCATATGTCATCTGCCATGTATCATGTTTAATCTGCCATCTGTCACCTGTCATCTGTCATCTGCCATCTGTCATCTGTCATCTTTCATCTGTCATCTGTCATCTGTCATCTGCCATGTATCATGTTTAATCTGCCATCTGTCACCTGTCGTCTGTCATCTGCCATCTGTCATCTGTCATCTGTCATCTGTCATCTGTCATCTGTCATCTGTCATCTGTCATCTGTCATCTGTCATCTGTCATCTCTCATCTGTCATCTGTCTTCTGTCATCTGTCATCTGTCATCTGTCATCTGTCATCTGTCTTCTGTCATCTGTCATCTGTCATCTGTCATCTGTCATCTGTCATCTGTCATCTGTCATCTGTCATCTGTCATCTGTCATCTGTCATCTCTCATCTGTCATCTGTCATCTGCCATCTGTCATCTGTCATCTGTCATCTGTCATCTGTCACCTGTCATCTGTCATCTGTCATCTGTCATCTGTCATCTGTCATCTGTCATCTGTCATCTGTCATCTGTCATCTGTCATCTGTCATCTGTCATCTGTCATCTGTCATCTGTCATCTCTCATCTGTCATCTGTCATCTGTCATCTGTCATCTGTCATATGTCATCTGCCATGTATCATGTTTAATCTGCCATCTGTCACCTGTCATCTGTCATCTGCCATCTGTCATCTGTCATCTGTCATCTGTCATCTGTCATCTGTCATCTGTCATCTGTCATCTGTCATCTGTCATCTGTCATCTGTCATCTGTCATCTGTCATCTGTCATCTGTCATCTGTCATCTGTCATCTCTCATCTGTCATCTGTCATCTGTCATCTGTCATCTGTCATCTGTCATCTGTCATCTGTCATCTGTCATCTGTCATTTGTCATCTGTCATCTGTCATCTGTCATCTGTCTTCTGTCATCTGTCATCTGTCATCTGTCATCTGTCATCTGTCATCTGTCTTCTGTCATCTGTCATCTGTCATCTGTCATCTGTCATCTGTCATCTCTCATCTGTCATCTGTCATCTGCCATCTGTCATCTGTCATCTGTCATCTGTCATCTGTCATCTGTCATCTGTCATCTGTCATCTGTCATCTGTCATCTGTCATCTGTCATCTGTCATCTGTCATCTGCCATCTGTCATCTGTCATCTGTCATCTGTCATCTGTCATCTGTCATCTGTCATCTGTCATCTGTCATCTGTCATCTGTCATCTGTCATCTGTCATCTGTCATCTGTCATCTGTCATCTGTCATCTGTCATCTGTCATCTGTCATCTGTCAACTGTCATCTGTCTTCTGTCATCTGTCATCTGTCATCTGTCGTCGGTCATCTGTCATCTGTCATCTGTCATCTGTCATCTGTCATCTGTCATCTGTCATCTGTCATCTGTCATCTGACATCTGTCATCTGTCATCTGTCATCTGTCATCTGTCATCTGTCATCTGTCATCTGTCATCTGTCATCTGTCATCTGTCATCTGTCATCTGTCATCTGTCATCTGTCATCTGTCATCTGTCATCTGTCATCTGTCATCTGTCATCTGTCATCTGTCATCTGTCATCTGTCATCTGTTATCTGACATCTGTCATCTGTCATCTGTCATCTGTCATCTGTCATCTGTCATCTGTCATCTGTCATCTGTCATCTGTCATCTGTCATCTGTCATCTGTCATCTGTCATCTGTCATCTGTCATTTATTATCTGTCATCTGTCATCTGTCATCTGTCATCTGTCATCTGTCATCTGTCATCTGTCATCTGTCATCTGTCATCTGTCATCTGTCATCTGTCATCTGCCATCTGTCATCTGTCATCTGTCATCTGTCATCTGTCATCTGTCATCTGTCATCTTTCATCTGTCATCTGTCAACTGTCATCTGTCTTCTGTCATCTGTCATCTGTCATCTGTCATCTGTCATCTGTCATCTGTCATCTGTCATCTGTCATCTGTCATCTGTCATCTGTCATCTGTCATCTGTCATCTGTCATCTGTCATCTGTCATCTGTCATCTGTCATCTGTCATCTGTCATCTGTCATCTGTCATCTGTCATCTCTCATCTGTCATCTGTCATCTGTCATCTGTCATCTGTCATCTGTCATCTGTCATCTGTCATCTGTCATCTGTCATCTGTCATCTGTCATCTGTCATCTGTCATCTGTCATCTGTCATCTGTCATCTGTCATCTGTCATCTGTCATCTGTCATCTGTCATCTGTCATCTGTCATCTGTCATCTGTCATCTGTCATCTGTCATCTGTCATCTGTCATCTGTCATCTGTCATCTGTCATCTGTCATCTGTCATCTGTCATCTGTCATCTGTCATCTGTCATCTGACATCTGTCATCTGTCATCTGTCATCTGTCATCTGTCATCTGTCATCTGTCATCTGTCATCTGTCATCTGTCATCTGTCATCTGTCATCTGTCATCTGTCATCTCTCATCTGTCATCTGTCATCTGTCATCTGTCATCTGTCATCTGTCATCTGTCATCTGTCATCTGTCATCTGTCATCTGTCATCTGTCATCCGTCATCTGTCATCAGTCATCTATCATATGCCATGTGTCATGTGTCATCTGTCATCTGTCATCTGTCATCTGTCATCTGTCATCTGTCATCTGTCATCTGTCATCTGTCAACTGTCATGTTGTCATCTGTCATCTGCCATGTGTCATCTGTCATCTGTCATCAGACATCTGTCATCTGTCATCTGTCATCTGTCATCTGTCTTCTGTCATCTGTCATCTGTCATCTGTCATCTGTCATCTGTCATCTGTCATCTGTCATCTGTCATCTGTCATTTATTATCTGTCATCTGTCATCTGTCATCTGTCAACTGTCATCTGTCTTCTGTCATCTGTCATCTGTCATCTGTCATCTGTCATCTGTCATCTGTCATCTGTCATCTGTCATCTGTCATCTGTCATCTGTCATCTGTCATCTGTCATCTGTCATCTGTCATCTGTCATCTGTCATCTGTCATCTGTCATCTGTCATCTGTCATCTGTCATCTGTCATCTGTCATCTGTCATCTGTCATCTGTCATCTGTCATCTGTCATCTGTCATCTGTCATCTGTCATCTGTCATCTGTCATCTGTCATCTGTCATCTGTCATCTGTCATCTGTCATCTGTCATCTGTCATCTGTCATCTGTCATCTGTCATCTGTCATCTGTCATCTCTCATCTGTCATCTGTCATCAGTCATCTCTCATATGCCATGTGCCATGTGTCATCTGTCATCTGTCATCTGTCATCTGTCATCTGTCATCTGTCATCTGTCATCTGTCATCTGTCAACTGTCATATTGTCATCTGTCATCTGCCATGTGTCATCTCTCATCTGTCATCAGACATCTGTCATCTGTCATCTGTCTTCTGTCATATGTCATATGTCATCTGTCATCTGTCATCTGTCATCTGTCATCTGTCATCTGTCATCTGTCATCTGTCATCTGTCATCTGTCATCTGTCATCTGTCATCTGTCATCTGTCATCTGTCATCTCTCATCTGTCATCTGTCATCTGTCATCTGTCATCTGTCATCTGTCATCTGTCATCTGTCATCTGTCATCTGTCATCTGTCATCTGTCATCTGTCATCTGTCATCTGTCATCTGTTATCTGTCATCTGTCATCTGTCATCTGTCATCTGTCATCTGTCATCTGTCATCTGTCATCTGTCATCTGTCATCTGTCATCTGTCATCTGTCATCTGTCATCTGTCATCTGTCATCTGTCATCTGTCATCTGTCATCTGTCATCTGTCATCTGTCATCTGTCATCTGTCATCTGTCATCTGTCATCTGTCATCTGTCATCTGTCATCTGTCATCTGTCATCTGTCATCTGTCATCTGTCATCTGTCATCTGTCATCTGTCATCTGTCATCTGTCATCTGTCATCTGTCATCTGTCATCTGTCATCTGTCATCTGTCATCTGTCATCTGTCATCCGTCATCTGTCATCTGTTATCTGTCATCTGTCATCTGTCATCTGTCATCTGTCATCTATCATCTGTCATCTGTCATCTGTCATCTGTCATGTGTCATCTGTCATCTATCATCTGTCATCTGTCATCTGTCATCTGTCATCTGTCATCTGTCATCTGTCATCTGTCATCTGTCATCTGTCATCTGTCATTTGTTATCTGTCATCTGTCATCTGTCATCTACCACCTGTCATCTGTCATCTGTCATCTGTCATCTGTCATCTGTCATCTGTCATCTGTCATCTGTCATCTGTCATCTGTCGTCTGTCATCTGTTATCTGTCATCTGTCATCTGTCATCTGCCATGTGTCTTTTGTCATCTGTCATCTGTCAACTATCCTCTGTCATTTGTCATCTGTCATCTGTCGTCTGTCATCTGTCATCTGTCATCTATCATCTGTCATCTACCATCCGTCTTCAGTCATCTGTCATCTGTCATCTGTCATCTGTTATCTGTCATCTGTCATCTGTCATCTGTCATCTGTTATCTGTCATCTGTCATCTGTCATCTGTCATCTGTCATCTGTCATCTGTCATCTGTCATCTGTCATCTGTCATCTATCATCTGTCGTCTGTCATCTGTTATCTGTCATCTGTCATCAGTCATCTGCCATGTGTCTTTTGTCATCTGTCATCTGTCATCTGTCAACTATCCTCTGTCATTTGTCATCTGTCATCTGTCATCTGTCATCTGTCATCTGTCATCTGTCATCTGTCATCTCTCATCTGTCATCTGTCATCTGTCATCTGTCATCTGTCATCTGTCATCTGTCATCTGTCATCTGTCATCTGTCATCTGTCATCTGTCATCTGTCATCTGTCATCTGTCATCTGTCATCTGTCATCTGTCATCTGTCATCTGTCATCTGTCATCTGTCATCTGTCTTCTGTCATCTGTCATCTGTCATCTGTCATCTGTCATCTGTCATCTGTCATCTGTCATCTGTCATCTGTCATCTGTCATCTGTCATCTGTCATCTGTCGTCTGTCATCTGTTATCTGTCATCTGTCATCTGTCATCTGTCATCTGTCATCCGTCATCTGTCATCTGTTATCTGTCATCTGTCATCTGTCAGCTGTCATCTGTCATCTGTCATCTATCATCTGTCATCTGTCATCTGTCATCTGTCATCTGTCATCTGTCATCTATCATCTGTCATCTGTCATCTGTCATCTGTCATCTGTCATCTGTCATCTGTCATCTGTCATCTGTCATCTGTCATCTGTCATCTGTCATCTGTCATCTGTCATCTGTCATCTGTTATCTGTCATCTGTCATCTGTTATCTGTCATCTGTCATCTGTCATCTGTCATCTGTCATCTGTCATCTGTCATCTGTCATCTGTCATCTGTCATCTGTCATCTGTCATCTGTCATCTGTCACCTGTCATCTGTCATCTGTCATCTATCATCTGTCATCTGTCATCTGTCATCTGTCATCTGTCATCTGTCATCTGTCATCTGTCATCTGTCATCCGTCATCTGTCATCAGTCATCTCTCATATGCCATGTGTCATGTGTCATCTGTCATCTGTCATCTGTCATCTGTCATCTGTCATCTGTCATCTGTCATCTGTCATCTGTCATCTGTCATCTGTCATCTGTCATCTGTCATCTGTCATCTGTCATCTGTCATCTGTCATCTGTCATCTGTCAACTGTCATATTGTCATCTGTCATCTGCCATGTGTCATCTGTCATCTGTCATCAGACATCTGTCATCTGTCATCTGTCATCTGTCATCTGTCATCTGTCATCTGTCATCTGTCATCTGTCATCTGTCTTCTGTCATATGTCATCTGTCATCTGTCATCTGTCATCTGTCATCTGTCATCTGTCATCTGTCATCTGTCATCTGTCATCTGTCATCTGTCATCTGTCATCTGTCATCTGTCATCTGTCATCTGTCATCTGTCATCTCTCATCTGTCATCTGCCATCTGTCATCTGTCATCTGTCATCTGTCATCTGTCATCTGTCATCTGTCATCTGTCATCTGTCATCTGTCATCTGTCATCTGTCATCTGTCATCTGTCATCTGTCATCTGTCATCTGTCATCTGTCATCTGTCATCTGTCATCTGTCATCTGTCATCTGTCATCTGTCATCTGTCATCTGTCATCTGTCATCTGTCATCTGTCATCTGTCATCTGTCATCTGTCATCTGTCATCTGTCATCTGTCATCTGTCATCTGTCATCTGTCATCTGTCATCTGTCATCTGTCATCTGTCATCTGTCATCTGTCATCCGTCATCTGTCATCTGTTATCTGTCATCTGTCATCTGTCATCTGTCATCTGTCATCTGTCATCTGTCATCTATCATCTGTCATCTGTCATCTGTCATCTGTCATCTGTCATCTGTCATCTATCATCTGTCATCTGTCATCTGTCATCTGTCATCTGTCATCTGTCATCTGTCATCTGTCATCTGTCATCTGTCATCTGTCATCTGTCATCTGTCATCTGTCATCTGTCATCTGTCATCTGTCATCTATCACCTGTCATCTGTCATCTGTCATCTGTCATCTGTCATCTGTCATCTGTCATCTGTCATCTGTCGTCTGTCGTCTGTTATCTGTCATCTGTCATCAGTCATCTGCCATGTGTCTTTTGTCATCTGTCATCTGTCATCTGTCATCTGTCAACTATCCTCTGTCATTTGTCATCTGTCATCTGTCGTCTGTCATCTGTCATCTGTCATCTATCATCTGTCATCTATCATCCGTCTTCAGTCATCTGTCATCTGTCATTTGTCATCTGTTATCTGTCATCTGTCATCTGTCATCTGTCATCTGTTATCTGTCATCTGTCATCTGTCATCTGTCATCTGTCATCTGTCATCTGTCATCTGTCGTCTGTCATCTGTTATCTGTCATCTGTCATCAGTCATCTGCCATGTGTCTTTTGTCATCTGTCATCTGTCATCTGTCAACTATCCTCTGTCATTTGTCATCTGTCATCTGTCGTCTGTCATCTGTCATCTATCATCCGTCTTCAGTCATCTGTCATCTGTCAACTATCCTCTGTCATTTGTCATCTGTCATCTGTCGTCTGTCATCTGTCATCTGTCATCTATCATCTGTCATCTATCATCCGCCTTCAGTCATCTGTCATCTGTCATTTGTCATCTGTTATCTGTCATCTGTCATCTGTCATCTGTTATCTGTCATCTGTCATCTGTCATCTGTCATCTGTCATCTGTCATCTGTCATCTGTCATCTGTCATCTGTCATCTGTCATCTGTCATCTGTCATCTGTCATCTGTCATCTATCATCTGTCATCTGTCATCTGTCATCTGTCATCTGTCATCTGTCATCTGTCATCTGTCATCTGTCATCTGTCATCTGTCATCTGTTATCTGTCATCTGTCATCTGTCATCTGTCATCTGTCATCTGTCATCTATCATATGTCATCTGTCATCTGTCATCTGTCATCTGTCATCTGTCATCTGTCATCTGTCATCTGTCATCTGTCATCTGTCATCTGTCATCTGTCATCTGTCATCTGTCATCTGTCATCTGTCATCTGTCATCTATCATCTATCATCTGTCATCTGTCATCTGTCATCTGTCATCTGTCATCTGTCATCTGTCATCTGTCATCTGTCATCTGTCATCTGTCATCTGTCATCTGTCATCTGTCATCTGTCTTCTGTCATATGTCATCTGTCATCTGTCATCTGTCATCTGTTATCTGTCATCTGTCATCCGTCATCTGTCATCAGTCATCTGTCATCTGCCATGTGTCATGTGTCATGTGTCATCTGTCATCTGTCATCTGTCATCTGTCATCTGTCATCTGTCACCTGTCATATGTCATCTGCCATGTGTCATGTTTAATCTGCCATCTATCATCTGTCATTTGTCATCTAACACCTGTCATCTGTCATCTGTCATCTGTCATCCGTCATCTGTCATCTGTCATCTGTCATCTGTCATCTGTCATCTGTCATCTGTCATCTGTCATCTGTCATCTGTCATCTGTCATCTGTCATCTGTCATCTGTCATCTGTCATCTGTCATCTGTCATCTATCATCTGTCATCTGTCATCTGTCATCTGTCATCTGTCATATGTCATCTGCCATGTATCATGTTTAATCTGCCATCTGTCACCTGTCATCTGTCATCTGCCATCTGTCATCTGTCATCTTTCATCTGTCATCTGTCATCTGTCATCTGCCATGTATCATGTTTAATCTGCCATCTGTCACCTGTCATCTGTCATCTGCCATCTGTCATCTGTCATCTGTCATCTGTCATCTGTCATCTGTCATCTGTCATCTGTCATCTGTCATCTGTCATCTGTCATCTGTCATCTGTCATCTGTCATCTGTCATCTGTCATCTGTCATCTGTCATCTGTCATCTGTCATCTCTCATCTTTCATCTGTCTTCTGTCATCTGTCATCTGTCATCTGTCATCTGTCATCTGTCTTCTGTCATCTGTCATCTGTCATCTGTCATCTGTCATCTGTCATCTGTCATCTGTCATCTGTCATCTGTCATCTGTCATCTGTCATCTGTCATCTGTCATCTGTCATCTGTCATCTGTCATCTGTCATCTGTCATCTCTCATCTGTCATCTGTCATCTGCCATCTGTCATCTGTCATCTGTCATCTGTCATCTGTCATCTGTCATCTGTCATCTGTCATCTGTCATCTGTCATCTGTCATCTGTCATCTGTCATCTGTCATCTGTCATCTGTCATCTGTCATCTGTCATCTGTCATCTGTCATCTCTCATCTGTCATCTGTCATCTGTCATCTGTCATCTGTCATATGTCATCTGCCATGTATCATGTTTAATCTGCCATCTGTCACCTGTCATCTGCCATCTGTCATCTGTCATCTGTCATCTGTCATCTGTCATCTGTCATCTGTCATCTGTCATCTGTCATCTGTCATCTGTCATCTGTCATCTGTCATCTGTCATCTGTCATCTGTCATCTGTCATCTGTCATCTGTCATCTCTCATCTGTCATCTGTCATCTGTCATCTGTCATCTGTCATCTGTCATCTGTCATCTGTCATCTGTCATCTGTCATTTGTCATCTGTCATCTGTCATCTGTCATCTGTCTTCTGTCATCTGTCATCTGTCATCTGTCATCTGTCATCTGTCATCTGTCTTCTGTCATCTGTCATCTGTCATCTGTCATCTGTCATCTGTCATCTGTCATCTGTCATCTGTCATCTGTCATCTGTCATCTGTCATCTGTCATCTGTCATCTGTCATCTGTCATCTGTCATCTGTCATCTGTCATCTGTCATCTGTCATCTGTCATCTGTCATCTGTCAACTGTCATCTGTCTTCTGTCATCTGTCATCTGTCATCTGTCGTCGGTCATCTGTCATCTGTCATCTGTCATCTGTCATCTGTCATCTGTCATCTGTCATCTGACATCTGTCATCTGTCATCTGTCATCTGTCATCTGTCATCTGTCATCTGTCATCTGTCATCTGTCATCTGTCATCTGTCATCTGTCATCTGTCATCTGTCATCTGTCATCTGTCATCTGTCATCTGTCATCTGTCATCTGTCATCTGTCATCTGTCATCTGTCATCTGTCATCTGTCATCTGTCATCTGTTATCTGACATCTGTCATCTGTCATCTGTCATCTGTCATCTGTCATCTGTCATCTGTCATCTGTCATCTGTCATCTGTCATCTGTCATCTGTCATCTGTCATCTGTCATCTGTCATTTATTATCTGTCATCTGTCATCTGTCATCTGTCATCTGTCATCTGTCATCTGTCATCTGTCATCTGTCATCTGTCATCTGTCATCTGTCATCTGTCATCTGTCATCTGTCATCTGTCATCTGCCATCTGTCATCTGTCATCTGTCATCTGTCATCTGTCATCTTTCATCTGTCATCTGTCAACTGTCATCTGTCTTCTGTCATCTGTCATCTGTCATCTGTCATCTGTCATCTGTCATCTGTCATCTGTCATCTGTCATCTGTCATCTGTCATCTGTCATCTGTCATCTGTCATCTGTCATCTGTCATCTGTCATCTGTCATCTGTCATCTGTCATCTGTCATCTGTCATCTGTCATCTGTCATCTGTCATCTGTCATCTCTCATCTGTCATCTGTCATCTGTCATCTGTCATCTGTCATCTGTCATCTGTCATCTGTCATCTGTCATCTGTCATCTGTCATCTGTCATCTGTCATCTGTCATCTGTCATCTGTCATCTGTCATCTGTCATCTGTCATCTGTCATCTGTCATCTGTCATCTGTCATCTGTCATCTGTCATCTGTCATCTGTCATCTGTCATCTGTCATCTGTCATCTGTCATCTGTCATCTGTCATCTGTCATCTGTCATCTGTCATCTGTCATCTGACATCTGTCATCTGTCATCTGTCATCTGTCATCTGTCATCTGTCATCTGTCATCTGTCATCTGTCATCTGTCATCTGTCATCTGTCATCTGTCATCTTTCATCTGTCATCTGTCATCTGTCATCTGTCATCTGTCATCTGTCAACTGTCATGTTGTCATCTGTCATCTGCCATGTGTCATCTGTCATCTGTCATCAGACATCTGTCATCTGTCATCTGTCATCTGTCTTCTGTCATATGTCATATGTCATCTGTCAGCTGTCATCTGTCATCTGTCATCTGTCATCTGTCATCTGTCATCTGCCATCTGTCATCTGTCATCTGTCATCTGTCATCTGTCATTTATTATCTGTCATCTGTCATCTGTCATCTGTCATCTGTCAACTGTCATCTGTCTTCTGTCATCTGTCATCTGTCATCTGTTATCTGTCATCTGTCATCTGTCATCTGTCATCTGTCATCTGTCATCTGTCATCTGTCATCTGTCATCTGTCATCTGTCATCTCTCATCTGAAATCTGTCATCTGTCATCTGTCATCTGTCATCTGTCATCTGTCATCTGTCATCTGTCATCTGTCATCTGTCATCCGTCATCTGTCATCAGTCATCTGTCATATGCCATGTGTCATGTGTCATCTGTCATCTGTCATCTGTCATCTGTCATCTGTCATCTGTCATCTGTCATCTGTCATCTGTCATCTGTCATCTGTCAACTGTCATGTTGTCATCTGTCATCTGCCATGTGTCATCTGTCATCTGTCATCAGACATCTGTCATCTGTCATCTGTCATCTGTCATCTGTCTTCTGTCATCTGTCATCTGTCATCTGTCATCTGTCATCTGTCATCTGTCATCTGTCATCTGTCATCTGTCATTTATTATCTGTCATCTGTCATCTGTCAACTGTCATCTGTCTTCTGTCATCTGTCATCTGTCATCTGTCATCTGTCATCTGTCATCTGTCATCTGTCATCTGTCATCTGTCATCTGTCATCTGTCATCTGTCATCTGTCATCTGTCATCTGTCATCTGTCATCTGTCATCTGTCATCTGTCATCTGTCATCTGTCATCTGTCATCTGTCATCTGTCATCTGTCATCTGTCATCTGTCATCTGTCATCTGTCATCTCTCATCTGTCATCTGTCATCTGTCATCTGTCATCTGTCATCTGTCATCTGTCATCTGTCATCTGTCATCTGTCATCTGTCATCTGTCATCCGTCATCTGTCATCAGTCATCTCTCATATGCCATGTGCCATGTGTCATCTGTCATCTGTCATCTGTCATCTGTCATCTGTCATCTGTCATCTGTCATCTGTCATCTGTCAACTGTCATATTGTCATCTGTCATCTGCCATGTGTCATCTCTCATCTGTCATCAGACATCTGTCATCTGTCATCTGTCTTCTGTCATATGTCATATGTCATCTGTCATCTGTCATCTGTCATCTGTCATCTGTCATCTGTCATCTGTCATCTGTCATCTGTCATCTGTCATCTGTCATCTGTCATCTGTCATCTGTCATCTGTCATCTGTCATCTGTCATCTGTCATCTGTCATCTGTCATCTGTCATCTGTCATCTGTCATCTGTCATCTGTCATCTGTCATCTGTCTTCTGTCATGTGTCATCTCTCATCTGTCATCAGACATCTGTCATCTGTCATCTGTCTTCTGTCATATGTCATATGTCATCTGTCATCTGTCATCTGTCATCTGTCATCTGTCATCTGTCATCTGTCATCTGTCATCTGTCATCTGTCATCTGTCATCTGTCATCTGTCATCTGTCATCTGTCATCTGTCATCTGTCATCTGTCATCTGTCATCTGTCATCTGTCATCTGTCATCTGTCATCTGTCATCTGTTATCTGTCATCTGTCATCTGTCATCTGTCATCTGTCATCTGTCATCTGTCATCTGTCATCTGTCATCTGTCATCTGTCATCTGTCATCTGTCATCTGTCATCTGTCATCTGTCATCTGTCATCTGTCATCTGTCATCTGTCATCTGTCATCTGTCATATGTCATCTGTCATCTGTCATCTGTCATCTGTCATCTGTCATCTGTCATCTGTCATCTGTCATCTGTCATCTGTCATCTGTCATCTGTCATCTGTCGTCTGTCATCTGTCATCTGTCATCTGTCATCTGTCATCTGTCATCTGTCATCTGTCATCTGTCATCCGTCATCTGTCATCTGTTATCTGTCATCTGTCATCTGTCATCTGTCATCTGTCATCTGTCATCTATCATCTGTCATCTGTCATCTGTCATCTGTCATCTGTCATCTGTCATCTATCATCTGTCATCTGTCATCTGTCATCTGTCATCTGTCATCTGTCATCTGTCATCTGTCATCTGTCATCTGTCATCTGTCATCTGTCATCTGTCATCTGTCATCTGTCATCTGTCATCTGTCATCTGTCATCTGTCATCTATCACCTGTCATCTGTCATCTGTCATCTGTCATCTGTCATCTGTCATCTGTCATCT
Source organism: Condylostylus longicornis (assembly GCF_029603195.1). Classification (NCBI taxonomy): domain Eukaryota; kingdom Metazoa; phylum Arthropoda; class Insecta; order Diptera; family Dolichopodidae; genus Condylostylus; species Condylostylus longicornis. The sequence goes on along the minus strand of NW_026578021.1, from coordinate 1,635,049 downwards.
GTCATCTGTCGTCTGTCGTCTGTTATCTGTCATCTGTCATCAGTCATCTGCCATGTGTCTTTTGTCATCTGTCATCTGTCATCTGTCATCTGTCAACTATCCTCTGTCATTTGTCATCTGTCATCTGTCGTCTGTCATCTGTCATCTGTCATCTATCATCTGTCATCTATCATCCGCCTTCAGTCATCTGTCATCTGTCATTTGTCATCTGTTATCTGTCATCTGTCATCTGTCATCTGTCATCTGTTATCTGTCATCTGTCATCTGTCATCTGTCATCTGTCATCTGTCATCTGTCATCTGTCGTCTGTCATCTGTTATCTGTCATCTGTCATCAGTCATCTGCCATGTGTCTTTTGTCATCTGTCATCTGTCATCTGTCAACTATCCTCTGTCATTTGTCATCTGTCATCTGTCGTCTGTCATCTGTCATCTATCATCCGTCTTCAGTCATCTGTCATCTGTCATCTGTCATCTGTTATCTGTCATCTGTCATCTGTTATCTGTCATCTGTCATCTGTCATCTGTCATCTGTCATCTGTCATCTGTCATCTGTCATCTGTCATCTGTCATCTGTCATCTGTCATCTGTCATCTGTCATCTGTCATCTCTCATCTATCATCTGTCATCTGTCATCTGTCTTCTGTCATATGTCATATGTCATCTGTCATCTGTCATCTGTCAATTGTCATCTGTCGTCTGTCATCTGTCATCTGTCATCTGTCATCTGTCATCTGTCATCTGTCATCTGTCATCTGTCATCTGTCATCTGTCAACTATCTTCTGTCATTTGTCATCTGTCATCTGTCATCTGTCATCTGTCATCTGTCATCTGTCATCTGTCATCTGTCATCTGTCATCTGTCATCTGTCATCTGTCATCTGTCATCTGTCATCTGTCATCTGTCATCTGTCATCTGTCATCTGTCATCTGTTATCTCTCATCTGTCATCTGTCATCTGTCATCTGTCATCTGTCATCTGTCATCTGTCATCTGTCATCTGTCATCTGTCATCTGTCATCTGTCATCTGTCATCTGTCATCTGTCATCTATCATCTGTCATCTGTCATCTGTCTTCTGTCATATGTCATATGTCATCTGTCATCTGTCATCTGTCAATTGTCATCTGTCGTCTGTCATCTGTCATCTGTCATCTGTCATCTGTCATATGTCATCTGTCATCTGTCATCTGTCATCTGTCATCTGTCATCTGTCAACTATCTTCTGTCATTTGTCATCTGTCATCTGTCATCTGTCATCTGTCATCTGTCATCTGTCATCTGTCATCTGTCATCTGTCATCTGTCATCTGTCATCTGTCATCTGTCATCTGTCATCTGTCATCTGTCATCTGTCATCTGTCATCTGTCGTCTGTCATCTGTTATCTGCCATCTGTCATCAGTCATCTGCCATGTGTCTTTTGTTATCTGTCATCTGTCATCTGTCAACTATCCTCTGTCATTTGTCATCTGTCATCTGTCGTCTGTCATCTGTCATCTATCATCCGTCTTCAGTCATCTGTCATCTGTCATCTGTCATCTGTTATCTGTCATCTGTCATCTGTCATCTGTCATCTGTCATCTGTCATCTGTCAATTGTCATCTGTCGTCTGTCATCTGTCATCTGTCATCTGTCATCTGTCATCTGTCATCTGTCATCTGTCATCTGTCATCTGTCATCTGTCATCTGTCATCTGTCATCTGTCATCTGTCATCTGTCATCTGTCATCTGTCATCTGTCATCTGTCATCTGTCATCTGTCAATTGTCATCTGTCGTCTGTCATCTGTCATCTGTCATCTGTCATCTGTCATCTGTCATCTGTCATCTGTCATCTGTCAATTGTCATCTGTCGTCTGTCATCTGTCATCTGTCATCTGTCATCTGTCATCTGTCATCTGTCATCTGTCGTCTGTCATCTGTTATCTGCCATCTGTCATCAGTCATCTGCCATGTGTCTTTTGTTATCTGTCATCTGTCATCTGTCAACTATCCTCTGTCATTTGTCATCTGTCATCTGTCGTCTGTCATCTGTCATCTATCATCCGTCTTCAGTCATCTGTCATCTGTCATCTGTCATCTGTTATCTGTCATCTGTCATCTGTCATCTGTCATCTGTCATCTGTCATCTGTCAATTGTCATCTGTCGTCTGTCATCTGTCATCTGTCATCTGTCATCTGTCATCTGTCATCTGTCATCTGTCATCTGTCATCTGTCATCTGTCATCTGTCATCTGTCATCTGTCATCTGTCATCTGTCATCTGTCATCTGTCGTCTGTCATCTGTCATCTGTCATCTGTCATCTGTCATCTGTCATCTGTCATCTGTCATCTGTCATCTGTCATCTGTCATCCGTCATCTGTCATCTGTTATCTGTCATCTGTCATCTGTCATCTGTCATCTGTCATCTGTCATCTATCATCTGTCATCTGTCATCTGTCATCTGTCATCTGTCATCTGTCATCTATCATCTGTCATCTGTCATCTGTCATCTGTCATCTGTCATCTGTCATCTGTCATCTGTCATCTGTCATCTGTCATCTGTCATCTGTCATCTGTCATCTGTCATCTGTCATCTGTCATCTGTCATCTATCACCTGTCATCTGTCATCTGTCATCTGTCATCTGTCATCTGTCATCTGTCATCTGTCATCTGTCGTCTGTCGTCTGTTATCTGTCATCTGTCATCAGTCATCTGCCATGTGTCTTTTGTCATCTGTCATCTGTCATCTGTCATCTGTCAACTATCCTCTGTCATTTGTCATCTGTCATTTGTCGTCTGTCATCTGTCATCTGTCATCTATCATCTGTCATCTATCATCCGCCTTCAGTCATCTGTCATCTGTCATTTGTCATCTGTTATCTGTCATCTGTCATCTGTCATCTGTCATCTGTCATCTGTTATCTGTCATCTGTCATCTGTCATCTGTCATCTGTCATCTGTCATCTGTCATCTGTCGTCTGTCATCTGTTATCTGTCATCTGTCATCAGTCATCTGCCATGTGTCTTTTGTCATCTGTCATCTGTCATCTGTCAACTATCCTCTGTCATTTGTCATCTGTCATCTGTCGTCTGTCATCTGTCATCTATCATCCGTCTTCAGTCATCTGTCATCTGTCATCTGTCATCTGTTATCTGTCATCTGTCATCTGTTATCTGTCATCTGTCATCTGTCATCTGTCATCTGTCATCTGTCATCTGTCATCTGTCATCTGTCATCTGTCATCTGTCATCTGTCATCTGTCATCTGTCATCTCTCATCTATCATCTGTCATCTGTCATCTGTCTTCTGTCATATGTCATATGTCATCTGTCATCTGTCATCTGTCAATTGTCATCTGTCGTCTGTCATCTGTCATCTGTCATCTGTCATCTGTCATCTGTCATCTGTCATCTGTCATCTGTCATCTGTCATCTGTCATCTGTCAACTATCTTCTGTCATTTGTCATCTGTCATCTGTCATCTGTCATCTGTCATCTGTCATCTGTCATCTGTCATCTGTCATCTGTCATCTGTCATCTGTCATCTGTCATCTGTCATCTGTCATCTGTCATCTGTCATCTGTCATCTGTCATCTGTCATCTGTTATCTCTCATCTGTCATCTGTCATCTGTCATCTGTCATCTGTCATCTGTCATCTGTCATCTGTCATCTGTCATCTGTCATCTGTCATCTGTCATCTGTCATCTGTCATCTGTCATCTATCATCTGTCATCTGTCATCTGTCTTCTGTCATATGTCATATGTCATCTGTCATCTGTCATCTGTCAATTGTCATCTGTCGTCTGTCATCTGTCATCTGTCATCTGTCATCTGTCATATGTCATCTGTCATCTGTCATCTGTCATCTGTCATCTGTCATCTGTCAACTATCTTCTGTCATTTGTCATCTGTCATCTGTCATCTGTCATCTGTCATCTGTCATCTGTCATCTGTCATCTGTCATCTGTCATCTGTCATCTGTCATCTGTCATCTGTCATCTGTCATCTGTCATCTGTCATCTGTCATCTGTCATCTGTCATCTGTCATCTGTCGTCTGTCATCTGTTATCTGCCATCTGTCATCAGTCATCTGCCATGTGTCTTTTGTTATCTGTCATCTGTCATCTGTCAACTATCCTCTGTCATTTGTCATCTGTCATCTGTCGTCTGTCATCTGTCATCTATCATCCGTCTTCAGTCATCTGTCATCTGTCATCTGTCATCTGTTATCTGTCATCTGTCATCTGTCATCTGTCATCTGTCATCTGTCATCTGTCAATTGTCATCTGTCGTCTGTCATCTGTCATCTGTCATCTGTCATCTGTCATCTGTCATCTGTCATCTGTCATCTGTCATCTGTCATCTGTCATCTGTCATCTGTCATCTGTCATCTGTCATCTGTCATCTGTCATCTGTCATCTGTCATCTGTCATCTGTCAATTGTCATCTGTCGTCTGTCATCTGTCATCTGTCATCTGTCATCTGTCATCTGTCATCTGTCATCTGTCATCTGTCATCTGTCATCTGTCATCTGTCATCTGTTATCTGTCATCTGTCGTCTGTCATCTGTCATCTGTCATCTGTCATCTGTCAATTGTCATCTGTCGTCTGTCATCTGTCATCTGTCACCTGTCATCTGTCATCTGTCATCTGTCATCTGTCATCTGTCATCTGTCATCTGTCATCTGTCATCTGTCATCTGTCATCTGTCATCTGTCATCTGTCATCTGTCATCTGTCATCTGTCATCTGTCATCTGTCATCTGTCATCTGTCATCTGTCATCTGTCATCTGTCATCTGTCATCTGTCAATTGTCATCTGTCGTCTGTCATCTGTCATCTGTCATCTGTCATCTGTCATCTGTCATCTGTCATCAGTCATCTGCCATGTGTCTTTTGTCATCTGTCATCTGTCATCTGTCAACTATCCTCTGTCATTTGTCATCTGTCATCTGTCATCTGTCATCTGTCATCTGTCATCTGTCATCTGTCATCTGTCATCTGTCATCTGTCATCTGTCATCTGTCATCTGTCATCTGTCATCTGTCTTCTGTCAATTGTCATCTGTCGTCTGTCATCTGTCATCTGTCATCTGTCATCTGTCATCTGTCATCTGTCATCTGTCGTCTGTCATCTGTTATCTGTCATCTGTCATCAGTCATCTGCCATGTGTCTTTTGTCATCTGTCATCTGTCATCTGTCAACTATCCTCTCTCATTTGTCATCTGTCATCTGTCGTCTGTCATCTGTCATCTATCATCCGTCTTCAGTCATCTGTCATCTGTCATCTGTCATCTGTCATCTGTTATCTGTCATCTGTCATCTGTCATCTGTCATCTGTCATCTGTCATCTGTCATCTGTCATCTGTCATCTGTCATCTGTCATCTGTCAATTGTCATCTGTTGTCTGTCATCTGTCATCTGCCATCTGTCATCTGTCATCTGTCATCTATCACCTGTCATCTGTCATCTGTCATCTGTCATCTGTCATCTGTCATCTGTCATCTGTCATCTGTCGTTTGTCATCTGTTATCTGTCATCTGTCATCAGTCATCTGCCATGTGTCTTTTGTCATCTGTCATCTGTCATCTGTCAACTATCCTCTGTCATTTGTCATCTGTCATCTGTCGTCTGTCAACTGTCATCTATCATCCGTCTTCAGTCATCTGTCATCTGTCATCTGTCATCTGTCATCTGTCATCTGTCATCTGTTATCTGTCATCTGTCATCTGTCATCTGTCATCTGTCATCTGTCATCTGTCATCTGTCATCTGTCATCTGTCATCTGTCATCCGTCATCTGTCATCTGTTATCTGTCATCTGTCATCTGTCATCTGTCATCTGTCATCTATCATCTGTCATCTGTCATCTGTCATCTGTCATCTGTCATCTGTCATCTATCATCTGTCATCTGTCATCTGTCATCTGTCATCATCTGTCATCTGTCATCTGTCATCTATCACCTGTCATCTGTCATCTGTCATCTGTCATCTGTCATCTGTCATCTGTCATCTGTCGTCTGTCGTCTGTTATCTGTCATCTGTCATCAGTCATCTGCCATGTGTCTTTTGTCATCTGTCATCTGTCATCTGTCATCTGTCAACTATCCTCTGTCATTTGTCATCTGTCATCTGTCGTCTGTCATCTGTCATCTGTCATCTATCATCTGTCATCTATCATCCGTCTTCAGTCATCTGTCATCTGTCATCTGTCATCTGTCATCTGTCATCTGTCATCTGTCATCTGTTATCTGTCATCTGTCATCTGTCATCTGTCATCTGTCATCTGTCATCTGTCATCTGTCATCTGTCGTCTGTCGTCTGTCGTCTGTCTGTCGTCATCCGTCTTCAGTCATCTGTCATCTGTCATCTGTCATCTGTTATCTGTCATCTGTCATCTGTTATCTGTCATCTGTCATCTGTCATCTGTCATCTGTCATCTGTCATCTGTCATCTGTCATCTGTCATCTGTCATCTGTCATCTGTCATCTGTCATCTGTCATCTGTCATCTGTCATCTGTCATCTATCATCTGTCATCTGTCATCTGTCTTCTGTCATCTGTCAACTATCTTCTGTCATTTGTCATCTGTCATCTGTCATCTGTCATCTGTCATCTGTCATCTGTCGTCTGTCGTCTGTCGTCTGTCTGTCGTCATCCGTCTTCAGTCATCTGTCATCTGTCATCTGTCATCTGTTATCTGTCTTCAGTCATCTGTCATCTGTCATCTGTCATCTGTTATCTGTCATCTGTCATCTGTCATCTGTCATCTGTCATCTGTCATCTATCATCTGTCATCTGTCATCTGTCTTCTGTCATCTGTCAACTATCTTCTGTCATTTGTCATCTGTCATCTGTCATCTGTTATCTGTCATCTGTCATCTGTCATCTGTCATCTGTTATCTGTCATCTGTCATCTGTCATCTGTCATCTGTCATCTGTCATCTGTCATCTGTCATCTGTCATCTGTCGTCTGTCGTCTGTCGTCTGTCTGTCGTCATCCGTCTTCAGTCATCTGTCATCTGTCATCTGTCATCTGTTATCTGTCATCTGTCATCTGTTATCTGTCATCTGTCATCTGTCATCTGTCATCTGTCATCTGTCATCTGTCATCTGTCATCTGTCATCTGTCATCTGTCATCTGTCATCTGTCATCTGTCATCCGTCTTCAGTCATCTGTCATCTGTCATCTGTCATCTGTTATCTGTCATCTGTCATCTGTCATCTGTTATCTGTCATCTGCCATCTTTCATCTGTCATCTGTCATCTGTCATCTGTCATCTGTCGTCTGTCGTCTGTCGTCTGTCTGTCGTCATCCGTCTTCAGTCATCTGTCATCTGTCATCTGTCATCTGTTATCTGTCATCTGTAATCTGTTATCTGTCATCTGTCATCTGTCATCTGTCATCTGTCATCTGTCATCTGTCATCTGTCATCTGTCATCTGTCAATTGTCATCTGTCGTCTGTCATCTGTCATCTGTCATCTGTCATCTGTCATCTGTCATCTGTCATCTGTCATCTGTCATCTGTCATCTGTCATCTGTCATCTGTCAACTATCTTCTGTCATTTGTCATCTGTCATCTGTCATCTGTCATCTGTCATCTGTCATCTGTCATCTGTCATCTGTCATCTGTCATCTGTCATCTGTCATCTGTCATCTGTCATCTGTCAATTGTCATCTGTCGTCTGTCATCTGTCATCTGTCATCTGTCATCTGTCATCTGTCATCTGTCATCTGTCATCTGTCGTCTGTCATCTGTTATCTGTCATCTGTCATCAGTCATCTGCCATGTGTCTTTTGTCATCTGTCATCTGTCATCTGTCAACTATCCTCTGTCATTTGTCATCTGTCATCTGTCGTCTGTCATCTGTCATCTATCATCCGTCTTCAGTCATCTGTCATCTGTCATCTGTCATCTGTCATCTGTCATCTGTCATCTGTTATCTGTCATCTGTCATCTGTCATCTGTCATCTGTCATCTGTCATCTGTCATCTGTCATCTGTCAATTGTCATCTGTCGTCTGTCATCTGTCATCTGCCATCTGTCATCTGTCATCTGTCATCTATCACCTGTCATCTGTCATCTGTCATCTGTCATCTGTCATCTGTCATCTGTCGTTTGTCATCTGTTATCTGTCATCTGTCATCAGTCATCTGCCATGTGTCTTTTGTCATCTGTCATCTGTCATCTGTCAACTATCCTCTGTCATTTGTCATCTGTCATCTGTCGTCTGTCAACTGTCATCTATCATCCGTCTTCAGTCATCTGTCATCTGTCATCTGTCATCTGTCATCTGTCATCTGTCATCTGTCATCTGTCATCTGTTATCTGTCATCTGTCATCTGTCATCTGTCATCTGTCATCTGTCATCTGTCATCTGTCATCTGTCATCTGTCATCTGTCATCTGTCATCTGTCATCTGTCATCTGTCATCTGTCATCTGTCATCTGTCATCTGTCATCTGTCATCTGTCGTCTGTCATCTGTTATCTGTCATCTGTCATCAGTCATCTGCCATGTGTCTTTTGTCATCTGTCATCTGTCATCTGTCAACCATCCTCTGTCATTTGTCATCTGTCATTTGTCGTCTGTCATCTGTCATCTATCATCCGTCTTCAGTCATCTGTCATCTGTCTTCTGTCATCTGTCATCTGTTATCTGTCATCTGTCATCTGTCATCTGTCATCTGTCATGTGTCATCTGTCATCTGTCATCTGTCATCTGTCATCTATCATCTGTCATCTGTCATCTGTCTTCTGTCATATGTCATATGTCATCTGTCATCTGTCATCTGTCAATTGTCATTTGTCGTCTGTCATCTGTCATCTATCATCCGTCTTCAGTCATCTGTCATCTGTCTTCTGTCATCTGTCATCTGTTATCTGTCATCTGTCATCTGTCATCTGTCATCTGTCATGTGTCATCTGTCATCTGTCATCTGTCATCTGTCATCTATCATCTGTCATCTGTCATCTGTCTTCTGTCATATGTCATATGTCATCTGTCATCTGTCATCTGTCAATTGTCATCTGTCGTCTGTCATCTGTCATCTGTCATCTGTCATCTGTCATCTGTCATTTGTCATCTGTCATCTGTCGTCTGTCATCTGTCATCTGTCATCCGTCTTCAGTCATCTGTCATCTGTCTTCTGTCATCTGTCATCAGTCATCTGTCATCTGTCATCTGTCATCTGTCATCTGTCATCTGTCATCTGTCATCTGTCATCTGTCATCTGTCATCTGTCATCTGTCATCTGTCATCTGTCATCTGTCATCTGTCATCTGTCATCTGTCATCTGTCATCTGTCATCTGTCATCTGTCATCTGTCATCTGTCATCTGTCATCTGTCATCTGTCATCTGTCATCTGTTATCTGTCATCTGTCGTCTGTCATCTGTCATCTGTCACCTGTCATCTGTCATCTGTCATCTGTCATCTGTCATCTGTCATCTGTCATCTGTCATCTATCATCCGTCTTCAGTCATCTGTCATCTGTCATCTGTCATCTGTCATCTGTCATCTGTCATCTGTCATCCGTCATCTGTCATCTGTCATCTGTCATCTGTCATCTGTCATCTGTCATCTGTCATCTGTCATCTGTCATCTGTCATCTGTCATCTGTCATCTGTCGTCTGTCATCTGTTATCTGTCATCTGTCATCAGTCATCTGCCATGTGTCTTTTGTCATCTGTCATCTGTCATCTGTCAACTATCCTCTGTCATTTGTCATCTGTGATCTGTCGTCTGTCATCTGTCATCTATCATCCGTCTTCAGTCATCTGTCATCTGTCATCTGTCATCTGTCATCTGTCATCTGTCATCTGTCATCTGTCATCTGTCATCTGTCATCTGTCATCTGTCATCAGACATCTGTCATCTGTCATTTGTCATCTGTCATCTGTCTTCTGTCATCTGTCATCTGTCATCTGTCATCTGTCATCTGTCATCTGCCATCTGTCATATGTCATCTGCCATGTGTCATGTTTAATCTGCCATCTGTCATCTGTCATCTGTCATCTGTCATCTGTCGTCTGTCATCTGTCATTTGTCATCTGTCATCTGTCATCTGTCATCTGTCATCTGTCATCTGTCATCTGTCATCTGTCATCTGTCATCTGTCATCTGTCATCTGTCATCTGTCATCTGTCATCTGTCATCTGTCATCTGTCATCTGTCATCTGTCATCTGTCATCTGTCATCTGTCATCTGTCATCTGTCATCTGTCATCTGTCATCTGTCATCTGTCATCTGTCATCTGTCATCTGTCATCTGTCATCTGTCTTCTGTCATATGTCATATGTCATCTGTCATCAGTCATCTGTCATCTGTCATCTGTCATCTGTCATCTGTCATCTGTCATCTGTCATCTGTCATCTGTCATCTGTCATCTGTCATCCGTCATCTGTCATCAGTAATCTGTCATATGCCATGTGTCATGTGTCATCTGTCATCTGTCATCTGTCATCTATCATCTGTCATCTGTCATCTGTCATCAGACATCTGTCATCTGTCATCTGTCATCTGTCTTCTGTCATCTGTCATCTGTAAATTGTCATCTGTCGTCTGTCATCTGTCATCTGTCATCTGTCATCTGTCATCTGTCATCTGTCATCTGTCATCTGTCATCTGTCATCTGTCATCTGTCATCTGTCATCTGTCATCTGTCATCTGTCATCTGTCATCTGTCATCTGTCATCTGTCATCTGTCATCTGTCATCTGTCATCTGTCATCTGTCATCTGTCATCTGTCATCTGTCATCAGACATCTGTCATCTGTCATCTGTCATCTGTCATCTGTCATCTGTCATCTGTCATCTGTCATCTGTCATCTGTCATCTGTCATCTGTCATCTGTCATCTGTCATCTGTCATCAGACATCTGTCATCTGTCATCTGTCATCTGTCATCTGTCTTCTGTCATATGTCATATGTCATCTGTCATCTGTCATCTGTCATCTGTCATCTGTCAATTGTCATCTGTCGTCTGTCATCTGTCAATTGTCATCTGTCGTCTGTCATCTGTCATCTGTCATCTGTCATCTGTCATTTGTCATCTGTCATCTGTCATCTCTCAACTATCCTCTGTCATTTGTCATCTGTCGTCTGTCATCTGTCATCTGTCATCCGTCTTCAGTCATCTGTCATCTGTCTTCTGTCATCTGTCATCTGTCATCTGTCATCAGTCATCTGTCATCTGTCATCTGTCATCTGTCATCTGTCATCTGTCATCTGTCATCTGTCATCTGTCATCTGTCATCTGTCATCTGTCATCTGTCATCTGTCATCTGTCATCTGTCATCTGTCATCTGTCATCTGTCATCTGTCATCTGTCATCTGTCATCTGTCATCTGTCATCTGTCATCTGTCATCTGTCATCTGTCATCTGTCATCTGTCATCTGTCATCTGTCATCTGTCATCTGTCATCTGTCATCTGTCATCTGTCATCTGTCATCTGTCATCTGTCATCTGTCATCTGTCATCTGTCATCTGTCATCTGTCATCGGTCATCTGTCATCTGTCATCTGTCATCTGTCATCCGTCATCTGTCATCAGTAATCTGTCATATGCCATGTGTCATGTGTCATCTGTCATCTGTCATCTGTCATCTGTCATCAGACATCTGTCATCTGTCATCTGTCATCTGTCATCTGTCTTCTGTCATATGTCATATGTCATCTGTCATCTGTCATCTGTCATCTGTCATCTGTCAATTGTCATCTGTCGTCTGTCATCTGTCATCTGTCATCTGTCATCTGTCATCTGTCATCTGTCATCTGTCATCTGTCATCTGGCATCTGTCATCTGTCATCTGTCATCTGTCATCTGTCATCTGTCATCTGTCATCTGTCATCTGTCATCTGTCATATGTCATCTGTCATCTGTCATCTGTCATCTGTCATCTGTCATCTGTCATCTGTCATCAGACATCTGTCATCTGTCATCTGTCATCTGTCATCTGTCTTCTGTCATATGTCATATGTCATCTGTCATCTGTCATCTGTCATCTGTCATCTGTCAATTGTCATCTGTCGTCTGTCATCTGTCATCTGTCATCTGTCATCTGTCATGTGTCATCTGTCATCTGTCATCTGTCATCTGTCATCTGTCATCTGTCATCTGTCATCTGTCATCTGTCATCTGTCATCTGTCATCTGTCATCAGACATCTGTCATCTGTCATCTGTCATCTGTCATCTGTCTTCTGTCATATGTCATATGTCATCTGTCATCTGTCATCTGTCAATTGTCATCTGTCGTCTGTCATCTGTCATCTGTCATCTGTCATCTGTCATCTGTCATCTGTCATCTGCCATCTGTCATCTGTCATATGTCATCTGCCATGTGTCATGTTTAATCTGCCATCTGTCATCTGTCATCTGTCTTCTGTCATATGTCATATGTCATCTGTCATCTGTCATCTGTCATCTGTCAATTGTCATCTGTCGTCTGTCGTCTGTCATCTGTCATTTGTCATCTGTCATCTGTCATCTGTCATCTGTCATCTGTCATCTGTCATCTGTCATCTGTCATCTGTCATCTGTCATCTGTCATCTGTCATCTGTCATCTGTCATCTGTCATCTGTCATCAGACATCTGTCATCTGTCATCTGTCATCTGTCATCTGTCATCTGTCATCTGTCATCTGTCATCAGACATCTGTCATCTGTCATCTGTCATCTGTCATCTGTCTTCTGTCATATGTCATATGTCATCTGTCATCTGTCATCTGTCATCTGTCAATTGTCATCTGTCGTCTGTCATCTGTCAATTGTCATCTGTCGTCTGTCATCTGTCATCTGTCATCTGTCATCTGTCTTCTGTCATCTGTCATCTGTCATCTGTTATCTGTCATCAGTCATCTGTCATCTGTCATCTGTCATCTGTCATCTGTCATCTGTCATCTGTCATCTGTCATCTGTCATCTGTCATCTGTCATCTGTCATCTGTCATCTGTCATCTGTCATCTGTCATCTGTCATCTGTCATCTGTCATCTGTCATCTGTCATCTGTCATCTGTCATCTGTCATCTGTCATCTGTCATCTGTCATCTGTCATCTGTCATCTGTCATCTGTCATCTGTCATCAGACATCTGTCATCTCTCATCTGTCATCTGTCATCTGTCATCTGTCATCTGTCATCTGTCATCTGTCATCTGTCATCTGTCATCTGTCATCTGTCACCTGTCATCTGTCATCTGTCATCATTCATCTGTTATCTGTCATCTGTCTTATGACACCTGTCGTCTATCATCTGTTATCTGTCATCTGTCATTTGTCATCTGTCATCTGTCATCTGTTATCTGTCATCTGTCGTATGTCACCTGTCGTCTATCATCTGTCATCTGTCATGTGTCATCTGTCATCTGTCGTCTGTCATTTGTCATCGGTCATCTGTCATCTGTCATCTGTCATCTGTCATCTGTCATCTGTCATCTGTCATCTGTCATCTGTCATCTGTCATCTGTCATCAGTCATCTGTCATTTGTCATGTGTCATCTGTCATCTGTCATCTGTCATCTGTCATCTGTCATCTGTCATCTGTCATCTGTCATCTGTCATCTGTCATCTGTCATCTGTCATCTGTCATCTGTCATCTGTCATCTGTCATCTGTCATCTGTCATCTGTCATCTGTCATCTGTCATCTGTCATCTGTCATCTGTCATCTGTCATCTGTCATCTGTCATCTGTCATCTGTCAATTGGCATCTCTCGTCTGTCAACTGTCATGTTTTCATCTGTCATCTGCCATGTGTCATCTGTCATCTGTCATCAGACATCTGTCATCTGTCATCTGTCATCTGTCATCTGTCATCTGTCATCTGTCATCTGTCATCTGTCATCTGTCATCTGTCATCTGTCATCTGTCATCTGTCATCTGTCATCTGTCGTATGTCATCTGCCATGTGTCATGTTTAATCTGCCATCTGTCACCTGTCATCTGTCATCTGCCACCTGTCATCTGTCGTCTGTCATCTGTCATCTGTTATCTGTCATCTGTCGTATGTCACCTGTAGGCTATCATCTGTCATCTGTCATCTGTCGTCTGTCATTTGTCATCGGTCATCTGTCATCTGTCATCTGTCATCTGTCATCTGTCATCTGTCATCTGTCATCTGTCATCTGTCATCTGTCATCTGTCATCTGTCATCTGTCATCTGTCATCTGTCATCTGTCATCTGTCATCAGACATCTGTCATCTGTCATCTGTCATCTGTCATCTGTCTTCTGTCATATGTCATATGTCATCTGTCATCTGTCATCTGTCATCTTTCAATTGTCATCTGTCGTCTGTCATCTGTCATCTGTCATCTGTCATCTGTCATCTGTCATCTGTCATCTGTCATCTGTCATCTGTCATCTGTCATCTGTCATCTGTCATCTGTCATCTGTCATCTGTCATCTGTCATCTGTCATCTGTCATCTGTCATCTGTCATCTGTCATCAGACATCTGTCATCTGTCATCTGTCATCTGTCATCTGTCTTCTGTCATATGTCATATGTCATCTGTCATCTGTCATCTGTCAATTGTCATCTGTCGTCTGTCATCTGTCATCTGTCATCTGTCATCTGTCATCTGTCATCTGTCATCTGTCATATATCATCTGCCATGTGTCATGTTTAATCTGCCATCTGTCATCTGTCATCTGTCTTCTGTCATATGTCATATGTCATCTGTCATCTGTCATCTGTCATCTGTCAATTGTCATCTGTCGTCTGTCATCTGTCATTTGTCATCTGTCATCTGTCATCTGTCATCTGTCATCTGTCATCTGTCATCTGTCATCTGTCATCTGTCATCTGTCATCTGTCATCTGTCATCTGTCATCTGTCATCTGTCATCTGTCATCTGTCATCTGTCATCTGTCATCTGTCATCAGACATCTGTCATCTGTCATCTGTCATCTGTCATCTGTCTTCTGTCATATGTCATATGTCATCTGTCATCTGTCATCTGTCATCTGTCATCTGTCATCTGTCATCTGTCATCTGTCATCTGTCATCTGTCATCTGTCATCCGTCATCTGTCATCAGTAATCTGTCATATGCCATGTGTCATGTGTCATCTGTCATCTGTCATCTGTCATCTGTCATCTGTCATCTGTCATCTGTCATCTGTCATCTGTCATCAGACATCTGTCATCTGTCATCTGTCATCTGTCATCTGTCTTCTGTCATATGTCATCTGTCATCTGTCAATTGTCATCTGTCGTCTGTCATCTGTCATCTGTCATCTGTCATCTGTCATCTGTCATCTGTCATCTGTCATCTGTCATCTGTCATCTGTCATCTGTCATCTGTCATCTGTCATCTGTCATCTGTCATCTGTCATCTGTCATCTGTCATCTGTCATCTGTCATCTGTCATCTGTCATCTGTCATCTGTCATCTGTCATCTGTCATCTGTCATCTGTCATCAGACATCTGTCATCTGTCATCTGTCTTCTGTCATATGTCATATGTCATCTGTCATCTGTCATCTGTCATCTGTCATCTGTCAATTGTCATCTGTCGTCTGTCATCTGTCAATTGTCATCTGTCGTCTGTTATCTGTCATCTGTCATATGTCATCTGTCATCTGTCATCTGTCATCTGTCATCTGTCAACTATCCTCTGTCATTTGTCATCTGTCGTCTGTCATCTGTCATCTGTCATCCGTCTTCAGTCATCTGTCATCTGTCTTCTGTCATCTGTCATCTGTCATCAGTCATCTGTCATCTGTCATCTGTCATCTGTCATCTGTCATCTATCATCTGTCATCTGTCATCTGTCATCTGTCATCTGTCATTTGTCATCTGTCATCTGTCATCTGTCATCTGTCATCTGTCATCTGTCATCTGTCATCTGTCATCTGTCATCTGTCATCTGTCATCTGTCATCTGTCATCTGTCATCTGTCATCTGTCATCTGTCATCTGTCATCTGTCATCTGTCATCTGTCATCTGTCATCTGTCATCTGTCATCTGTCATCTGTCATCTGTCATCTGTCATCTGTCATCTGTCATCTGTCATCTGTCATCTGTCATCTGTCATCTGTCATCTGTCATCTGTCATCTGTCATCTGTCATCTGTCATCTGTCATCTGTCATCTGTCATCTGTCATCTGTCATCTGTCATCTGTCATCTGTCATCTGTCATCTGTCATCTGTCATCTGTCATCTGTCATCTGTCATCCCTCATCTGTCATCAGTAATCTGTCATATGCCATGTGTCATGTGTCATCTGTCATCTGTCATCTGTCATCTGTCATCTGTCATCTGTCATCTGTCATCTGTCATCTGTCATCAGACATCTGTCATCTGTCATCTGTCATCTGTCATCTGTCTTCTGTCATATGTCATATGTCATCTGTCATCTGTCATCTGTCATCTGTCAATTGTCATCTGTCATCTGTCATCTGTCATCTGTCATCTGTCATCTGTCATCTGTCATCTGTCATCTGTCATCTGTCATCTGTCATCTGTCATCTGTCATCTGTCATCTGTCATCTGTCATCTGTCATCTGTCATCTGTCATCTGTCATCTGTCATCTGTCATCTGTCATCTGTCATCTGTCATCTGTCATCTGTCATCTGTCTTCTGTCATATGTCATATGTCATCTGTCATCTGTCATCTGTCATCTGTCTTCTGTCATATGTCATATGTCATCTGTCATCTGTCATCTGTCATCTGTCATCTGTCAATTGTCATCTGTCGTCTGTCATCTGTCATCTGTCATCTGTCATCTGTCATCTGTCATCTGTCATCTGTCATCTGTCATCTGTCATCTGTCATCTGTCATCTGTCATCTGTCATCTGTCATCTGTCATCTGTCATCAGACATCTGTCATCTGTCATCTGTCATCTGTCATCTGTCTTCTGTCATAAGTCATATGTCATCTGTCATCTGTCATCTGTCAATTGTCATCTGTCGTCTGTCATCTGTCATCTGTCATCTGTCATCTGTCATCTGTCATCTGTCATCTGTCATCTGCCATCTGTCATATGTCATCTGCCATGTGTCATGTTTAATCTGCCATCTGTCATCTGTCATCTGTCTTCTGTCATATGTCATATGTCATCTGTCATCTGTCATCTGTCATCTGTCATCTGTCAATTGTCATCTGTCGTCTGTCATCTGTCATTTGTCATCTGTCATCTGTCATCTGTCATCTGTCATTTGTCATCTGTCATCTGTCATCTGTCATCTGTCATCTGTCATCTGTCATCTGTCATCTGTCATCTGTCATCTGTCATCTGTCATCTGTCATCTGTCATCTGTCATCTGTCATCTGTCATCTGTCATCTGTCATCTGTCATCTGTCATCTGTCATCTGTCATCTGTCATCTGTCATCTGTCATCTGTCATCTGTCATCTGTCATCTGTCATCTGTCATCTGTCATCTGTCATCTGTCATCTGTCATCAGACATCTGTCATCTGTCATCTGTCATCTGTCATCTGTCTTCTGTCATATGTCATATGTCATCTGTCATCTGTCATCTGTCATCTGTCATCTGTCATCTGTCATCTGTCATCTGTCATCTGCCATCTGTCATCTGTCATCTGTCATCTGTCATCTGTCATCTGTCATCCGTCATCTGTCATCAGTAATCTGTCATATGCAATGTGTCATGTGTCATCTGTCATCTGTCATCTGTCATCTGTCATCTGTCATCTGTCATCTGTCATCTGTCATCTGTCATCAGACATCTGTCATCTGTCATCTGTCATCTGTCACCTGTCATCTGTCATATGTCATCTGTCATCTGTCAATTGTCATCTGTCGTCTGTCATCTGTCATCTGTCATCTGTCATCTGTCATCTGTCATCTGTCATCTGTCATCTGTCATCTGTCATCTGTCATCTGTCATCTGTCATCTGTCATCTGTCATCTGTCATCTGTCATCTGTCATCTGTCATCTGTCATCTGTCATCTGTCATCTGTCATCTGTCATCTGTCATCTGTCATCTGTCATCTGTCATCTGTCATCAGACATCTGTCATCTGTCATCTGTCATCTGTCATCTGTCATCTGTCATCTGTCATCTGTCATCTGTCATCTGTCATCTGTCATCAGACATCTGTCATCTGTCATCTGTCATCTGTCATCTGTCTTCTGTCATATGTCATATGTCATCTGTCATCTGTCATCTGTCATCTGTCATCTGTCAATTGTCATCTGTCGTCTGTCATCTGTCAATTGTCATCTGTCGTCTGTGATCTGTCATCTGTCATCTGTCATCTGTCATCTGTCATCTGTTATCTGTCATCTGTCAACTATCCTCTGTCATTTGTCATCTGTCGTCTGTCATCTGTCATCTGTCATCAGTCATCTGTCATCTGTCATCTGTCATCTGTCATCTGTCATCTGTCATCTGTCATCTGTCATCTGTCATCTGTCATCTGTCATCTGTCATCTGTCATCTGTCATCTGTCATCTGTCATCTGTCATCTGTCATCTGTCATCTGTCATCTGTCATCTGTCATCTGTCATCTGTCATCTGTCATCTGTCATCTGTCATCTGTCATCTGTCATCTGTCATCTGTAATCTGTCATCTGTCATCTGTCATCTGTCATCTGTCATCAGACATCTGTCATCTCTCATCTGTCATCTGTCATCTGTCATCTGTCATCTGTCATCTGTCATCTGTCGTCTGTCATCTGTCATCTGTCATCTGTCATCTGTCATCTGTCATCTGTCATCAGACATCTGTCATCTGTCATCTGTCATCTGTCATCTGTCATCTGTCATCTGTCATCTGTCATCTGTCATCTGTCATCAGACATCTGTCATCTGTCATCTGTCATCTGTCATCTGTCTTCTGTCTTATGTCATATGTCATCTGTCATCTGTCATCTGTCATCTGTCATCTGTCATCTGTCAATTGTCATCTGTCGTCTGTCATCTGTCAATTGTCATCTGTCGTCTGTCATCTGTCATCTGTCATCTGTCATCTGTCATCTGTCATCTGTCATCTGTCAACTATCCTCTGTCATTTGTCATCTGTCGTCTGTCATCTGTCATCTGTCATCCGTCTTCAGTCATCTGTCATCTGTCTTCTGTCATCTGTCATCTGTCATCTGTCATCAGTCATCTGTCATCTGTCATCTGTCATATGTCATCTGTCATCTGTCATCTGTCATCTGTCATCTGTCATCTGTCATCTGTCATCTGTCATCTGTCATCTGTCATCTGTCATCTGTCATCTGTCATCTGTCATCTGTCATCTGTCATCTGTCATCTGTCATCTGTCATCTGTCATCTGTCATCTGTCATCTGTCATCTATCTTCTGTCATATGTCATATGTCATCTGTCATCTGTCATCTGTCATCTGTCATCTGTCATCTGTCATCTGTCATCTGTCATCTGTCATCTGTCATCTGTCATCTGTCATCTGTCATCTGTCATCTGTCATCTGTCATCTGTCATCTGTCATCTGTCATCTGTCATCTGTCATCTGTCATCTGTCATCTGTCATCTGTCATCTGTCATCTGTCATCTGTCATCTGTCATCTGTCATCTGTCATCTGTCATCTGTCATCTGTAATCTGTCATCTGTCATCTGTCATCTGTCATCTGTCATCAGACATCTGTCATCTCTCATCTGTCATCTGTCATCTGTCATCTGTCATCTGTCATCTGTCGTCTGTCATCTGTCATCTGTCATCTGTCATCTGTCATCTGTCATCTGTCATCAGACATCTGTCATCTGTCATCTGTCATCTGTCATCTGTCATCTGTCATCTGTCATCTGTCATCTGTCATCTGTCATCAGACATCTGTCATCTGTCATCTGTCATCTGTCATCTGTCTTCTGTCTTATGTCATATGTCATCTGTCATCTGTCATCTGTCATCTGTCATCTGTCATCTGTCAATTGTCATCTGTCGTCTGTCATCTGTCAATTGTCATCTGTCGTCTGTCATCTGTCATCTGCCATCTGTCATCTGTCATCTGTCATCTGTCATCAGTCATCTGTCATCTGTCATCTGTCATATGTCATCTGTCATCTGTCATCTGTCATCTGTCATCTGTCATCTGTCATCTGTCATCTGTCAACTATCCTCTGTCATTTGTCATCTGTCGTCTGTCATCTGTCATCTGTCATCCGTCTTCAGTCATCTGTCATCTGTCATCTGTCATCTGTCAATTGTCATCTGTCGTCTGCCAACAGTCATTTGTCATCTGTCATCTGTCATCCGTCATCTGTCATCAGTCATCAGTCATCTGTCATATGCCATGTGTCATGTGTCATCTGTCATCTGTCATCTGTCATCTGTCACCTGTCATCTGTCATCTGTCATCTGTCATCTGTCATCTGTCATCTATCATCTGTCATCTGTCATCTGTCATCTGTCATCTGTCATCTGTCATCTGTCATCTGTCATCTGTCATCTGTCATCTGTCATCTGTCATCTGTCATCTGTCATCTGTCATCTGTCATCTGTCATCTGTCATCTGTCAATTGGCATCTCTCGTCTGTCAACTGTCATGTTTTCATCTGTCATCTGCCATGTGTCATCTGTCATCTGTCATCAGACATCTGTCATCTGTCATCTGTCATCTGTCATCTGTCAATTGTCATCTGTCGTCTGTCATCTGTCATCTGTCATCTGTCATCTGTCATCTGTCATCTGTCATCTGTCATCTGTCATCTGTCATCTGTCATCTGTCATCTGTCATCTGTCATCTGTCATCTGTTATATGTCATCTGCCATGTGTCACGTTTAATCTGCCATCTGTCACCTGTCATCTGTCATCTGCCACCTGTCATCTGTCGTCTGTCATCTGTCATCTGTCATCTGTCATCTGTCATCTGTCATCTGTCATCTGTCATCTGTCATCTGTCATCTGTCATCTGTCATCTGTCATCTGTCATCTGTCATCTGTCATCTGTCATATGTCATCTGCCATGTGTCATGTTTAATCTGCCATCTGTCACCTGTCATCTGTCATCTGTCATCTGTCATCTGTCATCTGTCATCTGTCATCTGTCATCTGTCAATTGGCATCTCTCGTCTGTCAACTGTCATGTTTTCATCTGTAATCTGCCATGTGTCATCTGTCATCTGTCATCAGACATCTGTCATCTGTCATCTGTCATCTGTCATCTGTCAATTGTCATCTGTCGTCTGTCATCTGTCATCTGTCATCTGTCATCTGTCATCTGTCATCTGTCATCTGTCATCTGTCATCTGTCATCTGTCATCTGTCATCTGTCATCTGTCATCTGTTATATGTCATCTGTCATCTGTCATCTGTCATCTGTCATCTGTCATATGTCATCTGCCATGTGTCATGTTTAATCTGCCATCTGTCACCTGTCATCTGCCATGTGTCATGTTTAATCTGCCATCTGTCACTTGTCATCTGTCATCTGTCATCTGTCATCTGTCATCTGTCATCTGTCATCTGTCATCTGTCATCTGTCAATTGGCATCTCTCGTCTGTCAACTGTCATGTTTTCATCTGTCATCTGCCATGTGTCATCTGTCATCTGTCATCAGACATCTGTCATCTGTCATCTGTCATCTGTCATCTGTCAATTGTCATCTGTCGTCTGTCATCTGCCATCTGTCACCTGTCATCTGTCATCTGCCACCTGTCATCTGTCGTCTGTCATCTGTCATCTGTCATCTGTCATCTGTCATCTGTCATCTGTCATCTGTCATCTGTCATCTGTCATCTGTCATCTGTCATCTGTCATCTGTCATCTGTCATCTGTCATCTGTCATCTGTCATATGTCATCTGCCATGTGTCATGTTTAATCTGCCATCTGTCACCTGTCATCTGTCATCTGTCATCTGTCATCTGTCATCTGTCATCTGTCATCTGTCATCTGTCAATTGGCATCTCTCGTCTGTCAACTGTCATGTTTTCATCTGTCATCTGCCATGTGTCATCTGTCATCTGTCATCAGACATCTGTCATCTGTCATCTGTCATCTGTCATCTGTCAATTGTCATCTGTCGTCTGTCATCTGTCATCTGTCATCTGTCATCTGTCATCTGTCATCTGTCATCTGTCATCTGTCATCTGTCATCTGTCATCTGTCATCTGTCATCTGTCATCTGTCAACTGTCATCTGTCATCTGTCATCTGTCATCTGTCATCTGTCATCTGTCATCTGTCATCTGTCATCTGTCATCTGTCATCTGTCATCTGTTATATGTCATCTGTTATATGTCATCTGTCATCTGTCATCTGTCATCTGTCATATGTCATCTGCCATGTGTCATGTTTAATCTGCCATCTGTCACCTGTCATCTGTCATCTGTCATCTGTCATCTGTCATCTGTCATCTGTCATCTGTCATCTGTCATCTGTCATCTGTCAATTGGCATCTCTCGTCTGTCAACTGTCATGTTTTCATCTGTCATCTGCCATGTGTCATCTGTCATCTGTCATCAGACATCTGTCATCTGTCATCAGACATCTGTCATCTGTCATCTGTCATCTGTCATCTGTCAATTGTCATCTGTCGTCTGTCATCTGTCATCTGTCATCTGTCATCTGTCATCTGTCATCTGTCATCTGTCATCTGTCATCTGTCACCTGTCATCTGTCATCTGTCGTCTGTCATCTGTCATCTGTCATCTGTCATCTGTCATCTGTCATCTGTCATCTGTCATCTGTCATCTGTCATCTGTCATCAGACATCTGTCATCTGTCATCTGTCATCTGTCATCTGTCAATTGTCATCTGTCGTCTGTCATCTGTCATCTGTCATCTGTCATCTGTCATCTGTCATCTGTCATCTGTCATCTGTCATCTGTCATCTGTCATCTGTCATCTGTCATCTGTCATCTGTCATCTGTTATATGTCATCTGTCATCTGTCATCTGTCATCTGTCATATGTCATCCGCCATGTGTCATGTTTAATCTGCCATCTGTCACCTGTCATCTGTCATCTGTCATCTGTCATCTGTCATCTGTCATCTGTCATCTGTCATCTGTCATCTGTCATCTGTCAATTGGCATCTCTCGTCTGTCAACTGTCATGTTTTCATCTGTCATCTGCCATGTGTCATCTGTCATCAGACATCTGTCATCTGTCATCTGTCATTTGTCATCTGTCAATTGTCATCTGTCGTCTGTCATCTGTCATCTGTCATCTGTCATCTGTCATCTGTCATCTGTCATCTGTCATCTGTCATCTGTCATCTGTCATATGTCATCTGCCATGTGTCATGTTTAATCTGCCATCTGTCACCTGTCATCTGTCATCTGTCATCTGTCATCTGTCATCTGTCATCTGTCATCTGTCATCTGTCATCTGTCAATTGGCATCTCTCGTCTGTCAACTGTCATGTTTTCATCTGTCATCTGCCATGTGTCATCTGTCATCTGTCATCAGACATCTGTCATCTGTCATCTGTCATCTGTCATCTGTCAATTGTCATCTGTCGTCTGTCATCTGTCATCTGTCATCTGTCATCTGTCATCTGTCATCTGTCACCTGTCATCTGTCATCTGCCACCTGTCATCTGTCGTCTGTCATCTGTCATCTGTCATCTGTCATCTGTCATCTGTCATCTGTCATCTGTCATCTGTCATCTGTCATCTGTCATCTGTCATATGTCATCTGCCATGTGTCATGTTTAATCTGCCATCTGTCACCTGTCATCTGTCATCTGTCATCTGTCATCTGTCATCTGTCATCTGTCATCTGTCATCTGTCATCTGTCATCTGTCAATTGGCATCTCTCGTCTGTCAACTGTCATGTTTTCATCTGTCATCTGCCATGTGTCATCTGTCATCTGTCATCTGTCATCTGTCATCTGTCATCTGTCAATTGTCATCTGTCGTCTGTCATCTGTCATCTGTCATCTGTCATCTGTCATCTGTCATCTGTCATCTGTCATCTGTCATCTGTCATCTGTCATCTGTCAATTGTCATCTGTCGTCTGCCAACAGTCATTTGTCATCTGTCACCTGTCATCTGTCATCTGCCACCTGTCATCTGTCGTCTGTCATCTGTCATCTGTCATCTGTCATCTGTCATCTGTCATCTGTCACCTGTCATCTGTCATCTGTCATCTGTCATCTGTCATCTGCCACCTGTCATCTGTCGTCTGTCATCTGTCATCTGTCATCTGTCATCTGTCATCTGTCATCTGTCATCTGTCATCTGCCATGTGTCATCTGTCATCTGTCATCTGTCATCTGTCATCTGTCATCTGTCAATTGTCATCTGTCGTCTGTCATCTGTCATCTGTCATCTGTCATCTGTCATCTGTCATCTGTCATCTGTCATCTGTCATCTGTCATCTGTCATCTGTCATCTGTCAATTGCCATCTGTCGTCTGCCAACAGTCATTTGTCATCTGTCACCTGTCATCTGTCATCTGCCACCTGTCATCTGTCGTCTGTCATCTGTCATCTGTCATCTGTCATCAGACATCTGTCATCTGTCATCTGTCATCTGTCATCTGTCATCTGTCAATTGTCATCTGTCGTCTGTCATCTGTCATCTGTCATCTGTCATCTGTCATCTGTCATCTGTCATCTGTCATCTGTCATCTGTCATCTGTCATCTGTCATCTGTCATCTGTCATCTGTCATCTGTCATCTGTCATCTGTCATCTGTCATCTGTTATATGTCATCTGCCATGTGTCATGTTTAATCTGCCATCTGTCACCTGTCATCTGTCATCTGCCACCTGTCATCTGTCGTCTGTCATCTGTCATCTGTCATCTGTCATTTGTCATCTGTCATCTGTCATCTGTCATCTGTCATATGTCATCTGCCATGTGTCATGTTTAATCTGCCATCTGTCACCTGTTATCTGTCATCTGCCACCTGTCATCTGTCATCTGTCATCTGTCATCTGTCATCTGTCATCTGTCATCTGTCATCTGTCATCTGTCATCTGTCATCTGTCATCTGTCATCTGTCATCTGTCATCTGTCATCTGTCATTTATTATCTGTCATCTGTCATCTGTCATCTGTCATCTGTCATCTGTCATCTGTCAACTGTCATCTGTCTTCTGTCATCTGTCTTCTGTCATCTCTCATCTGTCATCTGTCATCTGTCATCTGTCATCTGTCATCTGTCATCTCTCATCTGTCATCTGTCATCTGTCATCTGTCATCTGTCATCTCTCATCTGTCATCTGTCATCTGTCATCTGTCATCTGTCATCTGTCATCTGTCATCTGTCATCTGTCATCTGTCATCTGTCATCTGTCATCTGTCATCTGTCATCTGTCATCTGTCATCTGTCATCTGTCATCTGTCATCTGTTATCTGTCATCTGTCATCTGTCATCTGTCATCTGTCATCTGTCATCTGTCATCTGTCATCTGTCATCTGTCATCTGTCATCTGTCATCTGTCATCTGTCATCTGTCATCCGTCATCTGTCATCAGTCATCTGTCATATGCCATGTGTCATGTGTCATCTGTCATCTGTCATCTGTCATCTGTCATCTGTCATCTGTCATCTGTCATCTGTCATCTGTCATCTGTCATCTGTCATCTGTCATCTGTCATCTGTCATCTGTCATCTGTCATCTGTCATCTGTCAACTGTCATGTTGTCATCTGTCATCTGCCATGTGTCATCTGTCATCTGTAATCAGACATCTGTCATCTGTCATCTGTCATCTGTCTTCTGTCATATGTCATATGTCATCTGTCATCTGTCATCTGTCATCTGTCATCTGTCATCTGTCATCTGTCATCTGTCATCTGTCATCTGTCATCTGTCATCTGTCATCTGTCATCTGTCATCTGTCATCTGTCATCTGTCATCTCTCATCTGTCATCTGTCATCTGTCATCTGTCATCTATCATCTGTCATCTGTCATCTGTCATCTGTCATCTGTCATCTGTCATCTGTCATCTGTCATCTGTCATCTGTCATCTGTCATCTGTCATCTGTCATCTGTCATCTGTCATCTGTCATCTGTCATCTGTCATCTGTCATCCGTCATCTGTCATCAGTCATCTGTCATATGCCATGTGTCATGTGTCATCTGTCATCTGTCATCTGTCATCTGTCATCTGTCATCTGTCATCTGTCATCTGTCATCTGTCATTTGTCATCTGTCATCTGTCATCTGTCATCTGTCATCTGTCATCTGTCAACTGTCATGTTGTCATCTGTCATCTGCCATGTGTCATCTGTCATCAGACATCTGTCATCTGTCATCTATCTTCTGTCATATGTCATATGTCATCTGTCATCTGTCATATGTCATCTGTCATCTGTCATCTGTCATCTGTCATCTGTCATCTGTCATCTGTCATCTGTCATCTGTCATCTGTCATCTGTCATCTGTCGTTTATTATCTGTCATCTGTCATCTGTCATCTGTCAACTGTCATCTGTCTTCTGTCATCGGTCATCTGTCATCTGTCATCTGTCATCTGTCATCTGTCATCTGTCATCTGTCATCTGTCATCTGTCATCTGTCATCTGTCATCCGTCATCTGTCATCAGTCATCTGTCATATGCCATGTGTCATGTGTCATGTGTCATCTGTCGTCTGTCATCTGTCATCTGTCATCTGTCATCTGTCATCTGTCTTCTGTCATCTGTCATCTGTCATCTGTCATCTGTCATCTGTCATCTGTCATCTGTCATCTGTCATCTGTCATATGTCATCTGCCATGTGTCATGTTTAATCTGCCATCTGTCACCTGTCATCTGTCATCTGCCACCTGTCATCTGTCATCTGTCATCTGTCATCTGTCATCTGTCATCTGTCATCTGTCATCTGTCATCTGTCATCTGTCATCTGTCATCTGTCATCTGTCATCTGTCATCTGTCATCTGTCATCTGTCATCTGTCAATTGTCATTTGTCGTCTGTCGTCTGTCAACCGTCATTTGTCATCTGTCTTCTGTCATATGTCATCTGTCATCTGTCATCTGTCATCTGTCATCTGTCATCTGTCATCTGTCATCTGTCATCTGTCATCTGTCATCTGTCATCTGTCATCTGTCATCTGTCATCTGTCATCTGTCTTCTGTCATATGTCATCTGTCATCTGTCATCTGTCATCTGTCATCTGTCATCTGTCATCTGTCATCTGTCATCTGTCATCTGTCATCTGTCATCTGTCATCTGTCATCTGTCATCTGTCATCTGTCATCTGTCATCTGTCATCTGTCATCTGTCATCTGTCATCTGTCATCTGTCATCTGTCATCTGTCAATTGTCATCTGTCGTCTGTCAACCGTCATTTGTCATCTGTCTTCTGTCATATGTCATATGTCATCTGTCATCTGTCATCTGTCATCTGTCATCTGTCATCTGTCATCTGTCATCTGTCATCTGTCATCTGTCATCTGTCATCTGTCATCTGTCATCTGTCATCTGTCATCTGTCATCTGTCATCTGTCATCTGTCATCTGTCATCTGTCATCTGTCATCTGTCATCTGTCATCTGTCATCTGTCATCTGTCATCTGTCAATTGTCATCTGTCGTCTGTCGTCTGTCAACCGTCATTTGTCATCTGTCTTCTGTCATATGTCATATGTCATCTATCATCAGTCATCTGTCATCTGTCATCTGTCAATTGTCATCTGTCATCTGTTATCTGTCATCTGTCATCTGTCATCTGTCATCTGTCATCTGGCATCTGTCATCTGTCATCTGTCATCTGTGTTCTGTCATCTGTCATCTGTCATCTGTCATCTGTCATCTGTCATCTGTCATCAGTCATCTGTCATCTGTCATCTGTCATCTGTCATCTGTCATCTGTCATCTGTCATCTGTCATCTGTCATCTGTCATCTGTCATCTGTCATCTGTCATCTGTCATCTGTCATCTGTCATCTGTCATCTGTCATCTGTCATCTGTCAATTGTCATCTGTCGTCTGTCAACCGTCATTTGTCATCTGTCTTCTGTCATATGTCATCTGTCATCTGTCATCTGTCATCTGTAAATTGTCATCTGTCATCTGTCATCTGTCATCTGTCATCTGTCATCTGTCATCTGTCATCTGTCATCTGTCATCTGTCATCTGTCATCTGTCATCTGTCATCTGTCATCTGTCATCTGTCATCTGTCATCTGTCATCTGTCATCTGTCATCTGTCATCTGTCATCTGTCATCTGTCTTCTGTCATATGTCATATGTCATCTGTCATCTGTCATCTGTCATCTGTCATCTGTCATCTGTCATCTGTCATCTGTCATCTGTCATCTGTCATCTGTCATCTGTCATCTGTCATCTGTCATCTGTCATCTGTCATCTGTCATCTGTCATCTGTCATCTGCCATGTGTCATGTGTCATCTGTCATCTGTCATCTGTCATCTGTCATCTGTCGTCTGTCATCTGTCATCTGTCATCTATCATCTGTCATCTGTCATCTGTCATCTGTCAATTGTCATCTGTCATCTGTTATCTGTCATCTGTCATCTGTCATCTGTCATCTGTCATCTGTCATCTGTCATCTGTCATCTGTCTTCTGTCATATGTCATATGTCATCTGTCATCTGTCATCTGTCATCTGTCATCTGTCATCTGTCATCTGCCATCTGTCATCTGTCATCTGTCATCTGTCATCTGTCATCTGTCATCTGTCATCTGTCATCTGTCATCTGTCATCTGTCATCTATCATCTGTCATCTGTCATCTGTCATCTGTCTTCTGTCATATGTCATATGTCATCTGTCATCTGTCATCTGTCATCTGTCATCTGTCATCTGTCATCTGTCATCTGTCATCTGTCATCTGTCATCTGTCATCTGTCATCTGTCATCTGTCATCTGTCATCTGTCATCTGTCATCTGTCATCTGTCATCTGTCATCTGTCATCTGTCATCTGTCATCTGTCATCTGCCATGTGTCATCTGTCATCTGCCATGTGTCATCTGTCATCTGTCATCAGACATCTGTCGTCTGTCATCTGTCATCTGTCATCTGTCATCTGT
This sequence comes from Condylostylus longicornis, assembly GCF_029603195.1. Taxonomy (NCBI): domain Eukaryota; kingdom Metazoa; phylum Arthropoda; class Insecta; order Diptera; family Dolichopodidae; genus Condylostylus; species Condylostylus longicornis. Next base: position 1,606,193 of record NW_026578021.1, on the reverse strand, counting down.
CTTCTGTCACATGTCATCTGTCATCTGTCATGTGTCATCTGTCATCTGTCATCTGTCATCTGTCATCTGTCATCTGTCATCTGTCATCTGTCATCTGTCATCTGTCATCTGTCATCTGTCATCTGTCATCTGTCATCTGTCATCTGTCATCTGTCATCTGTCATCTGTCATCTGTCATCTGTCATCCGTCATCTGTCATCAGTCATCTGTCATCTGCCATGTGTCATGTGTCATTTGTCATCTGTCATCTGTCATCTGTCATCTGTCATCTGTCATCTGTCATCTGTCATCTGTCATCTGTCATCTGTCACCTGTCATCTGTCATCTGTCAATTGTCATCTGTCATCTGTCATCTGTTATCTGTCATCTGTCATTTGTCATCTGTCATCTGTCATCTGCCATCTGTCACCTGTCATCTGTCATCTGTCAATTGTCATCTGTCATCTGTTATCTGTCATCTGTCATCTGTCATCTGTCATCTGTCATCTGTCATCTGTCATCTGTCATCTGTCATCTGTCATCTGTCATCTGTCATCTGTCATCTGTCATCTGTCATCTGTCATCTGTCATCTGTCATCTGTCATCTGTCATCTGTCATCTGTCATCTGTCATCTGTCATCTGTCATCTGTCATCCGTCATCTGTCATCAGTCATCTGTCATCTGTCATCTGTCATCTGTCATCTGTCATCTGTCATCTGTCATCTGTCATCTGTCATCTGTCATCTGTCATCTGTCATCTGTCATCTGTCATCTGTCATCTGTCATCTGTCATCTGTCATCTGTCATCTGTCATCTGTCATCTGTCATCTGTCATCTGTCATCTGTCATCTGTCATATGTCATATGTCATCTGTCATCTGTCATCTGTCATCTGTCATCTGTCATCTGTCATCTGTCATCTGTCATCTGTCATCTGTCATCTGTCATCTGTCATCTGTCATCTGTCATCTGTCATCTGTCATCTGTCATCTGTCATCTGTCATCTGTCATCTGTCATCTGTCATCTGTCATCTGTCATCTGTCATCTGTCATCCGTCATCTGTCATCAGTCATCTGTCATCTGCCATGTGTCAATTGTCATCTGTCATCTGTTATCTGTCATCTGTCATCTGTCATCTGTCATCTGTCATCTGTCATCTGTCATCTGTCATCTGTCATCTGTCATCTGTCATCTGTCATCTGTCATCTGTCATCTGTCATCTGTCATCTGTCATCTGTCATCTGTCATCTGTCATCTGTCATCTGTCATCTGTCATCTGTCATCTGTCATCTGTCATCTGTCATCTGTCTTCTGTCATATGTCATATGTCATCTGTCATCTGTCATCTGTCATCTGTCATCTGTCATCTGTCATCTGTCATCTGTCATCTGTCATCTGTCATCTGTCATCTGTCATCTGTCATCTGTCATCTGTCATCTGTCATCTGTCATCTGTCATCTGTCATCTGTCATCTGTCATCTGTCATCTGTCATCTGTCATCTGTCATCCGTCATCTGTCATCAGTCATCTGTCATCTGCCATGTGTCATGTGTCATTTGTCATCTGTCATCTGTCATCTGTCATCTGTCATCTGTCATCTGTCATCTGTCATCTGTCATCTGTCATCTGTCATCTGTCACCTGTCATCTGTCATCTGTCATCAGTCATCTGTCATCTGTCATCTGTCATCTGTCATGTGTCATCTGTCATCTGTCATCTGTCATCTGTCATATGTCATATGTCATCTGTCATCTGTCATCTGTCATCTGTCATCTGTCATCTGTCATCTGTCATCTGTCATCTGTCATCTGTCATCTGTCACCTGTCATCTGTCATCTGTCTATTGTCATCTGTCATCTGTTATCTGTCATCTGTCATCTGTCATCTGTCATCTGTCATCTGTCATCTGTCATCTGTCATCTGTCATCTGTCATCTGTCATCTGTCTTCTGTCATATGTCATATGTCATCTGTCATCTGTCATCTGTCATCTGTCATCTGTCATCTGTCATCTGTCATCTGTCATCTGTCATCTGTCATCTGTCATCTGTCATCTGTCATCTGTCATCTGTCATCTGTCATCTGTCATCTGTCATCTGTCATCTGTCATCTGTCATCTGTCATCTGTCATCTGTCATCTGTCATCTGTCATCTGTCATCTGTCATCTGTCATCTGTCATCTGTCATCTGTCATCTGTCATCTGTCATCTGTCATCTGTCAATTGTCATCTGTCGTCTGTCGTCTTTCAACCGTCATTTGTCATCTGTCATCTGTCATCCGTCATCTGTCATCAGTCATCTGTCATCTGCCATGTGTCATGTGTCATCTGTCATCTGTCATCTGTCATCTGTCATCTGTCATCTGTCATCTGTCATCTGTCATCTGTCATCTGTCATCTGTCATCTGTCATCTGTCATCTGTCATCTGTCATCTGTCATCTGTCATCTGTCATCTGTCATCTGTCATCTGTCATCTGTCATCTGTCATCTGTCATCTGTCATCTGTCAATTGTCATCTGTCATCTGTTATCTGTCATCTGTCATCTGTCATCTGTCATCTGTCATCTGTCATCTGTCATCTGTCATCTGTCATCTGTCATCTGTCATCTGTCATCTGTCATCTGTCATCTGTCATCTGTCATCTGTCATCTGTCATATGTCATCTGCCATGTGTCATGTTTAATCTGCCATCTGTCATCTGTCATCTGCCACCTGTCATCTGTCATCTGTCATTTGTCATTTGTCATCTGTCATCTGTCATCTGTCATCTGTCATCTGTCATCTGTCATCTGTCATCTGTCATCTGTCATCTGTCATCTGTCATCTGTCATCTGTCATCTGTCATCTGTCATCTGTCATCTGTCATCTGTCATCTGTCATCTGTCATCTGTCATCTGTCATCTGTCATCTGTCATCTGTCATCTGTCGTCTGTCATCTGTCACCTGCCATCTATCATTTGTCATCTGTCATCTGTCATCTGTCATCTGTCATCTGTCATCTGTCAATTAGCATCTGTCGTCTGTCAACTGTCATGTTGTCATCTGCCATCTGTCATCTGTCATCTGTCATCAGACATCTGTCATCTCTCATCTGTCATCTGTCATCTGTCATCTGTCATCTGTCATCTGTCATCTGTCATCTGTCATCTGTCATCTGTCATCTGTCATCTGTCATCTGTCATCATTCATCTGTTATCTGTCATCTGTCATATGACACCTGTCGTCTGACACCTGTCGTCTATCATCTGTTATCTGTCATCTGTCATTTGTCATCTGTCATCTGTCATCTGTTATCTGTCATCTGTCGTATGTCACCTGTCGTCTATCATCTGTCATCTGTCATCTGTCATCTGTCATCTGTCATCTGTCATCTGTCGTCTGTCATTTGTCATCGGTCATCTGTCATCTGTCATCTGTCATCTGTCATCTGTCATCAGTCATCTGTCATTTGTCATCTGTCATCTGTCATCTGTCATCTGTCATCTGTCATCTGTCATCTGTCATCTGTCATCTGTCATCTGTCATCTGTCATCTGTCTTCTGTCATATGTCATATGTCATATGTCATCTGTCATCTGTCATCTGTCATCTGTCATCTGTCATCTGTCATCTGTCATCTGTCATCTGTCATCTATCATCTGTCATCTGTCATCTGTCATCTGTCATCTGTCATCTGTCATCTGTCATCTGTCATCTGTCATCTGTCATCTGTCATCTGTCATCTGTCATCTGTCATCTGTCATCTGTCATCTGTCATTTGTCATCTGTCATCTGTCATCAGACATCTGTCATCTGTCATCTGTCATCTGTCATTTGTCATCTGTCATCTGTCATCTGTCATCTGTCATCTGTCATCTGTCATCTGTCATCTGTCATCTGTCATCTGTCATCTGTCAATTGTCATCTGTCATCTGTTATCTGTCATCTGTCATCTGTCATCTGTCATCTGTCATCTGGCATCTGTCATCTGTCATCTGTCATCTGTCATCTGTCATCTGTCATCTGTCATCTGTCATCTGTCATCTGTCATCTGTCATCTGTCATCTGTCATCTGTCATCTGTCATCTGTCATCTGTCATCTGTCATCTGTCATCTGTCATCTGTCATCTGTCATCTGTCATCTGTCATCTGTCATCTGTCATCTGTCATCTGTCATCTGTCATCTGTCATCTGTCATCTGTCATCTGTCATCTGTCATCTGTCATCTGTCATCTGTCATCTGTCATCTGTCATCTGTCATCTGTCATCTGTCATCTGTCATCTGTCATCTGTCATCTGTCATCTGTCATCTGTCATCTGTCATCTGTCTTCTGTCATATGTCATATGTCATATGTCATCTGTCATCTGTCATCTGTCATCTGTCATCTGTCATCTGTCATCTGTCATCTGTCATCTGTCATCTGTCATCTGTCATCTGTCATCTGTCATCTGTCATCTGTCATCTGTCATCTGTCATCTGTCATCTGTCATCTGTCATCTGTCATCTGCCATGTGTCATGTGTCATCTGTCATCTGTCATCTGTCATCTGTCATCTGTCATCTGTCATCTGTCATCTGTCATCTGTCATCTGTCATCTGTCATCTGTCATCTGTCATCTGTCATCTGTCATCTGTCATCTGTCATCTGTCATCTGTCATCTGTCTTCTGTCATATGTCATATGTCATCTGTCATCTGTCATCTGTCATCTGTCATCTGTCATCTGTCATCTGTCATCTGTCATCTGTCATCTGTCATCTGTCATCTGTCATCTGTCATCTGTCATCTGTCATCTGTCATCTGTCATCTGTCATCTGCCATGTGTCATGTGTCATCTGTCATCTGTCATCTGTCATCTGTCATCTGTCATCTGTCATCTGTCATCTGTCATCTGTCATCTGTCATCTGTCATCTGTCATCTATCATCTGTCATCTGTCATCTGTCATCTGTCATCTGTCAATTGTCATCTGTCATCTGTTATCTGTCATCTGTCATCTGTCATCTGTCATCTGTCATCTGTCATCTGTCATCTGTCATCTGTCATCTGTCATCTGTCATCAGACATCTGTCGTCTGTCATCTGTCATCTGTCATCTGTCATCTGTCTTCTGTCACATGTCATCTGTCATCTGTCATGTGTCATCTGTCATCTGTCATCTGTCATCTGTCATCTGTCATCTGTCATCTGTCATCTGTCATCTGTCATCTGTCATCTGTCATCTGTCATCTGTCATCCGTCATCTGTCATCAGTCATCTGTCATCTGCCATGTGTCATGTGTCATTTGTCATCTGTCATCTGTCATCTGTCATCTGTCATCTGTCATCTGTCATCTGTCATCTGTCACCTGTCATCTGTCATCTGTCAATTGTCATCTGTCATCTGTTATCTGTCATCTGTCATTTGTCATCTGTCATCTGTCATCTGCCATCTGTCACCTGTCATCTGCCATCTTTCACCTGTCATCTGTCATCTGTTATCTGTCATCTGTCATCTGTCATCTGTCATCTGTCATCTGTCATCTGTCATCTGTCATCTGTCATCTGTCATCTGTCATCTGTCTTCTGTCATATGTCATATGTCATCTGTCATCTGTCATCTGTCATCTGTCATCTGTCATCTGTCATCTGTCATCTGTCATCTGTCATCTGTCATCTGTCATCTGTCATCTGTCATCCGTCATCTGTCATCAGTCATCTGTCATCTGCCATGTGTCATGTGTCATTTGTCATCTGTCATCTGTCATCTGTCATCTGTCATCTGTCATCTGTCATCTGTCATCTGTCATCTGTCATCTGTCATCTGTCATCTGTCATCTGTCATCTGTCATCTGTCATCTGTCATCTGTCACCTGTCATCTGTCATCTGTCATCTGTCATCTGTCATCTGTCATCTGTCATCTGTCATCTGTCATCTGTCATGTGTCATCTGTCATCTGTCATCTGTCTTCTGTCATATGTCATATGTCATCTGTCATCTGTCATCTGTCATCTGTCATCTGTCATCTGTCATCTGTCACCTGTCATCTGTCATCTGTCAATTGTCATCTGTCATCTGTTATCTGTCATCTGTCATCTGTCATCTGTCATCTGTCATCTGTCATCTGTCATCTGTCATCTGTCATTTGTCATCTGTCATCTGTCATCTGTCATCTGTCATCTGTCTTCTGTCATATGTCATATGTCATCTGTCATCTGTCATCTGTCATCTGTCATCTGTCATCTGTCATCTGTCATCTGTCATCTGTCATCTGTCATCTGTCATCTGTCATCTGTCATCTGTCATCTGTCATCTGTCATCTGTCATCTGTCATCTGTCATCTGTGTTCTGTCATATGTCATATGTCATCTGTCATCTGTCATCTGTCATCTGTCATCTGTCATCTGTCATCTGTCATCTGTCATCTGTCATCTGTCATCTGTCATCTGTCATCTGTCATCTGTCATCTGTCATCTGTCATCTGTCATCTGTCATCTGTCATCTGTCATCTGTCATCTGTCATCTGTCATCTGTCATCTGTCATCTGTCATCTGTCATCTGTCATCTGTCATCTGTCATCTGTCACCTGTCATCTGTCATCTGTCTATTGTCATCTGTCATCTGTTATCTGTCATCTGTCATCTGTCATCTGTCATCTGTCATCTGTCATCTGTCATCTGTCATCTGTCATCTGTCATCTGTCTTCTGTCATCTGTCTTCTGTCATATGTCATATGTCATCTGTCATCTGTCATCTGTCATCTGTCATCTGTCATCTGTCATCTGTCATCTGTCATCTGTCATCTGTCATCTGTCATCTGTCATCTGTCATCTGTCATCTGTCATCTGTCATCTGTCATCTGTCATCTGTCATCTGTCATCTGTCATCTGTCATCTGTCATCTGTCATCTGTCATCTGTCATCTGTCAATTGTCATCTGTCGTCTGTCGTCTTTCAACCGTCATTTGTCATCTGTCATCTGTCATCCGTCATCTGTCATCAGTCATCTGTCATCTGCCATGTGTCATGTGTCATCTGTCATCTGTCATCTGTCATCTGTCATCTGTCATCTGTCATCTGTCATCTGTCATCTGTCATCTGTCATCTGTCATCTGTCATCTGTCATCTGTCATCTGTCATCTGTCATCTGTCATCTGTCATCTGTCATCTGTCATCTGTCATCTGTCATCTGTCATCTGTCATCTGTCAATTGTCATCTGTCATCTGTTATCTGTCATCTGTCATCTGTCATCTGTCATCTGTCATCTGTCATCTGTCATCTGTCATCTGTCATCTGTCATCTGTCATCTGTCATCTGTCATCTGTCATCTGTCATCTGTCATCTGTCATCTGTCATATGTCATCTGCCATGTGTCATGTTTAATCTGCCATCTGTCATCTGTCATCTGCCACCTGTCATCTGTCATTTGTCATCTGTCATCTGTCATCTGTCATCTGTCATCTGTCATCTGTCATCTGTCATCTGTCATCTGTCATCTGTCATCTGTCATCTGTCATCTGTCATCTGTCATCTGTCATCTGTCATCTGTCATCTGTCATCTGTCATCTGTCATCTGTCATCTGTCATCTGTCATCTGTCATCTGTCATCTGTCATCTGTCGTCTGTCATCTGTCACCTGTCATCTATCATTTGTCATCTGTCATCTGTCATCTGTCATCTGTCATCTGTCATCTGTCAATTAGCATCTGTCGTCTGTCAACTGTCATGTTGTCATCTGCCATCTGTCATCTGTCATCTGTCATCAGACATCTGTCATCTCTCATCTGTCATCTGTCATCTGTCATCTGTCATCTGTCATCTGTCATCTGTCATCTGTCATCTGTCATCTGTCATCATTCATCTGTTATCTGTCATCTGTCATATGACACCTGTCGTCTATCATCTGTTATCTGTCATCTGTCATTTGTCATCTGTCATCTGTCATCTGTTATCTGTCATCTGTCGTATGTCACCTGTCGTCTATCATCTGTCATCTGTTATCTGTCATCTGTCATCTGTCATCTGTCATTTGTCATCTGTCGTCTGTCATTTGTCATCGGTCATCTGTCATCTGTCATCTGTCATCTGTCATCTGTCATCTGTCATCAGTCATCTGTCATTTGTCATCTGTCATCTGTCATCTGTCATCTGTCATCTGTCATCTGTCATCTATCATCTGTCATCTGTCATCTGTCATCTGTCATCTGTCATCTGTCATCTGTCATCTGTCATCTGTCATCTGTCATCTGTCATCTGTCATCTGTCATCTGTCATTTGTCATCTGTCATCTGTCATCAGACATCTGTCATCTGTCATCTGTCATCTGTCATCTGTCATTTGTCATCTGTCATCTGTCATCTGTCATCTGTCATCTGTCATCTGTCATCTGTCATCTGTCATCTGTCATCTGTCATCTGTCATCTGACATCTGTCATCTGTCAATTGTCATCTGTCATCTGTTATCTGTCATCTGTCATCTGTCATCTGTCATCTGGCATCTGTCATCTGTCATCTGTCATCTGTCATCTGTCATCTGTCATCTGTCATCTGTCATCTGTCATCTGTCATCTGTCATCTGTCTTCTGTCATCTGTCATCTGTCATCTGTCATCTGTCATCTGTCATCTGTCATCTGTCATCTGTCATCTGTCATCTGTCATCTGTCATCTGTCATCTGTCATCTGTCATCTGTCATCTGTCATCTGTCATCTGTCATCTGTCATCTGTCATCTGTCATCTGTCATCTGTCATCTGTCATCTGTCATCTGTCATCTGTCATCTGTCATCTGTCATCTGTCATCTGTCATCTGTCATCTGTCATCTGTCATCTGTCATCTGTCATCTGTCATCTGTCATTTGTCATATGTCATATGTCATCTGTCATCTGTCATCTGTCATCTGTCTTCTGTCATCTGTCATCTGTCATCTGTCATCTGTCATCTGTCATCTGTCATCTGTCATCTGTCATCTGTCATCTGTCATCTGTCATCTGTCATCTGTCATCTGTCATCTGTCATCTGTCATTTGTCATATGTCATATGTCATCTGTCATCTGTCATCTGTCATCTGTCATCTGTCATCTGTCATCTGTCATCTGTCATCTGTCATCTGTCATCTGTCATCTGTCATCTGTCATCTGTCATCTGTCATCTGTCATCTGTCATCTGTCATCTGTCATCTGTCATCTGTCATCTGTCATCTGTCATCTGTCATCTGTCATCTGTCATCTGTCATCTGTCATCTGTCATCTGTCATCTGTCATCTGTCATCTGTCATCTGTCATCTGTCATCTGCCATGTGTCATGTGTCATCTGTCATCTGTCATCTGTCATCTGTCATCTGTCATCTGTCATCTGTCATCTGTCATCTGTCATCTGTCATCTGTCATCTGTCATCTGTCATCTGTCATCTGTCATCTGTCATCTGTCATCTGTCATCTGTCATCTGTCATCTGTCATCTGTCATCTGTCATCTGTCATCTGTCATCTGTCATCTGTCATCTGTCATCTGTCTTCTGTCATATGTCATATGTCATCTGTCATCTGTCATCTGTCATCTGTCATCTGTCATCTGTCATCTGTCATCTGTCATCTGTCATCTGTCATCTGTCATCTGTCATCTGTCATCTGTCATCTGTCATCTGTCATCTGTCATCTGTCATCTGTCATCTGCCATGTGTCATGTGTCATCTGTCATCTGTCATCTGTCATCTGTCATCTGTCATCTGTCATCTGTCATCTGTCATCTGTCATCTGTCATCTATCATCTGTCATCTGTCATCTGTCATCTGTCATCTGTCAATTGTCATCTGTCATCTGTTATCTGTCATCTGTCATCTGTCATCTGTCAATTGTCATCTGTCATCTGTTATCTGTCATCTGTCATCTGTCATCTGTCATCTGTCATCTGTCATCAGACATCTGTCGTCTGTCATCTGTCATCTGTCATCTGTCATCTGTCATCTGTCTTCTGTCACATGTCATCTGTCATCTGTCATGTGTCATCTGTCATCTGTCATCTGTCATCTGTCATCTGTCATCTGTCATCTGTCATCTGTCATCTGTCATCTGTCATCTGTCATCTGTCATCTGTCATCCGTCATCTGTCATCAGTCATCTGTCATCTGCCATGTGTCATGTGTCATTTGTCATCTGTCATCGGTCATCTGTCATCTGTCATCTGTCATCTGTCATCTGTCATCTGTCACCTGTCATCTGTCATCTGTCAATTGTCATCTGTCATCTGTTATCTGTCATCTGTCATTTGTCATCTGTCATCTGTCATCTGCCATCTGTCACCTGTCATCTGCCATCTGTCACCTGTCATCTGTCATCTGTTATCTGTCATCTGTCATCTGTCATCTGTCATCTGTCATCTGTCATCTGTCATCTGTCATCTGTCATCTGTCATCTGTCATCTGTCATCTGTCTTCTGTCATATGTCATATGTCATCTGTCATCTGTCATCTGTCATCTGTCATCTGTCATCTGTTATCTGTCATCTGTCATCTGTCATCTGTCACCTGTCATCTGTCATCTGTCATCTGTCATCTGTCATCTGTCATCTGTCATCTGTCATCCGTCATCTGTCATCAGTCATCTGTCATCTGCCATGTGTCATGTGTCATTTGTCATCTGTCATCTGTCATCTGTCATCTGTCATCTGTCATCTGTCATCTGTCATCTGTCATCTGTCATCTGTCATCTGTCATCTGTCATCTGTCATCTGTCATCTGTCACCTGTCATCTGTCATCTGTCATCTGTCATCTGTCATCTGTCATCTGTCATGTGTCATCTGTCATCTGTCATCTGTCTTCTGTCATATGTCATATGTCATCTGTCATCTGTCATCTGTCATCTGTCATCTGTCATCTGTCATCTGTCATCTGTCATCTGTCACCTGTCATCTGTCATCTGTCAATTGTCATCTGTCATCTGTTATCTGTCATCTGTCATCTGTCATCTATCATCTGTCATCTGTCATCTGTCATCTGTCATCTGTCATCTGTCATCTGTCATCTGTCATCTGTCTTCTGTCATATGTCATATGTCATCTGTCATCTGTCATCTGTCATCTGTCATCTGTCATCTGTCATCTGTCATCTGTCATCTGTCATCTGTCATCTGTCATCTGTCATCTGTCATCTGTCATCTGTCATCTGTCATCTGTCATCTGTCATCTGTCATCTGTCATCTGTCATCTGTCATCTGTCATCTGTCATCTGTCATCTGTCATCTGTCATCTGTCATCTGTCATCTGTCATCTGTCATCTGTCATCTGTCAATTGTCATCTGTCGTCTGTCGTCTGTCAACCGTCATTTGTCATCTGTCATCTGTCATCTGTCATCCGTCATCTGTCATCAGTCATCTGTCATCTGCCATGTGTCATGTGTCATCTGTCATCTGTCATCTGTCATCTGACATCTGTCATCTGTAATCTGTCATCTGTCATCTGTCATCTGTCATCTGTCATCTGTCATCTGTCATCTGTCATCTGTCATCTGTCATCTGTCATCTGTCATCTGTCATCTGTCATCTGTCATCTGTCATCTGTCATCTGACATCTGTCATCTGTCAATTGTCATCTGTCATCTGTTATCTGTCATCTGTCATCTGTCATCTGTCATCTGTCATCTGTCATCTGTCACCTGTCATCTGTCATCTGTCATCTGTCATCTGTCATCTGTCATCTGTCATCTGTCATCTGTCATCTGTCATCTGTCATCTGTCATCTGTCATCTGTCATCTGTCATCTGTCATCTGTCATATGTCATCTGCCATGTGTCATGTTTAATCTGCCATCTGTCATCTGTCATCTGCCACCTGTCATCTGTCATCTGTCACTTGTCATCTGTCATCTGTCATCTGTCATCTGTCATCTGTCATCTGTCATCTGTCATCTGTCATCTGTCATCTGTCATCTGTCATCTGTCATCTGTCATCTGTCATCTGTCATCTGTCATCTGTCATCTGTCATCTGTCGTCTGTCATCTGTCACCTGTCATCTATCATTTGTCATCTGTCATCTGTCATCTGTCATCTGTCATCTGTCATCTGTCATCTGTCATCTGTCATCTGTCATCTGTCATCTGTCATCTGTCATCTGTCATCTGTCTTCTGTCATCTGTCATCTGACATCTGTCATCTGTAATCTGTCATCTGTCATCTGTCATCTGTCATCTGTCATCTGTCATCTGTCATCTGTCATCTGTCATCTGTCATCTGTCATCTGTCATCTGTCATCTGTCATCTGTCATCTGTCATCTGTCATCTGTCATCTGTCAATTGTCATCTGTCATCTGTTATCTGTCATCTGTCATCTGTCATCTGTCATCTGTCATCTGTCATCTGTCACCTGTCATCTGTCATCTGTCATCTGTCATCTGTCATCTGTCATCTGTCATCTGTCATCTGTCATCTGTCATCTGTCATCTGTCATCTGTCATCTGTCATCTGTCATCTGTCATCTGTCATCTGTCATCTGTCATATGTCATCTGCCATGTGTCATGTTTAATCTGCCATCTGTCATCTGTCATCTGCCACCTGTCATCTGTCATCTGTCACTTGTCATCTGTCATCTGTCACCTGTCATCTATCATTTGTCATCTGTCAACCGTCATTTGTCATCTGTCATCTGTCATCTGTCATCCGTCATCTGTCATCAGTCATCTGTCATCTGCCATGTGTCATGTGTCATCTGTCATCTGTCATCTGTCATCTGACATCTGTCATCTGTAATCTGTCATCTGTCATCTGTCATCTGTCATCTGTCATCTGTCATCTGTCATCTGTCATCTGTCATCTGTCATCTGTCATCTGTCATCTGTCATCTGTCATCTGTCATCTGTCATCTGTCATCTGTCATCTGTCATCTGTCAATTGTCATCTGTCATCTGTTATCTGTCATCTGTCATCTGTCATCTGTCATCTGTCATCTGTCATCTGTCACCTGTCATCTGTCATCTGTCATCTGTCATCTGTCATCTGTCATCTGTCATCTGTCATCTGTCATCTGTCATCTGTCATCTGTCATCTGTCATCTGTCATCTGTCATCTGTCATCTGTCATCTGTCATCTGTCATCTGTCATATGTCATCTGCCATGTGTCATGTTTAATCTGCCATCTGTCATCTGTCATCTGCCACCTGTCATCTGTCATCTGTCACTTGTCATCTGTCATCTGTCATCTGTCATCTGTCATCTGTCATCTGTCATCTGTCATCTGTCATCTGTCATCTGTCATCTGTCATCTGTCATCTGTCATCTGTCATCTGACATCTGTCATCTGTCAATTGTCATCTGTCATCTGTTATCTGTCATCTGTCATCTGTCATCTGTCATCTGGCATCTGTCATCTGTCATCTGTCATCTGTCATCTGTCATCTGTCATCTGTCATCTGTCATCTGTCATCTGTCATCTGTCATCTGTCTTCTGTCATCTGTCATCTGTCATCTGTCATCTGTCATCTGTCATCTGTCATCTGTCATCTGTCATCTGTCATCTGTCATCTGTCATCTGTCATCTGTCATCTGTCATCTGTCATCTGTCATCTGTCATCTGTCATCTGTCATCTGTCATCTGTCATCTGTCATCTGTCATCTGTCATCTGTCTTCTGTCATATGTCATATGTCATCTGTCATCTGTCATCTGTCATCTGTCATCTGTCATCTGTCATCTGTCATCTGTCATCTGTCATCTGTCATCTGTCATCTGTCATCTGTCATCTGTCATCTGTCATCTGTCATCTGTCATCTGTCATCTGTCATCTGTCATCTGTCATCTGTCATCTGTCATCTGTCATCTGTCATCTGTCATCTGCCATGTGTCATGTGTCATCTGTCATCTGTCATCTGTCATCTGTCATCTGTCATCTGTCATCTGTCATCTGTCATCTGTCATCTGTCATCTGTCATCTGTCATCTGTCATCTGTCATCTGTCATCTGTCATCTGTCATCTGTCATCTGTCATCTGTCATCTGTCATCTGTCATCTGTCATCTGTCATCTGTCATCTGTCATCTGTCATCTGTCATCTGTCATCTGTCAGCTGTCTTCTGTCATATGTCATATGTCATCTGTCATCTGTCATCTGTCATCTGTCATCTGTCATCTGTCATCTGTCATCTGTCATCTGTCATCTGTCATCTGTCATCTGTCATCTGTCATCTGTCATCTGTCATCTGTCATCTGTCATCTGTCATCTGTCATCTGCCATGTGTCATGTGTCATCTGTCATCTGTCATCTGTCATCTGTCATCTGTCATCTGTCATCTGTCATCTGTCATCTGTCATCTGTCATCTGTCATCTATCATCTGTCATCTGTCATCTGTCATCTGTCATCTGTCAATTGTCATCTGTCATCTGTTATCTGTCATCTGTCATCTGTCATCTGTCAATTGTCATCTGTCATCTGTTATCTGTCATCTGTCATCTGTCATCTGTCATCTGTCATCTGTCATCAGACATCTGTCGTCTGTCATCTGTCATCTGTCATCTGTCATCTGTCATCTGTCTTCTGTCACATGTCATCTGTCATCTGTCATGTGTCATCTGTCATCTGTCATCTGTCATCTGTCATCTGTCATCTGTCATCTGTCATCTGTCATCTGTCATCTGTCATCTGTCATCTGTCATCTGTCATCCGTCATCTGTCATCAGTCATCTGTCATCTGCCATGTGTCATGTGTCATTTGTCATCTGTCATCGGTCATCTGTCATCTGTCATCTGTCATCTGTCATCTGTCATCTGTCACCTGTCATCTGTCATCTGTCAATTGTCATCTGTCATCTGTTATCTGTCATCTGTCATTTGTCATCTGTCATCTGTCATCTGCCATCTGTCACCTGTCATCTGCCATCTGTCACCTGTCATCTGTCATCTGTTATCTGTCATCTGTCATCTGTCATCTGTCATCTGTCATCTGTCATCTGTCATCTGTCATCTGTCATCTGTCATCTGTCATCTGTCATCTGTCTTCTGTCATATGTCATATGTCATCTGTCATCTGTCATCTGTCATCTGTCATCTGTCATCTGTTATCTGTCATCTGTCATCTGTCATCTGTCACCTGTCATCTGTCATCTGTCATCTGTCATCTGTCATCTGTCATCTGTCATCTGTCATCTGTCATCCGTCATCTGTCATCAGTCATCTGTTATCTGCCATGTGTCATGTGTCATTTGTCATCTGTCATCTGTCATCTGTCATCTGTCATCTGTCATCTGTCATCTGTCATCTGTCATCTGTCATCTGTCATCTGTCATCTGTCATCTGTCATCTGTCATCTGTCACCTGTCATCTGTCATCTGTCATCTGTCATCTGTCATCTGTCATCTGTCATGTGTCATCTGTCATCTGTCATCTGTCTTCTGTCATATGTCATATGTCATCTGTCATCTGTCATCTGTCATCTGTCATCTGTCATCTGTCATCTGTCATCTGTCACCTGTCATCTGTCATCTGTCAATTGTCATCTGTCATCTGTTATCTGTCATCTGTCATCTGTCATCTATCATCTGTCATCTGTCATCTGTCATCTGTCATCTGTCATCTGTCATCTGTCATCTGTCATCTGTCTTCTGTCATATGTCATATGTCATCTGTCATCTGTCATCTGTCATCTGTCATCTGTCATCTGTCATCTGTCATCTGTCATCTGTCATCTGTCATCTGTCATCTGTCATCTGTCATCTGTCATCTGTCATCTGTCATCTGTCATCTGTCATCTGTCATCTGTCATCTGTCATCTGTCATCTGTCATCTGTCATCTGTCATCTGTCATCTGTCATCTGTCATCTGTCATCTGTCATCTGTCATCTGTCAATTGTCATCTGTCGTCTGTCGTCTGTCAACCGTCATTTGTCATCTGTCATCTGTCATCTGTCATCCGTCATCTGTCATCAGTCATCTGTCATCTGCCATGTGTCATGTGTCATCTGTCATCTGTCATCTGTCATCTGTCATCTGACATCTGTCATCTGTAATCTGTCATCTGTCATCTGTCATCTGTCATCTGTCATCTGTCATCTGTCATCTGTCATCTGTCATCTGTCATCTGTCATCTGTCATCTGTCATCTGTCATCTGTCATCTGTCATCTGTCATCTGTCATCTGTCATCTGTCAATTGTCATCTGTCATCTGTCATCTGTTATCTGTCATCTGTCATCTGTCATCTGTCATCTGTCATCTGTCATCTGTCACCTGTCATCTGTCATCTGTCATCTGTCATCTGTCATCTGTCATCTGTCATCTGTCATCTGTCATCTGTCATCTGTCATCTGTCATCTGTCATCTGTCATCTGTCATCTGTCATCTGTCATCTGTCATATGTCATCTGCCATGTGTCATGTTTAATCTGCCATCTGTCATCTGTCATCTGCCACCTGTCATCTGTCATCTGTCACTTGTCATCTGTCATCTGTCATCTGTCATCTGTCATCTGTCATCTGTCATCTGTCATCTGTCATCTGTCATCTGTCATCTGTCATCTGTCATCTGTCATCTGTCATCTGTCATCTGTCATCTGTCATCTGTCGTCTGTCATCTGTCACCTGTCATCTATCATTTGTCATCTGTCATCTGTCATCTGTCATCTGTCATCTGTCATCTGTCATCTGTCATCTGTCATCTGTCAATTAGCATCTGTCGTCTGTCAACTGTCATGTTGTCATCTGCCATCTGTCATCTGTCATCAGACATCTGACATCTCTCATCTGTCATCTGTAATCTGTCATCTGTCATCTGTCATCTGTCATCTGTCATCTGTCATCTGTCATCTGTCATCATTCATCTGTTATCTGTCATCTGTCATATGACACCTGTCGTCTATCATCTGTTATCTGTCATCTGTCATTTGTCATCTGTCATCTGTCATCTGTCATCTGTTATCTGTTATCTGTCGTATGTCACCTGTCGTCTATCATCTGTCATCTGTCATCTGTCATCTGTCATCTGTCATCTGTCGTCTGTCATTTGTCATCGGTCATCTGTCATCTGTCATCTGTCATCTGTCATCAGTCATCTGTCATTTGTCATCTGTCATCTGTCATCTGTCATCTGTCATCTGTCAACTGTCATCTGTCTTCTGTCATCTGTCTTCTGTCATCTGTCATCTGTCATCTGTCATCTGTCATCTGTCATCTGTCATCTGTCATCTGTCATCTGTCATCTGTCATCTGTCATCTGTCATCTGTCATCTGTCATCTGTCATCTGTCATCTGTCATCTGTCATCTGTCATCTGTCATCTGTCATCTGTCATCTGTCATCTGTCATCTGTTATCTGTCATCTGTCATCTGTCATCTGTCATCTGTCATCTGTCATCTGTCATCTGTCATCTGTCATCTGTCATCTGTCATCTGTCATCCGTCATCTGTCATCAGTCATCTGTCATATGCCATGTGTCATCTGTCATCTGTCATCTGTCATCTGTCATCTGTCATCTGTCATCTGTTATCTGTCATCTGTCATCTGTCATCTGTCATCTGTCATCTGTCATCTGTCACCTGTCATCTGTCATCTGTCATCTGTCATCTGTCATCTGTCATCTGTCATCTGTCATCTGTCATCTGTCATCTGTCATCTGTCATCTGTCATCTGTCATCTGTCATCTGTCATATGTCATCTGCCATGTGTCATGTTTAATCTGCCATCTGTCATCTGTCATCTGTCATCTGTCATCTGTCATCTGTCATCTGTCATCTGTCATCTGTCGTTTATTATCTGTCATCTGTCATCTGTCATCTGTCATCTGTCAACTGTCATCTGTCTTCTGTCATCTGTCATCTGTCATCTGTCATCTGTCATCTGTCATCTGTCATCTGTCATCTGTCATCTGTCATCTGTCATCCGTCATCTGTCATCAGTCATCTGTCATATGCCATGTGTCATGTGTCATGTGTCATCTGTCGTCTGTCATCTGTCATCTGTCATCTGTCATCTGTCATCTGTCATCTGTCATCTGTCATCTGTCATCTGTCATCTGTCATCTGTCATCTGTCATCTGTCATCTGTCATCTGTCATATGTCATCTGCATTGTTTCATGTTTAATCTGCCATCTGTCACCTGTCATCTGTCATCTGCCACCTGTCATCTGTCATCTGTCATCTGTCATCTGTCATCTGTCATCTGTCATCTGTCATCTGTCATCTGTCATCTGTCATCTGGCATCTGTCATCTGTCATCTGTCATCTGTCATCTGTCATCTGTCATCTGTCATCTGTCATCTGTCATCTGTCATCTGTCATCTGTCATCTGTCATCTGTCATCTGTCAATTGTCATTTGTCGTCTGTCGTCTGTCAACCGTCATTTGTCATCTGTCTTCTGTCATATGTCATATGTCATCTGTCATCTGTCATCTGTCATCTGTCATCTGTCATCTGTCATCTGTCATCTGTCATCTGTCATCTGTCATCTGTCATCTGTCAATTGTCATCTGTCGTCTGTCGTCTCTGAACCGTCATTTGTCATCTGTCTTCTGTTATATGTCATATGTCATCTGTCATCTGTCATCTGTCATCTGTCATCTGTCATCTGTCATCTGTCATCTGTCATCTGTCATCTGTCATCTGTCATCTGTCATCTGTCATCTGTCATCTGTCATCTGTCATCTGTCATCTGTCATCTGTCATCTGTCATCTGTCATCTGTCATCTGTCATCTGTCATCTGTCATCTGTCATCTGTCATCTGTCATCTGTCATCTGTCATCTGTCATCTGTCAATTGTCATCTGTCGTCTGTCGTCTGTCAACCGTCATTTGTCATCTGTCTTCTGTCATATGTCATATGTCATCTGTCATCAGTCATCTGTCATCTGTCATCTGTCAATTGTCATCTGTCATCTGTCATCTGTTATCTGTCATCTGTCATCTGTCATCTGTCATCTGTCATCTGTCATCTGTCATCTGGCATCTGTCATCTGTCATCTGTCATCTGTCATCTGTCATCTGTCATCTGTCAATTGTCATCTGTCATCTGTCATCTGTCATCTGTCATCTGTCATCTGTCATCTGTCAATTGTCATCTGTCATCTGTCATCTGTCATCTATCATCTGTCATCTGTCATCTGTCATCTGTCATCTGTCATCTGTCATCTGTCATCTGTCATCTGTCATCTGTCATCTGTCATCTGTCAACTGTCATCTGTCATCTGTCATCTGTCGTTTATTATCTGTCATCAGTCATCTGTCATCTGTCATCTGTCAATTGTCATCTGTCATCTGTCATCTGTCATCTGTCATCTGTCATCTGTCATTTGTCATCTGTCATCTGTCATCTGTCATCTGTCATCTGTCATCTGTCAATTGTCATCTGTCGTCTGTCGTCTGTCAACCGTCATTTGTCATCTGTCTTCTGTCATATGTCATATGTTATCTGTCATCTGTCATCTGTCATCTGTCATCTGTCATCTGTCATCTGTCATCTGTCATCTGTCATCTGTCATCTGTCATCTGTCATCTGTCATCTGTCATCTGTCATCTGTCATCTGTCATCTGTCATCTGTCATCTGTCATCTGTCATCTGTCATCTGTCATCTGTCATCTGTCATCTGTCAATTGTCATCTGTCATCTGTCATCTGTCATCTGTCATCTGTCATCTGTCATCTGTCATCTGTCATCTGTCATCTGTCATCTGTCATCTGTCATCTGTCATCTGTCATCTGTCAACTGTCATCTGTCATCTGTCATCTGTCGTTTATTATCTGTCATCTGTCATCTGTCATCTGTCATCTGTCAACTGTCATCTGTCTTCTGTCATCTGTCATCTGTCATCTGTCATCTGTCATCTGTCATCTGTCATCTGTCATCTGTCATCTGTCATCCGTCATCTGTCATCTGTCATCTGTCAATTGTCATCTGTCATCTGTCATCTGTCATCTGTCATCTGTCATCTGTCATCTGTCATCTGTCATCTGTCATCTGTCATCTGTCATCTGTCATCTGTCAACTGTCATGTTGTCATCTGTCATCTGTCATCTGCCATGTGTCATCTGTCATCTGTCATCAGACATCTGTCATCTGTCATCTGTCATCTGTCTTCTGTCATATGTCATATGTCATCTGTCATCTGTCATCTGTCATCTGTCATCTGTCATCTGTCATCTGTCATCTGTCATCTGTCATCTGTCACCTGTCATCTGTCATCTGTCATCTGTCATCTGTCATCTGTCATCTGTCATCTGTCATCTCTCATCTGTCATCTGTCATCTGTCATCTGTCATCTGTCATCTATCATCTGTCATCTGTCATCTGTCATCTGTCATCTGTCATCTGTCATCTGTCATCTGTCATCTGTCATCTGTCATCTGTCATCTGTCATCTGTCATCTGTCATCTGTCATCTGTCATCTGTCATCTGTCATCTGTCATCTGTCATCCGTCATCTGTCATCAGTCATCTGTCATATGCCATGTGTCATGTGTCATCTGTCATCTGTCATCTGTCATCTGTCATCTGTCATCTGTCATCTGTCATCTGTCATCTGTCATCTGTCATCTGTCAACTGTCATGTTGTCATCTGTCATCTGCCATGTGTCATCTGTCATCTGTCATCAGACATCTGTCATCTGTCATCTATCTTCTGTCATATGTCATATGTCATCTGTCATCTGTCATATGTCATCTGTCATCTGTCATCTGTCATCTGTCATCTGTCATCTGTCATCTGTCATCTGTCATCTGTCATCTGTCATCTGTCATCTGTCATCTGTCGTTTATTATCTGTCATCTGTCATCTGTCATCTGTCATCTGTCAACTGTCATCTGTCTTCTGTCATCTGTCATCTGTCATCTGTCATCTGTCATCTGTCATCTGTCATCTGTCATCTGTCATCTGTCATCTGTCATCCGTCATCTGTCATCAGTCATCTGTCATATGCCATGTGTCATGTGTCATGTGTCATCTGTCGTCTGTCATCTGTCATCTGTCATCTGTCATCTGTCATCTGTCATCTGTCATCTGTCATCTGTCATCTGTCATCTGTCATCTGTCATCTGTCATCTGTCATCTGTCATCTGTCATATGTCATCTGCATTGTTTCATGTTTAATCTGCCATCTGTCACCTGTCATCTGTCATCTGCCACCTGTCATCTGTCATCTGTCATCTGTCATCTGTCATCTGTCATCTGTCATCTGGCATCTGTCATCTGTCATCTGTCATCTGTCATCTGTCATCTGTCATCTGTCATCTGTCATCTGTCATCTGTCATCTGTCATCTGTCATCTGTCATCTGTCATCTGTCATCTGTCATCTGTCAATTGTCATTTGTCGTCTGTCGTCTGTCAACCGTCATTTGTCATCTGTCTTCTGTCATATGTCATATGTCATCTGTCATCTGTCATCTGTCATCTGTCATCTGTCATCTGTCATCTGTCATCTGTCATCTGTCATCTGTCATCTGTCATCTGTCTTCTGTCATCTGTCATCTGTCTTCTGTCATATGTCATCTGTCATCTGTCATCTGTCATCTGTCATCTGTCATCTGTCATCTGTCATCTGTCATCTGTCATCTGTCATCTGTCATCTGTCATCTGTCATCTGTCATCTGTCATCTGTCATCTGTCATCTGTCATCTGTCATCTGTCATCTGTCATCTGTCATCTGTCATCTGTCATCTGTCAATTGTCATCTGTCGTCTGTCGTCTGTCATCTGTCATCTGTCATCTGTCAACTGTCATCTGTCATCTCTCATCTGTCATCTGTCATCTGTCATCTGTCATCTATCATCTGTCATCTGTCATCTGTCATCTGTCATCTGTCATCTGTCATCTGTCATCTGTCATCTGTCATCTGTCATCTGTCATCTGTCATCTGTCATCTGTCATCTGTCATCTGTCATCTGTCACCTGTCATCTGTCATCTGTCATCTGTCATCTGTCATCTGTCATCTGTCATCTCTCATCTGTCATCTGTCATCTGTCATCTGTCATCTATCATCTGTCATCTGTCATCTGTCATCTGTCATCTGTCATCTGTCATCTGTCATCTGTCATCTGTCATCTGTCATCTGTCATCTGTCATCTGTCATCTGTCATCTGTCATCTGTCATCTGTCATCTGTCATCTGTCATCTGTCATCTGTCATCCGTCATCTGTCATCAGTCATCTGTCATATGCCATGTGTCATGTGTCATCTGTCATCTGTCATCTGTCATCTGTCATCTGTCATCTGTCATCTGTCATCTGTCATCTGTCATCTGTCATCTGTCATCTGTCAACTGTCATGTTGTCATCTGTCATCTGCCATGTGTCATCTGTCATCTGTCATCAGACATCTGTCATCTGTCATCTATCTTCTGTCATATGTCATATGTCATCTGTCATCTGTCATATGTCATCTGTCATCTGTCATCTGTCATCTGTCATCTGTCATCTGTCATCTGTCATCTGTCATCTGTCATCTGTCATCTGTCATCTGTCGTTTATTATCTGTCATCTGTCATCTGTCATCTGTCATCTGTCAACTGTCATCTGTCTTCTGTCATCTGTCATCTGTCATCTGTCATCTGTCATCTGTCATCTGTCATCTGTCATCTGTCATCTGTCATCTGTCATCCGTCATCTGTCATCAGTCATCTGTCATATGCCATGTGTCATGTGTCATGTGTCATCTGTCGTCTGTCATCTGTCATCTGTCATCTGTCATCTGTCATCTGTCATCTGTCATCTGTCATCTGTCATCTGTCATCTGTCATCTGTCATCTGTCATCTGTCATCTGTCATCTGTCATCTGTCATATGTCATCTGCATTGTTTCATGTTTAATCTGCCATCTGTCACCTGTCATCTGTCATCTGCCACCTGTCATCTGTCATCTGTCATCTGTCATCTGTCATCTGTCATCTGTCATCTGTCATCTGTCATCTGGCATCTGTCATCTGTCATCTGTCATCTGTCATCTGTCATCTGTCATCTGTCATCTGTCATCTGTCATCTGTCATCTGTCATCTGTCATCTGTCATCTGTCAATTGTCATTTGTCGTCTGTCGTCTGTCAACCGTCATTTGTCATCTGTCTTCTGTCATATGTCATATGTCATCTGTCATCTGTCATCTGTCATCTGTCATCTGTCATCTGTCATCTGTCATCTGTCATCTGTCATCTGTCATCTGTCATCTGTCTTCTGTCATCTGTCATCTGTCTTCTGTCATATGTCATCTGTCATCTGTCATCTGTCATCTGTCATCTGTCATCTGTCATCTGTCATCTGTCATCTGTCATCTGTCATCTGTCATCTGTCATCTGTCATCTGTCATCTGTCATCTGTCATCTGTCATCTGTCATCTGTCATCTGTCATCTGTCAATTGTCATCTGTCGTCTGTCGTCTCTCAACCGTCATTTGTCATCTGTCTTCTGTTATATGTCATATGTCATCTGTCATCTGTCATCTGTCATCTGTCATCTGTCATCTGTCATCTGTCATCTGTCATCTGTCATCTGTCATCTGTCATCTGTCATCTGTCATCTGTCATCTGTCATCTGTCATCTGTCATCTGTCATCTGTCATCTGTCATCTGTCATCTGTCATCTGTCATCTGTCATCTGTCATCTGTCATCTGTCATCTGTCATCTGTCATCTGTCATCTGTCAATTGTCATCTGTCGTCTGTCGTCTGTCAACCGTCATTTGTCATCTGTCTTCTGTCATATGTCATATGTCATCTGTCATCAGTCATCTGTCATCTGTCATCTGTCAATTGTCATCTGTCATCTGTCATCTGTTATCTGTCATCTGTCATCTGTCATCTGTCATCTGTCATCTGGCATCTGTCATCTGTCATCTGTCATCTGTCATCTGTCATCTGTCATCTGTCATCTGTCATCTGTCATCTGTCATCTGTCATCTGTCATCTGTCATCTGTCATCTGTCATCTGTCATCTGTCATCTGTCATCTGTCATCTGTCATCTGTCATCTGTCATCTGTCATCTGTCATCTGTCATCTGTCATCTGTCATCTGTCATCTGTCATCTGTCATCTGTCATCTGTCATCTGTCATCTGTCATCTGTCATCTGTCATCTGTCATCTGTCATCTGTCATCTGTCATCTGTCATCTGTCATCTGTCATCTGTCATCTGTCATCTGTCATCTGTCATCTGTCATCTGTCAATTGTCATCTGTCGTCTGTCGTCTGTCAACCGTCATTTGTCATCTGTCTTCTGTCATATGTCATATGTCATCTGTCATCTGTCATCTGTCATCTGTCATCTGTCAATTGTCATCTGTCATCTGTCATCTGTCATCTGTCATCTGTCACCTGTCATCTGTCATCTGTCATCTGTCATCTGTCATCTGTCATCTGTCATCTGTCATCTGTCATCTGTCATCTGTCATCTGTTATCTGTCATCTGTCATCTGTCATCTGTCATCTGTCATCTGTCATCTGTCATCTGTCATCTGTCATCTGTCATCTGTCATCTGTCATCTGTCATCTGTCATCTGTCATCTGTCATCTGTCATCTGTCATCTGTCATCTGTCATCTGCCATGTGTCATGTGTCATCTGTCATCTGTCATCTGTCATCTGTCATCTATCATCTGTCATCTGTCATCTATCATCTGTCATCTGTCATCTGTCATCTGTCAATTGTCATCTGTCATCTGTTATCTGTCATCTGTCATCTGTCATCTGTCATCTGTCATCTGTCATCTGTCATCTGTCATCTGTCATCTGTCATCTGTCATCTGTCATCTGTCATCTGTCTTCTGTCATATGTCATATGTCATCTGTCATCTGTCATCTGTCATCTGTCATCTGTCATCTGTCATCTGTCATCTGTCATCTGCCATCTGTCATCTGTCATCTGTCATCTGTCATCTGTCATCTGTCATCTGTCATCTGTCATCTGTCATCTGTCATCTGTCATCTGTCATCTGTCATCTGTCATCTGTCATCTGTCATCTGTCATCTGTCATCTGTCTTCTGTCATATGTCATATGTCATATGTCATCTGTCATCTGTCATCTGTCATCTGTCATCTGTCATCTGTCATCTGTCATCTGTCATCTGTCATCTGTCATCTGTCATCTGTCATCTGTCATCTGTCATCTGTCATCTGTCATCTGTCATCTGTCATCTGTCATCTGTCATCTGTCATCTGTCATCTGTCATCTGTCATCTGTCATCTGTCATCTGTCATCTGTCATCTGTCATCTGTCATCTGCCATGTGTCATCTGTCATCTGCCATGTGTCATCTGTCATCTGTCATCAGACATCTGTCGTCTGTCATCTGTCATCTGTCATCTGTCATCTGTCTTCTGTCACATGTCATCTGTCATCTGTCATCTGTCATCTGTCATCTGTCATCTGTCATCTGTCATCTGTCATCTGTCATCTGTCATCTGTCATCTGTCATCTGTCATCTGTCATCCGTCATCTGTCATCAGTCATCTGTCATCTGCCATGTGTCATGTGTCATTTGTCATCTGTCATCTGTCATCTGTCATCTGTCATCTGTCATCTGTCATCTGTCATCTGTCATCTGTCATCTGTCACCTGTCATCTGTCATCTGTCAATTGTCATCTGTCATCTGTCATCTGTTATCTGTCATCTGTCATTTGTCATCTGTCATCTGTCATCTGCCATCTGTCACCTGTCATCTGTCATCTGTCATCTGTCATCTGTCATCTGTCATCTGTCATCTGTCATCTGTCATCTGTCATCTGTCATCTGTCATCTGTCATCCGTCATCTGTCATCAGTCATCTGTCATCTGCCATGTGTCATGTGTCATTTGTCATCTGTCATCTGTCATCTGTCATCTGTCATCTGTCATCTGTCATCTGTCATCTGTCATCTGTCATCTGTCATCTGTCATCTGTCATCTGTCATCTGTCATCTGTCACCTGTCATCTGTCATCTGTCAATTGTCATCTGTCATCTGTCATCTGTTATCTGTCATCTGTCATTTGTCATCTGTCATCTGTCATCTGCCATCTGTCACCTGTCATCTGTCATCTGTCATCTGTCATCTGTCATCTGTCATCTGTCATCTGTCATCTGTCATCCGTCATCTGTCATCTGTCATCTGTCATCTGTCATCTGTCATCTGTCATCTATCATCTGTCATCTGTCATCTGTCATCTGTCAATTGTCATCTGTCATCTGTTATCTGTCATCTGTCATCTGTCATCTGTCATCTGTCATCTGTCATCTGTCATCTGTCATCTGTCATCTGTCATCTGTCATCTGTCATCTGTCATCTGTCATCTGTCATCTGTCTTCTGTCATATGTCATATGTCATCTGTCATCTGTCATCTGTCATCTGTCATCTGTCATCTGTCATCTGTCATCCGTCATCTGTCATCAGTCATCTGTCATCTGCCATGTGTCATGTGTCATGTGTCATTTGTCATCTGTCATCTGTCATCTGTCATCTGTCATCTGTCATCTGTCATCTGTCATCTGTCATCTGTCATCTGTCATCTGTCATCTGTCATCTGTCTTCTGTCATATGTCATATGTCATCTGTCATCTGTCATCTGTCATCTGTCATCTGTCATCTGTCATCTGTCATCTGTCATCTGTCATCTGTCATCTGTCATCTGTCATCTGTCATCTGTCATCTGTCATCTGTCATCTGTCATCCGTCATCTGTCATCAGTCATCTGTCATCTGCCATGTGTCATGTGTCATTTGTCATCTGTCATCTGTCATCTGTCATCTGTCATCTGTCATCTGTCATCTGTCATCTGTCACCTGTCATCTGTCATCTGTCATCAGTCATCTGTCATCTGTCATCTGTCATCTGTCATCTGTCATGTGTCATCTGTCATCTGTCATCTGTCTTCTGTCATATGTCATATGTCATCTGTCATCTGTCATCTGTCATCTGTCATCTGTCATCTGTCATCTGTCATCTGTCACCTGTCATCTGTCATCTGTCTATTGTCATCTGTCATCTGTTATCTGTCATCTGTCATCTGTCATCTGTCATCTGTCATCTGTCATCTGTCATCTGTCATCTGTCATCTGTCATCTGTCATCTGTCTTCTGTCATATGTCATATGTCATCTGTCATCTGTCATCTGTCATCTGTCATCTGTCATCTGTCATCTGTCATCTGTCATCTGTCATCTGTCATCTGTCATCTGTCATCTGTCATCTGTCATCTGTCATCTGTCATCTGTCATCTGTCATCTGTCATCTGTCATCTGTCATCTGTCATCTGTCATCTGTCATCTGTCTTCTGTCATATGTCATATGTCATATGTCATCTGTCATCTGTCATCTGTCATCTGTCATCTGTCATCTGTCATCTGTCATCTGTCATCTGTCATCTGTCATCTGTCATCTGTCATCTGTCATCTGTCATCTGTCATCTGTCATCTGTCATCTGTCATCTGTCATCTGTCATCTGTCATCTGTCATCTGTCATCTGTCATCTGTCATCTGTCATCTGTCATCTGTCATCTGCCATGTGTCATCTGTCATCTGCCATGTGTCATCTGTCATCTGTCATCAGACATCTGTCGTCTGTCATCTGTCATCTGTCATCTGTCATCTGTCTTCTGTCACATGTCATCTGTCATCTGTCATCTGTCATCTGTTATCTGTCATCTGTCATCTGTCATCTGTCATCTGTCATCTGTCATCTGTCATCTGTCATCTGTCATCTGTCATCTGTCATCTGTCTTCTGTCATATGTCATATGTCATCTGTCATCTGTCATCTGTCATCTGTCATCTGTCATCTGCCATCTGTCATCTGTCATCTGTCATCTGTCATCTGTCATCTGTCATCTGTCATCTGTCATCTGTCATCTGTCATCTGTCATCTGTCATCTGTCATCTGTCATCTGTCATCTGTCATCTGTCATCTGTCATCTGTCTTCTGTCATATGTCATATGTCATATGTCATCTGTCATCTGTCATCTGTCATCTGTCATCTGTCATCTGTCATCTGTCATCTGTCATCTGTCATCTGTCATCTGTCATCTGTCATCTGTCATCTGTCATCTGTCATCTGTCATCTGTCATCTGTCATCTGTCATCTGTCATCTGTCATCTGTCATCTGTCATCTGTCATCTGTCATCTGTCATCTGTCATCTGTCATCTGTCATCTGTCATCTGTCATCTGCCATGTGTCATCTGTCATCTGCCATGTGTCATCTGTCATCTGTCATCAGACATCTGTCGTCTGTCATCTGTCATCTGTCATCTGTCATCTGTCTTCTGTCACATGTCATCTGTCATCTGTCATCTGTCATCTGTCATCTGTCATCTGTCATCTGTCATCTGTCATCTGTCATCTGTCATCTGTCATCTGTCATCTGTCATCTGTCATCCGTCATCTGTCATCAGTCATCTGTCATCTGCCATGTGTCATGTGTCATTTGTCATCTGTCATCTGTCATCTGTCATCTGTCATCTGTCATCTGTCATCTGTCATCTGTCATCTGTCATCTGTCACCTGTCATCTGTCATCTGTCAATTGTCATCTGTCATCTGTCATCTGTTATCTGTCATCTGTCATTTGTCATCTGTCATCTGTCATCTGCCATCTGTCACCTGTCATCTGTCATCTGTCATCTGTCATCTGTCATCTGTCATCTGTCATCTGTCATCTGTCATCTGTCATCTGTCATCTGTCATCCGTCATCTGTCATCAGTCATCTGTCATCTGCCATGTGTCATGTGTCATTTGTCATCTGTCATCTGTCATCTGTCATCTGTCATCTGTCATCTGTCATCTGTCATCTGTCATCTGTCATCTGTCATCTGTCATCTGTCATCTGTCATCTGTCATCTGTCACCTGTCATCTGTCATCTGTCAATTGTCATCTGTCATCTGTCATCTGTTATCTGTCATCTGTCATTTGTCATCTGTCATCTGTCATCTGCCATCTGTCACCTGTCATCTGTCATCTGTCATCTGTCATCTGTCATCTGTCATCTGTCATCTGTCATCCGTCATCTGTCATCTGTCATCTGTCATCTGTCATCTGTCATCTGTCATCTATCATCTGTCATCTGTCATCTGTCATCTGTCAATTGTCATCTGTCATCTGTTATCTGTCATCTGTCATCTGTCATCTGTCATCTGTCATCTGTCATCTGTCATCTGTCATCTGTCATCTGTCATCTGTCATCTGTCATCTGTCATCTGTCATCTGTCATCTGTCTTCTGTCATATGTCATATGTCATCTGTCATCTGTCATCTGTCATCTGTCATCTGTCATCTGTCATCTGTCATCCGTCATCTGTCATCAGTCATCTGTCATCTGCCATGTGTCATGTGTCATGTGTCATTTGTCATCTGTCATCTGTCATCTGTCATCTGTCATCTGTCATCTGTCATCTGTCATCTGTCATCTGTCATCTGTCATCTGTCATCTGTCATCTGTCTTCTGTCATATGTCATATGTCATCTGTCATCTGTCATCTGTCATCTGTCATCTGTCATCTGTCATCTGTCATCTGTCATCTGTCATCTGTCATCTGTCATCTGTCATCTGTCATCTGTCATCTGTCATCTGTCATCTGTCATCCGTCATCTGTCATCAGTCATCTGTCATCTGCCATGTGTCATGTGTCATTTGTCATCTGTCATCTGTCATCTGTCATCTGTCATCTGTCATCTGTCATCTGTCATCTGTCATCTGTCACCTGTCATCTGTCATCTGTCATCAGTCATCTGTCATCTGTCATCTGTCATCTGTCATCTGTCATGTGTCATCTGTCATCTGTCATCTGTCTTCTGTCATATGTCATATGTCATCTGTCATCTGTCATCTGTCATCTGTCATCTGTCATCTGTCATCTGTCATCTGTCACCTGTCATCTGTCATCTGTCTATTGTCATCTGTCATCTGTTATCTGTCATCTGTCATCTGTCATCTGTCATCTGTCATCTGTCATCTGTCATCTGTCATCTGTCATCTGTCATCTGTCTTCTGTCATATGTCATATGTCATCTGTCATCTGTCATCTGTCATCTGTCATCTGTCATCTGTCATCTGTCATCTGTCATCTGTCATCTGTCATCTGTCATCTGTCATCTGTCATCTGTCATCTGTCATCTGTCATCTGTCATCTGTCATCTGTCATCTGTCATCTGTCATCTGTCATCTGTCATCTGTCATCTGTCATCTGTCATCTGTCATCTGTCATCTGTCATCTGTCATCTGTCATCTGTCATCTGTCATCTGTCATCTGTCATCTGTCATCTGTCATCTGTCATCTGTCATCTGTCATCTGTCATCTGTCATCTGTCATCTGTCATCTGTCATCTGTCAATTGTCATCTGTCGTCTGTCGTCTGTCAACCGTCATTTGTCATCTGTCATCTGTCATCCGTCATCTGTCATCAGTCATCTGTCATCTGCCATGTGTCATGTGTCATCTGTCATCTGTCATCTGTCATCTGTCATCTGTCATCTGTCATCTGTCATCTGTCATCTGTCATCTGTCATCTGTCATCTGTCATCTGTCATCTGTCATCTGTCATCTGTCATCTGTCATCTGTCATCTGTCATCTGTCATCTGTCATCTGTCATCTGTCAATTGTCATCTGTCATCTGTTATCTGTCATCTGTCATCTGTTATCTGTCATCTGTCATCTGTCATCTGTCATCTGTCATCTGTCATCTGTCATCTGTCATCTGTCACCTGTCATCTGTCATCTGTCATCTGTCATCTGTCATCTGTCATCTGTCATCTGTCATCTGTCATCTGTCATCTGTCATATGTCATCTGCCATGTGTCATGTTTAATCTGCCATCTGTCATCTGTCATCTGCCACCTGTCATCTGTCATCTGTCATTTGTCATCTGTCATCTGTCATCTGTCATCTGTCATCTGTCATCTGTCATCTGTCATCTGTCATCTGTCATCTGTCATCTGTCATCTGTCATCTGTCATCTGTCATCTGTCATCTGTCATCTGTCATCTGTCATCTGTCATCTGTCATCTGTCATCTGTCATCTGTCATCTGTCATCTGTCGTCTGTCATCTGTCACCTGTCATCTATCATTTGTCATCTGTCATCTGTCATCTGTCATCTGTCATCTGTCATCTGTCATCTGTCATCTGTCAATTAGCATCTGTCGTCTGTCAACTGTCATGTTGTCATCTGCCATCTGTCATCTGTCATCTGTCATCAGACATCTGTCATCTCTCATCTGTCATCTGTCATCTGTCATCTGTCATCTGTCATCTGTCATCTGTCATCTGTCATCTGTCATCTGTCATCTGTCATCTGTCATCTGTCATCTGTCATCATTCATCTGTTATCTGTCATCTGTCATATGACACCTGTCGTCTATCATCTGTTATCTGTCATCTGTCATTTGTCATCTGTCATCTGTCATCTGTCATCTGTCATCTATCATCTGTCATCTGTCATCTGTCATCTGTCATCTGTCATCTGTCATCTGTCATCTGTCATCTGTCATCTGTCATCTGTCATCTGTCATCTGTCATCTGTCATCTGTCATCTGTCATCTGTCATCTGTCATCTGTCATTTGTCATCTGTCATCTGTCATCAGACATCTGTCATCTGTCATCTGTCATCTGTCATCTGTCATTTGTCATCTGTCATCTGTCATCTGTCATCTGTCATCTGTCATCTGTCATCTGTCATCTGTCATCTGTCATCTGTCATCTGTCATCTGTCAATTGTCATCTGTCATCTGTTATCTGTCATCTGTCATCTGTCATCTGTCATCTGGCATCTGTCATCTGTCATCTGTCATCTGTCATCTGTCATCTGTCATCTGTCATCTGTCATCTGTCATCTGTCATCTGTCATCTGTCATCTGTCATCTGTCATCTGTCATCTGTCATCTGTCATCTGTCATCTGTCATCTGTCATCTGTCATCTGTCATCTGTCATCTGTCATCTGTCATCTGTCATCTGTCATCTGTCATCTGTCATCTGTCATCTGTCATCTGTCATCTGTCATCTGTCATCTGTCATCTGTCATCTGTCATCTGTCATCTGTCATCTGTCATCTGTCATCTGTCATCTGTCATCTGTCATCTGTCATCTGTCATCTGTCATCTGTCATCTGTCTTCTGTCATATGTCATATGTCATCTGTCATCTGTCATCTGTCATCTGTCATCTGTCATCTGTCATCTGTCATCTGTCATCTGTCATCTGTCATCTGTCATCTGTCATCTGTCATCTGTCATCTGTCATCTGTCATCTGCCATGTGTCATCTGTCATCTGTCATCTGTCATCTGTCATCTGTCATCTGTCATCTGTCATCTGTCATCTGTCATCTGTCATCTATCATCTGTCATCTGTCATCTGTCATCTGTCATCTGTTAATTGTCATCTGTCATCTGTTATCTGTCATCTGTCATCTGTCATCTGTCATCTGTCATCTGTCATCTGTCATCTGTCATCTGTCATCTGTCATCTGTCATCTGTCATCTGTCATCTGTCTTCTGTCATATGTCATATGTCATCTGTCATCTGTCATCTGTCATCTGTCATCTGTCATCTGTCATCTGTCATCTGCCATCTGCCATCTGTCATCTGTCATCTGTCATCTGTCATCTGTCATCTGTCATCTGTCATCTGTCATCTGTCATCTGTCATCTGTCATCTGTCATCTGTCTTCTGTCATATGTCATATGTCATCTGTCATCTGTCATCTGTCATCTGTCATCTGTCATCTGTCATCTGTCATCTGTCATCTGTCATCTGTCATCTGTCATCTGTCATCTGTCATCTGTCATCTGTCATCTGTCATCTGTCATCTGTCATCTGTCATCTGTCATCTGTCATCTGTCATCTGTCATCTGTCATCTGTCATCTGTCATCTGTCATCTGTCATCTGTCATCTGCCATGTGTCATCTGTCATCTGCCATGTGTCATCTGTCATCTGTCATCAGACATCTGTCGTCTGTCATCTGTCATCTGTCATCTGTCATCTGTCATCTGTCATCTGTCTTCTGTCACATGTCATCTGTCATCTGTCATGTGTCATCTGTCATCTGTCATCTGTCATCTGTCATCTGTCATCTGTCATCTGTCATCTGTCATCTGTCATCCGTCATCTGTCATCAGTCATCTGTCATCTGCCATGTGTCATGTGTCATTTGTCATCTGTCATCTGTCATCTGTCATCTGTCATCTGTCATCTGTCATCTGTCATCTGTCATCTGTCATCTGTCATCTGTCACCTGTCATCTGTCATCTGTCAATTGTCATCTGTCATCTGTTATCTGTCATCTGTCATTTGTCATCTGTCATCTGTCATCTGCCATCTGTCACCTGTCATCTGCCATCTGTCACCTGTCATCTGTCATCTGTTATCTGTCATCTGTCATCTGTCATCTGTCATCTGTCATCTGTCATCTGTCATCTGTCATCTGTCATCTGTCATCTGTCATCTGTCATCTGTCATCTGTCTTCTGTCATATGTCATATGTCATCTGTCATCTGTCATCTGTCATCTGTCATCTGTCATCTGTCATCTGTCATCTGTCATCTGTCATCTGTCATCTGTCATCTGTCATCTGTCATCTGTCATCTGTCATCTGTCATCCGTCATCTGTCATCAGTCATCTGTCATCTGCCATGTGTCATGTGTCATTTGTCATCTGTCATCTGTCATCTGTCATCTGTCATCTGTCATCTGTCATCTGTCATCTGTCATCTGTCATCTGTCATCTGTCATCTGTCATCTGTCATCTGTCATCTGTCATCTGTCATCTGTCACCTGTCATCTGTCATCTGTCATCTGTCATCTGTCATCTGTCATCTGTCATCTGTCATGTGTCATCTGTCATCTGTCATCTGTCTTCTGTCATATGTCATATGTCATCTGTCATCTGTCATCTGTCATCTGTCATCTGTCATCTGTCATCTGTCATCTGTCATCTGTCATCTGTCATCTGTCACCTGTCATCTGTCATCTGTCAATTGTCATCTGTCATCTGTTATCTGTCATCTGTCATCTGTCATCTGTCATCTGTCATCTGTCATCTGTCATCTGTCATCTGTCTTCTGTCATATGTCATATGTCATCTGTCATCTGTCATCTGTCATCTGTCATCTGTCATCTGTCATCTGTCATCTGTCATCTGTCATCTGTCATCTGTCATCTGTCATCTGTCATCTGTCATCTGTCATCTGTCATCTGTCATCTGTCATCTGTCATCTGTCATCTGTCATCTGTCATCTGTCATCTGTCATCTGTCATCTGTCATCTGTCATCTGTCATCTGTCATCTGTCATCTGTCATCTGTCAATTGTCATCTGTCGTCTGTCGTCTGTCAACCGTCATTTGTCATCTGTCATCTGTCATCCGTCATCTGTCATCAGTCATCTGTCATCTGCCATGTGTCATGTTTCATCTGTCATCTGTCATCTGTCATCTGTCATCTGTCATCTGTCATCTGTCATCTGTCATGTGTCATCTGTCATCAGTCATCTGTCTTCTGTCATATGTCATATGTCATCTGTCATCTGTCATCTGTCATCTGTCATCTGTCATCTGTCATCTGTCATCTGTCATCTGTCATCTGTCATCTGTCATCTGTCACCTGTCATCTGTCATCTGTCAATTGTCATCTGTCATCTGTTATCTGTTATCTGTCATCTGTCATCTGTCATCTGTCATCTGTCATCTGTCATCTGTCATCTGTCATCTGTCATCTGTCATCTGTCATCTGTCATCTGTCATCTGTCATCTGTCTTCTGTCATATGTCATATGTCATCTGTCATCTGTCATCTGTCATCTGTCATCTGTCATCTGTCATCTGTCATCTGTCATCTGTCATCTGTCATCTGTCATCTGTCATCTGTCATCTGTCATCTGTCATCTGTCATCTGTCATCTGTCATCTGTCAATTGTCATCTGTCATCTGTTATCTGTCATCTGTCATCTGTCATCTGTCATCTGTCATCTGTCATCTGGCATCTGTCATCTGTCATCTGTCATCTGTCATCTGTCATCTGTCATCTGTCATCTGTCATCTGTCATCTGTCATCTGTCATCTGTCATCTGTCATCTGTCATCTGTCATCTGTCATCTGTCATCTGTCATCTGTCATCTGTCAGCTGTCATCTGTCATCTGTCATCTGTCATCTGTCATCTGTCATCTGTCATCTGTCATCTGTCATCTGTCATCTGTCATCTGTCATCTGTCTTCTGTCATATGTCATATGTCATCTGTCATCTGTCATCTGTCATCTGTCATCTGTCATCTGTCATCTGTCATCTGTCATCTGTATTTGTCATATGTCATCTGTCATCTGTCATCTGTCATCTGTCATCTGCCAATTGTCATCTGTCGTCTGTCATCTGTCATCTGTCATTTGTCAACTGTCATCTGTCATCTGTCATCTGTCATATGTCATCTGCCATGTGTCATGTTTAATCTGCCATCTGTTATCTGTCATCTGTCTTCTGTCATATGTCATCTGTCATCTGTCATCTGTCAATTGTCATCTGTCGTCTGTCATCTGTCATCTGTCATCTGTCATCTGTCATCTGTCATCTGTCATCTGTCATCTGTCATCTGTCATCTGTCATCTGTCATCTGTCATCTGTCATCTGTCATCTGTCATCTGTCATCTGTCATCTGTCATCAGACATCTGTCATCTGTCATCTGTCATGTGTCATCTGTCATCTGTCATCTGTCATCTGTCATCTGTCATATGTCATATGTCATCTGTCATCTGTCATCTGTCAATTGTCATCGGTCGTCTGTCATCTGTCATCTGTCATATGTCATCTGTCATCTGTCATCTGTCATCTGTCATCTGTCATCTGTCATCTGTCATCTGTCATCAGATATCTGTCATCTGTCATCTGTCATTTGTCATCTGTCATCTGTCATCTGTCATTTGTCATCTGTCATCTGTCATCTGTCATCTGTCATCTGCCAATTGTCATCTGTCGTCTGTCATCTGTCATCTGTCATTTGTCAACTGTCATCTGTCATCTGTCATCTGTCATATGTCATCTGCCATGTGTCATGTTTAATCTGCCGTCTGTTATCTGTCATCTGTCATTTGTCATCTGTCATCTGTCATCTGTTATCTGTCATCTGTCGTATGTCACCCTTCGTCTATCATCTGCCATCTGTCATCTGTCATCTGTCATCTGTCATCTGTCATATGTCATATGTCATCTGTCATTTGTCATCTGTCATCTGTCAACTGTCATCTGTCATCTGTCATCTGTCATCTGTCATCTGTCATCTGTCATCTGTCATCTGTCATCTGTCATCTGTCATCTGTCATCTGTCATCTGTCATCTGTCATCTGTCATCTGTCATCTGTCATCTGTCATCTGTCATCAGACATCTGTCATCTGTCATCTGTCATCTGTCATCTGTCTTCTGTCATATGTCATATGTCATCTGTCATCTGTCAATTGTCATCTGTCGTCTGTCATCTGTCATCTGTCATCTGTCAGCTGTCATCTGTCATCTGTCATCTGTCATCTGTCATCTGTCATCTGTCATCTGTCATCTGTCATCTGTCATCTGTCATCTGTCATCTGCCATCTGTCATCTGTCACCTGTCATCTGTCATCTGTCATCTGTCATATGTCATCTGCCATGTGTCATGTTTAATCTGCCATCTGTCATCTGTCATCTGTCTTCTGTCATATGTCATATGTCATCTGTCATCTGTCATCTGTCATCAGACATCTGTCATCTGTCATCTGTCATCTGTCTTCTGTCATATGTCATATGTCATCTGTCATCTGTCATCTGTCAATTGTCATCTGTCGTCTGTCGTCTGTCATCTGTCATCTGTCATCTGTCATCTGTCATCTGTCATCTGTCATCTGTCATCTGTCATCTGTCATATGTCATCAGACATCTGTCATCTGTCATCTGTCATGTATCATCTGTCTTCTGTCATATATCATATGTCATCTGCCACCTGTCATCTGTCATCTGTCATCTGTCATCTCTCATCTGTCATCTGTCATCTGTCATCTGTCATCTGTCATACGTCATATGTCATCTGTCATCTGTCATCTGTCATCTGTCATCTGTCATCTGTCATCTGTCATCTGTCATCTGTCATCTGTCATCTGTCATCTGTCATCTGTCATCTGTCATCTGTCATCTGTCATCTGTCAATTGTCATCTGTCGTCTGTCAACCGTCATTTGTCATCTGTCATCTGTCATCCGTCATCTGTCATCAGTGATCTGTCATCTGCCATGTGTCATGTGTCATCTGTCATCTGTCATCTGTCATCTGTCATCTGTCATCTGTCATCTGTCAATTGTCATCTGTGGTCTGTCATCTGTCATCTGTCATCTGTCATCTGTCATCTGTCATCTGTCATCTGTCATCTGTCATCTGTCATCTGTCATCTGTCATCTGTCATCTGTCATCTGTCATATGTCATCTGCCATGTGTCATGTTTAATCTGCCATCTGTCATCTGCCACCTGTCATCTGTCATCTGTCATCTGCCACCTGTCATCTGTCATCTGTCATCTGTCATCTGTCATCTGTCATCTGTCATCTGTCATCTATCATCTGTCATCTGTCATCTGTCATCTGTCATCTGTCATCTGTCATCAGTCAACTGTCATCTGTCTTCTGTCATCTGTCATCTGTCATCTGTCATCTGTCAACTATCCTCTGTCATTTGTCATCCGTCATCTGTCATCTGTCGTCTGTCATCTGCCATGTGTCATGTTTAATCTGCCATCTGTCATCTGCCACCTGTCATCTGTCATCTGTCATCTGTCATCTGTCATCTGTCATCTGTCGTCTGTCATCTTTTATCTGTCATCTGTCATCAGTCATCTGCCATGTGTCTTTTGTCATCTGTCATCTGTCAACTATCCTCTGTCATTTGTCATCCGTCATCTGTCATCTGTCATATGTCATCTGCCATGTGTCATGTTTAATCTGCCATCTGTCATCTGCCACCTGTCATCTGTCATCTGTCATCTGCCACCTGTCATCTGTCATCTGTCATCTGTCACCTGTCATCTGTCATCTGTCATCTGTCATCTGTCATCTGTCATCTGTCGTCTGTCATCTGTTATCTGTCATCTGTCATCAGTCATCTGCCATGTGTCTTTTGTCATCTGTCATCTGTCATCTGTCAACTATCCTCTGTCATTTGCCATCCGTCATCTGTCATCTGTCATATGTCATCTGCCATGTGTCATGTTTAATCTGCCATCTGTCATCTGCCACCTGTCATCTGTCATGTGTCATCTGTCATCTGTCATCTGTCATCTGTCATCTGTCATCTGTCATCTGTCATCTGTCATCTGTCATCTGTCAATTGTCATCTGTCGTTTGTCATCTGTCATCTGTCATCTGTCATCTGTCATCTGTCATCTGTCATCTGTCATCTGTCATCTGTCATCTGTCATCTGTCATCTGTCATATGTCATCTGCCATGTGTCATGTTTAATCTGCCATCTGTCATCTGCCACCTGTCATCTGTCATCTGTCATCTGCCACCTGTCATCTGTCATCTGTCATCTGTCATCTGTCATCTGTCATCTGTCATCTGTCATCTGTCATCTGTCATCTATCAACTGTCATCTGTCATCTATCATCTGTCATCTGTCATCTGTCATCTGTCATCAGTCAACTGTCATCTGTCTTCTGTCATCTGTCATCTGTCATCTGTCATCTGTCATCTGTCATCTGTCATCTGTCATCTGTCATCTGTCATCTGTCATCTGTCATCCGTCATCTGTCATCTGTCATCTGTCATCTGTCATCTGTCATCTGTCATCTGTCATCTGTCATCTGTCATCTGTCATCTGTCATCTGTCACCTGTCATCTGTCATCTGTCATCTGTCATCTGTCATCTGTCATCTGTCGTCTGTCATCTGTTATCTGTCATCTGTCATCAGTCATCTGCCATGTGTCTTTTGTCATCTGTCATCTGTCATCTGTCAAATATCCTCTGTCATTTGTCATCCGTCATCTGTCATCTGTCATCTGTCATCTGTCATCTGTCATCTGTCATCTGTCATCTGTCATCTGTCATCTGTCATCTGTCATCTGTCATCTGTCATCTGTCATCTGTCATCTGTCATCTATCATCTGTCATCTGTCATCTGTCATCTGTCATCTGTCATCTGTCATCTGTCATCTGTCATCTGTCATCTGTCATCTGTCATCTGTCATCTGTCATCTGTCATCTGTCATCTGTCATCTGTCATCTGTCATCTGTCACCTGTCATCTGTCATCTGTCATCTGTCATCTGTCATCTGTCGTCTGTCATCTGTTATCTGTCATCTGTCATCAGTCATCTGCCATGTGTCTTTTGTCATCTGTCATCTGTCATCTGTCAACTATCCTCTGTCATTTGTCATCCGTCATCTGTCATCTGTCATCTGTCATCTGTCATTTGTCATCTGTCATCTGTCATCGGTCATCTGTCATCTGTCATCTGTCATCTGTCATCTGTCATGTGTCATCTGTCATCTGTCATCTGTCATCTGTCATCTGTCATCTGTCATCTGTCATCTGTCATCTGTCATCTGTCATCTGTCATCTGTCATCTGTCATCTGTCATCTGTCATCTGTCATCTGTCATCTGTCATCTGTCATCTGTCATCTGTCATCTGTCATCTGTCATCTGTCATCTGTCATCTGTCATCTGTCATCTGTCATCTGTCATCTGTCATCTGTCATCTGTCATCTGTCATCTGTCATCTGTCATCTGTCATCTGTCATCTGTCATCTGTCATCTGTCATCTGTCATCTGTCATCTGTCATCTGTCACCTGTCATCTGTCATCTGTCATCTGTCATCTGTCATCTGTCGTCTGTCATCTGTTATCTGTCATCTGTCATCGGTCATCTGCCATGTGTCTTTTGTCATCTGTCATCTGTCATCTGTCAACTATCCTCTGTCATTTGTCATCCGTCATCTGTCATCTGTCATCTGTCATCTGTCATCTGTCATCTGTCATCTGTCATCTGTCATCTGTCATCTATCATCTGTCATCTGTCATTTGTCATCTGTCATCTGTCATCGGTCAACTGTCATCTGTCATATATCATCTGTCATCTGTCATCTGTCATCTGTCATCTGTCATCCGTCATCTGTCATCTGTCATCTGTCATCTGTCATCTGTCATCTGTCATCTGTCATCTGTCATCTGTCATCTGTCATCTGTCATCTGTCATCTGTCATCTGTCATCTGTCATCTGTCATCTGTCATCTGTCATCTGTCATCTGTCATCTGTCATCTGTCATCTGTCATCTGTCATCTGTCATCTGTCATCTGTCATCTGTCATCTGTCATCTGTCATATGTCATCTGTCATCTGTCATCTGTCATCTGTCATTTGTCATCTGTCATCTGTCATCTGTCATCTGTCATCTGTCATCTGTCATCTGTCATCTGTCATCTGTCATCTGTCATCTGTCATCTGTCATCTGTCATTCGTCATCTGTCATCTGTCATCTGTCATCTGTCATCTGTCATCTGTCATCTGTCATCTGTCATCTGTCATCTGTCATCTGTCATCTATCATCTGTCATCTGTCATCTGTCATCTGTCATCTGTCATCTGTCAACTGTCATCTGTCTTCTGTCATCTGTCATCTGTCATCTGTCATCTGTCATCTGTCATCTGTCATCTGTCATCTGTCATCTGTCATCTGTCATCTGTCATCTGTCATCTGTCATCTGTCATCTGTCATCTGTCATCTGTCATCCGTCATCTGTCATCTGTCATCTGTCATCTGTCATCCGTCATCTGTCATCTGTCATCTGTCATCTGTCATCTGTCATCTGTCATCTGTCATCTGTCATCTGTCATCTGTCATCTGTCATCTGTCATCTGTCATCTGTCATCTGTCATCTGTCATCTGTCATCTGTCATCTGTCATCTGTCATCTGTCATCTGTCATCTGTCATCTGTCATCTGTCATCTGTCATCTGTCATCTGTCATCTGTCATCTGTCATCTGTCATCTGTCATCTGTCATCTGTCATCTGTCATCTGTCATCTGTCATCTGTCATCTGTCATCTGTCATCTGTCATCTGTCATCTGTCATCTGTCATCTGTCATCTGTCATCTGTCATCTGTCATCTGTCATCTGTCATCTGTCATCTGTCATCTGTCACCTGTCATCTGTCATCTGTCATCTGTCATCTGTCATCTGTCATCTGTCATCTGTCATCTGTCGTCTGTCATCTGTTATCTGTCATCTGTCATCAGTGATCTGCCATGTGTCTTTTGTCATCTGTCATCTGTCATCTGTCAACTATCCTCTGTCATTTGTCGTCTGTCATCTGTCTTCTGTCATCTGTCATCTGTCATCCGTCTTCTGTCATCTGTCATCTGTCATCTGTCATCTGTCATCTGTCATCTGTCATCTGTCATCTGTCATCTGTCATCTGTTATTTGTCATCTGTCATCTGTCATCTGTCATCTGTCATCTGTCATCTGTCATCTGTCATCTGTCATCTGACATCTGTCATCTGTCATTTGTGACCTATCATATGTCACCTGTCACCTGTCATCTGTCATCTGTCATCTGTCATCTGTGACCTATCATATGTCACCTGTCACCTGTCCTCTATCATCTGTCAACTGTCATCTGTCATCTGTTATCTGTCATCTGTCATCTGTCGTCTTTCGTCTCTCATCTGTCATCTATCATCTGTCATCTGTCATCTATCATTTGTCATCTGTCATCTGTCATCTGCCACCTGTCATCTGTCATCTGTCATCTGTCATCTGTCATCTGTCATCTGTCATCTGTCATCTATCATCTGTCATCTGGCATCTATCATCTGTCATCTGTCATCTGTCATCAGTCAACTGTCATCTGTCTTCTGTCATCTGTCATCTGTCATCTGTCATCTGTCATCTGTCATCTGTCATCTGTCATCTGTCATCTGTCATCTGTCATCTGTCATCTGTCATCTGTCATCTGTCATCTGTCATCTGTCATCTGTCATCTGTCATCTGTCATCTGTCATCTGTCATCTGTCATCTGTCATCTGTTATCTGTCATCTGTCATCTGTCATCTGTCATCATTCATCTGTCATCTGTCATCTGTCATCTGTCATCTGTCATCTGTCATCTGTCATCTGTCATCTGTCATCTGTCATCCGTCATCTGTCATCTGTCATCTGTCATCTGTCATCTGTCATCTGTCATCTGTCATCTGTCATCTGTCATCTGTCATCTGTCATCTGTCATCTGTCATCTGTCATCTGTCATCTGTCATCTGTCATCTGTCATCTGTCATCTGTCATCTGTCATCTGTCATCTGTCATCTGTCATCTGTCATCTGTCATCTGTCATCTGTCATCTGTCATCTGTCATCTGTCATCTGTCATCTGTCATCTGTCATCTGTCATCTGTCATCTGTCATCTGTCACCTGTCATCTGTCATCTGTCATCTGTCATCTGTCATCTGTCATCTGTCATCTGTCATCTGTCATCTGTCATCTGTCATCAGACATCTGTCATCTGTCATCTGTCATGTATCATCTGTCTTCTGTGATATATCATATGTCATCTGCCACCTGTCATCTGTCATCTGTCATCTGTCATCTGTCATCTGTCATCTGTCATCTGTCATCTGTCATCTGTCATCTGTCATCTGTCATCTGTCATCTGTCATCTGTCATCTGTCATCTGTCATCTGTCATCTGTCATCTGTCATCTGTCATCTGTCATCTGTCATCTGTCATCTGTCATCTGTCATCTGTCATCTGTCATCTGTCATCTGTCATCATTCATCTGTCATCTGTCATCTGTCATCTGTCATCTGTCATCTGTCATCTGTCATCTGTCACCTGTCACCTGTCATCTGTCATCTGTCATCTGTCATCTGTCATCTGTTATCTGTCATCTGTCATCTGTCATCTGTCATCTGTCATCTGTCACCAGACATCTGTCATCTGTCATCTGTCATGTATCATCTGTCTTCTGTCATATATCATATGTCATCTGCCACCTGTCATCTGTCACCTGTCATCTGTCATCTGTCATCTGTCATCTGTCATCTGTCATCTGTCATCTGTCATCTGTCACCTGTCATCTGTCATCTGTCATCTGTCATCTGTCATCTGTCATCTGTCATCTGTCATCTGTCATTTGTCATCTGTCATCTGTCATCTGTCATCTGTCATCTGTCATCTGTCATCTGTCATCTGTCATCTGTCATCTGTCATCTGTCATCTGTCATCTGTCATCTGTCATCTGTCATCTGTCACCTGTCATCTGTCATCTGTCATCTGTCATCTGTCATCTGTCATCTGTCATCTGTCATCTGTCATCTGTCATCTGTCATCTGTCATCAGACATCTGTCATCTGTCATCTGTCATGTATCATCTGTCTTCTGTCATATATCATATGTCATCTGCCACCTGTCATCTGTCATCTGTCATCTGTCATCTGTCATCTGTCATCTGTCATATGTCATCTGTCATCTGTCATCTGTCATCTGTCATCTGTCATCTGTCATCTGTCATCTGTCATCTGTCATCTGTCATCTGTCATCTGTCATCTGTCATCTGTCATCTGTCATCTGTCATCTGTCATCTGTCATCTGTCATCTGTCATCTGTCATCTGTCATCTGTCATCTGTCATCTGTCATCTGTCATCTGTCATCTGTCATCTGTCATCTGTCATCTGTCATCTGTCATCTGTCATCTGTCATCTGTCATCTGTCATCTGTCATCTGTCATCTGTCATCTGTCATCTGTCATCTGTCAT
This sequence comes from Condylostylus longicornis, assembly GCF_029603195.1. Taxonomy (NCBI): domain Eukaryota; kingdom Metazoa; phylum Arthropoda; class Insecta; order Diptera; family Dolichopodidae; genus Condylostylus; species Condylostylus longicornis. The sequence goes on along the minus strand of NW_026578021.1, from coordinate 1,562,595 downwards.
CTGTCATCTGTCATCTGTCATCTGTCATCTGTCATCTGTCATCTGTCATCTGTCATCTGTCATCTGTCATCTGTCATCTGTCATCTGTCATCTGTCTTCTGTCATATGTCATATGTCATATGTCATCTGTCATCTGTCATCTGTCATCTGTCAATTGTCATCTGTCGTCTGTCATCTGTCATCTGTCATCTGTCATCTGTCATCTGTCATCAGACATCTGTCATCTGTCATCTGTCATGTATCATCTGTCTTCTGTCATATATCATATGTCATCTGCCACCTGTCATCTGTCATCTGTCATCTGTCATCTGTTATCTGTCATCTGTCATCTGTCATCTGTCATCTGTCATCTGTCATCTGTCATCTGTCATCTGTCATCTGTCATTTGTCATCATTCATCTGTCATCTGTCATCTGTCATCTGTCATCTGTCATCTGTCATCTGTCATCTGTCATCTGTCATCCGTCGTCTGTCATCTGTCATCCGTCATCTGTCATCTGTCATCTGGCATCTGTCATCTGTCATCTGTCATCTGTCATCTGTCATCTGTCATCTGTCATCTGTCATCTGTCATCTGTCATCTGTCATCTGTCATCTGTCATCTGTCATCTGTCATCTGTCATCTGTCATCTGTCATCTGTCATCTGTCATCTGTCATCTGTGACCTATCATATGTCACCTGTCACCTGTCCTCTATCATCTGTCAACTGTCATCTGTCATCTGTTATCTGTCATCTGTCATCTGTCGTCTTTCGTCTCTCATCTGTCATCTATCATCTGTCATCTGTCATCTATCATTTGTCATCTGTCATCTGTCATCTGCCACCTGTCATCTGTCATCTGTCATCTGTCATCTGTCATCTATCATCTGTCATCTGTCATCTATCATCTGTCATCTGTCATCTGTCATCTGTCATCTGTCAACTGTCACCTGTCTTCTGTCATCTGTCATCTGTCATCTGTCATCTGTCATCTGTCATCTGTCATCTGTCATCTGTCATCTGTCATCTGTCATCTGTCATCTGTCATCTGTCATCTGTCATCTGTCATCTGTCATCTGTCATCTGTCATCTGTCATCTGTCATCTGTCATCTGTCATCTGTCATCTGTCATCTGTCATCTGTCATCTGTCATCTGTCATCTGTCATCTGTCATCTGTCATCTGTCATCTGTCATCTGTCATCTGTCATCTGTCATCTGTCATCTGTCATCTGTCATCTGTCATCTGTCATCTGTCATCTGTCATCTGTCATCATTCATCTGTCATCTGTCATCTGTCATCTGTCATCTGTCATCTGTCATCTGTCATCTGTCATCTGTCATATGTCATCCGTCATCTGTCATCTGTCATCCGTCATCTGTCATCTGTCATCTGTCATCCGTCATCTGTCATCTGTCATCTGTCATCTGTCATCTGTCATCTGTCATCTGTCATCTGTCATCTGTCATCTGTCATCTGTCATCTGTCATCTGTCATCTGTCATCTGTCATCTGTCATCTGTCATCTGTCATTTGTCATCTGTCATCTGTCATCTGTCATCTGTCATCATTCATCTGTCATCTGTCATCTGTCATCTGTCATCTGTCATCTGTCATCTGTCATCTGTCATCTGTCATCTGTCATCTGTCATCTGTCATCTGTCATATGTCATCATTCATCTGTCATCTGTCATCTGTCATCTGTCATCTGTCATCTGTCATCTGTCATCTGTCATCTGTCATCTGTCATCTGTCATCTGTCATCCGTCATCTGTCATCTGTCATCTGTCATCTGTCATCTGTCATCTGTCATCTGTCATCTGTCATCTGTCATCTGTCATCTGTCATCTGTCATCTGTCATCTGTCATCTGTCATCTGTCATCTGTCATCTGTCATCTGTCATCTGTCATCTGTCATCTGTCATCTGTCATCTGTGACCTATCATATGCCACCTGTCACCTGTCCTCTATCATCTGTCAACTGTCATCTGTCATCTGTTATCTGTCATCTGTCATCTGTCGTCTTTCGTCTCTCATCTGTCATCTATCATCTGTCATCTGTCATCTATCATTTGTCATCTGTCATCTGTCATCTGCCACCTGTCATCTGTCATCTGTCATCTGTCATCTGTCATCTATCATCTGTCATCTGTCATCTATCATCTGTCATCTGTCATCTGTAATCTGTCATCTGTCAACTGTCATCTGTCTTCTGTCATCTGTCATCTGTCATCTGTCATCTGTCATCTGTCATCTGTCATCTGTCATCTGTCATCTGTCATCTGTCATCTGTCATCTGTCATCTGTCATCTGTCATCTGTCATCTGTCATCTGTCATCTGTCATCTGTCATCTGTCATCTGTCATCTGTCATCTGTCATCTGTCATCTGTCATCTGTCATCAGTCATCATTCATCTGTCATCTGTCATCTGTCATCTGTCATCTGTCATCTGTCATCTGTCATCTGTCATCTGTCATCTGTCATCTGTCATCCGTCATCTGTCATCTGTCATCTGTCATCCGTCATCTGTCATCTGTCATCTGTCATCTGTCATCTGTCATCTGTTATCTGTCATCTGTCATCTGTCATCTGTCATCTGTCATCTGTCATCTGTCATCTGTCATCTGTCATCTGTCATCTGTCATCTGTCATCTGTCATCTGTCATCTGTGATCTGTCATCTGTCATCTGTCATCTGTCATCTGTCATCTGTCATCTGTCATCTGTCATCTGTCATCTGTCATCTGTCATCTGTCATCTGTCATCTGTCATCTGTCATCTGTCATCTGTCATCTGTCATCTGTCATCTGTCATCTGTCATCTGTCATCTGTCATCTGTCATCTGTCATCTGTCATCTGTCATCTGTCACCTGTCATCTGTCATCTGTCATCTGTCACCTGTCATCTGTCATCTGTCATCTGTCATCTGTCATCTGTCATCTGTCATCTGTCATCTGTCATCTGTCATCTGTCAACAGACATCTGTCATCTGTCATCTGTCATGTATCATCTGTCTTCTGTCATATATCATATGTCATCTGCCACCTGTCATCTGTCATCTGTCATCTGTCATCTGTCATCTGTCATCTGTCATCTGTCATCTGTCATCTGTCATCTGTCATCTGTCATCTGTCATCTGTCATCTGTCATCTGTCATCTGTCATCTGTCATCTGTCATCTGTCATCTGTCATCTGTCATCATTCATCTGTCATCTGTCATCTGTCATCTGTCATCTGTCATCTGTCATCTGTCACCTGTCATCTGTCATCTGTCATCTGTCATCTGTCATCTGTCATCTGTCATCTGTCATCTGTCATCTGTCATCTGTCATCTGTCATCTGTCATCTGTCATCTGTCATCAGACATCTGTCATCCGTCATCTGTCATGTATCATCTGTCTTCTGTCATATATCATATGTCATCTGCCACCTGTCATCTGTCATCTGTCATCTGTCATCTGTCATCTGTCATCTGTCATCTGTCATCTGTCATCTGTCATCTGTCATCTGTCATCTGTCATCTGTCATCTGTCATCTGTCATCTGTCATCTGTCATCTGTCATCTGTCATCTGTCATCTGTCATCTGTCACCTGTCATCTGTCATCTGTCATCTGTCATCTGTCATCTGTCATCTGTCATCTGTCATCTGTCATCAGACATCTGTAATCTGTCATCTGTCATGTATCATCTGTCTTCTGTCATATATCATATGTCATCTGTCATCTGTCATCTGTCATCTGTCATCTGTCATCTGTCATCTGTCATCTGTCATCTGTCATCTGTCATCTGTCATCTGTCATCTGTCATCTGTCATCTGTCATCTGTCATCTGTCATCTGTCATCTGTCATCCGTCATCTGTCATCTGTCATCTGTCATCTGTCATCTGTCATCTGTCATCTGTCATCTGTCATCTGTCATCTGTCATCTGTCATCTGTCATCTGTCATCTGTCATCTGTCATCTGTCATCTGTCATCTGTCATCTGTCATCTGTCATCTGTCATCTGTCATCTGTCATCTGTCATCTGTCATCTGTCATCTGTCATCTGTCATCTGTCATCTGTCATCTGTCATCTGTCATCTGTCATCTGTCATCTGTCTTCTGTCATATGTCATATGTCATATGTCATCTGTCATCTGTCATCTGTCATCTGTCAATTGTCATCTGTCATCTGTCGTCTGTCATCTGTCATCTGTCATCTGTCATCTGTCATCTGTCATCTGTCATCTGTCATCTGTCATCTGTCATCTGTCATCTGTCATCTGTCATCTGTCATCTGTCATCTGTCATCTGTCATCTGTCATCTGTCATCTGTCATCTGTCATCTGTCATCTGTCATCTGTCATCTGTCATCTGTCATCTGTCATCTGTCATCTGTCATCTGTCATCTGTCATCTGTCATCTGTCTTCTGTCATATGTCATATGTCATCTGTCATCTGTCATCTGTCATCTGTCATCTGTCATCTGTCATCTGTCATCTGTCATCTGTCATCTGTCATCTGTCATCTGTCATCTGTCATCTGTCATCTGTCATCTGTCATCTGTCATCTGTCATCTGTCATCTGTCATCTGTCATCTGTCATCTGTCATCTGTCATCTGTCATCTGTCATCTGTCATCTGTCATCTGTCATCTGTCATCTGTCATCTGTCATCTGTCATCTGTCATCTGTCATCTGTCATCTGTCATCTGTCATCTGTCATCTGTCATCTGTCATCTGTCATCTGTCATCTGTCATCTGTCATCTGTCATCTGTCTTCTGTCATATGTCATATGTCATATGTCATCTGTCATCTGTCATCTGTCATCTGTCAATTGTCATCTGTCGTCTGTCATCTGTCATCTGTCATCTGTCATCTGTCATCTGTCATCAGACATCTGTCATCTGTCATCTGTCATGTATCATCTGTCTTCTGTCATATATCATATGTCATCTGCCACCTGTCATCTGTCATCTGTCATCTGTCATCTGTTATCTGTCATCTGTCATCTGTCATCTGTCATCTGTCATCTGTCATCTGTCATCTGTCATCTGTCATCTGTCATTTGTCATCATTCATCTGTCATCTGTCATCTGTCATCTGTCATCTGTCATCTGTCATCTGTCATCTGTCATCTGTCATCCGTCGTCTGTCATCTGTCATCCGTCATCTGTCATCTGTCATCTGGCATCTGTCATCTGTCATCTGTCATCTGTCATCTGTCATCTGTCATCTGTCATCTGTCATCTGTCATCTGTCATCTGTCATCTGTCATCTGTCATCTGTCATCTGTCATCTGTCATCTGTCATCTGTCATCTGTCATCTGTCATCTGTCATCTGTGACCTATCATATGTCACCTGTCACCTGTCCTCTATCATCTGTCAACTGTCATCTGTCATCTGTTATCTGTCATCTGTCATCTGTCGTCTTTCGTCTCTCATCTGTCATCTATCATCTGTCATCTGTCATCTATCATTTGTCATCTGTCATCTGTCATCTGCCACCTGTCATCTGTCATCTGTCATCTGTCATCTGTCATCTATCATCTGTCATCTGTCATCTATCATCTGTCATCTGTCATCTGTCATCTGTCATCTGTCAACTGTCACCTGTCTTCTGTCATCTGTCATCTGTCATCTGTCATCTGTCATCTGTCATCTGTCATCTGTCATCTGTCATCTGTCATCTGTCATCTGTCATCTGTCATCTGTCATCTGTCATCTGTCATCTGTCATCTGTCATCTGTCATCTGTCATCTGTCATCTGTCATCTGTCATCTGTCATCTGTCATCTGTCATCTGTCATCTGTCATCTGTCATCTGTCATCTGTCATCTGTCATCTGTCATCTGTCATCTGTCATCTGTCATCTGTCATCTGTCATCTGTCATCTGTCATCTGTCATCTGTCATCTGTCATCTGTCATCTGTCATCATTCATCTGTCATCTGTCATCTGTCATCTGTCATCTGTCATCTGTCATCTGTCATCTGTCATCTGTCATATGTCATCCGTCATCTGTCATCTGTCATCCGTCATCTGTCATCTGTCATCTGTCATCCGTCATCTGTCATCTGTCATCTGTCATCTGTCATCTGTCATCTGTCATCTGTCATCTGTCATCTGTCATCTGTCATCTGTCATCTGTCATCTGTCATCTGTCATCTGTCATCTGTCATCTGTCATCTGTCATTTGTCATCTGTCATCTGTCATCTGTCATCTGTCATCATTCATCTGTCATCTGTCATCTGTCATCTGTCATCTGTCATCTGTCATCTGTCATCTGTCATCTGTCATCTGTCATCTGTCATCTGTCATCTGTCATATGTCATCATTCATCTGTCATCTGTCATCTGTCATCTGTCATCTGTCATCTGTCATCTGTCATCTGTCATCTGTCATCTGTCATCTGTCATCTGTCATCCGTCATCTGTCATCTGTCATCTGTCATCTGTCATCTGTCATCTGTCATCTGTCATCTGTCATCTGTCATCTGTCATCTGTCATCTGTCATCTGTCATCTGTCATCTGTCATCTGTCATCTGTCATCTGTCATCTGTCATCTGTCATCTGTCATCTGTCATCTGTCATCTGTCATCTGTGACCTATCATATGCCACCTGTCACCTGTCCTCTATCATCTGTCAACTGTCATCTGTCATCTGTTATCTGTCATCTGTCATCTGTCGTCTTTCGTCTCTCATCTGTCATCTATCATCTGTCATCTGTCATCTATCATTTGTCATCTGTCATCTGTCATCTGCCACCTGTCATCTGTCATCTGTCATCTGTCATCTGTCATCTATCATCTGTCATCTGTCATCTATCATCTGTCATCTGTCATCTGTAATCTGTCATCTGTCAACTGTCATCTGTCTTCTGTCATCTGTCATCTGTCATCTGTCATCTGTCATCTGTCATCTGTCATCTGTCATCTGTCATCTGTCATCTGTCATCTGTCATCTGTCATCTGTCATCTGTCATCTGTCATCTGTCATCTGTCATCTGTCATCTGTCATCTGTCATCTGTCATCTGTCATCTGTCATCTGTCATCTGTCATCTGTCATCTGTCATCTGTCATCAGTCATCATTCATCTGTCATCTGTCATCTGTCATCTGTCATCTGTCATCTGTCATCTGTCATCTGTCATCTGTCATCTGTCATCTGTCATCCGTCATCTGTCATCTGTCATCTGTCATCCGTCATCTGTCATCTGTCATCTGTCATCTGTCATCTGTCATCTGTTATCTGTCATCTGTCATCTGTCATCTGTCATCTGTCATCTGTCATCTGTCATCTGTCATCTGTCATCTGTCATCTGTCATCTGTCATCTGTCATCTGTCATCTGTGATCTGTCATCTGTCATCTGTCATCTGTCATCTGTCATCTGTCATCTGTCATCTGTCATCTGTCATCTGTCATCTGTCATCTGTCATCTGTCATCTGTCATCTGTCATCTGTCATCTGTCATCTGTCATCTGTCATCTGTCATCTGTCATCTGTCATCTGTCATCTGTCATCTGTCATCTGTCATCTGTCATCTGTCATCTGTCATCTGTCATCTGTCATCTGTCATCTGTCACCTGTCATCTGTCATCTGTCATCTGTCACCTGTCATCTGTCATCTGTCATCTGTCATCTGTCATCTGTCATCTGTCATCTGTCATCTGTCATCTGTCATCTGTCAACAGACATCTGTCATCTGTCATCTGTCATGTATCATCTGTCTTCTGTCATATATCATATGTCATCTGCCACCTGTCATCTGTCATCTGTCATCTGTCATCTGTCATCTGTCATCTGTCATCTGTCATCTGTCATCTGTCATCTGTCATCTGTCATCTGTCATCTGTCATCTGTCATCTGTCATCTGTCATCTGTCATCTGTCATCTGTCATCTGTCATCTGTCATCTGTCATCTGTCATCATTCATCTGTCATCTGTCATCTGTCATCTGTCATCTGTCATCTGTCATCTGTCACCTGTCATCTGTCATCTGTCATCTGTCATCTGTCATCTGTCATCTGTCATCTGTCATCTGTCATCTGTCATCTGTCATCTGTCATCTGTCATCTGTCATCTGTCATCAGACATCTGTCATCCGTCATCTGTCATGTATCATCTGTCTTCTGTCATATATCATATGTCATCTGCCACCTGTCATCTGTCATCTGTCATCTGTCATCTGTCATCTGTCATCTGTCATCTGTCATCTGTCATCTGTCATCTGTCATCTGTCATCTGTCATCTGTCATCTGTCATCTGTCATCTGTCATCTGTCATCTGTCATCTGTCATCTGTCATCTGTCATCTGTCACCTGTCATCTGTCATCTGTCATCTGTCATCTGTCATCTGTCATCTGTCATCTGTCATCTGTCATCAGACATCTGTAATCTGTCATCTGTCATGTATCATCTGTCTTCTGTCATATATCATATGTCATCTGTCATCTGTCATCTGTCATCTGTCATCTGTCATCTGTCATCTGTCATCTGTCATCTGTCATCTGTCATCTGTCATCTGTCATCTGTCATCTGTCATCTGTCATCTGTCATCTGTCATCTGTCATCTGTCATCCGTCATCTGTCATCTGTCATCTGTCATCTGTCATCTGTCATCTGTCATCTGTCATCTGTCATCTGTCATCTGTCATCTGTCATCTGTCATCTGTCATCTGTCATCTGTCATCTGTCATCTGTCATCTGTCATCTGTCATCTGTCATCTGTCATCTGTCATCTGTCATCTGTCATCTGTCATCTGTCATCTGTCATCTGTCATCTGTCATCTGTCATCTGTCATCTGTCATCTGTCATCTGTCATCTGTCATCTGTCATCTGTCATCTGTCATCTGTCTTCTGTCATATGTCATATGTCATATGTCATCTGTCATCTGTCATCTGTCATCTGTCAATTGTCATCTGTCATCTGTCGTCTGTCATCTGTCATCTGTCATCTGTCATCTGTCATCTGTCATCTGTCATCAGACATCTGTCATCTGTCATCTGTCATGTATCATCTGTCTTCTGTCATATATCATATGTCATCTGCCACCAGTCATCTGTCATCTGTCATCTGTCATCTGTCATCTGTCATCTGTCATCTGTCATCTGTCATCTGTCATCTGTCATCTGTCATCTGTCATCTGTCATCTGTCATCTGTCATCTGTCATCTGTCATCTGTCATCTGTCATCTGTCATCTGTCATCATTCATCTGTCATCTGTCATCTGTCATCTGTCATCTGTCATCTGTCATCTGTCATCTGTCATCTGTCATCTGTCATCTGTCATACGTCATCTGTCATCTGTCATCTGTCATCCGTCATCTGTCATCTGTCATCTGTCATCTGTCATCTGTCATTTGTCATCTGTCATCTGTCATCTGTCATCTGTCATCTGTCATCTGTCATCTGTCATCTGTCATCTGTCATCTGTCATCTGTCATCTGTCATCTGTCATCTGTCATCTGTCATCTGTCATCTGTCATCTGTCATCTGTCATCTGTCATCTGTCATCTGTAATCTGTCATCTGTCATCTGTCATCTGTCATCTGTCATCTGTCATCTGTCATCTGTCATCTGTCGTCTGTCATCTGTTATCTGTCATCTGTCATCAGTCATCTGCCATGTGTCTTTTGTCATCTGTCATCTGTCATCTGTCAACTATCCTCTGTCATTTGTCATCTGTCATCTGTCGTCTGTCATCTGTCATCTGTCATCCGTCTTCTGTCATCTGTCATCTGTCATCTGTCATCTGTCATCTGTCATCTGTCATCTGTCATCTGTCATCTGTCATCTGTCATCTGTCATCTGTCATCTGTCATCTGTCATCTGTCATCTGTCATCTGTCATCTGTCGTCTGTCATTTGTGACCTATCATACGCCACCTGTCACCTGTCATCTGTCATCTGTCATCTGTCATCTGTGACCTATCATATGTCACCTGTCACCTGTCCTCTATCATCTGTCAACTGTCATCTGTCATCTGTTATCTGTCATCTGTCATCTGTCGTCTTTCGTCTCTCATCTGTCATCTATCATCTGTCATCTGTCATCTATCATTTGTCATCTGTCATCTGTCATCTGCCACCTGTCATCTGTCATCTGTCATCTGTCATCTGTCATCTGTCATCTATCATCCGTCATCTGTCATCTGTCATCTATCATCTGTCATCTGTCATCTGTCATCTGTCAACTGTCATCTGTCATCTGACATCTGTCATCTGTCATCTGTCATCTGTCATCATTCATCTGTCATCTGTCATCTGTCATCTGTCATCTGTCATCTGTCATCTGTCATCTGTCATCTGTCATCTGTCATCTGTCATCTGTCATCTGTCATCTGTCATCTGTCATCTGTCATCTGTCATCCGTCATCTGTCATCAGTAATCTGTCATCTGTCATCTGTCATCTGTCATCTGTCATCTGTCATCTGTCATCTGTCATCTGTCATCTGTCACCTGTCATCTGTCATCTGTCATCTGTCATCTGTCATCTGTCATCTGTTATCTGTCATCTGTCATCTGTCATCTGTCATCTGTCATCTGTCATCTGTCATCTGTCATCTGTCATTTGTGACCTATCATATGTCACCTGTCACCTGTCATCTGTCATCTGTCATCTGTCATCTGTGACCTATCATATGTCACCTGTCACCTGTCCTCTATCATCTGTCAACTGTCATCTGTCATCTGTTATCTGTCATCTGTCATCTGTCGTCTTTCGTCTCTCATCTGTCATTTATCATCTGTCATCTGTCATCTGTCATCTATCATTTGTCATCTGTCGTCTGTCATCTGCCACCTGTCATCTGTCATCTGTCATCTGTCATCTGTCATCTATCATCTGTCATCTGTCATCTGTCATCTGTCATCTGTCATCTATCATCTGTCATCTGTCATCTGTCATCTGTCATCTGTCAACTGTCATCTGTCTTCTGTCATCTGTCATCTGTCATCTGTCATCTGTCATCTGTCATCTGTCACCTGTCATCTGTCATCTGTCATCTGTCATCTGTCATCTGTCGTCTGTCATCTGTCATCTGTCATCTGTCATCTGTCATCTGTCATTTGTCATCTGTCATCTGTCATCTGTCATCTGTCATCTGTCATCTGCCATCTGTCATATGTCATCTGCCATGTGTCATGTTTAATCTGCCATCTGTCATCTGTCATCTGTCTTCTGTCATATGTCATATGTCATATGTCATCTGTCATCTGTCATCTGTCATCTGTCATCTGTCAATTGTCATCTGTCATCTGTCATCTGTCATCTGCCATGTGTCTTTTGTCATCTGTCATCTGTCATCTGTCATCTGTCAACTATCCTCTGTCATTTGTCATCCGTCATCTGTCATCTGTCATATATCATCTGCCATGTGTCATGTTTAATCTGCCATCTGTCATCTGCCACCTGTCATCTGTCATCTGTCATCTGTCATCTGTCATCTGTCATCTGTCATCTATCATCTGTCATCTGTCATCTATCATCTGTCATCTGTCATCTGTAATCTGTCATCTGTCAACTGTCATCTGTCTTCTGTCATCTGTCATCTGTCATCTGTCATCTGTCATCTGTCATCTGTCATCTGTCATCTGTCATCTGTCATCTGTCATCTGTCATCTGTCATCTGTCATCTGTCATCTGTCATCTGTCATCTGTCATCTGTCATCTGTCATCTGTCATCTGTCATCTGTCATCTGTCATCTGTCATCTGTCATCTGTCATCTGTCATCAGTCATCATTCATCTGTCATCTGTCATCTGTCATCTGTCATCTGTCATCTGTCATCTGTCATCTGTCATCTGTCATCTGTCATCTGTCATCTGTCATCCGTCATCTGTCATCTGTCATCTGTCATCCGTCATCTGTCATCTGTCATCTGTCATCTGTCATCTGTCATCTGTTATCTGTCATCTGTCATCTGTCATCTGTCATCTGTCATCTGTCATCTGTTATCTGTCATCATTCATCTGTCATCTGTCATCTGTCATCTGTCATCTGTCATCTGTCATCTGTCATCTGTCATCTGTCATCTGTCATCTGTCATCCGTCATCTGTCATCTGTCATCTGTCATCCGTCATCTGTCATCTGTCATCTGTCATCTGTCATCTGTCATCTGTCATCTGTCATCTGTCATCTGTCATCTGTGATCTGTCATCTGTCATCTGTCATCTGTCATCTGTCATCTGTCATCTGTCATCTGTCATCTGTCATCTGTCATCTGTCATCTGTCATCTGTCATCTGTCATCTGTCATCTGTCATCTGTCATCTGTCATCTGTCATCTGTCATCTGTCATCTGTCATCTGTCATCTGTCATCTGTCATCTGTCACCTGTCATCTGTCATCTGTCATCTGTCACCTGTCATCTGTCATCTGTCATCTGTCATCTGTCATCTGTCATCTGTCATCTGTCATCTGTCATCTGTCAACAGACATCTGTCATCTGTCATCTGTCATGTATCATCTGTCTTCTGTCATATATCATATGTCATCTGCCACCTGTCATCTGTCATCTGTCATCTGTCATCTGTCATCTGTCATCTGTCATCTGTCATCTGTCATCTGTCATCTGTCATCTGTCATCTGTCATCTGTCATCTGTCATCTGTCATCTGTCATCTGTCATCTGTCATCTGTCATCATTCATCTGTCATCTGTCATCTGTCATCTGTCATCTGTCATCTGTCATCTGTCACCTGTCATCTGTCATCTGTCATCTGTCATCTGTCATCTGTCATCTGTCATCTGTCATCTGTCATCTGTCATCTGTCATCTGTCATCTGTCATCTGTCATCTGTCATCTGTCATCTGTCATCAGACATCTGTCATCCGTCATCTGTCATGTATCATCTGTCTTCTGTCATATATCATATGTCATCTGCCACCTGTCATCTGTCATCTGTCATCTGTCATCTGTCATCTGTCATCTGTCATCTGTCATCTGTTATCTGTCATCTGTCATCTGTCATCTGTCATCTGTCATCTGTCATCTGTCATCTGTCATCTGTCATCTGTCATCTGTCATCTGTCATCTGTCATCTGTCATCTGTCATCTGTCATCTGTCATCTGTCATCTGTCATCTGTCATCTGTCATCTGTCATCTGTCATCTGTCATCTGTCATCTGTCATCTGTCATCTGTCATCTGTCATCTGTCATCTGTCATCTGTCATCTGTCACCTGTCATCTGTCATCTGTCATCTGTCATCTGTCATCTGTCATCTGTCATCTGTCATCTGTCATCAGACATCTGTAATCTGTCATCTGTCATGTATCATCTGTCTTCTGTCATATATCATATGTCATCTGTCATCTGTCATCTGTCATCTGTCATCTGTCATCTGTCATCTGTCATCTGTCATCTGTCATCTGTCATCTGTCATCTGTCATCTGTCATCTGTCATCTGTCATCTGTCATCTGTCATCTGTCATCTGTCATCCGTCATCTGTCATCTGTCATCTGTCATCTGTCATCTGTCATCTGTCATCTGTCATCTGTCATCTGTCATCTGTCATCTGTCATCTGTCATCTGTCATCTGTCATCTGTCATCTGTCATCTGTCATCTGTCATCTGTCATCTGTCATCTGTCATCTGTCATCTGTCATCTGTCATCTGTCATCTGTCATCTGTCATCTGTCATCTGTCATCTGTCATCTGTCATCTGTCATCTGTCATCTGTCATCTGTCATCTGTCTTCTGTCATATGTCATATGTCATATGTCATCTGTCATCTGTCATCTGTCATCTGTCAATTGTCATCTGTCATCTGTCGTCTGTCATCTGTCATCTGTCATCTGTCATCTGTCATCTGTCATCTGTCATCAGACATCTGTCATCTGTCATCTGTCATGTATCATCTGTCTTCTGTCATATATCATATGTCATCTGCCACCTGTCATCTGTCATCTGTCATCTGTCATCTGTCATCTGTCATCTGTCATCTGTCATCTGTCATCTGTCATCTGTCATCTGTCATCTGTCATCTGTCATCTGTCATCTGTCATCTGTCATCTGTCATCTGTCATCTGTCATCTGTCATCTGTCATCTGTCATCTGTCATCTGTCATCTGTCATCTGTCATCATTCATCTGTCATCTGTCATCTGTCATCTGTCATCTGTCATCTGTCATCTGTCATCTGTCATCTGTCATCTGTCATCTGTCATCTGTCATCTGTCATCTGTCATCTGTCATACGTCATCTGTCATCTGTCATCTGTCATCCGTCATCTGTCATCTGTCATCTGTCATCTGTCATTTGTCATCTGTCATCTGTCATCTGTCATCTGTCATCTGTCATCTGTCATCTGTCATCTGTCATCTGTCATCTGTCATCTGTCATCTGTCATCTGTCATCTGTCATCTGTCATCTGTCATCTGTCATCTGTCATCTGTCATCTGTCATCTGTCATCTGTCATCTGTCATCTGTAATCTGTCATCTGTCATCTGTCATCTGTCATCTGTCATCTGTCATCTGTCATCTGTCATCTGTCATCTGTCATCTGTCGTCTGTCATCTGTTATCTGTCATCTGTCATCAGTCATCTGCCATGTGTCTTTTGTCATCTGTCATCTGTCATCTGTCAACTATCCTCTGTCATTTGTCATCTGTCATCTGTCGTCTGTCATCTGTCATCTGTCATCCGTCTTCTGTCATCTGTCAGCTGTCATCTGTCATCTGTCATCTGTCATCTGTCATCTGTCATCTGTTATCTGTCATCTGTCATCTGTCATCTGTCATCTGTCATCTGTCATCTGTCATCTGTCATCTGTCATCTGTCATCTGTCATCTGTCATTTGTGACCTATCATACGTCACCTGTCACCTGTCATCTGTCATCTGTCATCTGTCATCTGTGACCTATCATATGTCACCTGTCACCTGTCCTCTATCATCTGTCAACTGTCATCTGTCATCTGTTATCTGTCATCTGTCATCTGTCGTCTTTCGTCTCTCATCTGTCATCTATCATCTGTCATCTGTCATCTATCATTTGTCATCTGTCATCTGTCATCTGCCACCTGTCATCTGTCATCTGTCATCTGTCATCTGTCATCTGTCATCTATCATCCGTCATCTGTCATCTGTCATCTGTCATCTATCATCTGTCATCTGTCATCTGTCATCTGTCAACTGTCATCTGTCATCTGTCATCTGTCATCTGTCATCTGTCATCTGTCATCATTCATCTGTCATCTGTCATCTGTCATCTGTCATCTGTCATCTGTTATCTGTCATCTGTCATCTGTCATCTGTCATCTGTCATCTGTCATCTGTCATCTGTCATCTGTCATCTGTCATCTGTCATTTGTGACCTATCATATGTCACCTGTCACCTGTCATCTGTCATCTGTCATCTGTCATCTGTGACCTATCATATGTCACCTGTCACCTGTCCTCTATCATCTGTCAACTGTCATCTGTCATCTGTTATCTGTCATCTGTCATCTGTCGTCTTTCGTCTCTCATCTGTCATTTATCATCTGTCATCTGTCATCTGTCATCTATCATTTGTCATCTGTCGTCTGTCATCTGCCACCTGTCATCTGTCATCTGTCATCTGTCATCTGTCATCTGTCACCTGTCATCTGTCATCTGTCATCTGTCATCTGTCATCTGTCGTCTGTCATCTGTCATCTGTCATCTGTCATCTGTCATCTGTCATCTGTCATCTGTCATCTGTCATCTGTCATCTGTCATCTGTCATCTGCCATCTGTCATATGTCATCTGCCATGTGTCATGTTTAATCTGCCATCTGTCATCTGTCATCTGTCTTCTGTCATATGTCATATGTCATATGTCATCTGTCATCTGTCATCTGTCATCTGTCATCTGTCAATTGTCATCTGTCATCTGTCATCTGTCATCTGCCATGTGTCTTTTGTCATCTGTCATCTGTCATCTGTCAACTATCCTCTGTCATTTGTCATCCGTCATCTGTCATCTGTCATATATCATCTGCCATGTGTCATGTTTAATCTGCCATCTGTCATCTGCCACCTGTCATCTGTCATCTGTCATCTGTCATCTGTCATCTGTCATCTGTCACCTGTCATCTGTCATCTGTCATCTGTCATCTGTCATCTGTCATATGTCATATGTCATCTGTCATCTGTCATCTGTCATCTGTCATCTGTCATCTGTCAATTGTCATCTGTCGTCTGTCATCTGTCATCTGTCATCTGTCATCTGTCATCTGTCATCTGTCATCTGCCATGTGTCTTTTGTCATCTGTCATCTGTCATCTGTCAACTATCCTCTGTCATTTGTCATCCGTCATCTGTCATCTGTCATATGTCATCTGCCATGTGTCATGTTTAATCTGCCATCTGTCATCTGCCACCTGTCATCTGTCATCTGTCATCTGTCATCTGTCATCTGTCATCTGTCACCTGTCATCTGTCATCTGTCATCTGTCATCTGTCATCTGTCATATGTCATATGTCATCTGTCATCTGTCATCTGTCATCTGTCATCTGTCAATTGTCATCTGTCGTCTGTCATCTGTCATCTGTCATCTGTCATCTGTCATCTGCCATGTGTCTTTTGTCATCTGTCATCTGTCATCTGTCAACTATCCTCTGTCATTTGTCATCTGTCATCTGTCATATGTCATATGTCATCTGTCATCTGTCATCTGTCATCTGTCATCTGTCAATTGTCATCTGTCGTCTGTCATCTGTCATCTGTCATCTGTCATCTGTCATCTGTCATCTGCCATGTGTCTTTTGTCATCTGTCATCTGTCATCTGTCAACTATCCTCTGTCATTTGTCATCCGTCATCTGTCATCTGTCATCTGCCATCTGTCATATGTCATCTGCCATGTGTCATGTTTAATCTGCCATCTGTCATCTGTCATCTGTCTTCTGTCATATGTCATATGTCATATGTCATCTGTCATCTGTCATCTGTCATCTGTCATCTGTCAATTGTCATCTGTCATCTGTCATCTGTCATCTGCCATGTGTCTTTTGTCATCTGTCATCTGTCATCTGTCAACTATCCTCTGTCATTTGTCATCCGTCATCTGTCATCTGTCATATGTCATCTGCCATGTGTCATGTTTAATCTGCCATCTGTCATCTGCCACCTGTCATCTGTCATCTGTCATCTGTCATCTGTCATCTGTCATCTGTCACCTGTCATCTGTCATCTGTCATCTGTCATCTGTCATCTGTCATCTGTCATCTGTCATCTGCCATCTGTCATATGTCATCTGCCATGTGTCATGTTTAATCTGCCATCTGTCATCTGTCATCTGTCTTCTGTCATATGTCATATGTCATATGTCATCTGTCATCTGTCATCTGTCATCTGTCATCTGTCAATTGTCATCTGTCATCTGTCATCTGTCATCTGTCATCTGCCATGTGTCTTTTGTCATCTGTCATCTGTCATCTGTCAACTATCCTCTGTCATTTGTCATCCGTCATCTGTCATCTGTCATATGTCATCTGCCATGTGTCATGTTTAATCTGCCATCTGTCATCTGCCACCTGTCATCTGTCATCTGTCATCTGTCATCTGTCATCTGTCATCTGTCACCTGTCATCTGTCATCTGTCATCTGTCATCTGTCATCTGTCATATGTCATATGTCATCTGTCATCTGTCATCTGTCATCTGTCATCTGTCAATTGTCATCTGTCGTCTGTCATCTGTCATCTGTCATCTGTCATCTGTCATCTGTCATCTGCCATGTGTCTTTTGTCATCTGTCATCTGTCATCTGTCAACTATCCTCTGTCATTTGTCATCCGTCATCTGTCATCTGTCATATGTCATCTGCCATGTGTCATGTTTAATCTGCCATCTGTCATCTGCCACCTGTCATCTGTCATCTGTCATCTGTCATCTGTCATCTGTCATCTGTCATCTGTCACCTGTCATCTGTCATCTGTCATCTGTCATCTGTCATCTGTCATCTGTCATCTGTCATCTGTCATCCGTCATCTGTCATCAGTAATCTGTCATATGCCATGTGTCATGTGTCATCTGTCATCTGTCATCTGTCATCTGTCATTTGTGACCTATCATATGTCACCTGTCACATGTCATCTGTCATCTGTCATCTGTGACCTATCATATGTCACCTGTCACCTGTCCTCTATCATCTGTCAACTGTCATCTGTCATCTGTTATCTGTCATCTGTCATCTGTCATCTTTCGTCTCTCATCTGTCATCTGTCATCTGTCATCTTTCGTCTCTCATCTGTCATCTGTCATCTGTCATCTGTCATCATTCATCTGTCATCTGTCATCTGTCATCTGTCATCTGTCATCTGTCATCTGTCATCTGTCATCTGTCATCTGTCATCTGTCATCTGTCATCTGTCATCTGTCATCTGTCACCTGTCATCCGTCATCTGTCATCTGTCATATGTCATCTGCCATGTGTCATGTTTAATCTGCCATCTGTCATCTGTCATCTGTCTTCTGTCATATGTCATATGTCATATGTCATCTGTCATCTGTCATCTGTCATCTGTCATCTGTCAATTGTCATCTGTCGTCTGTCATCTGTCATCTGTCATCTGTCATCTGTCATCTGTCATCTGCCATGTGTCTTTTGTCATCTGTCATCTGTCATCTGTCAACTATCCTCTGTCATTTGTCATCCGTCATCTGTCATCTGTCATATGTCATCTGCCATGTGTCATGTTTAATCTGCCATCTGTCATCTGCCACCTGTCATCTGTCATCTGTCATCTGTCATCTGTCATCTGTCATCTGTCACCTGTCATCTGTCATCTGTCATCTGTCATCTGTCATCTGTCATCTGTCATCTGTCATCTGTCATCTGTCATCTGTCATCTGTCATCTGTCATCTGTCATCTGTCATCTGTCATCTGTCATCTGTCATCTGTCATCTGTCATCTGTCATCATTCATCTGTCATCTGTCATCTGTCATCTGTCATCTGTCATCTGTCATCTGTCATCTGTCATCTGTCATCTGTCATCTGTCATCTGTCATCTGTCATCCGTCATCTGTCATCAGTAATCTGTCATATGCCATGTGTCATGTGTCATCTGTCATCTGTCATCTGTCATCTGTCATTTGTGACCTATCATATGTCACCTGTCACATGTCATCTGTCATCTGTCATCTGTGACCTATCATATGTCACCTGTCACCTGTCCTCTATCATCTGTCAACTGTCATCTGTCATCTGTTATCTGTCATCTGTCATCTGTCATCTTTCGTCTCTCATCTGTCATCTATCATCTGTCATCTGTCATCTGTCATCTATCATTTGTCATCTGTCATCTGTCATCTGTCATCTGTCATCTGTCATCTGTCAATTGTCATCTGTCGTCTGTCATCTGTTATCTGTCATCTGTCATCTGTCATCTGTCATCTGCCATGTGTCTTTTGTCATCTGTCATCTGTCATCTGTCAACTATCCTCTGTCATTTGTCATCCGTCATCTGTCATCTGTCATATGTCATCTGCCATGTGTCATGTTTAATCTGCCATCTGTCATCTGTCATCTGCCACCTGTCATCTGTCATCTGTCATCTGTCATCTGTCATCTGTCATCTGTCATCTGTCATCTGTCATCTGTCATCTGTCATCCGTCATCTGTCATCAGTAATCTGTCATATGCCATGTGTCATGTGTCATCTGTCATCTGTCATCAGTCATCTGTCATCTGTCATCTGTCATCTATCATCTGTCATCTGTCATCTGTCATCTGTCATCTGTCACCTGTCATCTGTCATCTGTCATCTGTCATCTGTCATCTGTCATCTGTCATCTGTTATCTGTCATCTGTCATCTGTCATCTGTCATCTGTCATCTGTCATCTGTCATCTGTCATCTGTCATCTGTCATTTGTGACCTATCATATGTCACCTGTCACCTGTCATCTGTCATCTGTCATCTGTGACCTATCATATGTCACCTGTCACCTGTCCTTTATCATCTGTCAACTGTCATCTGTCATCTGTTATCTGTCATCTGTCATCTGTCGTCTTTCGTCTCTCATGTGTCATCTATCATCTGTCATCTGTCATCTGTCATCTATCATTTGTCATCTGTCATCTGCCACCTGTCACCTGTTATCTGTCATCTGTCATCTGTCATCTGTCATCTATCATCTGTCATCTGTCATCTGTCATCTGTCATCTATCATCTGTCATCTGTCATCTGTCATCTGTCATCTGTCATCTGTCAACTGTCATCTGTCTTCTGTCATCTGTCATCTGTCATCTGTCATCTGTCATCTATCATCTGTCATCTGTCATCTGTCATCTGTCATCTGTCATCTGTCATCTGTCGTCTGTCATCTGTCATCTGTCATCTGTCATCTGTGATCTGTCATCTGTCATCTGTCATCTGTCATCTGTCATCTGTCATCTGCCATCTGTCATATGTCATCTGCCATGTGTCATGTTTAATCTGCCATCTGTCATCTGTCATCTGTCTTCTGTCATATGTCATATGTCATATGTCATCTGTCATCTGTCATCTGTCATCTGTCATCTGTCATCTGTCATCTGTCATCTGTCATCTGTCATCTGTCATCTGTCATCTGTCATCTGTCATCTGTCATCTGTCATCTGCCATCTGTCATATGTCATCTGCCATGTGTCATGTTTAATCTGCCATCTGTCATCTGTCATCTGTCTTCTGTCATATGTCATATGTCATATGTCATCTGTCATCTGTCATCTGTCATCTGTCATCTGTCATCTGTCGTCTGTCATCTGTCATCTGTCATCTGTAATCTGTCATCTGTCATCTGTCATCTGTCATCTGTCATCTGTCATCTGTCATCTGTCATCTGTCATCTGTCATCTGTCATCTGCCATCTGTCATATGTCTTCTGCCATGTGTCATGTTTAATCTGCCATCTGTCATCCGTCATCTGTCTTCTGTCATATGTCATATGTCATATGTCATCTGTCATCTGTCACCTGTCATCTGTCAATTGTCATCTGTCGTCTGTCATCTGTCATCTATCATCTGTCATCTGTCATCTGTCATCTGTCATCAGACATCTGTCATCTGTCATCTGTCATCTGTCATCTCTCATCTGTCATCTGTCATCTGTCTTCTGTCATACGTCATATGTCATCTGTCATCTGTCATCTGTCATCTGTCATCTGTCATCTGTCATCTGTCATCTGTCATCTGTCATCTGTCATCTGTCATCTGTCATCTGTCATCTGTCATCTGTCATCTGTCATCTGTCATCTGTCATCTGTCATCTGTCATCTGTCATCTGTCATCTGTCAATTGTCATCTGTCGTCTGTCAACCGTCATTTGTCATCTGTCATCTGTCATCCGTCATCTGTCATCAGTCATCTGTCATCTGCCATGTGTCATCTGTCATCTGTCATCTGTCATCTGTCATCTGTCATCTGTCATCTGTCAATTGTCATCTGTCGTCTGTCATCTGTCATCTGTCATCTGTCATCTGTCATCTGTCATCTGTCATCTGTCATCTATCATCTGTCATCTGTCATCTGTCATCTGTCATATGTCATCTGCCATGTGTCATGTTTAATCTGCCATCTGTCATCTGTCATCTGTCATCTGCCACCTGTCATCTGTCATCTGTCATCTGTCATCTGTCATCTGTCATCTGTCATCTGTCATCTGTCATCTGTCATCTGTCATCTGTCATCTGTCATCTGTCATCTGTCATCTGTCATCTATCATCTGTCATCTGTCATCTGTCATCTGTCATCTGTCATCTGTCAACTGTCATCTGTCTTCTGTCATCTGTCATCTGTCATCTGTCATCTGTCATCTGTCATCTGTCATCCGTCATCTGTCATCTGTCATCTGCCACGTGTCATGTTTAATCTGCCATCTGTCATCTGCCACCTGTCATCTGTCATCTGTCATCTGTCATCTGTCATCTGTCATCTGTCATCTGTCATCTGTCATCCGTCATCTGTCATCAGTAATCTGTCATATGCCATGTGTCATGTGTCATCTGTCATCTGTCATCTGTCATCTGTCATCTGTCATCTATCATCTGTCATCTGTCATCTGTCATCTGTCATCTGTCACCTGTCATCTGTCATCTGTCATCTGTCATCTGTCATCTCTCATCTGTCATCTGTCATCTGTCATCTGTCTTCTGTCATACGTGATATGTCATCTGTCATCTGTCATCTGTCATCTGTCATCTGTCATCTGTCATCTGTCATCTGTCATCTGTCATCTGTCATCTGTCATCTGTCATCTGTCATCTGTCATCTGTAATCTGTCATCTGTCATCTGTCATCTGTCATCTGTCATCTGTCATCTGTCATCTGTCATCTGTCATCTGTCATCTGTCATCTGTCATCTGTCATCTGTCAATTGTCATCTGTCGTCTGTCAACCGTCATTTGTCATCTGTCATCTGTCATCCGTCATCTGTCATCAGTCATCTGTCATCTGCCATGTGTCATGTGTCATCTGTCATCTGTCATCTGTCATCTGTCATCTGTCATCTGTCATCTGTCATCTGTCAATTGTCATCTGTCGTCTGTCATCTGTCATCTGTCATCTGTCATCTGTCATCTGTCATCTGTCATCTGTCATCTGTCATATGTCATCTGCCATGTGTCATGTTTAATCTGCCATCTGTCATCTGTCATCTGTTATCTGCCACCTGTCATCTGTCATCTGTCATCTGTCATCTGTCATCTGTCATCTGTCATATGTCATCTGCCATGTGTCATGTTTAATCTGCCATCTGTCATCTGTCATCTGTCATCTGTCATCTGCCACCTGTCATCTGTCATCTGTCATCTGTCATCTGTCATCTGTCATCTGTCATCTGTCATCTGTCATCTGTCATCTGTCATCTATCATCTGTCATCTGTCATCTGTCATCTGTCATCTGTCATCTGTCAACTGTCATCTGTCTTCTGTCATCTGTCATCTGTCATCTGTCATCTGTCATCTGTCATCCGTCATCTGTCATCTGTCATCTGCCATGTGTCATGTTTAATCTGCCATCTGTCATCTGCCACCTGTCATCTGTCATCTGTCATCTGTCATCTGTCATCTGTCATCTGTCATCTGTCATCTGTCATCTGTCATCTGTCATCCGTCATCTGTCATCAGTAATCTGTCATATGCCATGTGTCATGTGTCATCTGTCATCTGTCATCTGTCATCTGTCATCTGTCATCTATCATCTGTCATCTGTCATCTGTCATCTGTCATCTGTCACCTGTCATCTGTCATCTGTCATCTGTCATCTCTCATCTGTCATCTGTCATCTGTCATACGTCATATGTCATCTGTCATCTGTCATCTGTCATCTGTCATCTGTCATCTGTCATCTGTCATCTGTCATCTGTCATCTGTCATCTGTCAATTGTCATCTGTCGTCTGTCAACCGTCATTTGTCATCTGTCATCTGTCATCCGTCATCTGTCATCAGTCATCTGTCATCTGCCATGTGTCATGTGTCATCTGTCATCTGTCATCTGTCATCTGTCATCTGTCATCTGTCATCTGTCATCTGTCATCTGTCAATTGTCATCTGTCGTCTGTCATCTGTCATCTGTCATCTGTCATCTGTCATCTGTCATCTGTCATCTGTCATCTGTCATCTGTCAACTGTCATCTGTCTTCTGTCATCTGTCATCTGTCATCTGTCATCTGTCATCCGTCATCTGTCATCTGTCATCTGTCATCTGTCATCTGTCATCTGTCATCTGTCATCTGTCATCTGTCATCTATCATCTGTCATCTGTCATCTGTCATCTGTCATCTGTCATCTGTCATCTGTCATCTGTCATCTGTCATCTGTCATCTGTCATCTGTCATCTGTCATCTGTCATCTGTCATCTGTCATCTGTCATCTGTCATCTGTCATCTGTCATCTGTCATCTGTCATCTGTCATCTGTCATCTTTCATCTGTCATCTGTCATCTGTCATCTGTCATCTGTCATCTGTCATCTGTCATCTGTCATCTGTCATCTGTCATCTGTCATCTGTCATCTGTCATCTGTCATCTGTCATCTGTCATCTGTCATCTGTCATCTGTCGTCTGTCATATGTTATCTGTCATCTGTCATCAGTCATCTGCCATGTGTCATTTGTCATCTGTCATCTGTCATCTGTCAGCTATCCTCTGTCATTTGTCATCTGTCATCTGTCGTCTGTAATCTGTCATCTGTCATCCGTCTTCTGTCATCTGTCATCTGTCATCTGTCATCTGTTATCTGTCATCTGTCATCTGTCATCTGTCATCTGTCATCTGTCATCTGTCATCTGTCATCTGTCATCTGTCATCTGTCATCTGTCATCTGTCATCTGTCATCTGTCATCTGTCATTTGTGACCTATCATATGTCACCTGTCACCTGTCATCTGTCATCTGTCATCTGTCATCTGTCATCTGTCACCTGTCATCTGTCATCTGTCATCTGTCATCTGTCATCTGTCATCTGTCGTCTGTCATCTGTCATCTGTCATCTGTCATCTGTCATCTGTCATCTGTCATCTGTCATCTGTCATCTGTCATCTGTCATCTGTCATCTGTCATCTGTCATCTGTCATCTGTCATCTGTCATCTGTCATTTGTCATCTGTCATCAGTCATCAGTCATATGCCATGTGTCATGTGTCATCTGTCATCTGTCAACTATCCTCTGTCATTTGTCATCTGTCATCTGTCATCTGTCATCTGTCATCTGTCATCTGTCATCTGTCATCTGTTATCTGTCATCTGTCATCTGTCATCTGTCATCTGTCATCTGTCATCTGTCATCTGTCATCTGTCATCTGTCATCTGTCATCTGTCATCTGTCATCTGTCATCTGTCATCTGTCATCTGTCATCTGTCATCTGTCATCTGTCATCTGTCATTTGTCATTTGTCATCTGTCATCTGTCATCTGTCATCTGTCATTTGTCATCTGTCATCTGTCATCTGTCATCTGTCATCTGTCATCTGTCATCTGTCATCTGTCATCTGTCATCTGTCATCTGCCATCTGTCATCTGTCATCTGTCATCTGTCATCTGTCACTGTCATCTGTCATCTGTCATCTGTCATCTGTCATCTGTCATCTGTCATCTGTCATCTGTCATCTGTCATCTGTCATCTGTCATCTGTCATCTGTCATCTGTCATCTGTCATCTGTCATCTGTCATCTGTCATCTGTCATCTGTCATCTGTCATCTGTCATCTGTCACCTGTCATCTGTCATCTGTCATCTGTCATCTGTCATCTGTCATCTGTCATCTGTCATCATTCATCTGTTATCTGTCATCTGTCATATGACACCTGTCGTCTATCATCTGTTATCTGTCATCTGTAATTTGTCATCTGTCATCTGTCATCTGTTATCTGTCATCTGTAATTTGTCATCTGTCATCTGTCATCTGTTATCTGTCATCTGTCGTATGTCACCTGTCATCTGTCATCTGTCTTCTGTCATACGTCATATGTCATCTGTCATCTGTCATCTGTCATCTGTCATCTGTCATCTGTCATCTGTCATCTGTCATCTGTCATCTGTCATCTGTCAATTGTCATCTGTCGTCTGTCATCTGTCATCTGTCATCTGTCATCTGTCATCTGTCATCTGTCATCTGTCATCTGTCATCTATCATCTGTCATCTGTCATCTGTCATCTGTCATTTGTCATCTGTCATCTGTCATCTGTCATCCGTCATCTGTCATCTGTCATCTGTCATCCGTCATGTGTCATCTGTCATCTGTCATCCGTCATCTGTCATCTGTCATCTGTCATCTGTCATCTGTCATCTGTCATCTGTCATCTGTCATCTGTCATCTGTCATCTGTCATCTGTCATCTGTCATCTGTCATCTGTCGTCTGTCATCTGTCATCTGTCATCTGTCATCTGTCATCTGTCATCTGTCATCTGTCATCTGTCATCTGTCAATTGTCGTCTGTCGTCTGTCAACCGTCATTTGTCATCTGTCATCCGTCATCTGTCATCAGTCATCTGTCATCTGCCATGTGTCATGTGTCATCTGTCATCTGTCATCTGTCAATTGTCATCTGTCGTCTGTCATCTGTCATCTGTCATCTGTCAACCGTCATTTGTCATCTGTCATCCGTCATCTGTCATCAGTCATCTGTCATCTGCCATGTGTCATGTGTCATCTGTCATCTGTCATCTGTCAATTGTCATCTGTCGTCTGTCATCTGTCATCTGTCATCTGTCATCTGTCATCTGTCATCTGTCATCTGTCATCTGTCATCTGTCATCTGTCATCTGTCATCTGTCATATGTCATCTGCCATGTGTCATGTTTAATCTGCCATCTGCACATCTGTCATCTGTCATCTGCCACCTGTCATCTGTTATCTGTCATCTGTCATCTGTCATCTGTCATCTATCATCTGTCATCTGTCATCTGTCATCTGTCATCTGTCATCTGTCATCTGTCATCTGTCATCTGTCATCTATCATCTGTCATCTGTCATCTGTCATCTGTCAACTGTCATCTGTCTTCTGTCATCTGTCATCTGTCATCTGTCATCTGTCATCTGTCATCTGTCATCTATCATCTGTCATCTGTCATCCGTCATCTGTCATCTGTCATCTGTCATCCGTCATCTGTCATCTGTCATCTGTCATCTGTCATCTGTCATCTGTCAACTGTCATCTGTCTTTTGTCATCTGTCATCTGTCATCTGTCATCTGTCATCTGTCATCTGTCATCTGTCATCTGTCATCTGTCATCTGTCATTTGTCATCTGTCATCTGTCATCTGTCATCTGTCATCTGTCAATTGTCGTCTGTCGTCTGTCAACCGTCATTTGTCATCTGTCATCCGTCATCTGTCATCAGTCATCTGTCATCTGCCATGTGTCATGTGTCATCTGTCATCTGTCAATTGTCATCTGTCGTCTGTCATCTGTCATCTGTCATCTGTCATCTGGCATCTGTCATCTGTCATCTGTCATCTGTCATCTGTCATCTGTCATCTGTCATCTGTCATATGTCATCTGCCATGTGTCATGTTTAATCTGCCATCTGCACATCTGTCATCTGTCATCTGCCACCTGTCATCTGTTATCTGTCATCTGTCATCTGTCATTTGTCATCTGTCATCTGTCATCTGTCATCTGTCATCTGTCATCTGTCATCTGTCATCTGTCATCTGTCATCTGTCATCTGTCATCTGTCATCTGTCATCTGTCATCTATCATCTGTCATCTGTCATCTGTCATCTGTCATCTGTCTTCTGTCATCTGTCATCTGTCATCTGTCATCTGTCATCTGTCATCTATCATCTATCATCTGTCATCTGTCATCTGTCATCCGTCATCTGTCATCTGTCATCTGTCATCTGTCATCCGTCATCTGTCATCTGTCATCTGTCATCTGTCATCCGTCATCCGTCATCTGTCATCTGTCATCTGTCATCTGTCATCTGTCATCTGTCATCTGTCATCTGTCATCTGTCATCTGTCATCTGTCATCTGTCATCTGTCATCTGTCATCTGTCATCTGTCATCTGTCATCTGTCATCTGTCATCTGTCATCTGTCATCTGTCATCTGTCATCTGTCATCTGTCATCTGTCATCTGTCATCTGTCATCTGTCATCTGTCATTTGTCATCTGTCATCTGTCATCTGTCATCTGTCATCTGTCATCTGTCATCTGTCATCTGTCATCTGTCATCTGTCACCTGTCATCTGTCATCTGTCATCTGTCATCTGTCATCTGTCATCTGTCATCTGTCATCTGTCATCTGTCATCTGTCATCTGTCATCTGTCATCTGTCATCTGTCATCTGTCATCTGTCATCTGTCATCTGTCATCTGTCATCTGTCATCTGTCATCTGTCATCTGTCATCTGTCATCTGTCATCTGTCATCTGTCATCTGTCATCTGTCATCTGTCATCTGTCATCTGTCATCTGTCATCTGTCATCTGTCATCTGTCATCTGTCATCTGTCATCTGTCATCTGTCATCTGTCATCTGTCATCTGTCATCTGTCATCTGTCATCTGTCATCTGTCATCTGTCATCTGTCATCTGTCATTTGTCAACTATCCTCTGTCATTTGTCATATGTCATTTGTCGTCTGTCATCTGTCATCTGTCATCCGTCTTCTGTCATCTGTCACCTGTCATCTGTCATCTGTCATCTGTCATGTGTCATCTGTTATCTGTCATCTGTCATCTGTCATCTGTCATCTGTCATCTGTCATCTGTCATCTGTCATCTGTCATCTGTCATCTGTCATCTGTCATCTGTCACCTGTCATCTGTCATCTGTCATCATTCATCTGTTATCTGTCATCTGTCATATGACACCTGTCGTCTATCATCTGTTATCTGTCATCTGTCATTTGTCATCTGTCATCTGTCATCTGTTATCTGTCATTTGTCGTATGTCACCTGTCGTCTATCATCTATCATCTGTCATCTGTCATCTGTCATCTGTCATCTGTCATCTGTCATCTGTCGTCTGTCATTTGTCATCGGTCATCTGTCATCTGTCATCTGTCATCTGTCATCTGTCATCTGTCATCTGTCATCTGTCATCAGTCATCTGTCATCTGTCATCTGTCATCTGTCATCTGTCATCTGTCATCTGTCATCTGTCATCTGTCATCTGTCATCTGTCATCTGTCATCTGTCATCTGTCATCTGTCATCTGTCATTTGTCATCTGTCATCTGTCATCTGTCATCTGTCATCTGCCAATTGTCATCTGTCGTCTATCATCTGTCATCTGTCATCTGTCATCTGTCATCTGTCATCTGTCATCAGTCATCTGTCATCTGTCATCTGTCATCTGTCATCTGTCATCTGTCATCTGTCATCTGTCATCTGTCATCTGTCATCTGTCATCTGTCATCTGTCATCTGTCATCTGTCATCTGTCATCTGTCATCTGTCATCTGTCATCTGTCATCTGTCATCTGTCATCTGTCATCTGTCATCTGTCATCTGTCATCTGTCATCTGTCATCTGTCATCTGTCATCTGTCATCCGTCATCTGTCATCTGTCATCTGTCATTTGTCATCTGTCATCTGTCATCTGTCATCTGTCATCTGTCATCTGTCATCTGCCAATTGTCATCTGTCGTCTGTCATCTGTCATCTGTCATCTGTCATTTGTCAACTGTCATCTGTCATCTGTCATCTGTCATCTGTCATCTGTCACATGTCATCTGCCATGTGTCATGTTAAATCTGCCATCTGTCATCTGTCATCTGTCTTCTGTCATATGTCATATGTCATCTGTCATCTGTCATCTGTCATCTGTCATCTGTCAATTGTCATCTGTCGTCTGTCATCTGTTATCTGTCATCTGTCATCTGTCATCTGTCATCTGTTATCTGTCATCTGTCATCTGTCATCTGTCATCTGTCATCAGACATCTGTCATCTGTCATCTGTCATGTGTCATCTGTCATCTGTCATCTGTCGTCTGTCATCTGTCATCTGTCATCCGTCTTCTGTCACCTGTCATCTGTCATCTGTTATCTGTCATCTGTCATCTGTCATCTGTCATCTGTTATCTGTCATCTGTCATCTGTCATCTGTCATCTGTCATCTGTCATCTGTCATCTGTCATCTGTCATCTGTCATTTCTCATCTGTCATCTGTCATCTGTCATCATTCATCTGTTATCTGTCATCTGTCATATGACACCTGTCGTCTATCATCTGTTATCTGTCATCTGTCATTTGTCATCTGTCATCTGTCATCTGTTATCTGTCATCTGTCGTATGTCACCCTTCGTCTATCATCTGTCATCTGTCATCTGTCATCTGTCATCTGTCATCTGTCATCTGTCATCTGTCATCTGTCATCTGTCATCTGTCATCTGTCATCTGTCATCTGTCATCTGTCATTTGTCATCTGTCATCTGTCATCTGTCATCTGTCATCTGTCATCAGACATCTGTCATCTGTCATCTGTCATCTGTCATCTGTCATCTGTCATTTGTCATCTGTCATCTGTCATCTGTCATCTGTCATCTGTCATCTGTCATCTGCCAATTGTCATCTGTCGTCTGTCATCTGTCATCTTTCATTTGTCAACTGTCATCTGTCATCTGTCATCTGTCATATGTCATCTGCCATGTGTCATGTTTAATCTGCCATCTGTTATCTGTCATCTGTCTTCTGTCATATGTCATATGTCATCTGTCATCTGTCATCTGTCATCTGTCATCTGTCAATTGTCATCTGTCGTCTGTCATCTGTCATCTGTCATCTGTCATCTGTCATCTGTCATCTGTCATCTGTCATCTGTCATCTGTCATCAGACATCTGTCTCTGTCATCTGTCATGTGTCATCTGTCTTCTGTCATATGTCATATGTCATCTGCCACCTGTCATATGTCATCTCTCATCTGTCATCTGTCATCTGTCATCTCTCATCTGTTATCTGTCATCTGTCATCTGTCATCTGTCATCTGTCATCTGTCATCTGTCATCTGTCATCTGTCATCTGTCATCTGTCATCTGTCATCTGTCATCTGTCATCTGTCATCTGTCATTTCTCATCTGTCATCTGTCATCTGTCATCATTCATCTGTTATCTGTCATCTGTCATATGACACCTGTCGTCTATCATCTGTTATCTGTCATCTGTCATTTGTCATCTGTCATCTGTCATCTGTTATCTGTCATCTGTCGTATGTCACCCTTCGTCTATCATCTGTCATCTGTCATCTGTCATCTGTCATCTGTCATCTGTCATCTGTCATCTGTCATCTGTCATCTGTCATCTGTCATCTGT
This sequence comes from Condylostylus longicornis, assembly GCF_029603195.1. Classification (NCBI taxonomy): domain Eukaryota; kingdom Metazoa; phylum Arthropoda; class Insecta; order Diptera; family Dolichopodidae; genus Condylostylus; species Condylostylus longicornis. Next base: position 1,531,931 of record NW_026578021.1, on the reverse strand, counting down.
CATCTGTCATCTGTCATCTGTCATCTGTCATCTGTCATCTGTCATCTGTCATATGTCATCTGTCATCTGTCATCTGTCATCTGTCATCTGTCATCTGTCATCTGTCATCAGAAATCTGTCATCTGTCATCTGTCATCTGTCATCTGTCATCTGTCATCTGTCATTTGTCATCTGTCATCTGTCATCTGTCATCTGTCATCTCTCATCTGTTATCTGTCATCTGTCATCTGTCATCTGTCATCTGTCATCTGTCATCTGTCATCTGTCATCTGTCATCTGTCATCTGTCATCTGTCATCTGTCATCTGTCATCTGTCATCTGTCATTTCTCATCTGTCATCTGTCATCTGTCATCATTCATCTGTTATCTGTCATCTGTCATATGACACCTGTCGTCTATCATCTGTTATCTGTCATCTGTCATTTGTCATCTGTCATCTGTCATCTGTTATCTGTCATCTGTCGTATGTCACCCTTCGTCTATCATCTGTCATCTGTCATCTGTCATCTGTCATCTGTCATCTGTCATTTCTCATCTGTCATCTGTCATCTGTCATCATTCATCTGTTATCTGTCATCTGTCATATGACACCTGTCGTCTATCATCTGTTATCTGTCATCTGTCATTTGTCATCTGTCATCTGTCATCTGTTATCTGTCATCTGTCGTATGTCACCCTTCGTCTATCATCTGTCATCTGTCATCTGTCATTTGTCATCTGTCATCTGTCATCTGTCATCTGTCATCTGTCATCTGTCATCTGCCAATTGTCATCTGTCGTCTGTCATCTGTCATCTTTCATTTGTCAACTGTCATCTGTCATCTGTCATCTGTCATATGTCATCTGCCATGTGTCATGTTTAATCTGCCATCTGTTATCTGTCATCTGTCTTCTGTCATATGTCATATGTCATCTGTCATCTGTCATCTGTCATCTGTCATCTGTCAATTGTCATCTGTCGTCTGTCATCTGTCATCTGTCATCTGTCATCTGTCATCTGTCATCTGTCATCTGTCATCTGTCATCTGTCATCAGACATCTGTCTCTGTCATCTGTCATGTGTCATCTGTCTTCTGTCATATGTCATATGTCATCTGCCACCTGTCATATGTCATCTCTCATCTGTCATCTGTCATCTGTCATCTCTCATCTGTTATCTGTCATCTGTCATCTGTCATCTGTCATCTGTCATCTGTCATCTGTCATCTGTCATCTGTCATCTGTCATCTGTCATCTGTCATCTGTCATCTGTCATCTGTCATCTGTCATTTCTCATCTGTCATCTGTCATCTGTCATCATTCATCTGTTATCTGTCATCTGTCATATGACACCTGTCGTCTATCATCTGTTATCTGTCATCTGTCATTTGTCATCTGTCATCTGTCATCTGTTATCTGTCATCTGTCGTATGTCACCCTTCGTCTATCATCTGTCATCTGTCATCTGTCATCTGTCATCTGTCATCTGTCATCTGTCATCTGTCATCTGTCATCTGTCATCTGTCATCTGTCATCTGTCATCTGTCATCTGTCATCTGTCATCTGTCATCTGTCATCTGTCATATGTCATCTGTCATCTGTCATCTGTCATCTGTCATCTGTCATCTGTCATCTGTCATCAGACATCTGTCATCTGTCATCTGTCATCTGTCATCTGTCATCTGTCATCTGTCATTTGTCATCTGTCATCTGTCATCTGTCATCTGTCATCTGTCATCTGCCAATTGTCATCTGTCGTCTGTCATCTGTCATCTGTCATTTGTCAACTGTCATCTGTCATCTGTCATCTGTCATATGTCATCTGCCATGTGTCATGTTTAATCTGCCATCTGTTATCTGTCATCTGTCTTCTGTCACATGTCATATGTCATCTGTCATCTGTCATCTGTCATCTGTCAATTGTCATCTGTCGTCTGTCATCTGTCATCTGTCATCTGTCATCTGTCATCTGTCATCTGTCATCTGTCATCTGTCATCTGTCATCTGTCATCTGTCATCTGTCATCTGTCATCAGACATCTGTCATCTGTCATCTGTCATGTGTCATCTGTCTTCTGTCATATGTCATATGTCATCTGCCACCTGTCATATGTCATCTGTCATCTGTCATCTGTCATCTGTCATCTGTCATATGTCATATGTCATCTGTCATCTGTCAATTGTCATCTGTCGTCTGTCATCTGTCATCTGTCATCTGTCATCTGTCATCTGTCATATGTCATATGTCATCTGTCATCTGTCATCTGTCATCTGTCAATTGTCATCTGTCGTCTGTCATCTGTCATCTGTCATCTGTCATCTGTCATCTGTCATCTGTCATCTGTCATCTGTCATCTGTCATCTGTCATCTGTCATCTGTCATCTGTCATCTGTCATCTGTCATCAGACATCTGTCATCTGTCATCTGTCATCTGTCATCTGTCTTCTGTCATATGTCATATGTCATCTGTCATCTGTCATCTGTCAATTGTCATCTGTCGTCTGTCATCTGTCATCTGTCAGCTGTCATCTGTCATCTGTCATCTGTCATCTGTCATCTGTCATCTGTCATCTGTCATCTGTCATCTGTCATCTGTCATCTGCCATCTGTCATCTGTCACCTGTCATCTGTCATCTGTCATCTGTCATATGTCATCTGCCATGTGTCATGTTTAATCTGCCATCTGTCATCTGTCATCTGTCTTCTGTCATATGTCATATGTCATCTGTCATCTGTCATCTGTCATCAGACATCTGTCATCTGTCATCTGTCATCTGTCTTCTGTCATATGTCATATGTCATCTGTCATCTGTCATCTGTCAATTGTCATCTGTCGTCTGTCGTCTGTCATCTGTCATCTGTCATCTGTCATCTGTCATCTGTCATCTGTCATCTGTCATCTGTCATATGTCATCAGACATCTGTCATCTGTCATCTGTCATGTATCATCTGTCTTCTGTCATATATCATATGTCATCTGCCACCTGTCATCTGTCATCTGTCATCTGTCATCTGTCATCTCTCATCTGTCATCTGTCATCTGTCATACGTCATATGTCATCTGTCATCTGTCATCTGTCATCTGTCATCTGTCATCTGTCATCTGTCATCTGTCATCTGTCATCTGTCATCTGTCATCTGTCATCTGTCATCTGTCATCTGTCATCTGTCATCTGTCATTTGTCATCTGTCAATTTTCATCTGTCGTCTGTCAACCGTCATTTGTCATCTGTCATCTGTCATCCGTCATCTGTCATCTGTCATCTGCCATGTGTCATGTGTCATCTGTCATCTGTCATCTGTCATCTGTCATCTGTCATCTGTCATCTGTCATCTGTCATCTGTCAATTGTCATCTGTCGTCTGTCATCTGTCATCTGTCATCTGTCATCTGTCATCTGTCATCTGTCATCTGTCATCTGTCATCTGTCATCTGTCATCTGTCATCTGTCATCTGTCATATGTCATCTGCCATGTGTCATGTTTAATCTGCCATCTGTCATCTGCCACCTGTCATCTGTCATCTGCCACCTGTCATCTGTCATCTGTCATCTGTCATCTGTCATCTGTCATCTGTCATCTGTCATCTGTCATCTGTCATCTGTCATCTGTCATCTGTCATCTGTCATCTGTCATCTATCATCTGTCATCTGTCATCTGTCATCTGTCATCAGTCAACTTTCATCTGTCTTCTGTCATCTGTCATCTGTCATCTATCATCTGTCATCTGTCATCTGTCATCTGTCATCCGTCATCTGTCATCTGTCATCCGTCATCCGTCATCTGTCATCTGTCATCTGTCATCTGTCATCTGTCATCTGTCATCTGTCATCTGTCATGTGTCATCTGTCATCTGTCATCTGTCATCTGTCATCTGTCATCTGTCATCTGTCATCTGTCATCTGTCATCTGTCATCTGTCATCTGTCATCTGTCATCTGTCATCTGTCATCTGTCATCTGTCATCTGTCATCTGTCATCTGTCATCTGTCATCTGTCATCTGTCATCTGTCATCTGTCATCTGTCATCTGTCATCTGTCATCTGTCATCTGTCATCTGTCATCTGTCATCTGTCATCTGTCATCTGTCACCTGTCATCTGTCATCTGTCATCTGTCATCTGTCGTCTGTCATCTGTTATCTGTCATCTGTCATCAGTCATCTGCCATGTGTCTTTTGTCATCTGTCATCTGTCATCTGTCAACTATCCTCTGTCATTTGTCATCCGTCATCTGTCATCTGTCATCTGTCATCTGCCATGTGTCATGTTTAATCTGCCATCTGTCATCTGCCACCTGTCATCTGTCATCTGTCATCTGTCATCTGTCATCTGTCATCTGTCATCTGTCATCTGTCGTCTGTCATCTGTTATCTGTCATCTGTCATCAGTCATCTGCCATGTGTCTTTTGTCATCTGTCATCTGTCATCTGTCAACTATCCTCTGTCATTTGTCATCCGTCATCTGTCATCTGTCATATGTCATCTGCCATGTGTCATGTTTAATCTGCCATCTGTCATCTGCCACCTGTCATCTGTCATCTGTCATCTGCCACCTGTCATCTGTCATCTGTCATCTGTCACCTGTCATCTGTCATCTGTCATCTGTCATCTGTCATCTGTCGTCTGTCATCTGTTATCTGTCATCTGTCATCAGTCATCTGCCATGTGTCTTTTGTCATCTGTCATCTGTCATCTGTCAACTATCCTCTGTCATTTGTCATCCGTCATCTGTCATCTGTCATATGTCATCTGCCATGTGTCATGTTTAATCTGCCATCTGTCATCTGCCACCTGTCATCTGTCATGTGTCATCTGTCATCTGTCATCTGTCATCTGTCATCTGTCATCTGTCATCTGTCATCTGTCATCTGTCATCTGTCATCTGTCAATTGTCATCTGTCGTGTGTCATCTGTCATCTGTCATCTGTCATCTGTCATCTGTCATCTGTCATCTGTCATCTGTCATCTGTCATCTGTCATCTGTCATCTGTCATATGTCATCTGCCATGTGTCATGTTTAATCTGTCATCAGACATCTGTCATCTGTCATCTGTCATCTGTCATCTGTCATCTGTCATCTGTCATCTGTCATCTGTCATCTGTCATCTGTCATTTGTCATCTGTCATCTGTCATCTGTCATCTGTCATCTGTCATCTGTCATCTGCCAATTGTCATCTGTCGTCTGTCATCTGTCATCTGTCATCTGTTATTTGTCAACTGTCATGTGTCATCTGTCATCTGTCATCTGTCATCTGTCATATGTCATCTGCCATGTGTCATGTTAAATCTGCCATCTGTCATCTGTCATCTGTCTTCTGTCATATGTCATATGTCATCTGTCATCTGTCATCTGTCATCTGTCATCTGTCAATTGTCATCTGTCGTCTCTCATCTGTCATCTGTCATCTGTCATCTGTCATCTGTTATCTGTTATCTGTCATCTGTCATCTGTCATCTGTCATCAGACATCTGTCATCTGTCATCTGTCATGTGTCATCTGTCATCTGTCATCTGTCGTCTGTCATCTGTCATCTGTCATCCGTCTTCTGTCACCTGTCATCTGTCATCTGTTATCTGTCATCTGTCATCTGTCATCTGTCATCTGTTATCTGTCATCTGTCATCTGTCATCTGTCATCTGTCATCTGTCATCTGTCATCTGTCATCTGTCATCTGTCATCTGTCATCTGTCATCTGTCATCTGTCATCTCTCATCTGTCATCTGTCATCGGTCATCATTCATCTGTTATCTGTCATCTGTCATATGACACCTGTCGTCTATCATCTGTTATCTGTCATCTGTCATTTGTCATCTGTCATCTGTCATCTGTTATCTGTCATCTGTCGTATGTCACCCTTCGTCTATCATCTGTCATCTGTCATCTGTCATCTGTCATCTGTCATCTGTCATCTGTCATCTGTCATCTGTCATCTGTCATCTGTCATCTCTCATCTGTCATCTGTCATCTGTCATCTGTCATCTGTCATCTGTCATCTGTCATCTGCCATTTGTCATCTGTCATCTGTCATCTGTCATCTGTCATCTGTCATCAGACATCTGTCATCTGTCATCTGTCATCTGTCATTTGTCAGCTGTCATCTGTCATTTGTCATCTGTCATCTGTCATCTGTCATCTGTCATCTGTCATCTGCCAATTGTCATCTGTCGTCTGTCATCTGTCATCTGTCATTTGTCAACTGTCATCTGTCATCTGTCATCTGTCATATGTCATCTGCCATGTGTCATGTTTAATCTGCCATCTGTTATCTGTCATCTGTCTTCTGTCATATGTCATCTGTCATCTGTCATCTGTCAATTGTCATCTGTCGTCTGTCATCTGTCATCTGTCATCTGTCATCTGTCATCTGTCATCTGTCATCTGTCATCTGTCATCTGTCATCTGTCATCTGTCATCTGTCATCTGTCATCTGTCATCTGTCATGTGTCATCTGTCATCTGTCATCTGTCATCTGTCATCTGTCATCTGTCATCTGTCATCTGTCATCTGTCATCTGTCATCAGACATCTGTCATCTGTCATCTGTCATGTGTCTTCTGTCTTCTGTCATATGTCATATGTCATCTGCCACCTGTCATATGTCATCTGTCATCTGTCATCTGTCATCTGTCATATGTCATATGTCATCTGTCATCTGTCATCTGTCAATTGTCATCGGTCGTCTGTCATCTGTCATATGTCATCTGTCATCTGTCATCTGTCATCTGTCATCTGTCATCTGTCATCTGTCATCTGTCATCTGTCATCAGACATCTGTCATCTGTCATCTGTCATCTGTCATTTGTCATCTGTCATCTGTCATCTGTCATTTGTCATCTGTCATCTGTCATCTGTCATCTGTCATCTGCCAATTGTCATCTGTCGTCTGTCATCTGTCATCTGTCATTTGTCAACTGTCATCTGTCATCTGTCATCTGTCATATGTCATCTGCCATGTGTCATGTTTAATCTGCCATCTGTTATCTGTCATCTGTCATTTGTCATCTGTCATCTGTCATCTGTTATCTGTCATCTGTCGTATGTCACCCTTCGTCTATCATCTGCCATCTGTCATCTGTCATCTGTCATCTGTCATATGTCATATGTCATCTGTCATTTGTCATCTGTCATCTGTCAACTGTCATCTGTCATCTGTCATCTGTCATCTGTCATCTGTCATCTGTCATCTGTCATCTGTCATCTGTCATCTGTCATCTGTCATCTGTCATCTGTCATCTGTCATCTGTCATCAGACATCTGTCATCTGTCATCTGTCATCTGTCATCTGTCTTCTGTCATATGTCATATGTCATCTGTCATCTGTCAATTGTCATCTGTCGTCTGTCATCTGTCATCTGTCATCTGTCAGCTGTCATCTGTCATCTGTCATCTGTCATCTGTCATCTGTCATCTGTCATCTGTCATCTGTCATCTGTCATCTGTCATCTGTCATCTGTCATCTGCCATCTGTCATCTGTCACCTGTCATCTGTCATCTGTCATCTGTCATATGTCATCTGCCATGTGTCATGTTTAATCTGCCATCTGTCATCTGTCATCTGTCTTCTGTCATATGTCATATGTCATCTGTCATCTGTCATCTGTCATCTGTCATCTGTCATCAGACATCTGTCATCTGTCATCTGTCATCTGTCTTCTGTCATATGTCATATGTCATCTGTCATCTGTCATCTGTCAATTGTCATCTGTCGTCTGTCGTCTGTCATCTGTCATCTGTCATCTGTCATCTGTCATCTGTCATCTGTCATCTGTCATCTGTCATCTGTCATATGTCATCAGACATCTGTCATCTGTCATCTGTCATGTATCATCTGTCTTCTGTCATATATCATATGTCATCTGCCACCTGTCATCTGTCATCTGTCATCTGTCATCTCTCATCTGTCATCTGTCATCTGTCATCTGTCATCTGTCATACGTCATATGTCATCTGTCATCTGTCATCTGTCATCTGTCATCTGTCATCTGTCATCTGTCATCTGTCATCTGTCATCTGTCATCTGTCATCTGTCATCTGTCATCTGTCATCTGTCATCTGTCAATTGTCATCTGTCGTCTGTCAACCGTCATTTGTCATCTGTCATCTGTCATCCGTCATCTGTCATCAGTGATCTGTCATCTGCCATGTGTCATGTGTCATCTGTCATCTGTCATCTGTCATCTGTCATCTGTCATCTGTCAATTGTCATCTGTGGTCTGTCATCTGTCATCTGTCATCTGTCATCTGTCATCTGTCATCTGTCATCTGTCATCTGTCATCTGTCATCTGTCATCTGTCATCTGTCATCTGTCATCTGTCATCTGTCATATGTCATCTGCCATGTGTCATGTTTAATCTGCCATCTGTCATCTGCCACCTGTCATCTGTCATCTGTCATCTGCCACCTGTCATCTGTCATCTGTCATCTGTCATCTGTCATCTGTCATCTGTCATCTGTCATCTGTCATCTGTCATCTATCATCTGTCATCTGTCATCTGTCATCTGTCATCTGTCATCAGTCAACTGTCATCTGTCTTCTGTCATCTGTCATCTGTCATCTGTCATCTGTCAACTATCCTCTGTCATTTGTCATCCGTCATCTGTCATCTGTCATCTGTCATCTGCCATGTGTCATGTTTAATCTGCCATCTGTCATCTGCCACCTGTCATCTGTCATCTGTCATCTGTCATCTGTCATCTGTCGTCTGTCATCTTTTATCTGTCATCTGTCATCAGTCATCTGCCATGTGTCTTTTGTCATCTGTCATCTGTCAACTATCCTCTGTCATTTGTCATCCGTCATCTGTCATCTGTCATATGTCATCTGCCATGTGTCATGTTTAATCTGCCATCTGTCATCTGCCACCTGTCATCTGTCATCTGTCATCTGTCATCTGCCACCTGTCATCTGTCATCTGTCATCTGTCACCTGTCATCTGTCATCTGTCATCTGTCATCTGTCATCTGTCATCTGTCGTCTGTCATCTGTTATCCGTCATCTGTCATCAGTCATCTGCCATGTGTCTTTTGTCATCTGTCATCTGTCATCTGTCAACTATCCTCTGTCATTTGCCATCCGTCATCTGTCATCTGTCATATGTCATCTGCCATGTGTCATGTTTAATCTGCCATCTGTCATCTGCCACCTGTCATCTGTCATGTGTCATCTGTCATCTGTCATCTGTCATCTGTCATCTGTCATCTGTCATCTGTCATCTGTCAATTGTCATCTGTCGTTTGTCATCTGTCATCTGTCATCTGTCATCTGTCATCTGTCATCTGTCATCTGTCATCTGTCATCTGCCATCTGTCATCTGCCACCTGTCATCTGTCATCTGTCATCTGTCATCTGCCACCTGTCATCTGTCATCTGTCATCTGTCATCTGCCACCTGTCATCTGTCATCTGTCATCTGTCATCTGTCATCTGTCATCTGTCATCTGTCATCTGTCATCTGTCATCTGTCATCTATCATCTGTCATCTGTCATCTATCATCTGTCATCTGTCATCTGTCATCTGTCATCAGTCAACTGTCATCTGTCTTCTGTCATCTGTCATCTGTCATCTGTCATCTGTCATCTGTCATCTGTCATCTGTCATCTGTCATCTGTCATCTGTCATCTGTCATCTGTCATCCGTCATCTGTCATCTGTCATCTGTCATCTGTCATCTGTCATCTGTCATCTGTCATCTGTCATCTGTCATCTGTCACCTGTCATCTGTCATCTGTCATCTGTCATCTGTCATCTGTCGTCTGTCATCTGTTATCTGTCATCTGTCATCAGTCATCTGCCATGTGTCTTTTGTCATCTGTCATCTGTCATCTGTCAAATATCCTCTGTCATTTATCATCCGTCATCTGTCATCTGTCATCTGTCATCTGTCATCTGTCATCTGTCATCTGTCATCTGTCATCTGTCATCTGTCATCTGTCATCTATCATCTGTCATCTGTCATCTGTCATCTGTCATCTGTCATCTGTCATCTGTCATCTGTCATCTGTCATCTGTCATCTGTCATCTGTCATCTGTCATCTGTCATCTGTCATCTGTCACCTGTCATCTGTCATCTGTCATCTGTCATCTGTCATCTGTCGTCTGTCATCTGTTATCTGTCATCTGTCATCAGTCATCTGCCATGTGTCTTTTGTCATCTGTCATCTGTCATCTGTCAACTATCCTCTGTCATTTGTCATCCGTCATCTGTCATCTGTCATCTGTCATCTGTCATTTGTCATCTGTCATCTGTCATCTGTCATCTGTCATCTGTCATCTGTCATCTGTCATGTGTCATCTGTCATCTGTCATCTGTCATCTGTCATCTGTCATCTGTCATCTGTCATCTGTCATCTGTCATCTGTCATCTGTCATCTGTCATCTGTCATCTGTCATCTGTCATCTGTCATCTGTCATCTGTCATCTGTCATCTGTCATCTGTCATCTGTCATCTGTCATCTGTCATCTGTCATCTGTCATCTGTCATCTGTCATCTGTCATCTGTCATCTGTCATCTGTCATCTGTCACCTGTCATCTGTCATCTGTCATCTGTCATCTGTCACCTGTCATCTGTCATCTGTCATCTGTCATCTGTCATCTGCCGTCTGTCATCTGTTATCTGTCATCTGTCATCAGTCATCTGCCATGTGTCTTTTGTCATCTGTCATCTGTCATCTGTCAACTATCCTCTGTCATTTGTCATCCGTCATCTGTCATCTGTCATCTGTCATCTGTCATCTGTCATCTGTCATCTGTCATCTGTCATCTGTCATCTGTCATCTATCATCTGTCATCTGTCATTTGTCATCTGTCATCTGTCATCGGTCAACTGTCATCTGTCATATATCATCTGTCATCTGTCATCTGTCATCCGTCATCTGTCATCTGTCATCTGTCATCTGTCATCTGTCATCTGTCATCTGTCATCTGTCATCTGTCATCTGTCATCTGTCATCTGTCATCTGTCATCTGTCATCTGTCATCTGTCATCTGTCATCTGTCATCTGTCATCTGTCATCTGTCATCTGTCATCTGTCATCTGTCATCTGTCATCTGTCATCTGTCATCTGTCATCTGTCATATGTCATCTGTCATCTGTCATCTGTCATCTGTCATTTGTCATCTGTCATCTGTCATCTGTCATCTGTCATCTGTCATCTGTCATCTGTCATCTGTCATCTGTCATCTGTCATCTGTCATCTGTCATCTGTCATGTGTCATCTGTCATCTGTCATCTGTCATCTGTCATCTGTCATCTGTCATCTGTCATCTGTCATCTGTCATCTGTCATCTGTCATCTGTCATCTGTCATCTGTCATCTGTCATCTGTCAACTGTCATCTGTCTTCTGTCATCTGTCATCTGTCATCTGTCATCTGTCATCTGTCATCTGTCATCTGTCATCTGTCATCTGTCATCTGTCATCTGTCATCTGTCATCTGTCATCTGTCATCTGTCATCCGTCATCTGTCATCTGTCATCTGTCATCTGTCATCCGTCATCTGTCATCTGTCATCTGTCATCTGTCATCTGTCATCTGTCATCTGTCATCTGTCATCTGTCATCTGTCATCTGTCATCTGTCATCTGTCATCTGTCATCTGTCATCTGTCATCTGTCATCTGTCATCTGTCATCTGTCATCTGTCATCTGTCATCTGTCATCTGTCATCTGTCATCTGTCATCTGTCATCTGTCATCTGTCATCTGTCATCTGTCATCTGTCATCTGTCACCTGTCATCTGTCATCTGTCATCTGTCATCTGTCATCTGTCATCTGTCATCTGTCATCTGTCGTCTGTCATCTGTTATCTGTCATCTGTCATCAGTCATCTGCCATGTGTCTTTTGTCATCTGTCATCTGTCATCTGTCAACTATCCTCTGTCATTTGTCGTCTGTCATCTGTCTTCTGTCATCTGTCATCTGTCATCCGTCTTCTGTCATCTGTCATCTGTCATCTGTCATCTGTCATCTGTCATCTGTCATCTGTCATCTGTCATCTGTCATCTGTTATCTGTCATCTGTCATCTGTCATCTGTCATCTGTCATCTGTCATCTGTCATCTGTCATCTGTCATCTGACATCTGTCATCTGTCATTTGTGACCTATCATATGTCACCTGTCACCTGTCATCTGTCATCTGTCATCTGTCATCTGTGACCTATCATATGTCACCTGTCACCTGTCCTCTATCATCTGTCAACTGTCATCTGTCATCTGTTATCTGTCATCTGTCATCTGTCATCTGTCGTCTTTCGTCTCTCATCTGTCATCTATCATCTGTCATCTGTCATCTATCATTTGTCATCTGTCATCTGTCATCTGCCACCTGTCATCTGTCATCTGTCATCTGTCATCTGTCATCTGTCATCTGTCATCTGTCATCTGTCATCTATCATCTGTCATCTGTCATCTATCATCTGTCATCTGTCATCTGTCATCTGTCAACTGTCATCTGTCTTCTGTCATCTGTCATCTGTCATCTGTCATCTGTCATCTGTCATCTGTCATCTGTCATCTGTCATCTGTCATCTGTCATCTGTCATCTGTCATCTGTCATCTGTCATCTGTCATCTGTCATCTGTCATCTGTCATCTGTCATCTGTCATCTGTCATCTGTCATCTGTCATCTGTCATCTGTCATCTGTCATCTGTCATCTGTCATCTGTCATCTGTCATCATTCATCTGTCATCTGTCATCTGTCATCTGTCATCTGTCATCTGTCATCTGTCATCTGTCATCTGTCATCCGTCATCTGTCATCTGTCATCTGTCATCTGTCATCTGTCATCTGTCATCTGTCATCTGTCATCTGTCATCTGTCATCTGTCATCTGTCATCTGTCATCTGTCATCTGTCATCTGTCATCTGTCATCTGTCATCTGTCATCTGTCATCTGTCATCTGTCATCTGTCATCTGTCATCTGTCATCTGTCATCTGTCATCTGTCATCTGTCATCTGTCATCTGTCATCTGTCATCTGTCATCTGTCATCTGTCATCTGTCATCTGTCATCTGTCACCTGTCATCTGTCATCTGTCATCTGTCATCTGTCATCTGTCATCTGTCATCTGTCATCTGTCATCTGTCATCTGTCATCTGTCATCAGACATCTGTCATCTGTCATCTGTCATGTATCATCTGTCTTCTGTCATATATCATATGTCATCTGCCACCTGTCATCTGTCATCTGTCATCTGTCATCTGTCATCTGTCATCTGTCATCTGTCATCTGTCATCTGTCATCTGTCATCTGTCATCTGTCATCTGTCATCTGTCATCTGTCATCTGTCATCTGTCATCTGTCATCTGTCATCTGTCATCTGTCATCTGTCATCTGTCATCTGTCATCTGTCATCTGTCATCTGTCATCTGTCATCTGTCATCTGTCATCTGTCATCATTCATCTGTCATCTGTCATCTGTCATCTGTCATCTGTCATCTGTCATCTGTCATCTGTCATCTGTAATCTGTCATCTGTCACCTGTCACCTGTCATCTGTCATCTGTCATCTGTCATCTGTCATCTGTCATCTGTCATCTGTCATCTGTCATCTGTCATCTGTCACCAGACATCTGTCATCTGTCATCTGTCATGTATCATCTGTCTTCTGTCATATATCATATGTCATCTGCCACCTGTCATCTGTCATCTGTCATCTGTCATCTGTCATCTGTCATCTGTCATCTGTCATCTGTCATCTGTCATCTGTCATCTGTCATCTGTCATCTGTCATCTGTCATCTGTCATCTGTCATCTGTCATCTGTCATCTGTCATCTGTCATCTGTCATCTGTCATCTGTCATCTGTCATCTGTCATCTGTCATCTGTCATCATTCATCTGTCATCTGTCATCTGTCATCTGTCATCTGTCATCTGTCATCTGTCATCTGTAATCTGTCATCTGTCACCTGTCACCTGTCATCTGTCATCTGTCATCTGTCATCTGTCATCTGTCATCTGTCATCTGTCATCTGTCATCTGTCATCTGTCACCAGACATCTGTCATCTGTCATCTGTCATGTATCATCTGTCTTCTGTCATATATCATATGTCATCTGCCACCTGTCATCTGTCATCTGTCATCTGTCATCTGTCATCTGTCATCTGTCTTCTGTCATATATCATATGTCATCTGCCACCTGTCATCTGTCATCTGTCATCTGTCATCTGTCATCTGTCATCTGTCATCTGTCATCTGTCATCTGTCATCTGTCATCTGTCATCTGTCATCTGTCATCTGTCATCTGTCATCTGTCATCTGTCATCTGTCATCTGTCATCTGTCATCTGTCATCTGTCATCTGTCATCTGTCATCTGTCATCTGTCATCTGTCATCTGTCATCTGTCATCTGTCATCTGTCATCTGTCATCATTCATCTGTCATCTGTCATCTGTCATCTGTCATCTGTCATCTGTCATCTGTCATCTGTAATCTGTCATCTGTCACCTGTCACCTGTCATCTGTCATCTGTCATCTGTCATCTGTCATCTGTCATCTGTCATCTGTCATCTGTCATCTGTCATCTGTCATCTGTCATCTGTCATCTGTCATCTGTCATCTGTCATCTGTCATCTGTCATCTGTCATCTGTCATCTGTCATCATTCATCTGTCATCTGTCATCTGTCATCTGTCATCTGTCATCTGTCATCTGTCATCTGTAATCTGTCATCTGTCACCTGTCACCTGTCATCTGTCATCTGTCATCTGTCATCTGTCATCTGTCATCTGTCATCTGTCATCTGTCATCTGTCATCTGTCACCAGACATCTGTCATCTGTCATCTGTCATGTATCATCTGTCTTCTGTCATATATCATATGTCATCTGCCACCTGTCATCTGTCATCTGTCATCTGTCATCTGTCATCTGTCATCTGTCATCTGTCATCTGTCATCTGTCATCTGTCATCTGTCATCTGTCATCTGTCATCTGTCATCTGTCATCTGTCATCTGTCATCTGTCATCTGTCATCTGTCATCTGTCATCTGTCATCTGTCATCTGTCATCTGTCATTTGTCATCTGTCATCTGTCATCTGTCATCTGTCATCTGTCATCTGTCATCTGTCATCTGTCATCTGTCATCTGTCATCTGTCATCTGTCATCTGTCATCTGTCATCTGTCATCAGACATCTGTCATCTGTCATCTGTCATGTATCATCTGTCTTCTGTCATATATCATATGTCATCTGCCACCTGTCATCTGTCATCTGTCATCTGTCATCTGTCATCTGTCATCTGTCATCTGTCATCTGTCATCTGTCATCTGTCATCTGTCATCTGTCATCTGTCATCTGTCATCTGTCATCTGTCATCTGTCATCTGTCATCTGTCATCTGTCATCTGTCATCTGTCATCTGTCATCTGTCATCTGTCATCTGTCATCATTCATCTGTCATCTGTCATCTGTCATCTGTCATCTGTCATCTGTCATCTGTCATCTGTCATCTGTCATCTGTCATCTGTCACCTGTCACCTGTCATCTGTCATCTGTCATCTGTCATCTGTCATCTGTCATCTGTCATCTGTCATCTGTCATCTGTCATCTGTCATCTGTCATCTGTCACCAGACATCTGTCATCTGTCATCTGTCATGTATCATCTGTCTTCTGTCATATATCATATGTCATCTGCCACCTGTCATCTGTCATCTGTCATCTGTCATCTGTCATCTGTCATCTGTCATCTGTCATCTGTCATCTGTCATCTGTCATCTGTCATCTGTCATCTGTCATCTGTCATCTGTCATCTGTCATCTGTCATCTGTCATCTGTCATCTGTCATCTGTCATCTGTCATCTGTCATCTGTCATCTGTCATCTGTCATTTGTCATCTGTCATCTGTCATCTGTCATCTGTCATCTGTCATCTGTCATCTGTCATCTGTCATCTGTCATCTGTCATCTGTCATCTGTCATCTGTCATCTGTCATCTGTCATCTGTCATCTGTCACCTGTCATCTGTCATCTGTCATCTGTCATCTGTCATCTGTCATCTGTCATCTGTCATCTGTCATCTGTCATCTGTCATCTGTCATCTGTCATCAGACATCTGTCATCTGTCATCTGTCATGTATCATCTGTCTTCTGTCATATATCATATGTCATCTGCCACCTGTCATCTGTCATCTGTCATCTGTCATCTGTCATCTGTCATCTGTCATCTGTCATCTGTCATCTGTCATCTGTCATCTGTCATCTGTCATCTGTCATCTGTCATCTGTCATCTGTCATCTGTCATCTGTCATCTGTCATCTGTCATCTGTCATCTGTCATCTGTCATCTGTCATCTGTCATCTGTCATCTGTCATCTGTCATATGTCATCTGTCATCTGTCATCTGTCATCTGTCATCTGTCATCTGTCATCTGTCATCTGTCATCTGTCATCTGTCATCTGTCATCTGTCATCTGTCATCTGTCATCTGTCATCTGTCATCTGTCATCTGTCATCTGTCATCTGTCATCTGTCATCTGTCATCAGACATCTGTCATCTGTCATCTGTCATGTATCATCTGTCTTCTGTCATATATCATATGTCATCTGCCACCTGTCATCTGTCATCTGTCATCTGTCATCTGTCATCTGTCATCTGTCATCTGTCATCTGTCATCTGTCATCTGTCATCTGTCATCTGTCATCTGTCATCTGTCATCTGTCATCTGTCATCTGTCATCTGTCATCTGTCATCTGTCATCTGTCATCTGTCATCTGTCATCTGTCATCTGTCATCTGTCATCTGTCATCTGTCATCTGTCATCTGTCATCTGTCATCTGTCATCTGTCATCTGTCATCTGTCATCTGTCATCTGTCATCTGTCATCTGTCATCTGTCATCTGTCATCTGTCATCTGTCATCTGTCATCTGCCACCTGTCATCTGTCATCTGTCATCTGTCATCTGTCATCTGTCATCTGTCATCTGTCATCTGTCATCTGTCATCTGTCATCTGTCATCTGTCATCTGTCATCTGTCATCTGTCATCTGTCATCTGTCATCTGTCATCTGTCATCTGTCATCTGTCATTTGTCATCTGTCATCTGTCATCTGTCATCTGTCATCTGTCATCTGTCATCTGTCATCTGTCATCTGTCATCTGTCATCTGTCATCTGTCATCTGTCATCTGTCATCTGTCATCTGTCATCTGTCATCTGTCATCAGACATCTGTCATCTGTCATCTGTCATGTATCATCTGTCTTCTGTCATATATCATATGTCATCTGCCACCTGTCATCTGTCATCTGTCATCTGTCATCTGTCATCTGTCATCTGTCATCTGTCATCTGTCATCTGTCATCTGTCATCTGTCATCTGTCATCTGTCATCTGTCATCTGTCATTTGTCATCATTCATCTGTCATCTGTCATCTGTCATCTGTCATCTGTCATCTGTCATCTGTCATCTGTCATCTGTCATCTGTCATCCGTCGTCTGTCATCTGTCATCCGTCATCTGTCATCTGTCATCTGGCATCTGTCATCTGTCATCTGTCATCTGTCATCTGTCATCTGTCATCTGTCATCTGTCATCTGTCATCTGTCATCTGTCATCTGTCATCTGTCATCTGTCATCTGTCATCTGTCATCTGTCATCTGTCATCTGTCATCTGTCATCTGTCATCTGTCATCTGTCATCTGTCATCTGTGACCTATCATATGTCACCTGTCACCTGTCCTCTATCATCTGTCAACTGTCATCTGTCATCTGTTATCTGTCATCTGTCATCTGTCGTCTTTCGTCTCTCATCTGTCATCTATCATCTGTCATCTGTCATCTATCATTTGTCATCTGTCATCTGTCATCTGCCACCTGTCATCTGTCATCTGTCATATGTCATCTGTCATCTATCATCTGTCATCTGTCATCTATCATCTGTCATCTGTCATCTGTCATCTGTCATCTGTCAACTGTCACCTGTCTTCTGTCATCTGTCATCTGTCATCTGTCATCTGTCATCTGTCATCTGTCATCTGTCATCTGTCATCTGTCATCTGTCATCTGTCATCTGTCATCTGTCATCTGTCATCTGTCATCTGTCATCTGTCATCTGTCATCTGTCATCTGTCATCTGTCATCTGTCATCTGTCATCTGTCATCTGTCATCTGTCATCTGTCATCTGTCATCTGTCATCTGTCATCTGTCATCTGTCATCTGTCATCTGTCATCTGTCATCTGTCATCTGTCATCTGTCATCCGTCATCTGTCATCTGTCATCTGTCATCCGTCATCTGTCATCTGTCATCTGTCATCTGTCATCTGTCATCTGTCATCTGTCATCTGTCATCTGTCATCTGTCATCTGTCATCTGTCATCTGTCATCTGTCATCATTCATCTGTCATCTGTCATCTGTCATCTGTCATCTGTCATCTGTCATCTGTCATCTGTCATCTGTCATCTGTCATCTGTCATATGTCATCATTCATCTGTCATCTGTCATCTGTCATCTGTCATCTGTCATCTGTCATCTGTCATCTGTCATCTGTCATCTGTCATCTGTCATCTGTCATCTGTCATCTGTCATCTGTCATCCGTCATCTGTCATCTGTCATCTGTCATCTGTCATCTGTCATCTGTCATCTGTCATCTGTCATCTGTCATCTGTCATCTGTCATCTGTCATCTGTCATCTGTCATCTGTCATCTGTCATCTGTCATCTGTCATCTGTCATCTGTCATCTGTGACCTATCATATGCCACCTGTCACCTGTCCTCTATCATCTGTCAACTGTCATCTGTCATCTGTTATCTGTCATCTGTCATCTGTCGTCTTTCGTCTCTCATCTGTCATCTATCATCTGTCATCTGTCATCTATCATTTGTCATCTGTCATCTGTCATCTGCCACCTGTCATCTGTCATCTGTCATCTGTCATCTGTCATCTATCATCTGTCATCTATCATCTGTCATCTGTCATCTATCATATGTCATCTGTCATCTGTAATCTGTCATCTGTCAACTGTCATCTGTCTTCTGTCATCTGTCATCTGTCATCTGTCATCTGTCATCTGTCATCTGTCATCTGTCATCTGTCATCTGTCATCTGTCATCTGTCATCTGTCATCTGTCATCTGTCATCTGTCATCTGTCATCTGTCATCTGTCATCTGTCATCTGTCATCTGTCATCTGTCATCTGTCATCTGTCATCAGTCATCATTCATCTGTCATCTGTCATCTGTCATCTGTCATCTGTCATCTGTCATCTGTCATCTGTCATCTGTCATCTGTCATCCGTCATCTGTCATCTGTCATCTGTCATCCGTCATCTGTCATCTGTCAACTGTCATCTGTCATCTGTCATCTGTCATCTGTCATCTGTCATCTGTCATCTGTCATCTGTCATCTGTCATCTGTCATCTGTCATCTGTCATCTGTCATCATTCATCTGTCATCTGTCATCTGTCATCTGTCATCTGTCATCTGTCATCTGTCATCTGTCATCTGTCATCTGTCATCTGTCATCTGTCATCCGTCATCTGTCATCTGTCATCTGTCATCCGTCATCTGTCATCTGTCATCTGTCATCTGTCATCTGTCATCTGTCATCTGTCATCTGTCATCTGTCATCTGTCATCTGTCATCTGTCATCTGTCATCTGTCATCTGTCATCTGTCATCTGTCATCTGTCATCTGTCATCTGTCATCTGTCATCTGTCATCTGTCATCTGTCATCTGTCATCTGTCATCTGTCATCTGTCATCTGTCATCTGTCACCTGTCATCTGTCATCTGTCATCTGTCACCTGTCATCTGTCATCTGTCATCTGTCATCTGTCATCTGTCATCTGTCATCTGTCATCTGTCATCTGTCAACAGACATCTGTCATCTGTCACCTGTCTTCTGTCATATATCATATGTCATCTGCCACCTGTCATCTGTCATCTGTCATCTGTCATCTGTCATCTGTCATCTGTCATCTGTCATCTGTCATCTGTCATCTGTCATCTGTCATCTGTCATCTGTCATCTGTCATCTGTCATCTGTCATCTGTCATCTGTCATCTGTCATCATTCATCTGTCATCTGTCATCTGTCATCTGTCATCTGTCATCTGTCATCTGTCACCTGTCATCTGTCATCTGTCATCTGTCATCTGTCATCTGTCATCTGTCATCTGTCATCTGTCATCTGTCATCTGTCATCTGTCATCTGTCATCTGTCATCTGTCATCTGTCTTCTGTCATCTGTCATCTGTCATCAGACATCTGTCATCCGTCATCTGTCATGTATCATCTGTCTTCTGTCATATATCATATGTCATCTGCCACCTGTCATCTGTCATCTGTCATCTGTCATCTGTCATCTGTCATCTGTCATCTGTCATCTGTCATCTGTCATCTGTCATCTGTCATCTGTCATCTGTCATCTGTCATCTGTCATCTGTCATCTGTCATCTGTCATCTGTCATCTGTCATCTGTCATTTGTCATCTGTCATCTGTCATCTGTCATCTGTCATCTGTCATCTGTCATCTGTCATCTGTCACCTGTCATCTGTCATCTGTCATCTGTCATCTGTCATCTGTCATCTGTCATCAGACATCTGTAATCTGTCATCTGTCATGTATCATCTGTCTTCTGTCATATATCATATGTCATCTGTCATCTGTCATCTGTCATCTGTCATCTGTCATCTGTCATGTATCATCTGTCTTCTGTCATATATCATATGTCATCTGCCACCTGTCATCTGTCATCTGTCATCTGTCATCTGTCATCTGTCATCTGTCATCTGTCATCTGTCATCTGTCATCTGTCATCTGTCATCTGTCATCTGTCATCTGTCATCTGTCATCTGTCATCTGTCATCTGTCATCTGTCATCTGTCATCTGTCATTTGTCATCTGTCATCTGTCATCTGTCATCTGTCATCTGTCATCTGTCATCATTCATCTGTCATCTGTCATCTGTCATCTGTCATCTGTCACCTGTCATCTGTCATCTGTCATCTGTCATCTGTCATCTGTCATCTGTCATCTGTCATCTGTCATCTGTCATCTGTCATCTGTCATCTGTCATCTGTCATCTGTCATCAGACATCTGTCATCTGTCATCTGTCATGTATCATCTGTCTTCTGTCATATATCATATGTCATCTGCCACCTGTCATCTGTCATCTGTCATCTGTCATCTGTCATCTGTCATCTGTCATCTGTCATCTGTCATCTGTCATCTGTCATCTGTCATCTGTCATCTGTCATCTGTCATCTGTCATCTGTCATCTGTCATCTGTCATCTGTCATCTGTCATCTGTCATCTGTCATCTGTCATCTGTCATCTGTCATCTGTCATCTGTCATCTGTCATCTGTCATCTGTCATTGGTCATCTGTCATCTGTCATCTGTCATCTGTCATCTGTCATCTGTCATCTGTCATCTGTCATCTGTCATCTGTCATCTGTCATCTGTCATATGTCATCTGTCATCTGTCATCTGTCATCTGTCATCTGTCATCTGTCATCTGTCATCTGTCATCTGTCATCTGTCATCTGTCATCTGTCATCTGTCATCTGTCATCTGTCATCTGTCATCTGTCATCTGTCATCTGTCATCCGTCATCTGTCATCTGTCATCTGTCATCCGTCATCTGTCATCTGTCATCTGTCATCTGTCATCTGTCATCTGTCATCTGTCATCTGTCATCTGTCATCTGTCATCTGTCATCTGTCATCATTCATCTGTCATCTGTCATCTGTCATCTGTCATCTGTCATCTGTCATCTGTCATCTGTCATCTGTCATCTGTCATCTGTCATATGTCATCATTCATCTGTCATCTGTCATCTGTCATCTGTCATCTGTCATCTGTCATCTGTCATCTGTCATCTGTCATCTGTCATCTGTCATCTGTCATCTGTCATCTGTCATCTGTCATCTGTCATCTGTCATCTGTCATCCGTCATCTGTCATCTGTCATCTGTCATCTGTCATCTGTCATCTGTCATCTGTCATCTGTCATCTGTCATCTGTCATCTGTCATCTGTCATCTGTCATCTGTCATCTGTCATCTGTCATCTGTCATCTGTCATCTGTGACCTATCATATGCCACCTGTCACCTGTCCTCTATCATCTGTCAACTGTCATCTGTCATCTGTTATCTGTCATCTGTCATCTGTCGTCTTTCGTCTCTCATCTGTCATCTATCATCTGTCATCTGTCATCTATCATTTGTCATCTGTCATCTGTCATCTGCCACCTGTCATCTGTCATCTGTCATCTGTCATCTGTCATCTATCATCTGTCATCTATCATCTGTCATCTGTCATCTATCATATGTCATCTGTCATCTGTAATCTGTCATCTGTCAACTGTCATCTGTCTTCTGTCATCTGTCATCTGTCATCTGTCATCTGTCATCTGTCATCTGTCATCTGTCATCTGTCATCTGTCATCTGTCATCTGTCATCTGTCATCTGTCATCTGTCATCTGTCATCTGTCATCTGTCATCTGTCATCTGTCATCTGTCATCTGTCATCTGTCATCTGTCATCTGTCATCTGTCATCTGTCATCTGTCATCTGTCATCAGTCATCATTCATCTGTCATCTGTCATCTGTCATCTGTCATCTGTCATCTGTCATCTGTCATCTGTCATCTGTCATCTGTCATCCGTCATCTGTCATCTGTCATCTGTCATCCGTCATCTGTCATCTGTCAACTGTCATCTGTCATCTGTCATCTGTCATCTGTCATCTGTCATCTGTCATCTGTCATCTGTCATCTGTCATCTGTCATCTGTCATCTGTCATCTGTCATCATTCATCTGTCATCTGTCATCTGTCATCTGTCATCTGTCATCTGTCATCTGTCATCTGTCATCTGTCATCTGTCATCTGTCATCTGTCATCCGTCATCTGTCATCTGTCATCTGTCATCCGTCATCTGTCATCTGTCATCTGTCATCTGTCATCTGTCATCTGTCATCTGTCATCTGTCATCTGTCATCTGTCATCTGTCATCTGTCATCTGTCATCTGTCATCTGTCATCTGTCATCTGTCATCTGTCATCTGTCATCTGTCATCTGTCATCTGTCATCTGTCATCTGTCATCTGTCATCTGTCATCTGTCATCTGTCATCTGTCATCTGTCATCTGTCATCTGTCATCTGTCATCTGTCATCTGTCACCTGTCATCTGTCATCTGTCATCTGTCATCTGTCATCTGTCATCTGTCATCTGTCATCTGTCATCTGTCAACAGACATCTGTCATCTCTCATCTGTCATGTATCACCTGTCTTCTGTCATATATCATATGTCATCTGCCACCTGTCATCTGTCATCTGTCATCTGTCATCTGTCATCTGTCATCTGTCATCTGTCATCTGTCATCTGTCATCTGTCATCTGTCATCTGTCATCTGTCATCTGTCATCATTCATCTGTCATCTGTCATCTGTCATCTGTCATCTGTCATCTGTCATCATTCATCTGTCATCTGTCATCTGTCATCTGTCATCTGTCATCTGTCATCTGTCTTCTGTCACCTGTCATCTGTCATCTGTCATCTGTCATCTGTCATCTGTCATCTGTCATCTGTCATCTGTCATCTGTCATCTGTCATCTGTCATCTGTCATCTGTCATCTGTCATCTGTCATCTGTCATCTGTCATCTGTCATCTGTCATCAGACATCTGTCATCCGTCATCTGTCATGTATCATCTGTCTTCTGTCATATATCATATGTCATCTGCCACCTGTCATCTGTCATCTGTCATCTGTCATCTGTCATCTGTCATCTGTCATCTGTCATCTGTCATCTGTCATCTGTCATCTGTCATCTGTCATCTGTCATCTGTCATCTGTCATCTGTCATCTGTCATCTGTCATTTGTCATCTGTCATCTGTCATCTGTCATCTGTCATCTGTCATCTGTCATCTGTCACCTGTCATCTGTCATCTGTCATCTGTCATCTGTCATCTGTCATCTGTCATCAGACATCTGTAATCTGTCATCTGTCATGTATCATCTGTCTTCTGTCATATATCATATGTCATCTGTCATCTGTCATCTGTCATCTGTCATCTGTCATCTGTCATCTGTCATCTGTCATCTGTCATCTGTCATCTGTCATCTGTCATCTGTCATCTGTCATCTGTCATCTGTCATCTGTCATCTGTCATCCGTCATCTGTCATCTGTCATCTGTCATCTGTCATCTGTCATCTGTCATCTGTCATCTGTCATCTGTCATCTGTCATCTGTCATCTGTCATCTGTCATCTGTCATCTGTCATCTGTCATCTGTCATCTGTCATCTGTCATCTGTCATCTGTCATCTGTCATCTGTCATCTGTCATCTGTCATCTGTCATCTGTCATCTGTCATCTGTCATCTGTCATCTGTCATCTGTCATCTGTCTTCTGTCATATGTCATATGTCATATGTCATCTGTCATCTGTCATCTGTCATCTGTCAATTGTCATCTGTCATCTGTCGTCTGTCATCTGTCATCTGTCATCTGTCATCTGTCATCTGTCATCTGTCATCAGACATCTGTCATCTGTCATCTGTCATGTATCATCTGTCTTCTGTCATATATCATATGTCATCTGCCACCTGTCATCTGTCATCTGTCATCTGTCATCTGTCATCTGTCATCTGTCATCTGTCATCTGTCATCTGTCATCTGTCATCTGCCACCTGTCATCTGTCATCTGTCATCTGTCATCTGTCATCTGTCATCTGTCATATGTCATCTGTCATCTGTCATCTGTCATCTGTCATCTGTCATCTGTCATCTGTCATCTGTCATCTGTCATCTGTCATCTGTCATCTGTCATCTGTCATCTGTCATCTGTCACCTGTCATCTGTCATCTGTCATCTGTCATCTGTCATCTGTCATCTGTCATCTGTCATCTGTCATCTGTCATCTGTCATCTGTCATCTGTCATCTGTCATCTGTCATCTGTCATCTGTCATCTGTCATCTGTCATCTGTCATCTGTCATCTGTCATCTGTCATCTGTCATCTGTCATCTGTCATCTGTCATCTGTCATCTGTCATCTGTCATCTGTCATCTGTCATCTGTCATCTGTCATCTGTCATCTGTCATCTGTCATCTGTCATCTGTCATCTGTCATCTGTCATCTGTCATCTGTCTTCTGTCATATGTCATATGTCATATGTCATCTGTCATCTGTCATCTGTCATCTGTCAATTGTCATCTGTCGTCTGTCATCTGTCATCTGTCATCTGTCATCTGTCATCTGTCATCAGACATCTGTCATCTGTCATCTGTCATGTATCATCTGTCTTCTGTCATATATCATATGTCATCTGCCAAATGTCATCTGTCATCTGTCATCTGTCATCTGTCATCTGTCATCTGTCATCTGTCATCTGTCATCTGTCATCTGTCATCTGTCATCTGTCATCTGTCATCTGTCATCTGTCATCTGTCATCTGTCATTTGTCATCATTCATCTGTCATCTGTCATCTGTCATCTGTCATCTGTCATCTGTCATCTGTCATCTGTCATCTGTCATCTGTCATCTGTCATCCGTCGTCTGTCATCTGTCATCCGTCATCTGTCATCTGTCATCTGGCATCTGTCATCTGTCATCTGTCATCTGTCATCTGTCATCTGTCATCTGTCATCTGTCATCTGTCATCTGTCATCTGTCATCTGTCATCTGTCATCTGTCATCTGTCATCTGTCATCTGTCATCTGTCATCTGTCATCTGTCATCTGTCATCTGTCATCTGTGACCTATCATATGTCACCTGTCACCTGTCCTCTATCATCTGTCAACTGTCATCTGTCATCTGTTATCTGTCATCTGTCATCTGTCGTCTTTCGTCTCTCATCTGTCATCTATCATCTGTCATCTGTCATCTATCATTTGTCATCTGTCATCTGTCATCTGCCACCTGTCATCTGTCATCTGTCATATGTCATCTGTCATCTATCATCTGTCATCTGTCATCTATCATCTGTCATCTGTCATCTGTCATCTGTCATCTGTCAACTGTCACCTGTCTTCTGTCATCTGTCATCTGTCATCTGTCATCTGTCATCTGTCATCTGTCATCTGTCATCTGTCATCTGTCATCTGTCATCTGTCATCTGTCATCTGTCATCTGTCATCTGTCATCTGTCATCTGTCATCTGTCATCTGTCATCTGTCATCTGTCATCTGTCATCTGTCATCTGTCATCTGTCATCTGTCATCTGTCATCTGTCATCTGTCATCTGTCATCTGTCATCTGTCATCTGTCATCCGTCATCTGTCATCTGTCATCTGTCATCCGTCATCTGTCATCTGTCATCTGTCATCTGTCATCTGTCATCTGTCATCTGTCATCTGTCATCTGTCATCTGTCATCTGTCATCTGTCATCTGTCATCTGTCATCTGTCATCATTCATCTGTCATCTGTCATCTGTCATCTGTCATCTGTCATCTGTCATCTGTCATCTGTCATCTGTCATCTGTCATCTGTCATCTGTCATCTGTCATATGTCATCATTCATCTGTCATCTGTCATCTGTCATCTGTCATCTGTCATCTGTCATCTGTCATCTGTCATCTGTCATCTGTCATCTGTCATCTGTCATCTGTCATCTGTCATCTGTCATCTGTCATCTGTCATCCGTCATCTGTCATCTGTCATCTGTCATCTGTCATCTGTCATCTGTCATCTGTCATCTGTCATCTGTCATCTGTCATCTGTCATCTGTCATCTGTCATCTGTCATCTGTCATCTGTCATCTGTCATCTGTCATCTGTCATCTGTCATCTGTCATCTGTCATCTGTGACCTATCATATGCCACCTGTCACCTGTCCTCTATCATCTGTCAACTGTCATCTGTCATCTGTTATCTGTCATCTGTCATCTGTCGTCTTTCGTCTCTCATCTGTCATCTATCATCTGTCATCTGTCATCTATCATTTGTCATCTGTCATCTGTCATCTGCCACCTGTCATCTGTCATCTGTCATCTGTCATCTGTCATCTATCATCTGTCATCTGTCATCTATCATTTGTCATCTATCATCTGTCATCTGTCATCTATCATCTGTCATCTGTCATCTATCATTTGTCATCTGTCATCTGTCATCTGCCACCTGTCATCTGTCATCTGTCATATGTCATCTGTCATCTATCATCTGTCATCTGTCATCTGTCATCTGTCATCTGTCATCTGTCATCTGTCATCTGCCAGCTGTCATCTGTCATCTGTCATATGTCATCTGTCATCTGTCATCTGTCATCTGTCATCTGTCATCTGTCATCTGTCATCTGTCATCTGTCATCTGTCATCTGTCATCTGTCATCTGTCATCTGTCATCTGTCATCTGTCATCTGTCATCTGTCATCTGTCATCTGTCATCTGTCATCTGTCATCTGTCATCTGTGACCTATCATATGCCACCTGTCACCTGTCCTCTATCATCTGTCAACTGTCATCTGTCATCTGTTATCTGTCATCTGTCATCTGTCGTCTTTCGTCTCTCATCTGTCATCTGTCATCTGTCATCTGTGACCTATCATATGTCACCTGTCACCTGTCCTCTATCATCTGTCAACTGTCATCTGTCATCTGTTATCTGTCATCTGTCATCTGTCGTCTTTCGTCTCTCATCTGTCATCTATCATCTGTCATCTGTCATCTATCATTTGTCATCTGTCATCTGTCATCTGCCACCTGTCATCTGTCATCTGTCATATGTCATCTGTCATCTATCATCTGTCATCTGTCATCTATCATCTGTCATCTGTCATCTGTCATCTGTCATCTGTCATCTGTCAACTGTCACCTGTCTTCTGTCATCTGTCATCTGTCATCTGTCATCTGTCATCTGTCATCTGTCATCTGTCATCTGTCATCTGCCATCTGTCATCTGTCATCTGTCATCTGTCATCTGTCATCTGTCATCTGTCATCTGTCATCTGTCATCTGTCATCTGTCATCTGTCATCTGTCATCTGTCATCTGTCATCTGTCATCTGTCATCTGTCATCTGTCATCTGTCATCTGTCATCTGTCATCTGTCATCTGTCATCTGTCATCTGTCATCTGTCATCTGTCATCCGTCATCTGTCATCTGTCATCTGTCATCCGTCATCTGTCATCTGTCATCTGTCATCTGTCATCTGTCATCTGTCATCTGTCATCTGTCATCTGTCATCTGTCATCTGTCATCTGTCATCTGTCATCTGTCATCATTCATCTGTCATCTGTCATCTGTCATCTGTCATCTGTCATCTGTCATCTGTCATCTGTCATCTGTCATCTGTCATCTGTCATATGTCATCATTCATCTGTCATCTGTCATCTGTCATCTGTCATCTGTCATCTGTCATCTGTCATCTGTCATCTGTCATCTGTCATCTGTCATCTGTCATCTGTCATCTGTCATCTGTCATCTGTCATCCGTCATCTGTCATCTGTCATCTGTCATCTGTCATCTGTCATCTGTCATCTGTCATCTGTCATCTGTCATCTGTCATCTGTCATCTGTCATCTGTCATCTGTCATCTGTCATCTGTCATCTGTCATCTGTCATCTGTCATCTGTCATCTGTCATCTGTCATCTGTGACCTATCATATGCCACCTGTCACCTGTCCTCTATCATCTGTCAACTGTCATCTGTCATCTGTTATCTGTCATCTGTCATCTGTCGTCTTTCGTCTCTCATCTGTCATCTATCATCTGTCATCTGTCATCTATCATTTGTCATCTGTCATCTGTCATCTGCCACCTGTCATCTGTCATCTGTCATCTGTCATCTGTCATCTGTCATCTGTCATCTATCATCTGTCATCTGTCATCTATCATCTGTCATCTGTCATCTGTAATCTGTCATCTGTCAACTGTCATCTGTCTTCTGTCATCTGTCATCTGTCATCTGTCATCTGTCATCTGTCATCTGTCATCTGTCATCTGTCATCTGTCATCTGTCATCTGTCATCTGTCATCTGTCATCTGTCATCTGTCATCTGTCATCTGTCATCTGTCATCTGTCATCTGTCATCTGTCATCTGTCATCTGTCATCTGTCATCTGTCATCTGTCATCAGTCATCATTCATCTGTCATCTGTCATCTGTCATCTGTCATCTGTCATCCGTCATCTGTCATCTGTCATCTGTCATCCGTCATCTGTCATCTGTCAACTGTCATCTGTCATCTGTCATCTGTCATCTGTCATCTGTCATCTGTCATCTGTCATCTGTCATCTGTCATCTGTCATCTGTCATCTGTCATCATTCATCTGTCATCTGTCATCTGTCATCTGTCATCTGTCATCTGTCATCTGTCATCTGTCATCTGTCATCTGTCATCAGTCATCATTCATCTGTCATCTGTCATCTGTCATCTGTCATCTGTCATCTGTCATCTGTCATCTGTCATCTGTCATCTGTCATCTGTCATCTGTCATCTGTCATCTGTCATCTGTCATCCGTCATCTGTCATCTGTCATCTGTCATCTGTCATCCGTCATCTGTCATCTGTCAACTGTCATCTGTCATCTGTCATCTGTCATCTGTCATCTGTCATCTGTCATCTGTCATCTGTCATCTGTCATCTGTCATCTGTCATCTGTCATCTGTCATCTGTCATCTGTCATCTGTCATCTGTCATCTGTCATCTGTCATCTGTCATCTGTCATCTGTCATCTGTCATCTGTCATCTGTCATCTGTCATCTGTCATCTGTCATCATTCCTCTGTCATCTGTCTTCTGTCATCTGTCATCTGTCATCTGTCATCTGTCATCTGTCATCTGTCATCTGTCATCTGTCATCTGTCATCTGTCATCTGTCATCTGTCATCTGTCATCTGTCATCTGTCATCTGTCATCTGTCATCTGTCATCTGTCATCCGTCATCTGTCATCTGTCATCTGTCATCCGTCATCTGTCATCTGTCAACTGTCATCTGTCATCTGTCATCTGTCATCTGTCATCTGTCATCTGTCATCTGTCATCTGTCATCTGTCATCTGTCATCTGTCATCATTCATCTGTCATCTGTCATCTGTCATCTGTCATCTGTCATCTGTCATCTGTCATCTGTCATCTGTCATCTGTCATCTGTCATCCGTCATCTGTCATCTGTCATCTGTCATCCGTCATCTGTCATCTGTCATCTGTCATCTGTCATCTGTCATCTGTCATCTGTCATCTGTCATCTGTCATCTGTCATCTGTCATCTGTCATCTGTCATCTGTCATCTGTCATCTGTCATCTGTCATCTGTCATCTGTCATCTGTCATCTGTCATCTGTCATCTGTCATCTGTCATCTGTCATCTGTCATCTGTCATCTGTCATCTGTCATCTGTCATCTGTCATCTGTCACCTGTCATCTGTCATCTGTCATCTGTCACCTGTCATCTGTCATCTGTCATCTGTCATCTGTCAACAGACATCTGTCATCTGTCATCTGTCATGTATCATCTGTCTTCTGTCATATATCATATGTCATCTGCCACCTGTCATCTGTCATCTGTCATCTGTCATCTGTCATCTGTCATCTGTCATCTGTCATCTGTCATCTGTCATCTGTCATCTGTCATCTGTCATCTGTCATCTGTCATCTGTCATCTGTCATCTGTCATCTGTCATCTGTCATCATTCATCTGTCATCTGTCATCTGTCATCTGTCATCTGTCATCTGTCACCTGTCATCTGTCATCTGTCATCTGTCATCTGTCATCTGTCATCTGTCATCTGTCATCTGTCATCTGTCATCTGTCATCTGTCATCTGTCATCTGTCATCTGTCATCTGTCATCTGTCATCTGTCATCTGTCATCTGTCATCAGACATCTGTCATCCGTCATCTGTCATGTATCATCTGTCTTCTGTCATATATCATATGTCATCTGCCACCTGTCATCTGTCATCTGTCATCTGTCATCTGTCATCTGTCATCTGTCATCTGTCATCTGTCATCTGTCATCTGTCATCTGTCATCTGTCATCTGTCATCTGTCATCTGTCATCTGTCATCTGTCATCTGTCATCTGTCATCTGTCATCTGTCATCTGTCATCTGTCATCTGTCATCTGTCATCTGTCATCTGTCATCTGTCATCTGTCATCTGTCATCTGTCATCTGTCATCTGTCACCTGTCATCTGTCATCTGTCATCTGTCATCTGTCATCTGTCATCTGTCAT
This sequence comes from Condylostylus longicornis, assembly GCF_029603195.1. Classification (NCBI taxonomy): domain Eukaryota; kingdom Metazoa; phylum Arthropoda; class Insecta; order Diptera; family Dolichopodidae; genus Condylostylus; species Condylostylus longicornis. Next base: position 1,500,842 of record NW_026578021.1, on the reverse strand, counting down.
CTGTCATCTGTCATCTGTCATCTGTCATCAGACATCTGTAATCTGTCATCTGTCATGTATCATCTGTCTTCTGTCATATATCATATGTCATCTGTCATCTGTCATCTGTCATCTGTCATCTGTCATCTGTCATCTGTCATCTGTCATCTGTCATCTGTCATCTGTCATCTGTCATCTGTCATCTGTCATCTGTCATCTGTCATCTGTCATCTGTCATCTGTCATCTGTCATCTGTCATCTGTCATCTGTCATCTGTCATCTGTCATCTGTCATCTGTCATCTGTCATCTGTTATCTGTCATCTGTCATCTGTCATCTGTCATCTGTCATCTGTCATCTGTCATCTGTCATCTGTCATCTGTCATCTGTCATCTGTCATCTGTCATCTGTCATCTGTCATCTGTCATCTGTCTTCTGTCATATGTCATATGTCCTATGTCATCTGTCATCTGTCATCTGTCATCTGTCAATTGTCATCTGTCATCTGTCGTCTGTCATCTGTCATCTGTCATCTGTCATCTGTCATCTGTCATCAGACATCTGTCATCTGTCATCTGTCATGTATCATCTGTCTTCTGTCATATATCATATGTCATCTGCCACCTGTCATCTGTCATCTGTCATCTGTCATCTGTCATCTGTCATCTGTCATCTGTCATCTGTCATCTGTCATCTGTCATCTGTCATCTGTCATCTGTCATCTGTCATCTGTCATCTGTCATCTGTCATCTGTCATCTGTCATCTGTCATCATTCATCTGTCATCTGTCATCTGTCATCTGTCATCTGTCATCTGTCATCTGTCATCTGTCATCTGCCACCTGTCATCTGTCATCTGTCATCTGTCACCTGTCATCTGTCATCTGTCATCTATCATCTGTCATCTGTCATCTATCATCTGTCATCTGTCATCTGTAATCTGTCATCTGTCAACTGTCATCTGTCTTCTGTCATCTGTCATCTGTCATCTGTCATCTGTCATCTGTCATCTGTCATCTGTCATCTGTCATCTGTCATCTGTCATCTGTCATCTGTCATCTGTCATCTGTCATCTGTCATCTGTCATCTGTCATCTGTCATCTGTCATCTGTCATCTGTCATCTGTCATCTGTGACCTATCATATGCCACCTGTCACCTGTCCTCTATCATCTGTCAACTGTCATCTGTCATCTGTTATCTGTCATCTGTCATCTGTCGTCTTTCGTCTCTCATCTGTCATCTATCATCTGTCATCTGTCATCTATCATTTGTCATCTGTCATCTGTCATCTGCCACCTGTCATCTGTCATCTGTCATCTGTCATCTGTCATCTGTCATCTGTCATCTGTCATCTGTCATCTGTCATCTATCATCTGTCATCTGTCATCTGTCATCCGTCATCTGTCATCTGTCATCTGTCATCTGTCATCTGTCATCTGTCATCTGTCATCTGTCATCTGTCATCTGTCATCTGTCATCTGTCATCTGTCATCTGTCATCTGTCATCTGTCATCTGTCATCTGTCATCTGTCATCTGTCATCTGTCATCTGTCATCTGTCATCTGTCATCTGTCATCTGTCATCTGTCATCTGTCATCTGTCATCAGTCATCATTCATCTGTCATCTGTCATCTGTCATCTGTCATCTGTCATCTGTCATCTGTCATCTGTCATCTGTCATCTGTCATCCGTCATCTGTCATCTGTCATCTGTCATCTGTCAACTGTCATCTGTCATCTGTCATCTGTCATCTGTCATCTGTCATCTGTCATCTGTCATCTGTCATCTGTCATCTGTCATCATTCATCTGTCATCTGTCATCTGTCATCTGTCATCTGTCATCTGTCATCTGTCATCTGTCATCCGTCATCTGTCATCTGTCATCTGTCATCCGTCATCTGTCATCTGTCATCGGTCATCTGTCATCTGTCATCTGTCATCTGTCATCTGTCATCTGTCATCTGTCATCTGTCATCTGTCATCTGTCATCTGTCATCTGTCATCTGTCATCTGTCATCTGTCATCTGTCATCTGTCATCTGTCATCTGTCATCTGTCATCTGTCATCTGTCATCTGTCATCTGTCATCTGTCATCTGTCATCTGTCATCTGTCATCTGTCATCTGTCATCTGTCATCTGTCACCTGTCATCTGTCATCTGTCATCTGTCACCTGTCATCTGTCATCTGTCATCTGTCATCTGTCATCTGTCATCTGTCATCTGTCATCTGTCATCTGTCATCTGTCAACAGACATCTGTCATCTGTCATCTGTCATGTATCATCTGTCTTCTGTCATATATCATATGTCATCTGCCACCTGTCATCTGTCATCTGTCATCTGTCATCTGTCATCTGTCATCTGTCATCTGTCATCTGTCATCTGTCATCTGTCATCTGTCATCTGTCATCTGTCATCTGTCATCTGTCATCTGTCATCTGTCATCTGTCATCTGTCATCTGTCATCTGTCATCTGTCATCTGTCATCTGTCATCTGTCATCTGTCATCATTCATCTGTCATCTGTCATCTGTCATCTGTCATCTGTCATCTGTCATCTGTCACCTGTCATCTGTCATCTGTCATCTGTCATCTGTCATCTGTCATCTGTCATCTGTCATCTGTCAATCTGTCATCTGTCATCTGTCATCTGTCATCTGTCATCTGTCATCTGTCATCTGTCATCTGTCATCTGTCATCTGCCATGTGTCTTTTGTCATCTGTCATCTGTCATCTGTCAACTATCCTCTGTCATTTGTCATCTGTCATCTGTCATATGTCATATGTCATCTGTCATCTGTCATCTGTCATCTGTCATCTGTCAATTGTCATCTGTCGTCTGTCATCTGTCATCTGTCATCTGTCATCTGTCATCTGTCATCTGCCATGTGTCTTTTGTCATCTGTCATCTGTCATCTGTCAACTATCCTCTGTCATTTGTCATCCGTCATCTGTCATCTGTCATCTGCCATCTGTCATATGTCATCTGCCATGTGTCATGTTTAATCTGCCATCTGTCATCTGTCATCTGTCTTCTGTCATATGTCATATGTCATATGTCATCTGTCATCTGTCATCTGTCATCTGTCATCTGTCAATTGTCATCTGTCATCTGTCATCTGTCATCTGCCATGTGTCTTTTGTCATCTGTCATCTGTCATCTGTCAACTATCCTCTGTCATTTGTCATCCGTCATCTGTCATCTGTCATATGTCATCTGCCATGTGTCATGTTTAATCTGCCATCTGTCATCTGCCACCTGTCATCTGTCATCTGTCATCTGTCATCTGTCATCTGTCACCTGTCATCTGTCATCTGTCATCTGTCATCTGTCATCTGTCATCTGTCATCTGTCATCTGCCATCTGTCATATGTCATCTGCCATGTGTCATGTTTAATCTGCCAGCTGTCATCTGTCATCTGTCTTCTGTCATATGTCATATGCCATATGTCATCTGTCATCTGTCATCTGTCATCTGTCATCTGTCAATTGTCATCTGTCATCTGTCATCTGTCATCTGTCATCTGCCATGTGTCTTTTGTCATCTGTCATCTGTCATCTGTCAACTATCCTCTGTCATTTGTCATCCGTCATCTGTCATCTGTCATATGTCATCTGCCATGTGTCATGTTTAATCTGCCATCTGTCATCTGCCACCTGTCATCTGTCATCTGTCATCTGTCATCTGTCATCTGTCATCTGTCACCTGTCATCTGTCATCTGTCATCTGTCATCTGTCATCTGTCATATGTCATATGTCATCTGTCATCTGTCATCTGTCATCTGTCATCTGTCAATTGTCATCTGTCGTCTGTCATCTGTCATCTGTCATCTGTCATCTGTCATCTGTCATCTGCCATGTGTCTTTTGTCATCTGTCATCTGTCATCTGTCAACTATCCTCTGTCATTTGTCATCCGTCATCTGTCATCTGTCATATGTCATCTGCCATGTGTCATGTTTAATCTGCCATCTGTCATCTGCCACCTGTCATCTGTCATCTGTCATCTGTCATCTGTCATCTGTCATCTGTATTCTGTCACCTGTCATCTGTCATCTGTCATCTGTCATCTGTCATCTGTCATCTGTCATCTGTCATCTGTCATCCGTCATCTGTCATCAGTAATCTGTCATATGCCATGTGTCATGTGTCATCTGTCATCTGTCATCTGTCATCTGTCATTTGTGACCTATCATATGTCACCTGTCACATGTCATCTGTCATCTGTCATCTGTGACCTATCATATGTCACCTGTCACCTGTCCTCTATCATCTGTCAACTGTCATCTGTCATCTGTTATCTGTCATCTGTCATCTGTCATCTTTCGTCTCTCATCTGTCATCTGTCATCTGTCATCTTTCGTCTCTCATCTGTCATCTGTCATCTGTCATCTGTCATCATTCATCTGTCATCTGTCATCTGTCATCTGTCATCTGTCATCTGTCATCTGTCATCTGTCATCTGTCATCTGTCAACTGTCATCTGTCATCTGTCATCTGTCATCTGTCACCTGTCATCCGTCATCTGTCATCTGTCATATGTCATCTGCCATGTGTCATGTTTAATCTGCCATCTGTCATCTGTCATCTGTCTTCTGTCATATGTCATATGTCATATGTCATCTGTCATCTGTCATCTGTCATCTGTCATCTGTCAATTGTCATCTGTCGTCTGTCATCTGTCATCTGTCATCTGTCATCTGTCATCTGTCATCTGCCATGTGTCTTTTGTCATCTGTCATCTGTCATCTGTCAACTATCCTCTGTCATTTGTCATCCGTCATCTGTCATCTGTCATATGTCATCTGCCATGTGTCATGTTTAATCTGCCATCTGTCATCTGCCACCTCTCATCTGTCATCTGTCATCTGTCATCTGTCATCTGTCATCTGTCACCTGTCATCTGTCATCTGTCATCTGTCATCTGTCATCTGTCATCTGTCATCTGTCATCTGTCATCTGTCATCTGTCATCTGTCATCTGTCATCTGTCATCTGTCATCTGTCATCTGTCATCTGTCATCTGTCATCTGTCATCTGTCATCATTCATCTGTCATCTGTCATCTGTCATCTGTCATCTGTCATCTGTCATCTGTCATCTGTCATCTGTCATCTGTCATCTGTCATCTGTCATCTGTCATCCGTCATCTGTCATCAGTAATCTGTCATATGCCATGTGTCATGTGTCATCTGTCATCTGTCATCTGTCATCTGTCATTTGTGACCTATCATATGTCACCTGTCACATGCCATCTGTCATCTGTCATCTGCGACCTATCATATGTCACCTGTCACCTGTCCTCTATCATCTGTCAACTGTCATCTGTCATCTGTTATCTGTCATCTGTCATCTGTCATCTTTCGTCTCTCATCTGTCATCTATCATCTGTCATCTGTCATCTGTCATCTATCATTTGTCATCTGTCATCTGTCATCTGTCATCTGTCATCTGTCATCTGTCAATTGTCATCTGTCGTCTGTCATCTGTTATCTGTCATCTGTCATCTGTCATCTGTCATCTGTCATGTGTCTTTTGTCATCTGTCATCTGTCATCTGTCAACTATCCTCTGTCATTTGTCATCCGTCATCTGTCATCTGTCATATGTCATCTGCCATGTGTCATGTTTAATCTGCCATCTGTCATCTGCCACCTGTCATCTGTCATCTGTCATCTGTCATCTGTCATCTGTCATCTGTCATCTGTCATCTGTCATCTGTCATCCGTCATCTGTCATCAGTAATCTGTCATATGCCATGTGTCATGTGTCATCTGTCATCTGTCATCAGTCATCTGTCATCTGTCATCTGTCATCTATCATCTGTCATCTGTCATCTGTCATCTGTCATCTGTCACCTGTCATCTGTCATCTGTCATCTGTCATCTGTCATCTGTCATCTGTCATCTGTTATCTGTCATCTGTCTTCTGTCATCTGTCATCTGTCATCTGTCATCTGTCATCTGTCATCTGTCATTTGTGACCTATCATATGTCACCTGTCACCTGTCATCTGTCATCTGTCATCTGTGACCTATCATATGTCACCTGTCACCTGTCCTTTATCATCTGTCAACTGTCATCTGTCATCTGTTATCTGTCATCTGTCATCTGTCGTCTTTCGTCTCTCATGTGTCATCTATCATCTGTCATCTGTCATCTGTCATCTATCATTTGTCATCTGTCATCTGCCACCTGTCACCTGTTATCTGTCATCTGTCATCTGTCATCTGTCATCTATCATCTGTCATCTGTCATCTGTCATCTGTCATCTATCATCTGTCATCTGTCATCTGTCATCTGTCATCTGTCATCTGTCAACTGTCATCTGTCTTCTGTCATCTGTCATCTGTCATCTGTCATCTGTCATCTATCATCTGTCATCTGTCATCTGTCATCTGTCATCTGTCATCTGTCATCTGTCGTCTGTCATCTGTCATCTGTCATCTGTCATCTGTGATCTGTCATCTGTCATCTGTCATCTGTCATCTGTCATCTGTCATCTGCCATCTGTCATATGTCATCTGCCATGTGTCATGTTTAATCTGCCATCTGTCATCTGTCATCTGTCTTCTGTCATATGTCATATGTCATATGTCATCTGTCATCTGTCATCTGTCATCTGTCATCTGTCATCTGTCATCTGTCATCTGTCATCTGTCATCTGTCATCTGTCATCTGTCATCTGTCATCTGTCATCTGTCATCTGTCATCTGCCATCTGTCATATGTCATCTGCCATGTGTCATGTTTAATCTGCCATCTGTCATCTGTCATCTGTCTTCTGTCATATGTCATATGTCATATGTCATCTGTCATCTGTCATCTGTCATCTGTCATCTGTCGTCTGTCATCTGTCATCTGTCATCTGTAATCTGTCATCTGTCATCTGTCATCTGTCATCTGTCATCTGTCATCTGTCATCTGTCATCTGTCATCTGTCATCTGTCATCTGTCATCTGCCATCTGTCATATGTCTTCTGCCATGTGTCATGTTTAATCTGCCATCTGTCATCCGTCATCTGTCTTCTGTCATATGTCATATGTCATATGTCATCTGTCATCTGTCACCTGTCATCTGTCAATTGTCATCTGTCGTCTGTCATCTGTCATCTATCATCTGTCATCTGTCATCTGTCATCTGTCATCAGACATCTGTCATCTGTCATCTGTCATCTGTCATCTCTCATCTGTCATCTGTCATCTGTCTTCTGTCATACGTCATATGTCATCTGTCATCTGTCATCTGTCATCTGTCATCTGTCATCTGTCATCTGTCATCTGTCATCTGTCATCTGTCATCTGTCATCTGTCATCTGTCATCTGTCATCTGTCATCTGTCATCTGTCATCTGTCATCTGTCATCTGTCATCTGTCAATTGTCATCTGTCGTCTGTCAACCGTCATTTGTCATCTGTCATCTGTCATCCGTCATCTGTCATCAGTCATCTGTCATCTGCCATGTGTCATCTGTCATCTGTCATCTGTCATCTGTCATCTGTCATCTGTCAATTGTCATCTGTCGTCTGTCATCTGTCATCTGTCATCTGTCATCTGTCATCTGTCATCTGTCATCTGTCATCTATCATCTGTCATCTGTCATCTGTCATCTGTCATATGTCATCTGCCATGTGTCATGTTTAATCTGCCATCTGTCATCTGCCATCTGTCATCTGCCACCTGTCATCTGTCATCTGTCATCTGTCATCTGTCATCTGTCATCTGTCATCTGTCATCTGTCATCCGTCATCTGTCATCAGTAATCTGTCATATGCCATGTGTCATGTGTCATCTGTCATCTGTCATCTGTCATCTGTCATCTGTCATCTATCATCTGTCATCTGTCATCTGTCATCTGTCATCTGTCACCTGTCATCTGTCATCTGTCATCTGTCATCTCTCATCTGTCATCTGTCATCTGTCATCTGTCTTCTGTCATACGTCATATGTCATCTGTCATCTGTCATCTGTCATCTGTCATCTGTCATCTGTCATCTGTCATCTGTCATCTGTCATCTGTCATCTGTCATCTGTCATCTGTCATCTGTCATCTGTCATCTGTCATCTGTCATCTGTCATCTGTCATCTGTCATCTGTCATCTGTCATCTGTCATCTGTCATCTGTCATCTGTCATCTGTCATCTGTCATCTGTCATCTGTCAATTGTCATCTGTCGTCTGTCAACCGTCATTTGTCATCTGTCATCTGTCATCCGTCATCTGTCATCAGTCATCTGTCATCTGCCATGTGTCATGTGTCATCTGTCATCTGTCATCTGTCATCTGTCATCTGTCATCTGTCATCTGTCATCTGTCATCTGTCAATTGTCATCTGTCGTCTGTCATCTGTCATCTGTCATCTGTCATCTGTCATCTGTCATCTGTCATCTGTCATCTGTCATATGTCATCTGCCATGTGTCATGTTTAATCTGCCATCTGTCATCTGTCATCTGTCATCTGCCACCTGTCATCTGTCATCTGTCATCTGTCATCTGTCATCTGTCATCTGTCATATGTCATCTGCCATGTGTCATGTTTAATCTGCCATCTGTCATCTGTCATCTGTCATCTGCCACCTGTCATCTGTCATCTGTCATCTGTCATCTGTCATCTGTCATCTGTCATCTGTCATCTGTCATCTGTCATCTATCATCTGTCATCTGTCATCTGTCATCTGTCATCTGTCATCTGTCAACTGTCATCTGTCTTCTGTCATCTGTCATCTGTCATCTGTCATCTGTCATCTGTCATCCGTCATCTGTCATCTGTCATCTGCCATGTGTCATGTTTAATCTGCCATCTGTCATCTGCCACCTGTCATCTGTCATCTGTCATCTGTCATCTGTCATCTGTCATCTGTCATCTGTCATCTGTCATCTGTCATCTGTCATCTGTCATCTGTCATCCGTCATCTGTCATCAGTAATCTGTCATATGCCATGTGTCATGTGTCATCTGTCATCTGTCATCTGTCATCTGTCATCTGTCATCTATCATCTGTCATCTGTCATCTGTCATCTGTCATCTGTCACCTGTCATCTGTCATCTGTCATCTGTCATCTCTCATCTGTCATCTGTCATCTGTCATACGTCATATGTCATCTGTCATCTGTCATCTGTCATCTGTCATCTGTCATCTGTCATCTGTCATCTGTCATCTGTCATCTGTCATCTGTCATCTGTCATCTGTCATCTGTCATCTGTCAATTGTCATCTGTCGTCTGTCAACCGTCATTTGTCATCTGTCATCTGTCATCCGTCATCTGTCATCAGTCATCTGTCATCTGCCATGTGTCATGTGTCATCTGTCATCTGTCATCTGTCATCTGTCATCTGTCATCTGTCATCTGTCATCTGTCATCTGTCAATTGTCATCTGTCGTCTGTCATCTGTCATCTGTCATCTGTCATCTGTCATCTGTCATCTGTCATCTGTCATCTGTCAACTGTCATCTGTCTTCTGTCATCTGTCATCTGTCATCTGTCATCTGTCATCCGTCATCTGTCATCTGTCATCTGTCATCTGTCATCTGTCATCTGTCATCTGTCATCTGTCATCTGTCATCTATCATCTGTCATCTGTCATCTGTCATCTGTCATCTGTCATCTGTCATCTGTCATCTGTCATCTGTCATCTGTCATCTGTCATCTGTCATCTGTCATCTGTCATCTGTCATCTGTCATCTGTCATCTGTCATCTGTCATCTGTCATCTGTCATCTTTCATCTGTCATCTGTCATCTGTCATCTGTCATCTGTCATCTGTCATCTGTCATCTGTCATCTGTCATCTGTCATCTGTCATCTGTCATCTGTCATTTGTCATCTGTCATCTGTCATCTGTCATCTGTCATCTGTCGTCTGTCATCTGTTATCTGTCATCTGTCATCAGTCATTTGCCATGTGTCATTTGTCATCTGTCATCTGTCATCTGTCAACTATCCTCTGTCATTTGTCATCTGTCATCTGTCGTCTGTAATCTGTCATCTGTCATCCGTCTTCTGTCATCTGTCATCTGTCATCTGTCATCTGTTATCTGTCATCTGTCATCTGTCATCTGTCATCTGTCATCTGTCATCTGTCATCTGTCATCTGTCATCTGTCATCTGTCATCTGTCATCTGTCATCTGTCATCTGTCATCTGTCATTTGTGACCTATCATATGTCACCTGTCACCTGTCATCTGTCATCTGTCATCTGTCATCTGTCACCTGTCATCTGTCATCTGTCATCTGTCATCTGTCATCTGTCATCTGTCGTCTGTCATCTGTCATCTGTCATCTGTCATCTGTCATCTGTCATCTGTCATCTGTCATCTGTCATCTGTCATCTGTCATCTGTCATCTGTCATCTGTCATCTGTCATCTGTCATCTGTCATCTGTCATCTGTCATCTGTCATCTGTCATCTGTCATCTGTCATCTGTCATCTGTCATTTGTCATTTGTCATCTGTCATCTGTCATCTGTCATCTGTCATTTGTCATCTGTCATCTGTCATCTGTCATCTGTCATCTGTCATCTGTCATCTGTCATCTGTCATCTGTCATCTGTCATCTGCCATCTGTCATCTGTCATCTGTCATCTGTCATCTGTCACTGTCATCTGTCATCTGTCATCTGTCATCTGTCATCTGTCATCTGTCATCTGTCATCTGTCATCTGTCATCTGTCATCTGTCATCTGTCATCTGTCATCTGTCATCTGTCATCTGTCATCTGTCATCTGTCACCTGTCATCTGTCATCTGTCATCTGTCATCTGTCATCTGTCATCTGTCATCTGTCATCTGTCATCATTCATCTGTTATCTGTCATCTGTCATATGACACCTGTCGTCTATCATCTGTTATCTGTCATCTGTAATTTGTCATCTGTCATCTGTCATCTGTTATCTGTCATCTGTAATTTGTCATCTGTCATCTGTCATCTGTTATCTGTCATCTGTCGTATGTCACCTGTCATCTGTCATCTGTCTTCTGTCATACGTCATATGTCATCTGTCATCTGTCATCTGTCATCTGTCATCTGTCATCTGTCATCTGTCATCTGTCATCTGTCATCTGTCATCTGTCAATTGTCATCTGTCGTCTGTCATCTGTCATCTGTCATCTGTCATCTGTCATCTGTCATCTGTCATCTGTCATCTATCATCTGTCATCTGTCATCTGTCATCTGTCATCTGTCATCTGTCATCTGTCATCTGTCATCTGTCATCCGTCATCTGTCATCTGTCATCTGTCATCCGTCATCTGTCATCTGTCATCTGTCATCCGTCATCTGTCATCTGTCATCTGTCATCTGTCATCTGTCATCTGTCATCTGTCATCTGTCATCTGTCATCTGTCATCTGTCATCTGTCATCTGTCATCTGTCATCTGTCATCTGTCATCTGTCGTCTGTCATCTGTCATCTGTCATCTGTCATCTGTCATCTGTCATCTGTCATCTGTCATCTGTCATCTGTCATCTGTCAATTGTCGTCTTTCGTCTGTCAACCGTCATTTGTCATCTGTCATCCGTCATCTGTCATCAGTCATCTGTCATCTGCCATGTGTCATCTGTCATCTGTCATCTGTCAATTGTCATCTGTCGTCTGTCATCTGTCATCTGTCATCTGTCAACCGTCATTTGTCATCTGTCATCCGTCATCTGTCATCAGTCATCTGTCATCTGTCATGTGTCATGTGTCATCTGTCATCTGTCATCTGTCAATTGTCATCTGTCGTCTGTCATCTGTCATCTGTCATCTGTCATCTGTCATCTGTCATCTGTCATCTGTCATCTGTCATCTGTCATCTGTCATCTGTCATCTGTCATCTGTCATATGTCATCTGCCATGTGTCATGTTTAATCTGCCATCTGCACATCTGTCATCTGTCATCTGCCACCTGTCATCTGTTATCTGTCATCTGTCATCTGTCATCTGTCATCTATCATCTGTCATCTGTCATCTGTCATCTGTCATCTGTCATCTGTCATCTGTCATCTGTCATCTGTCATCTATCATCTGTCATCTGTCATCTGTCATCTGTCAACTGTCATCTGTCTTCTGTCATCTGTCATCTGTCATCTGTCATCTGTCATCTGTCATCTATCATCTGTCATCTGTCATCCGTCATCTGTCATCTGTCATCTGTCATCCGTCATCTGTCATCTGTCATCTGTCATCTGTCATCTGTCATCTGTCATCTGTCAACTGTCATCTGTCTTTTGTCATCTGTCATCTGTCATCTGTCATCTGTCATCTGTCATCTGTCATCTGTCATCTGTCATCTGTCATCTGTCATTTGTCATCTGTCATCTGTCATCTGTCATCTGTCATCTGTCAGTTGTCGTCTGTCGTCTGTCAACCGTCATTTGTCATCTGTCATCCGTCATCTGTCATCAGTCATCTGTCATCTGCCATGTGTCATGTGTCATCTGTCATCTGTCAATTGTCATCTGTCGTCTGTCATCTGTCATCTGTCATCCGTCATCTGGCATCTGTCATCTGTCATCTGTCATATGTCATCTGTCATCTGTCATCTGTCATCTGTCATATGTCATCTGCCATGTGTCATGTTTAATCTGCCATCTGCACATCTGTCATCTGTCATCTGCCACCTGTCATCTGTTATCTGTCATCTGTCATCTGTCATTTGTCATCTGTCATCTGTCATCTGTCATCTGTCATCTGTCATCTGTCATCTGTCATCTGTCATCTGTCATCTGTCATCTGTCATCTGTCATCTGTCATCTGTCATCTGTCATCTATCATCTGTCATCTGTCATCTGTCATCTGTCATCTGTCAACTGTCATCTGTCTTCTGTCATCTGTCATCTGTCATCTGTCATCTGTCATCTGTCATCTATCATCTATCATCTGTCATCTGTCATCTGTCATCTGTCATCCGTCATCTGTCATCTGTCATCTGTCATCTGTCATCTGTCATCCGTCATCTGTCATCTGTCATCTGTCATCTGTCATCCGTCATCCGTCATCTGTCATCTGTCATCTGTCATCTGTCATCTGTCATCTGTCATCTGTCATCTGTCATCTGTCATCTGTCATCTGTCATCTGTCATCTGTCATCTGTCATCTGTCATCTGTCATCTGTCATCTGTCATCTGTCATCTGTCATCTGTCATCTGTCATCTGTCATCTGTCATCTGTCATCTGTCATCTGTCATCTGTCATCTGTCATCTGTCATCTGTCATCTGTCATCTGTCATCTGTCATCTGTCATCTGTCATCTGTCATCTGTCATCTGTCATCTGTCATCTGTCATCTGTCATCTGTCATCTGTCACCTGTCATCTGTCATCTGTCATCTGTCATCTGTCATCTGTCATCTGTCATCTGTCATCTGTCATCTGTCATCTGTCATCTGTCATCTGTCATCTGTCATCTGTCATCTGTCATCTGTCATCTGTCATCTGTCATCTGTCATCTGTCATCTGTCATCTGTCATCTGTCATCTGTCATCTGTCATCTGTCATCTGTCATCTGTCATCTGTCATCTGTCATCTGTCATCTGTCATCTGTCATCTGTCATCTGTCATCTGTCATCTGTCATCTGTCATCTGTCATCTGTCATCTGTCATCTGTCATCTGTCATCTGTCATCTGTCATCTGTCATCTGTCATCTGTCATCTGTCATCTGTCATCTGTCATCTGTCATCTGTCATCTGTCATTTGTCAACTATCCTCTGTCATTTGTCATATGTCATTTGTCGTCTGTCATCTGTCATCCGTCTTCTGTCATCTGTCACCTGTCATCTGTCATCTGTCATCTGTCATGTGTCATCTGTTATCTGTCATCTGTCATCTGTCATCTGTCATCTGTCATCTGTCATCTGTCATCTGTCATCTGTCATCTGTCATCTGTCATCTGTCATCTGTCACCTGTCATCTGTCATCTGTCATCATTCATCTGTTATCTGTCATCTGTCATATGACACCTGTCGTCTATCATCTGTTATCTGTCATCTGTCATTTGTCATCTGTCATCTGTCATCTGTTATCTGTCATTTGTCGTATGTCACCTGTCGTCTATTATCTATCATCTGTCATCTGTCATCTGTCATCTGTCATCTGTCATCTGTCGTCTGTCATTTGTCATCGGTCATCTGTCATCTGTCATCTGTCATCTGTCATCTGTCATCTGTCATCTGTCATCTGTCATCAGTCATCTGTCATCTGTCATCTGTCATCTGTCATCTGTCATCTGTCATCTGTCATCTGTCATCTGTCATCTGTCATCTGTCATCTGTCATCTGTCATCTGTCATCTGTCATTTGTCATCTGTCATCTGTCATCTGTCATCTGTCATCTGCCAATTGTCATCTGTCGTCTATCATCTGTCATCTGTCATCTGTCATCTGTCATCTGTCATCAGTCATCTGTCATCTGTCATCTGTCATCTGTCATCTGTCATCTGTCATCTGTCATCTGTCATCTGTCATCTGTCATCTGTCATCTGTCATCTGTCATCTGTCATCTGTCATCTGTCATCTGTCATCTGTCATCTGTCATCTGTCATCTGTCATCTGTCATCCGTCATCTGTCATCTGTCATCTGTCATTTGTCATCTGTCATCTGTCATCTGTCATCTGTCATCTGTCATCTGTCATCTGCCAATTGTCATCTGTCGTCTGTCATCTGTCATCTGTCATCTGTCATTTGTCAACTGTCATCTGTCATCTGTCATCTGTCATCTGTCATCTGTCATCTGTCACATGTCATCTGCCATGTGTCATGTTAAATCTGCCATCTGTCATCTGTCATCTGTCTTCTGTAATATGTCATATGTCATCTGTCATCTGTCATCTGTCATCTGTCATCTGTCAATTGTCATCTGTCGTCTGTCATCTGTCATCTGTCATCTGTCATCTGTCATCTGTCATCTGTCATCTGTCATCTGTCATCTGTCATCTGTCATCTGTCATCAGACATCTGTCATCTGTCATCTGTCATGTGTCATCTGTCATCTGTCATCTGTCGTCTGTCATCTGTCATCTGTCATCCGTCTTCTGTCACCTGTCATCAGTCATCTGTTATCTGTCATCTGTCATCTGTCATCTGTCATCTGTTATCTGTCATCTGTCATCTGTCATCTGTCATCTGTCATCTGTCATCTGTCATCTGTCATCTGTCATCTGTCATCTGTCATTTCTCATCTGTCATCTGTCATCTGTCATCATTCATCTGTTATCTGTCATCTGTCATATGACACCTGTCGTCTATCATCTGTTATCTGTCATCTGTCATTTGTCATCTGTCATCTGTCATCTGTTATCTGTCATCTGTCGTATGTCACCCTTCGTCTATCATCTGTCATCTGTCATCTGTCATCTGTCATCTGTCATCTGTCATCTGTCATCTGTCATCTGTCATCTGTCATCTGTCATCTGTCATCTGTCATCTGTCATCTGTCATCTGTCATCTGTCATCTGTCATTTGTCATCTGTCATCTGTCATCTGTCATCTGTCATCTGTCATCTGTCATCAGACATCTGTCATCTGTCATCTGTCATCTGTCATCTGTCATCTGTCATTTGTCATCTGTCATCTGTCATCTGTCATCTGTCATCTGTCATCTGTCATCTGCCAATTGTCATCTGTCGTCTGTCATCTGTCATCTTTCATTTGTCAACTGTCATCTGTCATCTGTCATCTGTCATATGTCATCTGCCATGTGTCATGTTTAATCTGCCATCTGTTATCTGTCATCTGTCTTCTGTCATATGTCATATGTCATCTGTCATCTGTCATCTGTGATCTGTCATCTGTCAATTGTCATCTGTCGTCTGTCATCTGTCATCTGTCATCTGTCATCTGTCATCTGTCATCTGTCATCTGTCATCTGTCATCTGTCATCAGACATCTGTCTCTGTCATCTGTCATGTGTCATCTGTCTTCTGTCATATGTCATATGTCATCTGCCACCTGTCATATGTCATCTCTCATCTGTCATCTGTCATCTGTCATCTGTCATCTGTTATCTGTCATCTGTCATCTGTCATCTGTCATCTGTCATCTGTCATCTGTCATCTGTCATCTGTCATCTGTCATCTGTCATCTGTCATCTGTCATCTGTCATCTGTCATTTCTCATCTGTCATCTGTCATCTGTCATCATTCATCTGTTATCTGTCATCTGTCATATGACACCTGTCGTCTATCATCTGTTATCTGTCATCTGTCATTTGTCATCTGTCATCTGTCATCTGTTATCTGTCATCTGTCGTATGTCACCCTTCGTCTATCATCTGTCATCTGTCATCTGTCATCTGTCATCTGTCATCTGTCATCTGTCATCTGTCATCTGTCATCTGTCATCTGTCATCTGTCATCTGTCATCTGTCATCTGTCATCTGTCATCTGTCATCTGTCATATGTCATCTGTCATCTGTCATCTGTCATCTGTCATCTGTCATCTGTCATCTGTCATCAGACATCTGTCATCTGTCATCTGTCATCTGTCATCTGTCATCTGTCATCTGTCATTTGTCATCTGTCATCTGTCATCTGTCATCTGTCATCTGTCATCTGCCAATTGTCATCTGTCGTCTGTCATCTGTCATCTGTCATTTGTCAACTGTCATCTGTCATCTGTCATCTGTCATATGTCATCTGCCATGTGTCATGTTTAATCTGCCATCTGTTATCTGTCATCTGTCTTCTGTCACATGTCATATGTCATCTGTCATCTGTCATCTGTCATCTGTCAATTGTCATCTGTCGTCTGTCATCTGTCATCTGTCATCTGTCATCTGTCATCTGTCATCTGTCATCTGTCATCTGTCATCTGTCATCTGTCATCTGTCATCTGTCATCTGTCATCAGACATCTGTCATCTGTCATCTGTCATGTGTCATCTGTCTTCTGTCATATGTCATATGTCATCTGCCACCTGTCATATGTCATCTGTCATCTGTCATCTGTCATCTGTCATCTGTCATATGTCATATGTCATCTGTCATCTGTCAATTGTCATCTGTCGTCTGTCATCTGTCATCTGTCATCTGTCATCTGTCATATGTCATATGTCATCTGTCATCTGTCATCTGTCATCTGTCAATTGTCATCTGTCGTCTGTCATCTGTCATCTGTCATCTGTCATCTGTCATCTGTCATCTGTCATCTGTCATCTGTCATCTGTCATCTGTCATCTGTCATCTGTCATCTGTCATCTGTCATCAGACATCTGTCATCTGTCATCTGTCATCTGTCATCTGTCTTCTGTCATATGTCATATGTCATCTGTCATCTGTCATCTGTCAATTGACATCTGTCGTCTGTCATCTGTCATCTGTCAGCTGTCATCTGTCATCTGTCATCTGTCATCTGTCATCTGTCATCTGTCATCTGTCATCTGTCATCTGTCATCTGTCATCTGTCATCTGCCATCTGTCATCTGTCACCTGTCATCTGTCATCTGTCATCTGTCATATGTCATCTGCCATGTGTCATGTTTAATCTGCCATCTGTCATCTGTCATCTGTCTTCTGTCATATGTCATATGTCATATGTCATCTGTCATCTGTCATCTGTCATCAGACATCTGTCATCTGTCATCTGTCATCTGTCTTCTGTCATATGTCATATGTCATCTGTCATCTGTCATCTGTCAATTGTCATCTGTCGTCTGTCGTCTGTCATCTGTCATCTGTCATCTGTCATCTGTCATCTGTCATCTGTCATCTGTCATCTGTCATATGTCATCAGACATCTGTCATCTGTCATCTGTCATGTATCATCTGTCTTCTGTCATATATCATATGTCATCTGCCACCTGTCATCTGTCATCTGTCATCTGTCATCTGTCATCTCTCATCTGTCATCTGTCATCTGTCATACGTCATATGTCATCTGTCATCTGTCATCTGTCATCTGTCATCTGTCATCTGTCATCTGTCATCTGTCATCTGTCATCTGTCATCTGTCATCTGTCATCTGTCATCTGTCATCTGTCATCTGTCATCTGTCATCTGTCATCTGTCATCTGTCATTTGTCATCTGTCAATTGTCATCTGTCGTCTGTCAACCGTCATTTGTCATCTGTCATCTGTCATCCGTCATCTGTCATCTGTCATCTGCCATGTGTCATGTGTCATCTGTCATCTGTCATCTGTCATCTGTCATCTGTCATCTGTCATCTGTCATCTGTCATCTGTCAATTGTCATCTGTCGTCTGTCATCTGTCATCTGTCATCTGTCATCTGTCATCTGTCATCTGTCATCTGTCATCTGTCATCTGTCATCTGTCATCTGTCATCTGTCATCTGTCATCTGTCATCTGTCATATGTCATCTGCCATGTGTCATGTTTAATCTGCCATCTGTCATCTGCCACCTGTCATCTGTCATCTGCCACCTGTCATCTGTCATCTGTCATCTGTCATCTGTCATCTGTCATCTGTCATCTGTCATCTGTCATCTGTCATCTGTCATCTGTCATCTGTCATCTGTCATCTATCATCTGTCATCTGTCATCTGTCATCTGTCATCAGTCAACTTTCATCTGTCTTCTGTCATCTGTCATCTGTCATCTGTCATCTGTCATCTGTCATCTGTCATCTGTCATCCGTCATCTGTCATCTGTCATCCGTCATCCGTCATCTGTCATCTGTCATCTGTCATCTGTCATCTGTCATCTGTCATCTGTCATCTGTCATGTGTCATCTGTCATCTGTCATCTGTCATCTGTCATCTGTCATCTGTCATCTGTCATCTGTCATCTGTCATCTGTCATCTGTCATCTGTCATCTGTCATCTGTCATCTGTCATCTGTCATCTGTCATATGTCATCTGTCATCTGTCATCTGTCATCTGTCATCTGTCATCTGTCATCTGTCATCTGTCATCTGTCATCTGTCATCTGTCATCTGTCATCTGTCATCTGTCATCTGTCATCTGTCATCTGTCACCTGTCATCTGTCATCTGTCATCTGTCGTCTGTCATCTGTTATCTGTCATCTGTCATCAGTCATCTGCCATGTGTCTTTTGTCATCTGTCATCTGTCATCTGTCAACTATCCTCTGTCATTTGTCATCCGTCATCTGTCATCTGTCATCTGTCATCTGCCATGTGTCATGTTTAATCTGCCATCTGTCATCTGCCACCTGTCATCTGTCATCTGTCATCTGTCATCTGTCATCTGTCATCTGTCATCTGTCGTCTGTCATCTGTTATCTGTCATCTGTCATCAGTCATCTGCCATGTGTCTTTTGTCATCTGTCATCTGTCATCTGTCAACTATCCTCTGTCATTTGTCATCCGTCATCTGTCATCTGTCATATGTCATCTGCCATGTGTCATGTTTAATCTGCCATCTGTCATCTGCCACCTGTCATCTGTCATCTGTCATCTGCCACCTGTCATCTGTCATCTGTCATCTGTCACCTGTCATCTGTCATCTGTCATCTGTCATCTGTCATCTGTCGTCTGTCATCTGTTATCTGTCATCTGTCATCAGTCATCTGCCATGTGTCTTTTGTCATCTGTCATCTGTCATCTGTCAACTATCCTCTGTCATTTGTCATCCGTCATCTGTCATCTGTCATATGTCATCTGCCATGTGTCATGTTTAATCTGCCATCTGTCATCTGCCACCTGTCATCTGTCATGTGTCATCTGTCATCTGTCATCTGTCATCTGTCATCTGTCATCTGTCATCTGTCATCTGTCATCTGTCATCTGTCATCTGTCATCTGTCAATTGTCATCTGTCGTGTGTCATCTGTCATCTGTCATCTGTCATCTGTCATCTGTCATCTGTCATCTGTCATCTGTCATCTGTCATCTGTCATCTGTCATCTGTCATATGTCATCTGCCATGTGTCATGTTTAATCTGTCATCAGACATCTGTCATCTGTCATCTGTCATCTGTCATCTGTCATCTGTCATCTGTCATCTGTCATCTGTCATCTGTCATTTGTCATCTGTCATCTGTCATCTGTCATCTGTCATCTGTCATCTGTCATCTGCCAATTGTCATCTGTCGTCTGTCATCTGTCATCTGTCATCTGTTATTTGTCAACTGTCATGTGTCATCTGTCATCTGTCATCTGTCATCTGTCATATGTCATCTGCCATGTGTCATGTTAAATCTGCCATCTGTCATCTGTCATCTGTCTTCTGTCATATGTCATATGTCATCTGTCATCTGTCATCTGTCATCTGTCATCTGTCAATTGTCATCTGTCGTCTGTCATCTGTCATCTGTCATCTGTCATCTGTCATCTGTTATCTGTTATCTGTCATCTGTCATCTGTCATCTGTCATCTGTCATCAGACATCTGTCATCTGTCATCTGTCATGTGTCATCTGTCATCTGTCGTCTGTCATCTGTCATCTGTCATCCGTCTTCTGTCACCTGTCATCTGTCATCTGTTATCTGTCATCTGTCATCTGTCATCTGTCATCTGTTATCTGTCATCTGTCATCTGTCATCTGTCATCTGTCATCTGTCATCTGTCATCTGTCATCTGTCATCTGTCATCTGTCATCTGTCATCTGTCATCTGTCATCTCTCATCTGTCATCTGTCATCGGTCATCATTCATCTGTTATCTGTCATCTGTCATATGACACCTGTCGTCTATCATCTGTTATCTGTCATCTGTCATTTGTCATCTGTCATCTGTCATCTGTTATCTGTCATCTGTCGTATGTCACCCTTCGTCTATCATCTGTCATCTGTCATCTGTCATCTGTCATCTGTCATCTGTCATCTGTCATCTGTCATCTGTCATCTGTCATCTGTCATCTGTCATCTGTCATCTGTCATCTGTCATCTGCCATTTGTCATCTGTCATCTGTCATCTGTCATCTGTCATCTGTCATCAGACATCTGTCATCTGTCATCTGTCATCTGTCATTTGTCAGCTGTCATCTGTCATTTGTCATCTGTCATCTGTCATCTGTCATCTGTCATCTGTCATCTGCCAATTGTCATCTGTCGTCTGTCATCTGTCATCTGTCATTTGTCAACTGTCATCTGTCATCTGTCATCTGTCATATGTCATCTGCCATGTGTCATGTTTAATCTGCCATCTGTTATCTGTCATCTGTCTTCTGTCATATGTCATCTGTCATCTGTCATCTGTCATCTGTCATCTGTCAATTGTCATCTGTCGTCTGTCATCTGTCATCTGTCATCTGTCATCTGTCATCTGTCATCTGTCATCTGTCATCTGTCATCTGTCATCTGTCATCTGTCATCAGACATGTGTCATCTGTCATCTGTCATGTGTCATCTGTCATCTGTCATCTGTCATCTGTCATCTGTCATCTGTCATCTGTCATCTGTCATCTGTCATCTGTCATCTGTCATCTGTCATCAGACATCTGTCATCTGTCATCTGTCATGTGTCTTCTGTCTTCTGTCATATGTCATATGTCATCTGCCACCTGTCATATGTCATCTGTCATCTGTCATCTGTCATCTGTCATCTGTCATATGTCATATGTCATCTGTCATCTGTCAATTGTCATCGGTCGTCTGTCATCTGTCATATGTCATCTGTCATCTGTCATCTGTCATCTGTCATCTGTCATCTGTCATCTGTCATCTGTCATCTGTCATCTGTCATCAGACATCTGTCATCTGTCATCTGTCATCTGTCATTTGTCATCTGTCATCTGTCATCTGTCATTTGTCATCTGTCATCTGTCATCTGTCATCTGTCATCTGCCAATTGTCATCTGTCGTCTGTCATCTGTCATCTGTCATTTGTCAACTGTCATCTGTCATCTGTCATCTGTCATATGTCATCTGCCATGTGTCATGTTTAATCTGCCATCTGTTATCTGTCATCTGTCATTTGTCATCTGTCATCTGTCATCTGTTATCTGTCATCTGTCGTATGTCACCCTTCGTCTATCATCTGCCATCTGTCATCTGTCATCTGTCATCTGTCATATGTCATATGTCATCTGTCATTTGTCATCTGTCATCTGTCAACTGTCATCTGTCATCTGTCATCTGTCATCTGTCATCTGTCATCTGTCATCTGTCATCTGTCATCTGTCATCTGTCATCTGTCATCTGTCATCTGTCATCTGTCATCTGTCATCTGTCATCAGACATCTGTCATCTGTCATCTGTCATCTGTCATCTGTCTTCTGTCATATGTCATATGTCATCTGTCATCTGTCAATTGTCATCTGTCGTCTGTCATCTGTCATCTGTCATCTGTCAGCTGTCATCTGTCATCTGTCATCTGTCATCTGTCATCTGTCATCTGTCATCTGTCATCTGTCATCTGTCATCTGTCATCTGTCATCTGCCATCTGTCATCTGTCACCTGTCATCTGTCATCTGTCATCTGTCATATGTCATCTGCCATGTGTCATGTTTAATCTGCCATCTGTCATCTGTCATCTGTCTTCTGTCATATGTCATATGTCATCTGTCATCTGTCATCTGTCATCTGTCATCAGACATCTGTCATCTGTCATCTGTCATCTGTCTTCTGTCATATGTCATATGTCATCTGTCATCTGTCATCTGTCAATTGTCATCTGTCGTCTGTCGTCTGTCATCTGTCATCTGTCATCTGTCATCTGTCATCTGTCATCTGTCATCTGTCATCTGTCATCTGTCATATGTCATCAGACATCTGTCATCTGTCATCTGTCATGTATCATCTGTCTTCTGTCATATATCATATGTCATCTGCCACCTGTCATCTGTCATCTGTCATCTGTCATCTCTCATCTGTCATCTGTCATCTGTCATCTGTCATCTGTCATACGTCATATGTCATCTGTCATCTGTCATCTGTCATCTGTCATCTGTCATCTGTCATCTGTCATCTGTCATCTGTCATCTGTCATCTGTCATCTGTCATCTGTCATCTGTCATCTGTCATCTGTCATCTGTCATCTGTCATCTGTCATCTGTCATCTGTCATCTGTCATCTGTCATATGTCATCTGCCATGTGTCATGTTTAATCTGCCATCTGTCATCTGCCACCTGTCATCTGTCATCTGTCATCTGCCACCTGTCATCTGTCATCTGTCATCTGTCATCTGTCATCTGTCATCTGTCATCTGTCATCTATCATCTGTCATCTGTCATCTGTCATCTGTCATCTGTCATCAGTCAACTGTCATCTGTCTTCTGTCATCTGTCATCTGTCATCTGTCATCTGTCAACTATCCTCTGTCATTTGTCATCCGTCATCTGTCATCTGTCATCTGTCATCTGCCATGTGTCATGTTTAATCTGCCATCTGTCATCTGCCACCTGTCATCTGTCATCTGTCATCTGTCATCTGTCATCTGTCATCTGTCGTCTGTCATCTTTTATCTGTCATCTGTCATCTGTCATCTGTCATCTGTCATCTGTCATCTGTCATCTGTCATATGTCATCAGACATCTGTCATCTGTCATCTGTCATGTATCATCTGTCTTCTGTCATATATCATATGTCATCTGCCACCTGTCAACCGTCATTTGTCATCTGTCATCTGTCATCCGTCATCTGTCATCAGTGATCTGTCATCTGCCATGTGTCATGTGTCATCTGTCATCTGTCATCTGTCATCTGTCATCTGTCATCTGTCAATTGTCATCTGTGGTCTGTCATCTGTCATCTGTCATCTGTCATCTGTCATCTGTCATCTGTCATCTGTCATCTGTCATCTGTCATCTGTCATCTGTCATCTGTCATCTGTCATCTGTCATATGTCATCTGCCATGTGTCATGTTTAATCTGCCATCTGTCATCTGCCACCTGTCATCTGTCATCTGTCATCTGCCACCTGTCATCTGTCATCTGTCATCTGTCATCTGTCATCTGTCATCTGTCATCTGTCATCTATCATCTGTCATCTGTCATCTGTCATCTGTCATCTGTCATCAGTCAACTGTCATCTGTCTTCTGTCATCTGTCATCTGTCATCTGTCATCTGTCAACTATCCTCTGTCATTTGTCATCCGTCATCTGTCATCTGTCATCTGTCATCTGCCATGTGTCATGTTTAATCTGCCATCTGTCATCTGCCACCTGTCATCTGTCATCTGTCATCTGTCATCTGTCATCTGTCATCTGTCGTCTGTCATCTTTTATCTGTCATCTGTCATCAGTCATCTGCCATGTGTCTTTTGTCATCTGTCATCTGTCAACTATCCTCTGTCATTTGTCATCCGTCATCTGTCATCTGTCATATGTCATCTGCCATGTGTCATGTTTAATCTGCCATCTGTCATCTGCCACCTGTCATCTGTCATCTGTCATCTGTCATCTGCCACCTGTCATCTGTCATCTGTCATCTGTCACCTGTCATCTGTCATCTGTCATCTGTCATCTGTCATCTGTCATCTGTCGTCTGTCATCTGTTATCTGTCATCTGTCATCAGTCATCTGCCATGTGTCTTTTGTCATCTGTCATCTGTCATCTGTCAACTATCCTCTGTCATTTGCCATCCGTCATCTGTCATCTGTCATATGTCATCTGCCATGTGTCATGTTTAATCTGCCATCTGTCATCTGCCACCTGTCATCTGTCATGTGTCATCTGTCATCTGTCATCTGTCATCTGTCATCTGTCATCTGTCATCTGTCATCTGTCATCTGTCAATTGTCATCTGTCGTTTGTCATCTGTCATCTGTCATCTGTCATCTGTCATCTGTCATCTGTCATCTGTCATCTGTCATCTGCCATCTGTCATCTGCCACCTGTCATCTGTCATCTGTCATCTGTCATCTGCCACCTGTCATCTGTCATCTGTCATCTGCCACCTGTCATCTGTCATCTGTCATCTGTCATCTGTCATCTGTCATCTGTCATCTGTCATCTGTCATCTATCATCTGTCATCTGTCATCTATCATCTGTCATCTGTCATCTGTCATCTGTCATCAGTCAACTGTCATCTGTCTTCTGTCATCTGTCATCTGTCATCTGTCATCTGTCATCTGTCATCTGTCATCTGTCATCTGTCATCTGTCATCTGTCATCTGTCATCTGTCATCTGTCATCCGTCATCTGTCATCTGTCATCTGTCATCTGTCATCTGTCATCTGTCATCTGTCATCTGTCATCTGTCATCTGTCATCTGTCACCTGTCATCTGTCATCTGTCATCTGTCATCTGTCATCTGTCATCTGTCATCTGTCGTCTGTCATCTGTTATCTGTCATCTGTCATCAGTCATCTGCCATGTGTCTTTTGTCATCTGTCATCTGTCATCTGTCAAATATCCTCTGTCATTTGTCATCCGTCATCTGTCATCTGTCATCTGTCATCTGTCATCTGTCATCTGTCATCTGTCATCTGTCATCTGTCATCTGTCATCTGTCATCTGTCATCTATCATCTGTCATCTGTCATCTGTCATCTGTCATCTGTCATCTGTCATCTGTCATCTGTCATCTGTCATCTGTCATCTGTCATCTGTCATCTGTCATCTGTCATCTGTCATCTGTCACCTGTCATCTGTCATCTGTCATCTGTCATCTGTCATCTGTCGTCTGTCATCTGTTATCTGTCATCTGTCATCAGTCATCTGCCATGTGTCTTTTGTCATCTGTCATCTGTCAACTATCCTCTGTCATTTGTCATCCGTCATCTGTCATCTGTCATCTGTCATCTGTCATTTGTCATCTGTCATCTGTCATCTGTCATCTGTCATCTGTCATCTGTCATCTGTCATCTGTCATGTGTCATCTGTCATCTGTCATCTGTCATCTGTCATCTGTCATCTGTCATCTGTCATCTGTCATCTGTCATCTGTCATCTGTCATCTGTCATCTGTCATCTGTCATCTGTCATCTGTCATCTGTCATCTGTCATCTGTCATCTGTCATCTGTCATCTGTCATCTGTCATCTGTCATCTGTCATCTGTCATCTGTCATCTGTCATCTGTCATCTGTCATCTGTCATCTGTCATCTGTCACCTGTCATCTGTCATCTGTCATCTGTCATCTGTCACCTGTCATCTGTCATCTGTCATCTGTCATCTGTCATCTGTCATCTGTCGTCTGTCATCTGTTATCTGTCATCTGTCATCAGTCATCTGCCATGTGTCTTTTGTCATCTGTCATCTGTCATCTGTCAACTATCCTCTGTCATTTGTCATCCGTCATCTGTCATCTGTCATCTGTCATCTGTCATCTGTCATCTGTCATCTGTCATCTGTCATCTGTCATCTATCATCTGTCATCTGTCATTTGTCATCTGTCATCTGTCATCGGTCAACTGTCATCTGTCATATATCATCTGTCATCTGTCATCTGTCATCCGTCATCTGTCATCTGTCATCTGTCATCTGTCATCTGTCATCTGTCATCTGTCATCTGTCATCTGTCATCTGTCATCTGTCATCTGTCATCTGTCATCTGTCATCTGTCATCTGTCATCTGTCATCTGTCATCTGTCATCTGTCATCTGTCATCTGTCATCTGTCATCTGTCATCTGTCATCTGTCATCTGTCATCTGTCATCTGTCATCTGTCATCTGTCATCTGTCATCTGTCATCTGTCATCTGTCATCTGTCATCTGTCATCTGTCATCTGTCATATGTCATCTGTCATCTGTCATCTGTCATCTGTCATTTGTCATCTGTCATCTGTCATCTGTCATCTGTCATCTGTCATCTGTCATCTGTCATCTGTCATCTGTCATCTGTCATCTGTCATCTGTCATCTGTCATCTGTCATCTGTCATCTGTCATCTGTCATGTGTCATCTGTCATCTGTCATCTGTCATCTGTCATCTGTCATCTGTCATCTGTCATCTGTCATCTGTCATCTGTCATCTGTCATCTGTCATCTGTCATCTGTCATCTGTCAACTGTCATCTGTCTTCTGTCATCTGTCATCTGTCATCTGTCATCTGTCATCTGTCATCTGTCATCTGTCATCTGTCATCTGTCATCTGTCATCTGTCATCTGTCATCTGTCATCTGTCATCCGTCATCTGTCATCTGTCATCTGTCATCTGTCATCCGTCATCTGTCATCTGTCATCTGTCATCTGTCATCTGTCATCTGTCATCTGTCATCTGTCATCTGTCATCTGTCATCTGTCATCTGTCATCTGTCATCTGTCATCTGTCATCTGTCATCTGTCATCTGTCATCTGTCATCTGTCATCCGTCATCTGTCATCTGTCATCTGTCATCTGTCATCTGTCATCTGTCATCTGTCATCTGTCATCTGTCATCTGTCATCTGTCATCTGTCATCTGTCATCTGTCATCTGTCATCTGTCATCTGTCATCTGTCATCTGTCATCTGTCATCTGTCATCTGTCATCTGTCATCTGTCATCTGTCATCTGTCATCTGTCACCTGTCATCTGTCATCTGTCATCTGTCATCTGTCATCTGTCATCTGTCATCTGTCATCTGTCGTCTGTCATCTGTTATCTGTCATCTGTCATCAGTCATCTGCCATGTGTCTTTTGTCATCTGTCATCTGTCATCTGTCAACTATCCTCTGTCATTTGTCGTCTGTCATCTGTCTTCTGTCATCTGTCATCTGTTATCCGTCTTCTGTCATCTGTCATCTGTCATCTGTCATCTGTCATCTGTCATCTGTCATCTGTCATCTGTCATCTGTTATCTGTCATCTGTCATCTGTCATCTGTCATCTGTCATCTGTCATCTGTCATCTGTCATCTGTCATCTGACATCTGTCATCTGTCATTTGTGACCTATCATATGTCACCTGTCACCTGTCATCTGTCATCTGTCATCTGTCATCTGTGACCTATCATATGTCACCTGTCACCTGTCCTCTATCATCTGTCAACTGTCATCTGTCATCTGTTATCTGTCATCTGTCATCTGTCGTCTTTCGTCTCTCATCTGTCATCTATCATCTGTCATCTGTCATCTATCATTTGTCATCTGTCATCTGTCATCTGCCACCTGTCATCTGTCATCTGTCATCTGTCATCTGTCATCTGTCATCTATCATCTGTCATCTGTCATCTATCATCTGTCATCTGTCATCTGTCATCTGTCAACTGTCATCTGTCTTCTGTCATCTGTCATCTGTCATCTGTCATCTGTCATCTGTCATCTGTCATCTGTCATCTGTCATCTGTCATCTGTCATCTGTCATCTGTCATCTGTCATCTGTCATCTGTCATCTGTCATCTGTCATCTGTCATCTGTCATCTGTCATCTGTCATCTGTCATCTGTCATCTGTCATCTGTCATCATTCATCTGTCATCTGTCATCTGTCATCTGTCATCTGTCATCTGTCATCTGTCATCTGTCATCTGTCATCCGTCATCTGTCATCTGTCATCTGTCATCTGTCATCTGTCATCTGTCATCTGTCATCTGTCATCTGTCATCTGTCATCTGTCATCTGTCATCTGTCATCTGTCATCTGTCATCTGTCATCTGTCATCTGTCATCTGTCATCTGTCATCTGTCATCTGTCATCTGTCATCTGTCATCTGTCATCTGTCATCTGTCATCTGTCATCTGTCATCTGTCATCTGTCATCTGTCATCTGTCATCTGTCATCTGTCATCTGTCATCTGTCATCTGTCATCTGTCATCTGTCATC
Organism: Condylostylus longicornis; assembly: GCF_029603195.1. NCBI lineage: Eukaryota > Metazoa > Arthropoda > Insecta > Diptera > Dolichopodidae > Condylostylus > Condylostylus longicornis. The sequence goes on along the minus strand of NW_026578021.1, from coordinate 1,472,364 downwards.
TGTCATCTGTCACCTGTCATTTGTCGTCTGTCATCTGTCATCTGTCATCTGTCATCTGTCATCTGTCATCTGTCATCAGTCATCTGTCATCTGTCATCTGTCATGTATCATCTGTCTTCTGTCATATATCATATGTCATCTGCCACCTGTCATCTGTCATCTGTCATCTGTCATCTGTCATCTGTCATCTGTCATCTGTCATCTGTCATCTGTCATCTGTCATCTGTCATCTGTCATCTGTCATCTGTCATCTGTCATCTGTCATCTGTCATCTGTCATCTGTCATCTGTCATCTGTCATCTGTCATCTGTCATCTGTCATCTGTCATCTGTCATCTGTCATCTGTCATCTGTCATCTGTCATCTGTCATCTGTCATCTGTCATCTGTCATCATTCATCTGTCATCTGTCATCTGTCATCTGTCATCTGTCATCTGTCATCTGTCATCTGTCATCTGTCATCTGTCACCTGTCACCTGTCATCTGTCATCTGTCATCTGTCATCTGTCATCTGTCATCTGTCATCTGTCATCTGTCATCTGTCACCAGACATCTGTCATCTGTCATCTGTCATGTATCATCTGTCTTCCGTCATATATCATATGTCATCTGCCACCTGTCATCTGTCATCTGTCATCTGTCATCTGTCATCTGTCATCTGTCATCTGTCATCTGTCATCTGTCATCTGTCATCTGTCATCTGTCATCTGTCATCTGTCATCTGTCATCTGTCATCTGTCATCTGTCATCTGTCATCTGTCATCTGTCATCTGTCATCTGTCATCTGTCATTTGTCATCTGTCATCTGTCATCTGTCATCTGTCATCTGTCATCTGTCATCTGTCATCTGTCATCTGTCATCTGTCATCTGTCATCTGTCATCTGTCATCTGTCATCTGTCATCTGTCACCTGTCATCTGTCATCTGTCATCTGTCATCTGTCATCTGTCATCTGTCATCTGTCATCTGTCATCTGTCATCAGACATCTGTCATCTGTCATCTGTCATGTATCATCTGTCTTCTGTCATATATCATATGTCATCTGCCACCTGTCATCTGTCATCTGTCATCTGTCATTTGTCATCTGTCATCTGTCATCTGTCATCTGTCATCTGTCATCTGTCATCTGTCATCTGTCATCTGTCATCTGTCATCTGTCATCTGTCATCTGTCATCTGTCATCTGTCATCTGTCATCTGTCATCTGTCATCTGTCATCTGTCATCTGTCATCTGTCATCTGTCATCTGTCATCTGTCATCTGTCATCTGTCATCTGTCATCTGTCATCTGTCATCTGTCATCTGTCATCTGTCATCTGTCATCTGTCATCTGTCATCTGTCATCTGTCATCTGTCATCTGTCATCTGTCATCTGTCATCTGTCATCTGTCATTTGTCATCTGTCATCTGTCATCTGTCATCTGTCATCTGTCATCTGTCATATGTCATCTGTCATCTGTCATCTGTCATCTGTCATCTGTCGTCTGTCATCTGTCATCCGTCATCTGTCATCTGTCATCTGTCATCTGTCATCTGTCATTTGTCATCTGTCATCTGTCATCTGTCATCTGTCATCTGTCATCTGTCATCTGTCATCTGTCATCTGTCATCTGTCATCTGTCATCTGTCATCTGTCATCTGTCATCTGTCATCTGTCATCTGTCATCTGTCATCTGTCATCTGTCATCTGTCATCTGTGACTTATCATATGTCACCTGTCACCTGTCCTCTATCATCTGTCAACTGTCATCTGTCATCTGTTATCTGTCATCTGTCATCTGTCGTCTTTCGTCTCTCATCTGTCATCTATCATCTGTCATCTGTCATCAATCATTTGTCATCTGTCATCTGTCATCTGCCACCTGTCATCTGTCATCTGTCATATGTCATCTGTCATCTATCATCTGTCATCTGTCATCTATCATCTGTCATCTGTCATCTGTCATCTGTCATCTGTCAACTGTCACCTGTCTTCTGTCATCTGTCATCTGTCATCTGTCATCTGTCATCTGTCATCTGTCATCTGTCATCTGTCATCTGTCATCTGTCATCTGTCATCTGTCATCTGTCATCTGTCATCTGTCATCTGTCATCTGTCATCTGTCATCTGTCATCTGTCATCTGTCATCTGTCATCTGTCATCTGTCATCTGTCATCTGTCATCTGTCATCTGTCATCTGTCATCTGTCATCTGTCATCTGTCATCTGTCATCTGTCATCTGTCATCCGTCATCTGTCATCTGTCATCTGTCATCCGTCATCTGTCATCTGTCATCTGTCATCTGTCATCTGTCATCTGTCATCTGTCATCTGTCATCTGTCATCTGTCATCTGTCATCTGTCATCTGTCATCTGTCATCTGTCATCATTCATCTGTCATCTGTCATCTGTCATCTGTCATCTGTCATCTGTCATCTGTCATCTGTCATCTGTCATCTGTCATCTGTCATCTGTCATCTGTCATCTGTCATCTGTCATCTGTCATCTGTCATCTGTCATCTGTCATCTGTCATCTGTCATCCGTCATCTGTCATCTGTCATCTGTCATCTGTCATCTGTCATCTGTCATCTGTCATCTGTCATCTGTCATCTGTCATCTGTCATCTGTCATCTGTCATCTGTCATCTGTCATCTGTCATCTGTCATCTGTCATCTGTGACCTATCATATGCCACCTGTCACCTGTCCTCTATCATCTGTCAACTGTCATCTGTCATCTGTTATCTGTCATCTGTCATCTGTCGTCTTTCGTCTCTCATCTGTCATCTATCATCTGTCATCTGTCATCTATCATTTGTCATCTGTCATCTGTCATCTGTCATCTGCCACCTGTCATCTGTCATCTGTCATCTGTCATCTATCATCTATCATCTGTCATCTATCATCTGTCATCTGTCATCTATCATATGTCATCTGTCATCTGTAATCTGTCATCTGTCAACTGTCATCTGTCTTCTGTCATCTGTCATCTGTCATCTGTCATCTGTCATCTGTCATCTGTCATCTGTCATCTGTCATCTGTCATCTGTCATCTGTCATCTGTCATCTGTCATCTGTCATCTGTCATCTGTCATCTGTCATCTGTCATCTGTCATCTGTCATCTGTCATCTGTCATCTGTCATCTGTCATCTGTCATCTGTCATCTGTCATCTGTCATCTGTCATCAGTCATCAGTCATCATTCATCTGTCATCTGTCATCTGTCATCTGTCATCTGTCATCTGTCATCTGTCATCTGTCATCTGTCATCTGTCATCTGTCATCCGTCATCTGTCATCTGTCATCTGTCATCCGTCATCTGTCATCTGTCAACTGTCATCTGTCATCTGTCATCTGTCATCTGTCATCTGTCATCTGTCATCTGTCATCTGTCATCTGTCATCTGTCATCTGTCATCTGTCATCATTCATCTGTCATCTGTCATCTGTCATCTGTCATCTGTCATCTGTCATCTGTCATCTGTCATCTGTCATCTGTCATCTGTCATCTGTCATCTGTCATCTGTCATCCGTCATCTGTCATCTGTCATCTGTCATCCGTCATCTGTCATCTGTCATCTGTCATCTGTCATCTGTCATCTGTCATCTGTCATCTGTCATCTGTCATCTGTCATCTGTCATCTGTCATCTGTCATCTGTCATCTGTCATCTGTCATCTGTCATCTGTCATCTGTCATCTGTCATCTGTCATCTGTCATCTGTCATCTGTCATCTGTCATCTGTCATCTGTCACCTGTCATCTGTCATCTGTCATCTGTCACCTGTCATCTGTCATCTGTCATCTGTCATCTGTCATCTGTCATCTGTCATCTGTCATCTGTCATCTGTCATCTGTCAACAGACATCTGTCATCTGTCATCTGTCATGTATCACCTGTCTTCTGTCATATATCATATGTCATCTGCCACCTGTCATCTGTCATCTGTCATCTGTCATCTGTCATCTGTCATCTGTCATCTGTCATCTGTCATCTGTCATCTGTCATCTGTCATCTGTCATCTGTCATCTGTCATCATTCATCTGTCGTCTGTCATCTGTCATCTGTCATCTGTCATCTGTCATCATTCATCTGTCATCTGTCATCTGTCATCTGTCATCTGTCATCTGTCATCTGTCATCTGTCATCTGTCACCTGTCATCTGTCATCTGTCATCTGTCATCTGTCATCTGTCATCTGTCATCTGTCATCTGTCATCTGTCATCTGTCATCTGTCATCTGTCATCTGTCATCTGTCATCTGTCATCTGTCATCTGTCATCAGACATCTGTCATCCGTCATCTGTCATGTATCATCTGTCTTCTGTCATATATCATATGTCATCTGCCACCTGTCATCTGTCATCTGTCATCTGTCATCTGTCATCTGTCATCTGTCATCTGTCATCTGTCATCTGTCATCTGTCATCTGTCATCTGTCATCTGTCATCTGTCATCTGTCATCTGTCATCTGTCATCTGTCATCTGTCATCTGTCATCTGTCATCTGTCATTTGTCATCTGTCATCTGTCATCTGTCATCTGTCATCTGTCATCTGTCACCTGTCATCTGTCATCTGTCATCTGTCATCTGTCATCTGTCATCTGTCATCTGTCATCTGTCATCAGACATCTGTAATCTGTCATCTGTCATGTATCATCTGTCTTCTGTCATATATCATATGTCATCTGTCATCTGTCATCTGTCATCTGTCATCTGTCATCTGTCATCTGTCATCTGTCATCTGTCATCTGTCATCTGTCATCTGTCATCTGTCATCTGTCATCTGTCATCCGTCATCTGTCATCTGTCATCTGTCATCTGTCATCTGTCATCTGTCATCTGTCATCTGTCATCTGTCATCTGTCATCTGTCATCTGTCATCTGTCATCTGTCATCTGTCATCTGTCATCTGTCATCTGTCATCTGTCATCTGTCATCTGTCATCTGTCATCTGTCATCTGTCATCTGTCATCTGTCATCTGTCATCTGTCATCTGTCATCTGTCATCTGTCATCTGTCATCTGTCATCTGTCATCTGTCATCTGTCATCTGTCATCTGTCATCAGTCATCATTCATCTGTCATCTGTCATCTGTCATCTGTCATCTGTCATCTGTCATCTGTCATCTGTCATCTGTCATCTGTCATCTGTCATCCGTCATCTGTCATCTGTCATCTGTCATCCGTCATCTGTCATCTGTCAACTGTCATCTGTCATCTGTCATCTGACATCTGTCATCTGTCATCTGTCATCTGTCATCTGTCATCTGTCATCTGTCATCTGTCATCTGTCATCATTCATCTGTCATCTGTCATCTGTCATCTGTCATCTGTCATCTGTCATCTGTCATCTGTCATCTGTCATCTGTCATCTGTCATCTGTCATCTGTCATCTGTCATCCGTCATCTGTCATCTGTCATCTGTCATCCGTCATCTGTCATCTGTCATCTGTCATCTGTCATCTGTCATCTGTCATCTGTCATCTGTCATCTGTCATCTGTCATCTGTCATCTGTCATCTGTCATCTGTCATCTGTCATCTGTCATCTGTCATCTGTCATCTGTCATCTGTCATCTGTCATCTGTCATCTGTCATCTGTCATCTGTCATCTGTCATCTGTCACCTGTCATCTGTCATCTGTCATCTGTCACCTGTCATCTGTCATCTGTCATCTGTCATCTGTCATCTGTCATCTGTCATCTGTCATCTGTCATCTGTCATCTGTCAACAGACATCTGTCATCTGTCATCTGTCATGTATCACCTGTCTTCTGTCATATATCATATGTCATCTGCCACCTGTCATCTGTCATCTGTCATCTGTCATCTGTCATCTGTCATCTGTCATCTGTCATCTGTCATCTGTCATCTGTCATCTGTCATCTGTCATCTGTCATCTGTCATCATTCATCTGTCGTCTGTCATCTGTCATCTGTCATCTGTCATCTGTCATCATTCATCTGTCATCTGTCATCTGTCATCTGTCATCTGTCATCTGTCATCTGTCATCTGTCATCTGTCACCTGTCATCTGTCATCTGTCATCTGTCATCTGTCATCTGTCATCTGTCATCTGTCATCTGTCATCTGTCATCTGTCATCTGTCATCTGTCATCTGTCATCTGTCATCTGTCATCTGTCATCTGTCATCAGACATCTGTCATCCGTCATCTGTCATGTATCATCTGTCTTCTGTCATATATCATATGTCATCTGCCACCTGTCATCTGTCATCTGTCATCTGTCATCTGTCATCTGTCATCTGTCATCTGTCATCTGTCATCTGTCATCTGTCATCTGTCATCTGTCATCTGTCATCTGTCATCTGTCATCTGTCATCTGTCATCTGTCATCTGTCATCTGTCATCTGTCATCTGTCATCTGTCATCTGTCATCTGTCATCTGTCATTTGTCATCTGTCATCTGTCATCTGTCATCTGTCATCTGTCATCTGTCATCTGTCACCTGTCATCTGTCATCTGTCATCTGTCATCTGTCATCTGTCATCTGTCATCTGTCATCTGTCATCAGACATCTGTAATCTGTCATCTGTCATGTATCATCTGTCTTCTGTCATATATCATATGTCATCTGTCATCTGTCATCTGTCATCTGTCATCTGTCATCTGTCATCTGTCATCTGTCATCTGTCATCTGTCATCTGTCATCTGTCATCTGTCATCTGTCATCTGTCATCTGTCATCTGTCATCTGTCATCATTCATCTGTCATCTGTCATCATTCATCTGTCATCTGTCATCTGTCATCTGTCATCTGTCATCTGTCATCTGTCATCTGTCATCTGTCATCTGTCATCTGTCATCTGTCATCTGTCATCTGTCATCCGTCATCTGTCATCTGTCATCTGTCATCCGTCATCTGTCATCTGTCATCTGTCATCTGTCATCTGTCATCTGTCATCTGTCATCTGTCATCTGTCATCTGTCATCTGTCATCTGTCATCTGTCATCTGTCATCTGTCATCTGTCATCTGTCATCTGTCATCTGTCATCTGTCATCTGTCATCTGTCATCTGTCATCTGTCATCTGTCACCTGTCATCTGTCATCTGTCATCTGTCACCTGTCATCTGTCATCTGTCATCTGTCATCTGTCATCTGTCATCTGTCATCTGTCATCTGTCATCTGTCATCTGTCAACAGACATCTGTCATCTGTCATCTGTCATGTATCACCTGTCTTCTGTCATATATCATATGTCATCTGCCACCTGTCATCTGTCATCTGTCATCTGTCATCTGTCATCTGTCATCTGTCATCTGTCATCTGTCATCTGTCATCTGTCATCTGTCATCTGTCATCTGTCATCTGTCATCATTCATCTGTCGTCTGTCATCTGTCATCTGTCATCTGTCATCTGTCATCATTCATCTGTCATCTGTCATCTGTCATCTGTCATCTGTCATCTGTCATCTGTCATCTGTCATCTGTCACCTGTCATCTGTCATCTGTCATCTGTCATCTGTCATCTGTCATCTGTCATCTGTCATCTGTCATCTGTCATCTGTCATCTGTCATCTGTCATCTGTCATCTGTCATCTGTCATCTGTCATCTGTCATCAGACATCTGTCATCCGTCATCTGTCATGTATCATCTGTCTTCTGTCATATATCATATGTCATCTGCCACCTGTCATCTGTCATCTGTCATCTGTCATCTGTCATCTGTCATCTGTCATCTGTCATCTGTCATCTGTCATCTGTCATCTGTCATCTGTCATCTGTCATCTGTCATCTGTCATCTGTCATCTGTCATCTGTCATCTGTCATCTGTCATCTGTCATCTGTCATCTGTCATCTGTCATCTGTCATCTGTCATCTGTCATCTGTCATTTGTCATCTGTCATCTGTCATCTGTCATCTGTCATCTGTCATCTGTCATCTGTCACCTGTCATCTGTCATCTGTCATCTGTCATCTGTCATCTGTCATCTGTCATCTGTCATCTGTCATCAGACATCTGTAATCTGTCATCTGTCATGTATCATCTGTCTTCTGTCATATATCATATGTCATCTGTCATCTGTCATCTGTCATCTGTCATCTGTCATCTGTCATCTGTCATCTGTCATCTGTCATCTGTCATCTGTCATCTGTCATCTGTCATCTGTCATCTGTCATCTGTCATCTGTCATCTGTCATCTGTCATCTCTCATCTGTCATCTGTCATCTGTCATCCGTCATCTGTCATCTGTCATCTGTCATCTGTCATCTGTCATCTGTCATCTGTCATCTGTCATCTGTCATCTGTCATCTGTCATCTGTCATCTGTCATCTGTCATCTGTCATCTGTCATCTGTCATCTGTCATCTGTCATCTGTCATCTGTCATCTGTCATCTGTCATCTGTCATCTGTCATCTGTCATCTGTCATCTGTCATCTGTCATCTGTCATCTGTCTTCTGTCATATGTCATATGTCATATGTCATCTGTCATCTGTCATCTGTCATCTGTCAATTGTCATCTGTCGTCTGTCATCTGTCATCTGTCATCTGTCATCTGTCATCTGTCATCTGTCATCAGACATCTGTCATCTGTCATCTGTCATGTATCATCTGTCTTCTGTCATATATCATATGTCATCTGCCACCTGTCATCTGTCATCTGTCATCTGTCATCTGTCATCTGTCATCTGTCATCTGTCATCTGTCATCTGTCATCTGTCATCTGTCATCTGTCATCTGTCATCTGTCATCTGTCATCTGTCATCTGTCATCTGTCATCTGTCATCTGCCACCTGTCATCTGTCATCTGTCATCTGTCATCTGTCATCTGTCATATGTCATCTGTCATCTGTCATCTGTCATCTGTCATCTGTCATCTGTCATCTGTCATCTGTCATCTGTCATCTGTCATCTGTCATCTGTCATATGTCATCTGTCATCTGTCATCTGTCATCTGTCATCTGTCATCTGTCATCTGTCATCTGTCATCTGTCATCTGTCATCTGTCATCTGTCATCTGTCATCTGTCATCTGTCATCTGTCATCTGTCATCTGTCATCTGTCATCTGTCATCTGTCATCTGTCATCTGTCATCTGTCATCTGTCATCTGTCATCTGTCATCTGTCATCTGTCATCTGTCATCTGTCATCTGTCATCTGTCATCTGTCATCTGTCATCTGTCATCTGTCATCTGTCATCTGTCATCTGTCATCTGTCATCTGTCATCTGTCATCTGTCATCTGTCATCTGTCATCTGTCATCTGTCATCTGTCATCTGTCATCTGTCTTCTGTCATATGTCATATGTCATATGTCATCTGTCATCTGTCATCTGTCATCTGTCAATTGTCATCTGTCGTCTGTCATCTGTCATCTGTCATCTGTCATCTGTCATCTGTCATCAGACATCTGTCATCTGTCATCTGTCATGTATCATCTGTCTTCTGTCATATATCATATGTCATCTGCCACCTGTCATCTGTCATCTGTCATCTGTCATCTGTCATCTGTCATCTGTCATCTGTCATCTGTCATCTGTCATCTGTCATCTGTCATCTGTCATCTGTCATCTGTCATTTGTCATCATTCATCTGTCATCTGTCATCTGTCATCTGTCATCTGTCATCTGTCATCTGTCATCTGTCATCTGTCATCTGTCATCCGTCGTCTGTCATCTGTCATCCGTCATCTGTCATCTGTCATCTGGCATCTGTCATCTGTCATCTGTCATCTGTCATCTGTCATCTGTCATCTGTCATCTGTCATCTGTCATCTGTCATCTGTCATCTGTCATCTGTCATCTGTCATCTGTCATCTGTCATCTGTCATCTGTCATCTGTCATCTGTCATCTGTCATCTGTCATCTGTGACCTATCATATGTCACCTGTCACCTGTCCTCTATCATCTGTCAACTGTCATCTGTCATCTGTTATCTGTCATCTGTCATCTGTCGTCTTTCGTCTCTCATCTGTCATCTATCATCTGTCATCTGTCATCTATCATTTGTCATCTGTCATCTGTCATCTGCCACCTGTCATCTGTCATCTGTCATATGTCATCTGTCATCTATCATCTGTCATCTGTCATCTATCATCTGTCATCTGTCATCTGTCATCTGTCATCTGTCAACTGTCACCTGTCTTCTGTCATCTGTCATCTGTCATCTGTCATCTGTCATCTGTCATCTGTCATCTGTCATCTGTCATCTGTCATCTGTCATCTGTCATCTGTCATCTGTCATCTGTCATCTGTCATCTGTCATCTGTCATCTGTCATCTGTCATCTGTCATCTGTCATCTGTCATCTGTCATCTGTCATCTGTCATCTGTCATCTGTCATCTGTCATCTGTCATCTGTCATCTGTCATCTGTCATCTGTCATCCGTCATCTGTCATCTGTCATCTGTCATCCGTCATCTGTCATCTGTCATCTGTCATCTGTCATCTGTCATCTGTCATCTGTCATCTGTCATCTGTCATCTGTCATCTGTCATCTGTCATCTGTCATCTGTCATCTGTCATCATTCATCTGTCATCTGTCATCTGTCATCTGTCATCTGTCATCTGTCATCTGTCATCTGTCATCTGTCATCTGTCATCTGTCATCTGTCATCTGTCATCTGTCATCTGTCATATGTCATCATTCATCTGTCATCTGTCATCTGTCATCTGTCATCTGTCATCTGTCATCTGTCATCTGTCATCTGTCATCTGTCATCTGTCATCTGTCATCTGTCATCTGTCATCTGTCATCTGTCATCTGTCATCCGTCATCTGTCATCTGTCATCTGTCATCTGTCATCTGTCATCTGTCGTCTGTCATCTGTCATCTGTCATCTGTCATCTGTCATCTGTCATCTGTCATCTGTCATCTGTCATCTGTCATCTGTCATCTGTCATCTGTCATCTGTCATCTGTCATCTGTGACCTATCATATGCCACCTGTCACCTGTCCTCTATCATCTGTCAACTGTCATCTGTCATCTGTTATCTGTCATCTGTCATCTGTCGTCTTTCGTCTCTCATCTGTCATCTATCATCTGTCATCTGTCATCTATCATTTGTCATCTGTCATCTGTCATCTGCCACCTGTCATCTGTCATCTGTCATCTGTCATCTGTCATCTATCATCTGTCATCTGTCATCTATCATTTGTCATCTATCATCTGTCATCTGTCATCTATCATCTGTCATCTGTCATCTATCATTTGTCATCTGTCATCTGTCATCTGCCACCTGTCATCTGTCATCTGTCATATGTCATCTGTCATCTATCATCTGTCATCTGTCATCTGTCATCTGTCATCTGTCATCTGTCATCTGTCATCTGTCATCTGCCAGCTGTCATCTGTCATCTGTCATATGTCATCTGTCATCTGTCATCTGTCATCTGTCATCTATCATCTGTCATCTGTCATCTATCATTTGTCATCTGTCATCTGTCATCTGCCACCTGTCATCTGTCATCTGTCATATGTCATCTGTCATCTATCATCTGTCATCTGTCATCTATCATCTGTCATCTGTCATCTGTCATCTGTCATCTGTCAACTGTCACCTGTCTTCTGTCATCTGTCATCTGTCATCTGTCATCTGTCATCTGTCATCTGTCATCTGTCATCTGTCATCTGTCATCTGTCATCTGTCATCTGTCATCTGTCATCTGTCATCTGTCATCTGTCATCTGTCATCTGTCATCTGTCATCTGTCATCTGTCATCTGTCATCTGTCATCTGTCATCTGTCATCTGTCATCTGTCATCTGTCATCTGTCATCTGTCATCTGTCATCTGTCATCCGTCATCTGTCATCTGTCATCTGTCATCCGTCATCTGTCATCTGTCATCTGTCATCTGTCATCTGTCATCTGTCATCTGTCATCTGTCATCTGTCATCTGTCATCTGTCATCTGTCATCTGTCATCTGTCATCTGTCATCATTCATCTGTCATCTGTCATCTGTCATCTGTCATCTGTCATCTGTCATCTGTCATCTGTCATCTGTCATCTGTCATCTGTCATCTGTCATCTGTCATCTGTCATCTGTCATATGTCATCATTCATCTGTCATCTGTCATCTGTCATCTGTCATCTGTCATCTGTCATCTGTCATCTGTCATCTGTCATCTGTCATCTGTCATCTGTCATCTGTCATCTGTCATCTGTCATCTGTCATCTGTCATCCGTCATCTGTCATCTGTCATCTGTCATCTGTCATCTGTCATCTGTCATCTGTCATCTGTCATCTGTCATCTGTCATCTGTCATCTGTCATCTGTCATCTGTCATCTGTCATCTGTCATCTGTCATCTGTCATCTGTCATCTGTCATCTGTCATCTGTGACCTATCATATGCCACCTGTCACCTGTCCTCTATCATCTGTCAACTGTCATCTGTCATCTGTTATCTGTCATCTGTCATCTGTCATCTGTCATCTGTCATCTGTCATCTGTCATCTGTCATCTGTCATCTGTCATCTGTCATCTGTCATCTGTCATCTGTCATCTGTCATCTGTCATCTGTCATCTGTCATCTGTCATCTGTCATCTGTCATCTGTCATCTGTCATCTGTCATCTGTCATCCGTCATCTGTCATCTATCATTTGTCATCTATCATCTGTCATCTGTCATCTATCATCTGTCATCTGTCATCTATCATTTGTCATCTGTCATCTGTCATCTGCCACCTGTCATCTGTCATCTGTCATATGTCATCTGTCATCTATCATCTGTCATCTGTCATCTGTCATCTGTCATCTGTCATCTGCCACCTGTCATCTGTCATCTGTCATCTGTCATCTGTCATCTATCATCTGTCATCTGTCATCTATCATTTGTCATCTATCATCTGTCATCTGTCATCTATCATCTGTCATCTGTCATCTATCATTTGTCATCTGTCATCTGTCATCTGCCACCTGTCATCTGTCATATGTCATCTGTCATCTATCATCTGTCATCTGTCATCTGTCATCTGTCATCTGTCATCTGTCATCTGTCATCTGTCATCTGCCAGCTGTCATCTGTCATCTGTCATATGTCATCTGTCATCTGTCATCTGTCATCTGTCATCTGTCATCTGTCATCTGTCATCTGTCATCTGTCATCTGTCATCTGTCATCTGTCATCTGTCATCTGTCATCTGTCATCTGTCATCTGTCATCTGTGACCTATCATATGCCACCTGTCACCTGTCCTCTATCATCTGTCAACTGTCATCTGTCATCTGTTATCTGTCATCTGTCATCTGTCGTCTTTCGTCTCTCATCTGTCATCTGTCATCTGTCATCTGTGACCTATCATATGTCACCTGTCACCTGTCCTCTATCATCTGTCAACTGTCATCTGTCATCTGTTATCTGTCATCTGTCATCTGTCGTCTTTCGTCTCTCATCTGTCATCTATCATCTGTCATCTGTCATCTATCATTTGTCATCTGTCATCTGTCATCTGCCACCTGTCATCTGTCATCTGTCATATGTCATCTGTCATCTATCATCTGTCATCTGTCATCTATCATCTGTCATCTGTCATCTGTCATCTGTCATCTGTCATCTGTCAACTGTCACCTGTCTTCTGTCATCTGTCATCTGTCATCTGTCATCTGTCATCTGTCATCTGTCATCTGTCATCTGTCATCTGTCATCTGTCATCTGTCATCTGTCATCTGTCATCTGTCATCTGTCATCTGTCATCTGTCATCTGTCATCTGTCATCTGTCATCTGTCATCTGTCATCTGTCATCTGTCATCTGTCATCTGTCATCTGTCATCTGTCATCTGTCATCTGTCATCTGTCATCCGTCATCTGTCATCTGTCATCTGTCATCCGTCATCTGTCATCTGTCATCTGTCATCTGTCATCTGTCATCTGTCATCTGTCATCTGTCATCTGTCATCTGTCATCTGTCATCTGTCATCATTCATCTGTCATCTGTCATCTGTCATCTGTCATCTGTCATCTGTCATCTGTCATCTGTCATCTGTCATCTGTCATCTGTCATCTGTCATCTGTCATCTGTCATATGTCATCCATCATCTGTCATCTGTCATCTGTCATCTGTCATCTGTCATCTGTCATCTGTCATCTGTCATCTGTCATCTGTCATCTGTCATCTGTCATCTGTCATCTGTCATCTGTCATCCGTCATCTGTCATCTGTCATCTGTCATCTGTCATCTGTCATCTGTCATCTGTCATCTGTCATCTGTCATCTGTCATCTGTCATCTGTCATCTGTCATCTGTCATCTGTCATCTGTCATCTGTCATCTGTCATCTGTCATCTGTCATCTGTCATCTGTCATCTGTCATCTGTGACCTATCATATGCCACCTGTCACCTGTCCTCTATCATCTGTCAACTGTCATCTGTCATCTGTTATCTGTCATCTGTCATCTGTCGTCTTTCGTCTCTCATCTGTCATCTATCATCTGTCATCTGTCATCTATCATTTGTCATCTGTCATCTGTCATCTGCCACCTGTCATCTGTCATCTGTCATCTGTCATCTGTCATCTGTCATCTATCATCTGTCATCTGTCATCTATCATCTGTCATCTGTCATCTGTAATCTGTCATCTGTCAACTGTCATCTGTCTTCTGTCATCTGTCATCTGTCATCTGTCATCTGTCATCTGTCATCTGTCATCTGTCATCTGTCATCTGTCATCTGTCATCTGTCATCTGTCATCTGTCATCTGTCATCTGTCATCTGTCATCTGTCATCTGTCATCTGTCATCTGTCATCTGTCATCTGTCATCTGTCATCTGTCATCTGTCATCTGTCATCTGTCATCTGTCATCAGTCATCATTCATCTGTCATCTGTCATCTGTCATCTGTCATCTGTCATCTGTCATCTGTCATCTGTCATCTGTCATCCGTCATCTGTCATCTGTCATCTGTCATCCGTCATCTGTCATCTGTCAACTGTCATCTGTCATCTGTCATCTGTCATCTGTCATCTGTCATCTGTCATCTGTCATCTGTCATCTGTCATCTGTCATCATTCATCTGTCATCTGTCATCTGTCATCTGTCATCTGTCATCTGTCATCTGTCATCTGTCATCTGTCATCTGTCATCCGTCATCTGTCATCTGTCATCTGTCATCCGTCATCTGTCATCTGTCATCTGTCATCTGTCATCTGTCATCTGTCATCTGTCATCTGTCATCTGTCATCTGTCATCTGTCATCTGTCATCTGTCATCTGTCATCTGTCATCTGTCATCTGTCATCTGTCATCTGTCATCTGTCATCTGTCATCTGTCATCTGTCATCTGTCATCTGTCATCTGTCATCTGTCATCTGTCATCTGTCATATGTCATCTGTCATCTGTCATCTGTCATCTGTCATCTGTCATCTGTCATCTGTCATCTGTCACCTGTCATCTGTCATCTGTCATCTGTCACCTGTCATCTGTCATCTGTCATCTGTCATCTGTCATCTGTCAACAGACATCTGTCATCTGTCATCTGTCATGTATCATCTGTCTTCTGTCATATATCATATGTCATCTGCCACCTGTCATCTGTCATCTGTCATCTGTCATCTGTCATCTGTCATCTGTCATCTGTCATCTGTCATCTGTCATCTGTCATCTGTCATCTGTCATCTGTCATCTGTCATCTGTCATCTGTCATCTGTCATCTGTCATCTGTCATCATTCATCTGTCATCTGTCATCTGTCATCTGTCATCTGTCATCTGTCATCTGTCACCTGTCATCTGTCATCTGTCATCTGTCATCTGTCATCTGTCATCTGTCATCTGTCATCTGTCATCTGTCATCTGTCATCTGTCATCTGTCATCTGTCATCTGTCATCTGTCATCTGTCATCTGTCATCTGTCATCTGTCATCAGACATCTGTCATCCGTCATCTGTCATGTATCATCTGTCTTCTGTCATATATCATATGTCATCTGCCACCTGTCATCTGTCATCTGTCATCTGTCATCTGTCATCTGTCATCTGTCATCTGTCATCTGTCATCTGTCATCTGTCATCTGTCATCTGTCATCTGTCATCTGTCATCTGTCATCTGTCATCTGTCATCTGTCATCTGTCATCTGTCATCTGTCATCTGTCATCTGTCATCTGTCATCTGTCATCTGTCATCTGTCATCTGTCATCTGTCATCTGTCATCTGTCATCTGTCATCTGTCATCTGTCATCTGTCATCTGTCACCTGTCATCTGTCATCTGTCATCTGTCATCTGTCATCTGTCATCTGTCATCTGTCATCTGTCATCAGACATCTGTAATCTGTCATCTGTCATGTATCATCTGTCTTCTGTCATATATCATATGTCATCTGTCATCTGTCATCTGTCATCTGTCATCTGTCATCTGTCATCTGTCATCTGTCATCTGTCATCTGTCATCTGTCATCTGTCATCTGTCATCTGTCATCCGTCATCTGTCATCTGTCATCTGTCATCTGTCATCTGTCATCTGTCATCTGTCATCTGTCATCTGTCATCTGTCATCTGTCATCTGTTATCTGTCATCTGTCATCTGTCATCTGTCATCTGTCATCTGTCATCTGTCATCTGTCATCTGTCATCTGTCATCTGTCATCTGTCATCTGTCATCTGTCATCTGTCATCTGTCATCTGTCATCTGTCTTCTGTCATATGTCATATGTCATATGTCATCTGTCATCTGTCATCTGTCATCTGTCATCTGTCAATTGTCATCTGTCATCTGTCGTCTGTCATCTGTCATCTGTCATCTGTCATCTGTCATCTGTCATCAGACATCTGTCATCTGTCATCTGTCATGTATCATCTGTCTTCTGTCATATATCATATGTCATCTGCCACCTGTCATCTGTCATCTGTCATCTGTCATCTGTCATCTGTCATCTGTCATCTGTCATCTGTCATCTGTCATCTGTCATCTGTCATCTGTCATCTGTCATCTGTCATCTGTCATCTGTCATCTGTCATCTGTCATCTGTCATCTGTCATCTGTCATCATTCATCTGTCATCTGTCATCTGTCATCTGTCATCTGTCATCTGTCATCTGTCATCTGTCATCTGCCACCTGTCATCTGTCATCTGTCATCTGTCATCTGTCATCTGTCATCTGTCATCTATCATCTGTCATCTGTCATCTATCATCTGTCATCTGTCATCTGTAATCTGTCATCTGTCAACTCTCATCTGTCTTCTGTCATCTGTCATCTGTCATCTGTCATCTGTCATCTGTCATCTGTCATCTGTCATCTGTCATCTGTCATCTGTCATCTGTCATCTGTCATCTGTCATCTGTCATCTGTCATCTGTCATCTGTGACCTATCATATGCCACCTGTCACCTGTCCTCTATCATCTGTCAACTGTCATCTGTCATCTGTTATCTGTCATCTGTCATCTGTCGTCTTTCGTCTCTCATCTGTCATCTATCATCTGTCATCTGTCATCTATCATTTGTCATCTGTCATCTGTCATCTGCCACCTGTCATCTGTCATCTGTCATCTGTCATCTGTCATCTGTCATCTGTCATCTGTCATCTATCATCTGTCATCTGTCATCTATCATCTGTCATCTGTCATCTGTAATCTGTCATCTGTCAACTGTCATCTGTCTTCTGTCATCTGTCATCTGTCATCTGTCATCTGTCATCTGTCATCTGTCATCTGTCATCTGTCATCTGTCATCTGTCATCTGTCATCTGTCATCTGTCATCTGTCATCTGTCACCTGTCATCTGTCATCTGTCATCTGTCATCTGTCATCTGTCATCTGTCATCTGTCGTCTGTCATCTGTCATCTGTCATCTGTCATCTGTCATCTGTCATCTGTCATCTGTCATCTGTCATCTGTCATCTGTCATCTGTCATCTGTCATCCGTCATCTGTCATCTGTCATCTGTCATCCGTCATCTGTCATCTGTCAACTGTCATCTGTCATCTGTCATCTGTCATCTGTCATCTGTCATCTGTCATCTGTCATCTGTCATCTGTCATCTGTCATCTGTCATCTGTCATCTGTCATCATTCATCTGTCATCTGTCATCTGTCATCTGTCATCTGTCATCTGTCATCTGTCATCTGTCATCTGTCATCCGTCATCTGTCATCTGTCATCTGTCATCCGTCATCTGTCATCTGTCATCTGTCATCTGTCATCTGTCATCTGTCATCTGTCATCTGTCATCTGTCATCTGTCATCTGTCATCTGTCATCTGTCATCTGTCATCTGTCATCTGTCATCTGTCATCTGTCATCTGTCATCTGTCATCTGTCATCTGTCATCTGTCATCTGTCATCTGTCATCTGTCATCTGTCATCTGTCATCTGTCATCTGTCATCTGTCATCTGTCATCTGTCATCTGTCACCTGTCATCTGTCATCTGTCATCTGTCACCTGTCATCTGTCATCTGTCATCTGTCATCTGTCATCTGTCATCTGTCATCTGTCATCTGTCATCTGTCATCTGTCAACAGACATCTGTCATCTGTCATCTGTCATGTATCATCTGTCTTCTGTCATATATCATATGTCATCTGCCACCTGTCATCTGTCATCTGTCATCTGTCATCTGTCATCTGTCATCTGTCATCTGTCATCTGTCATCTGTCATCTGTCATCTGTCATCTGTCATCTGTCATCTGTCATCTGTCATCTGTCATCTGTCATCTGTCATCTGTCATCTGTCATCTGTCATCTGTCATCTGTCATCTGTCATCTGTCATCTGTCATCATTCATCTGTCATCTGTCATCTGTCATCTGTCATCTGTCATCTGTCATCTGTCACCTGTCATCTTTCATCTGTCATCTGTCATCTGTCATCTGTCATCTGTCATCTGTCATCTGTCAATCTGTCATCTGTCATCTGTCATCTGTCATCTGTCATCTGTCATCTGTCATCTGTCATCTGTCATCTGTCATCTGTCATCTGTCATCAGACATCTGTCATCCGTCATCTGTCATGTATCATCTGTCTTCTGTCATATATCATATGTCATCTGCCACCTGTCATCTGTCATCTGTCATCTGTCATCTGTCATCTGTCATCTGTCATCTGTCATCTGTCATCTGTCATCTGTCATCTGTCATCTGTCATCTGTCATCTGTCATCTGTCATCTGTCATCTGTCATCTGTCATCTGTCATCTGTCATCTGTCATCTGTCATCTGTCATCTGTCATCTGTCATCTGTCATCTGTCATCTGTCATCTGTCATCTGTCATCTGTCATCTGTCATCTGTCATCTGTCATCTGTCACCTGTCATCTGTCATCTGTCATCTGTCATCTGTCATCTGTCATCTGTCATCAGACATCTGTAATCTGTCATCTGTCATGTATCATCTGTCTTCTGTCATATATCATATGTCATCTGTCATCTGTCATCTGTCATCTGTCATCTGTCATCTGTCATCTGTCATCTGTCATCTGTCATCTGTCATCTGTCATCTGTCATCTGTCATCTGTCATCTGTCATCTGTCATCCGTCATCTGTCATCTGTCATCTGTCATCTGTCATCTGTCATCTGTCATCTGTCATCTGTCATCTGTCATCTGTCATCTGTCATCTGTTATCTGTCATCTGTCATCTGTCATCTGTCATCTGTCATCTGTCATCTGTCATCTGTCATCTGTCATCTGTCATCTGTCATCTGTCATCTGTCATCTGTCATCTGTCATCTGTCATCTGTCATCTGTCATCTGTCATCTGTCTTCTGTCATATGTCATATGTCATATGTCATCTGTCATCTGTCATCTGTCATCTGTCAATTGTCATCTGTCATCTGTCGTCTGTCATCTGTCATCTGTCATCTGTCATCTGTCATCTGTCATCAGACATCTGTCATCTGTCATCTGTCATGTATCATCTGTCTTCTGTCATATATCATATGTCACCTGCCACCTGTCATCTGTCATCTGTCATCTGTCATCTGTCATCTGTCATCTGTCATCTGTCATCTGTCATCTGTCATCTGTCATCTGTCATCTGTCATCTGTCATCTGTCATCTGTCATCTGTCATCTGTCATCTGTCATCTGTCATCTGTCATCATTCATCTGTCATCTGTCATCTGTCATCTGTCATCTGTCATCTGTCATCTGTCATCTGTCATCTGTCATCTGTCATCTGTCATCTGTCATACGTCATCTGTCATCTGTCATCTGTCATCCGTCATCTGTCATCTGTCATCTGTCATCTGTCGTTTGTCATCTGTCATCTGTCATCTGTCATCTGTCATCTGTCATCTGTCATCTGTCATCTGTCATCTGTCATCTGTCATCTGTCATCTGTCATCTGTCATCTGTCATCTGTCATCTGTCATCTGTCATCTGTCATCTGTCATCTGTCATCTGTCATCTGTCATCTGTCATCTGTCATCTGTCATCTGTCATCTGTCATCTGTCATCTGTCATCTGTCACCTGTCATCTGTCATCTGTCATCTGTCATCTGTCATCTGTCGTCTGTCATCTGTTATCTGTCATCTGTCATCAGTCATCTGCCATGTGTCTTTTGTCATCTGTCATCTGTCATCTGTCAACTATCCTCTGTCATTTGTCATCTGTCATCTGTCGTCTGTCATCTGTCATCTGTCATCCGTCTTCTGTCATCTGTCATCTGTCATCTGTCATCTGTCATCTGTCATCTGTCATCTGTCATCTGTCATCTGTTATCTGTCATCTGTCATCTGTCATCTGTCATCTGTCATCTGTCATCTGTCATCTGTCATCTGTCATCTGTCATTTGTGACCTATCATATGTCACCTGTCACCTGTCATCTGTCATCTGTCATCTGTCATCTGTGACCTATCATATGTCACCTGTCACCTGTCCTCTATCATCTGTCAACTGTCATCTGTCATCTGTTATCTGTCATCTGTCATCTGTCGTCTTTCGTCTCTCATCTGTCATCTATCATCTGTCATCTGTCATCTATCATTTGTCATCTGTCATCTGTCATCTGCCACCTGTCATCTGTCATCTGTCATCTGTCATCTGTCATCTGTCATCTGTCATCTATCATCCGTCATCTGTCATCTGTCATCTGTCATCTATCATCTGTCATCTGTCATCTGTCATCTGTCAACTGTCATCTGTCTTCTGTCATCTGTCATCTGTCATCTGTCATCTGTCATCTGTCATCTGTCATCTGTCATCTGTCATCTGTCATCTGTCATCTGTCATCTGTCATCTGTCATCTGTCATCTGTCATCTGTCATCTGTCATCTTTCATCTGTCATCTGTCATCTGTCATCTGTCATCTGTCATCTGTCATCTGTCATCTGTCATCTGTCATCTGTCATCTGTCATCTGTCATCTGTCATCTGTCATCATTCATCTGTCATCTGTCATCTGTCATCTGTCATCTGTCATCTGTCATCTGTCATCTGTCATCTGTCATCTGTCATCTGTCATCTGTCATCTGTCATCTGTCATCTGTCATCTGTCATCTGTCATCTGTCATCTGTCATCTGTCATCTGTCATCCGTCATCTGTCATCAGTAATCTGTCATATGCCATGTGTCATGTGTCATCTGTCATCTGTCATCTGTCATCTGTCATCTGTCATCTGTCATCTGTCATCTGTCATCTGTCATCTGTCATCTGTCATCTGTCACCTGTCATCTGTCATCTGTCATCTGTCATCTGTCATCTGTCATCTGTTATCTGTCATCTGTCATCTGTCATCTGTCATCTGTCATCTGTCATCTGTCATCTGTCATCTGTCATCTGTGACCTATCATATGTCACCTGTCACCTGTCCTCTATCATCTGTCAACTGTCATCTGTCATCTGTTATCTGTCATCTGTCATCTGTCGTCTTTCGTCTCTCATCTGTCATTTATCATCTGTCATCTGTCATCTGTCATCTATCATTTGTCATCTGTCGTCTGTCATCTGCCACCTGTCATCTGTCATCTGTCATCTGTCATCTATCATCTGTCATCTGTCATCTGTCATCTATCATCTGTCATCTGTCATCTGTCATCTGTCATCTGTCAACTGTCATCTGTCTTCTGTCATCTGTCATCTGTCATCTGTCATCTGTCATCTGTCATCTGTCATCTGTCATCTGTCACCTGTCATCTGTCATCTGTCATCTGTCATCTGTCATCTGTCGTCTGTCATCTGTCATCTGTCATCTGTCATCTGTCATCTGTCATCTGTCATCTGTCATCTGTCATCTGTCATCTGTCATCTGTCATCTGCCATCTGTCATATGTCATCTGCCATGTGTCATGTTTAATCTGCCATCTGTCATCTGTCATCTGTCTTCTGTCATATGTCATTTGTCATATGTCATCTGTCATCTGTCATCTGTCATCTGTCATCTGTCATCTGTCAATTGTCATCTGTCATCTGTCATCTGTCATCTGCCATGTGTCTTTTGTCATCTGTCATCTGTCATCTGTCAACTATCCTCTGTCATTTGTCATCCGTCATCTGTCATCTGTCATATGTCATCTGCCATGTGTCATGTTTAATCTGCCATCTGTCATCTGCCACCTGTCATCTGTCATCTGTCATCTGTCATCTGTCATCTGTCATCTGTCATCTGTCACCTGTCATCTGTCATCTGTCATCTGTCATCTGTCATCTGTCATCTGTCATATGTCATATGTCATCTGTCATCTGTCATCTGTCATCTGTCATCTGTCAATTGTCATCTGTCGTCTGTCATCTGTCATCTGTCATCTGTCATCTGTCATCTGTCATCTGCCATGTGTCTTTTGTCATCTGGCATGTGTCATCTGTCAACTATCCTCTGTCATTTGTCATCCGTCATCTGTCATCTGTCATATGTCATCTGCCATGTGTCATGTTTAATCTGCCATCTGTCATCTGCCACCTGTCATCTGTCATCTGTCATCTGTCATCTGTCATCTGTCATCTGTCACCTGTCATCTGTCATCTGTCACCTGTCATCTGTCATCTGTCATCTGTCATCTGTCATCTGTCATCTGTCATCCGTCATCTGTCATCAGTAATCTGTCATATGCCATGTGTCATGTGTCATCTGTCATATGTCATCTGTCATCTGTCATTTGTGACCTATCATATGTCACCTGTCACATGTCATCTGTCATATGTGACCTATCATATGTCACCTGTCACCTGTCCTCTATCATCTGTCAACTGTCATCTGTCATCTGTTATCTGTCATCTGTCATCTGTCATCTTTCGTCTCTCATCTGTCATCTGTCATCTTTCGTCTCTCATCTGTCATCTGTCATCTGTCATCATTCATCTGTCATCTGTCATCTGTCATCTGTCATCTGTCATCTGTCATCTGTCATCTGTCATCTGTCATCTGTCATATTTCATCTGTCATCCGTCATCTGTCATCTGTCATATGTCATCTGCCATGTGTCATGTTTAATCTGCCATCTGTCATCTGTCATCTGTCTTCTGTCATATGTCATATGTCATATGTCATCTGTCATCTGTCATCTGTCATCTGTCATCTGTCAATTGTCATCTGTCGTCTGTCATCTGTCATCTGTCATCTGTCATCTGTCATCTGTCATCTGTCATCTGCCATGTGTCTTTTGTCATCTGTCATCTGTCATCTGTCAACTATCCTCTGTCATTTGTCATCCGTCATCTGTCATCTGTCATATGTCATCTGCCATGTGTCATGTTTAATCTGCCATCTGTCATCTGCCACCTGTCATTTGTCATCTGTCATCTGTCATCTGTCACCTGTCATCTGTCATCTGTCATCTGTCATCTGTCATCTGTCATCTGTCATCTGTCATCTGTCATCTGTCATCTGTCATCTGTCATCTGTCATCTGTCATCTGTCATCTGTCATCTGTCATCTGTCATCTGTCATCTGTCATCTGTCATCTGTCATCATTCATCTGTCATCTGTCATCTGTCATCTGTCATCTGTCATCTGTCATCTGTCATCTGTCATCTGTCATCTGTCATCTGTCATCTGTCATCTGTCATCTGTCATCCGTCATCTGTCATCAGTAATCTGTCATATGCCATGTGTCATGTGTCATCTGTCATCTGTCATCTGTCATCTGTCATTTGTGACCTATCATATGTCACCTGTCACATGTCATCTGTCATCTGTCATCTGTGACCTATCATATGTCACCTGTCACCTGTCCTCTATCATCTGTCAACTGTCATCTGTCATCTGTTATCTGTCATCTGTCATCTGTCATCTGTCATCTGTCATCTGTCATCTGTCATCTGTCATCTGTCATCTGTCATCTGTCATCTGTCATCTGTCATCTGTCATCTGTCATCTGTCATCTGTCATCATTCATCTGTCATCTGTCATCTGTCATCTGTCATCTGTCAACTATCCTCTGTCATTTGTCATCCGTCATCTGTCATCTGTCATATGTCATCTGCCATGTGTCATGTTTAATCTGCCATCTGTCATCTGCCACCTGTCATTTGTCATCTGTCATCTGTCATCTGTCACCTGTCATCTGTCATCTGTCATCTGTCATCTGTCATCTGTCATCTGTCATCTGTCATCTGTCATCTGTCATCTGTCATCTGTCATCTGTCATCTGTCATCCGTCATCTGTCATCTGTCATCTGCCATGTGTCATGTTTAATCTGCCATCTGTCATCTGCCACCTGTCATCTGTCATCTGTCATCTGTCATCTGTCATCTGTCATCTGTCATCTGTCATCTGTCATCTGTCATCCGTCATCTGTCATCAGTAATCTGTCATATGCCATGTGTCATGTGTCATCTGTCATCTGTCATCTGTAATCTGTCGTCTGTCATCTATCATCTGTCATCTGTCATCTGTCATCTGTCATCTGTCACCTGTCATCTGTCATCTGTCATCTGTCATCTCTCATCTGTCATCTGTCATCTGTCTTCTGTCATACGTCATATGTCATCTGTCATCTGTCATCTGTCATCTGTCATCTGTCATCTGTCATCTGTCATCTGTCATCTGTCATCTGTCATCTGTCATCTGTCATCTGTCATCTGTCATCTGTCATCTGTCATCTGTCATCTGTCATCTGTCATCTGTCAATTGTCATCTGTCGTCTGTCAACCGTCATTTGTCATCTGTCATCTGTCATCCGTCATCTGTCATCAGTCATCTGTCATCTGCCATGTGTCATGTGTCATCTGTCATCTGTCATCTGTCATCTGTCATCTGTCATCTGTCATCTGTCATCTGTCATCTGTCATCTGTCATCTGTCATCTGTCATCTGTCAATTGTCATCTGTCGTCTGTCATCTGTCATCTGTCATCTGTCATCTGTCATCTGTCATCTGTCATCTGTCATCTGTCATCTGTCATCTGTCATCTGTCATCTGTCAACTGTCATCTGTCTTCTGTCATCTGTCATCTGTCATCTGTCATCTGTCATCTGTCATCCGTCATCTGTCATCTGTCATCTGTCATCTGTCATCTGTCATCTGTCATCTGTCATCTGTCATCTGTCATCTGTCATCTGTCATCTATCATCTGTCATCTGTCATCTGTCATCTGTCATCTGTCATCTGTCATCTGTCATCTGTCATCTGTCATCTGTCATCTGTCATCTGTCATCTGTCATCTGTCATCCGTCATCTGTCATCTGTCATCTGTCATCTGTCATCTGTCATCTGTCATCTTTCATCTGTCATCTGTCATCTGTCATCTGTCATCTGTCATCTGTCATCTGTCATCTGTCATCTGTCATCTGTCATCTGTCATCTGTCATCTGTCATCTGTCATCTGTCATCTGTCATCTGTCATCTGTCATCCGTCATCTGTCATCTGTCGTCTGTCATCTGTTATCTGTCATCTGTCATCAGTCATCTGCCATGTGTCATTTGTCATCTGTCATCTGTCATCTGTCAACTATCCTCTGTCATTTGTCATCTGTCATCAGTCGTGTGTAATCTGTCATCTGTCATCCGTCTTCTGTCATCTGTCATCTGTCATCTGTTATCTGTCATCTGTCATCTGTCATCTGTCATCTGTCATCTGTCATCTGTCATCTGTCATCTGTCATCTGTCATCTGTCATCTGTCATCTGTCATCTGTCATCTGTCATCTGTCATCTGTCATCTGTCATCTGTCATCTGTCATCTGTCATCTGTCATTTGTGACCTATCATATGTCACCTGTCACCTGTCATCTGTCATCTGTCATCTGTCATCTGTCATCTGTCATCTGTCATCTGTCACCTGTCATCTGTCATCTGTCATCTGTCATCTGTCATCTGTCATCTGTCGTCTGTCATCTGTCATCTGTCATCTGTCATCTGTCATCTGTCATCTGTCATCTGTCATCTGTCATCTGTCATCTGTCATCTGTCATCTGTCATCTGTCATCTGTCATCTGTCATCTGTCATCTGTCATTTGTCATCTGTCATCAGTCATCAGTCATCTGCCATGTGTCATGTGTCATCTGTCATCTGTCAACTATCCTCTGTCATTTGTCATCTGTCATCTGTCATCTGTCATCTGTCATCTGTCATCTGTCATCTGTCATCTGTTATCTGTCATCTGTCATTTGTCATCTGTCATCTGTCATCTGTCATCTGTCATCTGTCATCTGTCATCTGTCATCTGTCATCTGTCATCTGTCATCTGTCATCTGTCATCTGTCATCTGTCATCTGTCATCTGTCATCTGTCATTTGTCATTTGTCATCTGTCATCTGTCATCTGTCATCTGTCATTTGTCATCTGTCATCTGTCATCTGTCATCTGTCATCTGTCATCTGTCATCTGTCATCTGTCATCTGTCATCTGTCATCTGTCATTTGCCATCTGTCATCTGTCATCTGTCATCTGTCATCTGTCACTGTCATCTGTCATCTGTCATCTGTCATCTGTCATCTGTCATCTGTCATCTGTCATCTGTCATCTGTCATCTGTCATCTGTCATCTGTCATCTGTCATCTGTCATCTGTCATCTGTCATCTGTCATCTGTCATCTGTCACCTGTCATCTGTCATCTGTCATCTGTCATCTGTCATCTGTCATCTGTCATCTGTCATTTGTCATCTGTCATCATTCATCTGTTATCTGTCATCTGTCATATGACACCTGTCGTCTATCATCTGTTATCTGTCATCTGTAATTTGTCATCTGTCATCTGTCATCTGTTATCTGTCATCTGTCGTATGTCACCTGTCGTCTATCATCTGTCATCTGTCATCTGTCATCTGTCATCTGTCATCTGTCATCTGTCGTCTGTCATTTGTCATCGGTCATCTGTCATCTGTCATCTGTCATCTGTCATCTGTCATGTGTCATCTGTCATCTGTCATCTGTCATCTGTCATCAGACATCTGTCATCTGTCATCTGTCATCTGTCATCTCTCATCTGTCATCTGTCATCTGTCTTCTGTCATACGTCATATGTCATCTGTCATCTGTCATCTGTCATCTGTCATCTGTCATCTGTCATCTGTCATCTGTCATCTGTCATCTGTCATCTGTCATCTGTAATCTGTCATCTGTCATCTGTCATCTGTCATCTGTCATCTGTCATCTGTCATCTGTCATCTGTCATCTGTCATCTGTCATCTGTCAATTGTCATCTGTCGTCTGTCAACCGTCATTTGTCATCTGACATCTGTCATCCGTCATCTGTCATCAGTCATCTGTCATCTGCCATGTGTCATGTGTCATTTGTCATCTGTCATCTGTCATCTGTCATCTGTCATCTGTCATCTGTCATCTGTCATCTGTCAATTGTCATCTGTCGTCTGTCATCTGTCATCTGTCATCTGTCATCTGTCATCTGTCATCTGTCATCTGTCATCTATCATCTGTCATCTGTCATCTGTCATCTGTCATCTGTCATCTGTCATATGTCATCTGCCATGTGTCATGTTTAATCTGCCATCTGTCATCTGTCATCTGTCATCTGCCACCTGTCATCTGTCATCTGTCATCTGTCATCTGTCATCTGTCATCTGTCATCTGTCATCTGTCATCTGTCATCTGTCATCTGTCATCTATCATCTGTCATCTGTCATCTGTCATCTGTCATCTGTCATCTGTCATCTGTCAACTGTCATCTGTCTTCTGTCATCTGTCATCTGTCATCTGTCATCCGTCATCTGTCATCTGTCATCTGTCATCTGTCATCTGTCATCCGTCATCTGTCATCTGTCATCTGTCATCTGTCATCTGTCATCTGTCATCTGTCATCTGTCATCTGTCATCTGTCATCTGTCATCTGTCATCTGTCATCTGTCATCTGTCATCTGTCATCTGTCATCTGTCATCTGTCATCTGTCATCTGTCATCTGTCATCTGTCATCTGTCATCTGTCATCTGTCATCTGTCATCTGTCATCTGTCATCTGTCATCTGTCATCTGTCATCTGTCATCTGTCATCTGTCATCTGTCATCTGTCATCTGTCATCTGTCATCTGTCATCTGTCATCTGTCATCTGTCATCTGTCATGTGTCATCTGTCATCTGTCATCTGTCGTCTGTCATCTGTTATCTGTCATCTGTCATCAGTCATCTGCCATGTGTCATTTGTCATCTGTCATCTGTCATCTGTCAACTATCCTCTGTCATTTGTCATCTGTCATCTGTCGTCTGTAATCTGTCATCTGTCATCCGTCTTCTGTCATCTGTCATCTGTCATCTGTCATCTGTTATCTGTCATCTGTCATCTGTCATCTGTCATCTGTCATCTGTCATCTGTCATCTGTCATCAGTCATCTGTCATCTGTCATCTGTCATCTGTCATCTGTCATCTGTCATCTGTCATCTGTCATCTGTCATTTGTGACCTATCATATGTCACCTGTCACCTGTCACCTGTCATCTGTCATCTGTCATCTGTCATCTGTCACCTGTCATCTGTCATCTGTCATCTGTCATCTGTCTTCTGTCATCTGTCGTCTGTCATCTGTCATCTGTCATCTGTCATCTGTCATCTGTCATCTGTCATCTGTCATCTGTCATCTGTCATCTGTCATCTGTCATCTGTCATTTGTCATCTGTCATCAGTCATCAGTCATCTGCCATGTGTCATGTGTCATCTGTCATCTGTCAACTATCCTCTGTCATTTGTCATCTGTCATCTGTCATCTGTCATCTGTCATCTGTCATCTGTCATCTGTCATCTGTCATCTGTCATCTGTTATCTGTCATCTGTCATCTGTCATTTGTCATCTGTCATCTGTCATCTGTCATCTGTCATCTGTCATCTGTCATCTGTCACCTGTCATCTGTCATCTGTCATCTGTCATCTGTCATCTGTCATCTGTCATCTGTCATTTGTCATCTGTCATCATTCATCTGTTATCTGTCATCTGTCATATGACACCTGTCGTCTATCATCTGTTATCTGTCATCTGTAATTTGTCATCTGTCATCTGTCATCTGTTATCTGTCATCTGTCGTATGTCACCTGTCGTCTATCATCTGTCATCTGTCATCTGTCACTGTCATCTGTCATCTGTCATCTGTCATCTGTCATCTGTCATCTGTCATCTGTCATCTGTCATCTGTCATCTGTCATCTGTCATCTGTCATCTGTCGTCTGTCATCTGTCATCTGTCATCTGTCATCTGTCATCTGTCATCTGTCATCTGTCACCTGTCATCTGTCATCTGTCATCTGTCATCTGTCATCTGTCATCTGTCATCTGTCATCTGTCATCATTCATCTGTTATCTGTCATCTGTCATATGACACCTGTCGTCTATCATCTGTTATCTGTCATCTGTAATTTGTCATCTGTCATCTGTCATCTGTTATCTGTCATCTGTCGTATGTCACCTGTCGTCTATCATCTGTCATCTGTCATCTGTCATCTGTCATCTGTCGTCTGTCATTTGTCATCGGTCATCTGTCATCTGTCATCTGTCATCAGTCATCTGTCATCTGTCATCTGTCATCTGTCATCTGTCATCTGTCATCTGTCATCTGTCATCTGTCATCTGTCATCTGTCATCTGTCATCTGTCATCTGTCATCTGTCATCTGTCATCTGTCATCTGTCATCTGTCATCTGTCATCTTTCATCTGTCATCTGTCATCTGTCATCTGTCATCTGTCATCTGTCATCTGTCATCTGTCATCTGTCATCTGTCATTTGTCATCTGTCATCTGTCATTTGTCATTTGTCATCTGTCGTTTGTCATTTTTCATTTGTCATCTGTCATCTGTCATCTGTCATCTGTCAATTGTCATCTGTCGTCTGTCAACTGTCATGTGTCATGTGTCACCTGTCATCTGTCATCTTTCATCTGTCATCTGTCATCTGTCATCTGTCATCTGTCATCTGTCATCTGTCATCTGTCATCTGTCATCTGTCATCTGTCATCTGTCATCTGTCATCTGTCATCTGTCATCTGTCATCTGTCATCTGTCATCTGTCATCTGTCATCTGTCATCTGTCATCTGTCATCTGTCATCATTCATCTGTTATCTGTCATCTGTCATATGACACCTGTCGTCTATCATCTGTTATCTGTCATCTGTCATCTGTCATCTGTTATCTGTCATCTGTCATCTGTCATCTGTCATCTGTCATCTGTCATCTGTCATCTGTCATCTGTCATCTGTCATCTCTCATCTGTCATCTGTCATCTGTCATCTGTCATCTGTCATCTGTCATCTGTCATCTGTCATCTGTCATCTGTCACCTGTCATCTGTCATCTGTCATTTGTGACCTATCATATGTCAACTGTCACCTGTCATCTGTCATCTGTCATCTGTGACCTATCATATGTCACCTGTAACCTGTCCTCTATCATCTGTCAACTGTCATCTGTCATCTGTTATCTGTTATCTGTCATCTGTCATCTGTCATTTGTCATCTGTCATCAGTCATCAGTCATCTGCCATGTGTCATGTGTCATCTGTCATCTGTCAACTATCCTCTGTCATTTGTCATCTGTCATCTGTCATCTGTCATCTGTCATCTGTCATCTGTCATCTGTCATCTGTTATCTGTCATCTGTCATTTGTCATCTGTCATCTGTCATCTGTCATCTGTCATCTGTCATCTGTCATCTATCATCTGTCATCTGTCATCTGTCATCTGTCATCTGTCATCTGTCATCTGTCATCTGTCATCTGTCATCTGTCATCTGTCATCTGTCATTTGTCATTTGTCATCTGTCATCTGTCATCTGTCATCTGTCATTTGTCATCTGTCATCTGTCATCTGTCATCTGTCATCTGTCATCTGTCATCTGTCATCTGTCATCTGTCATTTGCCATCTGTCATCTGTTATCTGTCATCTGTCATCTGTCACTGTCATCTGTCATCTGTCATCTGTCATCTGTCATCTGTCATCTGTCATCTGTCATCTGTCATCTGTCATCTGTCATCTGTCATCTGTCATCTGTCATCTGTCATCTGTCATCTGTCATCTGTCATCTGTCACCTGTCATCTGTCATCTGTCATCTGTCATCTGTCATCTGTCATCTGTCATCTGTCATTTGTCATCTGTCATCATTCATCTGTTATCTGTCATCTGTCATATGACACCTGTCGTCTATCATCTGTTATCTGTCATCTGTAATTTGTCATCTGTCATCTGTCATCTGTTATCTGTCATCTGTCGTATGTCACCTGTCGTCTATCATCTGTCATCTGTCATCTGTCATCTGTCATCTGTCATCTGTCATCTGTCGTCTGTCATTTGTCATCGGTCATCTGTCATCTGTCATCTGTCATCTGTCATCTGTCATGTGTCATCTGTCATCTGTCATCTGTCATCTGTCATCAGACATCTGTCATCTGTCATCTGTCATCTGTCATCTCTCATCTGTCATCTGTCATCTGTCTTCTGTCATACGTCATATGTCATCTGTCATCTGTCATCTGTCATCTGTCATCTGTCATCTGTCATCTGTCATCTGTCATCTGTCATCTGTCATCTGTCATCTGTCATCTGTAATCTGTCATCTGTCATCTGTCATCTGTCATCTGTCATCTGTCATCTGTCATCTGTCATCTGTCATCTGTCATCTGTCAATTGTCATCTGTCGTCTGTCAACCGTCATTTGTCATCTGACATCTGTCATCCGTCATCTGTCATCAGTCATCTGTCATCTGCCATGTGTCATGTGTCATTTGTCATCTGTCATCTGTCATCTGTCATCTGTCATCTGTCATCTGTCATCTGTCATCTGTCAATTGTCATCTGTCGTCTGTCATCTGTCATCTGTCATCTGTCATCTGTCATCTGTCATCTGTCATCTGTCATCTGTCATCTATCATCTGTCATCTGTCATCTGTCATCTGTCATCTGTCATCTGTCATATGTCATCTGCCATGTGTCATGTTTAATCTGCCATCTGTCATCTGTCATCTGTCATCTGCCACCTGTCATCTGTCATCTGTCATCTGTCATCTGTCATCTGTCATCTGTCATCTGTCATCTGTCATCTGTCATCTGTCATCTGTCATCTATCATCTGTCATCTGTCATCTGTCATCTGTCATCTGTCATCTGTCATCTGTCAACTGTCATCTGTCTTCTGTCATCTGTCATCTGTCATCTGTCATCCGTCATCTGTCATCTGTCATCTGTCATCTGTCATCTGTCATCCGTCATCTGTCATCTGTCATCTGTCATCTGTCATCTGTCATCTGTCATCTGTCATCTGTCATCTGTCATCTGTCATCTGTCATCTGTCATCTGTCATCTGTCATCTGTCATCTGTCATCTGTCATCTGTCATCTGTCATCTGTCATCTGTCATCTGTCATCTGTCATCTGTCATCTGTCATCTGTCATCTGTCATCTGTCATCTGTCATCTGTCATCTGTCATCTGTCATCTGTCATCTGTCATCTGTCATCTGTCATCTGTCATCTGTCATCTGTCATCTGTCATCTGTCATCTGTCATCTGTCATCTGTCATGTGTCATCTGTCATCTGTCATCTGTCGTCTGTCATCTGTTATCTGTCATCTGTCATCAGTCATCTGCCATGTGTCATTTGTCATCTGTCATCTGTCATCTGTCAACTATCCTCTGTCATTTGTCATCTGTCATCTGTCGTCTGTAATCTGTCATCTGTCATCCGTCTTCTGTCATCTGTCATCTGTCATCTGTCATCTGTTATCTGTCATCTGTCATCTGTCATCTGTCATCTGTCATCTGTCATCTGTCATCTGTCATCAGTCATCTGTCATCTGTCATCTGTCATCTGTCATCTGTCATCTGTCATCTGTCATCTGTCATCTGTCATTTGTGACCTATCATATGTCACCTGTCACCTGTCACCTGTCATCTGTCATCTGTCATCTGTCATCTGTCACCTGTCATCTGTCATCTGTCATCTGTCATCTGTCTTCTGTCATCTGTCGTCTGTCATCTGTCATCTGTCATCTGTCATCTGTCATCTGTCATCTGTCATCTGTCATCTGTCATCTGTCATCTGTCATCTGTCATCTGTCATCTGTCATTTGTCATCTGTCATCAGTCATCAGTCATCTGCCATGTGTCATGTGTCATCTGTCATCTGTCAACTATCCTCTGTCATTTGTCATCTGTCATCTGTCATCTGTCATCTGTCATCTGTCATCTGTCATCTGTCATCTGTCATCTGTCATCTGTTATCTGTCATCTGTCATCTGTCATTTGTCATCTGTCATCTGTCATCTGTCATCTGTCATCTGTCATCTGTCATCTGTCATCTGTCATCTGTCATCTGTCATCTGTCATCTGTCATCTGTCATCTGTCATCTGTCATCTGTCATCTGTCATCTGTCATCTGTCATCTGTCATTTGTCATTTGTCATCTGTCATCTGTCATCTGTCATCTGTCATTTGTCATCTGTCATCTGTCATCTGTCATCTGTCATCTGTCATCTGTCATCTGTCATCTGTCATCTGTCATCTGTCATCTGCCATCTGTCATCTGTCATCTGTCATCTGTCACTGTCATCTGTCATCTGTCATCTGTCATCTGTCATCTGTCATCTGTCATCTGTCATCTGTCATCTGTCATCTGTCATCTGTCATCTGTCATCTGTCGTCTGTCATCTGTCATCTGTCATCTGTCATCTGTCATCTGTCATCTGTCATCTGTCACCTGTCATCTGTCATCTGTCATCTGTCATCTGTCATCTGTCATCTGTCATCTGTCATCTGTCATCATTCATCTGTTATCTGTCATCTGTCATATGACACCTGTCGTCTATCATCTGTTATCTGTCATCTGTAATTTGTCATCTGTCATCTGTCATCTGTTATCTGTCATCTGTCGTATGTCACCTGTCGTCTATCATCTGTCATCTGTCATCTGTCATCTGTCATCTGTCGTCTGTCATTTGTCATCGGTCATCTGTCATCTGTCATCTGTCATCAGTCATCTGTCATCTGTCATCTGTCATCTGTCATCTGTCATCTGTCATCTGTCATCTGTCATCTGTCATCTGTCATCTGTCATCTGTCATCTGTCATCTGTCATCTGTCATCTGTCATCTGTCATCTGTCATCTTTCATCTGTCATCTGTCATCTGTCATCTGTCATCTGTCATCTGTCATCTGTCATCTGTCATCTGTCATCTGTCATTTGTCATCTGTCATCTGTCATTTGTCATTTGTCATCTGTCGTTTGTCATTTTTCATTTGTCATCTGTCATCTGTCATCTGTCATCTGTCAATTGTCATCTGTCGTCTGTCAACTGTCATGTGTCATGTGTCACCTGTCATCTGTCATCTTTCATCTGTCATCTGTCATCTGTCATCTGTCATCTGTCATCTGTCATCTGTCATCTGTCATCTGTCATCTGTCATCTGTCATCTGTCA
This sequence comes from Condylostylus longicornis, assembly GCF_029603195.1. Taxonomy (NCBI): domain Eukaryota; kingdom Metazoa; phylum Arthropoda; class Insecta; order Diptera; family Dolichopodidae; genus Condylostylus; species Condylostylus longicornis. Next base: position 1,437,726 of record NW_026578021.1, on the reverse strand, counting down.
TCTGTCATCTGTCATCTGTCATCTGTCATCTGTCATCTGTCATCTGTCATCTGTCATCTGTCATCTGTCATCTGTCATCATTCATCTGTTATCTGTCATCTGTCATATGACACCTGTCGTCTATCATCTGTTATCTGTCATCTGTCATCTGTCATCTGTTATCTGTCATCTGTCATCTGTCATCTGTCATCTGTCATCTGTCATCTGTCATCTGTCATCTGTCATCTGTCATCTCTCATCTGTCATCTGTCATCTGTCATCTGTCATCTGTCATCTGTCATCTGTCATCTGTCATCTGTCATCTGTCATCTGTCACCTGTCATCTGTCATCTGTCATTTGTGACCTATCATATGTCACCTGTCACCTGTCATCTGTCATCTGTCATCTGTGACCTATCATATGTCACCTGTAACCTGTCCTCTATCATCTGTCAACTGTCATCTGTCATCTGTTATCTGTTATCTGTCATCTGTCATCTGTCGTCTTTCGTCTCTCATCTGTCATCTATCATCTGTCATCTGTCATCTGTCATCTATCATTTGTCATCAGTCATCTGTCATCTGTCATCTGTCATCTGTCATCTGTCATCTGTCATCTGTCATCTGTCATCTGTCATCTGTCATCTGTCATCTGTCATCTGTCATCTGTCATCTGTCATCTGTCATCAGTCATCAGTCATCTGCCTTGTGTCATGTGTCATCTGTCATCTGTCAACTATCCTCTGTCATTTGTCATCTGTCATCTGTCGTCTGTCATCTGTCATCTGTCATATGTCATCTGTCATCTGTTATCTGTCATCTGTCATTTGTCATCTGTCATCTGTCATCTGTCATCTGTCATCTGTCATCTGTCATCTGTCATCTGTCATCTGTCATCTGTCATCTGTCATCTGTCATCTGTCATCTGTCATCTGTCATCTGTCATCTGTCATCTGTCATTTGTCATTTGTCATCTGTCATCTGTCATCTGTCATTTGTCATTTGTCATCTGTCATCTGTCATCTGTCATCTGTCATCTGTCATCTGTCATCTGTCATCTGTCATCTGTCATTTGTCATTTGTCATCTGTCATCTGTCATCTGTCATCTGTCATCTGTCATCTGTCATCTGTCATCTGTCATCTGTCATCTGTCATCAGACATCTGTCATCTGTCATCTGTCATCTGTCATCTGTCATCTGTCTTCTGTCATATGTCATATGTCATCTGTCATCTGTCATCTGTCATCTGTCAATTGTCATCTGTCGTCTGTCATCTGTCATCTGTCATCTGTCATCTGTCATCTGTCATCTGTCATCTGTCATCTGTCATCTGTCATCTGTCATCTGTCATCTGTCATCTGTCATCTGTCATCTGTCATCTGTCATCTGTCATCTGTCATCTGTCACTGTCATCTGTCATCTGTCATCTGTCATCTGTCATCTGCCATCTGTCATCTGTCATCTGTCATCTGTCATCTGTCATTTGTCATCTGTCATCTGTCATCTGTCATCTGTCATCTGTCATCTGTCATCTGTCATCTGTCATCTGTCTTCTGTCATATGTCATATGTCATCTGTCATCTGTCATCTGTCATCTGTCATCTGTCATCTGTCATCTGTCTTCTGTCATATGTCATATGTCATCTGTCATCTGTCATCTGTCATCTGTCAATTGTCATCTGTCGTCTGTCATCTGTCATCTGTCATCTGTCATCTGTCATCTGTCATCTGTCATCTGTCATCTGTCATCTGTCATCTGTCATCTGCCATCTGTCATATGTCATCTGCCATGTGTCATGTTTAATCTGCCATCTGTCATCTGTCATCTGTCTTCTGTCATATGTCATATGTCATATGTCATATGTCATCTGTCATCTGTCATCTGTCAATTGTCATCTGTCGTCTGTCATCTGTCATCTGTCATCTGTCATCTGTCATCTGTCATCTGTCATCTGTCATCTGTCATCAGACATCTGTCATCTGTCATCTGTCATGTATCATCTGTCTTCTGTCATATATCATATGTCATCTGCCACCTGTCATCTGTCATCTGTCATCTGTCATCTGTCATCTGTTATCTGTCTTCTGTCATACGTCATATGTCATCTGTCATCTGTCATCTGTCTTCTGTCATACGTCATATGTCATCTGTCATCTGTCATCTGTCATCTGTCATCTGTCATCTGTCATCTGTCATCTGTCATCTGTCATCTGTCATCTGTCATTTGTCATTTGTCATCTGTCATCTGTCATCTGTCATCTGTCATCTGGCATCTGTCATCTGTCATCTGTCATCTGTCATTTGTCATTTGTCATCTGTCATCTGTCATCTGTCATCTGTCATCTGTCATCTGTCATCTGTCATCTGTCATCTGTCATCTGTCATCTGTCATCTGTCATCTGTCATCTGTCATCTGTCATCTGTCATCTGTCATCTGTCATCTGTCATCTGTCATCTGTCATCTGTCATCTGTCATCTGTCACTGTCATCTGTCATCTGTCATCTGTCATCTGTCATCTGTCATCTGTCATCTGTCATCTGTCATCTGTCATCTGTCATCTGTCATCTGTCATCTGTCATCTGTCATCTGTCATCTGTCATCTGTCATCTGTCATCTGTCATCTGTCATCTGTCATCTGTCGTCTGTCATCTGTCATCATTCATCTGTTATCTGTCATCTGTCATATGACACCTGTCGTCTATCATCTGTTATCTGTCATCTGTCATTTGTCATCTGTCATCTGTCATCTGTTATCTGTCATCTGTCGTATGCCACCTGTCGTCTATCATCTGTCATCTGTCATCTGTCATCTGTCATCTGTCATCTGTCGTCTGTCATTTGTCATCGGTCATCTGTCATCTGTCATCAGTCATCTGTCATCTGTCATCTGTCATCTGTCTTCTGTCATCTGTCATCTGTCATCTGTCATCTGTCATCTGTCATCTGTCATCTGTCATCTGTCATCTGTCATCTGTCATCTGTCATCTGTCATCTGTCATCTGTCATCTGTCATCTGTCATCTGTCATCTGTCATCTGTCATCTGTCATCTGTCATCTGTCATCTGCCATCTGTCATCTGTCATCTGTCATCTGTCATCTGTCATTTGTCATCTGTCATCTGTCATTTGTCATTTGTCATCTGTCGTTTGTCATTTTTCATTTGTCATCTGTCATCTGTCATCTGTCAATTGTCATCTGTTGTCTGTCAACTGTCATGTGTCATGTGTCACCTGTCATCTGTCATCTTTCATCTGTCATCTGTCATCTGTCATCTGTCATCTGTCATCTGTCATCTGTCATCTGTCATCTGTCATCTGTCATCTGTCATCTGTCATCTGTCATCTGTCATCTGTCATCTGTCATCTGTCATCTGTCCTCTGTCATCTGTCATCTATCATCATTCATCTGTTATCTGTCATCTGTCATATGACACCTGTCGTCTATCATCTGTTATCTGTCATCTGTCATCTGTCATCTGTCATCTGTCATCTGTCATCTGTCATCTGTCATCTGTCTTCTGTCATCTGTCATCTGTCATGTGTCATCTGTCATCTGTCATCTGTCATCTGTCATCTGTCATCTGTCATCTGTCATCTGTCATCTGTCATCTGTCATTTGTGACCTATCATATGTCACCTGTCACCTGTCATCTGTCATCTGTCATCTGTCATCTGTCATCTGTGACCTATCATATGTCAACTGTCACCTGTCCTCTATCATCTGTCAACTGTCATCAGTCATCTGTTATCTGTCATCTGTCATCTGTCGTCTTTCGTCTCTCGTCTGTCATCTATCATCTGTCATCTGTCATCTGTCATCTATCATTTGTCATCTGTCATCTGTCATCTGTCATCTGTCATCTGTCATCTGTCATCTGTCATCAGTCATCAGTCATCTGGCATGTGTCATGTGACATCTGTCATCTGTCAACTATCCTCTGTCATTTGTCATCTGTCATCTGTCGTCTGTCATCTGTCATCTGTCATCTGTCATCTGTCATCTGTCATCTGTCATCTGTCATCTGTTATCTGTCTTCTGTCATTTGTCATCTGTCATCTGTCATCTGTCATCTGTCATCTGTCATCTGTCATCTGTCATCTGTCATCTGTCATCTGTCATCTGTCATCTGTCATCTGTCATCTGTCATCTGTCAACTGTCATCTGTCTTCTGTCATCTGTCATCTGTCATCTGTCATCTGTCATCTGTCATCCGTCATCTGTCATCTGTCATCTGTCATCTGTCATCTGTCATCTGTCATCTGTCATCTGTCATCTGTCATCTGTCATCTGTCATCTATCATCTGTCATCTGTCATCTGTCATCTGTCATCTGTCATCTGTCATCTGTCATCTGTCATCTGTCATCTGTCATCTGTCATCTGTCATCTGTCATCTGTCATCCGTCATCTGTCATCTGTCATCTGTCATCTGTCATCTGTCATCTGTCATCTTTCATCTGTCATCTGTCATCTGTCATCTGTCATCTGTCATCTGTCATCTGTCATCTGTCATCTGTCATCTGTCATCTGTCATCTGTCATCTGTCATCTGTCATCTGTCATCTGTCATCTGTCATCTGTCATCCGTCATCTGTCATCTGTCGTCTGTCATCTGTTATCTGTCATCTGTCATCAGTCATCTGCCATGTGTCATTTGTCATCTGTCATCTGTCATCTGTCAACTATCCTCTGTCATTTGTCATCTGTCATCAGTCGTGTGTAATCTGTCATCTGTCATCCGTCTTCTGTCATCTGTCATCTGTCATCTGTTATCTGTCATCTGTCATCTGTCATCTGTCATCTGTCATCTGTCATCTGTCATCTGTCATCTGTCATCTGTCATCTGTCATCTGTCATCTGTCATCTGTCATCTGTCATCTGTCATCTGTCATCTGTCATCTGTCATCTGTCATCTGTCATCTGTCATTTGTGACCTATCATATGTCACCTGTCACCTGTCATCTGTCATCTGTCATCTGTCATCTGTCATCTGTCATCTGTCATCTGTCACCTGTCATCTGTCATCTGTCATCTGTCATCTGTCATCTGTCATCTGTCGTCTGTCATCTGTCATCTGTCATCTGTCATCTGTCATCTGTCATCTGTCATCTGTCATCTGTCATCTGTCATCTGTCATCTGTCATCTGTCATCTGTCATCTGTCATCTGTCATCTGTCATTTGTCATCTGTCATCAGTCATCAGTCATCTGCCATGTGTCATGTGTCATCTGTCATCTGTCAACTATCCTCTGTCATTTGTCATCTGTCATCTGTCATCTGTCATCTGTCATCTGTCATCTGTCATCTGTCATCTGTTATCTGTCATCTGTCATTTGTCATCTGTCATCTGTCATCTGTCATCTGTCATCTGTCATCTGTCATCTGTCATCTGTCATCTGTCATCTGTCATCTGTCATCTGTCATCTGTCATCTGTCATCTGTCATCTGTCATCTGTCATCTGTCATTTGTCATTTGTCATCTGTCATCTGTCATCTGTCATCTGTCATTTGTCATCTGTCATCTGTCATCTGTCATCTGTCATCTGTCATCTGTCATCTGTCATCTGTCATCTGTCATTTGCCATCTGTCATCTGTCATCTGTCATCTGTCATCTGTCACTGTCATCTGTCATCTGTCATCTGTCATCTGTCATCTGTCATCTGTCATCTGTCATCTGTCATCTGTCATCTGTCATCTGTCATCTGTCATCTGTCATCTGTCATCTGTCATCTGTCATCTGTCATCTGTCATCTGTCATCTGTCATCTGTCACCTGTCATCTGTCATCTGTCATCTGTCATCTGTCATCTGTCATCTGTCATCTGTCATTTGTCATCTGTCATCATTCATCTGTTATCTGTCATCTGTCATATGACACCTGTCGTCTATCATCTGTTATCTGTCATCTGTAATTTGTCATCTGTCATCTGTCATCTGTTATCTGTCATCTGTCGTATGTCACCTGTCGTCTATCATCTGTCATCTGTCATCTGTCATCTGTCATCTGTCATCTGTCATCTGTCATCTGTCGTCTGTCATTTGTCATCGGTCATCTGTCATCTGTCATCTGTCATCTGTCATCTGTCATGTGTCATCTGTCATCTGTCATCTGTCATCTGTCATCAGACATCTGTCATCTGTCATCTGTCATCTGTCATCTCTCATCTGTCATCTGTCATCTGTCTTCTGTCATACGTCATATGTCATCTGTCATCTGTCATCTGTCATCTGTCATCTGTCATCTGTCATCTGTCATCTGTCATCTGTCATCTGTCATCTGTCATCTGTAATCTGTCATCTGTCATCTGTCATCTGTCATCTGTCATCTGTCATCTGTCATCTGTCATCTGTCATCTGTCATCTGTCAATTGTCATCTGTCGTCTGTCAACCGTCATTTGTCATCTGACATCTGTCATCCGTCATCTGTCATCAGTCATCAGTCATCTGTCATCTGCCATGTGTCATGTGTCATTTGTCATCTGTCATCTGTCATCTGTCATCTGTCATCTGTCATCTGTCATCTGTCATCTGTCAATTGTCATCTGTCGTCTGTCATCTGTCATCTGTCATCTGTCATCTGTCATCTGTCATCTGTCATCTGTCATCTATCATCTGTCATCTGTCATCTGTCATCTGTCATCTGTCATCTGTCATATGTCATCTGCCATGTGTCATGTTTAATCTGCCATCTGTCATCTGTCATCTGTCATCTGCCACCTGTCATCTGTCATCTGTCATCTGTCATCTGTCATCTGTCATCTGTCATCTGTCATCTGTCATCTGTCATCTGTCATCTATCATCTGTCATCTGTCATCTGTCATCTGTCATCTGTCATCTGTCATCTGTCAACTGTCATCTGTCTTCTGTCATCTGTCATCTGTCATCTGTCATCCGTCATCTGTCATCTGTCATCTGTCATCTGTCATCTGTCATCCGTCATCTGTCATCTGTCATCTGTCATCTGTCATCTGTCATCTGTCATCTGTCATCTGTCATCTGTCATCTGTCATCTGTCATCTGTCATCTGTCATCTGTCATCTGTCATCTGTCATCTGTCATCTGTCATCTGTCATCTGTCATCTGTCATCTGTCATCTGTCATCTGTCATCTGTCATCTGTCATCTGTCATCTGTCATCTGTCATCTGTCATCTGTCATCTGTCATCTGTCATCTGTCATCTGTCATCTGTCATCTGTCATCTGTCATCTGTCATCTGTCATCTGTCATCTGTCATCTGTCATCTGTCATCTGTCATCTGTCATCTGTCATCTGTCATCTGTCATGTGTCATCTGTCATCTGTCATCTGTCGTCTGTCATCTGTTATCTGTCATCTGTCATCAGTCATCTGCCATGTGTCATTTGTCATCTGTCATCTGTCATCTGTCAACTATCCTCTGTCATTTGTCATCTGTCATCTGTCGTCTGTAATCTGTCATCTGTCATCCGTCTTCTGTCATCTGTCATCTGTCATCTGTTATCTGTCATCTGTCATCTGTCATCTGTCATCTGTCATCTGTCATCTGTCATCTGTCATCTGTCATCAGTCATCTGTCATCTGTCATCTGTCATCTGTCATCTGTCATCTGTCATCTGTCATCTGTCATCTGTCATTTGTGACCTATCATATGTCACCTGTCACCTGTCACCTGTCATCTGTCATCTGTCATCTGTCATCTGTCACCTGTCATCTGTCATCTGTCATCTGTCATCTGTCTTCTGTCATCTGTCGTCTGTCATCTGTCATCTGTCATCTGTCATCTGTCATCTGTCATCTGTCATCTGTCATCTGTCATCTGTCATCTGTCATCTGTCATCTGTCATTTGTCATCTGTCATCAGTCATCAGTCATCTGCCATGTGTCATGTGTCATCTGTCATCTGTCAACTATCCTCTGTCATTTGTCATCTGTCATCTGTCATCTGTCATCTGTCATCTGTCATCTGTCATCTGTCATCTGTCATCTGTCATCTGTTATCTGTCATCTGTCATCTGTCATTTGTCATCTGTTATCTGTCATCTGTCATCTGTCATCTGTCATCTGTCATCTGTCATCTGTCATCTGTCATCTGTCATCTGTCATCTGTCATCTGTCATCTGTCATCTGTCATCTGTCATCTGTCATCTGTCATCTGTCATTTGTCATTTGTCATCTGTCATCTGTCATCTGTCATCTGTCATTTGTCATCTGTCATCTGTCATCTGTCATCTGTCATCTGTCATCTGTCATCTGTCATCTGTCATCTGTCATCTGCCATCTGTCATCTGTCATCTGTCATCTGTCACTGTCATCTGTCATCTGTCATCTGTCATCTGTCATCTGTCATCTGTCATCTGTCATCTGTCATCTGTCATCTGTCATCTGTCATCTGTCGTCTGTCATCTGTCATCTGTCATCTGTCATCTGTCATCTGTCATCTGTCATCTGTCACCTGTCATCTGTCATCTGTCATCTGTCATCTGTCATCTGTCATCTGTCATCTGTCATCTGTCATCATTCATCTGTTATCTGTCATCTGTCATATGACACCTGTCGTCTATCATCTGTTATCTGTCATCTGTAATTTGTCATCTGTCATCTGTCATCTGTTATCTGTCATCTGTCGTATGTCACCTGTCGTCTATCATCTGTCATCTGTCATCTGTCATCTGTCATCTGTCGTCTGTCATTTGTCATCGGTCATCTGTCATCTGTCATCTGTCATCAGTCATCTGTCATCTGTCATCTGTCATCTGTCATCTGTCATCTGTCATCTGTCATCTGTCATCTGTCATCTGTCATCTGTCATCTGTCATCTGTCATCTGTCATCTGTCATCTGTCATCTGTCATCTGTCATCTGTCATCTGTCATCTTTCATCTGTCATCTGTCATCTGTCATCTGTCATCTGTCATCTGTCATCTGTCATCTGTCATCTGTCATCTGTCATTTGTCATCTGTCATCTGTCATTTGTCATTTGTCATCTGTCGTTTGTCATTTTTCATTTGTCATCTGTCATCTGTCATCTGTCATCTGTCAATTGTCATCTGTCGTCTGTCAACTGTCATGTGTCATGTGTCACCTGTCATCTGTCATCTTTCATCTGTCATCTGTCATCTGTCATCTGTCATCTGTCATCTGTCATCTGTCATCTGTCATCTGTCATCTGTCATCTGTCATCTGTCATCTGTCATCTGTCATCTGTCATCTGTCATCTGTCATCTGTCATCTGTCATCTGTCATCTGTCATCTGTCATCTGTCATCTGTCATCATTCATCTGTTATCTGTCATCTGTCATATGACACCTGTCGTCTATCATCTGTTATCTGTCATCTGTCATCTGTCATCTGTTATCTGTCATCTGTCATCTGTCATCTGTCATCTGTCATCTGTCATCTGTCATCTGTCATCTGTCATCTGTCATCTCTCATCTGTCATCTGTCATCTGTCATCTGTCATCTGTCATCTGTCATCTGTCATCTGTCATCTGTCATCTGTCATCTGTCACCTGTCATCTGTCATCTGTCATTTGTGACCTATCATATGTCAACTGTCACCTGTCATCTGTCATCTGTCATCTGTGACCTATCATATGTCACCTGTAACCTGTCCTCTATCATCTGTCAACTGTCATCTGTCATCTGTTATCTGTTATCTGTCATCTGTCATCTGTCATTTGTCATCTGTCATCAGTCATCAGTCATCTGCCATGTGTCATGTGTCATCTGTCATCTGTCAACTATCCTCTGTCATTTGTCATCTGTCATCTGTCATCTGTCATCTGTCATCTGTCATCTGTCATCTGTCATCTGTTATCTGTCATCTGTCATTTGTCATCTGTCATCTGTCATCTGTCATCTGTCATCTGTCATCTGTCATCTGTCATCTGTCATCTGTCATCTGTCATCTGTCATCTGTCATCTGTCATCTGTCATCTGTCATCTGTCATCTGTCATCTGTCATCTGTCATTTGTCATTTGTCATCTGTCATCTGTCATCTGTCATCTGTCATTTGTCATCTGTCATCTGTCATCTGTCATCTGTCATCTGTCATCTGTCATCTGTCATCTGTCATCTGTCATTTGCCATCTGTCATCTGTTATCTGTCATCTGTCATCTGTCACTGTCATCTGTCATCTGTCATCTGTCATCTGTCATCTGTCATCTGTCATCTGTCATCTGTCATCTGTCATCTGTCATCTGTCATCTGTCATCTGTCATCTGTCATCTGTCATCTGTCATCTGTCATCTGTCACCTGTCATCTGTCATCTGTCATCTGTCATCTGTCATCTGTCATCTGTCATCTGTCATTTGTCATCTGTCATCATTCATCTGTTATCTGTCATCTGTCATATGACACCTGTCGTCTATCATCTGTTATCTGTCATCTGTAATTTGTCATCTGTCATCTGTCATCTGTTATCTGTCATCTGTCGTATGTCACCTGTCGTCTATCATCTGTCATCTGTCATCTGTCATCTGTCATCTGTCATCTGTCATCTGTCGTCTGTCATTTGTCATCGGTCATCTGTCATCTGTCATCTGTCATCTGTCATCTGTCATCTGTCATGTGTCATCTGTCATCTGTCATCTGTCATCTGTCATCAGACATCTGTCATCTGTCATCTGTCATCTGTCATCTCTCATCTGTCATCTGTCATCTGTCGTCTATCATCTGTCATCTGTCATCTGTCATCTGTCATCTGTCGTCTGTCATTTGTCATCGGTCATCTGTCATCTGTCATCTGTCATCAGTCATCTGTCATCTGTCATCTGTCATCTGTCATCTGTCATCTGTCATCTGTCATCTGTCATCTGTCATCTGTCATCTGTCATCTGTCATCTGTCATCTGTCATCTGTCATCTGTCATCTGTCATCTGTCATCTGTCATCTGTCATCTTTCATCTGTCATCTGTCATCTGTCATCTGTCATCTGTCATCTGTCATCTGTCATCTGTCATCTGTCATCTGTCATTTGTCATCTGTCATCTGTCATTTGTCATTTGTCATCTGTCGTTTGTCATTTTTCATTTGTCATCTGTCATCTGTCATCTGTCATCTGTCAATTGTCATCTGTCGTCTGTCAACTGTCATGTGTCATGTGTCACCTGTCATCTGTCATCTTTCATCTGTCATCTGTCATCTGTCATCTGTCATCTGTCATCTGTCATCTGTCATCTGTCATCTGTCATCTGTCATCTGTCATCTGTCATCTGTCATCTGTCATCTGTCATCTGTCATCTGTCATCTGTCATCTGTCATCTGTCATCTGTCATCTGTCATCTGTCATCTGTCATCATTCATCTGTTATCTGTCATCTGTCATATGACACCTGTCGTCTATCATCTGTTATCTGTCATCTGTCATCTGTTATCTGTCATCTGTCATCTGTCATCTGTCATCTGTCATCTGTCATCTGTCATCTGTCATCTGTCATCTGTCATCTCTCATCTGTCATCTGTCATCTGTCATCTGTCATCTGTCATCTGTCATCTGTCATCTGTCATCTGTCATCTGTCATCTGTCACCTGTCATCTGTCATCTGTCATTTGTGACCTATCATATGTCAACTGTCACCTGTCATCTGTCATCTGTCATCTGTGACCTATCATATGTCACCTGTAACCTGTCCTCTATCATCTGTCAACTGTCATCTGTCATCTGTTATCTGTTATCTGTCATCTGTCATCTGTCATTTGTCATCTGTCATCAGTCATCAGTCATCTGCCATGTGTCATGTGTCATCTGTCATCTGTCAACTATCCTCTGTCATTTGTCATCTGTCATCTGTCATCTGTCATCTGTCATCTGTCATCTGTCATCTGTCATCTGTTATCTGTCATCTGTCATTTGTCATCTGTCATCTGTCATCTGTCATCTGTCATCTGTCATCTGTCATCTGTCATCTGTCATCTGTCATCTGTCATCTGTCATCTGTCATCTGTCATCTGTCATCTGTCATCTGTCATCTGTCATCTGTCATCTGTCATCTGTCATTTGTCATTTGTCATCTGTCATCTGTCATCTGTCATCTGTCATTTGTCATCTGTCATCTGTCATCTGTCATCTGTCATCTGTCATCTGTCATCTGTCATCTGTCATCTGTCATTTGCCATCTGTCATCTGTTATCTGTCATCTGTCATCTGTCACTGTCATCTGTCATCTGTCATCTGTCATCTGTCATCTGTCATCTGTCATCTGTCATCTGTCATCTGTCATCTGTCATCTGTCATCTGTCATCTGTCATCTGTCATCTGTCATCTGTCATCTGTCATCTGTCATCTGTCACCTGTCATCTGTCATCTGTCATCTGTCATCTGTCATCTGTCATCTGTCATCTGTCATTTGTCATCTGTCATCATTCATCTGTTATCTGTCATCTGTCATATGACACCTGTCGTCTATCATCTGTTATCTGTCATCTGTAATTTGTCATCTGTCATCTGTCATCTGTTATCTGTCATCTGTCGTATGTCACCTGTCGTCTATCATCTGTCATCTGTCATCTGTCATCTGTCATCTGTCATCTGTCATCTGTCGTCTGTCATTTGTCATCGGTCATCTGTCATCTGTCATCTGTCATCTGTCATCTGTCATCTGTCATGTGTCATCTGTCATCTGTCATCTGTCATCTGTCATCAGACATCTGTCATCTGTCATCTGTCATCTGTCATCTCTCATCTGTCATCTGTCATCTGTCTTCTGTCATACGTCATATGTCATCTGTCATCTGTCATCTGTCATCTGTCATCTGTCATCTGTCATCTGTCATCTGTCATCTGTCATCTGTCATCTGTCATCTGTCATCTGTAATCTGTCATCTGTCATCTGTCATCTGTCATCTGTCATCTGTCATCTGTCATCTGTCATCTGTCATCTGTCATCTGTCAATTGTCATCTGTCGTCTGTCAACCGTCATTTGTCATCTGACATCTGTCATCCGTCATCTGTCATCAGTCATCTGTCATCTGCCATGTGTCATGTGTCATTTGTCATCTGTCATCTGTCATCTGTCATCTGTCATCTGTCATCTGTCATCTGTCATCTGTCAATTGTCATCTGTCGTCTGTCATCTGTCATCTGTCATCTGTCATCTGTCATCTGTCATCTGTCATCTGTCATCTATCATCTGTCATCTGTCATCTGTCATCTGTCATCTGTCATCTGTCATATGTCATCTGCCATGTGTCATGTTTAATCTGCCATCTGTCATCTGTCATCTGTCATCTGCCACCTGTCATCTGTCATCTGTCATCTGTCATCTGTCATCTGTCATCTGTCATCTGTCATCTGTCATCTGTCATCTGTCATCTGTCATCTATCATCTGTCATCTGTCATCTGTCATCTGTCATCTGTCATCTGTCATCTGTCAACTGTCATCTGTCTTCTGTCATCTGTCATCTGTCATCTGTCATCCGTCATCTGTCATCTGTCATCTGTCATCTGTCATCTGTCATCCGTCATCTGTCATCTGTCATCTGTCATCTGTCATCTGTCATCTGTCATCTGTCATCTGTCATCTGTCATCTGTCATCTGTCATCTGTCATCTGTCATCTGTCATCTGTCATCTGTCATCTGTCATCTGTCATCTGTCATCTGTCATCTGTCATCTGTCATCTGTCATCTGTCATCTGTCATCTGTCATCTGTCATCTGTCATCTGTCATCTGTCATCTGTCATCTGTCATCTGTCATCTGTCATCTGTCATCTGTCATCTGTCATCTGTCATCTGTCATCTGTCATCTGTCATCTGTCATCTGTCATGTGTCATCTGTCATCTGTCATCTGTCGTCTGTCATCTGTTATCTGTCATCTGTCATCAGTCATCTGCCATGTGTCATTTGTCATCTGTCATCTGTCATCTGTCAACTATCCTCTGTCATTTGTCATCTGTCATCTGTCGTCTGTAATCTGTCATCTGTCATCCGTCTTCTGTCATCTGTCATCTGTCATCTGTCATCTGTTATCTGTCATCTGTCATCTGTCATCTGTCATCTGTCATCTGTCATCTGTCATCTGTCATCAGTCATCTGTCATCTGTCATCTGTCATCTGTCATCTGTCATCTGTCATCTGTCATCTGTCATCTGTCATTTGTGACCTATCATATGTCACCTGTCACCTGTCACCTGTCATCTGTCATCTGTCATCTGTCATCTGTCACCTGTCATCTGTCATCTGTCATCTGTCATCTGTCTTCTGTCATCTGTCGTCTGTCATCTGTCATCTGTCATCTGTCATCTGTCATCTGTCATCTGTCATCTGTCATCTGTCATCTGTCATCTGTCATCTGTCATCTGTCATCTGTCATTTGTCATCTGTCATCAGTCATCAGTCATCTGCCATGTGTCATGTGTCATCTGTCATCTGTCAACTATCCTCTGTCATTTGTCATCTGTCATCTGTCATCTGTCATCTGTCATCTGTCATCTGTCATCTGTCATCTGTCATCTGTCATCTGTTATCTGTCATCTGTCATCTGTCATTTGTCATCTGTCATCTGTCATCTGTCATCTGTCATCTGTCATCTGTCATCTGTCATCTGTCATCTGTCATCTGTCATCTGTCATCTGTCATCTGTCATCTGTCATCTGTCATCTGTCATCTGTCATCTGTCATCTGTCATTTGTCATTTGTCATCTGTCATCTGTCATCTGTCATCTGTCATTTGTCATCTGTCATCTGTCATCTGTCATCTGTCATCTGTCATCTGTCATCTGTCATCTGTCATCTGTCATCTGCCATCTGTCATCTGTCATCTGTCATCTGTCACTGTCATCTGTCATCTGTCATCTGTCATCTGTCATCTGTCATCTGTCATCTGTCATCTGTCATCTGTCATCTGTCATCTGTCATCTGTCATCTGTCGTCTGTCATCTGTCATCTGTCATCTGTCATCTGTCATCTGTCATCTGTCATCTGTCACCTGTCATCTGTCATCTGTCATCTGTCATCTGTCATCTGTCATCTGTCATCTGTCATCTGTCATCATTCATCTGTTATCTGTCATCTGTCATATGACACCTGTCGTCTATCATCTGTTATCTGTCATCTGTAATTTGTCATCTGTCATCTGTCATCTGTTATCTGTCATCTGTCGTATGTCACCTGTCGTCTATCATCTGTCATCTGTCATCTGTCATCTGTCATCTGTCGTCTGTCATTTGTCATCGGTCATCTGTCATCTGTCATCTGTCATCAGTCATCTGTCATCTGTCATCTGTCATCTGTCATCTGTCATCTGTCATCTGTCATCTGTCATCTGTCATCTGTCATCTGTCATCTGTCATCTGTCATCTGTCATCTGTCATCTGTCATCTGTCATCTGTCATCTTTCATCTGTCATCTGTCATCTGTCATCTGTCATCTGTCATCTGTCATCTGTCATCTGTCATCTGTCATCTGTCATTTGTCATCTGTCATCTGTCATTTGTCATTTGTCATCTGTCGTTTGTCATTTTTCATTTGTCATCTGTCATCTGTCATCTGTCATCTGTCAATTGTCATCTGTCGTCTGTCAACTGTCATGTGTCATGTGTCACCTGTCATCTGTCATCTTTCATCTGTCATCTGTCATCTGTCATCTGTCATCTGTCATCTGTCATCTGTCATCTGTCATCTGTCATCTGTCATCTGTCATCTGTCATCTGTCATCTGTCATCTGTCATCTGTCATCTGTCATCTGTCATCTGTCATCTGTCATCTGTCATCTGTCATCTGTCATCTGTCATCATTCATCTGTTATCTGTCATCTGTCATATGACACCTGTCGTCTATCATCTGTTATCTGTCATCTGTCATCTGTCATCTGTTATCTGTCATCTGTCATCTGTCATCTGTCATCTGTCATCTGTCATCTGTCATCTGTCATCTGTCATCTGTCATCTGTCATCTCTCATCTGTCATCTGTCATCTGTCATCTGTCATCTGTCATCTGTCATCTGTCATCTGTCATCTGTCATCTGTCACCTGTCATCTGTCATCTGTCATTTGTGACCTATCATATGTCACCTGTCACCTGTCATCTGTCATCTGTCATCTGTGACCTATCATATGTCACCTGTAACCTGTCCTCTATCATCTGTCAACTGTCATCTGTCATCTGTTATCTGTTATCTGTCATCTGTCATCTGTCGTCTTTCGTCTCTCATCTGTCATCTATCATCTGTCATCTGTCATCTGTCATCTATCATTTGTCATCAGTCATCTGTCATCTGTCATCTGTCATCTGTCATCTGTCATCTGTCATCTGTCATCTGTCATCTGTCATCTGTCATCTGTCATCTGTCATCTGTCATCTGTCATCTGTCATCTGTCATCAGTCATCAGTCATCTGCCTTGTGTCATGTGTCATCTGTCATCTGTCAACTATCCTCTGTCATTTGTCATCTGTCATCTGTCGTCTGTCATCTGTCATCTGTCATATGTCATCTGTCATCTGTTATCTGTCATCTGTCATTTGTCATCTGTCATCTGTCATCTGTCATCTGTCATCTGTCATCTGTCATCTGTCATCTGTCATCTGTCATCTGTCATCTGTCATCTGTCATCTGTCATCTGTCATCTGTCATCTGTCATTTGTCATTTGTCATCTGTCATCTGTCATCTGTCATTTGTCATTTGTCATCTGTCATCTGTCATCTGTCATCTGTCATCTGTCATCTGTCATCTGTCATCTGTCATCTGTCATTTGTCATTTGTCATCTGTCATCTGTCATCTGTCATCTGTCATCTGTCATCTGTCATCTGTCATCTGTCATCTGTCATCTGTCATCTGTCATCAGACATCTGTCATCTGTCATCTGTCATCTGTCATCTGTCATCTGTCTTCTGTCATATGTCATATGTCATCTGTCATCTGTCATCTGTCATCTGTCAATTGTCATCTGTCGTCTGTCATCTGTCATCTGTCATCTGTCATCTGTCATCTGTCATCTGTCATCTGTCATCTGTCATCTGTCATCTGTCATCTGTCATCTGTCATCTGTCATCTGTCATCTGTCATCTGTCATCTGTCACTGTCATCTGTCATCTGTCATCTGTCATCTGTCATCTGCCATCTGTCATCTGTCATCTGTCATCTGTCATCTGTCATTTGTCATCTGTCATCTGTCATCTGTCATCTGTCATCTGTCATCTGTCATCTGTCATCTGTCATCTGTCTTCTGTCATATGTCATATGTCATCTGTCATCTGTCATCTGTCATCTGTCATCTGTCATCTGTCATCTGTCTTCTGTCATATGTCATATGTCATCTGTCATCTGTCATCTGTCATCTGTCAATTGTCATCTGTCGTCTGTCATCTGTCATCTGTCATCTGTCATCTGTCATCTGTCATCTGTCATCTGTCATCTGTCATCTGTCATCTGTCATCTGTCATCTGCCATCTGTCATATGTCATCTGCCATGTGTCATGTTTAATCTGCCATCTGTCATCTGTCATCTGTCTTCTGTCATATGTCATATGTCATATGTCATATGTCATCTGTCATCTGTCATCTGTCAATTGTCATCTGTCGTCTGTCATCTGTCATCTGTCATCTGTCATCTGTCATCTGTCATCTGTCATCTGTCATCTGTCATCAGACATCTGTCATCTGTCATCTGTCATGTATCATCTGTCTTCTGTCATATATCATATGTCATCTGCCACCTGTCATCTGTCATCTGTCATCTGTCATCTGTCATCTGTTATCTGTCTTCTGTCATACGTCATATGTCATCTGTCATCTGTCATCTGTCTTCTGTCATACGTCATATGTCATCTGTCATCTGTCATCTGTCATCTGTCATCTGTCATCTGTCATCTGTCATCTGTCATCTGTCATCTGTCATCTGTCATCTGTCATCTGTCATTTGTCATTTGTCATCTGTCATCTGTCATCTGTCATCTGTCATCTGGCATCTGTCATCTGTCATCTGTCATCTGTCATTTGTCATTTGTCATCTGTCATCTGTCATCTGTCATCTGTCATCTGTCATCTGTCATCTGTCATCTGTCATCTGTCATCTGTCATCTGTCATCTGTCATCTGTCATCTGTCATCTGTCATCTGTCATCTGTCATCTGTCATCTGTCATCTGTCATCTGTCATCTGTCACTGTCATCTGTCATCTGTCATCTGTCATCTGTCATCTGTCATCTGTCATCTGTCATCTGTCATCTGTCATCTGTCATCTGTCATCTGTCATCTGTCATCTGTCATCTGTCATCTGTCATCTGTCATCTGTCATCTGTCATCTGTCATCTGTCATCTGTCATCTGTCATCTGTCGTCTGTCATCTGTCATCATTCATCTGTTATCTGTCATCTGTCATATGACACCTGTCGTCTATCATCTGTTATCTGTCATCTGTCATTTGTCATCTGTCATCTGTCATCTGTTATCTGTCATCTGTCGTATGCCACCTGTCGTCTATCATCTGTCATCTGTCATCTGTCATCTGTCATCTGTCATCTGTCGTCTGTCATTTGTCATCGGTCATCTGTCATCTGTCATCAGTCATCTGTCATCTGTCATCTGTCATCTGTCTTCTGTCATCTGTCATCTGTCATCTGTCATCTGTCATCTGTCATCTGTCATCTGTCATCTGTCATCTGTCATCTGTCATCTGTCATCTGTCATCTGTCATCTGTCATCTGTCATCTGTCATCTGTCATCTGTCATCTGTCATCTGTCATCTGTCATCTGCCATCTGTCATCTGTCATCTGTCATCTGTCATCTGTCATTTGTCATCTGTCATCTGTCATTTGTCATTTGTCATCTGTCGTTTGTCATTTTTCATTTGTCATCTGTCATCTGTCATCTGTCAATTGTCATCTGTTGTCTGTCAACTGTCATGTGTCATGTGTCACCTGTCATCTGTCATCTTTCATCTGTCATCTGTCATCTGTCATCTGTCATCTGTCATCTGTCATCTGTCATCTGTCATCTGTCATCTGTCATCTGTCATCTGTCATCTGTCATCTGTCATCTGTCATCTGTCATCTGTCATCTGTCCTCTGTCATCTGTCATCTATCATCATTCATCTGTTATCTGTCATCTGTCATATGACACCTGTCGTCTATCATCTGTTATCTGTCATCTGTCATCTGTCATCTGTCATCTGTCATCTGTCATCTGTCATCTGTCATCTGTCTTCTGTCATCTGTCATCTGTCATGTGTCATCTGTCATCTGTCATCTGTCATCTGTCATCTGTCATCTGTCATCTGTCATCTGTCATCTGTCATCTGTCATTTGTGACCTATCATATGTCACCTGTCACCTGTCATCTGTCATCTGTCATCTGTCATCTGTCATCTGTGACCTATCATATGTCAACTGTCACCTGTCCTCTATCATCTGTCAACTGTCATCAGTCATCTGTTATCTGTCATCTGTCATCTGTCGTCTTTCGTCTCTCGTCTGTCATCTATCATCTGTCATCTGTCATCTGTCATCTATCATTTGTCATCTGTCATCTGTCATCTGTCATCTGTCATCTGTCATCTGTCATCTGTCATCAGTCATCAGTCATCTGGCATGTGTCATGTGACATCTGTCATCTGTCAACTATCCTCTGTCATTTGTCATCTGTCATCTGTCGTCTGTCATCTGTCATCTGTCATCTGTCATCTGTCATCTGTCATCTGTCATCTGTCATCTGTTATCTGTCTTCTGTCATTTGTCATCTGTCATCTGTCATCTGTCATCTGTCATCTGTCATCTGTCATCTGTCATCTGTCATCTGTCATCTGTCATCTGTCATCTGTCATCTGTCATCTGTCATCTGTCATCTGTCATTTGTCATTTGTCATCTGTCATCTGTCATCTGTCATCTGTCATTTGTGACCTATCATATGTCACCTGTCACCTGTCATCTGTCATCTGTCATCTGTCATCTGTGACCTATCATATGTCACCTGTCACCTGTCCTCTATCATCTGTCAACTGTCATCTGTCATCTGTTATCTGTCATCTGTCATCTGTCGTCTTTCGTCTCTCATCTGTCATCTATCATCTGTCATCTGTCATCTGTCATCTATCATTTGTCATCTGTCATCTGTCATCTGTCATCTGTCATCTGTCATCTGTCATCTGTCATCTGTCATCTGTCATCTGTCATCTGTCATCTGTCATCTGTCATCTGTCATCTGTCATCTGTCATCAGTCATCAGTCATCTGCCATGTGTCATGTGTCATCTGTCATCTGTCAACTATCCTCTGTAATTTGTCATCTGTCCTCTGTCGTCTGTCATCTGTCACCTGTCATCTGTCATCTGTCGTCTGTCGTCTGTCATCTGTCACCTGTCATCTGTCATTTGTCATCTGTCATCTGTCATCTGTCATCTGTCATCTGTCATCTGTCATCTGTCATCTGTCATCTGTCATCTGTCATCTGTCATCTGTCATCTGTCATCTGTCATCTGTTATCTGTCATCTGTCATCTGTCATTTGTCATCTGTCATCTGTCATCTGTCATCTGTCATCTGTCATCTGTCATCTGTCATCTGCCATCTGTCATCTGTCATCTGTCATCTGTCATCTGTCATCTGTCATTTGTCATTTGTCATCTGTCATCTGTCATCTGTCATCTGTCATTTGTGACCTATCATATGTCACCTGTCACCTGTCATCTGTCATCTGTCATCTGTGACCTATCATATGTCACCTGTCACCTGTCCTCTATCATCTGTCAACTGTCATCTGTCATCTGTTATCTGTCATCTGTCATCTGTCGTCTTTCGTCTCTCATCTGTCATCTATCATCTGTCATCTGTCATCTATCATTTGTCATCTGTCATCTGTCATCTGTCATCTGTCATCTGTCATCTGTCATCTGTCATCTGTCATCTGTCATCTGTCATCTGTCATCTGTCATCTGTCATCTGTCATCTGTCATCTGTCATCTGTCATCTGTCATCAGTCATCAGTCATCTGTCATCTGTCATCTGTCATCTGTCATCTGTCGTCTGTCATCTGTCATCTGTCATCTGTCATCTGTCATCTGTCATCTGTCATCTGTCATCTGTCATCTGTCGTCTGTCATCTGTCATCTGTCATCTGTCATTTGTCATCTGTCATTTGTCATCTGTCATCTGTCATCTGTCATCTGTCATCTGTCATCTGTCATCTGTCATCTGTCATCTGTCATCTATCATCTGTCATCTGTCATCTGTCATTTGTCATTTGTCATCTGTCATCTGTCATTTGTCATTTGTCATCTGTCATCTGTCATCTGTCATCTGTCATCTGTCATCTGTCATCTGTCATCTGTCATCTGTCATCTGTCATCTGTTATCTGTCATCTGTCATCTGTCATTTGTCATTTTTCATCTGTCATCTGTCATCTGTCATCTGTCATCTGTCATCTGTCATCTGTCATCTGTCATCTGTCATCTGTCATGTGTCATCTGTCATTTGTCATCTGTCATCTGTCATCTGTCATCAGACATCTGTCATCTGTCATCTGTCATCTGTCATCTGTCTTCTGTCATATGTCATATGTCATCTGTCATCTGTCATCTGTCATCTGTCATCTGTCATCTGTCATATGTCATCTGTCATCTGTCATCTGTCATCTGTCATCTGTCATCTGTCATGTGTCATCTGTCATTTGTCATCTGTCATCTGTCATCTGTCATCAGACATCTGTCATCTGTCATCTGTCATCTGTCATCTGCCATCTGTCATCTGTCATCTGTCATCTGTCATCTGTCATCTGTCATCTGTCATCTGTCATCTGTCACTGTCATCTGTCATCTGTCATCTGTCATCTGTCATCTGTCATCTGTCATCTGTCATCTGTCATCTGTCATCTGTCATCTGTCATCTGTCATTTGTCATTTGTCATCTGTCATCTGTCATCTGTCATCTGTCATCTGTCATCTGTCATCTGTCATCTGTCATCTGTCATCTGTCATCTGTCATCTGTCATCTGTCATGTGTCATCTGTCATTTGTCATCTGTCATCTGTCATCTGTCATCTGTCATCTGTCATCTGTTATCTGTCATCTGTCATCTGTCATTTGTCATTTGTCATCTGTCATCTGTCATCTGTCATCTGTCATCTGTCATCTGTCATCTGTCATCTGTCATCTGTCATCTGTC
This sequence comes from Condylostylus longicornis, assembly GCF_029603195.1. Classification (NCBI taxonomy): domain Eukaryota; kingdom Metazoa; phylum Arthropoda; class Insecta; order Diptera; family Dolichopodidae; genus Condylostylus; species Condylostylus longicornis. The sequence goes on along the minus strand of NW_026578021.1, from coordinate 1,415,666 downwards.
ATCTGTCATCTGTCATCTGTCATGTGTCATCTGTCATTTGTCATCTGTCATCTGTCATCTGTCATCAGACATCTGTCATCTGTCATTTGTCATCTGTCATCTGTCATGTGTCATCTGTCATTTGTCATCTGTCATCTGTCATCTGTCATCAGACATCTGTCATCTGTCATCTGTCATCTGTCATCTGTCATCTGTCATCTGTCATCTGTCATCTGTCATCTGTCATCTGTCATCTGTCATCTGTCAACTATCCTCTGTAATTTGTCATCTGTCATCTGTCGTCTGTCATCTGTCACCTGTCATCTGTCATCTGTCGTCTGTCATCTGTCATCTGTCATTTGTCATCTGTCATCTGTCATCTGTCATCTGTCATCTGTCATCTGTCATCTGTCATCTGTCATCTGTCATCTGTCATCTGTCATCTGTTATCTGTCATCTGTCATCTGTCATTTGTCATCTGTCATCTGTCATCTGTCATCTGTCATCTGTCATCTGTCATCTGTCATCTGTCATCTGCCATCTGTCATCTGTGACCTATCATATGTCACCTGTCACCTGTCCTCTATCATCTGTCAACTGTCATCTGTCATCTGTTATCTGTCATCTGTCATCTGTCGTCTTTCGTCTCTCATCTGTCATCTATCATCTGTCATCTGTCATCTGTCATCTATCATTTGTCATCTGTCATCTGTCATCTGTCATCTGTCATCTGTCATCTGTCATCTGTCATCTGTCATCTGTCATCTGTCATCTGTCATTTGTCATTTGTCATCTGTCATCTGTCATCTGTCATCTGTCATTTGTGACCTATCATATGTCACCTGTCATCTGTCATCTGTCATCTGTGACCTATCATATGTCACCTGTCACCTGTCCTCTATCATCTGTCAACTGTCATCTGTCATCTGTTATCTGTCATCTGTCATCTGTCGTCTTTCGTCTCTCATCTGTCATCTATCATCTGTCATCTGTCATCTGTCATCTATCATTTGTCATCTGTCATCTGTCATCAGTCATCAGTCATCTGTCATCTGTCATCTGTCATCTGTCATCTGTCATCTGTCATCTGTCATCTGTCATCTGCCATCTGTCATCTGTCATCTGTCATCTGTCATCTGTCATCTGTCATCTGTCATTTGTCATTTGTCATCTGTCATCTGTCATCTGTCATCTGTCATCTGTCATCTGTCATCTGTCATCTGTCATCTGTCATCTGTCATCTGTCATCTGTCATCTGTCATCAGTCATCAGTCATCTGTCATCTGTCATCTGTCATCTGTCATCTGTCATCTGTCATCTGTCATCTGTCATCTGTCATCTGTCATCTGTCATCTGTCATCTGTCATCTGTCATCTGTCATTTGTCATTTGTCATCAGTCATCAGTCATCTGTCATCTGTCATCTGTCATCTGTCATCTGTCATCTGTCATCTGTCATCTGTCATCTGTCATCTGTCATCTGTCATCTGTCATCTGTCATCTGTCATCTGTCATCTGTCATCTGTCATCTGTCATTTGTCATTTGTCATCTGTCATCTGTCATCTGTCATTTGTCATTTGTCATCTGTCATCTGTCATCTGTCATCTGTCATCTGTCATCTGTCATCTGTCATCTGTCATCTGTTATCTGTCATCTGTCATCTGTCATCTGTCATCTGTCATCTGTCATCTGTCATCTGTCATCTGTCATCTGTCATCTGTCATCTGTCATTTGTCATTTGTCATCTGTCATCTGTCATCTGTCATTTGTCATTTGTCATCTATCATCTGTCATCTGTCATCTGTCATCTGTCATCTGTCATCTGTCATCTGTCATCTGTCATCTGTCATCTGTTATCTGTCATCTGTCATCTGTCATTTGTCATTTGTCATCTGTCATCTGTCATTTGTCATCTGTCATCTGTCATCTGTCATCTGTCATCTGTCATCTGTCATCTGTCATCTGTCATCTGTCATCTGTCATGTGTCATCTGTCATTTGTCATCTGTCATCTGTCATCTGTCATCAGACATCTGTCATCTGTCATCTGTCATCTGTCATCTGTCTTCTGTCATATGTCATATGTCATCTGTCATCTGTCATCTGTCATCTGTCATCTGTCATCTGTCATCTGTCATCTGTCATCTGTCATCTGTCATCTGTCATCTGTCATCTGTCATCTGTCATCTGTCATGTGTCATCTGTCATTTGTCATCTGTCATCTGTCATCTGTCATCAGACATCTGTCATCTGTCATCTGTCATCTGTCATCTGTCATCTGTCATCTGTCATCTGTCATCTGTCATCTGTCATCTGTCATCTGTCACTGTCATCTGTCATCTGTCATCTGTCATCTGTCATCTGTCATCTGTCATCTGTCATCTGTCATCTGTCATCTGTCATCTGTCATTTGTCATTTGTCATCTGTCATCTGTCATCTGTCATCTGTCATCTGTCATCTGTCATCTGTCATCTGTCATCTGTCATCTGTCATCTGTCATCTGTCATGTGTCATCTGTCATTTGTCATCTGTCATCTGTCATCTGTCATCTGTCATCTGTCATCTGTCATCTGTCATCTGTTATCTGTCATCTGTCATCTGTCATCTGTCATTTGTCATTTGTCATCTGTCATCTGTCATCTGTCATCTGTCATCTGTCATCTGTCATCTGTCATCTGTCATCTGTCATCTGTCATCTGTCATCTGTCATCTGTCATCTGTCATCTGTCATCTGTCATGTGTCATCTGTCATTTGTCATCTGTCATCTGTCATCTGTCATCAGACATCTGTCATCTGTCATCTGTCATCTGTCATCTGTCATCTGTCATCTGTCATCTGTCATATGTCATCTGTCATCTGTCATCTGTCATCTGTCATCTGTCACTGTCATCTGTCATCTGTCATCTGTCATCTGTCATCTGTCATCTGTCATCTGTCATCTGTCATCTGTCATCTGTCATCTGTCATCTGTCATCTGTCATCTGTCATCTGTCATCTGTCATCTGTCATCTGTCTTCTGTCATATGTCATCTGTCATCTGTCATCTGTCATCTGTCATCTGTCATCTGTCTTCTGTCATATGTCATATGTCATCTGTAATCTGTCATCTGTCATCTGTCAATTGTCATCTGTCGTCTGTCATCTGTCATCTGTCATCTGTCATCTGTCATCTGTCGTCTGTCATCTGTCATCTGCCATGTGTCATGTTTAATCTGCCATCTGTCATCTGTCATCTGTCATCTGCCATGTGTCATGTGTCATCTGTCATCTGTCATCTGTCATCTGTCATCTGTCATCTGTCATCTGTCATCTGTCATCTGTCAATTGTCATCTGTCGTCTGTCATCTGTCATCTGTCATCTGTCATCTGTCATCTGTCATCTGTCATCTGTCATCTGTCATCTGTCATCTGTCATCTGTCATCTGTCATCTGTCATCTGTCATCTGTCATCTGTCATCTGTCATATGTCATCTGCCATGTGTCATGTTTAATCTGCCATCTGTCATCTGTCATCTGTCATCTGCCACCTGTCATCTGTCATCTGTCATCTGTCATCTGTCATCTGTCATCTGTCATCTGTCATCTGTCATCTGTCATCTGTCATATGTCATCTATCATCTGTCATCTGTCATCTGTCAACTGTCATCTGTCTTCTGTCATCTGTCATCTGTCATCTGTCATCTGTCATCTGTCATCTGTCATCTGTCATCTGTTATCTGTCATCTGTCATCTGTCATCTGTCATCTGTCATCTGTCATCTGTCATCTGTCATCTGTCATCATTCATCTGTTATCTGTCATCTGTCATATGACACCTGTCGTCTATCATCTGTTATCTGTCATCTGTCATTTGTCATCTGTCATCTGTCATCTGTTATCTGTCATCTGTCGTATGTCACCTGTCGTCTATCATCTGTCATCTGTCATCTGTCATCTATCATCTGTCGTCTGTCATTTGTCATCTGTCATCTGTCATCTGTCATCTGTCATCAGTCATCTGTCATCTGTCATCTGTCATCTGTCATCTGTCATCTGTCATCTGTCATCTGTCATCTGTCGTCTGTCATTTGTCATCGGTCATCTGTCATCTGTCATCTGTCATCTGTCATCAGTCATCTGTCATCTGTCATCTGTCATCTGTCATCTGTCATCTGTCATCTGTCACTATCATCTGTAATCTGTCATCTGTCATCTGTCATCTGTCATCTGTCATCTGTCATCTGTCATCTGTCATCTGTCATCTGTCATCTGTCATCTGTCATCTGTCATCTGTCATCTGTCATCTGTCATCATTCATCTGTTATCTGTCATCTGTCATATGACACCTGTCGTCTATCATCTGTTATCTGTCATCTGTCATTTGTCATCTGTCATCTATCATCTGTTATCTGTCATCTGTCGTATGTCACCTGTCGTCTATCATCTGTCATCTGTCATCTGTCATCTGTCATCTGTCATCTGTCATCTGTCATCTGTCATCTGTCATCTGTCATCTGTCGTCTGTCATTTGTCATCGGTCATCCGTCATCTGTCATCTGTCATCTGTTATCTGTCATCTGTCATTTGTCATCTGTCATCTGTCATCTGTTATCTGTCATCTGTCGTCTGTCACCTGTCATCTATCATCTGTCATCTGTCATCTGTCATCTGTCATCTGTCATCTGTCATCTGTCATCTGTCATCTGTCGTCTGTCATTTGTCATCGGTCATCTATCATCTGTCATCTGTCATCTGTTATCAGTCATCTGTCATCTGTCATCTGTCATCTGTCATCTGTCATCTGTCATTTGTCATCTCTCATCTGCCATCTGTCATCTGTCATCAGACATCTGTCACCTGCCATTTGTCATCTGTCATCTGTCATCTGTCATCTGTCATCTGTCGTCTGTCATTTGTCATCGGTCATCTGTCATCTGTCATCTGTCATCTGCCATCAGTCATCTGTCATCTGTCATCTGTCATCTGTCATCTGTCATCTGTCATCTGTCATCTGTCATCTGTCATTTGTCATCTCTCATCTGTCATCTGTCATCTGTCATCAGACATCTGTCACCTGTCATTTGTCATCTGTCTTTTGTCATCTGTCATCTGTCATATGTCAATTGCCATCTGTCGTCTGTCAACTGTCATTTGTCATCTGTCATCCGTCATCTGTCATCAGTCATGTGTCATCTGCCATGTGTCATGTGTCATCTGTCATCTGTCATCTGTCACCTGTCAATTGTCATCTGTCGTCTCTCAACTGTCATGTGTCATGTGTCACCTGTCATCAGTCATCTGTCATCTGTCATCTGTTATCTGTCACTGTCATCTGTCATCTGTCATCTGTCATCTGTCATCTGTCATCTGTCATCTGTCATCTGTCATCTGTCATCTGTCATCTGTCATCTGTCATCTGTCATCTGTCATCTGTCATCTGTCATCTGTCATCTGTCATCTGTCATCTGTCATCTGTCATCTGTCATCCGTCATCTGTCATCTGTCATCTGTCATCTGTCATCTGTCATCTGTCATCTGTCATCTGTCATCTGTCATCTGTCATCTGTCATCTGTCATCTGTCATCTGTCATCTGTCATCTGTCATCTGTCATCTGTCATCTGTCATCTGTCACCTGTCATTTGTCATCTGTCATCTGTCATTTGTCATTTGTCATCTGTCGTTTGTCATTTTTCATTTGTCATCTGTCATCTGTCATCTGTCAATTGTCATCTGTCGTCTGTCAACTGTCATGTGTAATGTGTCACCTGTCATCTGTCATCTTTCATCTGTCATCTGTCATCTGTCATCTGTCATCTGTCATCTGTCATCTGTCATCTGTCATCTGTCATCTGTCATCTGTCATCTGTCATCTGTCATCTGTCATCTGTCATCTGTCATCTGTCATCTGTCATCTGTCATCTGTCATCTGTCATCTGTCATCTGTCATCTGTCATCTGTTATCTGTCATCTGTCATATGACACCTGTCGTCTATCATCTGTTATCTGTCATCTGTCATTTGTCATCTGTCATCTGTCATCTGTTATCTGTCATCTGTCGTATGACACCTGTCGTCTATCATCTGTCATCTGTCATCTGTCATCTATCATCTGTCGTCTGTCATTTGTCATCTGTCATCTGTCATCTGTCATCTGTCATCAGTCATCTGTCATCTGTCATCTGTCATCTGTCATCTGTCATCTGTCATCTGTCATCTGTCATCTGTCGTCTGTCATTTGTCATCGGTCATCTGTCATCTGTCATCTGTCATCTGTCATCAGTCATCTGTCATTTGTCATCTGTCATCTGTCATCTGTCATCTGTCATCTGTCACTATCATCTGTAATCTGTCATCTGTCATCTGTCATCTGTCATCTGTCATCTGTCATCTGTCATCTGTCATCTGTCATCTGTCATCTGTCATCTGTCATCTGTCATCTGTCATCTGTCATCTGTCATCTGTCATCTGTCATCTGTCATCTGTCATCTGTCATCTGTCATCTGTCATAATTCATCTGTTATCTGTCATCTGTCATATGACACCTGTCGTCTATCATCTGTTATCTGTCATCTGTCATTTGTCATCTGTCATCTATCATCTGTTATCTGTCATCTGTCGTATGTCACCTGTCGTCTATCATCTGTCATCTGTCATCTGTCATCTGTCATCTGTCATCTGTCATCTGTCATCTGTCATCTGTCATCTGTCATCTGTCATCTGTCGTCTGTCATTTGTCATCGGTCATCCGTCATCTGTCATCTGTCATCTGTTATCTGTCATCTGTCATTTGTCATCTGTCATCTGTCATCTGTTATCTGTCATCTGTCGTCTGTCACCTGTCGTCTATCATCTGTCATCTGTCATCTGTCATCTGTCATCTGTCATCTGTCATCTGTCATCTGTCATCTGTCATCTGTCATCTGTCGTCTGTCATTTGTCATCGGTCATCTGTCATCTGTCATCTGTCATCTGTCATCAGTCATCTGTCATCTGTCATCTGTCATCTGTCATCTGTCATCTGTCATTTGTCATCTCTCATCTGCCATCTGTCATCTGTTATCAGACATCTGTCACCTGCCATTTGTCATCTGTCATCTGTCATCTGTCATCTGTCATCTGTCGTCTGTCATTTGTCATCGGTCATCTGTCATCTGTCATCTGTCATCTGCCATCAGTCATCTGTCATCTGTCATCTGTCATCTGTCATCTGTCATCTGTCATCTGTCATCTGTCATCTGTCATTTGTCATCTCTCATCTGCCATCTGTCATCTGTCATCAGACATCTGTCACCTGTCATTTGTCATCTGTCTTCTGTCATCTGTCATCTGTCATATGTCAATTGCCATCTGTCGTCTGTCAACTGTCATTTGTCATCTGTCATCCGTCATCTGTCATCTGTCATCAGTCATGTGTCATCTGCCATGTGTCATGTGTCATCTGTCATCTGTCATCTGTCATCTGTCAATTGTCATCTGTCGTCTCTCAACTGTCATGTGTCATGTGTCACCTGTCATCAGTCATCTGTCATCTGTCATCTGTCATCTGTCATCTGTCATCTGTCACTGTCATCTGTCATCTGTCATCTGTCATCTGTCATCTGTCATCTGTCATCTGTCATCTGTCATCTGTCATCTGTCATCTGTCATCTGTCATCTGTCATCTGTCATCTGTCATCTGTCATCTGTCATCTGTCATCTGTCATCTGTCATCTGTCATCAGTCATCTGTCATCTGTCATCTGTCATCATTCATCTGTTATCTGTCATCTGTCATATGACACCTGTCGTCTATCATCTGTTATCTGTCATCTGTCATTTGTCATCTGTCATCTGTCATCTGTCATCTGTCATCTGTCATCTGTCATCTGTCATCTGTCGTCTGTCATTTGTCATCGGTCATCTGTCATCTGTCATCTGTCATCTGTTATCTGTCATCTGTCATTTGTCATCTGTCATCTGTCATCTGTTATCTGTCATCTGTCGTCTGTCACCTGTCGTCTATCATATGTCATCTATCATTTGTCATCTGTCATCTGTCATCTGTCATCTGTCATCTGTCATCTGTCATCTGTCATCTGTCATCTGTCGTCTGTCATCTGTCATCTGTCATCTGTCATCAGTCATCAGTCATCTGCCATGTGTCATGTGTCATCTGTCATCTGTCAACTATCCTCTGTCATTTGTCATCTGTCATCTGCCGTCTGTCATCTGTCATCTGCCATCTGTCATCTGTCATCTGTCGTCTGTCATCTGTCATCTGTCATCTGTCATTTGTCATCTGTCATCTGTCATCTGTCATCTGTCATCTGTCATCTGTCATCTGTCATCTGTCATCTGTCATCTGTTATCTGTCATCTGTCATCTGTCATTTGTCATCTGTCATCTGTCATCTGTCATCTGTCATCTGTCATCTGTCATCTGTCATCTGTCATCTGTCATCTGTCATCTGTCATCTGTCATCTGTCATCTGTCATCTGTCATCTGTCATCTGTCATCTGTCATCTGTCATCTGTCATTTGTCATTTGTCATCTGTCATCTGTCATCTGTCATTTGTGACCTATCATATGTCACCTGTCACCTGTCATCTGTCATCTGTCATCTGTCATCTGTGACCTATCATATGTCACTCGTCACCTGTCCTCTATCATCTGTCAACTGTCATCTGTCATCTGTTATCTGTCATCTGTCATCTGTCGTCTTTCGTCTCTCATCTGTCATCTATCATCTGTCATCTGTCATCTATCATTTGTCATCTGTCATCTGTCATCTGTCATCTGTCATCTGTCATCTGTCATCTGTCATCTGTCATCTGTCATCTGTCATCTGTCATCTGTCATCTGTCATCTGTCATCTGTCATCTGTCATCTGTCATCTGTCATCAGTCATCAGTCATCTGTCATCTGTCATCTGTCATCTGTCATCTGTCATCTGTCATCTGTCATCTGTCATCTGTCATCTGTCATCTGTCATCTGTCATCTGTCAACTGTCATCTGTCATCTGTCATCTGTTATCTGTCATCTGTCGTCTGTCACCTGTCGTCTATCATCTGTCATCTGTCATCTGTCATCTGTCATCTGTCACTGTCATCTGTCATCTGTCATCTGTCATCTGTCATCTGTCATCTGTCATCTGTCATCTGTCATCTGTCATCTGTCATTTGTCATTTGTCATTTGTCATCTGTCATCTGTCATCTGTCATTTGTCATTTGTCATCTGTCATCTGTCATCTGTCATCTGTCATCTGTTATCTGTCATCTGTCATCTGTCATTTGTCATTTGTCATCTGTCATCTGTCATCTGTCATCTGTCATCTGTCATCTGTCATCTGTCATCTGCCATCTGTCATCTGTCATCTGTCATCTGTCATCTGTCATCTGTCATCTGTCATCTGTCATCTGTCATCTGTTATCTGTCATCTGTCATCTGTCATTTGTCATCTGTCATCTGTCATCTGTCATCTGTCATCTGTCATCTGTCATCTGTCATCTGTCATCTGTCATCTGTCATCTGTCATCTGTCATCTGTCATCTGTCATCTGTCATCTGTCATCTGTCATCTATCATTTGTCATCTGTCATCTGTCATCTGTCATCTGTCATCTGTCATCTGTCATCTGTCATCATTCATCTGTTACCTGTCATCTGTCATATGACACCTGTCGTCTATCATTTGTCATCTGTCATCTGTTATCTGTTATCTGTCATCTGTCATTTGTCATCTGTCATCTGCCATCTGCCATCTGTTATCTGTCATGTGTCGTATGTCACCTGTCACCTGTCGTCTATCATCTGTCATCTGTCATCTGTCATCTGTCGTCTGTCATTTGTCATCGGTCATCTGTCATCTATCATCTGTCATTTGTCATCTGTCATTTGTCATCTGTCATCTGTCATCTGTCATCTGTCATCTGTCATCTGTCATCTGTCATCTGTCATCTGTCATCTGTCATCTGTCATCTGTCATCTGTCATCTGTCATCTGTCATCTGTCATCTGTCATCTGTCATCTGTCATCTGTCACCTGTCATTTGTCATCTGTCATCTGCCATCTGCCATCTGTTATCTGTCATCTGTCGTATGTCACCTGTCACCTGTCGTCTATCATCTGCCATCTGTCATCTGTCATCTGTCGTCTGTCATTTGTCATCGGTCATCTGTCATCTATCATCTGTCATCTGTCATCTGTCATCTGTCATCTGTCATCTGTCATCTGTCATCTGTCATCTGTCATCTGTCATCTATCATCTGTCATCTGTCATCTGTCATCTGTCATCTGTCATCTGTCATCTGTCATCTGTCATCTGTCATCTGTCATCTGTCATCTGTCATCTGTCATCTGTCATCTGTCATCTTTCATCTGTCATCTGTCATCTGTCATCTGTCATATGTCATCTGCCATGTGTCATGTTTAATCTGCCATCTGTCATCTGTCATCTGCCACCTGTCATCTGTCATCTGTCATCTGTCATCTGTCATCTGTCATCTGTCATCTGTAGTCTATCATCTGTCATCTGTCATCTGTCATCTGTTATCTGTCATCTGTCATCTGTCATCTGTCATCTATCATCTGTCATCTGTCATCTGTCATCTGTCATCTGTCATCTGTCAACTGTCATCTGTCATCAGTCATCAGTCATCTGCCATGTGTCATGTGTCATCTGTCATCTGTCAACTATCCTCTGTCATTTGTCATCTGTCGTCTGTCATCTTTCATATGTCATCTGTCATCTGTCATCTGTCATCTGTCATCTGTCATCTGTCATCTGTCATCTGTCATCTGTCATCTGTCATCTGTCATCTGTCATCTGTCATCTGTCATTTGTGACCTATCATCTGTCATCTGTCATCTGTCATCTGTCATCTGTCAACTGTCATCTGTCATCAGTCATCAGTCATCTGCCATGTGTCATGTGTCATCTGTCATCTGTCAACTATCCTCTGTCATTTGTCATCTGTCGTCTGTCATCTTTCATATGTCATCTGTCATCTGTCATCTGTCATCTGTCATCTGTCATCTGTCATCTGTCATTTGTGACCTATCATATGTCACCTGTCACCTGTCATCTGTCATCTGTCATCTGTCATCTGTGACCTATCATATGTCACCTGTCACCTGTCCTCTATCATCTGTCAACTGTCATCTGTCATCTGTTATCTGTCATCTGTCATCTGTCGTCTTTCGTCTCTCATCTGTCATCTGTCATCTGTCATCTGTCATCTATCATTTGTCATCTGTCATCTGTCATCTGTCATCTGTCATCTGTCATCTGTCATCTGTCATCTGTCATCTGTCATCTGTCATCTGTCATCTGTCATCTGTCATCTGTCATCAGTCATCAGTCATCTGCCATGTGTCATGTGTCATCTGTCATCTGTCAACTATCCTCTGTCATTTGTCATCTGTCGTCTGTCATCTTTCATATGTCATCTGTCATCTGTCATCTGTCATCTGTCATCTGTCATCTGTCATCTGTCATCTGTCATCTGTCATCTGTCATCTGTCATTTGTGACCTATCATATGTCACCTGTCACCTGTCCTCTATCATCTGTCAACTGTCATCAGTCATCTGTTATCTGTCATCTGTCATCTGTCGTCTTTCGTCTCTCATCTGTCATCTATCATCTGTCATCTGTCATCTGTCATCTGTCATCTATCATTTGTCATCTGTCATCTGTCATCTGTCATCTGTCATCTGTGATTTGTCATTTGTCATCTGTCATCTGTCATCTGTCATTTGTCATTTGTCATTTGTCATCTGTCATCTGTCATCTGTCATCTGTCATCTGTCATCTGTCATCTGTCATCTGTCATCTGTCATCTGTCATCTGTCATCTGTCATCTGTCATCTGTCATCTGTCATCTGTCATCTGTCATCTGTCATCTGTCATCTGTCATCTGTCATCTGTCATCTGTCATCTGTCATCTGTCATCTGTCATCTGTCATCTGTCATCTGTCATCTGTCATCTGTCATCTGTCATCTGTCATCTGTCATCTGTCATCTGTCATCTGTCATCTGTCATCATTCATCTGTTATCTGTCATCTGTCATATGACACCTGTCGTCTATCATCTGTTATCTGTCATCTGTCATTTGTCATCTGTCATCTGTCATCTGTCATCTGTTATCTGTCATCTGTCGTATGTCACCTGTCGTCTATCATCTGTCATCTGTCATCTGTCATCTGTCATCTGTCATCTGTCATCTGTCATCTGTCATCAGTCATCAGTCATCTGCCATGTGTCATGTGTCATCTGTCATCTGTCAACTATCCTCTGTCATTTGTCATCTGTCATCTGTCGTCTGTCATCTGTCATCTGTCATCTGTCATCTGTCATCTGTCATCTGTCATCTGTCATCTGTCATTTGTGACCTATCATATGTCACCTGTCACCTGTCATCTGTCATCTGTCATCTGTCATCTGTCATCTGTGACCTATCATATGTCACCTGTCACCTGTCCTCTATCATCTGTCAACTGTCACCTGTCATCTGTCATCTGTCATCTGTCGTCTTTCGTCTCTCATCTGTCATCGATCATCTGTCATCTGTCATCTGTCATCTATCATTTGTCATCTGTCATCTGTCATCTGTCATTTGTCATTTGTCATCTGTCATCTGTCATCTGTCATTTGTCATTTGTCATCTGTCATCTGTCATCTGTCATCTGTCATCTGTCATCTGTCATCTGTCATCTGTCATCTGTCATCTGTCATCTGTCATCTGTCATCTGTCAAATGTCATCTGTCATCTGTCATCTGTCATCTGTCATCTGTCATCTGTCATCTGTCATCTGTCATCTGTCATCTGTCATCTGTCATCTGTCATCTGTCATCTGTCATCAGACATCTGTCATCTATCATTTGTCATCTGTCATCTGTCATCTGTCATCTGTCATCTGTCATCTGTCATTTGTCATTTGTCATCTGTCATCTGTCATCTGTCATTTGTCATTTATCACCTGTCATCTGTCATCTGTCATCTGTCATCTGTCATCTGTGACCTATCATATGTCACCTGTCACCTGTCCTCTATCATCTGTCAACTGTCATCTGTCATCTGTTATCTGTCATCTGTCATCTGTCGTCTTTCGTCTCTCATCTGTCATCTATCATCTGTCATCTGTCATCTGTCATCTATCATCTGTCATCTGTCATCTGTCATCTGTCATCTGTCACTGTCATCTGTCATCTGTCATCTGTCATCTGTCATCTGTCATCTGTCATCTGTCATCTGTCATCTGTCATCTGTCATCTGTCATCTGTCATCTGTCATCTGTCATCTGTCATCTGTCATCTGTCATCTGTCATCTGTCATCTGTCATCTGTCATCTGTCATCTGTCATCTGTCATCTGTCATCATTCATCTGTTATCTGTCATCTGTCATATGACACCTGTCGTCTATCATCTGTTTTCTGTCATCTGTCATTTGTCATCTGTCATCTGTCATCTGTTATCTGTCATCTGTCGTATGTCACCTGTCGTCTATCATCTGTCATCTGTCATCTGTCATCTGTCATCTGTCATCTGTCATCTGTCATCTGTCATCTGTCATCTGTCATCTGTCGTCTGTCATTTGTCATCGGTCATCTGTCATCTGTCATCAGTCATCTGTCATCTGTCATCTGTCATCTGTCATCTGTCATCTGTGATCTGTCATCTGTCATCTGTCATCTGTCAATTGTCATCTGTCGTCTGTCAACTGTCATGTGTCATGTGTCACCTGTCATCTGTCATCTTTCATCTGTCATCTGTCATCTGTCATCTGTCATCTGTCATCTGTCATCTGTCATCTGTCATCTGTCATCTGTCATCTGTCATCTGTCATGTGTCATCTGTCATCATTCATCTGTTATCTGTCATCTGTCATATGACACCTGTCGTCTATCATCTGTTATCTGTCATCTGTCATTTGTCATCTGTCATCTGTCATCTGTTATCTGTTATCTGTCGTATGTCACCTGTCGTCTATCATCTGTCATCTGTCATCTGTCATCTGTCATCTGTCATCTGTCATCTGTCATCTGTCAATTGTCATCTGTCGTCTGTCGTCTGTCAACTGTCATGTGTCATGTGTCACCTGTCATCTGTCATCTTTCATCTGTCATCTGTCATCTGTCATCTGTCATCTGTCATCTGTCATCTGTCATCTGTCATCTGTCATCTGTCATCTGTCATCTGTCATCTGTCATCTGTCATCTGTCATCTGTCATCATTCATCTGTTATCTGTCATCTGTCATATGACACCTGTCGTCTATCATCTGTTATCTGTCATCTGCCATTTGTCATCTGTCATCTGTCATCTGTTATCTGTCATCTGTCGTATGTCACCTGTCGTCTATCATCTGTCATCTGTCATCTGTCATCTGTCATCTGTCGTCTGTCATTTGTCATCGGTCATCTGTCATCTGTCATCTGTCATCTGTCATCAGTCATCTGTCATCTGTCATCTGTCATCTGTCATCTGTCATCTGTCATCTGTCATCTGTCATCTGTCATCTGTCATCTGTCATCTGTCATCTGTCGTCTGTCATTTGTCATCGGTCATCTGTCATCTGTCATCTGTCATCAGTCATCTGTCATCTGTCATCTGTCATCTGTCATCTGTCATCTGTCATCTGTCATCTGTCATCTGTCATCTGTCATCTGTCATCTGTCACTGTCATCTGTCATCTGTCATCTGTCATCTGTCATCTGTCATCTGTCATCTGTCATCTGTCATCTGTCATCTGTCATCTGTCATCTGTCATCTGTCATCTGTCATCTGTCATCTGTCATCTGTCATCTGTCATCTGTCATCTGTCATCTGTCATCTGTCATCTGTCATCATTCATCTGTTATCTGTCATCTGTCATATGATACCTGTCGTCTATCATCTGTTATCTGTCATCTGTCATTTGTCATCTGTCATCTATCATCTGTTATCTGTCATCTGTCGTATGTCACCTGTCGTCTATCATCTGTCATCTGTCATCTGTCATCTGTCATCTGTCATCTGTCATCTGTCATCTGTCATCTGTCATCTGTCATCTGTCATCTGTCATCTGTCATCTGTCATCTGTCATCTGTCGTCTGTCATTTGTCATCGGTCATCTGTCATCTGTCATCTGTCATCAGTCATCTGTCATCTGTCATCTGTCATCTGTCATCTGTCATCTGTCATCTGTCATCTGTCATCTGTCGTCTGTCATTTGTCATCGGTCATCTGTCATCTGTCATCTGTCATCCGTCATCAGTCATCTGTCATCTGTCATCTGTCATCTGTCATCTGTCATCTGTCATCTGTCATCTGTCATCTGTCATCTGTCATCTGTCATCTGTCATCTGTCATCTGTCATCTGTCATCTGTCATCTGTCATCGGTCATCTGTCATCTGTCATCTATCATCTGTCATCTGTCATCTGTCATCTGTCATCTGTCATCTATCATCTGTTATCTGTCATCTGTCATTTGTCATCTGTCATCTGTCATCTGTTATCTGTCATCTGTCGTATGTCACTTGTCGTCTATCATCTGTCATCTGTCATCTGTCATCTGTCATCTGTCATCTGTCATCTGTCATCTGTCGTCTGTCATTTGTCATCGGTCATCTGTCATCTGTCATCTGTCATCAGTCATCTGTCATCTGTCATCTGTCATCTGTCATCTGTCATCTGTCATCTGTCATCTGTCATCT
This sequence comes from Condylostylus longicornis, assembly GCF_029603195.1. Lineage (NCBI taxonomy): Eukaryota > Metazoa > Arthropoda > Insecta > Diptera > Dolichopodidae > Condylostylus > Condylostylus longicornis. The sequence continues at coordinate 1,400,033 of NW_026578021.1, read as the reverse complement.
GTCATCTGTCATCTGTCATCTGTCATCTGTCATCTGTCATCTGTCATCTGTCATCTGTCATCTGTCATCTGTCATCTGTCATCTGTCATTTGTCATCTCTCATCTGCCATCTGTCATCTGTCATCAGACATCTGCCACCTGTCATTTGTCATCTGTCTTCTGTCATCTGTCATCTGTCATATGTCAATTGCCATCTGTCGTCTGTCAACTGTCATTTGTCATCTGTCATCCGTCATCTGTCATCTGTCATCAGTCATGTGTCATCTGCCATGTGTCATGTGTCATCTGTCATCTGTCAACTGTCATCTGTCAATTGTCATCTGTCGTCTGTCAACTGTCATGTGTCATGTGTCACCTGTCATCTGTCATCTTTCATCTGTCATCTGTGATCTGTCATCTGACATCCGTCATCTGTCATCTGTCATATGTTGTCTGCCATCTGTCATCTGTCATCTGTCATCTGTCATCTGTCATCTGTCAATTGTCATCTGTCGTCTGTCAACAGTCATTTGTCATCTGTCATCAGTCATCAGTCATCTGTAATCTGCCATTTGTCATTTGTCATCTGTCATCTGTCAATTGCATTCTGTCGTCTGTCAACTGTCATTTGTCATCTGCCATCTGTCATCTGTCATCTGTCATCTGTCATCTGTCATCTGTCATCTGTCATCTGTCATCTGTCATCATTCATCTGTTATCTGTCATCTGTCATATGACACCTGTCGTCTATCATTTGTCATCTGTCATCTGTTATCTGTTATCTGTCATCTGTCATTTGTCATCTGTCATCTGCCATCTGCCATCTGTTATCTGTCATGTGTCGTATGTCACCTGTCACCTGTCGTCTATCATCTGTCATCTGTCATCTGTCATCTGTCGTCTATCATTTGTCATCGGTCATCTGTCATCTATCATCTGTCATTTGTCATCTGTCATTTGTCATCTGTCATCTGTCATCTGTCATCTGTCATCTGTCATCTGTCATCTGTCATCTGTCATCTGTCATCTGTCATCTGTCATCTGTCATCTGTCATTTGTCATCTGTCATCTGCCATCTGCCATCTGTTATCTGTCATCTGTCGTATGTCACCTGTCACCTGTCGTCTATCATCTGCCATCTGTCATCTGTCATCTGTCGTCTGTCATTTGTCATCGGTCATCTGTCATCTATCATCTGTCATCTGTCATCTGTCATCTGTCATCTGTCATCTGTCATCTGTCATCTGTCATCTGTCATCTGTCATCTGTCATCTGTCATCTGTCATCTGTCATCTGTCATCTGTCATCTGTCATCTGTCATCTGTCATCTGTCATCTGTCATCTGTCATCTGTCATCTGTCATCTGTCATCTGTCATCTTTCATCTGTCATCTGTCATCTGTCATCTGTCATATGTCATCTGCCATGTGTCATGTTTAATCTGCCATCTGTCATCTGTCATCTGCCACCTGTCATCTGTCATCTGTCATCTGTCATCTGTCATCTGTCATCTGTCATCTGTCATCTGTAATCTGTCATCTGTCATCTGTCATCTGTCATCTGTTATCTGTCATCTGTCATCTGTCATCTGTCATCTATCATCTGTCATCTGTCATCTGTCATCTGTCATCTGTCATCTGTCAACTGTCATCTGTCTTCTGTCATCTGTCGTCTGTCATCTGTCGTCTGTCATCTGTCATCTGTCATCTGTCATCAGTCATCTCCCATGTGTCATTTGTCATCTGTCATCTGTCATCTGTCATCTGTCATCTGTCATCTGTCATCTGTTATCTGTCATCTGTCATCTGTCATCTGTCATCTGTCAACTGTCATCTGTCATCTGTCATCTGTCATCTGTCATCTGTCATCTGTCATCTGTCACCTGTCATCTGTCATCTGTCATCTGTCATCTGTCATCTGTCGTCTGTCATCTGTCATCTGTCATCTGTGACCTATCATATGTCACCTGTCACCTGTCATCTGTCATCTGTCATCTGTCATCTGTGACCTGTCATATGTTACCTGTCACCTGTCCTCTATCATCTGTCATCTGTCATCTGTTATCTGTCATCTGTCGTCTTTCGTCTCTCATCTGTCATCTATCATCTGTCATCTGTCATCTATCATCTGTCATCTGTCATCTGTCATCTGTCATCTGTCATCTGTCATCTGTCATCTGTCATCTGTCATCTGTCGTCTGTCATCTGTCATCTGTCATCTGTCATCTGTCATCAGTCATCAGTCATCTGCCATGTGTCATGTGTCATCTGTCATCTGTCAACTATCCTCTGTCATTTGTCATCTGTCATCAGTCATCAGTCATCTGCCATGTGTCATGTGTCATCTGTCATCTGTCAACTATCCTCTGTCATTTGTCATCTGTCATCTGTCGTCTGTCATCTGTCATCTGTCATCCGTCTTCTGTCATCTGTCATCTGTCATCTGTCATCTGTCATCTGTTATCTGTCATCTGTCATCTGTCATCTGTCATCTGTCATCTGTCATCTGTCATCTGTCATCTGTCATCTGTCATCTGTCATCTGTCATCTGTCATCTGTCATCTGTCATCTGTCATCTGTCATATGTCATCTGTCATCTGTCATCTGTCATCTGTCATCTGTCATCTGTCATCTGTCATCTGTCATCTGTCATCTGTCATCTGTCATCTGTCATTTGTCATTTGTCATCTGTTATCTGTAATCTGTCATCTGTCATCTGTCATTTGTCATTTGTCATCTGTCATCCGTCATCTGTCATCTGTCATATGTCATCTGTCATCTGTCATCTGTCATCTGTCATCTGTCATCTGTCATCTGTCATCTGTCATCTGTCATCTGTCATCTGTCATCTGTCATCTGTCATCTGTCATTTGTCATCTGTCATCTGTCATCTGTCATCTGTCATCTGTCATCTGTCATCTGTCATCTGTCATCATTCATCTGTTATCTGTCATCTGTCATATGACACCTGTCGTCTATCATCTGTTATCTGACATCTGTCATTTGTCATCTGTCATCTGTCATCTGTTATCTGTCATCTGTCGTATGTCACCTGTCGTCTATCATCTGTCATCTCTCATCTGTCATCTGTCATCCCTCATCTGTCATCTGTCATCTGTCATCTGTCATCTGTCATCTGTCGTCTGTCATTTGTCATCGGTCATCTGTCATCTGTCATCTGTCATCTGTCATCTGTCATCTGTCATCAGTCATCTGTCATCTGTCATCTGTCATCTGTCATCTGTCATCTGTCATCTGTCATCTGTCATCTGTCATCTGTCATCTGTCATCTGTCATCTGTCATCTGTCATCTGTCATCTGTCATCTGTCATCTGTCATCTGTCATCTGTCATCTGTCATCTGTCATCTGTCATCTGTTATCTGTCATCTGTCATCTGTCATCTGTCATCTGTCATTTGTCATCTGTCATCTGTCATTTGTCATCTGTCGTTTGTCATTTTTCAATTGTCATCTGTCATCTGTCATCTGTCATCTGTCATCTGTCATCTGTCATCTGTCATCAGTCATCTGTTATCTGTCATCTGTCATCTGTCATCTGTCATCTGTCATCTGTCATCTGTCATCTCTCATCTGCCATCTGTCATCTGTCATCAGACATCTGTCATTTGTCATCTGTCTTCTGTCATATGTCATCTGTCATATGTCCATTGCCATCTGTCGTCTGTCAACTGTCATTTGTCATCTGTCATCCGTCATCTGTCATCTGTCATCAGTCATCTGTCATCTGCCATGTGTTATATGTCATCTGTCATCTGTCATCTGTCAATTGTCATCTGTCGTCTGTCAACTGTCATGTGTCATGTGTCACCTGTCATCTGTCGTCTTTCATCTGTCATCTGTCATCTGTGATCTGTCATCTGTCATCTGTCATCCGTCATCCGTCATCTGTCATCTGTCATCTGTCATCTGTCATCTGTCATCTGTCATCTGTCATCTGTCAATTGTCATCTTTCGTCTGTCAACAGTCATTTGTCATCTGTCATCAGTCATCAGTCATCTGTAATCTGCCATTTGTCATTTGTCATCTGTCATCTGTCAATTGTCATCTGTCGTCTGTCAACTGTCATTTGTCATCTGCCATCTGTCATCTAACATCTGTCATATGTCATCTGTCATCTGTCATCTGTCATCTGTCATCTGTCATCTGTCATCTGTCATCTGTCATCTGTCATCTGTCATCATTCATCTGTTATCTGTCATCTGTCATATGACACCTGTCATCTAACATCTGTCATCTGTCATTTGTTATCTGTTATCTTTCATCTGTCATTTGTCATCTGTCATCTGCCATCTGCCATCTGTTATCTGTCATCTGTCGTATGTCACCTGTCACCTGTCGTCTATCATCTGTCATCTGTCATCTGTCATCTGTCATTTGTCATCGGTCATCTGCCACGTGCAATGTGTCATCTGTCATCTGTCATCTGTCATCTGTCATCTGTCATCTGACATCTGTCATCTGTCATCTGTCATCACTCATCTGTTATCTGTCATCTGTCATATGACACCTGTCGTCTATCATCTGTCATCTGTCATCTGTTATTTGTTATCTGTCATCTGTCATTTGTCACCTGTCATCTGTCATCTGTTATCTGTCATCTGTCGTATGTCACCTGTCGTCTATCATCTGTCATCTGTCATCTGCCGTCTGTCATTTGTCACCGGTCATCTGTCATCTGTCATCTGTCATCTGTGATCTGTCATCTGTCATCTGTCATCTGTCATCTGTCATCTGTCATCTGTCATCTGTCATCTGTCATCTGTCATCTGTCATCTGTCATCTGTCATCTGTCATCTGTCATCTGTCATCTGTCATCTGTCATTTGTCATCTGTCGTTTGTCATTTTTCATTTGTCATCTGTCATCTGTCATCTGTCATCTGTCATCTGTCATCTGTCATCTGTCATCTCTCATCTCTCATCTGCCATCTGTCATCTGTCATCAGACATCTGTCATCTGTCATCTGTCATCTGTCTTCTGTCATATGTCATCTGTCATAGGTCAATTGTCATCTGTCGTCTGTCAACAGTCATTTGTCATCTGTCGTTTGTCATCTGTCATCTGTCATCAGTCATCAGTCATCTGTTATCTGCCATGTGTCATTTGTCATCTGTCATCTGTCATCTGTCATATGTCATCTGTCATCTGTCATATGTCATCTGTCATCTGTCATCTGTCATGTGTCATCTGTCATCTGTCATCTGTCATCTGTCATCTGTCATCTGTCATCTGTCATCTGTCATCTCTCATCTGCCATCTGTCATCTGTCATCAGACATCTGTCATCTGTCATCTGTCTTCTGTCATATGTCATCTGTCATATGTCAATTGTCATCTGTCGTCTGTCAACAGTCATTTGCCATCTGTCATTTGTCATCTGTCATCTGTCATCTGTCATCTGTCATCTGTCATCTGTCATCTGTCATCTGTAATATGTCATCTGTCATATGTCATCTGTCATCTGTCATCTGTCATCTGTCATCTGTCATCTGTCATCTGTCATCTGTCATCTGTCATCTGTCATCTGTCATCTGTCATCTGTCATCACTCATCTGTTATCCGTCATCTGTCATATGACACCTGTCGTCTATCATCTGTCATCTGTCATTTGTTATCTGTTATCTGTCATCTGTCATTTGTCATCTGTCATCTGTCATCTGTTATCTGTCATCTGTCGTATGTCACCTGTCGTTTATCATCAGTCATCTGTCATCTGTCATCTGTCGTCTGTCATTTGTCACCGGTCATCTGTCATCTGTCATGTGTCATCTGTCATCTGTCATCTGTCATCTGTCATCTGTCATCTGTCATCTGTCATCGGTCATCTGTCATCTGTCATCTGTCATCTGTCATCTGTCATCTGTCATCTGTCATCTGTCATCTTTCATCTGTCATCTGTCATCTGTCATCTGTCATCTGTCATCTATCATCTGTCATCTGTCATCTGTCATCTGTCATCTGGCATCTGTCATCTGTCATCTGTCATTTGTCATTTGTCATCTGTCGTTTGTAATTTTTCATTTGTCATCTGTCATCTGTCATCTGTCATCTGTCATCTGTCTTCTGTCATCTGTCGTCTGTCATCTGTCGTCTGTCATCTGTCATCTGTGACCTATCATTTGTCATCTGTCATCTGTCATCTGTCATCTGTCATCTGTCATCTGTCATCTGTTATCTGTCATCTGTCATCTGTCATCTGTCATCTGTCAACTGTCATCTGTCATCTGTCATCTGTCATCTGTCATCTGTCATCTGTCATCTGTCATCTGTCATCTGTCATCTGTCATCTGTCATCTGTCGTCTGTCATCTGTCATCTGTGACCTATCATATGTCACCTGTCACCTGTCATCTGTCATCTGTCATCTGTCATCTGTGACCTGTCATATGTTACCTGTCACCTGTCCTCTATCATCTGTCATCTGTCATCTGTTATCTGTCATCTGTCGTCTTTCGTCTCTCATCTGTCATCTATCATCTGTCATCTGTCATCTATCATCTGTCATCTGTCATCTGTCATCTGTCATCTGTCATCTGTCATCTGTCATCTGTCATCTGTCATCTGTCATCTGTCATCTGTCGTCTGTCATCTGTCATCTGTCATCTGTCATCTGTCATCTGTCATCAGTCATCAGTCATCTGCCATGTGTCATGTGTCATCTGTCATCTGTCAACTATCCTCTGTCATTTGTCATCTGTCATCAGTCATCAGTCATCTGCCATGTGTCATGTGTCATCTGTCATCTGTCAACTATCCTCTGTCATTTGTCATCTGTCATCTGTCGTCTGTCATCTGTCATCTGTCATCCGTCTTCTGTCATCTGTCATCTGTCATCTGTCATCTGTCATCTGTTATCTGTCATCTGTCATCTGTCATCTGTCATCTGTCATCTGTCATCTGTCATCTGTCATCTGTCATCTGTCATCTGTCATCTGTCATCTGTCATCTGTCATCTGTCATCTGTCATATGTCATCTGTCATCTGTCATCTGTCATCTGTCATCTGTCATCTGTCATCTGTCATCTGTCATCTGTCATCTGTCATCTGTCATTTGTCATTTGTCATCTGTTATCTGTAATCTGTCATCTGTCATCTGTCATTTGTCATTTGTCATCTGTCATCTGTCATCTGTCATCTGTCATATGTCATCTGTCATCTGTCATCTGTCATCTGTCATCTGTCATCTGTCATCTGTCATCTGTCATCTGTCATCTGTCATCTGTCATCTGTCATTTGTCATCTGTCATCTGTCATCTGTCATCTGTCATTTGTCATCTGTCATCTGTCATCTGTCATCTGTCATCTGTCATCTGTCATCTGTCATCTGTCATCATTCATCTGTTATCTGTCATCTGTCATATGACACCTGTCGTCTATCATCTGTTATCTGACATCTGTCATTTGTCATCTGTCATCTGTCATCTGTTATCTGTCATCTGTCGTATGTCACCTGTCGTCTATCATCTGTCATCTCTCATCTGTCATCTGTCATCCCTCATCTGTCATCTGTCATCTGTCATCTGTCATCTGTCATCTGTCGTCTGTCATTTGTCATCGGTCATCTGTCATCTGTCATCTGTCATCTGTCATCTGTCATCTGTCATCAGTCATCTGTCATCTGTCATCTGTCATCTGTCATCTGTCATCTGTCATCTGTCATCTGTCATCTGTCATCTGTCATCTGTCATCTGTCATCTGTCATCTGTCATCTGTCATCTGTCATCTGTCATCTGTCATCTGTCATCTGTCATCTGTCATCTGTCATCTGTCATCTGTCATCTGTCATCTGTCATCTGTCATCTGTCATCTGTCATTTGTCATCTGTCATCTGTCATTTGTCATCTGTCGTTTGTCATTTTTCAATTGTCATCTGTCATCTGTCATCTGTCATCTGTCATCTGTCATCTGTCATCTGTCATCAGTCATCTGTTATCTGTCATCTGTCATCTGTCATCTGTCATCTGTCATCTGTCATCTGTCATCTCTCATCTGCCATCTGTCATCTGTCATCAGACATCTGTCATTTGTCATCTGTCTTCTGTCATATGTCATCTGTCATATGTCCATTGCCATCTGTCGTCTGTCAACTGTCATTTGTCATCTGTCATCCGTCATCTGTCATCTGTCATCAGTCATCTGTCATCTGCCATGTGTTATATGTCATCTGTCATCTGTCATCTGTCAATTGTCATCTGTCGTCTGTCAACTGTCATGTGTCATGTGTCACCTGTCATCTGTCGTCTTTCATCTGTCATTTGTCATCTGTGATCTGTCATCTGTCATCTGTCATCCGTCATCCGTCATCTGTCATCTGTCATCTGTCATCTGTCATCTGTCATCTGTCATCTGTCATCTGTCAATTGTCATCTTTCGTCTGTCAACAGTCATTTGTCATCTGTCATCAGTCATCAGTCATCTGTAATCTGCCATTTGTCATTTGTCATCTGTCATCTGTCAATTGTCATCTGTCGTCTGTCAACTGTCATTTGTCATCTGCCATCTGTCATCTAACATCTGTCATATGTCATCTGTCATCTGTCATCTGTCATCTGTCATCTGTCATCTGTCATCTGTCATCTGTCATCTGTCATCTGTCATCATTCATCTGTTATCTGTCATCTGTCATATGACACCTGTCATCTAACATCTGTCATCTGTCATTTGTTATCTGTTATCTTTCATCTGTCATTTGTCATCTGTCATCTGCCATCTGCCATCTGTTATCTGTCATCTGTCGTATGTCACCTGTCACCTGTCGTCTATCATCTGTCATCTGTCATCTGTCATCTGTCATTTGTCATCGGTCATCTGCCACGTGCAATGTGTCATCTGTCATCTGTCATCTGTCATCTGTCATCTGTCATCTGACATCTGTCATCTGTCATCTGTCATCACTCATCTGTTATCTGTCATCTGTCATATGACACCTGTCGTCTATCATCTGTCATCTGTCATCTGTTATTTGTTATCTGTCATCTGTCATTTGTCATCTGTCATCTGTCATCTGTTATCTGTCATCTGTCGTATGTCACCTGTCGTCTATCATCTGTCATCTGTCATCTGCCGTCTGTCATTTGTCACCGGTCATCTGTCATCTGTCATCTGTCATCTGTGATCTGTCATCTGTCATCTGTCATCTGTCATCTGTCATCTGTCATCTGTCATCTGTCATCTGTCATCTGTCATCTGTCATCTGTCATCTGTCATCTGTCATCTGTCATCTGTCATCTGTCATCTGTCATTTGTCATCTGTCGTTTGTCATTTTTCATTTGTCATCTGTCATCTGTCATCTGTCATCTGTCATCTGTCATCTGTCATCTGTCATCTCTCATCTCTCATCTGCCATCTGTCATCTGTCATCAGACATCTGTCATCTGTCATCTGTCATCTGTCTTCTGTCATATGTCATCTGTCATAGGTCAATTGTCATCTGTCGTCTGTCAACAGTCATTTGTCATCTGTCGTTTGTCATCTGTCATCTGTCATCAGTCATCAGTCATCTGTTATCTGCCATGTGTCATTTGTCATCTGTCATCTGTCATCTGTCATATGTCATCTGTCATCTGTCATATGTCATCTGTCATCTGTCATCTGTCATGTGTCATCTGTCATCTGTCATCTGTCATCTGTCATCTGTCATCTGTCATCTGTCATCTGTCATCTCTCATCTGCCATCTGTCATCTGTCATCAGACATCTGTCATCTGTCATCTGTCTTCTGTCATATGTCATCTGTCATATGTCAATTGTCATCTGTCGTCTGTCAACAGTCATTTGCCATCTGTCATTTGTCATCTGTCATCTGTCATCTGTCATCTGTCATCTGTCATCTGGCATCTGTCATCTGTCATCTGTCATTTGTCATTTGTCATCTGTCGTTTGTAATTTTTCATTTGTCATCTGTCATCTGTCATCTGTCATCTGTCATATGTCATCTGTCATCTGTCATCTGTCATCTGTCATCTGTCATCTGTCATCTGTCATCTGTCATTTGTCATCGGTCATCTGCCACGTGCAATGTGTCATCTGTCATCTGTCATCTGTCATCTGTCATCTGTCATCTGACATCTGTCATCTGTCATCTGTCATCACTCATCTGTTATCTGTCATCTGTCATATGACACCTGTCGTCTATCATCTGTCATCTGTCATCTGTTATTTGTTATCTGTCATCTGTCATTTGTCATCTGTCATCTGTCATCTGTTATCTGTCATCTGTCGTATGTCACCTGTCGTCTATCATCTGTCATCTGTCATCTGCCGTCTGTCATTTGTCACCGGTCATCTGTCATCTGTCATCTGTCATCTGTGATCTGTCATCTGTCATCTGTCATCTGTCATCTGTCATCTGTCATCTGTCATCTGTCATCTGTCATCTGTCATCTGTCATCTGTCATCTGTCATCTGTCATCTGTCATCTGTCATCTGTCATCTGTCATCTGTCATCTGTCATTTGTCATCTGTCGTTTGTCATTTTTCATTTGTCATCTGTCATCTGTCATCTGTCATCTGTCATCTGTCATCTGTCATCTGTCATCTCTCATCTCTCATCTGCCATCTGTCATCTGTCATCAGACATCTGTCATCTGTCATCTGTCATCTGTCTTCTGTCATATGTCATCTGTCATAGGTCAATTGTCATCTGTCGTCTGTCAACAGTCATTTGTCATCTGTCGTTTGTCATCTGTCATCTGTCATCAGTCATCAGTCATCTGTTATCTGCCATGTGTCATTTGTCATCTGTCATCTGTCATCTGTCATATGTCATCTGTCATCTGTCATATGTCATCTGTCATCTGTCATCTGTCATGTGTCATCTGTCATCTGTCATCTGTCATCTGTCATCTGTCATCTGTCATCTGTCATCTGTCATCTCTCATCTGCCATCTGTCATCTGTCATCAGACATCTGTCATCTGTCATCTGTCTTCTGTCATATGTCATCTGTCATATGTCAATTGTCATCTGTCGTCTGTCAACAGTCATTTGCCATCTGTCATTTGTCATCTGTCATCTGTCATCTGTCATCTGTCATCTGTCATCTGGCATCTGTCATCTGTCATCTGTCATTTGTCATTTGTCATCTGTCGTTTGTAATTTTTCATTTGTCATCTGTCATCTGTCATCTGTCATCTGTCATATGTCATCTGTCATCTGTCATCTGTCATCTGTCATCTGTCATCTGTCATCTGTCATCTGTCATCTGTCATCTGTCATCTGTCATCTGTCATCTGTCATCTGTCATCTGCCATCTGTCATCAGACATCTGTCATCTGTCATCTGTCATCTGTCATCTGTCTTCTGTCATATGTCATCTGTCATCTGCCATCTGTCATCTGTCATCTGTCATCTGTCATCTGTCATCTGTCATCTGTCATCTGTCATCTGTCATCTGTCATCTGTCATCTGTCATCTGTTATCTGTCATCTGTCATATGACACCTGTCGTCTATCATCTGTTATCTGTCATTTGTCATCTGTCATCTGTCATCTGTTATCTGTCATCTGTCGTATGTCACCTGTCGTCTATCATCTGTCATCTGTCATCTGTCATCTGTCATCTGTCATCTGTCGTCTGTCATTTGTCATCGGTCATCTGTCATCTGTCATCTGTCATCTGCCATCAGTCATCTGTCATCTGTCATCTGTCATCTGTCATCTGTCATCTGTCATCTGTCATCTGTCATCTGTCATCTGTCATCTGTCATCTGTCATCTGTCATCTGTCATCTGTCATCTGTCATCTGTCATCTGTCATCTGTCATCTGTCATCTGTCATCTGTCATCTGTCACTGTCATCTGTCATCTGTCATCTGTCATCTGTCATCTGTCATCTGTCATCTGTCATCTGTCATCTGTCATCTGTCATCTGTCATCTGTCATCTGTCATCTGTCATCTGTCACCTGTCATCTGTCATCTGTCATCTGTCATCTGTCATCTGTCATCTGTCATCTGTCATCATTCATCTGTTATCTGTCATCTGTCATATGACACCTGTCGTCTATCATCTGTTATCTGTCATTTGTCGTATGTCACCTGTCGTCTATCATCTGTCATCTGTCATCTGTCATCTGTCATCTGTCATCTGTCATCTGTCATCTGTCATCTGTCATCATTCATCTGTTATCTGTCATCTGTCATATGACACCTGTCGTCTATCATCTGTTATCTGTCATTTGTCATCTGTCATCTGTCATCTGTTATCTGTCATCTGTCGTATGTCACCTGTCGTCTATCATCTGTCATCTGTCATCTGTCATCTGTCATCTGTCGTCTGTCATTTGTCATCGGTCATCTGTCATCTGTCATCTGCCATCAGTCATCTGTCATCTGTCATCTGTCATCTGTCATCTGTCATCTGTCATCTGTCATCTGTCATCTGTCATCTGTCATCTGTCATCTGTCATCTGTCATCTGTCATCTGTCATCTGTCATCTGTCATCTGTCATCTGTCATCTGTCATCTGTCACTGTCATCTGTCATCTGTCATCTGTCATCTGTCATCTGTCATCTGTCATCTGTCATCTGTCATCTGTCATCTGTCATCTGTCATCTGTCATCTGTCATCTGTCATCTGTCATCTGTCATCTGTCATCTGTCACCTGTCATCTGTCATCTGTCATCTGTCATCTGTCATCTGTCATCTGTCATCTGTCATCTGTCATCATTCATCTGTTATCTGTCATCTGTCATATGACACCTGTCGTCTATCATCTGTCATCTGTCATTTGTCATCTGTCATCTGTCATCTGTTATCTGTCATTTGTCGTATGTCACCTGTCGTCTATCATCTGTCATCTGTCATCTGTCATCTGTCATCTGTCATCTGTCATCTGTCATCAGTCATCAGTCATCTGCCATGTGTCATGTGTCATCTGTCATCTGTCAACTATCCTCTGTCATTTGTCATCTGTCATCTGTCGTCTGTCATCTGTCATCTGTCATCTGTCATCTGTCATCTGTCATCTGTCATCTGTCATCTGTCATCTGTCATCTGTCATTTGTGACATATCATATGTCACCTGTCACCTGTCATCTGTCATCTGTCATCTGTCATCTGTCATCTGTGACCTATCATATGTCACCTGTCACCTGTCCTCTATCATCTGTCAACTGTCATCTGTCATCTGTTATCTGTCATCTGTAATCTGTAGTCTTTCGTCTCTCATCTGTCATCTGTCATCTGTCATCTGTCATCTGTCATCTGTCATCTGTCATCTGTCATCTGTCATCTGTCATCTGTCATCTGTCATCTGTCATCTGTCATCTGTCATCTGTCATCTGTCATCTGTCATCTGTCATCTGTCATCTGTCATCTGTCATCTGTCATCTGTCATCTGTCATCTGTCATCTGTCATCTGTCATCATTCATCTGTCATCTGTCATCTGTCATCTGTCATCTGTCATCTGTCATTTGTGACCTATCATATGTCACCTGTCACCTGTCATCTGTCATCTGTCATCTGTCATCTGTCATCTGTGACCTATCATATGTCACCTGTCACCTGTCCTCTATCATCTGTCAACTGTCATCTGTCATCTGTTATCTGTCATCTGTAATCTGTCGTCTTTCGTCTCTCATCTGTCATCTGTCATCTGTCATCTGTCATCTGTCATCTGTCATCTGTCATCTGTCATCTGTCATCTGTCATCTGTCATCTGTCATCTGTCATCTGTCATCTGTCATCTGTCATCTGTAATCTGTCATCTGTTATCTGTCATCTGTCATCTGTCGTCTGTGACCTATCATATGTCACCTGTCACCTGTCCTCTATCATCTGTCAACTGTCATCTGTCATCTGTTATCTGTCATCTGTAATCTGTCGTCTTTCGTCTCTCATCTGTCATCTGTCATCTGTCATCTGTCATCTGTCATCTGTCATCTGTCATCTGTCATCTGTCATCTGTCATCTGTCATCTGTCATCTGTCATCTGTCATCTGTCATCTGTCATCTGTCATCTGTCATCTGTCATCTGTAATCTGTCGTCTTTCGTCTCTCATCTGTCATCTGTCATCTGTCATCTGTCATCTGTCATCTGTCATCTGTCATCTGTCATCTGTCATCTGTCATCTGTCATCTGTCATCTGTCATCTGTCATCTGTCATCTGTCATCTGTCATCTGTCATCTGTCATCTGTCATCTGTCATCATTCATCTGTTATCTGTCATCTGTCATCTGTCGTCTGTGACCTATCATATGTCACCTGTCACCTGTCCTCTATCATCTGTCAACTGTCATCTGTCATCTGTTATCTGTCATCTGTAATCTGTCGTCTTTCGTCTCTCATCTGTCATCTGTCATCTGTCATCTGTCATCTGTCATCTGTCATCTGTCATCTGTCATCTGTCATCTGTCATCTGTCATCTGTCATCTGTCATCTGTCATCTGTCATCTGTCATCTGTCATCTGTCATCTGTCATCTGTAATCTGTCGTCTTTCGTCTCTCATCTGTCATCTGTCATCTGTCATCTGTCATCTGTCATCTGTCATCTGTCATCTGTCATCATTCATCTGTCATCTGTCATCTGTCATCTGTCATCTGTCATTTGTGACCTATCATATGTCACCTGTCACCTGTCATCTGTCATCTGTCATCTGTCATCTGTCATCTGTGACCTATCATATGTCACCTGTCACCTGTCCTCTATCATCTGTCAACTGTCATCTGTCATCTGTTATCTGTCATCTGTAATCTGTCGTCTTTCGTCTCTCATCTGTCATCTGTCATCTGTCATCTGTCATCTGTCATCTGTCATCTGTCATATGTCACCTGTCACCTGTCATCTGTCATCTGTCATCTGTCATCTGTCATCTGTGACCTATCATATGTCACCTGTCACCTGTCCTCTATCATCTGTCAACTGTCATCTGTCATCTGTTATCTGTCATCTGTAATCTGTTGTCTTTCGTCTCTCATCTGTCATCTGTCATCTGTCATCTGTCATCTGTCATCTGTCATCTGTCATCTGTCATCTGTCATCTGTCATCTGTCATCTGTCATCTGTCATCTGTCATCTGTCATCTGTCATCTGTCATCTGTCATCATTCATCTGTTATCTGTCATCTGTCATATGACACCTGTCGTCTATCATCTGTTATCTGTCATCTGTCATTTGTCATCTGTCATCTGTCATCTGTTATCTGTCATCTGTCGTATGTCACCTGTCGTCTATCATTTGTCATCTGTCATCTGTCATCTGTCATCTGTCATCTGTCATTTGTCATTTGTCATCTGTCATCTGTCATCTGTCATTTGTCATTTGTCATCTGTCATCTGTCATCTGTCATCTCTCATCTGTCATCTGTCATCTGTCATCTGTCATCTGTCATCTGTCAGCTGTCATCTGTCATCTGTCATCTGTCATCTGTCATCTGTCATCTGTCAACTGTCATCTGTCACTGTCATCTGTCATCCGTCATCTGTCATCTGTCATCTGTCATCTGTCATCTGTCATCTGTCATCTGTCATCTGTCATCTGTCATCTGTCATCTGTCATCTGTCATCTGTCATCTGTCATCTGTCATCTGTCATCTGTCATCTGTCATCTGTCATCTGTCATCTGTCATCTGTCATCTGTCATCTGTCATCTGTCATCTGTCATCTGTCATCTGTCATCATTCATCTGTTATCTGTCATCTGTCATATGACACCTGTCGTCTATCATCTGTTTTCTGTCATCTGTCATTTGTCATCTGTCATCTGTCATCTGTTATCTGTCATCTGTCGTATGTCACCTGTCGTCTAACATCTGTCATCTGTCATCTGTCATCTGTCATCTGTCATCTGTCATCTGTCATCTGTCGTCTGTCATTTGTCATCAGTCATCTGTCATCTGTCATCAGTCATCTGTCATCTGTCATCTGTCATCTGTCATCTGTCATCTGTCATCTGTCATCTGTCATCTGTCATCTGTCATCTGTCATCTGTCATCTGTCATCTGTCATCTGTCATCTGTCATCTGTCATCTGTCATCTGTCATCTGTCATCAGTCATCTGTCATCTGTCATCTGTCATCTGTCATCTGTCATCTGTCATCTGTCACTGTCATCTGTCATCTGTCATCTGTCATCTGTCATCTGTCATCTGTCATCTGTCATCTGTCATCTGTCATCTGTCATCTGTCATCTGTCATCTGTCATCTGTCATCTGTCATCTGTCATCTGTCATCTGTCATCTCTCATCATTCATCTGTTATCTGTCATCTGTCATATGACACCTGTCGTCTATCATCTGTTATCTGTCATCTGTCATTTGTCATCTGTCATCTATCATCTGTTATCTGTCATCTGTCGTATGTCACCTGTCGTCTATCATCTGTCATCTGTCATCTGTCATCTGTCATCTGTCATCTGTCATCTGTCATCTGTCATCTGTCATCTGTCATCTGGCATCTGTCATCTGTCATCTGTCATCTGTCGTCTGTCATTTGTCATCGGTCATCTGTCATCTGTCATCTGTCATCAGTCATCTGTCATCTGTCATCTGTCATCTGTCATCTGTCATCTGTCATCTGTCATCTGTCATCTGTCATCTGTCGTCTGTCATTTGTCATCGGTCATCTGTCATCTGTCATCTGTCATCTGTCATCAGTCATCTGTCATCTGTCATCTGTCATCTGTCATCTGTTATCTGTCATCTGTCATCTGTCATCTGTCATCTGTCATCTGTCATCCGTCATCGGTCATCTGTCATCTGTCATCTGTCATCTGTCATCTGTCATCTGTCATCTGTCATCTGTCATCTATCATCTGTTATCTGTCATCTGTCATTTGTCATCTGTCATCTGTCATCTGTTATCTGTCATCTGTCGTATGTCACTTGTCGTCTATCATCTGTCATCTGTCATCTGTCATCTGTCATCTGTCATCTGTCATCTGTCATCTGTCATCTGTCATCTGTCATCTGTCGTCTGTCATTTGTCATCGGTCATCTGTCATCTGTCATCTGTCATCTGTCATCTGTCATCTGTCATCTGTCATCTGTCATCTGTCATCTGTCATCTGTCATCTGTCATCTGTCATCTGTCATCTGTCATCTGTCGTCTGTCATCTGTCATTTGTCATCTCTCATCTGCCATCTGTCATCTGTCATTAGACATCTGTCAACTGTCATTTGTCATCTGTCTTCTGTCATATGTCATCTGTCATATGTCAATTGCCATCTGTCGTCTGTCAACTGTCATTTGTCATCTGTCATCCGTCATCTGTCATCTGTCATCAGTCATGTGTCATCTGCCATGTGTCATGTGTCATCTGTCATCTGTCATCTGTCATCTGTCAATTGTCATCTGTCGTCTGTCAACTGTCATGTGTCATGTGTCACCTGTCATCTGTCATCTTTCATCTGTCATCTGTGATCTGTCATCTGTCATCTGTCATCCGTCATCTGTCATCTGTCATCTGTTGTCTGCCATCTGTCATCTGTCATCTGTCTTCTGTCATCTGTCAATTGTCATCTGTCGTCTGTCAACAGTCATTTGTCATCTGTCATCAGTCATCTGTAATCTGCCATTTGTCATTTGTCATCTGTCATCTGTCAATTGCATTCTGTCGTCTGTCAACTGTCATTTGTCATCTGCCATCTGTCATCTAACATCTGCCATGTGCAATGTGTCATCTGTCATCTGTCATCTGTCATCTGTCATCTGTCGTCTGTCATCTGTCATCTGTCATCTGTCATCTGTCATCTGTCATCTGTCATCATTCATCTGTTATCTGTCATCTGTCATATGACACCTGTCGTCTATCATCTGTCATCTGTCATCTGTTATCTGTTATCTGTCATCTGTCATTTGTCATCTGTCATCTGCCATCTGCCATCTGTTATCTGTCATCTGTCGTATGTCACCTGTCACCTGTCGTCTATGATCTGTCATCTGTCATCTGTCATCTGTCGTCTGTCATTTGTCATCGGTCATCTGTCATCTATCATCTGTCATTTGTCATCTGTCATTTGTCATCTGTCATCTGTCATCTGTCATCTGTCATCTGTCATCTGTCATCTGTCATCTGTCATCTGTCATCTGTCATCTGTCATCTGTCATCTGTCTTCTGTCATTTGTCATCTGTCATCTGCCATCTGCCATCTGTTATCTGTCATCTGTCGTATGTCACCTGTCACCTGTCGTCTATCATCTGCCATCTGTCATCTGTCATCTGTCGTCTGTCAGTTGTCATCGGTCATCTGTCATCTATCATCTGTCATCTGTCATCTGTCATCTGTCATCTGTCATCTGTCATCTGTCATCTGTCATCTGTCATCTGTCATCTGTCATCTGTCATCTGTCATCTGTCATCTGTCATCTGTCATCTGTCATCTGTCATCTGTCATCTGTCATCTGTCATCTGTCATCTGTCTTCTGTCATTTGTCATCTGTCATCTGCCATCTGCCATCTGTTATCTGTCATCTGTCGTATGTCACCTGTCACCTGTCGTCTATCATCTGCCATCTGTCATCTGTCATCTGTCGTCTGTCATTTGTCATCGGTCATCTGTCATCTATCATCTGTCATCTGTCATCTGTCATCTGTCATCTGTCATCTGTCATCTGTCATCTGTCATCTGTCATCTGTCATCTGTCATCTGTCATCTGTCATCTGTCATCTGTCATCTGTCATCTGTCATCTGTCATCTTTCATCTTTCATCTATCATCTGTCATCTGTCATCTGTCATATGTCATCTGCCATGTGTCATGTTTAATCTACCATCTGTCATCTGTCATCTGCCACCTGTCATCTGTCATCTGTCATCTGTCATCTGTCATCTGTCATCTGTCATCTGTCATCTGTCATCTGTAATCTGTCATCTGTCATCTGTCATCTGTCATCTGTTATCTGTCATCTGTCATCTGTCATCTATCATCTGTCATCTGTCATCTGTCATCTGTCATCTGTCATCTGTCATCTGTCAACTGTCATCTGTCTTCTGTCATCTGTCATCTGTCGTCTGTCATCTGTCATCTGTCATCAGTCATCTCCCATGTGTCATTTGTCATCTGTCATCTGTCATCTGTAAACTATCCTCTGTCATTTGTCATCTGTCATCTGTCGTCTGTCATCTGTCATCCGTCTTCTGTCATCTGTCATCTGTCATCTGTCATCTGTTATCTGTCATCTGTCATCTGTCATCTGTCATCTGTCAACTGTCATCTGTCATCTGTCATCTGTCATCTGTCATCTGTCATCTGTCATCTGTCATCTGTTATCTGTCATCTGTCATCTGTCATCTATCATCTGTCATCTGTCATCTGTCATCTGTCATCTGTCATCTGTCATCTGTCAACTGTCATCTGTCTTCTGTCATCTGTCATCTGTCGTCTGTCATCTGTCATCTGTCATCAGTCATCTCCCATGTGTCATTTGTCATCTGTCATCTGTCATCTGTAAACTATCCTCTGTCATTTGTCATCTGTCATCTGTCGTCTGTCATCTGTCATCCGTCTTCTGTCATCTGTCATCTGTCATCTGTCATCTGTCATCTGTTATCTGTCATCTGTCATCTGTCATCTGTCATCTGTCAACTGTCATCTGTCATCTGTCATCTGTCATCTGTCATCTGTCATCTGTCATCTGTCATCTGTCATCTGTCAACTGTCATCTGTCTTCTGTCATCTGTCATCTGTCGTCTGTCATCTGTCATCTGTCATCAGTCATCTCCCATGTGTCATTTGTCATCTGTCATCTGTCATCTGTAAACTATCCTCTGTCATTTGTCATCTGTCATCTGTCGTCTGTCATCTGTCATCCGTCTTCTGTCATCTGTCATCTGTCATCTGTCATCTGTCATCTGTCATCTGTCATCTGTCATCTGTAATCTGTCATCTGTCATCTGTCATCTGTCATCTGTTATCTGTCATCTGTCATCTGTCATCTATCATCTGTCATCTGTCATCTGTCATCTGTCATCTGTCATCTGTCATCTGTCAACTGTCATCTGTCTTCTGTCATCTGTCATCTGTCGTCTGTCATCTGTCATCTGTCATCAGTCATCTCCCATGTGTCATTTGTCATCTGTCATCTGTCATCTGTAAACTATCCTCTGTCATTTGTCATCTGTCATCTGTCGTCTGTCATCTGTCATCCGTCTTCTGTCATCTGTCATCTGTCATCTGTCATCTGTCATCTGTTATCTGTCATCTGTCATCTGTCATCTGTCATCTGTCAACTGTCATCTGTCATCTGTCATCTGTCATCTGTCATCAGTCATCTCCCATGTGTCATTTGTCATCTGTCATCTGTCATCTGTAAACTATCCTCTGTCATTTGTCATCTGTCATCTGTCGTCTGTCATCTGTCATCCGTCTTCTGTCATCTGTCATCTGTCATCTGTCATCTGTCATCTGTCATCTGTCATCTGTCATCTGTGACCTGTCATATGTTACCTGTCACCTGTCCTCTATCATCTGTCATCTGTCATCTGTTATCTGTCATCTGTCGTCTTTCGTCTCTCATCTGTCATCTATCATCTGTCATCTGTCATCTGTCATCTATCATCTGTCATCTGTCATCTGTCATCTGTCATCTGTCACCTGTCATCTGTCATCTGTCGTCTGTCATCTGTCATCTGTCATCTGTCATCAGTCATCAGTCATCTGCCATGTGTCATGTGTCATCTGTCATCTGTCAACTATCCTCTGTCATTTGTCATCTGTCATCTATCGTCTGTCATCTGTCATCTGTCATCCGTCTTCTGTCATCTGTCATCTGTCATCTGTCATCTGTTATCTGTCATCTGTCATCTGTCATCTGTCATCTGTCATCTGTCATCTGTCATCTGTCATCTGTCATCTGTCATCTGTCATCTGTCATCTGTCATCTGTCATCTGTCATATGTCATCTGTCATCTGTCATCTGTCATCTGTCATCTGTCATCTGTCATCTGTCATCTGTCATCTGTCATCTGTCATCTGTCATCTGTCATCTGTCATCTGTCATCTGTCATCTGTCATCTGTCATCTGTCATCTGTCATCTGTCATCTGTCATCTGTCATCTGTCATCTGTCATCTGTCATTTGTCATTTGTCATCTGTCATCTGTAATCTGTCATCTGTCATCTGTCATTTGTCATCTGTCATCTGTCATCTGTCATCTGTCATCTGTCATCTGTCATCTGTCATCTGTCATCTGTCATCTGTCATCATTCATCTGTTATCTGTCATCTGTCATATGACACCTGTCGTCTATCATCTGTTATCTGACATCTGTCATTTGTCATCTGTCACCTGTCATCTGTTATCTGTCATCTGTCGTATGTCACCTGTCGTCTATCATCTGTCATCTGTCATCTGTCATCTGTCATCCCTCATCTGTCATCTGTCATCTGTCATCTGTCATCTGTCATCTGTCGTCTGTCATTTGTCATCGGTCATCTGTCATCTGTCATCTGTCATCTGTCATCAGTCATCTGTCATCTGTCATCTGTCATCTGTCATCTGTCATCTGTCATCTGTCATCTGTCATCTGTCATCTGTCATCTGTCATCTGTCATCTGTCATCTGTCATCTGTCAACTGTCATCTGTCATCTGTCATCTGTCATCTGTCATCTGTCAATTGTCATCTGTCGTCTGTCAACAGTCATTTGTCATTTGTCATCAGTCATCAGTCATCTGTAATCTGCCATTTGTCATTTGTCATCTGTCATCTGTCAATTGTCATCTGTCGTTTGTCATTTTTCAATTGTCATCTGTCATCTGTCATCTGTCATCTGTCATCTGTCATCTGTCATCTGTCATCTGTCATCTGTCATCTGTCATCTGTCATCTGTTATCTGTCATCTGTTATCTGTCATCTGTCATCTGTCATCTGTCATCTGTCAACTGTCATCTGTCATCTGTCATCTGTCATCTGTCATCTGTCATCTGTCAATTGTCATCTGTCGTCTGTCAACAGTCATTTGTCATTTGTCATCAGTCATCAGTCATCTGTAATCTGCCATTTGTCATTTGTCATCTGTCATCTGTCAATTGTCATCTGTCGTTTGTCATTTTTCAATTGTCATCTGTCATCTGTCATCTGTCATCTGTCATCTGTCATCTGTCATCTGTCATCTGTCATCTGTCATCTGTCATCTGTCATCTGTTATCTGTCATCTGTTATCTGTCATCTGTCATCTGTCATCTGTCATCTGTCAACTGTCATCTGTCATCTGTCATCTGTCATCTGTCATCTGTCATCTGTCATCTGTCATCTGTCATCTGTCATCTGTCATCTGTCATCTGTCATCTGTCATCTGTCATGTGTCATCTGTCATCTGTCATCTGTCATCTGTCATCTGTCATCTGTCATCTGTCATCTGTCATCTGTCATCTGTCATCTGTCATCTGTCAATTGTCATCTGTCGTCTGTCAACAGTCATTTGTCATTTGTCATCAGTCATCAGTCATCTGTAATCTGCCATTTGTCATTTGTCATCTGTCATCTGTCATTTGTCATCTGTCGTTTGTCATTTTTCAATTGTCATCTGTCATCTGTCATCTGTCATCTGTCATCTGTCATCTGTCATCTGTCATCTGTTATCTGTCATCTGTTATCTGTCATCTGTCATCTGTCATCTGTCATCTGTCAACTGTCATCTGTCATCTGTCATCTGTCATCTGTCATCTGTCATCTGTCATCTGTCATCTGTCATCTGTCATCTGTCATCTGTCATCTGTCATCTGTCATCTGTCATCTGTCATCTGTCATCTGTCATCTGTCATCTGTCATCTGTCATCTGTCATCTGTCAATTGTCATCTGTCGTCTGTCAACAGTCATTTGTCATTTGTCATCAGTCATCTGTAATCTGCCATTTGTCATTTGTCATCTGTCATCTGTCAATTGTCATCTGTCGTCTGTCAACTGTCATTTGTCATCTGTCAACTGTCATCTGTCATCTGTCATCTGTCATCTGTCATCTGTCATCTGTCATCTGTCATCTGTCATCTGTCATCTGTCATCTGTCATCTGTCATCTGTCATCTGTCAATTGTCATCTGTCGTCTGTCAACAGTCATTTGTCATCTGTCATCAGTCATCAGTCATCTGTAATCTGCCATTTGTCATTTGTCATCTGTCATCTGTCAATTGTCATCTGTCGTCTGTCAACTGTCATTTGTCATCTGTCAACTGTCATCTGTCATCTGTCATCTGTCATCTGTCATCTGTCATCTGTCATCTGTCATCTGTCATCTGTCATCTGTCATCTGTCATCTGTCATCTGTCGTCTGTCAACTGTCATTTGTCATCTGCCATCTGTCATCTAACATCTGTCATATGTCATCTGTCATCTGTCATCTGTCATCTGTCATCTGTCATCTGTCATCTGTCATCTGTCATCATTCATCTGGTATCTGTCATCTGTCATATGACACCTGTCATCTAACATCTGTCATCTGTCATTTGTTATCTGTTATCTGTCATCTGTCATTTGTCATCTGTCATCTGCCATCTGCCATCTGTTATCTGTCATCTGTCGTATGTCACCTGTCACCTGTCGTCTATCATCTGTCATCTGTCATCTGTCATCTGTCATTTGTCATCGGTCATCTGCCACGTGCAATGTGTCATCTGTCATCTGTCATCTGACATCTGTCATCTGTCATCTGTCATCACTCATCTGTTATCTGTCATTTGTCATATGACACCTGTCGTCTATCATCTGTCATCTGTCATCTGTTATCTGTCATCTGTCATTTGTCATCTGTCATCTGTCATCTGTTATCTGTCATCTGTCGTATGTCACCTGTCATCTATCATTTGTCATCTGCCATCTGCCGTCTGTCATTTGTCACCGGTCATCTGTCATCTGTCATCTGTCATCTGTGATCTGTCATCTGTCATCTGTCATCTGTCATCTGTTATCTGTCATCTGTCATCTGTCATCTGTCATCTGTCATCTGTCATCTGTCATCTGTCATCTGTCATCTGTCATCTGTCATCTGTCATCTGTCATCTGTCATTTGTCATCTGTCGTTTGTCATTTTTCATTTGTCATCTGTCATCTGTCATCTGTCATCTGTCATCTGTCATCTGTCATCTGTCATCTGTCATCTGTCATCTGTCATCTCTCATTTCTCATCTGCCATCTGTCATCTGTCATCAGACATCTGTCATCTGTCATCTGTCATCTGTCTTCTGTCATATGTCATCTGTCATAGGTCAATTGTCATCTGTCGTCTGTCAACAGTCATTTGTCATCTGTCATTTGTCATCTGTCATCTGTCATCAGTCATCAGTCATCTGTTATCTGCCATGTGTCATTTGTCATCTGTCATCTGTCATCTGTCATATGTCATCTGTCATCTGTCATATGTCATCTGTCATCTGTCATCTGTCATGTGTCATCTGTCATCTGTCATCTGTCATCTGTCATCTGTCATCTGTCATTTGTCATCTGTCGTTTGTCATTTTTCAATTGTCATCTGTCATCTGTCATCTGTCATCTGTCAACTGTCATCTGTCATCTGTCATCTGTCATCTGTCATCTGTCATCTGTCATCTGTCATCTGTCATTTGTCATCTGTCGTTTGTCATTTTTCAATTGTCATCTGTCATCTGTCATCTGTCATCTGTCATCTGTCATCTGTCATCTGTCATCTGTCATCTGTCATCTGTCATCTGTCATCTGTCATCTGTCATCTGTCATCTGTCATCTGTCATCTGTCATCTGTCATCTGTTATCTGTCATCTGTTATCTGTCATCTGTCATCTGTCATCTGTCATCTGTCATCTGTCATCTGTCATCTGTCATCTGTCATCTGTCATCTGTCATCTGTCATCTGTCATCTGTCATCTGTCATCTGTCATCTGTCATCTGTCATCTGTCATCCGTCATCTGTCATCTGTCATCTGTCATTTGTCATCTGTCGTTTGTCATTTTTCAATTGTCATCTGTCATCTGTCATCTGTCATCTGTCATCTGTCATCTGTCATCTGTCATCTGTCATCTGTCATCTGTCATCTGTCATCTGTCATCTGTCATCTGTCATCTGTCATCTGTCATCTGTCATCTGTCATCTGTTATCTGTCATCTGTTATCTGTCATCTGTCATCTGTCATCTGTCATCTGTCATCTGTCATCTGTCATCTGTCATCTGTCATCTGTCATCTGTCATCTGTCATCTGTCATCTGTCATCTGTCATCTGTCATCTGTCATCTGTCATCTGTCATTTGTCATCTGTCATCTGTCATTTGTCATCTGTCGTTTGTCATTTTTCAATTGTCATCTGTCATCTGTCATCTGTCATCTGTCATCTGTCATCTGTCATCTGTTATCTGTCATCTGTCATCTGTCATCTGTCATCTGTCATCTGTCATCTGTCATCTGTCATCTGTCATCTGTCATCTGTCATCTGTCATCTGTCATCTGTCATCTGTCATCTGTCATCTGTCATCTGTCATCTGTCATTTGTCATCTGTCATCTGTCATTTGTCATCTGTCGTTTGTCATTTTTCAATTGTCATCTGTCATCTGTCATCTGTCATCTGTCATCTGTCATCTGTTATCTGTCATCTGTTATCTGTCATCTGTCATCTGTCATCTGTCATCTGTCATCTGTCATCTGTCATCTGTCATCTGTCATCTGTCATCTGTCATCTGTCATCTGTCATCTGTCATCTGTCATCTGTCATCTGTCATCTGTCATTTGTCATCTGTCATCTGTCATTTGTCATCTGTCGTTTGTCATTTTTCAATTGTCATCTGTCATCTGTCATCTGTCATCTGTCATCTGTCATCTGTCATCTGTCATCTGTTATCTGTCATCTGTCATCTGTCATCTGTCATCTGTCATCTGTCATCTGTCATCTGTCATCTGTCATCTCTCATCTCTCATCTGCTATCTTTCATCTGTCATCAGACATCTGTCATCTGTCATCTGTCATCTGTCTTCTGTCATATGTCATCTGTCATAGGTCAATTGTCATCTGTCGTCTGTCAACAGTCATTTGTCATCTGTCATTTGTCATCTGTCATCTGTCATCAGTCATCAGTCATCTGTTATCTGCCATGTGTCATTTGTCATCTGTCATCTGTCATCTGTCATATGTCATCTGTCATCTGTCATATGTCATCTGTCATCTGTCATCTGTCATGTGTCATCTGTCATCTGTCATCTGTCATCTGTCATCTGTCATTTGTCATCTGTCGTTTGTCATTTTTCAATTGTCATCTGTCATCTGTCAACTGTCATCTGTCATCTGTCATCTGTCATCTTTCATCTGTCATCTGTCATCTGTCATCTGTCATCTGTCATCTGTCATCTGTCATCTGTCATCTGTCATCTGTCATCTGTCATCTGTCATCTGTCATCTGTCATCTGTCATCTGTCATCTGTCATCTGTCATCTGTCATCTGTCATTTGTCATCTGTCATCTGTCATTTGTCATCTGTCGTTTGTCATTTTTCAATTGTCATCTGTCATCTGTCATCTGTCATCTGTCATCTGTCATCTGTCATCTGTCATCTGTCATCTGTTATCTGTCATCTGTTATCTGTCATCTGTCATCTGTCATCTGTCATCTGTCAACTGTCATCTGTCATCTGTCATCTGTCATCTGTCATCTGTCATCTGTCATCTGTCATCTGTCATCTGTCATCTGTCATCTGTCATCTGTCATCTGTCATCTGTCATCTGTCATTTGTCATCTGTCATCTGTCATTTGTCATCTGTCGTTTGTCATTTTTCAATTGTCATCTGTCATCTGTCATCTGTCATCTGTCATCTGTCATCTGTCATCTGTCATCTGTTATCTGTCATCTGTTATCTGTCATCTCCCATCTGTCATCTGTCAACTGTCATCTGTCATCTGTCATCTGTCATCTGTCATCTGTCATCTGTCATCTGTCATCTGTCATCTGTCATCTGTCATCTGTCATCTGTCATCTGTCATCTGTCATCTGTCATCTGTCGTCTGTCATTTGTCATCGGTCATCTGTCATCTGTCATCTGTCATCTGTCATCAGTCATCTGTCATCTGTCATCTGTCATCTGTCATCTGTCATCTGTCATTTGTCATCTGTCGTTTGTCATTTTTCAATTGTCATCTGTCATCTGTCATCTGTCATCTGTCATCTGTCATCTGTCATCTGTCATCTGTCATCTGTTATCTGTCATCTGTTATCTGTCATCTGTCATCTGTCATCTGTCAACTGTCATCTGTCATCTGTCATCTGTCATCTGTCATCTGTCATCTGTCATCTGTCATCTGTCATCTGTCATCTGTCATCTGTCATCTGTCATCTGTCATCTGTCATCTGTTATCTGTCATCTGTCATCTGTCATCTGTCATCTGTCATCAGTCATCTTTCATCTGTCACCTGTCATCTGTCATCTGTCATATGTCATCTGCCATGTGTCATGTTTAATCTGCCATCTGTCATCTGCCACCTGTCATCTGTCATCTGTCATCTGTCATCTGTCATCTGTCATCTGTCATCTGTCATCTGTAATCTGTCATCTGTCATCTGTCATCTGTCATCTGTTATCTGTCATCTGTCATCTGTCATCTGTCATCTATCATCTGTCATCTGTCATCTGTCATCTGTCATCTGTCATCTGTCATCTGTCAACTGTCATCTGTCTTCTGTCATCTGTCATCTGTCGTCTGTCATCTGTCATCTGTCATCTGTCATCTGTCATCAGTCATCTCCCATGTGTCATTTGTCATCTGTCATCTGTCATCTGTCAACTATCCTCTGTCATTTGTCATCTGTCATCTGTCGTCTGTCATCTGTCATCCGTCTTCTGTCATCTGTCATCTGTCATCTGTCATCTGTAATCTGTCATCTGTCATCTGTCATCTGTCATCTGTTATCTGTCATCTGTCATCTGTCATCTGTCATCTGTCATCTATCATCTGTCATCTGTCATCTGTCATCTGTCATCTGTCATCTGTCAACTGTCATCTGTCTTCTGTCATCTGTCATCTGTCATCTGTCATCTGTCATCTGTCGTCTGTCATCTGTCATCTGTCATCTGTCATCAGTCATCTCCCATGTGTCATTTGTCATCTGTCATCTGTCATCTGTCAACTATCCTCTGTCATTTGTCATCTGTCATCTGTCATATGTCGTCTGTCATCTGTCATCCGTCTTCTGTCATCTGTCGTCTGTCATCTGTCATCTGTCATCTGTCATCTGTGACCTATCATATGTCACCTGTCACCTGTCATCTGTCATCTGTCATCTGTGAACTGTCATATGTTACCTGTCACCTGTCCTCTATCATCTGTCATCTGTCATCTGTTATCTGTCATCTGTCGTCTTTCGTCTCTCATCTGTCATCTATCATCTGTCATCTGTCATCTATCATCTGTCATCTGTCATCTGTCATCTGTCATCTGTCATCTGTCATCTGTCATCTGTCATCTGTCGTCTGTCATCTGTCATCTGTCATCTGTCATCTGTCATCTGTCATCTGTCGTCTGTCATTTGTCATCGGTCATCTGTCATCTGTCATCTGTCATCTGTCATCAGTCATCTGTTATCTGTCATCTGTCATCTGTCATCTGTCATCTGTCATCTGTCATCTGTCATCTGTCATCTGTCATCGGTCATCTGTCATCTGTCATCTGTCATCTGTCATCTGTCATCTGTCATCTGTCATCTGTCATCTGTCATCTGTCATCTGTCATCTGTCATCTATCATCTGTCATCTGTCATTTGTCATCTGTCATCTGTCATCTGTTATCTGTCATCTGTCGTATGTCACTTGTCGTCTATCATCTGTCATCTGTCAACTGTCATCTGTCATCTGTCATCTGTCATCTGTCATCTGTCATCTGTCGTCTGTCATTTGTCATCGGTCATCTGTCATCTGTCATCTGTCATCTGTCATCAGTCATCTGTCATCTGTCATCTGTCATCTGTCATCTGTCATCTGTCATCTGTCATCTGTCATCTGTCATCTGTCATCTGTCATCTGTCATCTGTCATCTGTCATTTGTCATCTCTCATCTGCCATCTGTCATCTGTCATCAGACATCTGTCACCTGTCATTTGTCATCTGTCTTCTGTCATATGTCATCTGTCATATGTCAATTGCCATCTGTCGTCTGTCAACTGTCATTTGTCATCTGTCATCCGTCATCTGTCATCTGTCATCAGTCATGTGTCATCTGCCATGTGTCATGTGTCATCTGTCATCTGTCATCTGTCGTCTGTCATTTGTCATCGGTCATCTGTCATCTGTCATCTGTCATCAGTCATCAGTCATCAGTCATCTGTCATCTGTCATCTGTCATCTGTCATCTGTCATCTGTCATCTGTCATCTGTCATCTGTCATCTGTCATCTGTCATCTGTCATCTGTCATGTGTCATCATTCATCTGTTATCTGTCATCTGTCATATGACACCTGTCGTCTATCATCTGTCATCTGTTATCTGTTATCTGTCATCTGTCATTTGTCATCTGTCATCTGCCATCTGCCATCTGTTATCTGTCATCTGTCGTATGTCACCTGTCACCTGTCGTCTATCATCTGTCATCTGTCATCTGTCATCTGTCGTCTGTCATTTGTCATCGGTCATCTGTCATCTATCATCTGTCATTTGTCATCTGTCATTTGTCATCTGTCATCTGTCATCTGTCATCTGTCATCTGTCATCTGTCATCTGTCATCTGTCATCTGTCATCTGTCATCTGTCATCTGTCATCTGTCATCTGTCATCTGTCATCTGTCATCTGTCATCTGTCATTTGTCATCTGTCATCTGCCATCTGCCATCTGTTATCTGTCATCTGTCGTATGTCACCTGTCACCTGTCGTCTATCATCTGCCATCTGTCATCTGTCATCTGTCGTCTGTCATTTGTCATCGGTCATCTGTCATCTATCATCTGTCATCTGTCATCTGTCATCTGTCATCTGTCATCTGTCATCTGTCATCTGTCATCTGTCATCTGTCATCTGTCATCTGTCATCTGTCATCTGTCATCTGTCATCTGTCATCTGTCATCTGTCATCTGTCATCTGTCATCTGTCATCTGTCATCTGTCATCTGTCATATTTCATCTGTCATCTGTCATCTGTCATCTGTCATATGTCCTCTGCCATGTGTCATGTTTAATCTGCCATCTGTCATCTGTCATCTGCCACCTGTCATCTGTCATCTGTCATCTGTCATCTGTCATCTGTCATCTGTCATCTGTCATCTGTAATCTGTCATCTGTCATCTGTCATCTGTCATCTGTTATCTGTCATCTGTCATCTGTCATCTGTCATCTATCATCTGTCATCTGTCATCTGTCATCTGTCATCTGTCATCTGTCAACTGTCATCTGTCTTCTGTCATCTGTCATCTGTCATCTGTCGTCTGTCATCTGTCATCTGTCATCTGTCATCAGTCATCTCCCATGTGTCATTTGTCATCTGTCATCTGTCATCTGTCAACTATCCTCTGTCATTTGTCATCTGTCATCTGTCGTCTGTCATCTGTCATCCGTCTTCTGTCATCTGTCATCTGTCATCTGTCATCTGTCATCTGTCATCTGTTATCTGTCATCTGTCATCTGTCATCTGTCATCTGTCAACTGTCATCTGTCATCTGTCATCTGTCATATGTCATCAGTCATCTGCCATCTGTCATCTGTCATCTGTCATCTGTCGTCTGTCATCTGTCATCTGTCATCTGTCATCTGTGACCTATCATATGTCACCTGTCACCTGTCATCTGTCATCTGTCATCTGTCATCTGTGACCTGTCATATGTTACCTGTCACCTGTCCTCTATCATCTGTCATATATCATCTGTTATCTGTCATCTGTCGTCTTTCGTCTCTCATCTGTCATCTATCATCTGTCATCTGTCATCTGTCATCTATAATCTGTCATCTGTCATCTGTCATCTGTCATCTGTCATCTGTCATCTGTCGTCTGTCATCTGTCATCTGTCATCTGTCATCTGTCATCTGTCGTCTGTCATTTGTCATCGGTCATCTGTCATCTGTCATCTGTCATCTGTCATCTGTCATCAGTCATCTGTCATCTGTCATCTGTCATCTGTCATCTGTCATCTGTCATCTGTCATCTGTCATCTGTCATCTGTCATCTGTCATCTGTCATCGGTCATCTGTCATCTGTCATCTGTCATCTGTCATCTGTCATCTGTCATCTGTCATCTGTCATCTGTCATCTATCATCTGTTATCTGTCATCTGTCATTTGTCATCTGTCATCTGTCATCTGTTATCTGTCATCTGTCGTATGTCACTTGTCGTCTATCATCTGTCATCTGTCATCTGTCATCTGTCATCTGTCATCTGTCATCTGTCGTCTGTCATTTGCCATCGGTCATCTGTCATCTGTCATCTGTCATCAGTCATCTGTCATCTGTCATCTGTCATCTGTCATCTGTCATCTGTCATCTGTCATCTGTCATCTGTCATCTGTCATCTGTCATCTGTCATATGTCATCTGTCATCTGTCATTTGTCATCTGTCATTTGTCATCTGTCATCTGTCATCAGACATCTGTCACCTGTCATTTGTCATCTGTCATCTCTCATCTGTCATCTATCATCTGTTATCTGTCATCTGTCATTTGTCATCTGTCATCTGTCATCTGTCATCTGTTATCTGTCATCTGTCGTATGTCACTTGTCGTCTATCATCTGTCATCTGTAATCTGTCATCTGTCATCTGTCATCTGTCATCTGTCGTCTGTCATTTGTCACCGGTCATCTGTCATCTGTCATCTGTCATCTGTCATCTGTCATCAGTCATCTGTCATCTGTCATCTGTCATCTGTCATCTGTCATCTGTCATCTGTCATCTGTCATCGGTCATCTGTCATCTGTCATCTGTCATCTGT
Organism: Condylostylus longicornis; assembly: GCF_029603195.1. Classification (NCBI taxonomy): domain Eukaryota; kingdom Metazoa; phylum Arthropoda; class Insecta; order Diptera; family Dolichopodidae; genus Condylostylus; species Condylostylus longicornis. The sequence continues at coordinate 1,368,248 of NW_026578021.1, read as the reverse complement.
CATCTGTCATCTGTCATCTGTCATCTGTCATCTGTCATCTATCATCTGTTATCTGTCATCTGTCATTTGTCATCTGTCATCTGTCATCTGTTATCTGTCATCTGTCGTATGTCACTTGTCGTCTATCATCTGTCGTCTGTCATCTGTCATCTGTCATCTGTCATCTGTCATCTGTCATCTGTCGTCTGTCATTTGTCATCGGTCATCTGTCATCTGTCATCTGTCATCTGTCATCTGTCATCAGTCATGTGTCATCTGTCATCTGTCATCTGTCATCTGTCATCTGTCATCTGTCATCTGTCATCTGTCATCTGTCATCTGTCGTCTGTCATTTGTCATCGGTCATCTGTCATCTGTCATCTGTCATCTGTCATCTGTCATCTGTCATCTGTCATCTGTCATCTGTCATCTGTCATCTGTCATCTGTCGTCTGTCATTTGTCATCGGTCATCTGTCATCTGTCATCTGTCATCTGTCATCTGTCATCAGTCATCTGTCATCTGCCATCGGTCATCTAACATCTGTCATATGTCATCTGTCATCTGTCATCTGTCATCTGTCATCTGTCATCTGTCATCTGTCATCTGTCATCATTCATCTGTTATCTGTCATTTGTCATATGACACCTGTCATCTAACATCTGTCATCTGTCATCTGTTATCTGTTATCTGTCATCTGTCATTTGTCATCTGTCATCTGCCATCTGCCATCTGTTATCTGTCATCTGTCGTATGTCACCTGTCACCTGTCGTCTATCATCTGTCATCTGTCATCTGTCATTTGTCATCGGTCATCTGCCACGTGCAATGTGTCATCTGTGATCTGTCATCTGTCATCTGTCATCTGTCATCTGACATCTGTCATCTGTCATCTGTCATCACTCATCTGTTATCTGTCATCTGTCATATGACACCTGTCGTCTATCATCTGTCATCTGTCATCTGTTATCTGTTATCTGTCATCTGTCATTTGTCATCTGTCATCTGTCATCTGTTATCTGTCATCTGTCGTATGTCACCTGTCGTCTATCATCTGTCATCTGTCATCTGCCGTCTGTCATTTGACACAGGTCATCTGTCATCTGTCATCTGTCATCTGTCATCTGTCATCTGTCATCTGTCATCTGTCATCTCTCATCTCTCATCTGACATCTGTCATCTGTCATCAGACATCTGTCATCTGTCATCTGTCATCTGTCTTCTGTCATATGTCATCTGTCATAGGTCAATTGTCATCTGTCGTCTGTCAACAGTCATTTGTCATCTGTCATTTGTCATCTGTCATCTGTCATCAGTCATCAGTCATCTGTTATCTGCCATGTGTCATTTGTCATCTGTCATCTGTCATATGTCATCTGTCATCTGTCATATGTCATCTGTCATCTGTCATCTGTCATCAGTCATGTGTCACCGGTCATCTGTCATCTGTCATCTGTCATCTGTGATCTGTCATCTGTCATCTGTCATCTGTCATCTGTCATCTGTCATCTGTCATCTGTCATCTGTCATCTGTCATCTGTCATCTGTCATCTGTCATCTGTCATCTGTCATCTGTCATCTGTCATCTGTCATTTGTCATCTGTCGTTTGTCATTTTTCATTTGTCCTCTGTCATCTGTCATCTGTCATCTGTCATCTGTCATCTGTCATCTGTCATCTGTCATCTGTCATCTCTCATCTCTCATCTGACATCTGTCATCTGTCATCAGACATCTGTCATCTGTCATCTGTCATCTGTCATCTGTCATCTGTCATCTCTCATCTGCCATCTGTCATCTGTCATCAGACATCTGTCATCTGTCATCTGTCATCTGTCATCTGTCATTTGTCATCTGTCATCTGTCATCAGTCATCAGTCATCTGTTATCTGCCATGTGTCATTTGTCATCTGTCATCTGTCATATGTCATCTGTCATCTGTCATATGTCATCTGTCATCTGTCATCTGTCATGTGTCATCTGTCATCTGTCATCTGTCATCTGTCATCTGTCATCTGTCATCTGTCATCTGTCATCTGTCATGTCTCATCTGCCATCTGTCATCTGTCATCAGACATCTGTCATCTGTCATCTGTCATCTGTCATCTGTCATCTGTAATATGTCATCTGTCATATGTCATCTGTCATCTGTCATCTGTCATCTGTCATCTGTCATCTGTCATCTGTCATCACTCATCTGTTATCCGTCATCTGTCATCTGTCACCTGTCATCTGTCATCTGTCATCTGTCATCTGTCATCTGTCATCTTTCATCTGTCATCTGTCATCTGTCATCTGTCATCTGTCATCTATCATCTGTCATCTGTCATCTGTCATCTGTCATCTGTCATCTGGCATCTGTCATCTGTCATCTGTCATTTGTCATCGGTCATCTGCCACGTGCAATGTGTCATCTGTGATCTGTCATCTGTCATCTGTCATCTGTCATCTGACATCTGTCATCTGTCATCTGTCATCACTCATCTGTTATCTGTCATCTGTCATATGACACCTGTCGTCTATCATCTGTCATCTGTCATCTGTTATCTGTTATCTGTCATCTGTCATTTGTCATCTGTCATCTGCCATCTGCCATCTGTTATCTGTCATCTGTCGTATGTCACCTGTCACCTGTCGTCTATCATCTGTCATCTGTCATCTGTCATTTGTCATCGGTCATCTGCCACGTGCAATGTGTCATCTGTGATCTGTCATCTGTCATCTGTCATCTGTCATCTGACATCTGTCATCTGTCATCTGTCATTACTCATCTGTTATCTGTCATCTGTCATATGACACCTGTCGTCTATCATCTGTCATCTGTCATCTGTTATCTGTTATCTGTCATCTGTCATTTGTCATCTGTCATCTGTCATCTGTTATCTGTCATCTGTCGTATGTCACCTGTCGTCTATCATCAGTCATCTGTCATCTGTCATCTGTCATCTGTCGTCTGTCATTTGTCACCGGTCATCTGTCATCTGTCATGTGTCATCTGTTATGTGTCATCTGTCATCTGTCATCTATTATCTGTCATCGGTCATCTGTCATCTGTCATCTGTCATCTGTCATCTGTCATCTGTCACCTGTCATCTGTCATCTGTCATCTGTCATCTGTCATCTGTCATCTTTCATCTGTCATCTGTCATCTGTCATCTGTCATCTGTCATCTATCATCTGTCATCTGTCATCTGTCATCTGTCATCTGGCATCTGTCATCTGTCATCTGTCATTTGTCATTTGTCATCTGTCGTGTGTAATTTTTCATTTGTCATCTGTCATCTGTCATATGTCATCTGTCATCTGTCATCTGTCATCTGTCATCTGTCATCTGTCATCTGTCATCTGTCATCTGTCATCTGTCATCTGTCATCTGTCATCTGTCATCTGTCATCTGTCATCTGTCATCTGTCATCTGTCATCTGCCATCTGTCATCAGACATCTGTCATCTGTCATCTGTCATCTGTCATCTGTCATCTGTCATCTGTCATCTGTCATCTGTCGTCTGTCATTTGTCATCGGTCATCTGTCATCTGTCATCTGTCATCTGTCATCAGTCATCTGTCATCTGTCATCTGTCATCTGTCATCTGTCATCTGTCACTGTCATCTGTCATCTGTCATCTGTCATCTGTCATCTGTCATCTGTCATCTGTCATCTGTCATCTGTCATCTGTCATCTGTCATCTGTCATCTGTCATCTGTCATCTGTCATCTGTCATCTGTCATCTGTCATCTGTCATCTGTCATCTGTCATCTGTCATCTGTCATCTGTCACTTGTCATCTGTCATCTGTCATCTGTCATCTGTCATCTGTCATCTGTCATCTGTCATCTGTCATCTGTCATCTGTCATCTGTCATCATTCATCTGTTATCTGTCATCTGTCATATGACACCTGTCGTCTATCATCTGTTATCTGTCATCTGTCATTTGTCATCTGTCATCTGTCATCTGTTATCTGTCATCTGTCGTATGTCACCTGGCGTCTATCATCTGTCATCTGTCATCTGTCATCTGTCGTCTGTCATTTGTCATCGGTCATCTGTCATCTGTCAGCTGTCATCTGCCATCAGTCATCTGTCATCTGTCATCTGTCATCTGTCATCTGTCATCTGTCATCTGTCATCTGTCATCTGTCATCTGTCATCTGTCGTCTGTCATTTGTCATCGGTCATCTGTCATCTGTCATCTGTCATCTGTCATCAGTCATCTGTCATCTGTCATCTGTCATCTGTCATCTGTCATCTGTCACTGTCATCTGTCATCTGTCATCTGTCATCTGCCATCTGTCATCTGTCATCTGTCATCTGTCATCTGTCATCTGTCATCTGTCATCTGTCATCTGTCATCTGTCATCTGTCATCTGTCATCTGTCATCTGTCATCTGTCATCTGTCATCTGTCATCTGTCATCTGTCATTTGTCATCTGTCATCTGTCATCATTCATCTGTTATCTGTCATCTGTCATATGACACCTGTCGTCTATCATCTGTTATCTGTCATCTGTCATTTGTCATCTGTCATCTATCATCTGTTATCTGTCATCTGTCGTATGTCACCTGTCGTCTTTCATCTGTCATCTGTCATCTGTCATCTGTCATCTGTCATCTGTCATCTGTCATCTGTCATCTGTCGTCTGTCATTTGTCATCGGTCATCTGTCATCTGTCATCAGTCATCTGTCATCTGTCATCTATCATCTGTCATCTGTCATCTGTCATCTGTCATCTGTCATCTGTCATCTGTCATCTGTCATCTGTCGTCTGTCATTTGTCATCGGTCATATGTCATCTGTCATCTGTCATCAGTCATCTGTCATCTGTCATCTGTCATCTGTCATCTGTCATCTGTCATCTGTCATCTGTCATCTGTCATCTGTCATCTGTCATCTGTCATCTGTCATCTGTCATCTGTCATCTGTCATCTGTCATCTGTCATCTGTCATCTATCATCTGTTATCTGTCATCTGTCATTTGTCATCTGTCATCTGTCATCTGTTATCTGTCATCTGTCGTATGTCACTTGTCGTCTATAATCTGTCATCTGTCATCTGTCATCTGTCATCTGTCATCTGTCATCTGTCATCTGTCATCTGTCGTCTGTCATTTGTCATCGGTCATCTGTCATCTGTCATATGTCATATGTCATCTGTCATCGGTCATCTGTCATCTGTCATCTGTCATCTGTCATCTGTCATCTGTCATCTGTCATCTGTCATCTGTCATCTGTCATCTGTCATCTGTCATCTGTCATCTGTCATTTGTCATCTCTCATCTGCCATCTGTCATCTGTCATCAGACATCTGTCACCTGTCATTTGTCATCTGTCTTCTGTCATATGTCATCTGTCATATGTCAATTGCCATCTGTCGTCTGTCAACTGTCATTTGTCATCTGTCATCTGTCATCTGTCATCAGTCATCTGTCATCTGTCATCTGTCATGTGTCATCTGTCATCTGTCATCTGTCATCTGTCATCTGTCATCTGTCATCTGTCATCTGTCATCTGTCATCTGTCATCTATCATCTGTTATCTGTCATCTGTCATTTGTCATCTGTCATCTGTCATCTGTTATCTGTCATCTGTCGTATGTCACTTGTCGTCTATCATCTGTCATCTGTCATCTGTCATCTGTCATCTGTCATCTGTCATCTGTCATCTGTCATCTGTCATCTGTCGTCTGTCATTTGTCATCGGTCATCTGTCATCTGTCATATGTCATCTGTCGTCTGTCATTTGTCATCGGTCATCTGTCATCTGTCATATGTCATCTGTCATCTGTCATCTGTCATCAGTCATCTGTCATCTGTCATCTGTCATCTGTCATCTGTCATCTGTCATCTGTCATCTGTCATCTGTCATCTGTCATCTGTCATCTGTCATCTGTCATCTGTCATCTGTCATCTGTCATCTGTCATCTGTCATCTGTCATCTGTCATCTGTCATCTGTCATCTGTCATTTGTCATCTCTCATCTGCCATCTGTCATCTGTCATCTGTCATCTGTCATCTGTCATCAGACATCTGTCACCTGTTATTTGTCATCTGTCTTCTGTCATATGTCATCTGTCATCTGTCATCTGTCATCTGTCATCTGTCAATTGTCATCTGTCGTCTGTCAACTGTCATGTGTCATGTGTCACCTGTCATCTGTCATCTTTCATCTGTCATCTGTGATCTGTCATCTGTCATCTGTCATCCGTCATCTGTCATCTGTCATCTGTTGTCTGCCATCTGTCATCTGTCATTTGTCATCTGTCAATTGTCATCTGTCGTCTGCCAACCGTCATTTGTCATCTGTCATCAGTCATCAGTCATCTGTAATCTGCCATTTGTCATTTGTCATTTGTCATCTGTCAATTGTCATCTGTCGGCTGTCAACTGTCACTTGTCATCTGCCATCTGTCATCTAACATCTGCCATGTGCAATGTGTCATCTGTCATCTGTCATCTGTCATCTGTCATCTGTCATCTGTCATCTGTCATCTGTCATCTGTCATCTGTCATCTGTCATCTGTCATCTGTCATCATTCATCTGTTATCTGTCATCTGTCATATGACACCTGTCGTCTATCATCTGTCATCTGTCATCTGTTATCTGTTATCTGTCATCTGTCATTTGTCATCTGTCATCTGCCATCTGCCATCTGTTATCTGTCATCTGTCGTATGTCACCTGTCACCTGTCGTCTATCATCTGTCATCTGTCATCTGTCATCTGTCGTCTGTCATTTGTCATCGGTCATCTGTCATCTATCATCTGTCATTTGTCATCTGTCATTTGTCATCTGTCATCTGTCATCTGTCATCTGTCATCTGTCATCTGTCATCTGTCATCTGTCATCTGTCATTTGTCATCTGTCATCTGCCATCTGCCATCTGCCATCTGTTATCTGTCATCTGTCGTATGTCACCTGTCACCTGTCGTCTATCATCTGCCATCTGTCATCTGTCATCTGTCGTCTGTCATTTGTCATCGGTCATCTGTCATCTATCATCTGTCATCTGTCATCTGTCATCTGTCATCTGTCATCTGTCATCTGTCATCTGTCATCTGTCATCTGTCATCTGTCATCTGTCATCTGTCATCTGTCATCTGTCATCTGTCATCTGTCATCTGTCATCTGTCATCTGTCATATGTCATCTGCCAAGTGTCATGTTTAATCTGCCATCTGTCATCTGTTATCTGCCACCTGTCATTTGTCATCTGTCATCTGTCATCTGTCATCTGTCATCTGTCATCTGTCATCTGTCATCTGTCATCTGTCATCTGTTATCTGTCATCTGTCATCTGTCATCTATCATCTGTCATCTGTCATCTGTCATCCGTCATCTGTCATCTGTCAACTGTCATCTGTCTTCTGTCATCTGTCATCTGTCATCTGTCATCTGTCGTCTGTCATCTGTCATCTGTCATCTGTCATCAGTCATCTCCCATGTGTCATTTGTCATCTGTCATCTGTCATCTGTCAACTATCCTCTGTCATTTGTCATCTGTCATCTGTCATCCGTCTTCTGTCATCTGTCATCTGTCATTTGTCATCTGTCATCTGTTATCTGTCATCTGTCATCTGTCATCTGTCATCTGTCAACTGTCATCTGTCATCTGTCATCTGTCATCTGTCATCTGTCATCTGTCATCTGTCATCTGTCATCTGTCGTCTGTCATCTGTCATCTGTCATCTGTCATCTGTCATCTGTGACCTATCATATGTCACCTGTCACCTGTCATCTGTCATCTGTCATTTGTCATCTGTGACCTGTCATATGTTACCTGCCACCTGTCCTCTATCATCTGTCATCTGTTATCTGTCATCTGTCGTCTTTCGTCTCTCATCTGTCATCTATCATCTGTCATCTGTCATCTATCATCTGTCATCTGTCATCTGTCATCTGTCATCTGTCATCTGTCATCTGTCATCTGTCATCTGTCGTCTGTCATCTGTCATCTGTCATCTGTCATCAGTCATCTGTTATCTGTCATCTGTCATCTGTCATCTGTCATCTGTCATCTGTCATCTGTCATCTGTCATCTGTCATCTGTCATCTGTCATCTGTCATCTGTCATCTGTCATCTGTCATCTGTCATCTGTCATCTGTCATCTGTCATCTGTCATCTGTCATCTGTCATCTGTCATCTGTCATTTGTCATTTGTCATCTGTCATCTGTAATCTGTCATCTGTCATCTGTCATCTGTCATTTGTCATTTGTCATCTGTCATCTGTCATCTGTCATCTGTCATCTGTCATCTGTCATTTGTCATTTGTCATCTGTCATCTGTAATCTGTCATCTGTCATCTGTCATCTGTCATTTGTCATTTGTCATCTGTCATCTGTCATCTGTCATCTGTCATCTGTCATCTGTCATCTGTCATCTGTCATCTGTCATCTGTCATCTGTCATCTGTCATCTGTCATCTGTCATCTGTCATTTGTCATCTGTCATCTGTCATCTGTCATCTGTCATCTGTCATCTGTCATCTGTCATCTGTCATCTGTCATCTGTCATCTGTCATCTGTCATCATTCATCTGTTATCTGTCATCTGTCATATGACACCTGCCGTCTATCATCTGTCATCTCTCATCTGTCATCTGTCATCTGTCATCTGTCATCTGTCGTCTGTCATTTGTCATCGGTCATATGTCATCTGTCATCTGTCATCTGTCATCTGTCATCTGTCATCTGTCATCTGTCATCTGTCATCTGTCATCTGTCATCTGTCATCTGTCATCTGTCATCTGTCATCTGTCATCTGTCATCTGTCATCTGTCATCTGTCATCTGTCATTTGTCATTTGTCATCTGTCATCTGTAATCTGTCATCTGTCATCTGTCATCTGTCATTTGTCATTTGTCATCTGTCATCTGTCATCTGTCATCTGTCATCTGTCATCTGTCATCTGTCATCTGTCATCTGTCATCTGTCATCTGTCATCTGTCATTTGTCATTTGTCATCTGTCATCTGTAATCTGTCATCTGTCATCTGTCATTTGTCATCTGTCATCAGTCATCAGTCATCTGCCATGTGTCATGTGTCATCTGTCATCTGTCAACTATCCTCTGTCATTTGTCATCTGTCATCTGTCGTCTGTCATCTGTCATCTGTCATCCGTCTTCTGTCATCTGTCATCTGTCATCTGTCATCTGTCATCTGTCATCTGTTATCTGTCATCTGTCATCTGTAATCTGTCATCTGTCATCTGTCATCTGTCATCTGTCATCTGTCATCTGTCATCTGTCATCTGTCATCTGTCATCTGTCATCTGTCATCTGTCATCTGTCATCTGTCATCTGTCATCTGTCATCTGTCATCTGTCATCTGTTATCTGTCATCTGTCATCTGTCATCTGTCATCTGTCATCTGTCATTTGTCATTTGTCATCTGTCATCTGTAATCTGTCATCTGTCATCTGTCATCTGTCATTTGTCATTTGTCATCTGTCATCTGTCATCTGTCATCTGTCATCTGTCATCTGTCATCTGTCATCTGTCATCTGTCATCTGTCATCTGTCATCTGTCATCTGTCATCTGTCATCTGTCATCTGTCATCTGTCATCTGTCATCTGTCATCTGTCATCTGTCATCTGTCATCTGTCATTTGTCATCTGTCATCTGTCATCTGTCATCTGTCATCTGTCATCTGTCATCTGTCATCAGTCATCTGTCATCTGTCATCTGTCATCTGTCATCATTCATCTGTTATCTGTCATCTGTCATATGACACCTGTCGTCTATCATCTGTCATCTCTCATCTGTCATCTGTCATCTGTCATCTGTCATCTGTCATCTGTCGTCTGTCATTTGTCATCGGTCATCTGTCATCTGTCATCTGTCATCTGTCATCTGTCATCTGTCATCTGTCATCTGTCATCTGTCATCTGTCATCTGTCATCTGTCATCTGTCATCTGTCATCTGTCATCTGTCATCTGTCATCTGTCATCTGTCATCTGTCATCTGTCATCTGTCATCTGTCATCTGTCATCTGTCATCTGTCATCTGTCATCTGTCATCTGTCATCTGTCATCTGTCATCTGTCATCTGTCATCTGTCATCTGTCATCTGTCATCTGTCATCTGTCATTTGTCATCTGTCATCTGTCATTTGTCATTTGTCATCTGTCGTTTGTCATTTTTCAATTGTCATCTGTCATCTGTCATCTGTCATCTGTCATCTCTCATCTGTCATCTGTCATCTGTCATCTGTCATCTGTTATCTGTCATCTGTCATCTGTTATCTGTCATCTGTCATCTGTCATCTCTCATCTGCCATCTGTCATCTGTCATCAGACATCTGTCATCTGTCATTTGTCATCTGTCTTCTGTCATATGTCATCTGTCATATGTCAATTGCCATCTGTCGTCTGTCAACTGTCATTTGTCATCTGTCATCCGTCATCTGTCATCTGTCATCAGTCATCTGTCATCTGCCATGTGTCATGTGTCATCTGTCATCTGTCATCTGTCAATTGTCATCTGTCGTCTGTCAACTGTCATGTGTCATGTGTCACCTGTCATCTGTCGTCTTTCATCTGTCATCTGTCATCTGTGATCTGTCATCTGTCATCTGTCATCCGTCATCTGTCATCTGTCATCTGTCATCTGTCATCTGTCAATTGTCATCTGTCGTCTGTCAACAGTCATTTGTCATCTGTCATCAGTCATCAGTCATCTGTAATCTGCCATTTGTCATTTGTCATCTGTCATCTGTCAATTGTCATCTGTCGTCTGTCAACTGTCATTTGTCATCTGCCATCTGTCATCTAACATCTGCCATGTGCAATGTGTCATCTGTCATCTGTCATCTGTCATCTGTCATCTGTCATCTGTCAGCTGTCATCTGTCATCTGTCATCTGTCATCTGTCATCTGTCATCTGTCAATTGTCATCTATCGTCTGTCAACAGTCATTTGTCATCTGTCATCAGTCATCAGTCATCTGTAATCTGTCATCTGTCATCTCTCATCTGCCATCTGTCATCTGTCATCAGACATCTGTCATCTGTCATCTGTCATCTGTCATCTGTCATCTGTCATCTGTCATCTGTCATCTGTCATCTGTCATCTGTCATCTGTCATCTGTCATCTGTCATCTGTCATCTGTCATCTGTCATCTGTCAATTGTCATCTGTCGTCTGTCAACAGTCATTTGTCATCTGTCATCAGTCATCAGTCATCTGTAATCTGTCATCTGTCATCTCTCATCTGCCATCTGTCATCTGTCATCAGACATCTGTCATCTGTCATCTGTCATCTGTCATCTGTCATCTGTTATCTGTCATCTGTCATCTCTCATCTGCCATCTGTCATCTGTCATCAGACATCTGTCATCTGTCATCTGTCATCTGTCATATGTCATCTGTCATCTGTCATATGTCATCTGTCATCTGTCATCTGTCATCTGTGATCTGTCATCTGTCATCTGTCATCCGTCATCTGTCATCTGTCATCTGCCATCTGTCATCTGTCATCTGTCATCTGTCATCTGTCAATTGTCATCTGTCGTCTGCCAACAGTCATTTGTCATCTGTCATCAGTCATCAGTCATCTGTAATCTGCCATTTGTCATTTGTCATCTGTCATCTGTCAATTGTCATCTGTCGTCTGTCAACTGTCATTTGTCATCTGCCATCTGTCATCTAACATCTGCCATGTGCAATGTGTCATCTGTCATCTGTCATCTGTCATCTGTCATCTGTCATCTGTCATCTGTCATCTGTCATCTGTCATCTGTCAATTGTCATCTGTCGTCTGTCAACAGTCATTTGTCATCTGTCATCAGTCATCAGTCATCTGTAATCTGCCATTTGTCATTTGTCATCTGTCATCTGTCAATTGTCATCTGTCGTCTGTCAACAGTCATTTGTCATCTGTCATTTGTCATCTGTCATCTGTCATCAGTCATCAGTCATCTGTAATCTGCCATGTGTCATTTGTCATCTGTCATCTGTCATATGTCATCTGTCATCTGTCATATGTCATCTGTCATCTGTCATCTGTCATGTGTCATCTGTCATCTGTCATCTGTCATCTGTCATCTGTCATCTGTCATCTGTCATCTCTCATCTGCTATCTGTCATCTGTCATCAGACATCTGTCATCTGTCATCTGTCTTCTGTCATATGTCATCTGTCATATGTCAATTGTCATCTGTCGTCTGTCAACAGTCATTTGCCATCTGTCATTTGTCATCTGTCATCTGTCATCTGTCATCTGTAATATTGCATCTGTTATATGTCATCTGTCATCTGTCATCTGTCATCTGTCATCTGTCATCTGTCATCTGTCATCTGTCATCTGTCATCTGTCATCTGTCATCACTCATCTGTTATCCGTCATCTGTCATATGACACCTGTCGTCTATCATCTGTCATCTGTCATCTGTTATCTGTTATCTGTCATCTGTCATTTGTCATCTGTCATCTGTCATCTGTTATGTGTCATCTGTCGTATGTCACCTGTCGTCTATCATCTGTCATCTGTCATCTGTCATCTGTCATCTGTCATCTGTCATTTGTCACCGGTCATCTGTCATCTGTCATGTGTCATCTGTCATCTGTCATCTGTCATCTGTCATCTGTCATCTGTCATCTGTCATCTGTCATCTGTCATCTGTCATCTGTCATATTTCATATGTCATCTGTCATCTGTCATCTGTCATCTGTCATCTATCATCTGTCATCTGTCTTCTGTCATCTGTCATCTGACATCTGTCATCTGTCATTTGTCATTTGTCATCTGTCGTTTGTAATTTTTCATTTGTCATCTGTCATCTGTCATCTGTCATATGTCATCTGTCATCTGTCATCTGTCATCTGTCATCTGTCATCTGTCATCTGTCATCTGTAATATTGCATCTGTCATATGTCATCTGTCATCTGTCATCTGTCATCTGTCATCTGTCATCTGTCATCACTCATCTGTTATCCGTCATCTGTCATATGACACCTGTCGTCTATCATCTGTCATCTGTCATCTGTTATCTATTATCTGTCATCTGTCATTTGTCATCTGTCATCTGTCATCTGTTATCTGTCATCTGTCGTATGTCACCTGTCGTCTATCATCTGTCATCTGTCATCTGTCATCTGTCATCTGTCATCTGTCATCTGTCATCTGTCGTCTGTCTTTTGTCACCGGTCATCTGTCATCTGTCATGTGTCATCTGTCACCTGTCATCTGTCATCTGTCATCTGTCATCTGTCATCTGTCATCTGTCATCTGTCATCTGTCATCTGTCATCTGTCATCTGTCATCTGTCATCTGCCATCTGTCATCTGTCATCTTTCATCTGTCATCTGTCATCTGTCATCTGTCATCTGTCATCTGTCATCTATCATCTGTCATCTGTCATCTGTCATCTGTCATCTGGCATCTGTCATCTGTCATCTGTCATTTGTCATTTGTCATCTGTCGTTTGTAATTTTTCATTTGTCATCTGTCATCTGTCATCTGTCATATGTCATCTGTCATCTGTCATCTGTCATCTGTCATCTGTCATCTGTCATCTGTCATCTGTCATCTGTCATCTGTCATCTGTCATCTGTCATCTGTCATCTGTCATCTGTCATCTGCCATCTGTCATCTGTCATCACACATCTGTCATCTGTCAACTGTCATCTGTCTTCTGTCATATGTCATCTGTCATATGCCAATTGCCATCTGTCGTCTGTCAACTGTCATTTGTCATCTGTCATCCGTCATCTGTCATCTGTCATCAGTCATCTGTCATCTGTCATCTGTCATCTGCCATGTGTCATGTGTCATCTGTCATCTGTCATCTGTCATCTGTCATCTGTCATCTGTCAATTGTAATCTGTCGTCTGTCAGCTGTCATGTGTCATGTGTCACCTGTCATCTGTCATCTTTCATCTGTCATCTGTCATCTGTGATCTGTCATCTGTCATCTGTCATCTGTCATCTGTCATCTGTCATCTGTCATCTGTCATCTGTCATCTGTCATTTGTCATCTGTCATCTGTCAATTGTCATCTGTCGTCTGTCAACAGTCATTTGTCATCTGTCATCTGTCATCAGTCATCAGTCATCTGTAATCTGCCATTTGTCATTTGTCATCTGTCATCTGTCAATTGTCATCTGTCGTCTGTCAACTGTCATTTGTCATCTGTCATCTGTCATCTAACATCTGCCATGTGCAATGTGTCATCTGTCATCTGTCATATGACACCTGTCGTCTATCATCTGTTATCTGTCATCTGTCATTTGTCATCTGTCATCTGTCATCTGTTATCTGTCATCTGTCGTATGTCACTTGTCGTCTATCATCTGTCATCTCTCATCTGTCATCTGTCATCTGTCATCTGTCATCTGTCATCTGTCATTTGTCATCGGTCATCTGTCATCTGTCATCTGTCATCTGTCATCTGTCATCTGTCATCTGTCATCAGTCATCTGTCATCTGTCATCTGTCATCTGTCATCTGTCATCTGTCATCTGTCATCTGTCATTTGTCATCTGCCATCTGTCATCTGTCATCTGTCATCTGTCATCTGTCATCTGTCATCTGTCATCTGTCATCTGTCATCTGTCATCTGTCATCTGTCATCTGTCATCTGTCATCTGTCATCTGTCATTTGTCATCTGTCATCTGTCATTTGTCATTTGTCATCTGTCGTTTGTCATTTTTCATTTGTCATCTGTCATCTGTCATCTGTCATCTGTCATCTGTCATCTGTCATCTGTCATCTGTCATCTGTCATCTGTCATCTGTCATCTGTCATCTGTCATCTGTCATTTGTCATTTGTTATCTGTCATCTCTCTTCTGCCATCTGTCATCTGTCATCAGACATCTGTCATCTGTCATTTGTCATCTGTCTTCTGTCATATGTCATCTGTCATATGTCAATTGCCATCTGTCGTCTGTCAACTGTCATTTGTCATCTGTCATCCGTCATCTGTCATCTGTCATCAGTCATCTGTCATCTGCCATGTGTCATGTGTCATCTGTCATCTGTCATCTGTCAATTGTCATCTGTCATCTGTCATCTGTGATCTGTCATCTGTCATCTGTCATCCGTCATTTGTCATCTGTCATCTGTCATCTGTCATATGTCATCTGTCATCTGTCATCTGTCAATTGTCATCTGTCGTCTGTCAACAGTCATTTGTCATCTGTCATCAGTCAACTGTAATCTGCCATTTGTCATTTGTCATCTGTCATCTGTCAATTGTCATCTGTCGTCTGTCAACTGTCATTTGTCATCTGTCATCTGTCAATTGCCATCTGTCGTCTGTCAACTGTCATTTGTCATCTGCCATCTGTCATCTAACATCTACCATGTGCAATGTGTCATCTGTCATCTGTCATCTGTCATCTGTCATCTGTCATCTGTCATCTGTCATCTGTCATCATTCATCTGTTATCTGTCATCTGTCATATGACACCTGTCATCTATCATCTGTCATCTGTTATCTGTTATCTGTCATCTGTCATTTGTCATCTGTCATCTGCCATCTGCCATCTGTTATCTGTCATCTGTCGTATGTCACCTGTCACCTGTCGTCTATCATCTGTCATCTGTCATCTGTCGTCTGTCATTAGTCATCGGTCATCTGCCATGTGCAATGTGTCATCTGTCATCTGTCATCTGTCATCTGTCATCTGACATCTGTCATCTGTCATCACTCATCTGTTATCTGTCATCTGTCATATGACACCTGTCGTCTATCATCTGTCATCTGTTATCTGTCATCTGTCGTCTGTCATTTGTCACCGGTCATCTGTCATCTGTCATCTGTCACCTGTGATCTGTCATCTGTCATCTGTCATCTGTCATCTGTCATCTGTCATCTGTCATCTGTCATCTGTCATCTGTCATCTGTCATCTGTCATCTGTCACCTGTCTTCTGTCATATGTCATCTGTCATCTGCCATCTGTCATCTGTCATCAGACATCTGTCATCTGTCATCTGTCATCTGTCATCTGTCACCTGTCATCTGTCATCTGTCATCTGCCATGTGTCATGTGTCATCTGTCATCTGTCATCTGTCATCTGTCAATTGTCATCTGTCGTCTGTCAACTGTCATTTGTCATCTGTCATCCGTCATCTGTCATCTGTCATCAGTCATCTGTCATCTGTCATCTGTCATCTGCCATGTGTCATGTGTCATCTGTCATCTGTCATCTGTCATCTGTCAATTGTCATCTGTCGTCTGTCAACAGTCATTTGTCATCTGTCATCAGTCATCAGTCATCTGTAATCTGCCATTTGTCATTTGTCATCTGTCATCTGTCAATTGTCATCTGTCGTCTGTCAACTGTCATTTGTCATCTGCCATCTGTCATCTAACATCTGCCATGTGCAATGTGTCATCTGTCATCTGTCATCTGTCATCTGTCATCTGTCATCTGTCATCATTCATCTGTTATCTGTCATCTGTCATATGACACCTGTCATCTAACATCTGCCACGTGCAATGTGTCATCTGTCATCTGTCATCTGTCATCTGTCATCTGTCATCTGTCATCTGTCATCTGACATCTGTCATCTGTCATCTGTCATCACTCATCTGTTATCTGTCATCTGTCATATGACACCTGTCGTCTATCATCTATCATCTGTCATCTGTTATCTGTTATCTGTCATCTGTCATTTGTCATCTGTCATCTGTCATCTGTTATCTGTCATCTGTCGTATGTCACCTGTCGTCTATCATCTGTCATCTGTCATCTGTCGTCTGTCATTTGTCACCGGTCATCTGTCATCTGTCATCTGTGATCTGTCATCTGTCATCTGTCATCTGTCATCTGTCATCTGTCATCTGTCATCTGTCATTTGTCATCTGTCATCTGTCATCTGTCATCTGTCATCTGTCATCTGTCATCTGTCATCTGTCATCTGTCATCTGTCATCTGTCATCTGTCATCTGTCATTTGTCATCTGTCGTTTGTCATTTTTCATTTGTCATCTGTCATCTGTCATATGTCATCTGTCATCTGTCATCTGTCATCTGTCATCTGTCATCTCTCATCTCTCATCTGCCATCTGTCATCTGTCATCAGACATCTGTCATCTGTCATCTGTCATCTGTCATCTGTCATCTGTCTTCTGTCATATGTCATCTGTCATAGGTCAATTGTCATCTGTCGTCTGTCAACAGTCATTTGTCATCTGTCATTTGTCATCTGTCATCTGTCATCAGTCATCAGTCTCTGTAATCTGCCATGTGTCATTTGTCATCTGTCATCTGTCATATGTCATCTGTCATCTGTCATCTGTCATATGTCATCTGTCATCTGTCATCTGTCATGTGTCATCTGTCATCTGTCATCTGTCATCTGTCATCTGTCATCTGTCATCTCTCATCTGCCATCTGTCATCTGTCATCAGACATCTGTCATCTGTCATCTGTCTTCTGTCATATGTCATCTGTCATATGTCAATTGTCATCTGTCGTCTGTCAACAGTCATTTGGCATCTGTCATTTGTCATCTGTCATCTGTCATCTGTCATCTGTCATCTGTCATCTGTAATATTGCATCTGTCATATGTCATCTGTCATCTGTCATCTGTCATCTGTCATCTGTCATCTGTCATCTGTCATCACTCATCTGTTATCCGTCATCTGTCATATGACACCTGTCGTCTATCATCTGTCATCTGTCATCTGTTATCTGTTATCTGTCATCTGTCATTTGTCATCTGTCATCTGTCATCTGTTATCTGTCACCTGTCGTATGTCACCTGTCGTCTATCATCTGTCATCTGTCATCTGTCATCTGTCATCTGTCGTCTGTCATTTGTCACCGGTCATCTGTCATCTGTCATGTGTCATCTGTCATCTGTCATCTGTCATCTGTCATCTGTCATCTGTCATCTGTCATCTGTCATCTGTCATCTGTCATCTGTCATCTGTCATCTGTCATCTGTCATCTTTCATATGTCATCTGTCATCTGTCATCTGTCATCTGTCATCTGTCATCTATCATCTGTCATCTGTCATCTGTCATCTGTCATCTGGCATCTGTCATCTGTCATCTGTCATTTGTCATTTGTCATCTGTCGCTTGTAATTTTTAATTTGTCATCTGTCATCTGTCATCTGTCATCTGTCATATGTCATCTGTCATCTGTCATCTGTCATCTGTCATCTGTAATATTGCATCTGTCATATGTCATCTGTCATCTGTCATCTGTCATCTGTCATCTGTCATCTGTCATCTGTCATCTGTCATCTGTCATCTGTCATCTGTCATCTATCATCTGTCATCTGTCATCTGTCATCTGTCATCACTCATCTGTTATCCGTCATCTGTCATATGACACCTGTCGTCTATCATCTGTCATCTGTCATCTGTTATCTGTTATCTGTCATTTGTCGTCTGTCATCTGTCATCTGTTATCTGTCATCTGTCGTATGTCACCTGTCGTCTATCATCTGTCATCTGTCATCTGTCATCTATCGTCTGTCATTTGTCACCGGTCATCTGTCATCTGTCATGTGTCATCTGTCATCTGTCATCTGTCATCTGTCATCTGTCATCTGTCATCTGTCATCTGTCATCTGTCATCTGTCATCTGTCATCTGTCATCTGTCATCTGTCATCTGTCATCTTTCATCTGTCATCTGTCATCTGTCATCTGTCATCTGTCATCTGTCATCTATCATCTGTCATATGTCATCTGTCATCTGTCATCTGTCATCTGTCATCTGTCATCTGTCATCTGTCATCTGTCATCTGTCATCTGTCATCTGTCATCTGTCATCTGTCATCTGTCATCTGTCATCTGCCATCTGTCATCTGTCATCAGACATCTGTCATCTGTCATCTGTCATCTGTCATCTGTCTTCTGTCATATGTCATCTATCATATGCCAATTGCCATCTGTCGTCTGTCAACTGTCATTTGTCATCTGTCATCCGTCATCTGTAATCTGTCATCAGTCATCTGTCATCTGTCATCTGTCATCTGTCATCTGCCATGTGTCATGTGTCATCTGTCATCTGTCATCTGTCATCTGTCATCTGTCAATTGTAATCTGTCGTCTGTCAGCTGTCATGTGTCATGTGTCAACTGTCATCTGTCATCTTTCATCTGTTATCTGTCATCTGTGATCTGTCATCTGTCATCTGTCATCTGTCATCTGTCATCTGTCATTTGTCATCTGTCATCTGTCATCTGTCATCTGTCATCTGTCATCTAACATCTGCCATGTGCAATGTGTCATCTGTCATCTGTCATATGACACCTGTCGTCTATCATCTGTTATCTGTCATCTGTCATTTGTCATCTGTCATCTGTCATCTGTTATCTGTCATCTGTCGTATGTCACCTGTCGTCTATCATCTGTCATCTCTCATCTGTCATCTGTCATCTGTCATCTGTCATCTGTCATCTGTCATCTGTCATTTGTCATCGGTCATCTGTCATCTGTCATCTGTCATCTGTCATCTGTCATTTGTCATCTGTCATCTGTCATCTGTCATCTGTCATCTGTCATCTGTCATCTAACATCTGCCATGTGCAATGTGTCATCTGTCATCTGTCATATGACACCTGTCGTCTATCATCTGTTATCTGTCATCTGTCATTTGTCATCTGTCATCTGTCATCTGTTATCTGTCATCTGTCGTATGTCACCTGTCGTCTATCATCTGTCATCTCTCATCTGTAATCTGTCATCAGTCATCTGTCATCTGTCATCTGTCATCTGTCATCTGCCATGTGTCATGTGTCATCTGTCATCTGTCATCTGTCATCTGTCATCTGTCAATTGTAATCTGTCGTCTGTCAGCTGTCATGTGTCATGTGTCAACTGTCATCTGTCATCTTTCATCTGTTATCTGTCATCTGTGATCTGTCATCTGTCATCTGTCATCTGTCATCTGTCATCTGTCATTTGTCATCTGTCATCTGTCATCTGTCATCTGTCATCTGTCATCTAACATCTGCCATGTGCAATGTGTCATCTGTCATCTGTCATATGACACCTGTCGTCTATCATCTGTTATCTGTCATCTGTCATTTGTCATCTGTCATCTGTCATCTGTTATCTGTCATCTGTCGTATGTCACCTGTCGTCTATCATCTGTCATCTCTCATCTGTAATCTGTCATCAGTCATCTGTCATCTGTCATCTGTCATCTGTCATCTGCCATGTGTCATGTGTCATCTGTCATCTGTCATCTGTCATCTGTCATCTGTCAATTGTAATCTGTCGTCTGTCAGCTGTCATGTGTCATGTGTCAACTGTCATCTGTCATCTTTCATCTGTTATCTGTCATCTGTGATCTGTCATCTGTCATCTGTCATCTGTCATCTGTCATCTGTCATTTGTCATCTGTCATCTGTCATCTGTCATCTGTCATCTGTCATCTAACATCTGCCATGTGCAATGTGTCATCTGTCATCTGTCATATGACACCTGTCATCTGTCATCTGTCATCTGTCATCTGTCATCTGTCAATTGTCATCTGTCGTCTGTCAACAGTCATTTGTCATCTGTCATCTGTCATCAGTCATCAGTCATCTGTAATCTGCCATTTGTCATTTGTCATCTGTCATCTGTCAATTGTCATCTGTCGTCTGTCAACTGTTATTTGTCATCTGTCATCTGTCATCTAACATCTGCCATGTGCAATGTGTCATCTGTCATCTGTCATATGACACCTGTCGTCTATCATCTGTTATCTGTCATCTGTCATTTGTCATCTGTCATCTGTCATCTGTTATCTGTCATCTGTCGTATGTCACCTGTCGTCTATCATCTGTCATCTCTCATCTGTCATCTGTCATCTGTCATCTGTCATCTGTCATCTGTCATCTGTCATTTGTCATCGGTCATCTGTCATCTGTCATCTGTCATCTGTCATCTGTCATTTGTCATCTGTCATCAGTCATCTGTCATCTGTCATCTGTCATCTGTCATCTGTCATCTGTCATCTGTCATCTGTCATCTGTCATCTGTCATCTGTCATCTGTCATCTGTCATCTGTCATCTGTCATCTGTCATCTGTCATCTGTCATCTGTCATTTGTCATCTGTCATCTGTCATTTGTCATTTGTCATCTGTCGTTTGTCATTTTTCATTTGTCATCTGTCATCTGTCATCTGTCATCTGTCATCTGTCATCTGTCATCTGTCATCTGTCATCTGTCATTTGTCATTTGTCATCTGTCATCTCTCTTCTGCCATCTGTCATCTGTCATCAGACATCTGTCATCTGTCATTTGTCATCTGTCTTCTGCCATATGTCATCTGTCATATGTCAATTGCCATCTGTCGTCTGTCAACTGCCATTTGTCATCTGTCATCCGTCATCTGTCATCTGTCATCAGTCATCTGTCATCTGCCATGTGTCATGTGTCATCTGTCTTCTGTCATCTGTCAATTGTCATCTGTCATCTGTCATCTGTGATCTGTCATCTGTCATCTGTCATCCGTCATTTGTCATCTGTCATCTGTCATCTGTCATATGTCATCTGTCATCTGTCATCTGTCAATTGTCATCTGTCGTCTGTCAACAGTCATTTGTCATCAGTCAACTGTAATCTGCCATTTGTCATTTGTCATCTGTCATCTGTCAATTGTCATCTGTCGTCTGTCAACTGTCATTTGTCATCTGTCATCTGTCAATTGTCATCTGTCGTCTGTCAACTGTCATTTGTCATCTGCCATCTGTCATCTAACATCTACCATGTGCAATGTGTCATCTGTCATCTGTCATCTGTCATCTGTCATCATTCATCTGTTATCTGTCATCTGTCATATGACACCTGTCATCTATCATCTGTCGTCTGTCATCTGTTATCTGTTATCTGTCATTTGTCATCTGTCATCTGCCATCTGTTATCTGTCATCTGTCGTATGTCACCTGTCACCTGTCGTCTATCATCTGTCATCTGTCGTCTGTCATTTGTCATCGGTCATCTGCCATGTGCAATATGTCATCTGTCATCTGTCATCTGTCATCTGTCATCTGACATCTGTCATCTGTCATCTGTCATCACTCATCTGTTATCTGTCATCTTTCATATGACACCTGTCGTCTATCATCTGTCATCTGTTATCTGTCATCTGTCGTCTGTCATTTGTCACCGGTCATCTGTCATCTGTCATCTGTCACCTGTGATCTGTCATCTGTCATCTGTCATCTGTCATCTGTCATCTGTCATCTGTCATCTGTCATCTGTCATCTGTCATCTGTCATCTGTCATCTGTCATCTGTCATCTGTCATCTGTCATCTGTCATCTGTCATCTGTCATCTGCCATCTGTCATCTGTCATCAGACATCTGTCATCTGTCATCTGTCATCTGTCATCTGTCATCTGTCTTCTGTCATATGTCATCTGTCATATGTCAATTGCCATCTGTTGTCTGTCAACTGTCATTTGTCATCTGTCATCTGTCGTTTGTCATTTGTCATCTGTCATCTGTCATCTGTCATCTGTCATCTGTCATCTGTCATCTGTCATCTGTCATCTGTTATCTGTCATCTGTCATCTGTCATTTGTCATTTGTCATCTGTCATCTCTCTTCTGCCATCTGTCATCTGTCATCAGACATCTGTCATCTGTCATTTGTCATCTGTCTTCTGTCATATGTCATCTGTCATATGTCAATTGCCATCTGTCGTCTGTCAACTGTCATTTGTCATCTGTCATCCGTCATCTGTCATCTGTCATCAGTCATCTGTCATCTGCCATGTGTCATGTGTCATCTGCCATGTGTCATGTGTCATCTGTCATCTGTCATCTGTCATCTGTCAATTGTAATCTGTCGTCTGTCAGCTGTCATCTCTCATCTGTCATCTGTCATCTGTCATCTGTCATCTGTCGTCTGTCATTTGTCATCGGTCATCTGTCATCTTTCATCTGTCATCTGTCATCTGTCATCTGTCATCAGTCATCTGTCATCTGTCATCTGTCATCTGTCATCTGTCATCTGTCATTTGTCATCTGTCATCTGTCATCTGTCATCTGTCATCTGTCATGTGTCATCTGTCATCTGTCATCTGTCATCTGTCATCTGTCATCTGTCATCTGTCATCTGTCATCTGTCATCTGCCATCTGTCATCTGTCATCTGTCATCTGTCATTTGTCATCTGTCATCTGTCATCTGTTATCTGTCATCTGTCGTATGTCACCTGTCGTCTATCATCTGTCATCTCTCATCTGTCATCTGTCATCTGTCATCTGTCATCTGTCATCTGTCATTTGTCATCTGTCATCTGTCATCTGTTATCTGTCGTATGTCACCTGTCGTCTATCATCTGTCATCTCTCATCTGTCATCTGTCATGTGTCATCTGTCATCTGTCATGTGTCATCTGTCATCTGTCATCTGTCATCTGTCATCTGTCATCTGTCATCTGTCATCTGTCATCTGTCATCTGTCATCTGTCATCTGTCATCTGTCATCTGTCATCTGTCATCTGTCATCTGTCATCTGTCATCTGTCATCTGTCATCTGTCATTTGTCATCTGTCATCTGTCATCTGTTATCTGTCATCTGTCGTATGTCACCTGTCGTCTATCATCTGTCATCTGTCATCTGTCATCTGTCATCTGTCATGTGTCATCTGTCATCTGTCATCTGTCATCTGTCATCTGTTATCTGTCATCTGTCATCTGTCATCTGTCATCTGTCATCTGTCATCTGTCATTTGTCATCTGTCATCTGTCATCTGTTATCTGTCATCTGTCGTATGTCACCTGTCGTCTATCATCTGTCATCTCTCATCTGTCATCTGTCATCTGTCATCTGTCATCTGTCGTCTGTCATTTGTCATCGGTCATCTGTCATCTGTCATCTGTCATCTGTCATCTGTCATCTGTCATCAGTCATCTGTCATCTGTCATCTGTCATCTGTAATCTGTCATCTGTCATCTGTCATCTGTCATCTGTCATCTGTCATCTGTCATCTGTCATCTGTTATCTGTCATCTGTCATCTGTCATGTGTCATCTGTCATCTGTCATCTGTCATCTGTCATCTGTCGAATGTCATTTGTCATCGGTCATCTGTCATCTGTCATCTGTCATCTGTCATCTGTCATCAGTCATCTGTCATCTGTCATCTGTCATCTGTCATCTGTCATCTGTCATCTGTCATCTGTCATCTGTCATCTGTCATCTGTCATCTGTCATCTGTCATCTGTCATCTGTCATCTGTCATCTGTCATCTGTCATGTGTCATCTGTCATCTGTCATCTGTCATCTGTCATCTGTCATCTGTCATCTGTCATCTGTCATCTGTCATCTGTCATCTGTCGTCTGTCATATGACACCTGTCGTCTATCATCTGTTATCTGTCATCTGTCATTTGTCATCTGTCATCTGTCATCTGTTATCTGTCATCTGTCGTATGTCACCTGTCGTCTATCATCTGTCATCTCTCATCTGTCATCTGTCATCTGTCATCTGTCATCTGTCGTCTGTCATTTGTCATCGGTCATCGGTCATCTGTCATCTGTCATCTGTCATCTGTCATCTGTCATCAGTCATCTGTCATCTGTCATCTGTCATCTGTCATCTGTCATCTGTCATCTGTCATCTGTCATCTGTCATCTGTCATCTGTCATCTGTCATGTGTCATCTGTCATCTGTCATCTGTCATCTGTCATCTGTCATCTGTCATCTGTCATCTGTCATCTGTCATCTGTCATCTGTCATCTGTCATCTGTCATCTGTCATCTGTCATCTGTCATCTGTCATCTGTCATTTGTCATCTGTCATCTGTCATTTGTCATTTGTCATCTGTCGTTTGTCATTTTTCATTTGTCATCTGTCATCTGTCATCTGTCATCTGTCATCTGTCATCTGTCATCTGTCATCTGTCATCTGTCATCTGTCATCTGTCATCTGTCATCTGTCATCTGTCATCTGTCATCTGTTATCTGTCATCTGTCATCTGTCATTTGTCATTTGTCATCTGTCATCTCTCTTCTGCCATCTGTCATCTGTCATCAGACTTCTGTCATCTGTCATTTGTCATCTGTCTTCTGTCATATGTCATCTGTCATATGTCAATTGCCATCTGTCGTCTGTCAACTGTCATTTGTCATCTGTCATCCGTCATCTGTCATCTGTCATCAGTCATCTGTCATCTGCCATGTGTCATGTGTCATCTGCCATGTGTCATGTGTCATCTGTCATCTGTCATCTGTCATCTGTCATCTGTCAATTGTAATCTGTCGTCTGTCAGCTGTCATGTGTCATCTATCATCTGTTATCTGTTATCTGTCATCTGTCATCTGTCATTTGTCATTTGTCATCTGTCATCTCTCTTCTGCCATCTGTCATCTGTCATCAGACATCTGTCATCTGTCATTTGTCATCTGTCTTCTGTCATATGTCATCTGTCATATGTCAATTGCCATCTGTCGTCTGTCAACTGTCATTTGTCATCTGTCATCCGTCATCTGTCATCTGTCATCAGTCATCTGTCATCTGCCATGTGTCATGTGTCATCTGTCATCTGTCAATTGTCATCTGTCATCTGTCATCTGTGTTCTGTCATCCGTCATCCGTCATCTGTCATCTGTCATCTGTCATATGTCATCTGTCATCTGTCATCTGTCAATTGTCATCTGTCGTCTGTCAACAGTCATTTGTCATCTGTCATCAGTCATCAGTCAACTGTAATCTGCCATTTGTCATTTGTCATCTGTCATCTGTCAATTGTCATCTGTCGTCTGTCAACTGTCATTTGTCATCTGCCATCTGTCATCTAACATCTACCATGTGCAATGTGTCATCTGTCATCTGTCATCTGTCATCTGTCATCTGTCATCTGTCATCATTCATCTGTTATCTGTCATTTGTCATATGACACCTGTCATCTATCATCTGTCATCTGTCATCTGTTATCTGTTATCTGTCATCTGTCATCTGTCATTTGTCATCTGTCATCTGCCATCTGCCATCTGTTATCTGTCATCTGTCGTATGTCACCTGTCACCTGTCGTCTATCATCTGTCATCTGTCATCTGTCGTCTGTCATTTGTCATCGGTCATCTGCCATGTGCAATGTGTCATCTGTCATCTGTCATCTGTCATCTGACATCTGTCATCTGTCATCTGTCATCACTCATCTGTTATCTGTCATCTGTCATATGACACCTGTCGTCTATCATCTGTCATCTGTTATCTGTCATCTATCGTCTGTCATTTGTCACCGGGTATCTGTCATCTGTCATCTGTCACCTGTGATCTGTCATCTGTCATCTGTCATCTGTCATCTGTCATCTGTCATCTGTCATCTGTCATCTGTCATCTGTCATCTGTCATCTGTCATCTGTCATCTGTCATCTGTCATCTGCCATCTGTCATCTGTCATCAGACATCTGTCATCTGTCATCTGTCATCTGTCATCTGTCTTCTGTCATATGTCATCTGTCATATGCCAATTGCCATCTGTCGTCTGTCAACTGTCATTTGTCATCTGTCATCCGTCATCTGTCATCTGTCATCAGTCATCTGTCATCTGTCATCTGTCATCTGCCATGTGTCATGTGTCATCTGTCATCTGTCATCTGTCATCTGTCATCTGTCAATTGTAATCTGTCGTCTGTCAGCTGTCATGTGTCATGTGTCACCTGTCATCTGTCATCTTTCATCTGTCATCTGTCATCTGTGATCTGTCATCTGTCATCTGTCATCTGTCATCTGTCATCTGTCATCTGTCATTTGTCATCTGTCATCTGTCATCTGTCAATTGTCATCTGTCGTCTGTCAACAGTCATTTGTCATCTCTCATCAGTCATCAGTCATCTGTAATCTGCCATTGGTCATTTGTCATCTGTCATCTGTCAATTGTCATCTGTCGTCTGTCAACTGTCATTTGTCATTTGTCATCTGTCATCTAACATCTGCCATGTGCAATGTGTCATCTGTCATCTGTCATATGACACCTGTCGTCTATCATCTGTCATCTCTCATCTGTCATCTGTCATCTGTCATCTGTCATCTGTCATCTGTCGTCTGTCATTTGTCATCGGTCATCTGTCGTCTGTTATCTGTCATCTGTCTTATGTCACCTGTCGTCTATCATCTGTCATCTCTCATCTGTCATCTGTCATCTGTCATCTGTCATCTGTCATCTGTCGTCTGTCATTTGTCATCGGTCCTCTGTCATCTGTCATCTGTCATCTGTCATCAGTCATCTGTCATCTGTCATCTGTCATCTGTCATCTGCCATGTGTCATGTGTCATCTGTCATCTGTCATCTGTCATCTGTCATCTGTCAATTGTAATCTGTCGTCTGTCAGCTGTCATGTGTCATGTGTCACCTGTCATCTGTCATCTTTCATCTGTCATCTGTCATCTGTGATCTGTCATCTGTCATCTGTCATCTGTCATCTGTCATCTGTCATTTGTCATCTGTCATCTGTCATCTGTCAATTGTCATCTGTCGTCTGTCAACAGTCATTTGTCATCTCTCATCAGTCATCAGTCATCTGTAATCTGCCATTGGTCATTTGTCATCTGTCATCTGTCAATTGTCATCTGTCGTCTGTCAACTGTCATTTGTCATTTGTCATCTGTCATCTAACATCTGCCATGTGCAATGTGTCATCTGTCATCTGTCATATGACACCTGTCGTCTATCATCTGTCATCTCTCATCTGTCATCTGTCATCTGTCATCTGTCATCTGTCATTTGTCATCTGTCATCTGTCATCTGTCAATTGTCATCTGTCGTCTGTCAACAGTCATTTGTCATCTCACATCAGTCATCAGTCATCTGTAATCTGCCATTGGTCATTTGTCATCTGTCATCTGTCAATTGTCATCTGTCGTCTGTCAACTGTCATTTGTCATTTGTCATCTGTCATCTAACATCTGCCATGTGCAATGTGTCATCTGTCATCTGTCATATGACACCTGTCGTCTATCATCTGTCATCTCTCATCTGTCATCTGTCATCTGTCATCTGTCATCTGTTATCTGTCATCTGTCATTTGTCATCTGTCATCTGTCGTCTGTTATCTGTCATCTGTCGTATGTCACCTGTCGTCTATCATCTGTCATCTCTCATCTGTCATCTGTCATCTGTCATCTGTCATCTGTCATCTGTCGTCTGTCATTTGTCATCGGTCATCTGTCATCTGTCATCTGT
This sequence comes from Condylostylus longicornis, assembly GCF_029603195.1. Taxonomy (NCBI): domain Eukaryota; kingdom Metazoa; phylum Arthropoda; class Insecta; order Diptera; family Dolichopodidae; genus Condylostylus; species Condylostylus longicornis. The sequence continues at coordinate 1,340,188 of NW_026578021.1, read as the reverse complement.
CATCTGTCATCTGTCATCAGTCATCTGTCATCTGTCATCTGTCATCTGTCATCTGTCATCTGTCATCTGTCATCTGTCATCTGTCATCTGTCATCTGTCATCTGTCATCTGTCATCTGTCATCTGTCATCTGTCATCTGTCATCTGTCATCTGTCATCTGTCATCTGTCATCTGTCATCTGTCATCTGTCATCTGTCATCTGTCTTCTGTCATCTGTCATCTGTCATCTGTGATCTGTCATCTGTCATCTGTCATCTGTCATTTGTCATCTGTAATCTGTCATTTGTCATTTGTCATCTGTCGTTTGTCATTTTTCATTTGTCATCTGTCATCTGTCATCTGTCATCTGTCATCTGTCATCTGTCATCTGTCATCTGTCATCTGTCATCTGTCATCTGTCATCTGTCATCTGTTATCTGTCATCTGTCATCTGTCATTTGTCATCTGTCATCTCTCTTCTGCCATCTGTCATCTGTCATCAGACATCTGTCATCTGTCATTTGTCATCTGTCTTCTGTCATATGTCATCTGTCATATGTCAATTGCCATCTGTCGTCTGTCAACTGTCATTTGTCATCTGTCATCCGTCATCTGTCATCTGTCATCTGTCATCTGTCATCTGCCATGTGTCATGTGTCATCTGTCATCTGTCAATTGTCATCTGCCGTCGGTCAACTGTCATGTGTCATGTGTCACCTGTCATCTGTCATCTTTCATCTGTCATCTGTGATCTGTCATCTGTCATCCGTCATCTGTCATCTGTCAATTGTCATCTGTCGTCTGTCAACAGTCATTTGTCATCTGTCATCAGTCATCAGTCAACTGTAATCTGCCATTTGTCATTTGTCATCTGTCATCTGTCAATTGTCATCTGTCGTCTGTCAACTGTCATTTGTCATCTGTCATCTGTCAATTGTCATCTGTCGTCTGTCAACTGTCATTTGTCATCTGCCATAGGTCATCTAACATCTGCCATGTGCAATGTGTCATCTGTCATCTGTCATATGACACCTGTCGTCTATCATCTGTCATCTCTCATCTGTCATCTGTCATCTGTCATCTGTCATCTGTTATCTGTCATCTGTCATTTGTCATCTGTCATCTGTCGTCTGTTATCTGTCATCTGTCGTATGTCACCTGTCGTCTATCATCTGTCATCTCTCATCTGTCATCTGTCATCTGTCATCTGTCATCTGTCATCTGTCGTCTGTCATTTGTCATCGGTCATCTGTCATCTGTCATCTGTCATCTGTCATCTGTCATCAGTCATCTGTCATCTGTCATCTGTCATCTGTCATCTGTCATCTGTCATCTGTCATCTGTCATCTGTCATCTGTCATCTGTCATCTGTCATCTGTCATCTGTCATCTGTCATCTGTCATCTGTCATCTGTCTTCTGTCATCTGTCATCTGTCATCTGTGATCTGTCATCTGTCATCTGTCATCTGTCATCTGTCATCTGTCATCTGTCATCTGTCATCTGTCATCTGTCATCTGTCATCTGTCATCTGTCATCTGTCATCTGTCATCTGTCATCTGTCATCTGTCATCTGTCATCTGTCATCTGTCATCTGTCATCTGTCTTCTGTCATCTGTCATCTGTCATCTGTGATCTGTCATCTGTCATCTGTCATCTGTCATTTGTCATCTGTCATCTGTCATTTGTCATTTGTCATCTGTCGTTTGTCATTTTTCATTTGTCATCTGTCATCTGTCATCTGTCATCTGTCATCTGTCATCTGTCATCTGTCATCTGTCATCTGTCATCTGTCATCTGTCATCTGTCATCTGTTATCTGTCATCTGTCATCTGTCATTTGTCATCTGTCATCTCTCTTCTGCCATCTGTCATCTGTCATCAGACATCTGTCATCTGTCATTTGTCATCTGTCTTCTGTCATATGTCATCTGTCATATGTCAATTGCCATCTGTCGTCTGTCAACTGTCATTTGTCATCTGTCATCCGTCATCTGTCATCTGTCATCTGTCATCTGTCATCTGCCATGTGTCATGTGTCATCTGTCATCTGTCAATTGTCATCTGCCGTCGGTCAACTGTCATGTGTCATGTGTCACCTGTCATCTGTCATCTTTCATCTGTCATCTGTCATCTGTGATCTGTCATCTGTCATCCGTCATCTGTCATCTGTCAATTGTCATCTGTCGTCTGTCAACAGTCATTTGTCATCTGTCATCAGTCATCAGTCAACTGTAATCTGCCATTTGTCATTTGTCATCTGTCATCTGTCAATTGTCATCTGTCGTCTGTCAACTGTCATTTGTCATCTGTCATCTGTCAATTGTCATCTGTCGTCTGTCATCTGTCAATTGTCATCTGCCGTCGGTCAACTGTCATGTGTCATGTGTCACCTGTCATCTGTCATCTTTCATCTGTCATCTGTCATCTGTGATCTGTCATCTGTCATCCGTCATCTGTCATCTGTCAATTGTCATCTGTCGTCTGTCAACAGTCATTTGTCATCTGTCATCAGTCATCAGTCAACTGTAATCTGCCATTTGTCATTTGTCATCTGTCATCTGTCAATTGTCACCTGTCATCTGTCATCTTTCATCTGTCATCTGTCATCTGTGATCTGTCATCTGTCATCCGTCATCTGTCATCTGTCAATTGTCATCTGTCGTCTGTCAACAGTCATTTGTCATCTGTCATCAGTCATCAGTCAACTGTAATCTGCCATTTGTCATTTGTCATCTGTCATTTGTCATCTGTCATCTCTCTTCTGCCATCTGTCATCTGTCATCAGACATCTGTCATCTGTCATTTGTCATCTGTCTTCTGTCATATGTCATCTGTCATATGTCAATTGCCATCTGTCGTCTGTCAACTGTCATTTGTCATCTGTCATCCGTCATCTGTCATCTGTCATCTGTCATCTGTCATCTGCCATGTGTCATGTGTCATCTGTCATCTGTCAATTGTCATCTGCCGTCGGTCAACTGTCATGTGTCATGTGTCACCTGTCATCTGTCATCTTTCATCTGTCATCTGTCATCTGTGATCTGTCATCTGTCATCCGTCATCTGTCATCTGTCAATTGTCATCTGTCGTCTGTCAACAGTCATTTGTCATCTGTCATCAGTCATCAGTCAACTGTAATCTGCCATTTGTCATTTGTCATCTGTCATCTGTCAATTGTCATCTGTCGTCTGTCAACTGTCATTTGTCATCTGTCATCTGTCAATTGTCATCTGTCGTCTGTCATCTGTCATCTGTCATCTGTCATCTGTCATCTGTCGTCTGTCATTTGTCATCGGTCATCTGTCATCTGTCATCTGTCATCTGTCATCTGTCATCAGTCATCTGTCATCTGTCATCTGTCATCTGTCATCTGTCATCTGTCATCTGTCATCTGTCATCTGTCATCTGTCATCTGTCATCTGTCATCTGTCATCTGTCATCTGTCATCTGTCATCTGTCATCTGTCATCTGTCATCTGTCATCTGTCATCTGTCATCTGTCATCTGTCATCTGTCATCTGTCTTCTGTCATCTGTCATCTGTCATCTGTGATCTGTCATCTGTCATCTGTCATCTGTCATTTGTCATCTGTCATCTGTCATTTGTCATTTGTCATCTGTCGTTTGTCATTTTTCATTTGTCATCTGTCATCTGTCATATGACACCTGTCGTCTATCATCTGTCATCTCTCATCTGTCATCTGTCATCTGTCATCTGTCATCTGTCATCTGTCGTCTGTCATTTGTCATCGGTCATCTGTCGTCTGTTATCTGTCATCTGTCTTATGTCACCTGTCGTCTATCATCTGTCATCTCTCATCTGTCATCTGTCATCTGTCATCTGTCATCTGTCATCTGTCGTCTGTCATTTGTCATCGGTCCTCTGTCATCTGTCATCTGTCATCTGTCATCAGTCATCTGTCATCTGTCATCTGTCATCTGTCATCTGCCATGTGTCATGTGTCATCTGTCATCTGTCATCTGTCATCTGTCATCTGTCAATTGTAATCTGTCGTCTGTCAGCTGTCATGTGTCATGTGTCACCTGTCATCTGTCATCTTTCATCTGTCATCTGTCATCTGTGATCTGTCATCTGTCATCTGTCATCTGTCATCTGTCATCTGTCATTTGTCATCTGTCATCTGTCATCTGTCAATTGTCATCTGTCGTCTGTCAACAGTCATTTGTCATCTCTCATCAGTCATCAGTCATCTGTAATCTGCCATTGGTCATTTGTCATCTGTCATCTGTCAATTGTCATCTGTCGTCTGTCAACTGTCATTTGTCATTTGTCATCTGTCATCTAACATCTGCCATGTGCAATGTGTCATCTGTCATCTGTCATATGACACCTGTCGTCTATCATCTGTCATCTCTCATCTGTCATCTGTCATCTGTCATCTGTCATCTGTCATTTGTCATCTGTCATCTGTCATCTGTCAATTGTCATCTGTCGTCTGTCAACAGTCATTTGTCATCTCACATCAGTCATCAGTCATCTGTAATCTGCCATTGGTCATTTGTCATCTGTCATCTGTCAATTGTCATCTGTCGTCTGTCAACTGTCATTTGTCATTTGTCATCTGTCATCTAACATCTGCCATGTGCAATGTGTCATCTGTCATCTGTCATATGACACCTGTCGTCTATCATCTGTCATCTCTCATCTGTCATCTGTCATCTGTCATCTGTCATCTGTTATCTGTCATCTGTCATTTGTCATCTGTCATCTGTCGTCTGTTATCTGTCATCTGTCGTATGTCACCTGTCGTCTATCATCTGTCATCTCTCATCTGTCATCTGTCATCTGTCATCTGTCATCTGTCATCTGTCATCTGTCGTCTGTCATTTGTCATCGGTCATCTGTCATCTGTCATCTGTCATCTGTCATCTGTCATCAGTCATCTGTCATCTGTCATCTGTCATCTGTCATCTGTCATCTGTCATCTGTCATCTGTCATCTGTCATCTGTCATCTGTCATCTGTCATCTGTCATCTGTCATCTGTCATCTGTCATCTGTCATCTGTCATCTGTCATCTGTCATCTGTCATCTGTCATCTGTCATCTGTCATCTGTCATCTGTCTTCTGTCATCTGTCATCTGTCATCTGTGATCTGTCATCTGTCATCTGTCATCTGTCATTTGTCATCTGTCATCTGTCATTTGTCATTTGTCATCTGTCGTTTGTCATTTTTCATTTGTCATCTGTCATCTGTCATCTGTCATCTGTCATCTGTCATCTGTCATCTGTCATCTGTCATCTGTCATCTGTCATCTGTCATCTGTCATCTGTTATCTGTCATCTGTCATCTGTCATTTGTCATCTGTCATCTCTCTTCTGCCATCTGTCATCTGTCATCAGACATCTGTCATCTGTCATTTGTCATCTGTCTTCTGTCATATGTCATCTGTCATATGTCAATTGCCATCTGTCGTCTGTCAACTGTCATTTGTCATCTGTCATCCGTCATCTGTCATCTGTCATCTGTCATCTGTCATCTGCCATGTGTCATGTGTCATCTGTCATCTGTCAATTGTCATCTGCCGTCGGTCAACTGTCATGTGTCATGTGTCACCTGTCATCTGTCATCTTTCATCTGTCATCTGTCATCTGTGATCTGTCATCTGTCATCCGTCATCTGTCATCTGTCAATTGTCATCTGTCGTCTGTCAACAGTCATTTGTCATCTGTCATCAGTCATCAGTCAACTGTAATCTGCCATTTGTCATTTGTCATCTGTCATCTGTCAATTGTCATCTGTCGTCTGTCAACTGTCATTTGTCATCTGTCATCTGTCAATTGTCATCTGTCGTCTGTCAACTGTCATTTGTCATCTGCCATAGGTCATCTAACATCTACCATGTGCAATGTGTCATCTGTCATCTGTCATCTGTCATCTGTCATCTGTCATCATTCATCTGTTATCTGTCATCTGTCATATGACACCTGTCATCTATCATCTGTCATCTGTCATCTGTTATCTGTTATCTGTCATCTGTCATTTGTCATCTGTCATCTGCCATCTGCCATCTGTTATCTGTCATCTGTCATCTGTCGTATGTCGCTTGTCACCTGTCGTCTATCATCTGTCATCTCTCATCTGTCGTCTGTCATTTGTCATCGGTCATCTGCCATGTGCAATGTGTCATCTGTCATCTGTCATCTGTCATCTGACATCTGTCATCTCTCATCTGTCATCACTCATCTGTTATCTGTCATCTGTCATATGACACCTGTCGTCTATCATCTGTCATCTGTTATCTGTCATCTGTCATCCGTCGTCTGTCATTTGTCATCGGTCATCTGTCATCTGTCATCTGTCATCAGTCATCTGTCATCTGTCATCTGTCATCTGTCATCTGTCATCTGTCATCTGTCATCTGTCATCTGTCATCTGTCATCTGTCATCTGTCATCTGTCATCTGTCGTCTGTCATTTGTCACCGATCATCTGTCATCTGTCATCTGTCACCTGTGATCTGTCATCTGTCATCTGTCATCTGTCATCTGTCATCTGTCATCTGTCATCTGTCATCTGACATCTGCCATTTGTCATTTGTCATCTGTCGTTTGTCATTTTTCATTTGTCATCTGTCATCTGTCATCTGTCATATGTCATCTGTCATCTGTCATCTGTCATCTGTCATCTGTCATCTGTCATCTGTCATCTGTCATCTGTCATCTCTCATCTCTCATCTGCCATCTGTCATACGTCATTAGACATCTGTCATCTGTCATCTGTCATCTGTCTTCTGTCATCTGTCATCTGTCATCTGTCATCTGTCATCTGTCATCTGTCATCTGTCATCTGTCATTTGTCATTTGTCATCTGTCGTTTGTCATTTTTCATTTGTCATCTGTCATCTGTCATCTGTCATATGTCATCTGTCATCTCTCATCTGTCATCTGTCATCTGTCATCTGTCATCTGTCATCTGTCATCTGTCATCCCTCATCTCTCATCTGCCATCTGTCATCTGTCATTAGACATCTGTCATCTGTCTTCTGTCATCTGTCATCTGTCATCTGTCATCTGTCATCTGTCATCTGTCATTTGTCATTTGTCATCTGTCGTTTGTCATTTTTCATCTGTCAGCTGTCATCTGTCATCTCTCATCTCTCATCTGCCATCTGTCATCTGTCATTAGACATCTGTCATCTGTCATCTGTCATCTGTCTTCTGTCATCTGTCATCTGTCATCTGTCATCTGTCATCTGTCATCTGTCATCTGTCATCTGTCATTAGACATCTGTCATCTGTCATCTGTCATCTGTCTTCTGTCATCTGTCATCTGTCATCTGTCATCTGTCATTTGTCATTTGTCATCTGTCGTTTGTCATTTTTCATTTGTCATCTGTCATCTGTCATCTGTCATCTGTCATCTGTCATCTGTCATCTGTCATCTGTCATCTGTCATCTGTCATCTGTCATCTGTCATCTGTCATCTGTCATCTGTCATCTGTCATCTGTCATTTGTCATCTGTCGTTTGTCATTTTTCATTTGTCATCTGTCATCTGTCATATGTCATCTGTCATCTGTCATCTGTCATCTGTCATCTGTCATCTGTCATCTGTCATCTCTCATCTCTCATCTGCCATCTGTCATCTGTCATCAGACATCTGTCATTTGTCATCTGTCATCTGTCATCTGTCATCTGTCATCTGTCATCTGTCATTTGTCATCTGTCGTTTGTCATTTTTCATTTGTCATCTGTCATCTGTCATATGTCATCTGTCATCTGTCATCTGTCATCTGTCATCTCTCATCTCTCATCTGCCATCTGTCATCTGTCATCTGTCATCTGTCATCTGTCATCTGTCATCTGTCATTTGTCATCTGTCGTTTGTCATTTTTCATTTGTCATCTGTCATCTGTCATATGTCATCTGTCATCTGTCATCTGTCATCTGTCATCTGTCATCTCTCATCTCTCATCTGCCATCTGTCATCTGTCATCAGACATCTGTCATTTGTCATCTGTCATCTGTCATCTATCATCTGTCATCTGTCATCTGTTATCTGTTATCTGTCATCTGTCATTTGTCATCTGTCATGTGCCATCTGCCATCTGTTATCTGTCATCTGTCATCTGTCGTATGTTACCTGTCACCTGTCGTCTATCATCTGTCATCTGTCATCTGTCGTCTGTCATTTGTCATCGGTCATCTGCCATGTGCAATGTGTCATCTGTCATCTGTCATCTGACATCTGTCATCTGTCATCTGTCATCACTCATCTGTTATCTGTCATCTGTCATATGACACCTGTCGTCTATCATCTGTCATCTGTTATCTGTCATCTGTCATCTGTCGTCTGTCATTTGTCATCGGTCATCTCTCATCTCTCATCTGCCACCTGTCATCTGTCATCAGACATCTGTCATTTGTCATCTGTCATCTGTCATCTGTCATCTGTCATCTGTCATCTGTCATTTGTCATCTGTCGTTTGTCATTTTTCATTTGTCATCTGTCATCTGTCATATGTCATCTGTCATCTGTCATCTGTCATCTGTCATCTGTCATCTGTCATCTGTCATCTGTCATCTGTCATCTGTCATCTGTCATCTGTCATCTGTCATCTGTCATCTGTCATCTGTCATCTGTCATCTGTCATTTGTCATCTGTCGTTTGTCATTTTTCATTTGTCATCTGTCATCTGTCATATGTCATCTGTCATCTGTCATCTGTCATCTGTCATCTCTCATCTCTCATCTGCCATCTGTCATACGTCATTAGACATCTGTTATCTGTCATCTGTCATCTGTCTTCTGTCATCTGTCATCTGTCATCTGTCATCTGTCATCTGTCATCTGTCATCTGTCATTTGTCATTTGTCATTTGTCATCTGTCGTTTGTCATTTTTCATTTGTCATCTGTCATCTGTCATCTGTCATATGTCATCTGTCATCTGTCATCTGTCATCTGTCATCTGTCATCTGTCATCTGTCATCTGTCATCTGTCATCTGTCATCCCTCATCTCTCATCTGCCATCTGTCATCTGTCATTAGACATCTGTCATCTGTCTTCTGTCATCTGTCATCTGTCATCTGTCATCTGTCATCTGTCATCTGTCATCTGTCATTTGTCATTTGTCATCTGTCGTTTGTCATTTTTCATCTGTCAGCTGTCATCTGTCATCTCTCATCTCTCATCTGCCATCTGTCATCTGTCATTAGACATCTGTCATCTGTCATCTGTCTTCTGTCATCTGTCATCTCTCATCTGTCATCTGTCATCTGTCATCTGTCATCTGTCATCTGTCATTAGACATCTGTCATCTGTCATCTGTCATATGTCTTCTGTCATCTGTCATCTGTCATCTGTCATCTGTCATCTGTCATTTGTCATTTGTCATCTGTCGTTTGTCATTTTTCATTTGTCATCTGTCATCTGTCATTTGTCATTTGTCATCTGTCGTTTGTCATTTTTCATTTGTCATCTGTCATCTGTCATCTGTCATCTGTCATCTGTCATCTGTCATCTGTCATCTGTCATCTGTCATCTGTCATCTGTCATCTGTCATCTGTCATCTGTCATCTGTCATCTGTCATTTGTCATCTGTCGTTTGTCATTTTTCATTTGTCATCTGTCATCTGTCATCTGTCATCTGTCATCTGTCATCTGTCATCTGTCATCTGTCATCTGTCATCTGTCATCTGTCATCTGTCATCTGTCATCTGTCATTTGTCATCTGTCGTTTGTCATTTTTCATTTGTCATCTGTCATCTGTCATATGTCATCTGTCATTTGTCATCTGTCATCTGTCATCTGTCATCTGTCATCTGTCATCTGTTATCTGTTATCTGTCATCTGTCATTTGTCATCTGTCATCTGTCATCTGTTATCTGTCATCTGTCGTATGTCACCTGTCGTCTATCATCTGTCATCTGTCATCTGTCGTCTGTCATTTGTCACCGGTCATCTGTCATCTGTCATCTGTGATCTGTCATCTGTCATCTGTCATCTGTCATCTGTCATCTGTCATCTGTCATCTGTCATCTGTCATCTGTCATCTGTCATCTGTCATCTGTCATCTGTCATCTGTCATCTGTCATCTGTCATCTGTCATCTGTCATCTGTCATTTGTCATCTGTCGTTTGTCATTTTTCATTTGTCATCTGTCATCTGTCATATGTCATCTGTCATCTGTCATCTGTCATCTGTCATCTGTCATCTCTCATCTCTCATCTGCCATCTGTCATCTGTCATCAGACATCTGTCATCTGTCATCTGTCATCTGTCATCTGTCTTCTGTCATATGTCATCTGTCATAGGTCAATTGTCATCTGTCGTCTGTCAACAGTCATTTGTCATCTGTCATTTGTCATCTGTCATCTGTCATCCGTCATCAGTCTCTGTAATCTGCCATGTGTCATTTGTCATCTGTCATCTGTCATATGTCATCTGTCATCTGTCATCTGTCATATGTCATCTGTCATCTGTCATCTGTCATGTGTCATCTGTCATCTGTCATCTGTCATCTGTCATCTGTCATCTGTCATCTCTCATCTGCCATCTGTCATCTGTCATCAGACATCTGTCATCTGTCATCTGTCTTCTGTCATATGTCATCTGTCATATGTCAATTGTCATCTGTCGTCTGTCAACAGTCATTTGCCATCTGTCATTTGTCATCTGTCATCTGTCATCTGTCATCTGTCATCTGTCATCTGTCATCTGTAATATTGCATCTGTCATATGTCATCTGTCATCTGTCATCTGTCATCTGTCATCTGTCATCTGTCATCTGTCATCTGTCATCACTCATCTGTTATCCGTCATCTGCCATATGACACCTGTCGTCTATCATCTGTCATCTGTCATCTGTTATCTGTTATCTGTCATCTGTCATTTGTCATCTGTCATCTGTCATCTGTTATCTGTCATCTGTCGTATGTCACCTGTCGTCTATCATCTGTCATCTGTCATCTGTCATCTGTCATCTGTCGTCTGTCATTTGTCACCGGTCATCTGTCATCTGTCATGTGTCATCTGTCATCTGTCATCTGTCATCTGTCATCTGTCATCTGTCATCTGTCATCTGTCATCTGTCATCTGTCATCTGTCATCTGTAATATTGCATCTGTCATATGTCATCTGTCATCTGTCATCTGTCATCTGTCATCTGTCATCTATCATCTGTCATCTGTCATCTGTCATCTGTCATCTGTCATCTGTCATCACTCATCTGTTATCCGTCATCTGTCATATGACACCTGTCGTCTATCATCTGTCATCTGTCATCTGTTATCTGTTATCTGTCATCTGTCATCTGTCATCTGTCATCTGTCATCTGTCATCTGTCATCTGTCATGACTCATCTGTTATCCGTCATCTGTCATATGACACCTGTCGTCTATCATCTGTCATCTGTCATCTGTTATCTGTTATCTGTCATCTGTCATTTGTCATCTGTCATCTGTCATCTGTCATCTGTCATCTGTCATCTGTCATCTGTCATCTGTCATCTTTCATATGTCATCTGTCATCTGTCATCTGTCATCTGTCATCTATCATCTGTCATCTGTCATCTGTCATCTGTCATCTGGCATCTGTCATCTGTCATCTGTCATTTGTCATTTGTCATCTGTCGTTTGTAATTTTTAATTTGTCATCTGTCATCTGTCATCTGTCATCTGTCATATGTCATCTGTCATCTGTCATCTGTCATCTGTCATCTGTCATCTGTAATATTGCATCTGTCATATGTCATCTGACATCTGTCATCTGTCATCTGTCATCTGTCATCTGTCATCTATCATCTGTCATCTGTCATCTGTCATCTGTCATCTGTCATCTGTCATCTGTCATCACTCATCTGTTATCCGTCATCTGTCATATGACACCTGTCGTCTATCATCTGTCATCTGTCATCTGTTATCTGTTATCTGTCATCTGTCATTTGTCATCTGTCATCTGTCATCTGTTATCTGTCATATGTCGTATGTCACCTGTCGTCTATCATCTGTCATCTGTCATCTGTCATCTATCGTCTGTCATTTGTCACCGGTCATCTGTCATCTGTCATGTGTCATCTGTCATCTGTCATCTGTCATCTGTCATCTGTCATCTGTCATCTGTCATCTGTCATCTGTCATCTGTCATCTGTCATCTGTCATCTGTCATCTGTCATCTTTCATCTGTCATCTGTCATCTGTCATCTGTCAGCTGTCATCTATCATCTGTCATATGTCATCTGTCATCTGTCATCTGTCATCTGTCATCTGTCATCTGTCATCTGTCATCTGTCATCTGTCATCTGTCATCTGTCATCTGTCATCTGTCATCTGTCATCTGTCATCTGTCATCTGTCATCTGCCATCTGTCATCTGTCATCAGACATCTGTCATCTGTCATCTGTCATCTGTCATCTGTCTTCTGTCATATGTCATCTATCATATGCAAATTGCCATCTGTCGTCTGTCAACTGTCATTTGTCATCTGTCATCCGTCATCTGTCATCTGTCATCAGTCATCTGTCATCTGTCATCTGTCATCTGTCATCTGCCATGTGTCATGTGTCATCTGTCATCTGTCATCTGTCATCTGTCAATTGTAATCTGTCGTCTGTCAGCTGTCATGTGTCATGTGTCAACTGTCATCTGTCATCTTTCATCTGTTATCTGTCATCTGTGATCTGTGATCTGTCATCTGTCATCTGTCATCTGTCATCTGTCATCTGTCATCTGTCATCTGTCATCTGTCATCTGTCATTTGTCATCTGTCATCTGTCATCTGTCAATTGTCATCTGTCGTCTGTCAACAGTCATTTGTCATCTGTCATCTGTCATCAGTCATCAGTCATCTGTAATCTGCCATTTGTCATTTGTCATCTGTCATCTGTCAATTGTCATCTGTCGTCTGTCAACTGTCATTTGTCATCTGTCATCTGTCATCTAACATCTGCCATGTACAATGTGTCATCTGTCATCTGTCATATGACACCTGTCGTCTATCATCTGTTATCTGTCATCTGTCATTTGTCATCTGTCATCTGTCATCTGTCATCTGTTATCTGTCATCTGTCGTATGTCACCTGTCGTCTATCATCTGTCATCTCTCATCTGTCATCTGTCATCTGTCATCTGTCATCTGTCATCTGTCATCTGTCATCTGTCATTTGTCATCGGTCATCTGTCATCTGTCATCTGTCATCTGTCATCTGTCATCTGTCATCTGTCATCTGTCATCAGTCATCTGTCATCTGTCATCTGTCATCTGTCATCTGTCATCTGTCATCTGTCATCTGTCATCTGTCATCTGTCATGTGTCATCTGTCATCTGTCATCTCTCATCTGTCATCTGTCATCTGTCATCTGTCATCTGTCATCTGTCATCTGTCATTTGTCATCTGTCATCTGTCATTTGTCATTTGTCATCTGTCGTTTGTCATTTTTCATTTGTCATCTGTCATCTGTCATCTGTCATCTGTCATCTGTCATCTGTCATCTGTCATCTGTCATCTGTCATTTGTCATTTGTCATCTGTCATCTCTCTTCTGCCATCTGTCATCTGTCATCAGACATCTGTCATCTGTCATTTGTCATCTGTCTTCTGTCATATGTCATCTGTCATATGTCAATTGCCATCTGTCGTCTGTCAACTGTCATTTGTCATCTGTCATCCGTCATCTGTCATCTGTCATCAGTCATCTGTCATCTGCCATGTGTCATGTGTCATCTGTCTTCTGTCATCTGTCAATTGTCATCTGTCATCTGTCATCTGTGATCTGTCATCTGTCATCTGTCATCCGTCATTTGTCATCTGTCATCTGTCATCTGTCATATGTCATCTGTCATCTGTCATCTGTCAATTGTCATCTGTCGTCTGTCAACAGTCATTTGTCATCTGTCATCAGTTAACTGTAATCTGCCATTTGTCATTTGTCATCTGTCATCTGTCAATTGTCATCTGTCGTCTGTCAACTGTCATTTGTCATCTGTCATCTGTCAATTGTCATCTGTCGTCTGTCAACTGTCATTTGTCATCTGCCATCTGTCATCTAACATCTACCATGTGCAATGTGTCATCTGTCATCTGTCATCTGTCATCTGTCATCTGTCATCTGTCATCATTCATCTGTTATCTGTCATCTGTCATATGACACCTGTCATCTATCATCTGTCGTCTGTCATCTGTTATCTGTTATCTGTCATTTGTCATCTGTCATCTGCCATCTGTTATCTGTCATCTGTCGTATGTCACCTGTCACCTGTCGTCTATCATCTGTCATCTGTCGTCTGTCATTTGTCATCGGTCATCTGCCATGTGCAATATGTCATCTGTCATCTGTCATCTGTCATCTGTCATCTGACATCTGTCATCTGTCATCTGTCATCACTCATCTGTTATCTGTCATCTGTCATATGACACCTGTCGTCTATCATCTGTCATCTGTTATCTGTCATCTGTCGTCTGTCATTTGTCACCGGTCATCTGTCATCTGTCATCTGTCACCTGTGATTTGTCATCTGTCATCTGTCATCTGTCATCTGTCATCTGTCATCTGTCATCTGTCATCTGTCATCTGTCATCTGTCATCTGTCATCTGTCATCTGTCATCTGTCATCTGTCATCTGTCATCTGTCATCTGCCATCTGTCATCTGTCATCAGACATCTGTCATCTGTCATCTGTCATCTGTCATCTGTCACCTGTCTTCTGTCATATGTCATCTGTCATATGCCAATTGCCATCTGTTGTCTGTCAACTGTCATTTGTCATCTGTCATCCGTCATCTGTTATCTGTCATCAGTCATCTGTCATCTGTCATCTGCCATGTGTCATGTGTCATCTGTCATCTGTCATCTGTCATCTGTCATCTGTCAATTGTAATCTGTCGTCTGTCAGCTGTCATGTGTCATGTGTCACCTGTCATCTGTCATCTTTCATCTGTCATCTGTCATCTGTGATCTGTCATCTGTCATCTGTCATCTGTCATCTGTCATCTGTCATCTGTCATCTGTCATTTGTCATCTGTCATCTGTCATCTGTCAATTGTCATCTGTCGTCTGTCAACAGTCATTTGTCATCTGTCATCAGTCATCAGTCATCAGTCATCTGTAATCTGCCATTTGTCATCTGTCATCTGTCAATTGTCATCTGTCGTCTGTCAACTGTCACTTGTCATCTGTCATCTGTCATCTAATATCTGCCATCTGTCATCTGTCATCTGTCATCTGTCATCTGTCATTTGTCATCTGTCATCTGTCATTTGTCATTTGTCATCTGTGGTTTGTCATTTGTCATCTGTCATCTGTCATCTGTCATCTGTCATCTGTCATCTGTCATCTGTCATCTGTCATCTGTCATCTGTCATCTGTCATCTGTCATCTGTTATCTGTCATCTGTCATCTGTCATTTGTCATTTGTCATCTGTCATCTCTCTTCTGCCATCTGTCATCTGTCATCAGACATCTGTCATCTGTCATTTGTCATCTGTCTTCTGTCATATGTCATCTGTCATATGTCAATTGCCATCTGTCGTCTGTCAACTGTCATTTGTCATCTGTCATCCGTCATCTGTCATCTGTCATCAGTCATCTGTCATCTGCCATGTGTCATGTGTCATCTGCCATTTGTCATGTGTCATCTGTCATCTGTCATCTGTCATCTGTCAATTGTAATCTGTCGTCTGTCAGCTGTCATCTCTCATCTGTCATCTGTCATCTGTCATCTGTCACCTGTCGTCTGTCATTTGTCATCGGTCATCTGTCATCTTTCATCTGTCATCTGTCATCTGTCATCAGTCATCCGTCATCTGTCATCTGTCATCTGTCATCTGTCATCTGTCATCTGTCATCTGTCATCTGTCATCTGTCATCTGTCATCTGTCATGTGTCATCTGTGATCTGTCATCTGTCATCTGTCATCTGTCATCTGTCATCTGTCATCTGTCATCTGCCATCTGTCATCTATCATCTGTCATCTGTCATTTGTCATCTGTCATCTGTCATCTGTTATCTGTCATCTGTCGTATGTCACCTGTCGTCTATCATCTGTCATCTCTCATCTGTCATCTGTCATCTGTCATCTGTCATCTGTCATTTGTCATCTGTCATCTGTCATCTGTTATCTGTCCTATGTCACCTGTCGTCTATCATCTGTCATCTCTCATCTGTCATCTGTCATCTGTCATCTGTCATCTGTCATCTGTCATGTGTCATCTGTCATCTGTCATCTGTCATCTGTCATCTGTCATCTGTCATCTGTCATCTGTCATCTGTCATCTGTCATCTGTCATCTGTCATCTGTCATCTGTCATCTGTCATCTGTCATCTGTCATCTGTCATTTGTCATCTGTCATCTGTCATCTGTTATCTGTCATCTGTCGTATGTCACCTGTCGTCTATCATCTGTCATCTGTCATCTGTCATCTGTCATCTGTCATGTGTCATCTGTCATCTGTCATCTGTCATCTGTCATCTGTCATCTGTTATCTGTCATCTGTCATCTGTCATCTGTCATCTGTCATCTGTCATCTGTCATTTGTCATCTGTCATCTGTCATCTGTTATCTGTCATCTGTCGTATGTCACCTGTCGTCTATCATCTGTCATCTCTCATCTGTCATCTGTCATCTGTCATCTGTCATCTGTCGTCTGTCATTTGTCATCGGTCATCTGTCATCTGTCATCTGTCATCTGTCATCTGTCATCTGTCATCTGTCATCTGTCATCAGTCATCTGTCATCTGTCATCTGTCATCTGTAATCTGTCATCTGTCATCTGTCATCTGTCATCTGTCATCTGTCATCTGTCATCTGTCATCTGTTATCTGTCATCTGTCATCTGTCATGTGTCATCTGTCATCTGTCATCTGTCATCTGTCATCTGTCATCTGTCGTCTGTCATTTGTCATCGGTCATCTGTCATCTGTCATCTGTCATCTGTCATCTGTCATCAGTCATCTGTCATCTGTCATCTGTCATCTGTCATCTGTCATCTGTCATCTGTCATCTGTCATCTGTCATCTGTCATCTGTCATCTGTCATCTGTCATCTGTCATCTGTCATCTGTCATGTGTCATCTGTCATCTGTCATCTGTCATCTGTCATCTGTCATCTGTCATCTGTCATCTGTCATCTGTCGTCTGTCATATGACACCTGTCGTCTATCATCTGTTATCTGTCATCTGTCATTTGTCATCTGTCATCTGTCATCTGTCATCTGTTATCTGTCATCTGTCGTATGTCACCTGTCGTCTATCATCTGTCATCTCTCATCTGTCATCTGTCATCTGTCATCTGTCATCTGTCATCTGTCGTCTGTCATTTGTCATCGGTCATCGGTCATCTGTCATCTGTCATCTGTCATCTGTCATCTGTCATCTGTCATCAGTCATCTGTCATCTGTCATCTGTCATCTGTCATCTGTCATCTGTCATCTGTCATCTGTCATCTGTCATCTGTCATCTGTCATCTGTCATGTGTCATCTGTCATCTGTCATCTGTCATCTGTTATCTGTCATCTGTCATCTGTCATCTGTCATCTGTCATCTGTCATCTGTCATCTGTCATCTGTCATCTGTCATCTGTCATCTGTCATCTGTCATCTGTCATTTGTCATCTGTCATTTGTCATTTGTCATCTGTCGTTTGTCATTTTTCATTTGTCATCTGTCATCTGTCATCTGTCATCTGTCATCTGTCATCTGTCATCTGTCATGTGTCATCTGTCATCTGTCATCTGTCATCTGTCATCTGTCATCTGTCATCTGTCATCTGTCATCTGTCATCTGTTATCTGTCATCTGTCATCTGTCATTTGTCATTTGTCATCTGTCATCTCTCTTCTGCCATCTGTCATCTGTCATCAGACTTCTGTCATCTGTCATTTGTCATCTCTTTCTGTCATATGTCATCTATCATATGTCAATTGCCATCTGTCGTCTGTCAACTGTCATTTGTCATCTGTCATCCGTCATCTGTCATCTGTCATCAGTCATCTGTCATCTGCCATGTGTCATGTGTCATCTGCCATGTGTCATGTGTCATCTGTCATCTGTCATCTGTCATCTATCATCTGTCAATTGTAATCTGTCGTCTGTCAGCTGTCATGTGTCATCTATCATCTGTTATCTGTTATCTGTCATCTGTCATCTGTCATTTGTCATTTGTCATCTGTCATCTCTCTTCTGCCATCTGTCATCTGTCATCAGACATCTGTCATCTGTCATTTGTCATCTGTCTTCTGTCATATGTCATCTGTCATATGTCAATTGCCATCTGTCGTCTGTCAACTGTCATTTGTCATCTGTCATCCGTCATCTGTCATCTGTCATCAGTCAACTGTAATCTGCCATTTGTCATTTGTCATCTGTCATCTGTCAATTGTCATCTGTCGTCTGTCAACTGTCATTTGTCATCTGTCATCTGTCAATTGTCATCTGTCGTCTGTCAACTGTCATTTGTCATCTGCCATCTGTCATCTAACATCTACCATGTGCAATGTGTCATCTGTCATCTGTCATCTGTCATCTGTCATCTGTCATCTGTCATCATTCATCTGTTATCTGTCATTTGTCATATGACACCTGTCATCTATCATCTGTCATCTGTCATCTGTTATCTGTTATCTGTCATCTGTCATCTGTCATTTGTCATCTGTCATCTGCCATCTGCCATCTGTTATCTGTCATCTGTCGTATGTCACCTGTCACCTGTCGTCTATCATCTGTCATCTGTCATCTGTCGTCTGTCATTTGTCATCGGTCATCTGCCATGTGCAATGTGTCATCTGTCATCTGTCATCTGTCATCTGACATCTGTCATCTGTCATCTGTCATCACTCATCTGTTATCTGTCATCTGTCATATGACACCTGTCGTCTTTCATCTGTCATCTGTTATCTGTCATCTGTCGTCTGTCATTTGTCACCGGGCATCTGTCATCTGTCATCTGTCACCTGTGATCTGTCATCTGTCATCTGTCATCTGTCATCTGTCATCTGTCATCTGTCATCTGTCATCTGTCATCTGTCATCTGTCATCTGTCATCTGTCATCTGTCATCTGCCATCTGTCATCTGTCATCAGACATCTGTCATCTGTCATCTGTCATCTGTCATCTGTCTTCTGTCATATGTCATCTGTCATATGCCAATTGCCATCTGTCGTCTGTCAACTGTCATTTGTCATCTGTCATCCGTCATCTGTCATCTGTCATCAGTCATCTGTCATCTGTCATCTGTCATCTGCCATGTGTCATGTGTCATCTGTCATCTGTCATCTGTCATCTGTCATCTGTCAATTGTAATCTGTCGTCTGTCAGCTGTCATGTGTCATGTGTCACCTGTCATCTGTCATCTTTCATCTGTCATCTGTCATCTGTGATCTGTCATCTGTCATCTGTCATCTGTCATCTGTCATCTGTCATTTGTCATCTGTCATCTGTCATCTGTCAATTGTCATCTGTCGTCTGTCAACAGTCATTTGTCATCTCTCATCAGTCATCAGTCATCTGTAATCTGCCATTGGTCATTTGTCATCTGTCATCTGTCAATTGTCATCTGTCGTCTGTCAACTGTCATTTATCATTTGTCATCTGTCATCTAACATCTGCCATGTGCAATGTGTCATCTGTCATCTGTCATATGACACCTGTCGTCTATCATCTGTCATCTCTCATCTGTCATCTGTCATCTGTCATCTGTCATCTGTCATTTGTCATCTGTCATCTGTCATCTGTCAATTGTCATCTGTCGTCTGTCAACAGTCATTTGTCATCTCTCATCAGTCATCAGTCATCTGTAATCTGCCATTGGTCATTTGTCATCTGTCATCTGTCAATTGTCATCTGTCGTCTGTCAACTGTCATTTGTCATTTGTCATCTGTCATCTAACATCTGCCATGTGCAATGTGTCATCTGTCATCTGTCATATGACACCTGTCGTCTATCATCTGTCATCTCTCATCTGTCATCTGTCATCTGTCATCTGTCATCTGTTATCTGTCATCTGTCATTTGTCATCTGTCATCTGTCGTCTGTTATCTGTCATCTGTCGTATGTCACCTGTCGTCTATCATCTGTCATCTCTCATCTGTCATCTGTCATCTGTCATCTGTCATCTGTCATCTGTCGTCTGTCATTTGTCATCGGTCATCTGTCATCTGTCATCTGTCATCTGTCATCTGTCATCAGTCATCTGTCATCTGTCATCTGTCATCTGTCATCTGTCATCTGTCATCTGTCATCTGTCATCTGTCATCTGTCATCTGTCATCTGTCATCTGTCATCTGTCATCTGTCATCTGTCATCTGTCATCTGTCATCTGTCATCTGTCATCTGTCATCTGTCATCTGTCATCTGTCATCTGTCATCTGTCATCTGTCATCTGTGATCTGTCATCTGTCATCTGTCATCTGTCATTTGTCATCTGTCATCTGTCATCTGTCATTTGTCATTTGTCATCTGTCGTTTGTCATTTTTCATTTGTCATCTGTCATCTGTCATCTGTCATCTGTCATCTGTCATCTGTCATCTGTCATCTGTCATCTGTCATCTGTCATCTGTCATCTGTCATGTGTCATCTGTTATCTGTCATCTGTCATCTGTCATTTGTCATCTGTCATCTCTCTTCTGCCATATGTCATCTGTCATCAGACATCTGTCATCTGTCATTTGTCATCTGTCTTCTGTCATATGTCATCTGTCATATGTCAATTGCCGTCTGTCGTCTGTCAACTGTCATTTGTCATCTGTCATCCGTCATCTGTCATCTGTCATCAGTCATCTGTCATCTGCCATGTGTCATGTGTCATCTGTCATCTGTCAATTGTCATCTGCCGTCTGTCAACTGTCATGTGTCATGTGTCACCTGTCATCTGTCATCTTTCATCTGTCATCTGTCATCTGTGATCTGTCATCTGTCATCCGTCATCTGTCATCTGTCAATTGTCATCTGTCGTCTGTCAACAGTCATTTGTCATCTGTCATCAGTCAACTGTAATCTGCCATTTGTCATTTGTCATCTGTCATCTGTCAATTGTCATCTGTCGTCTGTCAACTGTCATTTGTCATCTGTCATCTGTCAATTGTCATCTGTCGTCTGTCAACTGTCATTTGTCATCTGCCATCTGTCATCTAACATCTACCATGTGCAATGTGTCATCTGTCATCTGTCATCTGTCATCTGTCATCATTCATCTGTTATCTGTCATCTGTCATATGACACCTGTCATCTATCATCTGTCATCTGTCATCTGTTATCTGTTATCTGTCATCTGTCATTTGTCATCTGTCATCTGCCATCTGCCATCTGTTATCTGTCATCTGTCATCTGTCGTATGTCACCTGTCACCTGTCGTCTATCATCTGTCATCTGTCATCTGTGGTCTGTCATTTGTCATCGGTCATCTGCCATGTGCAATGTGTCATCTGTCATCTGTCATCTGTCATCTGACATCTGTCATCTGTCATCTGTCATCACTCATCTGTTATCTGTCATCTGTCATATGACACCTGTGGTCTATCATCTGTCATCTGTTATCTGTCATCTGTCATCTGTTGTCTGTCATTTGTCATCGGTCATCTGTCATCTGTCATCTGTCATCTGTCATCTGTCATCAGTCATCTGTCATCTGTCATCTGTCATCTGTCATCTGTCATCTGTCATCTGTCATCTGTCATCTGTCATCTGTCATCTGTCATCTGTCATCTGTCGTCTGTCATCTGTCATCTGTCGTCTGTCATTTGTCACCGATCATCTGTCATCTGTCATCTGTCACCTGTGATCTGTCATCTGTCATCTGTCATCTGTCATCTGTCATCTGTCATCTGTCATCTGTCATCTGACATCTGCCATTTGTCATTTGTCATCTGTCGTTTGTCATTTTTCATTTGTCATCTGTCATCTGTCATCTGTCATATGTCATCTGTCATCTGTCATCTGTCATCTGTCATCTGTCATCTGTCATCTGTCATCTGTCATCTGTCATCTGTCATCTCTCATCTCTCATCTGCCACCTGTCATACGTCATTAGACATCTGTCATCTGTCATCTGTCATCTGTCTTCTGTCATCTGTCATCTGTCATCTGTCATCTGTCATCTGCCATCTGTCATCTGTCATCTGTCATCTGTCATTTGTCATTTGTCATTTGTCATCTGTCGTTTGTCATTTTTCATTTGTCATCTGTCATCTGTCATCTGTCATATGTCATCTGTCATCTGTCATCTGTCATCTGTCATCTGCCATCTGTCATCTGTCATCTGTCATCTGTCATCCCTCATCTCTCATCTGCCATCTGTCATCTGTCATCTGTCATCTGTCATCTGTCATCTGTCATCTGTCGTCTGTCATTTGTCACCGAACATCTTTCATCTGTCATCTGTCACCTGTGATCTGTCATCTGTCATCTGTCATCTGTCATCTGTCATCTGTCATCTGTCATCTGACATCTGCCATTTGTCATTTGTCATCTGTCGTTTGTCATTTTTCATTTGTCATCTGTCATCTGTCATCTGTCATATGTCATCTGTCATCTGTCATCTGTCATCTGTCATCTGTCATCTGTCATCTGTCATCTCTCATCTCTCATCTGCCATCTGTCATACGTCATTAGACATCTGTCATCTGTCATCTGTCATCTGTCTTCTGTCATCTGTCATCTGTCATCTGTCATCTGTCATCTGTCATCTGTCATCTGTCATCTGTCATTTGTCATTTGTCATCTGTCGTTTGTCATTTTTCATTTGTCATCTGTCATCTGTCGTATGTCACCTGTCGTCTATCATCTGTCATCTCTCATCTGTCATCTGTCATCTGTCATCTGTCATCTGTCATCTGTCATCCCTCATCTCTCATCTGCCATCTGTCATCTGTCATTAGACATCTGTCATCTGTCTTCTGTCATCTGTCATCTGTCATCTGTCATCTGTCATCTGTCATCTGTCATTTGTCATTTGTCATCTGTCGTTTGTCATTTTTCATCTGTCAGCTGTCATCTGTCATCTCTCATCTCTCATCTGCCATCTGTCATCTGTCATTAGACATCTGTCATCTGTCATCTGTCATCTGTCTTCTGTCATCTGTCATCTCTCATCTGTCATCTGTCATCTGTCATCTGTCATTAGACATCTGTCATCTGTCATCTGTCATCTGTCTTCTGTCATCTGTCATCTGCCATGTGTCATGTGTCATCTGTCATCTGTCAATTGTCATCTGCCGTCTGTCAACTGTCATGTGTCATGTGTCACCTGTCATCTGTCATCTTTCATCTGTCATCTGTCATCTGTGATCTGTCATCTGTCATCCGTCATCTGTCAATTGTCATCTGTCGTCTGTCAACAGTCATTTGTCATCTGTCATCAGTCATCAGTCAACTGTAATCTGCCATTTGTCATTTGTCATCTGTCATCTGTCAATTGTCATCTGTCGTCTGTCAACTGTCATTTGTCATCTGTCATCTGTCAATTGTCATCTGTCGTCTGTCAACTGTCATTTGTCATCTGCCATCTGTCATCTAACATCTACCATGTGCAATTTGTCATCTGTCATCTGTCATCTGTCATCTGTCATATGTCATCATTCATCTGTTATCTGTCATCTGTCATATGACACCTGTCATCTATCATCTGTCATCTGTCATCTGTTATCCGTTATCTGTCATCTGTCATTTGTCATCTGTCATCTGCCATCTGCCATCTGTTATCTGTCATCTGTCATCTGTCGTATGTCACCTGTCACCTGTCGTCTATTATCTGTCATCTGTCATCTGTCGTCTGTCATTTGTCATCGGTCATCTGCCATGTGCAATGTGTCATCTGTCATCTGTCATCTGTCATCTGACATCTGTCATCTGTCATCTGTCATCACTCATCTGTTATCTGTCATCTGTCATATGACACCTGTCGTCTATCATCTGTCATCTGTTATCTGTTATCTGTCATCTGTCATCTGTCACCTGTCTTCTGTCATATGTCATCTGTCATATGCCAATTGCCATCTGTTGTCTGTCAACTGTCATTTGTCATCTGTCATCCGTCATCTGTTATCTGTCATCAGTCATCTGTCATCTGTCATCTGCCATGTGTCATGTGTCATCTGTCATCTGTCATCTGTCATCTGTCATCTGTCAATTGTAATCTGTCGTCTGTCAGCTGTCATGTGTCATGTGTCACCTGTCATCTGTCATCTTTCATCTGTCATCTGTCATCTGTGATCTGTCATCTGTCATCTGTCATCTGTCATCTGTCATCTGTCATCTGTCATCTGTCATTTGTCATCTGTCATCTGTCATCTGTCAATTGTCATCTGTCGTCTGTCAACAGTCATTTGTCATCTGTCATCAGTCATCAGTCATCAGTCATCTGTAATCTGCCATTTGTCATCTGTCATCTGTCAATTGTCATCTGTCGTCTGTCAACTGTCACTTGTCATCTGTCATCTGTCATCTAATATCTGCCATCTGTCATCTGTCATCTGTCATCTGTCATCTGTCATTTGTCATCTGTCATCTGTCATTTGTCATTTGTCATCTGTGGTTTGTCATTTGTCATCTGTCATCTGTCATCTGTCATCTGTCATCTGTCATCTGTCATCTGTCATCTGTCATCTGTCATCTGTTATCTGTCATCTGTCATCTGTCATTTGTCATTTGTCATCTGTCATCTCTCTTCTGCCATCTGTCATCTGTCATCAGACACCTGTCATCTGTCATTTGTCATCTGTCTTCTGTCATATGTCATCTGTCATATGTCAATTGCCATCTGTCGTCTGTCAACTGTCATTTGTCATCTGTCATCCGTCATCTGTCATCTGTCATCAGTCATCTGTCATCTGCCATGTGTCATGTGTCATCTGCCATTTGTCATGTGTCATCTGTCATCTGTCATCTGTCATCTGTCAATTGTAATCTGTCGTCTGTCAGCTGTCATCTCTCATCTGTCATCTGTCATCTGTCATCTGTCATCTGTCGTCTGTCATTTGTCATCGGTCATCTGTCATCTTTCATCTGTCATCTGTCATCTGTCATCAGTCATCCGTCATCTGTCATCTGTCATCTGTCATCTGTCATCTGTCATCTGTCATCTGTCATCTGTCATCTGTCATCTGTCATCTGTCATGTGTCATCTGTGATCTGTCATCTGTCATCTGTCATCTGTCATCTGTCATCTGTCATCTGTCATCTGCCATCTGTCATCTATCATCTGTCATCTGTCATTTGTCATCTGTCATCTGTCATCTGTTATCTGTCATCTGTCGTATGTCACCTGTCGTCTATCATCTGTCATCTCTCATCTGTCATCTGTCATCTGTCATCTGTCATCTGTCATCTGTCATTTGTCATCTGTCATCTGTCATCTGTTATCTGTCGTATGTCACCTGTCGTCTATCATCTGTCATCTCTCATCTGTCATCTGTCATCTGTCATCTGTCATCTGTCATCTGTCATGTGTCATCTGTCATCTGTCATCTGTCATCTGTCATCTGTCATCTGTCATCTGTCATCTGTCATCTGTCATCTGTCATCTGTCATCTGTCATCTGTCATCTGTCATCTGTCATCTGTCATCTGTCATCTGTCATCTGTCATCTGTCATCTGTCATTTGTCATCTGTCATCTGTCATCTGTTATCTGTCATCTGTCGTATGTCACCTGTCGTCTATCATCTGTCATCTGTCATCTGTCATCTGTTATGTGTCATCTGTCATCTGTCATCTGTCATCTGTCATCTGTCATCTGTTATCTGTCATCTGTCATCTGTCATCTGTCATCTGTCATCTGTCATCTGTCATTTGTCATCTGTCATCTGTCATCTGTTATCTGTCATCTGTCGTATGTCACCTGTCGTCTATCATCTGTCATCTCTCATCTGTCATCTGTCATCTGTCATCTGTCATCTGTCGTCTGTCATTTGTCATCGGTCATCTGTCATCTGTCATCTGTCATTTGTCATCTGTCATCAGTCATCTGTCATCTGTCATCTGTCATCTGTAATCTGTCATCTGTCATCTGTCATCTGTCATCTGTCATCTGTCATCTGTCATCTGTCATCTGTCATCTGTTATCTGTCATCTGTTATCTGTCATGTGTCATCTGTCATCTGTCATCTGTCATCTGTCATCTGTCATCTGTCGTCTGTCATTTGTCATCGGTCATCTGTCATCTGTCATCTGTCATCTGTCATCTGTCATCAGTCATCTGTCATCTGTCATCTGTCATCTGTCATCTGTCATCTGTCATCTGTCATCTGTCATCTGTCATCTGTCATCTGTCATCTGTCATCTGTCATCTGTCATCTGTCATCTGTCATCTGTCATCTGTCATGTGTCATCTGTCATCTGTCATCTGTCATCTGTCATCTGTCATCTGTCATCTGTCATCTGTCGTCTGTCATATGACACCTGTCGTCTATCATCTGTTATCTGTCATCTGTCATTTGTCATCTGTCATCTGTCATCTGTTATCTGTCATCTGTCGTATGTCACCTGTCGTCTATCATCTGTCATCTCTCATCTGTCATCTGTCATCTGTCATCTGTCATCTGTCATCTGTCATCTGTCGTCTGTCATTTGTCATCGGTCATCGGTCATCTGTCATCTGTCATCTGTCATCTGTCATCTGTCATCTGTCATCAGTCATCTGTCATCTGTCATCTGTCATCTGTCATCTGTCATCTGTCATCTGTCATCTGTCATCTGTCATCTGTCATCTGTCATCTGTCATGTGTCATCTGTCATCTGTCATCTGTCATCTGTTATCTGTCATCTGTCATCTGTGATCTGTCATCTGTCATCTGTCATCTGTCATCTGTCATCTGTCATCTGTCATCTGTCATCTGTCATCTGTCATCTGTCATCTGTCATCTGTCATTTGTCATCTGTCATTTGTCATTTGTCATCTGTCGTTTGTCATTTTTCATTTGTCATCTGTCATCTGTCATCTGTCATCTGTCATCTGTCATCTGTCATCTGTCATCTGTCATCTGTCATCTGTCATCTGTCATCTGTCATCTGTCATCTGTCATCTGTCATCTGTCATCTGTCATCTGTTATCTGTCATCTGTCATCTGTCATTTGTCATTTGTCATCTGTCATCTCTCTTCTGCCATCTGTCATCTGTCATCAGACTTCTGTCATCTGTCATTTGTCATCTGTCTTCTGTCATATGTAATCTGTCATATGTCAATTGCCATCTGTCGTCTGTCAACTGTCATTTGTCATCTGTCATCCGTCATCTGTC
Organism: Condylostylus longicornis; assembly: GCF_029603195.1. NCBI lineage: Eukaryota > Metazoa > Arthropoda > Insecta > Diptera > Dolichopodidae > Condylostylus > Condylostylus longicornis. The sequence goes on along the minus strand of NW_026578021.1, from coordinate 1,313,029 downwards.
ATCTGTCATCAGTCATCTGTCATCTGCCATGTGTCATGTGTCATCTGCCATGTGTCATGTGTCATCTGTCATCTGTCATCTGTCATCTGTCATCTGTCAATTGTAATCTGTCGTCTGTCAGCTGTCATGTGTCATCTATCATCTGTTATCTGTTATCTGTCATCTGTCATCTGTCATTTGTCATTTGTCATCTGTCATCTCTCTTCTGCCATCTGTCATCTGTCATCAGACATCTGTCATCTGTCATTTGTCATCTGTCTTCTGTCATATGTCATCTGTCATATGTCAATTGCCATCTGTCGTCTGTCAACTGTCATTTGTCATCTGTCATCCGTCATCTGTCATCTGTCATCAGTCAACTGTAATCTGCCATTTGTCATTTGTCATCTGTCATCTGTCAATTGTCATCTGTCGTCTGTCAACTGTCATTTGTCATCTGTCATCTGTCAATTGTCATCTGTCGTCTGTCAACTGTCATTTGTCATCTGCCATCTGTCATCTAACATCTACCATGTGCAATGTGTCATCTGTCATCTGTCATCTGTCATCTGTCATCTGTCATCATTCATCTGTTATCTGTCATTTGTCATATGACACCTGTCATCTATCATCTGTCATCTGTCATCTGTTATCTGTTATCTGTCATCTGTCATCTGTCATTTGTCATCTGTCATCTGCCATCTGCCATCTGTTATCTGTCATCTGTCGTATGTCACCTGTCACCTGTCGTCTATCATCTGTCATCTGTCATCTGTCGTCTGTCATTTGTCATCGGTCATCTGCCATGTGCAATGTGTCATCTGTCATCTGTCATCTGTCATCTGACATCTGTCATCTGTCATCTGTCATCACTCATCTGTTATCTGTCATCTGTCATATGACACCTGTCGTCTTTCATCTGTCATCTGTTATCTGTCATCTGTCGTCTGTCATTTGTCACCGGGCATCTGTCATCTGTCATCTGTCACCTGTGATCTGTCATCTGTCATCTGTCATCTGTCATCTGTCATCTGTCATCTGTCATCTGTCATCTGTCATCTGTCATCTGTCATCTGTCATCTGTCATCTGTCATCTGTCATCTGTCATCTGTCATCTGCCATCTGTCATCTGTCATCAGACATCTGTCATCTGTCATCTGTCATCTGTCATCTGTCTTCTGTCATATGTCATCTGTCATATGCCAATTGCCATCTGTCGTCTGTCAACTGTCATTTGTCATCTGTCATCCGTCATCTGTCATCTGTCATCAGTCATCTGTCATCTGTCATCTGTCATCTGCCATGTGTCATGTGTCATCTGTCATCTGTCATCTGTCATCTGTCATCTGTCAATTGTAATCTGTCGTCTGTCAGCTGTCATGTGTCATGTGTCACCTGTCATCTGTCATCTTTCATCTGTCATCTGTCATCTGTGATCTGTCATCTGTCATCTGTCATCTGTCATCTGTCATCTGTCATTTGTCATCTGTCATCTGTCATCTGTCAATTGTCATCTGTCGTCTGTCAACAGTCATTTGTCATCTCTCATCAGTCATCAGTCATCTGTAATCTGCCATTGGTCATTTGTCATCTGTCATCTGTCAATTGTCATCTGTCGTCTGTCAACTGTCATTTATCATTTGTCATCTGTCATCTAACATCTGCCATGTGCAATGTGTCATCTGTCATCTGTCATATGACACCTGTCGTCTATCATCTGTCATCTCTCATCTGTCATCAGTCATCTGTCATCTGTCATCTGTCGTCTGTCATTTGTCATCGGTCATCTGTCGTCTGTTATCTGTCATCTGTCGTATGTCACCTGTCGTCTATCATCTGTCATCTCTCATCTGTCATCTGTCATCTGTCATCTGTCATCTGTCATCTGTCGTCTGTCATTTGTCATCGGTCATCTGTCATCTGTCATCTGTCATCTGTCATCAGTCATCTGTCATCTGTCATCTGTCATCTGTCATCTGCCATGTGTCATGTGTCATCTGTCATCTGTCATCTGTCATCTGTCATCTGTCAATTGTAATCTGTCGTCTGTCAGCTGTCATGTGTCATGTGTCACCTGTCATCTGTCATCTTTCATCTGTCATCTGTCATCTGTGATCTGTCATCTGTCATCTGTCATCTGTCATCTGTCATTTGTCATCTGTCATCTGTCATCTGTCAATTGTCATCTGTCGTCTGTCAACAGTCATTTGTCATCTCTCATCAGTCATCAGTCATCTGTAATCTGCCATTGGTCATTTGTCATCTGTCATCTGTCAATTGTCATCTGTCGTCTGTCAACTGTCATTTGTCATTTGTCATCTGTCATCTAACATCTGCCATGTGCAATGTGTCATCTGTCATCTGTCATATGACACCTGTCGTCTATCATCTGTCATCTCTCATCTGTCATCTGTCATCTGTCATCTGTCATTTGTCATCTGTCATCTGTCATCTGTCAATTGTCATCTGTCGTCTGTCAACAGTCATTTGTCATCTCTCATCAGTCATCAGTCATCTGTAATCTGCCATTGGTCATTTGTCATCTGTCATCTGTCAATTGTCATCTGTCGTCTGTCAACTGTCATTTGTCATTTGTCATCTGTCATCTAACATCTGCCATGTGCAATGTGTCATCTGTCATCTGTCATATGACACCTGTCGTCTATCATCTGTCATCTCTCATCTGTCATCTGTCATCTGTCATCTGTCATCTGTTATCTGTCATCTGTCATTTGTCATCTGTCATCTGTCGTCTGTTATCTGTCATCTGTCGTATGTCACCTGTCGTCTATCATCTGTCATCTCTCATCTGTCATCTGTCATCTGTCATCTGTCATCTGTCATCTGTCGTCTGTCATTTGTCATCGGTCATCTGTCATCTGTCATCTGTCATCTGTCATCTGTCATCAGTCATCTGTCATCTGTCATCTGTCATCTGTCATCTGTCATCTGTCATCTGTCATCTGTCATCTGTCATCTGTCATCTGTCATCTGTCATCTGTCATCTGTCATCTGTCATCTGTCATCTGTCATCTGTCATCTGTCATCTGTCATCTTTCATCTGTCATCTGTCATCTGTCATCTGTCATCTGTCATCTGTCATCTGTGATCTGTCATCTGTCATCTGTCATCTGTCATTTGTCATCTGTCATCTGTCATTTGTCATTTGTCATCTGTCGTTTGTCATTTTTCATTTGTCATCTGTCATCTGTCATCTGTCATCTGTCATCTGTCATCTGTCATCTGTCATCTGTCATCTGTCATCTGTCATCTGTCATCTGTCATCTGTCATGTGTCATCTGTTATCTGTCATCTGTCATCTGTCATTTGTCATCTGTCATCTCTCTTCTGCCATATGTCATCTGTCATCAGACATCTGTCATCTGTCATTTGTCATCTGTCTTCTGTCATATGTCATCTGTCATATGTCAATTGCCATCTGTCGTCTGTCAACTGTCATTTGTCATCTGTCATCCGTCATCTGTCATCTGTCATCAGTCATCTGTCATCTGCCATGTGTCATGTGTCATCTGTCATCTGTCAATTGTCATCTGCCGTCTGTCAACTGTCATGTGTCATGTGTCACCTGTCATCTGTCATCTTTCATCTGTCATCTGTCATCTGTGATCTGTCATCTGTCATCCGTCATCTGTCATCTGTCAATTGTCATCTGTCGTCTGTCAACAGTCATTTGTCATCTGTCATCAGTCATCAGTCAACTGTAATCTGCCATTTGTCATTTGTCATCTGTCATCTGTCAATTGTCATCTGTCGTCTGTCAACTGTCATTTGTCATCTGTCATCTGTCAATTGTCATCTGTCGTCTGTCAAATGTCATTTGTCATCTGCCATCTGTCATCTAACATCTACCATGTGCAATGTGTCATCTGTCATCTGTCATCTGTCATCTGTCATCTGTCATCATTCATCTGTTATCTGTCATCTGTCATATGACACCTGTCATCTATCATCTGTCATCTGTCATCTGTTATCTGTTATCTGTCATCTGTCATTTGTCATCTGTCATCTGCCATCTGCCATCTGTTATCTGTCATCTGTCATCTGTCGTATGTCACCTGTCACCTGTCGTCTATCATCTGTCATCTGTCATCTGTGGTCTGTCATTTGTCATCGGTCATCTGCCATGTGCAATGTGTCATCTGTCATCTGTCATCTGTCATCTGACATCTGTCATCTGTCATCTGTCATCACTCATCTGTTATCTGTCATCTGTCATATGACACCTGTCGTCTATCATCTGTCATCTGTTATCTGTCATCTGTCATCTGTTGTCTGTCATTTGTCATCGGTCATCTGTCATCTGTCATCTGTCATCTGTCATCTGTCATCAGTCATCTGTCATCTGTCATCTGTCATCTGTCATCTGTCATCTGTCATCTGTCATCTGTCATCTGTCATCTGTCATCTGTCATCTGTCATCTGTCATCTGTCATCTGTCATCTGTCATCTGTCATCTGTCGTCTGTCATTTGTCACCGATCATCTGTCATCTGTCATCTGTCACCTGTGATCTGTCATCTGTCATCTGTCATCTGTCATCTGTCATCTGTCATCTGTCATCTGACATCTGCCATTTGTCATTTGTCATCTGTCGTTTGTCATTTTTCATTTGTCATCTGTCATCTGTCATCTGTCATATGTCATCTGTCATCTGTCATCTGTCATCTGTCATCTGTCATCTGTCATCTGTCATCTGTCATCTGTCATCTGTCATCTGTCATCTGTCATCTCTCATCTCTCATCTGCCATCTGTCATACGTCATTAGACATCTGTCATCTGTCATCTGTCATCTGTCTTCTGTCATCTGTCATCTGTCATCTGTCATCTGTCATCTGTCATCTGTCATCTGTCATCTGTCATCTGTCATTTGTCATTTGTCATTTGTCATCTGTCGTTTGTCATTTTTCATTTGTCATCTGTCATCTGTCATCTGTCATATGTCATCTGTCATCTGTCATCTGTCATCTGTCATCTGTCATCTGTCATCTGTCATCTGTCATCTGTCATCCCTCATCTCTCATCTGCCATCTGTCATCTGTCATCTGTCATCTGTCATCTGTCATCTGTCATCTGTCGTCTGTCATTTGTCACCGATCATCTGTCATCTGTCATCTGTCACCTGTGATCTGTCATCTGTCATCTGTCATCTGTCATCTGTCATCTGTCATCTGTCATCTGACATCTGCCATTTGTCATTTGTCATCTGTCGTTTGTCATTTTTCATTTGTCATCTGTCATCTGTCATATGTCATCTGTCATCTGTCATCTGTCATCTGTCATCTGTCATCTGTCATCTGTCATCTGTCATCTCTCATCTCTCATCTGCCATCTGTCATACGTCATTAGACATCTGTCATCTGTCATCTGTCATCTGTCTTCTGTCATCTGTCATCTGTCATCTGTCATCTGTCATCTGTCATCTGTCATCTGTCATCTGTCATTTGTCATTTGTCATTTGTCATCTGTCGTTTGTCATTTTTCATTTGTCATCTGTCATCTGTCGTATGTCACCTGTCGTCTATCATCTGTCATCTCTCATCTGTCATCTGTCATCTGTCATCTGTCATCTGTCATCTGTCATCCCTCATCTCTCATCTGCCATCTGTCATCTGTCATTAGACATCTGTCATCTGTCTTCTGTCATCTGTCATCTGTCATCTGTCATCTGTCATCTGTCATCTGTCATTTGTCATTTGTCATCTGTCGTTTGTCATTTTTCATCTGTCAGCTGTCATCTGTCATCTCTCATCTCTCATCTGCCATCTGTCATCTGTCATTAGACATCTGTCATCTGTCATCTGTCATCTGTCTTCTGTCATCTGTCATCTCTCATCTGTCATCTGTCATCTGTCATCTGTCATTAGACATCTGTCATCTGTCATCTGTCATCTGTCTTCTGTCATCTGTCATCTGCCATGTGTCATGTGTCATCTGTCATCTGTCAATTGTCATCTGCCGTCTGTCAACTGTCATGTGTCATGTGTCACCTGTCATCTGTCATCTTTCATCTGTCATCTGTCATCTGTGATCTGTCATCTGTCATCCGTCATCTGTCAATTGTCATCTGTCGTCTGTCAACAGTCATTTGTCATCTGTCATCAGTCATCAGTCAACTGTAATCTGCCATTTGTCATTTGTCATCTGTCATCTGTCAATTGTCATCTGTCGTCTGTCAACTGTCATTTGTCATCTGTCATCTGTCAATTGTCATCTGTCGTCTGTCAACTGTCATTTGTCATCTGCCATCTGTCATCTAACATCTACCATGTGCAATTTGTCATCTGTCATCTGTCATCTGTCATCTGTCATCTGTCATCATTCATCTGTTATCTGTCATCTGTCATATGACACCTGTCATCTATCATCTGTCATCTGTCATCTGTTATCTGTTATCTGTCATCTGTCATTTGTCATCTGTCATCTGCCATCTGCCATCTGTTATCTGTCATCTGTCATCTGTCGTATGTCACCTGTCACCTGTCGTCTATCATCTGTCATCTGTCATCTGTCGTCTGTCATTTGTCATCGGTCATCTGCCATGTGCAATGTGTCATCTGTCATCTGTCATCTGTCATCTGACATCTGTCATCTGTCATCTGTCATCACTCATCTGTTATCTGTCATCTGTCATATGACACCTGTCGTCTATCATCTGTCATCTGTTATCTGTCATCTGTCATCTGTTGTCTGTCATTTGTCATCGGTCATCTGTCATCTGTCATCTGTCATCAGTCATCTGTCATCTGTCATCTGTCATCTGTCATCTGTCATCTGTCATCTGTCATCTGTCATCTGTCATCTGTCATCTGTCATCTGTCATCTGTCATCTGTCATCTGTCATCTGTCGTCTGTCATTTGTCACCGATCATCTGTCATCTGTCATCTGTCACCTGAGATCTGTCATCTGTCATCTGTCATCTGTCATCTGTCATCTGTCATCTGACATCTGCCATTTGTCATTTGTCATCTGTCGTTTGTCATTTTTCATTTGTCATCTGTCATCTGTCATCTGTCATATGTCATCTGTCATCTGTCATCTGTCATCTGTCATCTGTCATCTGTCATCTGTCATCTGTCATCTGTCATCTCTCATCTCTCATCTGCCATCTGTCATACGTCATTAGACATCTGTCATCTGTCATCTGTCTTCTGTCATCTGTCATCTGTCATCTGTCATCTGTCATCTGTCATCTGTCATCTGTCATCTGTCATCTGTCATCTGTCATTTGTCATTTGTCATCTGTCGTTTGTCATTTTTCATTTGTCATCTGTCATCTGTCATCTGTCATATGTCATCTGTCATCTGTCATCTGTCATCTGTCATCTGTCATCTGTCATCCCTCATCTCTCATCTGCCATCTGTCATCTGTCATCTGTCATCTGTCATCTGTCATCTGTCGTCTGTCATTTGTCACCGATCATCTGTCATCTGTCATCTGTCACCTGTGATCTGTCATCTGTCATCTGTCATCTGTCATCTGTCATCTGTCATCTGTCATCTGACATCTGCCATTTGTCATTTGTCATCTGTCGTTTGTCATTTTTCATTTGTCATCTGTCATCTGTCATCTGTCATATGTCATCTGTCATCTGTCATCTGTCATCTGTCATCTCTCATCTCTCATCTGTCATCTGTCATCTCTCATCTCTCATCTGCCATCTGTCATACGTCATTAGACATCTGTCATCTGTCATCTGTCTTCTGTCATCTGTCATCTGTCATCTGTCATCTGTCATCTGTCATCTGTCATCTGTCATCTGTCATCTGTCATCTGTCATCTGTCATTTGTCATCTGTCGTTTGTCATTTTTCATTTGTCATCTGTCATCTGTCATCTGTCATATGTCATCTGTCATCTGTCATCTGTCATCTGTCATCTGTCATCTGTCATCTGTCATCTGTCATCTGTCATCCCTCATCTCTCATCTGCCATCTGTCATCTGTCATTAGACATCTGTCATCTGTCTTCTGTCATCTGTCATCTGTCATCTGTCATCTGTCATCTGTCATCTGTCATCTGTCATTTGTCATTTGTCATCTGTCGTTTGTCATTTTTCATCTGTCAGCTGTCATCTGTCATCTCTCATCTCTCATCTGCCATCTGTCATCTGTCATTAGACATCTGTCATCTGTCATCTGTCATCTGTCTTCTGTCATCTGTCATCTCTCATCTGTCATCTGTCATCTGTCATCTGTCATCTGTCATCTGTCATTAGACATCTGTCATCTGTCATCTGTCATCTGTCTTCTGTCATCTGTCATCTGTCATCTGTCATCTGTCATCTGTCATTTGTCATTTGTCATCTGTCGTTTGTCATTTTTCATTTGTCATCTGTCATCTGTCATCTGTCATATGTCATCTGTCATCTGTCATCTGTCATCTGTCATCTGTCATCTGTCATCTGTCATCTGTCATCTCTCATCTCTCATCTGCCATCTGTCATCTGTCATTAGACATCTGTCATCTGTCACCTGTCATCTGTCTTCTGTCATCTGTCATCTGTCATCTGTCATCTGTCATCTGTCATCTGTCATCTGTCATCTGTCATCTGTCATCTGTCATCTGTCCTTTGTCATTTGTCATCTGTCGTTTGTCATTTTTCATCTGTCACCTGTCATCTGTCATCTCTCATCTCTCATCTGCCATCTGTCATCTGTCATTAGACATCTGTCATCTCTCATCTCTCATCTGCCATCTGTCATCTGTCATTAGACATCTGTCATCTGTCATCTGTCTTCTGTCATCTGTCATCTGTCATCTGTCATCTGTCATCTGTCATCTGTCATCTGTCATCTGTCATCTGTCATCTGTCATTTGTCATTTGTCATCTGTCGTTTGTCATTTTTCATTTGTCATCTGTCATCTGTCATCTGTCATATGTCATCTGTCATCTGTCATCTGTCATCTGTCATCTGTCATCTGTCATCTGTCATCTGTCATCTGTCATCTGTCATCTGTCATCTGTCATCTGTCATCTGTCATCTGTCATCTGTCATCTGTCATCTCTCATCTCTCATCTGTCATCTGTCATCTGTCATCTGTCATCTCTCATCTCTCATCTGCCATCTGTCATCTGTCATTAGACATCTGTCATCTGTCATCTCTCATCTCTCATCTGCCATCTGTCATCTGTCATTAGACATCTGTCATCTGTCATCTGTCATCTGTCTTCTGTCATCTGTCATCTGTCATCTCTCATCTGTCATCTGTCATCTGTCATCTGTCATCTGTCATCTGTCGTCTGTCATTTGTCATCGGTCATCTGTCATCTGTCATCTGTCATCTGTCATCTGTCATCAGTCATCTGTCATCTGTGATCTGTCATCTGTCATCTGTCATCCGTCATCTGTCATCTGTCATCTGTCATCTGTCATCTGTCATCTGTCATCTGTCATGTGTCATCTGTCATCTGTCATCTGTCATCTGTCATCTGTCGTCTGTCATTTGTCATCGGTCATCTGTCATCTGTCATCTGTCATCTGTCATCTGTCATCTGTCATCTGTCATCTGTCATCAGTCATCTGTCATCTGTCATCTGTCATCTGTCATGTGTCATCTGTCATCTGTCATCTGTCATCTGTCATCTGTCATCTGTCATCTGTCATCTGTCATCTGTCATCTGTCATCTGTCATGTGTCATCTGTCATCTGTCATCTGTCATCTGTCATCTGTCATCTGTCATCTGTCATCTGTCATCTGTCATCTGTCATCTGTCGTCTGTCATATGACACCTGTCGTCTATCATCTGTTATCTGTCATCTGTCATTTGTCATCTGCCATCTGTCATCTGTTATCTGTCATCTGTCGTATGTCACCTGTCGTCTATCATCTGTCATCTCTCATCTGTCATCTGTCATCTGTCATCTGTCATCTGTCGTCTGTCATTTGTCATCGGTCAACTGTCATCTGTCATCTGTCATCTGTCATCAGTCATCTGTCATCTGTCATCTGTCATCTGTCATCTGTCATCTGTCATCTGTCATCTGTCATCTGTCATCTGTCATCTGTCATCTGTCATCTGTCATCTGTCATCTGTCATGTGTCATCTGTCATCTGTCATCTGTCATCTGTCATCTGTCATCTGTCATCTGTCATCTGTCATCTGTCATCTGTCATCTGTCATCTGTCATCTGTCATCTGTCATCTGTCATCTGTCATCTGTCATCTGTCATCTGTCATCTGTCATCTGTCATCTGTCATCTGTCATCTGTCATCTGTCATCTGTCATCTGTCATCTGTCATTTGTCATCTGTCATCTGTCATTTGTCATTTGTCATCTGTCGTTTGTCATTTTTCATTTGTCATCTGTCATCTGTCATCTGTCATCTGTCATCTGTCATCTGTCATCTGTCATCTGTCATCTGTTATCTGTCATCTGTCATCTGTCATTTGTCATTTGTCATCTGTCATCTCTCTTCTGCCATCTGTCATCTGTCATCAGACATCTGTCATCTGTCATTTGTCATCTGTCTTCTGTCATATGTCATCTGTCATATGTCAATTGCCATCTGTCGTCTGTCAACTGTCATTTGTCATCTGTCATCCGTCATCTGTCATCTGTCATCAGTCATCTGTCATCTGCCATGTGTCATGTGTCATCTGCCATGTGTCATGTGTCATCTGTCATCTGTCAATTGTAATCTGTCGTCTGTCAGCTGTCATGTGTCATCTGTCATCTGTTATCTGTCATCTGTCATCTGTCATTTGTCATTTGTCATCTGTCATCTCTCTTCTGCCATCTGTCATCTGTCATCAGACATCTGTCATCTGTCATTTGTCATCTGTCTTCTGTCATATGTCATCTGTCATATGTCAATTGCCATCTGTCGTCTGTCAACTGTCATTTGTCATCTGTCATCCGTCATCTGTCATCTGTCATCAGTCATCTGTCATCTGCCATGTGTCATGTGTCATCTGTCATCTGTCAATTGTCATCTGTCATCTGTCATCTGTGATCTGTCATCTGTCATCCGTCATCTGTCATCTGTCATCTGTCATCTGTCATATGTCATCTGTCATCTGTCATCTGTCAATTGTCATCTGTCGTCTGTCAACAGTCATTTGTCATCTGTCATCAGTCATCATTCAACTGTAATCTGCCATTTGTCATTTGTCATCTGTCATCTGTCAATTGTCATCTGTCGTCTGTCAACTGTCATTTGTCATCTGTCATCTGTCAATTGTCATCTGTCGTTTTTCAACTGTCATTTGTCATCTGCCATCTGTCATCTAACATCTACCATGTGCAATGTGTCATCTGTCATCTGTCATCTGTCATCTGTCATCTGTCATCTGTCATCATTCATCTGTTATCTGTCATTTGTCATATGACACCTGTCATCTATCATCTGTCATCTGTTATCTGTTATCTGTCATCTGTCATTTGTCATCTGTCATCTGCCATCTGCCATCTGTTATCTGTCATCTGTCGTATGTCACCTGTCACCTGTCGTCTATCATCTGTCATCTGTCATCTGTCGTCTGTCATTTGTCATCGGTCATCTGCCATGTGCAATGTGTCATCTGTCATCTGTCATCTGTCATCTGTCATCTGTCATCTGACATCTGTCATCTGTCATCTGTCATCACTCATCTGTTATCTGTCATCTGTCATATGACACCTGTCGTCTATCATCTGTCATCTGTTATCTGTCATCTGTCGTCTGTCATTTGTCACCGGTCATCTGTCATCTGTCATCTGTCATCTGTCACCTGTGATCTGTCATCTGTCATCTGTCATCTGTCATCTGTCATCTGTCATCTGTCATCTGTCTTCTGTCATCTGTCATCTGTCATCTGTCATCTGTCATCTGTCATCTGTCATCTGTCATCTCCATCTGTCATCTGTCATCAGACATCTGTCATCTGTCATCTGTCATCTGTCATCTGTCTTCTGTCATATGTCATCTGTCATATGCCAATTGCGATCTGTCGTCTGTCAACTGTCATTTGTCATCTGTCATCCGTCATCTGTCATCTGTCATCAGTCATCTGTCATCTGTCATCTGTCATCTGTCATCTGTCATCTGCCATGTGTCATGTGTCATCTGTCATCTGTCATCTGTCATCTGTCATCTGTCATCTGTCAATTGTAATCTGTCGTCTGTCAGCTGTCATGTGTCATGTGTCACCTGTCATCTGTCATCTTTCATCTGTCATCTGTCATCTGTGATCTGTCATCTGTCATCTGTCATCTGTCATCTGTCATCTGTCATCTGCCATCTGTCATTTGTCATCTGTCATCTGTCATCTGTCAATTGTCATCTGTCGTCTGTCAACAGTCATTTGTCATCTGTCATCTGTCATCAGTCATCAGTCATCTGTAATCTACCATTTGTCATTTTTCATCTGTCATCTGTCAATTGTCATCTGTCGTCTGTCAACTGTCATTTGTCATTTGTCATCTGTCATCTAACATCTGCCATGTGCAATGTGTCATCTGTCATCTGTCATATGACACCTGTCGTCTATCATCTGTCATCTCTCATCTGTCATCTGTCATCTGTCATCTGTCATCTGTCATCTGTCGTCTGTCATTTGTCATCGGTCATCTGTCATCTGTCATCTGTTATCTGTCATCTGTCATTTGTCATCTGTCATCTGTCATCTGTTATCTGTCATCTGTCGTATGTCACCTGTCGTCTATCATCTGTCATCTCTCATCTGTCATCTGTCATCTGTCATCTGTCATCTGTCATCTGTCGTCTGTCATTTGTCATCGGTCATCTGTCATCTGTCATCTGTCATCTGTCATCTGTCATCTGTCATCAGTCATCTGTAATCTGTCATCTGTCATCTGTCATCTGTCATCTGTCATCTGTCATCTGTCATCTGTCATCTGTCATCTGTCATCTGTCATCTGTCATCTGTCATCTGTCATCTGTCATCTGTCATCTGTCATCTGTCATCTGTCATCTGTCATCTGTCATCTGTCATCTGTCATCTGTCATCTGTCATCTGTCATCTGTCATCTGTCATCTGTCATTTGTCATCTGTCATCTGTCATTTGTCATTTGTCATCTGTCGTTTGTCATTTTTCATTTGTCATCTGTCATCTGTCATCAGTCATCTGTCATCTGTCATCTGTCATCTGTCATCTGTCATCTGTCATCTGTCATCTGTCATCTGTCATCTGTCATCTGTCATCTGTCATCTGTCATCTGTCATCTGTTATCTGTCATCTGTCATCTGTCATTTGTCATCTGTCATCTCTTTTCTGCCATCTGTCATCTGTCATCAGACATCTGTCATCTGTCATTTGTCATCTGTCTTCTGTCATATGTCATCTGTCATATGTCAATTGCCATCTGTCGTCTGTCAACTGTCATTTGTCATCTGTCATCCGTCATCTGTCATCTGTCATCAGTCATCTGTCATCTGCCATGTGTCATGTGTCATCTGTCATCTGTCATCTGTCAATTGTCATCTGCCGTCTGTCAACTGTCATGTGTTATGTGTCACCTGTCATCTGTCATCTTTCATCTGTCATCTGGTATCTGTGATCTGTCATCTGTCATCTGTCATCTGTCATCTGTCATCTGTCATCTGTCATATGTCATCTGTCATCTGTCATCTGTCAATTGTCATCTGTCGTCTGTCAACAGTCATTTGTCATCTGTCATCAGTCATCAGTCAACTGTAATCTGCCATTTGTCATTTGTCATCTGTCATCTGTCAATTGTCATCTGTCGTCTGTCAACTGTCATTTGTCATCTGTCATCTGTCAATTGTCATCTGTCGTCTGTCAACTGTCATTTGTCATCTGCCATCTGTCATCTAACATCTACCATGTGCAATGTGTCATCTGTCATCTGTCATCTGTCATCTGTCATCTGTCATCTGTCATCTGTCATCTGTCATCTGTCATCATTCATCTGTTATCTGTCATCTGTCATATGACACCTGTCATCTATCATCTGTCATCTGTCATCTGTTATCTGTTATCTGTCATCTGTCATTTGTCATCTGTCATCTGCCATCTGCCATCTGTTATCTGTCATCTGTCGTATGTCACCTGTCACCTGTCGTCTATCATCTGTCATCTGTCATCTGTCGTCTGTCATTTGTCATCGGTCATCTGCCATGTGCAATGTGTCATCTGTCATCTGTCATCTGTCATCTGACATCTGTCATCTGTCATCTGTCATCACTCATCTGTTATCTGTCATCTGTCATATGACACCTGTCGTCTATCATCTGTCATCTGTTATCTGTCATCTGTCGTCTGTCATTTGTCACCGATCATCTGTCATCTGTCATCTGTCACCTGTGATCTGTCATCTGTCATCTGTCATCTGTCATCTGTCATCTGTCATCTGTCATCTGTCATCTGTCATCTGTCATCTGTCATCTGTCATCTGTCATCTGTCATCTGCCATTTGTCATTTGACATTTGTCGTTTGTCATTTTTCATTTGTCATCTGTCATCTGTCATCTGTCATATGTCATCTGTCATCTGTCATCTGTCATCTGTCATCTGTCATCTGTCATCTCTCATCTCTCATCTGCCAACTGTCATCTGTCATTAGACATCTGTCATCTGTCATCTGTCATCTGTCTTCTGTCATCTGTCATCTGTCATCTGTCATCTGTCATCTGTCATCTGTCATCTGTCATTTGTCATTTGTCATCTGTCGTTTGTCATTTTTCATTTGTCATCTGTCACCAGTCATCTGTCATATGTCATCTGTCATCTGTCATCTGTCATCTGTCATCTGTCATCTGTCATCTGTCATCTGCCATGTGTCATGTGTCATCTGTCATCTGTCATCTGTCAATTGTAATCTGTCGTCTGTCAGCTGTCATGTGTCATGTGTCACCTGTCATCTGTCATCTTTCATCTGTCATCTGTCATCTGTGATCTGTCATCTGTCATCTGTCATCTGTCATCTGTCATCTGTCATCTGCCATCTGTCATTTGTCATCTGTCATCTGTCATCTGTCAATTGTCATCTGTCGTCTGTCAACAGTCATTTGTCATCTGTCATCTGTCATCAGTCATCAGTCATCTGTAATCTGCCATTTGTCATTTGTCATCTGTCATCTGTCAATTGTCATCTGTCGTCTGTCAACTGTCATTTGTCATTTGTCATCTGTCATCTAACATCTGCCATGTGCAATGTGTCATCTGGCATCTGTCATATGACACCTGTCGTCTATCATCTGTCATCTCTCATCTGTCATCTGTCATCTGTCATCTGTCATCTGTCATCTGTCGTCTGTCATTTGTCATCGGTCATCTGTCATCTGTCATCTGTTATCTGTCATCTGTCATTTGTCATCTGTCATCTGTCATCTGTTATCTGTCATCTGTCGTATGTCACCTGTCGTCTATCATCTGTCATCTCTCATCTGTCATCTGTCATCTGTCATCTGTCATCTGTCATCTGTCGTCTGTCATTTGTCATCGGTCATCTGTCATCTGTCATCTGTCATCTGTCATCTGTCATCTGTCATCAGTCATCTGTAATCTGTCATCTGTCATCTGTCATCTGTCATCTGTCATCTGTCATCTGTCATCTGTCATCTGTCATCTGTCATCTGTCATCTGTCATCTGTCATCTGTCATCTGTCATCTGTCATCTGTCATCTGTCATCTGTCATCTGTCATCTGTCATCTGTCATTTGTCATCTGTCATCTGTCATTTGTCATTTGTCATCTGTCGTTTGTCATTTTTCATTTGTCATCTGTCATCTGTCATCTGTCATCTGTCATCTGTCATCTGTCATCTGTCATCTGTCATCTGTCATCTGTCATCTGTCATCTGTCATCTGTCATCTGTCATCTGTCATCTGTTATCTGTCATCTGTCATCTGTCATTTGTCATCTGTCATCTCTCTTCTGCCATCTGTCATCTGTCATCAGACATCTGTCATCTGTCATTTGTCATCTGTCTTCTGTCATATGTCATCTGTCATATGTCAATTGCCATCTGTCGTCTGTCAACTGTCATCTGTCATCTGTCATCCGTCATCTGTCATCTGTCATCAGTCATCTGTCATCTGCCATGTGTCATGTGTCATCTGTCATCTGTCATCTGTCAATTGTCATCTGCCGTCTGTCAACTGTCATGTGTCATGTGTCACCTGTCATCTGTCATCTTTCATCTGTCATCTGTCATCTGTGATCTGTCATCTGTCATCTGTCATCTGTCATCTGTCATCTGTCATCTGTCATATGTCATCTGTCATCTGTCATCTGTCAATTGTCATCTGTCGTCTGTCAACAGTCATTTGTCATCTGTCATCAGTCATCAGTCAACTGTAATCTGCCATTTGTCATTTGTCATCTGTCATCTGTCAATTGTCATCTGTCGTCTGTCAACTGTCATTTGTCATCTGTCATCTGTCAATTGTCATCTGTCGTCTGTCAACTGTCATTTGTCATCTGCCATCTGTCATCTAACATCTACCATGTGCAATGTGTCATCTGTCATCTGTCATCTGTCATCTGTCATCTGTCATCTGTCATCTGTCATCTGTCATCTGTCATCATTCATCTGTTATCTGTCATCTGTCATATGACACCTGTCATCTATCATCTGTCATCTGTCATCTGTTATCTGTTATCTGTCATCTGTCATTTGTCATCTGTCATCTGCCATCTGCCATCTGTTATCTGTCATCTGTCGTATGTCACTTGTCACCTGTCGTCTATCATCTGTCATCTGTCATCTGTCGTCTGTCATTTGTCATCGGTCATCTGCCATGTGCAATGTGTCATCTGTCATCTGTCATCTGTCATCTGTCATCTGACATCTGTCATCTGTCATCTGTCATCTGACATCTGTCATCTGTCATCTGTCATCACTCATCTGTTATCTGTCATCTGTCATATGACACCTGTCGTCTATCATCTGTCATCTGTTATCTGTCATCTGTCATCTGTCGTCTGTCATTTGTCACCGATCATCTGTCATCTGTCATCTGTCACCTGTGATCTGTCATCTGTCATCTGTCATCTGTCATCTGTCATCTGTCATCTGTCATCTGTCATCTGTCATCTGTCATCTGTCATCTGTCATCTGCCATTTGTCATTTGACATTTGTCGTTTGTCATTTTTCATTTGTCATCTGTCATCTGTCATCTGTCATATGTCATCTGTCATCTGTCATCTGTCATCTGTCATCTGTCATCTGTCATCTGTCATCTGTCATCTGTCATCTGTCATCTGTCATCTCTCATCTCTCATCTGCCATCTGTCATCTGTCATTAGACATCTGTCATCTGTCATCTGTCTTCTGTCATCTGTCATCTGTCATCTGTCATCTGTCATCTGTCATCTGTCATCTGTCATTTGTCATTTGTCATCTGTCGTTTGTCATTTTTCATTTGTCATCTGTCACCTGTCATCTGTCATATGTCATCTGTCATCTGTCATCTGTCATCTGTCATCTGTCATCTGTCATCTGTCATCTGTCATCTGTCATCTGTCATCTGTCATCTGTCATCTGTCATCTGTCATCTGTCATCTGTCATCTGTCATCTGTCATCTGTCATCTCTCATCTCTCATCTGCCATCTGTCATCTGTCATTAGACATCTGTCATCTGTCATCTGTCATCTGTCTTCTGTTATCTGTTATCTGTCATCTGTCATTTGTCATCTGTCATCTGCCATCTGCCATCTGTTATCTGTCATCTGTCGTATGTCACCTGTCACCTGTCGTCTATCATCTGTCATCTGTCATCTGTCGTCTGTCATTTGTCATCGATCATCTGCCATGTGCAATGTGTCATCTGTCATCTGTCATCTGTCATCTGACATCTGTCATCTGTCATCTGTCATCACTCATCTCTTATCTGTCATCTGTCATATGCTCCTGTCGTCTATCATCTGTCATCTGTTATCTGTCATCTGTCATCATTCATCTGTTATCTGTCATCTGTCATATGACACCTGTCATCTATCATCTGTCATCTGTCATCTGTTATCTGTTATCTGTCATCTGTCATTTGTCATCTGTCATCTGCCATCTGCCATCTGTTATCTGTCATCTGTCGTATGTCATCTGTCGCCTGTCGTATATCATCTGTCATCTGTCATCTGTCGTCTGTCATTTGTCATCGGTCATCTGCCATGTGCAATGTGTCATCTGTCATCTGTCATCTGTCATCTGTCATCTGTCATCATTCATCTGTTATCTGTCATCTGTCATATGACACCTGTCATCTATCATCTGTCATCTGTCATCTGTTATCTGTTATCTGTCATCTGTCATTTGTCATCTGTCATCTGCCATCTGCCATCTGTTATCTGTCATCTGTCGTATGTCACCTGTCACCTGTCGTCTATCATCTGTCATCTGTCATCTGTCGTCTGTCATTTGTCATCGGTCATCTGCCATGTGCAATGTGTCATCTGTCATCTGTCATCTGTCATCTGACATCTGTCATCTGTCATCTGTCATCACTCATCTGTTATCTGTCATCTGTCATATGACACCTGTCGTCTATCATCTGTCATCGGTTATCTGTCATCTGTCGTCTGTCATTTGTCACCGATCATCTGTCATCTGTCATCTGTCACCTGGGATCTGTCATCTGTCATCTGTCATCTGTCATCTGTCATCTGTCATCTGTCATCTGTCATCTGTCATCTGTCATCTGTCATCTGTCATCTGTCATCTGTCATCTGTCATCTGTCATCTGTCATCTGCCATTTGACATTTGTCGTTTGTCATTTTTCATTTGTCATCTGTCATCTGTCATCTGTCATATGTCATCTGTCATCTGTCATCTGTCATCTGTCATCTGTCATCTGTCATCTGTCATCTGTCCTCTGTCATCTGTCATCTGTCATCTGTCATCTGTCATCTCTCATCTCTCATCTGCCATCTGTCATCTGTCATTAGACATCTGTCATCTGTCATCTGTCATCTGTCTTCTGTCATCTGTCATCTGTCATCTGTCATCTGTCATCTGTCATCTGTCATCTGTCATCTGTCATCTGTCATTTGTCATGTGTCATCTGTCGTTTGTCATTTTTCATTTGTCATCTGTCACCTGTCATCTGGCATATGTCATCTGTCATCTGTCATCTGTCATCTGTCATCTGTCATCTGTCATCTGTCATCTGTCATCTGTCATCTGTCATCTGTCATCTGTCATCTGTCATCTGTCATTTGTCATTTGTCATCTGTCGTTTGTCATTTTTCATCTGTCACCTGTGATCTGTCATCTGTCATCTGTCATCTGTCATCTGTCATCTGTCATCTGTCATCTGTCATTTGTCATTTGTCATCTGTCATTTGTCATTTGTCATCTGTCGTTTGTCATTTTTCATTTGTCATCTGTCATCTGTCATCTGTCATATGTCATCTGTCATCTGTCATCTGTCATCTGTCATCTGTCATCTGTCATCTGTCATCTGTCATCTGTCATCTCTCAACTCTCATCTGCCATCTGTCATCTGTCATTAGACATCTGTCGTCTGTCATCTGTCTTCTGTCATCTGTCATCTGTCATCTGTCATCTGTCATCTGTCATTTGTCATTTGTCATCTGTCGTTTGTCATTTTTCATCTGTCACCTGTGATCTGTCATCTGTCATCTGTCATCTGTCATCTGTCATCTGTCATCTGTCATCTGTCATCTGTCATCTGTCATCTGTCATCTGTCATTTGTCATTTGTCATCTGTCGTTTGTCATTTTTCATTTGTCATCTGTCATCTGTCATGTGTCATCTGTCATCTGTCATCTGTCATCTGTCATCTGTCATCTGTCATCTCTCATCTCTCATCTGCCATCTGTCATCTGTCATTAGACATCTGTCATCTGTCATCCGTCATCTGTCTTCTGTCATACGTCATCTGTCATATGTCAATTGTCATCTGTCGTCTGTCAACAGTCATTTGTCATCTGTCATTTGTCATCTGTCATCTGTCATCAGTCATCAGTCATCTGTAATCTGCCATGTGTCATTTGTCATCTGTCATCTGTCATCTGTCATATGTCATCTGTCATCTGTCATATGTCATCTGTCATCTGTCATCTGTCATCTGTCATCTGTCATCTGTCATCTGTCATCTGTCATCTGTCATCTGTCATCTGTCATCTGTCATCTGTCATCTGTCATCTGTCATCTGTCATCTGTCATCTGTCATCTGTCATCTCTCATCTGCCATCTGTCATCTGTCATCAGACATCTGTCATCACTCATCTGTTATCCGTCATCTGTCATATGACACCTGTCGTCTATCATCTGTCATCTGTCATCTGTCATCTGGCATCTGTCATCTGCCATCTTTCATCTGTCATCTGTCATCTGTCATCTGTCATCTGTCATCTGTCATCTGTCATCTGTCATCTGTCATCTGTCATCTGTCATCTGTCTTCTGTCATATGTCATCTGTCATATGTCAATTGTCATCTGTCGTCTGTCACCAGTCATTTGTCATCTGTCGTTTGTCATTTTTCATTTGTCATCTGTCATCTGTCATCTCTCATCTCTCATCTGCCATCTGTCATCTGTCATTAGACATCTGTCATCTGTCATCTGTCATCTGTCTTCTGTCATATGTCATCTGTCATATGTCAATTGTCATCTGTCGTCTGTCAACAGTCATTTGTCATCTGTCATTTGTCATCTGTCATCTGTCATCAGTCATCAGTCATCAGTCATCTGTAATCTGCCATGTGTCATTTGTCATCTGTCATCTGTCATCTGTCATCTGTCATCTGTCATATGTCATCTGTCATCTGTCATATGTCATATGTCATCTGTCATCTGTCATCTGTCATCTGTCATCTGTCATCTGTCATCTGTCATCTGTCATCTGTCATCTGTCATCTGTCATCTGTCATCTCTCATCTGCCATCTGTCATCTGTCATCTGTCATCTGTCATCTGTCATCTGTCATCTGTCATCTGTCATCTGTCATCTGTAGTCCGTCTTCTGTCATATGTCATCTGTCATATGTCAATTGTCATCTGTCGTCTGTCAACAGTCACTTGTCATCTGTCATTTGTCATCTGTCATCTGTCATCTCTCATCTGTCATCTGTAATATGTCATCTGTCATATGTCATCTGTCATCTGCCATCTGTCATCTGTCATCTGTCATCTGTCATCTGTCATCTGTCATCTGTCATATGTCAATTGTCATCTGTCGTCTGTCAACAGTCATTTGTCATCTGTCATTTGTCATCTGTCACCTGTCATCTCTCATCTGTCATCTGTAATATGTCATCTGTCATATGTCATCTGTCATCTGTCATCTGTCATCTGTCATCTGTCATCTGTCATCTGTCATCTGTCATCTGTCATCTGTCATCTGTCATCTGTCATCTGTCATCTGTCATCTGTCATATGTCATCTGTCATCTGTCATATGTCAATTGTCATCTGTCGTCTGTCAACAGTCATTTGTCATCTGTAATTTGTCATCTGTCATCTGTCATCAGTCATCAGTCATCTGTAATCTGCCATGTGTCATTTGTCATCTGTCATCTGTCATCTGTCATCTGTCATATGTTATCTGTCATCTGTCATCTGTCATCTGTCATCTGTCATCTGTCATCTGTCATATGTCAATTGTCATCTGTCGTCTGTCAACAGTCATTTGTCATCTGTCATTTGTCATCTGTCATCTGTCATCTGCCATCTGTCATCTGTCATCTGTCATCTGTCATCTGTCATCTGTCATCTGTCATCTGTCATCTGTCATATGTCAATTGTCATCTGTCGTCTGTCAACAGTCATTTGTCATCTGTCATTTGTCATCTGTCATCTGTCATCTCTCATCTGTCATCTGTAATATGTCATCTGTCATATGTCATCTGTCATCTGTCATCTGTCATCTCTCATCTGTCATCTGTAATATGTCATCTGTCATATGTCATCTGTCATATGTCATCTGTCATCTGTCATCTGCCATCTGTCATCTGTCATCTGTCATCTGTCATCTGTCGTCTCTCAACAGTCATTTGTCATCTGTCATTTGTCATCTGTCATCTGTCATCTCTCATCTGTCATCTGTAATATGTCATCTGTCATATGTCATCTGTCATCTGTCATCTGTCATCTGTCATCTGTCATCTGTCATCTGTCATCTGTCATCTGTCATCTGTCATCTGTCATCTGTCATCTGTCATCTGTCATCTGTCATCTGTCATCTGTCATCAGACATCTGTCATCTGTCATCTGTCATCTGTCATCTGTCATCTGTCATCTGTCATCTGTCATCTGTCATCTGTCATCTGTCATCTGTCATCTGTCATCTGTCATCTGTCATCTGTCATCTGTCATCTGTCATCTGTCATCTGTCATCTGTCATCTGTCATCTGTCATCTGTCATTTGTCATTTGTCATCTGTCATTTGTCATTTGTCATCTGTCATCTGTCATCTGTAATCTGTCATCTGTCATCTGTCATCTGTCATCTGTCATCTGTCATCTGTCATCTGTCATCTGTCATCTGTCATCTGTCATCAGACATCTGTCATCAGACATCTGTCATCTGTCATCTGTCATCTCTCATCTGTCATCTGTAATATGTCATCTGCCATATGTCATCTGTCATCTGTCATCTCTCATCTGTCATCTGTAATATGTCATCTGTCATATGTCATCTGTCATCTGTCATCTGTCATCTGTCATCTGTCATCTGTCATCTGTCATCTGTCATCTGTCATCTGTCATCTGTCATCTGTCATCTGTCATCTGTCATCTGTCATCTGTCATCTGTCATTTGTCATTTGTCATCTGTCATTTGTCATTTGTCATCTGTCATCTGTCATCTGTAATCTGTCATCTGTCATCTGTCATCTGTCATCTCTCATCTGTCATCTGTAATATGTCATCTGTCATATGTCATCTGTCATCTGTCATCTGTCATCTGTCATCTGTCATCTGTCATCTGTCATCTGTCATCTGTCATCTGTCATCTGTCATCTGTCATCAGACATCTGTCATCAGACATCTGTCATCTGTCATCTGTCATCTCTCATCTGTCATCTGTAATATGTCATCTGTCATATGTCATCTGTCATCTGTCATCTCTCATCTGTCATCTGTAATATGTCATCTGTCATATGTCATCTGTCATCTGTCATCTGTCATCTGTCATCTGTCATCTGTCATCTGTCATCTGTCATCTGTCATCTGTCATCTCTCATCTCTCATCTGCCATCTGTCATCTGTCATTAGACATCTGTCATATGTCATCTGTCATCTGTCATCTGTCATCTGTCATCTGTCATCTGTCATCTGTCATCTGTCATCTGTCATCTCTCATCTCTCATCTGCCATCTGTCATCTGTCATTAGACATCTGTCATCTGTCATCTGTCATCTGTCTTCTGTCATCTGTCATCTGTCATCTGTCATCTGTCATCTGTCATCTGTCATCTGTCATTTGTCATTTGTCATCTGTCGTTTGTCATTTTTCATTTGTCATCTGTCATCTGTCATCTGTCATATGTCATCTGTCATCTACATCTGTCATCTGTCATCTGTCATCTGTCATCTGTCATCTGTCATCTGTCATTTGTCATCTGTCATCTCTCATCTCTCATCTGCCATCTGTCATCTGTCATTAGACATCTGTCATCTGTCATCTGTCATCTGTCTTCTGTCATCTGTCATCTGTCATCTGTCATCTGTCATCTGTCATCTGTCATCTGTCATTTGTCATTTGTCGTTTGTCATTTTTCATCTGTCACCTGTGATCTGTCATCTGTCATCTGTCATCTGTCATCTGTCATCTGTCATCTGTCATCTGTCATCTGTCATCTGTCATCTGTCATCTGTCATCTGTCATTTGTCATTTGTCATCTGTCATTTGTCATTTGTCATCTGTCGTTTGTCATTTTTCATTTGTCATCTGTCATCTGTCATCTGTCATATGTCATCTGTCATCTGTCATCTGTCATCTGTCATCTGTCATCTGTCATCTGTCATCTGTCATCTCTCATCTCTCATCTGCCATCTGTCATCTGTCATTAGACATCTGTCGTCTGTCATCTGTCTTCTGTCATCTGTCATCTGTCATCTGTCATCTGTCATCTGTCATCTGTCATTTGTCATTTGTCATCTGTCGTTTGTCATTTTTCATCTGTCAACTGTGATCTGTCATCTGTCATCTGTCATCTGTCATCTGTCATCTGTCATCTGTCATCTGTCATCTGTCATCTGTCATCTGTCATCTGTCATCTGTCATCTGTCATTTGTCATTTGTCATCTGTCGTTTGTCATTTTTCATTTGTCATCTGTCATCTGTCATCTGTCATTTGTCATCTGTCATCTCTCATCTCTCATCTGCGATCTGTCATCTGTCATTAGACATCTGTCATCTGTCATCCGTCATCTGTCTTCTGTCATATGTCATCTGTCATATGTCAATTGTCATCTGTCGTCTGTCAACAGTCATTTGTCATCTGTCATTTGTCATCTGTCATCTGTCATCAGTCATCAGTCATCTGTAATCTGCCATGTGTCATTTGTCATCTGTCATCTGTCATCTGTCATATGTCATCTGTCATCTGTCATCTGTCATCTGTCATCTGTCATCTGTCATCTGTCATCTGTCATCTGTCATCTGTCATCTGTCATCTGTCATCTGTCATCTGTCATCTGTCATCTGTCATCTGTCATCTCTCATCTGCCATCTGTCATCTGTCATCAGACATCTGTCATCTGTCATCTGTCTTCTGTCATATGTCATCTGTCATATGTCAATTGTCATCTGTCGTCTGTCAACAGTCATTTGTCATCTGTCATTTGTCATCTGTCATCTGTCATCTCTCATCTGTCATCTGTAATATGTCATCTGTCATATGTCATCTGTCATCTGTCATCTGTCATCTGTCATCTGTCATCTGTCATCTGTCATCTGTCATCTGTCATCTGTCATCTGTCATCTGTCATCACTCATCTGTTATCCGTCATCTGTCATATGACACCTGTCATCTATCATCTGTCATCTGTCATCTGTCATCTGGCATCTGTCATCTGCCATCTTTCATCTGTCATCTGTCATCTGTCATCTGTCATCTGTCATCTGTCATCTGTCATCTGTCATCTGTCATCTGTCATCTGTCATCTGTCATCTGTCTTCTGTCATATGTCATCTGTCATATGTCAATTGTCATCTGTCGTCTGTCAACAGTCATTTGTCATCTGTCGTTTGTCATTTTTCATTTGTCATCTGTCATCTGTCATCTCTCATCTCTCATCTGCCATCTGTCATCTGTCATTAGACATCTGTCATCTGTCATCCGTCATCTGTCTTCTGTCATATGTCATCTGTCATATGTCAATTGTCATCTGTCGTCTGTCAACAGTCATTTGTCATCTGTCATTTGTCATCTGTCATCTGTCATCAGTCATCAGTCATCTGTAATCTGCCATGTGTCATTTGTCATCTGTCATTTGTCATCTGTCATCTCTCATCTGTCATCTGTAATATGTCATCTGTCATATGTCATCTGTCATCTGTCATCTGTCATCTCTCATCTGTCATCTGTAATATGTCATCTGTCATATGTCATCTGTCATATGTCATCTGTCATCTGTCATCTGCCATCTGTCATCTGTCATCTGTCATCTGTCATCTGTCATCTGTCATCTGTCATCTGTCATCTGTCATATGTCAATTGTCATCTGTAATATGTCATCTGTCATATGTCATCTGTCATCTGTCATCTCTCATCTGTCATCTGTAATATGTCATCTGTCATCTGTCATTAGACATCTGTCATCTGTCATCTGTCATCTGTCTTCTGTCATCTGTCATCTGTCATCTGTCATCTGTCATCTGTCATCTGTCATCTGTCATCTGTCATTTGTCATTTGTCATCTGTCGTTTGTCATTTTTCATTTGTAATCTGTCACCTGTCATCTGGCATATGTCATCTGTCATCTGTCATCTGTCATCTGTCATCTGTCATCTGTCATCTGTCATCTGTCATCTGTCATCTGTCATCTGTCATCTGTCATCTGTCATCTGTCATCTGTCATCTGTCATTTGTCATTTGTCATCTGTCGTTTGTCATTTTTCATCTGTCACCTGTGATCTGTCATCTGTCATCTGTCATCTGTCATCTGTCATCTGTCATCTGTCATCTGTCATCTGTCATCTGTCATCTGTCATCTGTCATCTGTCATCTGTCATCTGTCATCTGTCATCTGTCATCTGTCATCTGTCATCTGTCATTTGTCATTTGTCATCTGTCATTTGTCATTTGTCATCTGTCGTTTGTCATTTTTCATTTGTCATCTGTCATCTGTCATCTGTCATATGTCATCTGTCATCTGTCATCTGTCATCTGTCATCTGTCATCTGTCATCTGTCATCTCTCAACTCTCATCTGCCATCTGTCATCTGTCATTAGACATCTGTCGTCTGTCATCTGTCTTCTGTCATCTGTCATCTGTCATCTGTCATCTGTCATCTGTCATTTGTCATTTGTCATCTGTCGTTTGTCATTTTTCATCTGTCACCTGTGATCTGTCATCTGTCATCTGTCATCTGTCATCTGTCATCTGTCATCTGTCATCTGTCATCTGTCATCTGTCATCTGTCATTTGTCATTTGTCATCTGTCGTTTGTCATTTTTCATTTGTCATCTGTCATCTGTCATGTGTCATCTGTCATCTGTCATCTGTCATCTGTCATCTGTCATCTGTCATCTGTCATCTCTCATCTCTCATCTGCCATCTGTCATCTGTCATTAGACATCTGTCATCTGTCATCCGTCATCTGTCTTCTGTCATACGTCATCTGTCATATGTCAATTGTCATCTGTCGTCTGTCAACAGTCATTTGTCATCTGTCATTTGTCATCTGTCATCTGTCATCAGTCATCAGTCATCTGTAATCTGCCATGTGTCATTTGTCATCTGTCATCTGTCATCTGTCATATGTCATCTGTCATCTGTCATATGTCATCTGTCATCTGTCATCTGTCATCTGTCATCTGTCATCTGTCATCTGTCATCTGTCATCTGTCATCTGTCATCTGTCATCTGTCATCTGTCATCTGTCATCTCTCATCTGCCATCTGTCATCTGTCATCAGACATCTGTCATCACTCATCTGTTATCCGTCATCTGTCATATGACACCTGTCGTCTATCATCTGTCATCTGTCATCTGTCATCTGGCATCTGTCATCTGCCATCTTTCATCTGTCATCTGTCATCTGTCATCTGTCGTCTGTCATCTGTCATCTGTCATCTGTCATCTGTCATCTGTCATCTGTCATCTGTCATCTGTCATCTGTCATCTGTCTTCTGTCATATGTCATCTGTCATATGTCAATTGTCATCTGTCGTCTGTCAACAGTCATTTGTCATCTGTCGTTTGTCATTTTTCATTTGTCATCTGTCATCTGTCATCTCTCATCTCTCATCTGCCATCTGTCATCTGTCATTAGACATCTGTCATCTGTCATCTGTCATCTGTCTTCTGTCATATGTCATCTGTCATATGTCAATTGTCATCTGTCGTCTGTCAACAGTCATTTGTCATCTGTCATTTGTCATCTGTCATCTGTCATCAGTCATCAGTCATCAGTCATCTGTAATCTGCCATGTGTCATTTGTCATCTGTCATCTGTCATCTGTCATCTGTCATCTGTCATATGTCATCTGTCATCTGTCATATGTCATATGTCATCTGTCATCTGTCATCTGTCATCTGTCATCTGTCATCTGTCATCTGTCATCTGTCATCTGTCATCTGTCATCTGTCATCTGTCATCTCTCATCTGCCATCTGTCATCTGTCATCTGTCATCTGTCATCTGTCATCTGTCATCTGTCATCTGTCATCTGTCATCCGTCTTCTGTCATATGTCATCTGTCATATGTCAATTGTCATCTGTCGTCTGTCAACAGTCACTTGTCATCTGTCATTTGTCATCTGTCATCTGTCATCTCTCACCTGTCATCTGTAATATGTCATCTGTCATATGTCATCTGTCATCTGCCATCTGTCATCTGTCATCTGTCATCTGTCATCTGTCATCTGTCATCTGTCATCTGTCATATGTCAATTGTCATCTGTCGTCTGTCAACAGTCATTTGTCATCTGTCATTTGTCATCTGTCACCTGTCATCTCTCATCTGTCATCTGTAATATGTCATCTGTCATATGTCATCTGTCATCTGTCATCTGTCATCTGTCATCTGTCATCTGTCATCTGTCATCTGTCATCTGTCATCTGTCATCTGTCATCTGTCATCTGTCATCAGACATCTGTCATCTGTCATCTGTCATCTGTCATATGTCATCTGTCATCTGTCATATGTCAATTGTCATCTGTCGTCTGTCAACAGTCATTTGTCATCTGTAATTTGTCATCTGTCATCTGTCATCAGTCATCAGTCATCTGTAATCTGCCATGTGTCATTTGTCATCTGTCATCTGTCATCTGTCATCTGTCATATGTTATCTGTCATCTGTCATCTGTCATCTGTCATCTGTCATCTGTCATCTGTCATATGTCAATTGTCATCTGTCGTCTGTCAACAGTCATTTGTCATCTGTCATTTGTCATCTGTCATCTGTCATCTGCCATCTGTCATCTGTCATCTGTCATCTGTCATCTGTCATCTGTCATCTGTCATCTGTCATCTGTCATATGTCAATTGTCATCTGTCGTCTGTCAACAGTCATTTGTCATCTGTCATTTGTCATCTGTCATCTGTCATCTCTCATCTGTCATCTGTAATATGTCATCTGTCATATGTCATCTGTCATCTGTCATCTGTCATCTCTCATCTGTCATCTGTAATATGTCATCTGTCATATGTCATCTGTCATATGTCATCTGTCATCTGTCATCTGCCATCTGTCATCTGTCATCTGTCATCTGTCATCTGTCATCTGTCATCTGTCATATGTCAATTGTCATCTGTCGTCTCTCAACAGTCATTTGTCATCTGTCATTTGTCATCTGTCATCTGTCATCTCTCATCTGTCATCTGTAATATGTCATCTGTCATATGTCATCTGTCATCTGTCATCTGTCATCTGTCATCTGTCATCTGTCATCTGTCATCTGTCATCTGTCATCTGTCATCTGTCATCTGTCATCTGTCATCTGTCATCAGACATCTGTCATCTGTCATCTGTCATCTGTCATCTGTCATCTGTCATCTGTCATCTGTCATCTGTCATCTGTCATCTGTCATCTGTCATCTGTCATCTGTCATCTGTCATCTGTCATCTGTCATCTGTCATCTGTCATCTGTCATCTGTCATCTGTCATCTGTCATTTGTCATTTGTCATCTGTCATTTGTCATTTGTCATCTGTCATCTGTCATCTGTAATCTGTCATCTGTCATCTGTCATCTGTCATCTGTCATCTGTCATCTGTCATCTGTCATCTGTCATCTGTCATCTGTCATCTGTCATCTCTCATCTGTCATCTGTAATATGTCATCTGTCATATGTCATCTGTCATCTGTCATCTGTCATCTGTCATCTGTCATCTGTCATCTGTCATCTGTCATCTGTCATCTGTCATCTGTCATCTGTCATCTGTCATCAGACATCTGTCATCAGACATCTGTCATCTGTCATCTGTCATCTCTCATCTGTCATCTGTAATATGTCATCTGTCATATGTCATCTGTCATCTGTCATCTCTCATCTGTCATCTGTAATATGTCATCTGTCATATGTCATCTGTCATCTGTCATCTGTCATCTGTCATCTGTCATCTGTCATCTGTCATCTGTCATCTCTCATCTCTCATCTGCCATCTGTCATCTGTCATTAGACATCTGTCATATGTCATCTGTCATCTGTCATCTGTCATCTGTCATCTGTCATCTCTCATCTCTCATCTGCCATCTGTCATCTGTCATTAGACATCTGTCATCTGTCATCTGTCATCTGTCTTCTGTCATCTGTCATCTGTCATCTGTCATCTGTCATCTGTCATCTGTCATTTGTCATTTGTCATCTGTCGTTTGTCATTTTTCATTTGTCATCTGTCACCTGTCATCTGTCATATGTCATCTGTCATCTACATCTGTCATCTGTCATCTGTCATCTGTCATCTGTCATCTGTCATCTGTCATTTGTCATCTGTCATCTCTCATCTCTCATCTACCATCTGTCATCTGTCATTAGACATCTGTCATCTGTCATCTGTCATCTGTCTTCTGTCATCTGTCATCTGTCATCTGTCATCTGTCATCTGTCATCTGTCATTTGTCATCTGTCGTTTGTCATTTTTCATCTGTCACCTGTGATCTGTCATCTGTCATATGTCATCTGTCATCTACATCTGTCATCTGTCATCTGTCATCTGTCATCTGTCATCTGTCATCTGTCATTTGTCATCTGTCATCTCTCATCTCTCATCTGCCATCTGTCATCTGTCATTAGACATCTGTCATCTGTCATCTGTCATCTGTCTTCTGTCATCTGTCATCTGTCATCTGCCATCTGTCATCTGTCATCTGTCATCTGTCATCTGTCATCTGTCATCTGTTATCTGTCATCTGTCATATGTCAATTGTCATCTGTCGTCTGTCAACAGTCATTTGTCATCTGTCATTTGTCATCTGTCATCTGTCATCTCTCATCTGTCATCTGTAATATGTCATCTGTCATATGTCATCTGTCATCTGTCATCTGTCATCTGTCATCTGTCATCTGTCATCTGTCATCTGTCATCTGTCATCTCTCATCTCTCATCTGCCATCTGTCATCTGTCATTAGACATCTGTCATCTGTCATCCGTCATCTGTCTTCTGTCATATGTCATCTGTCATATGTCAATTGTCATCTGTCGTCTGTCAACAGTCATTTGTCATCTGTCATTTGTCATCTGTCATCTGTCATCTGTCATCTGTCATCTCTCATCTCTCATCTCTCATCTGCCATCTGTCATCTGTCATTAGACATCTGTCATCTGTCATCTGTCATCTGTCTTCTGTCATCTGTCATCTGTCATCTGTCATCTGTCATCTGTCATCTGTCATTTGTCATTTGTCATCTGTCGTTTGTCATTTTTCATTTGTCATCTGTCACCTGTCATCTGTCATATGTCATCTGTCATCTACATCTGTCATCTGTCATCTGTCATCTGTCATCTGTCAATTGTCATCTGTCGTCTGTCAACAGTCATTTGTCATCTGTCATTTGTCATCTGTCATCTGTCATCTGTCATCTGTCATCTCTCATCTCTCATCTGCCATCTGTCATCTGTCATTAGACATCTGTCATCTGTCATCTGTCATCTGTCTTCTGTCATATGTCATCTGTCATCTGTCATCTGTCATCTGTCATCTGTCATTTGTCATTTGTCATCTGTCGTTTGTCATTTTTCATTTGTCATCTGTCACCTGTCATCTGTCATATGTCATCTGTCATCTACATCTGTCATCTGTCATATGTCATCTGTCATATGTCAATTGTCATCTGTCGTCTGTCAACAGTCATTTGTCATCTGTCATTTGTCATCTGTCATCTGTCATCTGTCATCTGTCATCTCTCATCTCTCATCTGCCATCTGTCATCTGTCATTAGACATCTGTCATCTGTCATCTGTCATCTGTCTTCTGTCATCTGTCATCTGTCATCTGTCATCTGTCATCTGTCATCTGTCATTTGTCATTTGTCATCTGTCGTTTGTCATTTTTCATCTGTCACCTGTGATCTGTCATCTGTCATATGTCATCTGTCATCTACATCTGTCATCTGTCATCTGTCATCTGTCATTAGACATCTGTCATATGTCATCTGTCATCTGTCATCTGTCATCTGTCATCTGTCATCTGTCATCTGTCATCTGTCATCTCTCATCTCTCATCTGCCATCTGTCATCTGTCATTAGACATCTGTCATCTGTCATCTGTCATCTGTCTTCTGTCATCTGTCATCTGTCATCTGTCATCTGTCATCTGTCATCTGTCATTTGTCATTTGTCATCTGTCGTTTGTCATTTTTCATTTGTCATCTGTCACCTGTCATCTGTCATATGTCATCTGTCATCTACATCTGTCATCTGTCATCTGTCATCTGTCATCTGTCATCTGTCATCTGTCATTTGTCATCTGTCATCTCTCATCTCTCATCTGCCATCTGTCATCTGTCATTAGACATCTGTCATCTGTCATCTGTCATCTGTCTTCTGTCATCTGTCATCTGTCATCTGCCATCTGTCATCTGTCATCTGTCATCTGTCATCTGTCATCTGTCATCTGTCATCTGTCATCTGTCATCTGTCATATGTCAATTGTCATCTGTCGTCTGTCAACAGTCATTTGTCATCTGTCATTTGTCATCTGTCATCTGTCATCTCTCATCTGTCATCTGTAATATGTCATCTGTCATATGTCATCTGTCATCTGTCATCTGTCATCTCTCATCTGTCATCTGTAATATGTCATCTGTCATATGTCATCTGTCATATGTCATCTGTCATCTGTCATCTGCCATCTGTCATCTGTCATCTGTCATCTGTCATCTGTCATCTGTCATATGTCAATTGTCATCTGTCGTCTCTCAACAGTCATTTGTCATCTGTCATTTGTCATCTGTCATCTGTCATCTCTCATCTGTCATCTGTAATATGTCATCTGTCATATGTCATCTGTCATCTGTCATCTGTCATCTGTCATCTGTCATCTGTCATCTGTCATCTGTCATCTGTCATCTGTCATCTGTCATCTGTCATCTGTCATCTGTCATCTGTCATCTGTCATCAGACATCTGTCATCTGTCATCTGTCATCTGTCATCTGTCATCTGTCATCTGTCATCTGTCATCTGTCATCTGTCATCTGTCATCTGTCATCTGTCATCTGTCATCTGTCATCTGTCATCTGTCATCTGTCATCTGTCATCTGTCATCTGTCATCTGTCATCTGTCATCTGTCATCTGTCATCTGTCATCTGTCATTTGTCATTTGTCATCTGTCATTTGTCATTTGTCATCTGTCATCTGTCGTCTGTAATCTGTCATCTGTCATCTGTCATCTGTCATCTGTCATCTGTCATCTGTCATCTGTCATCTGTCATCTGTCATCTGTCATCTCTCATCTGTCATCTGTAATATGTCATCTGTCATATGTCATCTGTCATCTGTCATCTGTCATCTGTCATCTGTCATCTGTCATCTGTCATCTGTCATCTGTCATCTGTCATCTGTCATCTGTCATCTGTCATCTGTCATCAGACATCTGTCATCAGACATCTGTCATCTGTCATCTGTCATCTCTCATCTGTCATCTGTAATATGTCATCTGTCATATGTCATCTGTCATCTGTCATCTCTCATCTGTCATCTGTAATATGTCATCTGTCATATGTCATCTGTCATCTGTCATCTGTCATCTGTCATCTGTCATCTGTCATCTGTCATCTGTCATCTCTCATCTCTCATCTGCCATCTGTCATCTGTCATTAGACATCTGTCATATGTCATCTGTCATCTGTCATCTGTCATCTGTCATCTGTCATCTGTCATCTGTCATCTGTCATCTGTCATCTCTCATCTCTCATCTGCCATCTGTCATCTGTCATTAGACATCTGTCATCTGTCATCTGTCATCTGTCTTCTGTCATCTGTCATCTGTCATCTGTCATCTGTCATCTGTCATCTGTCATCTGTCATCTGTCATTTGTCATTTGTCATCTGTCGTTTGTCATTTTTCATTTGTCATCTGTCACCTGTCATCTGTCATATGTCATCTGTCATCTACATCTGTCATCTGTCATCTGTCATCTGTCATCTGTCATCTGTCATTTGTCATCTGTCATCTCTCATCTCTCATCTGCCATCTGTCATCTGTCATTAGACATCTGTCATCTGTCATCTGTCATCTGTCATCTGTCATCTGTCATCTGTCATCTGTCATCTGTCATCTGTCATCTGTCATCTGTCATCTGTCATCTGTCATCTGTCATTTGTCATTTGTCATCTGTCATTTGTCATTTGTCATCTGTCGTTTGTCATTTTTCATTTGTCATCTGTCATCTGTCATCTGTCATATGTCATCTGTCATCTGTCATCTGTCATCTGTCATCTGTCATCTGTCATCTGTCATCTGTCATCTCTCATCTCTCATCTGCCATCTGTCATCTGTCATTAGACATCTGTCGTCTGTCATCTGTCTTCTGTCATCTGTCATCTGTCATCTGTCATCTGTCATCTGTCATCTGTCATTTGTCATTTGTCATCTGTCGTTTGTCATTTTTCATCTGTCAACTGTGATCTGTCATCTGTCATCTGTCATCTGTCATCTGTCATCTGTCATCTGTCATCTGTCATCTGTCATCTGTCATCTGTCATCTGTCATCTGTCATCTGTCATTTGTCATTTGTCATCTGTCGTTTGTCATTTTTCATTTGTCATCTGTCATCTGTCATCTGTCATTTGTCATCTGTCATCTCTCATATCTCATCTGCCATCTGTCATCTGTCATTAGACATCTGTCATCTGTCATCCGTCATCTGTCTTCTGTCATATGTCATCTGTCATATGTCAATTGTCATCTGTCGTCTGTCAACAGTCATTTGTCATCTGTCATTTGTCATCTGTCATCTGTCATCAGTCATCAGTCATCTGTAATCTGCCATGTGTCATTTGTCATCTGTCATCTGTCATCTGTCATATGTCATCTGTCATCTGTCATATGTCATCTGTCATCTGTCATCTGTCATCTGTCATCTGTCATCTGTCATCTGTCATCTGTCATCTGTCATCTGTCATCTGTCATCTGTCATCTGTCATCTGTCATCTGTCATCTGTCATCTCTCATCTGCCATCTGTCATCTGTCATCAGACATCTGTCATCTGTCATCTGTCTTCTGTCATATGTCATCTGTCATATGTCAATTGTCATCTGTCGTCTGTCAACAGTCATTTGTCATCTGTCATTTGTCATCTGTCATCTGTCATCTCTCATCTGTCATCTGTAATATGTCATCTGTCATATGTCATCTGTCATCTGTCATCTGTCATCTGTCATCTGTCATCTGTCATCTGTCATCTGTCATCTGTCATCTGTCATCTGTCATCTGTCATCTGTCATCACTCATCTGTTATCCGTCATCTGTCATATGACACCTGTCATCTATCATCTGTCATCTGTCATCTGTCATCTGGCATCTGTCATCTGCCATCTTTCATCTGTCATCTGTCATCTGTCATCTGTCATCTGTCATCTGTCATCTGTCATCTGTCATCTGTCATCTGTCATCTGTCTTCTGTCATATGTCATCTGTCATATGTCAATTGTCATCTGTCGTCTGTCAACAGTCATTTGTCATCTGTCGTTTGTCATTTTTCATTTGTCATCTGTCATCTGTCATCTCTCATCTCTCATCTGCCATCTGTCATCTGTCATTAGACATCTGTCATCTGTCATCTGTCATCTGTCTTCTGTCATATGTCATCTGTCATATGTCAATTGTCATCTGTCGTCTGTCAACAGTCATTTGTCATCTGTCATTTGTCATCTGTCATCTGTCATCAGTCATCAGTCATCTGTAATCTGCCATGTGTCATTTGTCATCTGTCATTTGTCATCTGTCATCTGTCATCTCTCATCTGTCATCTGTAATATGTCATCTGTCATATGTCATCTGTCATCTGTCATCTGTCATCTCTCATCTGTCATCTGTAATATGTCATCTGTCATATGTCATCTGTCATATGTCATCTGTCATCTGTCATCTGCCATCTGTCATCTGTCATCTGTCATCTGTCATCTGTCATCTGTCATCTGTCATCTGTCATATGTCAATTGTCATCTGTCGTCTCTCAACAGTCATTTGTCATCTGTCATTTGTCATCTGTCATCTGTCATCTCTCATCTGTCATCTGTAATATGTCATCTGTCATATGTCATCTGTCATCTGTCATCTGTCATCTGTCATCTGTCATCTGTCATCTGTCATCTGTCATCTGTCATCTGTCATTTGTCATCTGTCATCTGTCATCTGTCATCTGTCATCTGTCATCTGTCATCTGTCATCAGACATCTGTCATCTGTCATCTGTCATCTGTCATCTGTCATCTGTCATCTGTCATCTGTCATCTGTCATCTGTCATCTGTCATCTGTCATCTGTCATCTGTCATCTGTCATCTGTCATCTGTCATCTGTCATCTGTCATCTGTCATCTGTCATCTGTCATTTGTCATTTGTCATCTGTCATTTGTCATTTGTCATCTGTCATCTGTCATCTGTCATCTGTTATCTGTCATCTGTCATCTGTCATCTGTCATCTGTCATCTGTCATCTGTCATCTGTCATCTCTCATCGGTCATCTGTAATATGTCATCTGTCATATGTCATCTGTCATCTGTCATCTGTCATCTGTCTTCTGTCATCTGTCATCTGTCATCTGTCATCTGTCATCTGTCATCTGTCATCTGTCATCTGTCATCAGACATCTGTCATGAGACATCTGTCATCTGTCATCTGTCATCTCTCATCTGTCATCTGTAATATGTCATCTGTCATATGTCATCTGTCATCTGTCATCTCTCATCTGTCATCTGTAATATGTCATCTGTCATATGTCATCTGTCATCTGTCATCTGTCATCTGTCATCTGTCATCTGTCATCTGTCATCTGTCATCTGTCATCTGTCATCTGTCATCTGTCATCTGTCATCTGTCGTCTGTCATCTGTCATCTGTCATCTGTCATCTGTCATCTGTCATCTGTCATCTCTCATCTCTCATCTGCCATCTGTCATCTGTCATCAGACATCTGTCATCTGTAATATGTCATCTGTCATATGTCATCTGTCATCTGTCATCTGTCATCTGTCATCTGTCATCTGTCATCTGTCATCTGTCTTCTGTCATCTGTCATCTGTCATCTGTCATCTGTCATCTGTCATCTGTCATCTGTCATCTGTCATCAGACATCTGTCATCTGTCATCTGTCATCTCTCATCTGTCATCTGTAATATGTCATCTGTCATATGTCATCTGTCATCTGTCATCTGTCATCTCTCATCTGTCATCTGTAATATGTCATCTGTCATATGTCATCTGTCATCTGTCATCTCTCATCTGTCATCTGTAATATGTCATCTGTCATATGTCATCTGTCATCTGTCATCTGTCATCTGTCATCTGTCATCTGTCATCTGTCATCTGTCATCTGTCATCTATCATCTGTCATCTGTCATCTGTCATCTCTCATCTCTCATCTGCCATCTGTCATCTGTCATTAGACATCTGTCATATGTCATCTGTCATCTGTCATCTGTCATCTGTCATCAGACATCTGTCATCTGTCATCTGTCATCTGTCATCTGTCATCTGTCATCTGTCATCTGTCATCTGTCATCTGTCATCTCTCATCTGTCATCTGTAATATGTTATCTGTCATATGTCATCTCTCATCTGTCATCTGTCATCTGTCATCTGTCATCTGTCATCTGTCATCTGTCATCTGTCATCTGTCATCTCTCATCTGTCATCTGTAATATGTCATCTGTCATATGTCATCTGTCATCTGTCATCTGTCATCTGTCATCTGTCATCTGTCATCTGTCATCTGTCATCTGTCATCTGTCATCTGTCATCTGTCATCTGTCATCTGTCATCTGTCATCTGTCATCTGTCATCTGTCATCTGTCATCTGTCATCTGTCATCTGTCATCTGTCATCTGTCATCTGTCATCTGTCATCTGTCATCTGTCATCTGTCATCTGTCATCTCTCATCTCTCATCTGCCAGCTGTCATCTGTCATTAGACATCTGTCATCTGTCATCTGTCTTCTGTCATCTGTCATCTGTCATCTGTCATCTGTCATCTGTAATCTGTCATCTGTCATCTGTCATTTGTCATTTGTCATCTGTCGTTTGTCATTTGTCATCTGTCACCTGTGATCTGTCATCTGTCATCTGTCATCTGTCATCTGTCATCTGTCATCTGTCATCTGTCATCTGCCATCTGTCATCTGTCATCTGTCATCTGTCATCTGTCATCTGTCATCTGTCATCTGTCATCTGTCATCTGTCATTTGTCATTTGTCATCTGTCATTTGTCATTTGTCATCTGTCGTTTGTCATTTTTCATTTGTCATCTGTCATCTGTCATCTGTCATATGTCATCTGTCATATGTCATCTGTCATCTGTCATCTCTCATCTCTCATCTGCCATCTGTCATCTGTCATTAGACATCTGTCATCTGTCATGTGTCTTCTGTCATCTGTCATCTGTCATCTGTCATCTGTCATCTGTCATCTGTCATTTGTCATTTGTCATCTGTCGTTTGTCATTTTTCATCTGTCACCTGTGATCTGTCATCTGTCATCTGTCATCTGTCATCTGTAATCTGTCATCTGTCATCTGTCATCTGTCATCTGTCATTTGTCATTTGTCATCTGTCGTTTGTCATTTTTCATTTGTCATCTGTCATCTGTCATCTGTCATATGTCATCTGTCATATGTCATCTGTCATCTGTCATCTCTCATCTCTCATCTGCCATCTGTAATCTGTCATTAGACATCTGTCATCTGTCATCTGTCTTCTGTCATCTGTCATCTGTCATCTGTCATCTGTCATCTGTCATCTGTCATTTGTCATCTGTCGTTTGTCATTTTTCATCTGTCACCTGTGATCTGTCATCTGTCATCTGTCATCTGTCATCTGTCATCTGTCATCTGTCATCTGTCATCTGTCATCTGTCATCTGTCATTTGTCATTTGTCATCTGTCGTTTGTCATTTTTCATTTGTCATCTGTCATCTGTCATATGTCATCTGTCATCTGTCATCTGTCATCTGTCATCTGTCATCTGTCATCTGTCATCTGTCATCTGTCATCTGTCATCTGTCATCTGTCATCTGTCATCTGTCATCTGTCATCTGTCATCAGACATCTGTCATCTGTCATCTGTCATCTGTCTTCTGTCATATGTCAATTGTCATCTGTCGTCTGTCAGCAGTCATTTGTCATCTGTCATTTGTCATCTGTCATCTGTCATCAGTCATCAGTCATCTGTAATCTGCCATGTGTCATTTGTCATCTGTCATCTGTCATATGTCATCTGTCATCTGTCATATGTCATCTGTCATCTGTCATCTGTCATCTGTCATCTGTCATCTGTCATCTGTCATCTGTCATCTGTCATCTGTCATCTGTCATCTGTCATCTGTCATCTGTCATCTGTCATCTCTCATCTGCCATCTGTCATCTGTCATCAGACATCTGTCATCTGTCATCTGTCTTCTGTCATATGTCATCTGTCATCTGTCATCTGTCATCTGTCATCTGTCATCTGTCATCTGTCATCTGTCATCTGTCATCTGTCATCTGTCATCTGTCATCAGACATCTGTCATCTGTCATCTGTCATCTGTCTTCTGTCATCTGTCATCTGTCATCTGTCATCTGTCATCTGTCATCTGTCATCTGTCATCTGTCATCTGTCATCTGTCATCTGTCATCTGTCATCTGTCATCTGTCATCTGTCATCTCTCATCTGTCATCTGTAATATGTCATCTGTCATATGTCATCTGTCATCTGTCATCTGTCATCTGTCATCTGTCATCTGTCATCTGTCATCTGTCATCTGTCATCTGTCATCTGTCATCAGACATCTGTCATCAGACATCTGTCATCTGTCATCTGTCATCTCTCATCTGTCATCTGTAATATGTCATCTGTCATATGTCATCTGTCATCTGTCATCTCTCATCTGTCATCTGTAATATGTCATCTGTCATATGTCATCTTTCATCTGTCATCTGTCATCTGTCATCTGTCATCTGTCATCTGTCATCTGTCATCTGTCATCTGTCATCTGTCATCTGTCATCTGTCATCTGTCATCTGTCATCTGTCATCTGTCATCTGTCATCTGTGATCTGTCATCTGTCATCTGTCATCTCTCATCTCTCATCTGCCATCTGTCATCTGTCATCAGACATCTGTCATCTGTAATATGTCATCTGTCATATGTCATCTGTCATCTGTCATCTGTCATCTGTCATCTGTCATCTGTCATCTGTCATCTGTCATCTGTCATCTGTCATCTGTCGTCTGTCATCTGTCATCTGTCATCTGTCATCTGTCATCAGACATCTGTCATCTGTCATCTCTCATCTCTCATCTGTCATCTGTAATATGTCATCTGTCATATGTCATCTGTCATCTGTCATCTGTCATCTCTCATCTGTCATCTGTAATATGTCATCTGTCATATGTCATCTGTCATCTGTCATCTCTCATCTGTCATCTGTAATATGTCATCTGTCATATGTCATCTGTCATCTGTCATCTGTCATCTGTCATCTGTCATCTGTCATCTGTCATCTGTCATCTGTCATCTGTCATCTGTCATCTGTCATCTGTCATCTGTCATCTCTCATCTCTCATCTGCCATCTGTCATCTGTCATTAGACATCTGTCATATGTCATCTGTCATCTGTCATCTGTCATCAGACATCTGTCATCTGTCATCTGTCATCTGTCATCTGTCATCTGTCATCTGTCATCTGTCATCTGTCATCTCTCATCTGTCATCTGTAATATGTTATCTGTCATATGTCATCTCTCATCTGTCATCTGTCATCTGTCATCTGTCATCTGTCATCTGTCATCTGTCATCTGTCATCTGTCATCTCTCATCTGTCATCTGTAATATGTCATCTGCCATATGTCATCTGTCATCTGTCATCTGTCATCTGTCATCTGTCATCTGTCATCTGTCATCTGTCATCTGTCATCTGTCATCTGTCATCTGTCATCTGTCATCTGTCATCTGTCATCTGTCATCAGACATCTGTCATCTGTCATCTGTCATCTGTCATCTGTCATCTGTCATCTGTCATCTGTCATCTGTCATCTGTCATCTGTCATCTCTCATCGCTCATCTGCCATCTGTCATCTGTCATTAGACATCTGTCATCTGTCATCTGTCTTCTGTCATCTGTCATCTGTCATCTGTCATCTGTCATCTGTCATCTGTCATTTGTCATCTGTCGTTTGTCATTTGTCATCTGTCACCTGTGATCTGTCATCTGTCATCTGTCATCTGTCATCTGCCATCTGTCATCTGTCATCTGTCATCTGTCATCTGTCATCTGTCATCTGTCATCTGTCATCTGTCATTTGTCATTTGTCATCTGTCATTTGTCATTTGTCATCTGTCGTTTGTCATTTTTCATTTGTCATCTGTCATCTGTCATCTGTCATATGTCATCTGTCATATGTCATCTGTCATCTGTCATCTCTCATCTCTCATCTGCCATCTGTCATCTGTCATTAGACATCTGTCATCTGTCATCTGTCTTCTGTCATCTGTCATCTGTCATCTGTCATCCGTCATCTGTCATCTGTCATTTGTCATTTGTCATCTGTCGTTTGTCATTTTTCATTTGTCACCTGTGATCTGTCATCTGTCATCTGTCATCTGTCATCTGTCATCTGTCATCTGTCATCTGTCATCTGTCATCTGACATCTGTCATTTGTCATTTGTCATCTGTCGTTTGTCATTTTTCATTTGTCATCTGTCATATGTCATCTGTCATCTGTCATCTGTCATCTGTCATCTGTCATCTGTCATCTGTCATCTGTCATCTGTCATCTGTCATCTGTCATCTGTCATCTGTCATCTGTCATCTGTCATCAGACATCTGTCATCTGTCATCTGTCATCTGTCTTCTGTCATATGTCAATTGTCATCTGTCGTCTGTCAACAGTCATTTGCATCTGTCATTTGTCATCTGTCATCTGTCATCAGTCATCAGTCATCTGTAATCTGCCATGTGTCATTTGTCATCTGTCATCTGTCATCTGTCATATGTCATCTGTCATCTGTCATATGTCATCTGTCATCTGTCATCTGTCATCTGTCATCTGTCATCTGTCATCTGTCATCTGTCATCTGTCATCTGTCATCTGTCATCTGTCATCTGTCATCTGTCATCTGTCATCTGTCATCTGTCATCTGTCATCTGTCATCTGTCATCTGTCATCTGTCATCTCTCATCTGCCATCTGTCATCTGTCATCAGACATCTGTCATCTGTCATCTGTCTTCTGTCATATGTCATCTGTCATCTGTCATCTGTCATCTGTCATCTGTCATCTGTCATCTGTCATCTGTCATCTGTCATCTGTCATCTGTCATCAGACATCTGTCATCTGTCATCTGTCATCTGTCATCTGTCATCTGTCATCTGTCATCTGTCATCTGTCATCTGTCATCTGTCATCTGTCATTTGTCATTTGTCATCTGTCATTTGTCATCTGTCGTTTGTCATTTTTCATTTGTCATCTGTCATCTGTCATCTGTCATATGTCATCTGTCATATGTCATCTGTCATCTGTCATCTCTCATCTCTCATCTGCCATCTGTCATCTGTCATTAGACATCTGTCATCTGTCATCTGTCTTCTGTCATCTGTCATCTGTCATCCGTCATCTGTCATCTGTCATTTGTCATTTGTCATCTGTCGTTTGTCATTTTTCATCTGTCACCTGTGATCTGTCATCTGTCATCTGTCATCTGTCATCTGTCATCTGCCATCTGTCATCTGTCATCTGTCATCTGTCATCTGTCATCTGTCATCTGTCATCTGTCATCTGTCATTTGTCATTTGTCATCTGTCGTTTGTCATTTTTCATTTGTCATCTGTCATCTGTCATATGTCATCTGTCATCTGTCATCTGTCATCTGTCATCTGTCATCTGTCATCTGTCATCTGTCATCTGTCATCTGTCATCTGTCATCTGTCATCAGACATCTGTCATCTGTCATCTGTCATCTGTCTTCTGTCATATGTCAATTGTCATCTGTCGTCTGTCAACAGTCATTTGTCATCTGTCATTTGTCATCTGTCATCTGTCATCAGTCATCAGTCATCTGTAATCTGCCATGTGTCATTTGTCATCTGTCATCTGTCATCTGTCATATGTCATCTGTCATATGTCATCTGTCATCTGTCATCTGTCATCTGTCACCTGTCATCTGTCATCTGTCATCTGTCATCTGTCATCTGTCATCTGTCATCTGTCATCTGTCATCTCTCATCTGCCATCTGTCATCTGTCATCAGACATCTGTCATCTGTCATCTGTCTTCTGTCATATGTCATCTGTCATCTGTCATCTGTCATCTGTCATCTGTCATCTGTCATCTGTCATCTGTCATCTGTCATCTGTCATCTGTCATCTGTCATCTGTCATCAGACATCTGTCATCTGTCATCTGTCATCTGTCATCTGTCATCTGTCATCTGTCATCTGTCATCTGTCATCTGTCATCTGTCATCTCTCATCTCTCATCTGCCATTTGTCATCTGTCATTAGACATCTGTCATCTGTCATCTGTCTTCTGTCATTTGTCATCTGTCATCTGTCATCTGTCATCTGTCATTTGTCATTTGTCATCTGTCGTTTGTCATTTTTCATCTGTCACCTGTGATCTGTCATCTGTCACCTGTCATCTGTCATCTGTCATATGTCATCTGTCATCTGTCATCTGTCATCTGTCATCTGTCATCTGTCATCTGTCATCTGTCATCTGTCATCTGTCATCTGTCATTTGTCATTTGTCATCTGTCATTTGTCATTTGTCATCTGTCGTTTGTCATTTTTCATTTGTCATCTGTCATCTGTCATCTGTCATATGTCATCTGTCATCTGTCATCTGTCATCTGTCATCTGTCATC
Source organism: Condylostylus longicornis (assembly GCF_029603195.1). Lineage (NCBI taxonomy): Eukaryota > Metazoa > Arthropoda > Insecta > Diptera > Dolichopodidae > Condylostylus > Condylostylus longicornis. Next base: position 1,269,427 of record NW_026578021.1, on the reverse strand, counting down.
TGTCATCTGTCATCTGTCATCTGTCATCTCTCATCTCTCATCTGCCATCTGTCATCTGTCATTAGACATCTGTCATCTGTCATCTGTCTTCTGTCATCTGTCATCTGTCATCTGTCATCTGTCATCTGTCATCTGTCATCTGTCATTTGTCATTTGTCATCTGTCGTTTGTCATTTTTCATCTGTCACCTGTGATCTGTCATCTGTCATCTGTCATCTGTCATCTGTCATCTGTCATCTGTCACCTGTCATCTGTCATCTGTCATCTGTCATCTGTCATCTGTCATCTGTAATTTGTCATTTGACATCTGTCGTTTGTCATTTTTCATTTGTCATCTGTCATCTGTCATATGTCATCTGTCATCTGTCATCTGTCATCTGTCATCTGTCATCTCTCATCTCTCATCTGCCATCTGTCATCTGTCATTAGACATCTGTCATCTGTCATCTGTCATCTGTCTTCTGTCATATGTCATCTGTCATATGTCAATTGTCATCTGTCGTCTGTCAACAGTCATTTGTCATCTGTCATTTGTCATCTGTCATCTGTCATCAGTCATCAGTCATCTGTAATCTGCCATGTGTCATTTGTCATCTGTCATCTGTCATCTGTCATATGTCATCTGTCATCTGTCATCTGTCATCTGTCATCTGTCATCTGTCATCTGTCATCTGTCATGTGTCATCTGTCAGCTGTCATCTGTCATCTGTCATCTGTCATCTGTCATCTGTCATCTCTCATCTGCCATCTGTCATCTGTCATCAGACATCTGTCATCTGTCATCTGTCTTCTGTCATATGTCATCTGTCATATGTCAATTGTCATCTGTCGTCTGTCAACAGTCATTTGTCATCTGTCATTTGTCATCTGTCATCTGTCATCTCTCACCTGTCATCTGTAATATGTCATCTGTCATCTGTCATCTGTCATCTGTCATCTGTCATCTGTCTTCTGTCATATGTCATCTGTCATATGTCAATTGTCATCTGTCGTCTGTCAACAGTCATTTGTCATCTGTCGTTTGTCATTTTTCATTTGTCATCTGTCATCTGTCATCTCTCATCTCTCATCTCTCATCTGCCATCTGTCATCTGTCATTAGACATCTGTCATCTGTCATCTGTCATCTGTCTTCTGTCATATGTCATCTGTCATATGTCAATTGTCATCTGTCGTCTGTCAACAGTCATTTGTCATCTGTCATTTGTCATCTGTCATCTGTCATCTCTCACCTGTCATCTGTAATATGTCATCTGTCATCTGTCATCTGTCATCTGTCATCTGTCATCTGTCTTCTGTCATATGTCATCTGTCATATGTCAATTGTCATCTGTCGTCTGTCAACAGTCATTTGTCATCTGTCATTTGTCATCTGTCATCTGTCATCTCTCACCTGTCATCTGTAATATGTCATCTGTCATCTGTCATCTGTCATCTGTCATCTGTCTTCTGTCATATGTCATCTGTCATATGTCAATTGTCATCTGTCGTCTGTCAACAGTCATTTGTCATCTGTCGTTTGTCATTTTTCATTTGTCATCTGTCATTTGTCATCTGTCATCTGTCATCTCTCACCTGTCATCTGTAATATGTCATCTGTCATCTGTCATCTGTCATCTGTCATCTGTCATCTGTCTTCTGTCATATGTCATCTGTCATATGTCAATTGTCATCTGTCGTCTGTCAACAGTCATTTGTCATCTGTCATTTGTCATCTGTCATCTGTCATCAGTCATCAGTCATCTGTAATCTGCCATGTGTCATTTGTCATCTGTCATCTGTCATCTGTCATATGTCATCTGTCATCTGTCATCTGTCATCTGTCATCTGTCATCTGTCATCTGTCATCTGTCATGTGTCATCTGTCAGCTGTCATCTGTCATCTGTCATCTGTCATCTGTCATCTGTCATCTGTCATCTCTCATCTGCCATCTGTCATCTGTCATCAGACATCTGTCATCTGTCATCTGTCTTCTGTCATATGTCATCTGTCATCTGTCATCTGTCATCTGTCATCTGTCATCTGTCATCTGTCATCTGTCATCTGTCATGTGTCATCTGTCAGCTGTCATCTGTCATCTGTCATCTGTCATCTGTCATCTGTCATCTGTCATCTCTCATCTGCCATCTGTCATCTGTCATCAGACATCTGTCATCTGTCATCTGTCTTCTGTCATATGTCATCTGTCATATGTCAATTGTCATCTGTCGTCTGTCAACAGTCATTTGTCATCTGTCATTTGTCATCTGTCATCTGTCATCAGTCATCAGTCATCTGTAATCTGCCATGTGTCATTTGTCATCTGTCATCTGTCATCTGTCATATGTCATCTGTCATCTGTCATATGTAATATGTCATCTGTCATCTGTCATCTGTCATCTGTCATCTGTCATCTGTCATTTGTCATCTGTCATCTGTCATCAGTCATCAGTCATCTGTAATCTGCCATGTGTCATTTGTCATCTGTCATCTGTCATCTGTCATATGTCATCTGTCATCTGTCATCACTCATCTGTTATCCGTCATGTGTCATATGACACCTGTCGTCTACCATCTGTCATCTGTCATCTGTCATCTGTCATCTGTCATCTGCCATCTTTCATCTGTCATCTGTCATCTGTCATCTGTCATCTGTCATCTGTCATCTGTCATCTGTCATCTGTCATCTGTCATCTGTCATCTGTCTTCTGTCATATGTCATCTGTCATATGTCAATTGTCATCTGTCGTCTGTCAACAGTCATTTGTCATCTGTCGTTTGTCATTTTTCATTTGTCATCTGTCATCTGTCATCTCTCATCTCTCATCTGCCATCAGTCATCTGTCATTAGACATCTGTCATCTGTCATCTGTCATCCGTCTTCTGTCATATGTCATCTGTCATATGTCAATTGTCATCTGTCGTCTGTCAACAGTCATTTGTCATCTGTCATTTGTCATCTGTCATCTGTCATCAGTCATCAGTCATCTGTAATCTGCCATGTGTCATTTGTCATCTGTCATCTGTCATATGTCATCTGTCATCTGTCATATGTCATATGTCATATGTCATCTGTCATCTGTCATCTGTCATCTGTCATCTGTCATCTGTCATCTGTCATCTGTCATCTCTCATCTGCCATCTGTCATCTGTCATCTGTCATCTGTCATCTGGCATCTGTCATCTGTCTTCTGTCATGTGTCATCTGTCATATGTCAATTGTCATCTGTCGTCTGTCAACAGTCATTTGTCATCTGTCATTTGTCATCTGTCATCTGTCATCTCTCATCTGTCATCTGTAATATGTCATCTGTCATATGTCATCTGTCATCTGTCATCTTTCATCTGCCATCTGTCATCTGTCATCTGTCATCTGTCATCTGTCATCTGTCATCTGTCATCTGTCATATGTCAATTGTTATCTGTCGTATGTCAACAGTCATTTGTCATCTGTCATTTGTCATCTGTCATCTGTCATCTCTCATCTATCATCTGTAATATGTCATCTGTCATATGTCATCTGTCATCTGTCATCTGTCATCTGTCATCTGTCATCTGTCATCTGTCATCTGTCATCTGTCATCAGACATCTGTCATCTGTCATCTGTCATCTGTCATCTGTCATGTGTCTTCTGTCATATGTCATCTGTCATATGTCAATTGTCATCTGTCGTCTGTCAACAGTCATTTGTCATCTGTAATTTGTCATCTGTCATCTGTCATCAGTCATCAGTCATCTGTAATCTGCCATGTGTCATTTGTCATCTGTCATCTGTCATCTGTCATCTGTCATATGTCATCTGTCATCTGTCATCTGTCATCTGTCATCTGTCATCTGTCATCTGTCATATGTCAATTGTCATCTGTCGTCTGTCAACAGTCATTTGTCATCTGTCATCTGTCATCTGCCATCTGTCATCTGTCATCTGTCATCTGTCATCTGTCATCTGTCATCTGTCATCTGTCATCTGTCATATGTCAATTGTCATCTGTCGTCTGTCAACAGTCATTTGTCATCTGTCATTTGTCATCTGTCATCTCTCATCTGTCATCTGTAATATGTCATCTGTCATATGTCATCTGTCATCTGTCATCTGTCATCTGTCATCTCTCATCTGTCATCTGTAATATGTCATCTGTCATATGTCATCTGTCATATGTCATCTGTCATCTGTCATCTGTCATCTGCCATCTGTCATCTGTCATCTGTCATCTGTCATCTGTCATCTGTCATCTGTAATATGTCAATTGGCATCTGTCGTCTGTCAACAGTCATTTGTCATGTGTCATTTGTCATCTGTCATCTGTCATCTCTCATCTGTCATCTGTAATATGTCATCTGTCATATGTCATCTGTCATCTGTCATCTGTCATCTGTCATCTGTCATCTGTCACCTGTCATCAGTCATCTGTCATCTGTCATCTGTCATCTGTCATCTGTCATCTGTCATCTGTCATCTGTCATCTGTCATCTGTCATCTGTCATCTGTCATCTGTCATCTGTCATCTGTCATCTGTCATCTGTCATCTGTCATCTGTCATCTGTCATCTGTCATCTGTCATCTGTCATCTGTCATCTGTCATCTGTCATCTCTCATCTCTCATCTGCCAGCTGTCATCTGTCATTAGACATCTGTCATCTGTCATCTGTCTTCTGTCATCTGTCATCTGTCATCTGTCATCTGTCATCTGTAATCTGTCATCTGTCATCTGTCATTTGTCATTTGTCATCTGTCGTTTGTCATTTGTCATCTGTCACCTGTGATCTGTCATCTGTCATCTGTCATCTGTCATCTGTCATCTGTCATCTGTCATCTGCCATCTGTCATCTGTCATCTGTCATCTGTCATCTGTCATCTGTCATCTGTCATCTGTCATCTGTCATCTGTCATCTGTCATTTGTCATTTGTCATCTGTCATTTGTCATTTGTCATCTGTCGTTTGTCATTTTTCATTTGTCATCTGTCATCTGTCATCTGTCATATGTCATCTGTCATATGTCATCTGTCATCTGTCATCTCTCATCTCTCATCTGCCATCTGTCATCTGTCATTAGACATCTGTCATCTGTCATGTGTCTTCTGTCATCTGTCATCTGTCATCTGTCATCTGTCATCTGTCATCTGTCATTTGTCATTTGTCATCTGTCGTTTGTCATTTTTCATCTGTCACCTGTGATCTGTCATCTGTCATCTGTCATCTGTCATCTGTAATCTGTCATCTGTCATCTGTCATCTGTCATCTGTCATTTGTCATTTGTCATCTGTCGTTTGTCATTTTTCATTTGTCATCTGTCATCTGTCATCTGTCATATGTCATCTGTCATATGTCATCTGTCATCTGTCATCTCTCATCTCTCATCTGCCATCTGTAATCTGTCATTAGACATCTGTCATCTGTCATCTGTCATCTGTCATCTGTCATTTGTCATTTGTCATCTGTCGTTTGTCATTTTTCATTTGTCATCTGTCATCTGTCATATGTCATCTGTCATCTGTCATCTGTCATCTGTCATCTGTCATCTGTCATCTGTCATCTGTCATCTGTCATCTGTCATCTGTCATCTGTCATCTGTCATCTGTCATCTGTCATCAGACATCTGTCATCTGTCATCTGTCATCTGTCTTCTGTCATATGTCAATTGTCATCTGTCGTCTGTCAGCAGTCATTTGTCATCTGTCATTTGTCATCTGTCATCTGTCATCAGTCATCAGTCATCTGTAATCTGCCATGTGTCATTTGTCATCTGTCATCTGTCATATGTCATCTGTCATCTGTCATATGTCATCTGTCATCTGTCATCTGTCATCTGTCATCTGTCATCTGTCATCTGTCATCTGTCATCTGTCATCTGTCATCTGTCATCTGTCATCTGTCATCTGTCATCTGTCATCTGTCATCTGTCATCTGTCATCTCTCATCTGCCATCTGTCATCTGTCATCAGACATTTGTCATCTGTCATCTGTCTTCTGTCATATGTCATCTGTCATCTGTCATCTGTCATCTGTCATCTGTCATCTGTCATCTGTCATCTGTCATCTGTCATCTGTCATCAGACATCTGTCATCTGTCATCTGTCATCTGTCTTCTGTCATCTGTCATCTGTCATCTGTCATCTGTCATCTGTCATCTGTCATCTGTCATCTGTCATCTGTCATCTGTCATCTGTCATCTGTCATCTGTCATCTGTCATCTGTCATCTGTCATCTGTCATCTGTCATCTCTCATCTGTCATCTGTAATATGTCATCTGTCATATGTCATCTGTCATCTGTCATCTGTCATCTGTCATCTGTCATCTGTCATCTGTCATCTGTCATCTGTCATCTGTCATCTGTCATCTGTCATCAGACATCTGTCATCAGACATCTGTCATCTGTCATCTGTCATCTCTCATCTGTCATCTGTAATATGTCATCTGTCATATGTCATCTGTCATCTGTCATCTCTCATCTGTCATCTGTAATATGTCATCTGTCATATGTCATCTTTCATCTGTCATCTGTCATCTGTCATCTGTCATCTGTCATCTGTCATCTGTCATCTGTCATCTGTCATCTGTCATCTGTCATCTGTCATCTGTCATCTGTCATCTGTCATCTGTCATCTGTCATCTGTGATCTGTCATCTGTCATCTGTCATCTCTCATCTCTCATCTGCCATCTGTCATCTGTCATCAGACATCTGTCATCTGTAATATGTCATCTGTCATATGTCATCTGTCATCTGTCATCTGTCATCTGTCATCTGTCATCTGTCATCTGTCATCTGTCATCTGTCATCTGTCATCTGTCATCTGTCATCTGTCATCTGTCATCTGTCATCTGTCATCAGACATCTGTCATCTGTCATCTCTCATCTCTCATCTGTCATCTGTAATATGTCATCTGTCATATGTCATCTGTCATCTGTCATCTGTCATCTCTCATCTGTCATCTGTAATATGTCATCTGTCATATGTCATCTGTCATCTGTCATCTCTCATCTGTCATCTGTAATATGTCATCTGTCATATGTCATCTGTCATCTGTCATCTGTCATCTGTCATCTGTCATCTGTCATCTGTCATCTGTCATCTGTCATCTGTCATCTGTCATCTGTCATCTCTCATCTCTCATCTGCCATCTGTCATCTGTCATTAGACATCTGTCATATGTCATCTGTCATCTGTCATCTGTCATCAGACATCTGTCATCTGTCATCTGTCATCTGTCATCTGTCATCTGTCATCTGTCATCTGTCATCTGTCATCTCTCATCTGTCATCTGTAATATGTTATCTGTCATATGTCATCTCTCATCTGTCATCTGTCATCTGTCATCTGTCATCTGTCATCTGTCATCTGTCATCTGTCATCTGTCATCTGTCATCTGTCATCTGTCATCTCTCATCTGTCATCTGTAATATGTCATCTGCCATATGTCATCTGTCATCTGTCATCTGTCATCTGTCATCTGTCATCTGTCATCTGTCATCTGTCATCTGTCATCTGTCATCTGTCATCTGTCATCTGTCATCTGTCATCTGTCATCTGTCATCAGACATCTGTCATCTGTCATCTGTCATCTGTCATCTGTCATCTGTCATCTGTCATCTGTCATCTGTCATCTGTCATCTGTCATCTCTCATCGCTCATCTGCCATCTGTCATCTGTCATTAGACATCTGTCATCTGTCATCTGTCTTCTGTCATCTGTCATCTGTCATCTGTCATCTGTCATCTGTCATCTGTCATTTGTCATTTGTCATCTGTCGTTTGTCATTTGTCATCTGTCACCTGTGATCTGTCATCTGTCATCTGTCATCTGTCATCTGCCATCTGTCATCTGTCATCTGTCATCTGTCATCTGTCATCTGTCATCTGTCATCTGTCATCTGTCATTTGTCATTTGTCATCTGTCATTTGTCATTTGTCATCTGTCGTTTGTCATTTTTCATTTGTCATCTGTCATCTGTCATCTGTCATATGTCATCTGTCATATGTCATCTGTCATCTGTCATCTCTCATCTCTCATCTGCCATCTGTCATCTGTCATTAGACATCTGTCATCTGTCATCTGTCTTCTGTCATCTGTCATCTGTCATCTGTCATCCGTCATCTGTCATCTGTCATTTGTCATTTGTCATCTGTCGTTTGTCATTTTTCATTTGTCACCTGTGATCTGTCATCTGTCATCTGTCATCTGTCATCTGTCATCTGTCATCTGTCATCTGTCATCTGTCATCTGACATCTGTCATTTGTCATTTGTCATCTGTCGTTTGTCATTTTTCATTTGTCATCTGTCATCTGTCATATGTCATCTGTCATCTGTCATCTGTCATCTGTCATCTGTCATCTGTCATCTGTCATCTGTCATCTGTCATCTGTCATCTGTCATCTGTCATCTGTCATCTGTCATCAGACATCTGTCATCTGTCATCTGTCATCTGTCTTCTGTCATATGTCAATTGTCATCTGTCGTCTGTCAACAGTCATTTGCATCTGTCATTTGTCATCTGTCATCAGTCATCAGTCATCTGTAATCTGCCATGTGTCATTTGTCATCTGTCATCTGTCATCTGTCATATGTCATCTGTCATCTGTCATATGTCATCTGTCATCTGTCATCTGTCATCTGTCATCTGTCATCTGTCATCTGTCATCTGTCATCTGTCATCTGTCATCTGTCATCTGTCATCTGTCATCTGTCATCTGTCATCTGTCATCTGTCATCTGTCATCTGTCATCTGTCATCTGTCATCTGTCATCTCTCATCTGCCATCTGTCATCTGTCATCAGACATCTGTCATCTGTCATCTGTCTTCTGTCATATGTCATCTGTCATCTGTCATCTGTCATCTGTCATCTGTCATCTGTCATCTGTCATCTGTCATCTGTCATCTGTCATCTGTCATCAGACATCTGTCATCTGTCATCTGTCATCTGTCATCTGTCATCTGTCATCTGTCATCTGTCATCTGTCATCTGTCATCTGTCATCTGTCATTTGTCATTTGTCATCTGTCATTTGTCATCTGTCGTTTGTCATTTTTCATTTGTCATCTGTCATCTGTCATCTGTCATATGTCATCTGTCATATGTCATCTGTCATCTGTCATCTCTCATCTCTCATCTGCCATCTGTCATCTGTCATTAGACATCTGTCATCTGTCATCTGTCTTCTGTCATCTGTCATCTGTCATCCGTCATCTGTCATCTGTCATTTGTCATTTGTCATCTGTCGTTTGTCATTTTTCATCTGTCACCTGTGATCTGTCATCTGTCATCTGTCATCTGTCATCTGTCATCTGCCATCTGTCATCTGTCATCTGTCATCTGTCATCTGTCATCTGTCATCTGTCATCTGTCATTTGTCATTTGTCATCTGTCGTTTGTCATTTTTCATTTGTCATCTGTCATCTGTCATATGTCATCTGTCATCTGTCATCTGTCATCTGTCATCTGTCATCTGTCATCTGTCATCTGTCATCTGTCATCTGTCATCTGTCATCTGTCATCAGACATCTGTCATCTGTCATCTGTCATCTGTCTTCTGTCATATGTCAATTGTCATCTGTCGTCTGTCAACAGTCATTTGTCATCTGTCATTTGTCATCTGTCATCTGTCATCAGTCATCAGTCATCTGTAATCTGCCATGTGTCATTTGTCATCTGTCATCTGTCATCTGTCATATGTCATCTGTCATATGTCATCTGTCATCTGTCATCTGTCATCTGTCACCTGTCATCTGTCATCTGTCATCTGTCATCTGTCATCTGTCATCTGTCATCTGTCATCTCTCATCTGCCATCTGTCATCTGTCATCAGACATCTGTCATCTGTCATCTGTCTTCTGTCATATGTCATCTGTCATCTGTCATCTGTCATCTGTCATCTGTCATCTGTCATCTGTCATCTGTCATCTGTCATCTGTCATCTGTCATCTGTCATCAGACATCTGTCATCTGTCATCTGTCATCTGTCATCTGTCATCTGTCATCTGTCATCTGTCATCTGTCATCTGTCATCTGTCATCTCTCATCTCTCATCTGCCATTTGTCATCTGTCATTAGACATCTGTCATCTGTCATCTGTCTTCTGTCATTTGTCATCTGTCATCTGTCATCTGTCATCTGTCATTTGTCATTTGTCATCTGTCGTTTGTCATTTTTCATCTGTCACCTGTGATCTGTCATCTGTCACCTGTCATCTGTCATCTGTCATCTGTCATCTGTCATCTGTCATCTGTCATCTGTCATCTGTCATCTGTCATCTGTCATCTGTCATCTGTCATCTGTCATTTGTCATTTGTCATCTGTCATTTGTCATTTGTCATCTGTCGTTTGTCATTTTTCATTTGTCATCTGTCATCTGTCATCTGTCATATGTCATCTGTCATCTGTCATCTGTCATCTGTCATCTGTCATCTGTCATCTGTCATCTGTCATCTCTCATCTCTCATCTGCCATCTGTCATCTGTCATTAGACATCTGTCATCTGTCATCTGTCTTCTGTCATCTGTCATCTGTCATCTGTCATCTGTCATCTGTCATCTGTCATCTGTCATTTGTCATTTGTCATCTGTCGTTTGTCATTTTTCATCTGTCACCTGTGATCTGTCATCTGTCATCTGTCATCTGTCATCTGTCATCTGTCATCTGTCATCTGTCACCTGTCATCTGTCATCTGTCATCTGTCATCTGTCATCTGTCATCTGTAATTTGTCATTTGACATCTGTCGTTTGTCATTTTTCATTTGTCATCTGTCATCTGTCATATGTCATCTGTCATCTGTCATCTGTCATCTGTCATCTGTCATCTCTCATCTCTCATCTGCCATCTGTCATCTGTCATTAGACATCTGTCATCTGTCATCTGTCATCTGTCTTCTGTCATATGTCATCTGTCATATGTCAATTGTCATCTGTCGTCTGTCAACAGTCATTTGTCATCTGTCATTTGTCATCTGTCATCTGTCATCAGTCATCAGTCATCTGTAATCTGCCATGTGTCATTTGTCATCTGTCATCTGTCATCTGTCATATGTCATCTGTCATCTGTCATCTGTCATCTGTCATCTGTCATCTGTCATCTGTCATCTGTCATGTGTCATCTGTCAGCTGTCATCTGTCATCTGTCATCTGTCATCTGTCATCTGTCATCTGTCATCTCTCATCTGCCATCTGTCATCTGTCATCAGACATCTGTCATCTGTCATCTGTCTTCTGTCATATGTCATCTGTCATATGTCAATTGTCATCTGTCGTCTGTCAACAGTCATTTGTCATCTGTCATTTGTCATCTGTCATCTGTCATCTCTCACCTGTCATCTGTAATATGTCATCTGTCATCTGTCATCTGTCATCTGTCATCTGTCATCTGTCTTCTGTCATATGTCATCTGTCATATGTCAATTGTCATCTGTCGTCTGTCAACAGTCATTTGTCATCTGTCGTTTGTCATTTTTCATTTGTCATCTGTCATCTGTCATCTCTCATCTCTCATCTCTCATCTGCCATCTGTCATCTGTCATTAGACATCTGTCATCTGTCATCTGTCATCTGTCTTCTGTCATATGTCATCTGTCATATGTCAATTGTCATCTGTCGTCTGTCAACAGTCATTTGTCATCTGTCATTTGTCATCTGTCATCTGTCATCTCTCACCTGTCATCTGTAATATGTCATCTGTCATCTGTCATCTGTCATCTGTCATCTGTCATCTGTCTTCTGTCATATGTCATCTGTCATATGTCAATTGTCATCTGTCGTCTGTCAACAGTCATTTGTCATCTGTCATTTGACATCTGTCATCTGTCATCTCTCACCTGTCATCTGTAATATGTCATCTGTCATCTGTCATCTGTCATCTGTCATCTGTCTTCTGTCATATGTCATCTGTCATATGTCAATTGTCATCTGTCGTCTGTCAACAGTCATTTGTCATCTGTCGTTTGTCATTTTTCATTTGTCATCTGTCATTTGTCATCTGTCATCTGTCATCTCTCACCTGTCATCTGTAATATGTCATCTGTCATCTGTCATCTGTCATCTGTCATCTGTCATCTGTCTTCTGTCATATGTCATCTGTCATATGTCAATTGTCATCTGTCGTCTGTCAACAGTCATTTGTCATCTGTCATTTGTCATCTGTCATCTGTCATCAGTCATCAGTCATCTGTAATCTGCCATGTGTCATTTGTCATCTGTCATCTGTCATATGTCATCTGTCATCTGTCATCTGTCATCTGTCATCTGTCATCTGTCATCTGTCATCTGTCATGTGTCATCTGTCAGCTGTCATCTGTCATCTGTCATCTGTCATCTGTCATCTGTCATCTCTCATCTGCCATCTGTCATCTGTCATCAGACATCTGTCATCTGTCATCTGTCTTCTGTCATATGTCATCTGTCATCTGTCATCTGTCATCTGTCATCTGTCATCTGTCATCTGTCATCTGTCATGTGTCAACTGTCAGCTGTCATCTGTCATCTGTCATCTGTCATCTGTCATCTGTCATCTGTCATCTCTCATCTGCCATCTGTCATCTGTCATCAGACATCTGTCATCTGTCATCTGTCTTCTGTCATATGTCATCTGTCATATGTCAATTGTCATCTGTCGTCTGTCAACAGTCATTTGTCATCTGTCATTTGTCATCTGTCATCTGTCATCAGTCATCAGTCATCTGTAATCTGCCATGTGTCATTTGTCATCTGTCATCTGTCATCTGTCATATGTCATCTGTCATCTGTCATATGTAATATGTCATCTGTCATCTGTCATCTGTCATCTGTCATCTGTCATCTGTCATCTGTCATTTGTCATCTGTCATCTGTCATCAGTCATCAGTCATCTGTAATCTGCCATGTGTCATTTGTCATCTGTCATCTGTCATCTGTCATATGTCATCTGTCATCTGTCATCACTCATCTGTTATCCGTCATGTGTCATATGACACCTGTCGTCTACCATCTGTCATCTGTCATCTGTCATCTGTCATCTGTCATCTGCCATCTTTCATCTGTCATCTGTCATCTGTCATCTGTCATCTGTCATCTGTCATCTGTCATCTGTCATCTGTCATCTGTCATCTGTCATCTGTCTTCTGTCATATGTCATCTGTCATATGTCAATTGTCATCTGTCGTCTGTCAACAGTCATTTGTCATCTGTCGTTTGTCATTTTTCATTTGTCATCTGTCATCTGTCATCTCTCATCTCTCATCTGCCATCAGTCATCTGTCATTAGACATCTGTCATCTGTCATCCGTCTTCTGTCATATGTCATCTGTCATATGTCAATTGTCATCTGTCGTCTGTCAACAGTCATTTGTCATCTGTCATTTGTCATCTGTCATCTGTCATCAGTCATCAGTCATCTGTAATCTGCCATGTGTCATTTGTCATCTGTCATCTGTCATATGTCATCTGTCATCTGTCATATGTCATATGTCATATGTCATCTGTCATCTGTCATCTGTCATCTGTCATCTGTCATCTGTCATCTGTCATCTGTCATCTCTCATCTGCCATCTGTCATCTGTCATCTGTCATCTGTCATCTGGCATCTGTCATCTGTCTTCTGTCATGTGTCATCTGTCATATGTCAATTGTCATCTGTCGTCTGTCAACAGTCATTTGTCATCTGTCATTTGTCATCTGTCATCTGTCATCTCTCATCTGTCATCTGTAATATGTCATCTGTCATATGTCATCTGTCATCTGTCATCTTTCATCTGCCATCTGTCATCTGTCATCTGTCATCTGTCATCTGTCATCTGTCATCTGTCATCTGTCATATGTCAATTGTTATCTGTCGTATGTCAACAGTCATTTGTCATCTGTCATTTGTCATCTGTCATCTGTCATCTCTCATCTATCATCTGTAATATGTCATCTGTCATATGTCATCTGTCATCTGTCATCTGTCATCTGTCATCTGTCATCTGTCATCTGTCATCTGTCATCTGTCATCAGACATCTGTCATCTGTCATCTGTCATCTGTCATCTGTCATGTGTCTTCTGTCATATGTCATCTGTCATATGTCAATTGTCATCTGTCGTCTGTCAACAGTCATTTGTCATCTGTAATTTGTCATCTGTCATCTGTCATCAGTCATCAGTCATCTGTAATCTGCCATGTGTCATTTGTCATCTGTCATCTGTCATCTGTCATCTGTCATATGTCATCTGTCATCTGTCATCTGTCATCTGTCATCTGTCATCTGTCATCTGTCATCTGTCATCTGTCATCTGTCATATGTCAATTGTCATCTGTCGTCTGTCAACAGTCATTTGTCATCTGTCATTTGTCATCTGTCATCTGTCATCTGCCATCTGTCATCTGTCATCTGTCATCTGTCATCTGTCATCTGTCATCTGTCATCTGTCATCTGTCATATGTCAATTGTCATCTGTCGTCTGTCAACAGTCATTTGTCATCTGTCATTTGTCATCTGTCATCTCTCATCTGTCATCTGTAATATGTCATCTGTCATATGTCATCTGTCATCTGTCATCTGTCATCTGTCATCTCTCATCTGTCATCTGTAATATGTCATCTGTCATATGTCATCTGTCATATGTCATCTGTCATCTGTCATCTGTCATCTGCCATCTGTCATCTGTCATCTGTCATCTGTCATCTGTCATCTGTCATCTGTCATCTGCCATCTGTCATCTGTCATCTGTCATCTGTCATCTCTCATCTGCCATCTGTCATCTGTCATCTGTCATCAGACATCTGTCATCTGTCATCTGTCTTCTGTCATATGTCATCTGTCATATGTCAATTGTCATCTGTCGTCTGTCAACAGTCATTTGTCATCTGTCATTTGTCATCTGTCATCTGTCATCTCTCATCTGTCGTCTGTAATATGTCATCTGTCATATGTCATCTGTCATCTGTCATCTGCCTTCTGTCATCAGACATCTGCCATCTGTCATCTGTCTTCTGTCATATGTCATCTGTCATATGTCAATTGTCATCTGTCGTCTGTCAACAGTCATTTGTCATCTGCCATCTGTCATCTGTCATCTGTCATCAGACATCTGTCATCTGTCATCTGTCTTCTGTCATATGTCATCTGTCATATGTCAATTGTCATCTGTCGTCTGTCAACAGTCATTTGTCATCTGTCATTTGTCATCTGTCATCTGTCATCTCTCATCTGTCATCTGTAATATGTCATCTGTCATCTGTCATCTGTCATCTGTCATCTGTCATATGTCAATTGTTATCTGTCGTCTGTCAACAGTCATTTGTCATCTGTCATTTGTCATCTGTCATCTGTCATCTCTCATCTGTCATCTGTCATCTGTCATCTGTCATCTGTCATCTGTCATCTGTCATCTGTCTTCTGTCATTTGTCATCTGTCATTTGTCATCTGTCGTCTGTCATCTGTCATCTCTCATCTGCCATCTGTCATCCCACATCTGCCATCTGTCATCTGTCATCTGTCATCTGTCATCAGACATCTGTCATCTGTCATCTGTCATCTGACATCTGTCATTTGTCATTTGTCATCTGTCATATGTCAATTGTCATCTGTCGTCTGTCAACAGTCATTTGTCATCTGTAATTTGTCATCTGTCATCTGTCATCTGTCATCTGTCATATGTCATCTGTCATCTGTCATATGTCATCTGTCTTCTGTCATCTGTCATCTGTCATATGTCATCTGTCATCTGTCATATGTCATCTGTCATATGTCATCTGTCATCTGTCATCTGTCATCTGTCATCTGTCATCTGTCATCTGTCATCTGTCATCTGTCATCTGTCATCAGACATCTGTCATCTGTCATCTGTCATCTGTCTTCTGTCATATGTCATCTGTGATATGTCAATTGTCATCTGTCGTCTGTCAACAGTCATTTGTCATCTGTCATTTGTCATCTGTCATCTGTCATCAGTCATCAGTCATCTGTAATCTGCCATGTGTCATTTGTCATCTGTCATTTGTCATATGTCATCTGTCATCTGTCATCTGTCATATGTCATCTGTCATCTGTCATCTGTCATCTGTCATCTGTCATCTGTCATCTGCCATCTGTCATCTGTCATCTGTCATCTGTCATCTGTCATCTGTCATCTGTCATCTGTCGTCAGACATCTGTCATCTGTCATCTGTCATCTGTCTTCTGTCATATGTCATCTGTCATATGTCAATTGTCATCTGTCGTCTGTCAACAGTCATTTGTCATCTGTCATCTGTCATCTGTCATCTGTCATCTGTCATCAGACATCTGTCATCTGTCATCTGTCATCTGTCATCTGTCATCTGTCATCTGTCATCTCTCATCTGCCATCTGTCATCTGTCATCTGTCATCAGACATCTGTCATCTGTCATCTGTCTTCTGTCATATGTCATCTGTCATATGTCAATTGTCATCTGTCGTCTGTCAACAGTCATTTGTCATCTGTCATTTGTCATCTGTCATCTGTCATCTCTCATCTGTCATCTGTAATATGTCATCTGTCATATGTCATCTGTCATCTGTCATCTGTCATCTGTCATCAGACATCTGTCATCTGTCATCTGTCTTCTGTCATATGTCATCTGTCATATGTCAATTGTCATCTGTCGTCTGTCAACAGTCATTTGTCATCTGCCATCTGTCATCTGTCATCTGTCATCAGACATCTGTCATCTGTCATCTGTCTTCTGTCATATGTCATCTGTCATATGTCAATTGTCATCTGTCGTCTGTCAACAGTCATTTGTCATCTGTCATTTGTCATCTGTCATCTGTCATCTCTCATCTGTCATCTGTAATATGTCATCTGTCATCTGTCATCTGTCATCTGTCATCTGTCATCTGTCATATGTCAATTGTTATCTGTCGTCTGTCAACAGTCATTTGTCATCTGTCATTTGTCATCTGTCATCTGTCATCTCTCATCTGTCATCTGTCATCTGTCATCTGTCATCTGTCATCTGTCATCTGTCATCTGTCTTCTGTCATTTGTCATCTGTCATTTGTCATCTGTCGTCTGTCATCTGTCATCTCTCATCTGTCATCTGTCATCCCTCATCTGCCATCTGTCATCTGTCATCTGTCATCTGTCATCAGACCTCTGTCATCTGTCATCTGTCATCTGACATCTGTCATTTGTCATTTGTCATCTGTCATATGTCAATTGTCATCTGTCGTCTGTCAACAGTCATTTGTCATCTGTAATTTGTCATCTGTCATCTGTCATCAGTCATCAGTCATCTGTAATCTGCCATGTGTCATTTGTCATCTGTCATCTGTCATCTGTCATCTGTCATATGTCATCTGTCATCTGTCATATGTCATCTGTCATCTGTCATCTGTCATCTGTCATCTGTCATCAGACATCTGTCATCTGTCATCTGTCATCTGTCTTCTGTCATATGTCATCTGTCGTCAGACATCTGTCATCTGTCATCTGTCATCTGTCTTCTGTCATATGTCATCTGTCATATGTCAATTGTCATCTGTCGTCTGTCAACAGTCATTTGTCATCTGTCATTTGTCATCTGTCATCTGTCATCAGTCATCAGTCATCTGTAATCTGCCATGTGTCATTTGTCATCTGTCATCTGTCATATGTCATCTGTCATCTGTCATCTGTCATATGTCATCTGTCATCTGTCATCTGTCATCTGTCATCTGTCATCTGTCATCTGCCATCTGTCATCTGTCATCTGTCATCTGTCATCTGTCATCTGTCATCTGTCATCTGTCGTCAGACATCTGTCATCTGTCATCTGTCATCTGTCTTCTGTCATATGTCATCTGTCATATGTCAATTGTCATCTGTCGTCTGTCAACAGTCATTTGTCATCTGTCATTTGTCATCTGTCATCTGTCATCAGTCATCTGTCATCTGTCATCTGTCATCTGTCGTCTGTCATCTGTCATCTGTCATCTGTCATCTGTCATCTCTCATCTGCCATCTGTCATCTGTCATCAGACATCTGTCATTTGTCATCTGTCTTCTGTCATCTGTCATCTGTCAATTGTCATCTGTCGTCTGTCAACAGTCATTTGTCATCTGTCATCAGTCATCAGTCAACTGTAATCTGCCATTTGTCATTTGTCATCTGTCATCTGACATCTGTCATCTGTCATCTGTCATCACTCATCTGTTATCTGTCATCTGTCATCTGTCATATGTCAATTGTCATCTGTCGTCTGTCAACAGTCATTTGTCATCTGTCATTTGTCATCTGTCATCTGTCATCTCTCATCTGTCATCTGTCATCTGTCATCTGTCATCTGTCATCTGTCATCTGTCATCTGTCTTCTGTCATTTGTCATCTGTCATTTGTCATCTGTCGTCTGTCATCTGTCATCTCTCATCTGTCATCTGTCATCCCTCATCTGCCATCTGTCATCTGTCATCTGTCATCTGTCATCAGACCTCTGTCATCTGTCATCTGTCATCTGACATCTGTCATTTGTCATTTGTCATCTGTCATATGTCAATTGTCATCTGTCGTCTGTCAACAGTCATTTGTCATCTGTAATTTGTCATCTGTCATCTGTCATCAGTCATCAGTCATCTGTAATCTGCCATGTGTCATTTGTCATCTGTCATCTGTCATCTGTCATCTGTCATATGTCATCTGTCATCTGTCATATGTCATCTGTCATATGTCATCTGTCATCTGTCATCTGTCATCTGTCATCTGTCATCTGTCATCTGTCATCTGTCATCAGACATCTGTCATCTGTCATCTGTCATCTGTCTTCTGTCATATGTCATCTGTCGTCAGACATCTGTCATCTGTCATCTGTCATCTGTCTTCTGTCATATGTCATCTGTCATATGTCAATTGTCATCTGTCGTCTGTCAACAGTCATTTGTCATCTGTCATTTGTCATCTGTCATCTGTCATCAGTCATCAGTCATCTGTAATCTGCCATGTGTCATTTGTCATCTGTCATCTGTCATATGTCATCTGTCATCTGTCATCTGTCATATGTCATCTGTCATCTGTCATCTGTCATCTGTCATCTGTCATCTGTCATCTGCCATCTGTCATCTGTCATCTGTCATCTGTCATCTGTCATCTGTCATCTGTCTTCTGTCATATGTCATCTGTCATATGTCAATTGTCATCTGTCGTCTGTCAACAGTCATTTGTCATCTGTCATTTGTCATCTGTCATCTGTCATCAGTCATCTGTCATCTGTCATCTGTCATCTGTCGTCTGTCATCTGTCATCTGTCATCTGTCATCTGTCATCTCTCATCTGCCATCTGTCATCTGTCATCAGACATCTGTCATTTGTCATCTGTCTTCTGTCATCTGTCATCTGTCAATTGTCATCTGTCGTCTGTCAACAGTCATTTGTCGTCTGTCAACAGTCATTTGTCATCTGTCATTTGTCATCTGTCATCTGTCATCTCTCATCTGTCATCTGTAATATGTCATCTGTCATCTGTCATCTGTCATCTGTCATCTGTCATCTGTCATATGTCAATTGTTATCTGTCGTCTGTCAACAGTCATTTGTCATCTGTCATTTGTCATCTGTCATCTGTCATCTCTCATCTGTCATCTGTCATCTGTCATCTGTCATCTGTCATCTGTCATCTGTCATCTGTCTTCTGTCATTTGTCATCTGTCATTTGTCATCTGTCGTCTGTCATCTGTCATCTCTCATCTGTCATCTGTCATCCCTCATCTGCCATCTGTCATCTGTCATCTGTCATCTGTCATCAGACCTCTGTCATCTGTCATCTGTCATCTGACATCTGTCATTTGTCATTTGTCATCTGTCATATGTCAATTGTCATCTGTCGTCTGTCAACAGTCATTTGTCATCTGTAATTTGTCATCTGTCATCTGTCATCAGTCATCAGTCATCTGTAATCTGCCATGTGTCATTTGTCATCTGTCATCTGTCATCTGTCATCTGTCATATGTCATCTGTCATCTGTCATATGTCATCTGTCATATGTCATCTGTCATCTGTCATCTGTCATCTGTCATCTGTCATCTGTCATCTGTCATCTGTCATCAGACATCTGTCATCTGTCATCTGTCTTCTGTCATATGTCATCTGTCGTCAGACATCTGTCATCTGTCATCTGTCATCTGTCTTCTGTCATATGTCATCTGTCATATGTCAATTGTCATCTGTCGTCTGTCAACAGTCATTTGTCATCTGTCATTTGTCATCTGTCATCTGTCATCAGTCATCAGTCATCTGTAATCTGCCATGTGTCATTTGTCATCTGTCATCTGTCATATGTCATCTGTCATCTGTCATCTGTCATATGTCATCTGTCATCTGTCAACTGTCATCTGTCATCTGTCATCTGTCATCTGCCATCTGTCATCTGTCATCTGTCATCTGTCATCTGTCATCTGTCATCTGTCGTCAGACATCTGTCATCTGTCATCTGTCATCTGTCTTCTGTCATATGTCATCTGTCATATGTCAATTGTCATCTGTCGTCTGTCAACAGTCATTTGTCATCTGTCATTTGTCATCTGTCATCTGTCATCAGTCATCTGTCATCTGTCATCTGTCATCTGTCGTCTGTCATCTGTCATCTGTCATCTGTCATCTGTCATCTCTCATCTGCCATCTGTCATCTGTCATCAGACATCTGTCATTTGTCATCTGTCTTCTGTCATCTGTCATCTGTCAATTGTCATCTGTCGTCTGTCAACTGTCATTTGTCATCTGTCATATGTCAATTTTCATCTGCCATCTGTCATCTAACATCTACCATGTGCAATGTGTCATCTGTCATCTGTCATCTGTCATCTGTCATCTGACATCTGTCATCTGTCATCTGTCATCACTCATCTGTTATCTGTCATCTGTCATACGACACCTGTCGTCTATCATCTGTCATCTGTTATCTGTCATCTGTCGTTTGTCATTTGTCACCGGTCATCTGTCATCTGTCATCTGTCACCTGTGATCTGTCATCTGTCATCTGTCATCTGTCATCTGTCATCTGTCATCTGTCATCTGTCATCTGTCATCTGTCATCTGTCATCTGTCATCTGTCATCTGTCATCTGTCATCTGTCATCTGTCATCTGTCATCTGTCATCTGTCATTTGTCATTTGTCATCTGTCGTTTGCCATTTTTCATTTGTCATCTGTCATCTGTCATCTGTCATATGTCATCTGTCATCTGTCATCTGTCATCTGTCATCTGTCATCTGTCATCTGTCATCTGTCATCTGTCATCTGTCATCTGTCATCTGTCATCTGTCATCTGTCATCTCTCATCTCTCATCTGCCATCTGTCATCTGTCATTAGACATCTGTCATCTGTCATCTGTCTTCTGTCATCTGTCATCTGTCATCTGTCATCTGTCATCTGTCATTTGTCATTTGTCATCTGTCGTTTGTCATTTTTCATTTGGCATGTGTCATCTGTCATATGTCATATGTCATCTGTCATCTGTCATCTGTCATATGTCATCTGCCATCTGTCATCTGTCATCTGTCATCTGTCATCTGTCATCTGTCATCTCTCATCTCTCATCTGCCATCTGTCATCTGTCATTAGACATCTGTCATCTGTCATCTGTCTTCTGTCATCTGTCATCTGTCATCTGTCATCTGTCATCTGTCATTTGTCATTTGTCATCTGTCACCTGTGATCTGTCATCTGTCATCTGTCATCTGTCACCTGTCATCTGTCATATGTCATCTATCATCTGTCATCTGTCATCTGTCATCTGTCATCTGTCATCTGTCATCTGTCATCTGTCATCTGTCATCTGTCATCTGTCATCTGTCATCTGTCATCTGTCATCTGTCATCTGTCATCTGTCATTTGTCATTTGTCATCTGTCATTTGTCATTTGTCATCTGTCGTTTGTCATTTTTCATTTGTCATCTGTCATCTGTCATCTGTCATATGTCATCTGTCATCTGTCATCTGTCATCTGTCATATGTCATCTGCCATCTGTCATCTGTCATCTGTCATCTGTCATCTCTCATCTGCCATCTGTCATCTGTCATTAGACATCTGTCATCTGTCATCTGTCATCTGTCTTCTGTCATCTGTCATCTGTCATCTGTCATCTGTCATCTGTCATCTGTCATCTGTCATTTGTCATTTGTCATTTGTCATCTGTCACCTGTGATCTGTCATCTGTCATCTGTCATCTGTCATCTGTCATCTGTCATCTGTCATCTGTCATCTGTCATCTGTCATCTGTCATCTGTCATTTGTCATTTATCATCTGTCACCTGTGATCTGTCATCTGTCATCTGTCATCTGTCATCTGTCATCTGTCATCTGTCATCTGTCATATGTCATCTGTCATCTGTCATCTGTCATCTGCCATCTGTCATCTGTCATCTGTCATCTGTCATCTGTCATCTGTCATCTCTCATCTCTCATCTGCCATCTGTCATCTGTCATTAGACATCTGTCATCTGTCATTTGTCATCTGTCTTCTGTCATCTGTCATCTGTCATCTGTCATCTGTCATTAGACATCTGTCATCTGTCATCTGTCATTTGTCATCTGTCACCTGTGATCTGTCATCTGTCATCTGTCATCTGTCATCTGTCATCTGTCATCTGTCATCTGTCATCTGTCATCTGTCATCTGTCATCTGTCATCTGTCATCTGTCATCTGTCATCTGTCATCTGTCATCTGTCATTTGTCATTTGTCATCTGTCATTTGTCATTTGTCATCTGTCGTTTGTCATTTTTCATTTGTCATCTGTCGTTTGTCATTTTTCATTTGTCATGTGTCATCTGTCATATGTCATATGTCATCTGTCATCTGTCATCTGTCATATGTCATCTGCCATCTGTCATCTGTCATCTGTCATCTGTCATCTGTCATCTGTCATCTCTCATCTCTCATCTGCCATCTGTCATCTGTCATTAGACATCTGTCATCTGTCATCTGTCATCTGTCTTCTGTCATCTGTCATCTGTCATCTGTCATCTGTCATCTGTCATCTGTCATTTGTCATTTGTCATTTGTCATCTGTCACCTGTGATCTGTCATCTGTCATCTGTCATCTGTCATCTGTCATCTGTCATCTGTCATCTGTCATCTGTCATCTGTCATCTGTCATCTGTCATCTGTCATCTGTCATCTGTCATCTGTCATTTGTCATTTGTCATTTGTCATTTGTCATCTGTAGTTTGTCATTTTTCATTTGTCATCTGTCATCTGTCATCTGTCATATGTCATCTGTCATCTGTCATCTGTCATCTGTCATATGTCATCTGCCATCTGTCATCTGTCATCTGTCATCTGTCATCTCTCATCTGCCATCTGTCATCTGTCATTAGACATCTGTCATCTGTCATCTGTCATCTGTCTTCTGTCATCTGTCATCTGTCATCTGTCATCTGTCATCTGTCATCTGTCATCTGTCATCTGTCATCTCTCATCTCTCATCTGCCATCTGTCATCTGTCATTAGACATCTGTCATCTGTCATCTGTCATCTGTCTTCTGTCATCTGTCATCTGTCATCTGTCATCTGTCATCTGTCATCTGTCATTTGTCATTTGTGATTTGTCATCTGTCATTTGTCATCTGTCGTTTGTCATTTTTCATTTGTCATCTGTCGTTTGTCATTTTTCATTTGTCATGTGTCATCTGTCATATGTCATATGTCATCTGTCATCTGTCATCTGTCATATGTCATCTGCCATCTGTCATCTGTCATCTGTCATCTGTCATCTGTCATCTGTCATCTCTCATCTCTCATCTGCCATCTGTCATCTGTCATTAGACATCTGTCATCTGTCATCTGTCATCTGTCTTCTGTCATCTGTCATCTGTCATCTGTCATCTGTCATCTGTCATCTGTCATCTGTCATCTGTCATCTGTCATCTGTCATCTGTCATTTGTCATTTGTCATCTGTCATTTGTCATTTGTCATCTGTCGTTTGTCATTTTTCATTTGTCATCTGTCGTTTGTCATTTTTCATTTGTCATGTGTCATCTGTCATATGTCATATGTCATCTGTCATCTGTCATCTGTCATATGTCATCTGCCATCTGTCATCTGTCATCTGTCATCTGTCATCTGTCATCTGTCATCTCTCATCTCTCATCTGCCATCTGTCATCTGTCATTAGACATCTGTCATCTGTCATCTGTCATCTGTCTTCTGTCATCTGTCATCTGTCATCTGTCATCTGTCATCTGTCATCTGTCATTTGTCATTTGTCATTTGTCATCTGTCACCTGTGATCTGTCATCTGTCATCTGTCATCTGTCATCTGTCATCTGTCATCTGTCATCTGTCATCTGTCATCTGTCATCTGTCATCTGTCATCTGTCATCTGTCATCTGTCATCTGTCATTTGTCATTTGTCATTTGTCATTTGTCATCTGTAGTTTGTCATTTTTCATTTGTCATCTGTCATCTGTCATCTGTCATATGTCATCTGTCATCTGTCATCTGTCATCTGTCATATGTCATCTGCCATCTGTCATCTGTCATCTGTCATCTGTCTTCTGTCATCTGTCATCTGTCATCTGTCATCTGTCATCTGTCATCTGTCATCTGTCATCTGTCATCTGTCATCTCTCATCTCTCATCTGCCATCTGTCATCTGTCATTAGACATCTGTCATCTGTCATCTGTCATCTGTCTTCTGTCATCTGTCATCTGTCATCTGTCATCTGTCATCTGTCATCTGTCATTTGTCATTTGTCATTTGTCATCTGTCACCTGTGATCTGTCATCTGTCATCTGTCATCTGTCATCTGTCATCTGTCATCTGTCATCTGTCATCTGTCATCTGTCATCTGTCATCTGTCATCTGTCATCTGTCATCTGTCATCTGTCATCTGTCATTTGTCATTTGTCATCTGTCATTTGTCATTTGTCATCTGTCGTTTGTCATTTTTCATTTGTCATCTGTCATCTGTCATCTGTCATCTGTCATATGTCATCTGTCATCTGTCATCTGTCATCTGTCATATGTCATCTGCCATCTGTCATCTGTCATCTGTCATCTGTCATCTCTCATCTGCCATCTGTCATCTGTCATTAGACATCTGTCATCTGTCATCTGTCATCTGTCTTCTGTCATCTGTCATCTGTCATCTGTCATCTGTCATCTGTCATCTGTCATCTGTCATTTGTCATTTGTCATTTGTCATCTGTCACCTGTGATCTGTCATCTGTCATCTGTCATCTGTCATCTGTCATCTGTCATCTGTCATCTGTCATCTGTCATCTGTCATCTGTCATCTGTCATCTGTCATCTGTCATCTGTCATCTGTCATTTGTCATTTGTCATCTGTCACCTGTGATCTGTCATCTGTCATCTGTCATCTGTCATCTGTCATCTGTCATCTGTCATCTGTCATCTGTCATATGTCATCTGTCATCTGTCATCTGTCATCTGCCATCTGTCATCTGTCATCTGTCATCTGTCATCTGTCATCTGTCATCTGTCATCTCTCATCTCTCATCTGCCATCTGTCATCTGTCATTAGACATCTGTCATCTGTCATCTGTCATCTGTCTTCTGTCATCTGTCATCTGTCATCTGTCATCTGTCATTAGACATCTGTCATCTGTCATCTGTCATCTGTCATTTGTCATCTGTCACCTGTGATCTGTCATCTGTCATCTGTCATCTGTCATCTGTCATCTGTCATCTGTCATCTGTCATCTGTCATCTGTCATCTGTCATCTGTCATCTGTCATCTGTCATCTGTCATCTGTCATCTGTCATCTGTCATCTGTCATTTGTCATTTGTCATCTGTCATTTGTCATTTGTCATCTGTCGTTTGTCATTTTTCATTTGTCATCTGTCGTTTGTCATTTTTCATTTGTCATGTGTCATCTGTCATATGTCATATGTCATCTGTCATCTGTCATCTGTCATATGTCATCTGCCATCTGTCATCTGTCATCTGTCATCTGTCATCTGTCATCTGTCATCTCTCATCTCTCATCTGCCATCTGTCATCTGTCATTAGACATCTGTCATCTGTCATCTGTCATCTGTCTTCTGTCATCTGTCATCTGTCATCTGTCATCTGTCATCTGTCATCTGTCATTTGTCATTTGTCATTTGTCATCTGTCACCTGTGATCTGTCATCTGTCATCTGTCATCTGTCATCTGTCATCTGTCATCTGTCATCTGTCATCTGTCATCTGTCATCTGTCATCTGTCATCTGTCATCTGTCATCTGTCATCTGTCATTTGTCATCTGTCACCTGTGATCTGTCATCTGTCATCTGTCATCTGTCATCTGTCATCTGTCATCTGTCATCTGTCATCTGTCATCTGTCATCTGTCATCTGTCATCTGTCATCTGTCATCTGTCATCTGTCATCTGTCATCTGTCATCTGTCATCTGTCATCTGTCATCTGTCATCTGTCATCTGTCATCTGTCATCTGTCATCTGTCATCTGTCATTTGTCATTTGTCATCTGTCATTTGTCATTTGTCATCTGTCGTTTGTCATTTTTCATTTGTCATCTGTCATCTGTCATCTGTCATATGTCATCTGTCATCTGTCATCTGTCATCTGTCATCTGTCATCTGTCATCTGTCATCTGTCATCTGTCATCTGTCATCTGTCATCTGTCATCTGTCATCTGTCATCTGTCATCTGTCATCTGTCATCTGTCATCTGTCATCTGTCATTTGTCATTTGTCATCTGTCATTTGTCATTTGTCATCTGTCATCTGTCATCTGTCATCTGTCATCTGTCATCTGTCATCTGTCATCTGTCATCTGTCATCTGTCATCTGTCATCTGTCATCTGTCATCTGTCATTTGTCATCTGTCACCTGTGATCTGTCATCTGTCATCTGTCATCTGTCATTTGTCATTTGTCATCTGTCACCTGTGATCTGTCATCTGTCATCTGTCATCTGTCATCTGTCATCTGTCATCTGTCATCTGTCATCTGTCATTTGTCATTTGTCATCTGTCACCTGTGATCTGTCATCTGTCATCTGTCATCTGTCATCTGTCATCTGTCATCTGTCATCTGTCATCTGTCATCTGTCATCTGTCATCTGTCATCTGTCATCTGTCATCTGTCATCTGTCATCTGTCATCTGTCATCTGTCATCTGTCATCTGTCATCTGTCATATGTCATCTGTCATCTGTCATCTGTCATCTGTCATCTGTCATCTGTCATCTCTCATCTCTCATCTGCCATCTGTCATTTGAAATTAGACATCTGTCATCTGTCATCTGTCTTCTGTCATCTGTCATCTGTCATCTGTCATCTGTCATCTGTCATCTGTCATTTGTCATCTGTCGTTTGTCATTTTTCATCTGTCACCTGTGATCTGTCATCTGTCATCTGTCATCTGTCATCTGTCATCTGTCATCTGTCATCTGTCATCTGTCATCTGTCATCTGTCATCTGTCATCTGTCATTTGTCATTTGTCATTTGTCATCTGTCGTTTGTCATTTTTCATTTGTCATCTGTCATTTGTCATCTGTCATATGTCATCTGTCATCTGTCATCTGTCATCTGTCATCTGTCATCTGTCATCTCTCATCTCTCATCTGCCATCTGCCATCTGTCATCTGTCATTAGACATCTGTCATCTGTCATCTGGCTTCTGTCATATGTCATCTGTCATATGTCAATTGTCATCTGTCGTCTGTCAACAGTCATTTGTCATCTGTCATTTGTCATCTGTCATCTGTCATCAGTCATCTGTAATCTGCCATGTGTCATTTGTCATCTGTCATCTGTCATCTGTCATATGTCATCTGTCATCTGTCATATGTCATCTGTCATCTATCATCTGTCATCTGTCATCTGTCATCTGTCATCTGTCATCTGTCATCTGTCATCTGTCATCTGTCATCTGTCATCTGTCATTTGTCATCTGTCGTTTGTCATTTTTCATCTGTCACCTGTGATCTGTCATCTGTCATCTGTCATCTGTCATCTGTCATCTGTCATCTGTCATCTGTCATCTGTCATCTGTCATTTGTCATTTGTCATTTGTCATCTGTCGTTTGTCATTTTTCATTTGTCATCTGTCATTTGTCATCTGTCATATGTCATCTGTCATCTGTCATCTGTCATCTGTCATCTGTCATCTCTCATCTGCCATCTGTCATCTGTCATCAGACATCTGTCATCTGTCATCTGTCTTCTGTCATATGTCATCTGTCATATGTCAATTGTCATCTGTCGTCTGTCAACAGTCATTTGTCATCTGTCATTTGTCATCTGTCATCTGTCATCTCTCATCTGTCATCTGTAATATGTCATCTGTCATATGTCATCTGTCATCTGTCATCTGTCATCTGTCATCTGTCATCTGTCATCTGTCATCTGTCATCTGTCATCTGTCATCTGTCATCTGTCATCTGTCATCTGTCATCTGTCATCTGTCATCTGTCATCTGTCATCTGTCATCTGTCATCTGTCATCTGTCATCTGTCATCTGTCATCTGTCATCTGTCATCTGTCATCTGTCATCTGTCATCACTCATCTGTTATCCGTCATCTGTCATATGACACCTGTCGTCTATCATCTGTCATCTGTCATCTGTCATCTGCCATCTTTCATCTGTCATCTGTCATCTGTCATCTGTCATCTGTCATCTGTCATCTGTCATCTGTCATCTGTCATCTGACATCTGTCATCTGTCATCTGTCATTTGTCATTTGTCATCTGTCGTTTGTCATTTTTCATTTGTCATCTGTCATCTGTCATCTCTCATCTCTCATCTTCCATCTGTCGTCTGTCATTAGACATCTGTCATCTGTCTTCTGTCATATGTCATCTGTCATATGTCAATTGTCATCTGTCGTATGTCAACAGTCATTTGTCATCTGTCATTTGTCATCTGTCATCTGTCATCAGTCATCAGTCATCTGTAATCTGCCATGTGTCATTTGTCATTTGTCATCTGTCATCTCTCATCTGCCATCTGTCATCTGTCATCTGTCATCAGACATCTGTCATCTGTCATCTGTCTTCTGTCATATGTCATCTGTCATGTGTCAATTGTCATCTGTCGTCTGTCAACAGTCATTTGTCATCTGTCATTTGTCATCTGTCATCTGTCATCTCTCATCTGTCATCTGTAATATGTCATCTGTCATATGTCATCTGTCATCTGTCATCTGTCATCTGCCATCTGCCATCTGTCATCTGTCATCTGTCATCTGTCATCTGTCATCTGTCATCTGTCATCTGTCATCTGTCATATGTCAATTGTCATCTGTCGTCTGTCAACAGTCATTTGTCATCTGTCATCTGTCATCTCTCATCTGTCATCTGTAATATGTCATCTGTCATATGTCATCTGTCATCTGTCATCTGTCATCTGTCATCTGTCATCTGTCATCTGTCATCTGTCATCTGTCATCTGTCATCTGTCATCAGACATCTGTCATCTGTCATCTGTCTTCTGTCATATGTCATCTGTCATATGTCAATTGTCATCTGTCGTCTGTCAACCGTCATTTGTCATCTGTAATTTGTCATCTGTCATCTGTCATCAGTCATCAGTCATCTGTAATCTGCCATGTGTCACTTGTCATCTGTCATCTTTCATCTGTCATCTGTCATATGTCATCTGTCATCTGTCATATGTCATCTGTCATCTGTCATCTGTCATCTGTCATCTGTCATCTGTCATCAGACATCTGTCATCTGTCATCTGTCATCTGTCTTCTGTCATATGTCATCTGTCATATGTCAATTGTCATCTGTCGTCTGTCAACAGTCATTTGTCATCTGTCATTTGTCATCTGTCATCAGTCATCAGTCATCTGTAATCTGCCATGTGTCATTTGTCATCTGTCATCTGTCATCTGTCATATGTCATCTGTCATCTGTCATATGTCATCTGTCTTCTGTCATATGTCATCTGTCATATGTCAATTGTCATCTGTCGTCTGTCAACAGTCATTTGTCATCTGTCATTTGTCATCTGTCATCTGTCATCAGTCATCAGTCATCTGTAATCTGCCATGTGTCATCTGTCATCTGTCATCTGTCATATGTCATCTGTCATCTGTCATATGTCATCTGTCATCTGTCATCTGTCATCTGTCATCTGTCATATGTCAATTGTCATCTGTCGTCTGTCAACAGTCATTTGTCATCTGTCATTTGTCATCTGTCATCTGTCATCAGTCATCAGTCATCTGTAATCTGCCATGTGTCATTTGTCATCTGCCATCTGTCATCTGTCATATGTCATCTGTCATCTGTCATATCTCATCTGTCATCTGTCATCTGTCATCTGTCATCTGTCATCTGTCATCTGTCATCTGTCATCTGTCATCTGTCATCTGTCATCTGTCATCTGTCATCTGTCATCTGTCATCTGTCATCTGTCATCTGTCATCTGTCATCTGTCATCTGTCATCTCTCATCTGCCATCTGTCATCTGTCATCAGACATCTGTCATCCGTCATCTGTCTTCTGTCATCTGTCATCTGTCAATTGTCATCTGTCGTCTGTCAACAGTCATTTGTCATCTGTCATCAGTCATCAGTCAACTGTAATCTGCCATTTGTCATTTGTCATCTGTCATCTGTCAATTGTCATCTGTCGTCTGTCAACTGTCATTTGTCATCTGTCATCTGTCAATTGTCATCTGCCATCTGTCATCTAACATCTACCATGTGCAATGTGTCATCTGTCATCTGTCATCTGTCATCTGTCATCTGTCATCTGTCATCTGTCATCATTCATCTGTTATCTGTCATCTGTCATCTGTCATCTGTCATCTGTCATCTCAACAGATCTCAACAGATGTCTAATGTCATCTGTCATTTGTCATCTGTCATCTGCCATCTGCCATCTCTTATCTGTCATCTGTCGTATGTCACCTGTCACCTGTCGTCTATCATCTGTCATCTGTCATCTGTCGTCTGTCATTTGTCATCGGTCATCTGCCATGTGCAATGTGTCATCTGTCATCTGTCATCTGTCATCTGACATCTGTCATCTGTCATCTTTCATCACTCATCTGTTATCTGTCATCTGTCATATGACACCTGTCGTCTATCATCTGTCATCTGTTATCTGTCATCTGTCGTCTGTCATTTGTCACCGGTCATCTGTCATCTGTCATCTGTCACCTGTGATCTGTCATCTGTCATCTGTCATCTGTCATCTGTCATCTGTCATCTGTCATCTGTCTTCTGTCATCTGTCATCTGTCATCTGTCATCTGTCATCTGTCATCTGTCATCTGTCATCTGTCATCTGTCATCTGTCATCTGTCATCTGTCATCTGTCATCTGCCATCTGTCATCTGTCATCTGTCATCTGTCATCTCTCATCTCTCATCTGCCATCTGTCATCTGTCATTAGACATCTGTCATCTGTCATCTGTCATCTGTCTTCTGTCATCTGTCATCTGTCATCTGTCATCTGTCATCTGTCATTTGTCATCTGTCGTTTGTCATTTTTCATTTGTCATCTGTCATCTGTCATATGTCATATGTCATCTGTCATCTGTCATCTGTCATCTGTCATCTGTCATCTGTCATCTGTCATCTGTCATCTGCCATCTGTCATCTGTCATCTGTCATCTGTCATCTCTCATCTCTCATCTGCCATCTGTCATCTGTCATTAGACATCTGTCATCTGTCATCTGTCATCTGTCTTCTGTCATCTGTCATCTGTCATCTGTCATCTGTCATTTGTCATCTGTCGTTTGTCATTTTTCATCTGTCACCTGTGATCTGTCATCTGTCATTTGTCATCTGTCGTTTGTCATTTTTCATTTGTCATCTGTCATCTGTCATCTGTCATATGTCATCTGTCATCTGTCATCTGTCATCTGTCATCTGTCATCTCTCATCTCTCATCTACCATCTGTCATCTGAAATTAGACATCTGTCATCTGTCATCTGTCTTCTGTCATCTGTCATCTGTCATCTGTCATCTGTCATCTGTCATCTGTCATCTGTCATCTGTCATCTGTCATCTGTCATCTGTCATCTGTCATCTGTCATTTGTCATTTGTCATCTGTCGTTTGTCATTTTTCATTTGTCATCTGTCATCTGTCATCTGTCATATGTCATCTGTCATCTGTCATCTGTCATCTGTCATCTGTCATCTGTCATCTGTCATCTGTCATCTCTCATCTCTCATCTGCCATCTGTCATCTGTCATTAGACATCTGTCATCTGTCATCTGTCATCTGTCTTCTGTCATCTGTCATCTGTCATCTGTCATCTGTCATCTGTCATCTGTCATCTCTCATCTCTCATCTGCCATCTGTCATCTGAAATTAGACGTCTGTCATCTGTCATCTGTCTTCTGTCATCTGTCATCTGTCATCTCTCATCTGCCATCTGTCATCTGAAATTAGACATCTGTCATCTGTCATCTGTCTTCTGTCATCTGTCATCTGTCATCTGTCATCTGTCATCTGTCATCTGTCATCTGTCATCTGTCATCTGTCATCTGTCATCTGTCATCTGTCATCTCTCATCTCTCATCTGCCATCTGTCATCTGAAATTAGACATCTGTCATCTGTCATCTGTCTTCTGTCATCTGTCATCTGTCATCTCTCATCTGCCATCTGTCATCTGAAATTAGACATCTGTCATTTGTCATTTGTCATCTGTCGTTTGTCATTTTTCATTTGTCATCTGTCATCTGTCATCTGTCATATGTCATCTGTCATCTGTCATCTGTCATCTGTCATCTGTCATCTCTCATCTCTCATCTGCCATCTGTCATCTGAAATTAGACATCTGTCATCTGTCATCTGTCTTCTGTCATCTGTCATCTGTCATCTGTCATCTGTCATCTGTCATCTGTCATCTGTCATCTGTCATCTGTCATCTGTCATCTGTCATCTGTCATCTGTCATCTGTCATCTGTCATCTGTCATCTGTCATCTGTCATCTGTCATCTGTCATCTGTCATCTGTCATCTGTCATCTGTCATCTCTCATCTCTCATCTGCCATCTGTCATCTGAAATTAGACATCTGTCATCTGTCATCTGTCTTCTGTCATCTGTCATCTGTCATCTGTCATCTGTCATCTGTCATCTGTCATCTGTCATCTGTCATCTGTCATCTGTCATCTGTCATCTGTCATATGTCATCTGTCATCTGTCATCTGTCATCTGTCATCTGTCATCTGTCATCTCTCATCTCTCATCTGCCATCTGTCATCTGAAATTAGACATCTGTCATCTGTCATCTGTCTTCTGTCATCTGTCATCTGTCATCTGTCATCTGTCATCTGTCATCTGTCATCTGTCATCTGTCATCTATCATTTGTCATTTGTCATCTGTCATTTGTCATTTGTCATCTGTCGTTTGTCATTTTTCATTTGTCATCTGTCATCTGTCATCTGTCATATGTCATCTGTCATCTGTCATCTGTCATCTGTCATCTGTCATCTGTCATCTGTCATCTGTCATCTGTCATCTGTCATCTGTCATCTGTCATCTGTCATCTGTCATTTGTCATTTGTCATCTGTCGTTTGTCATTTTTCATTTGTCATCTGTCATCTGTCATCTGTCATATGTCATCTGTCATCTGTCATCTGTCATCTGTCATCTGTCATCTGTCATCTGTCATCTGTCATCTGTCATCTCTCATCTCTCATCTGCCATCTGTCATCTGTCTTTAGACATCTGTCATCTGTCATCTGTCATCTGTCTTCTGTCATCTGTCATCTGTCATCTGTCATCTGTCATCTGTCATCTGTCATCTGTCATTTGTCATTTGTCATCTGTCGTTTGTCATTTTTCATTTGTCATCTGTCATCTGTCATATGTCATATGTCATCTGTCATCTGTCATCTGTCATCTGTCATCTGTCATCTGTCATCTGTCATCTGTCATCTGTCATCTGTCATCTGCCATCTGTCATCTGTCATCTCTCATCTCTCATCTGCCATCTGTCATCTGTCATTAGACATCTGTCATCTGTCATCTGTCATCTGTCTTCTGTCATCTGTCATCTGTCATCTGTCATCTGTCATCTGTCATCTGTCATTTGTCATTTGTCATCTGTCGTTTGTCATTTTTCATCTGTCACCTGTGATCTGTCATCTGTCATCTGTCATCTGTCATCTGTCATCTGTCATCTGTCATCTGTCATCTGTCATCTGTCATCTGTCATCTGTCATCTGTCATCTGTCATCTGTCATCTGTCATTTGTCATTTGTCATCTGTCATTTGTCATTTGTCATCTGTCGTTTGTCATTTTTCATTTGTCATCTGTCATCTGTCATCTGTCATATGTCATCTGTCATCTGTCATCTGTCATCTGTCATCTGTCATCTCTCATCTCTCATCTGCCATCTGTCATCTGAAATTAGACATCTGTCATCTGTCATCTGTCTTCTGTCATCTGTCATCTGTCATCTGTCATCTGTCATCTGTCATCTGTCATTTGTCATCTGTCGTTTGTCATTTTTCATCTGTCACCTGTGATCTGTCATCTGTCATCTGTCATCTGTCACCTGTCATCTGTCATCTGTCATCTGTCATCTGTCATCTGTCATCTGTCATCTGTCATCTGTCATTTGTCATTTGTCATCTGTCGTTTGTCATTTTTCATTTGTCATCTGTCATTTGTCATCTGTCATATGTCATCTGTCATCTGTCATCTGTCATCTGTCATCTGTCATCTGTCATCTGTCATCTGTCATCTGTCATCTCTCATCTCTCATCTGCCATCTGTCATCTGCCATTACACATCTGTCATCTGTCATCTGTCATCTGTCTTCTGTCATATGTCATCTGTCATATGTCAATTGTCATCTGTCGTCTGTCAACCGTCATTTGTCATCTGTCATTTGTCATCTGTCATCTGTCATCAGTCATCAGTCATCTGTAATCTGCCATGTGTCATTTGTCATCTGTCATCTGTCATATGTCATCTGTCATCTGTCATATGTCATCTGTCATCTGTCATATGTCATCTGTCATCTGTCATCTGTCATCTGTCATCTGTCATCTGTCATCTGTCATCTGTCATCTGTCATCTGTCATCTGTCATCTCTCATCTGCCATCTGTCATCTGTCATCAGACATCTGTCATCTGTCATCTGTCTTCTGTCATATGTCATCTGTCATATGTCAATTGTCATCTGTCGTCTGTCAACAGTCATTTGTCATCTGTCATTTGTCATCTGTCATCTGTCATCTCTCATCTGTCATCTGTAATATGTCATCTGTCATATGTCATCTGTCATATGTCATCTGTCATCTGTCATCTGTCATCTGTCATCTGTCATCTGTCATCTGTCATCTGTCATCTGTCATCTGTCATCTGTCATCTGTCATCTGTCATCTGTCATCTGTCATCTGTCATCTGTCATCTGTCATCTGTCATCTGTCATCTGTCATCTGTCATCTGTCATCACTCATCTGTTATCCGTCATCTGTCATATGACACCTGTCGTCTATCATCTGTCATCTGTCATCTGTCATCTGTCATCTGCCATCTTTCATCTGTCATCTGTCATCTGTCATCTGTCATCTGTCATCTGTCATCTGTCATCTGTCATCTGTCATCTGTCGTCTGACAGCTGTCATCTGTCATCTGTCATTTGTCATTTGTCATCTGTCGTTTGTCATTTTCCATTTGTCATCTGTCGTCTGTCAACAGTCATTTGTCATCTGTCATTTGTCATCTGTCATCTGTCATCAGTCATCAGTCATCTGTAATCTGTCATATGTCATCTGTCATTTGTCATATGTCATCTGTCATCTGTCATCTGTCATCTGTCATCTGTCATCTGTCATCTGTCATCTGTCATCTGTCATCTGTCATGTGTCATCTGTCATCTGTCATCTGTCATCTGTCATCTGTCATCTGTCATCTCTCATCTGCCATCTGTCATCTGTCATCAGACATCAGCTATCTGTCATCTGTCTTCTGTCATATGTCATCTGTCATATGTCAGTTGTCATCTGTCGTCTGTCAACAGTCATTTGTCATCTGTCATTTGTCATCTGTCATCTGTCATCTCTCATCTGTCATCTGTAATATGTCATCTGTCATATGTCATCTGTCATCTGTCATCTGTCATCTGTCATCTGTCATCTGTCATCTGTCATCTGTCATCTGTCATCTGTCATCTGTCATCTGTCATCTGTCATCACTCATCTGTTATCCGTCATTTGTCATATGACACCTGTCGTCTATCATCTGTCATCTGTCATCTGTCATCTGTCATCTGTCATCTGCCATCTTTCATCTGTCATCTGTCATCTGTCATCTGTCATCTGTCATCTGTCATCTGTCATCTGTCATCTGTCATCTGTCATCTGTCATCTGTCATTTGACATCTGTCATCTGTCATCTGTCATTTGTCATTTGTCATCTGTCGTTTGTCATTTTTCATTTGTCATCTGTCACCTGTCATCTCTCATCTCTCATCTGCTATCTGTCATCTGTCATTAGACATCTGTCATCTGTCATCTGTCTTCTGTCATATGTCATCTGTCATATGTCAATTGTCATCTGTCGTCTGTCAACAGTCATTTGTCATCTGTCATTTGTCATCTGTAATCTGTCATCAGTCATCAGTCATCTGTAATCTGCCATGGGTCATTTGTCATCTGTCATCTGTCATCTGTCATATGTCATCTGTCATCTGTCATATGTCATATGTCATCTGTCATCTGTCATCTGTCATCTGTCATCTGTCATCTGTCATCTGTCATCTGTCATCTGTCATCTGTCATCTCTCATCTGCCATCTGTCATCTGTCATCAGACATCTGTCATCTGTCATCTGTCTTCTGTCATATGTTATCTGTCATATGTCAATTGTCATCTGTCGTCTGTCAACAGTCATTTGTCATCTGTCATTTGTCATCTGTCATCTGTCATCTCTCATCTGTCATCTGTAATATGTCATCTGTCATATGTCATCTGTCATCTGTCATGTGTCATCTGTCATCTGTCATCTGTCATCTGTCATCTGTCATCTGTCATATGTCAATTGTCATCTGCATTCTGTCAACAGTCATTTGTCATCTGTCATTTGTCATCTGTCATCTGTCATCTCTCATCTGTCATCTGTAATATGTCATCTGTCATATGTCATCTGTCATCTGTCATCTGTCATCTGTCATCTGTCATCTGTCATCTGTCATCTGTCATCTGTCATCTGTCATCTGTCATCTGTCATCTGTCATCTGTCATCTGTCATCTGTCATCTGTCATCTGTCATCTGTCATCTGTCATCTGTCATCTGTCATCTGTCATCTGTCATCTGTCATCTGTCATCTGTCATCTGTCATCTGTCATCTGTCATCTGTCATCTGTCATCAGACATCTGTCATCTGTCATCTGTCATCTGTCATCTGTCTTCTGTCATATGTCATCTGTCATATGTCAATTGTCATCTGTCGTCTGTCAACAGTCATTTGTCATCTGTAATTTGTCATCCGTCATCTGTCATCAGTCATCAGTCATCAGTCATCTGTAATCTGCCATGTGTCATTTGTCATCTGTCATCTGTCATCTGTCACCTGTCATATGTCATCTGTCATCTGTCATATGTCATCTGTCATCTGTCATCTGTCATCTGTCATCTGTCATCTGTCATCTGTCATCTGTCATCAGACATCTGTCATCTGTCATCTGTCATCTGTCTTCTGTCATATGTCATCTATCATATGTCAATTGTCATCTGTCGTCTGTCAACAGTCATTTGTCATCTGTCATTTGTCATCTGTCATCTGTCATCAGTCATCAGTCATCTGTAATCTGCCATGTGTCATTTGTCATCTGTCATCTGTCATCTGTCACCTGTCATATGTCATCTGTCATCTGTCATATGTCACCTGTCATCTGTCATCTGTCATCTGTCATCTGTCATCTGTCATCTGTCATCTGTCATCTGTCATCTGTCATCTGTCATCTGTCATCTGTCATCTGTCATCTGTCATCTGTCATCTGTCATCTGTCATCTGTCATCTGTCATCTGTCATCTGTCATCTGTCGTCAGACATCTGTCATCTGTCATCTGTCATCTGTCTTCTGTGATATGTCATCTGTCATATGTCAATTGTCATCTGTCGTCTGTCAACAGTCATTTGTCATCTGTCATGTGTCATCTGTCATCTGTCATCAGTCATCAGTCATCTGTAATCTGCCATGTGTCATTTGTCATCTGCCATCTGTCATCTGTCATATGTCATCTGTCATCTGTCATATGTCATCTGTCATCTGTCATCTGTCATCTGTCATCTGTCATCTGTCATCTGTCATCTGTCATCTGTCATCTGTCATCTGTCATCTGTCATCTCTCATCTGCCATCTGTCATCTGTCATCAGACATCTGTCATCTGTCATCTGTCTTCTGTCATATGTCATCTGTCATATGTCAATTGTCATCTGTCGTCTGTCAACAGTCATTTGTCATCTGTCATTTGTCATCTGTCATCTGTCATCTCTCATCTGTCATCTGTAATATGTCATCTGTCATATGTCATCTGTCATCTGTCGTCTGTCATCTGTCTTCTGTCATCTGTTATCTGTTATCTGTCATCTGTCATTTGTCATCTGTCATCTGTCATCTGTTATCTGTCATCTGTCGTATGTCACCTGTCGTCTATCATCTGTCATCTGTCATCTGTCGTCTGTCATTTGTCACCGGTCATCTGTCATCTGTCATGTGTCATCTGTCATCTGTCATCTGTCACCTGTCATCAGACATCTGTCATCTGTCATCTATCTTCTGTCATATGTCATCTGTCATATGTCAATTGCCATCTGTCGTCTGTCAACTGTCATTTGTCATCTGTCATCCGTCATCTGTCATCTGTCATCTGTCATCTGCCATGTGTCATGTGTCATCTGTCATCTGTCAATTGTCATCTGTCATCTGTCATCTGTCATCTGTCATCTGTTATCTGTTATCTGTCATCTGTCATCTGTCATTTGTCATCTGTCATCTGTCATCTGTTATCTGTCATCTGTCGTATGTCACCTGTCGTCTATCATCTGTCATCTGTCATCTGTCATCTGTCATCTGTCGTCTGTCATTTGTCACCGGTCATCTGTCATCTGTCATGTGTCATCTGTCATCTGTCATCTGTCATCTGTCATCTGTCATCAGACATCTGTCATCTGTCATCTATCTTCTGTCATATGTCATCTGTCATCTGTCATCTGTCATCTGTCATCTGTCATCTGTCATCTGTCATCTGTCATCTGTCATCTGTCATCTGTCATCTGTCATCTGTCATCTGTCATCTGTCATCTGTCATCTGCCATCTGTCATTTGTCATTTGTCATCTGTCGTTTGTCATTTTTCATTTGTCATCTGTCATCTGTCATCTGTCATCTGTCATCTCTCATCTGCCATCTGTCATCTGTCATCTGTCATCTGTCATCAGACATCTGTCATCTGTCATCTATCTTCTGTCATATGTCATCTGTCATATGTCAATTGCCATCTGTCGTCTGTCAACTGTCATTTGTCATCTGTCATCCGTCATCTGTCATCTGTCATCTATCATCTGTCATCTGCCATGTGTCATGTGTCGTCTGTCATCTGTCATCTGTCAATTGTCATCTGTCGTCTGTCAACTGTCATGTGTCATGTGTCACCTGTCATCTGTCATTTTTCATCTGTCATCTGTGATCTGTCGTCTGTCATCTGTCATCCGTCATCTGTCATCTGTCATCTGTCATCTGTCATCTGTCATCTGTCATCTGTCATCTGTCATCTGTCATCTGTCATCTGTCATCTGTCATCTATCATCTGTCATCTGTCATCTGTCATCTGTCATCTGTCATCTGTCAATTGTCATCTGTCGTCTGTCAACAGTCATTTGTCATCTGTCATCTGTCTTCAGTCATCAGTCATCTGTAATCTGCCATTTGTCATTTGTCATCTGTCATCTGTCAATTGTCATCTGTCGTCTATCAACCGTCATTTGTCATCTCTCATCTGTCATCTAACATCTGCCATGTGTCATGTGTCATCTGTCATCTGTCATCTGTCATCTGTCATCTGTCATCTGTCATCTGTCATCTGTCATCTGTCATCTGTCATCTGTCATCTGTCATCTGTCATCTGTCATCTGTCATCCGTCATCCGTCATCTGTCATCAGTCATCTGTCATCTGCCATGTGTCATGTTTCATCTGTCATCTGTCATCTGTCATCTGTCATCTGTCACCTGTCAATTGTCATCTGTCGTCTGTCATCTGTCATCTGTCATCTGTCATCTGTCATCTGTCATCTGTCATCTGTCATCTGTCATCTGTCATCTGTCATCTGTCATCTGTCATCTGTCATCTGTCATCTGTCATCTGTCATCTGTCATCCGTCATCCGTCATCTGTCATCAGTGATCTGTCATCTGCCATGTGTCATGTTTCATCTGTCATCTGTCACCTGTCAATTGTCATCTGTCATCTGTCATCTGTCATCTGTCATCTGTCATCTGTCATCTGTCATCTGTCATCTGTCATCTGTCATCTGTCATCTGTCATCTGTCATCTGTCATCTGTCATCTGTCATATGTCAATTGTCATCTGCCGTCTGTCAACAGTCATTTGTCATCTGTCATTTGTCATCTGTCATCTGTTATCTCTCATCTGTCATCTGTAATATGTCATC
This sequence comes from Condylostylus longicornis, assembly GCF_029603195.1. NCBI lineage: Eukaryota > Metazoa > Arthropoda > Insecta > Diptera > Dolichopodidae > Condylostylus > Condylostylus longicornis. The sequence goes on along the minus strand of NW_026578021.1, from coordinate 1,228,936 downwards.
TGTCATATGTCATCTGTCATCTGTCATCTGTCATCTGTCATCTGTCATCTGTCATCTGTCATCTGTCATCTGTCATCTGTCATCTGTCATCTGTCATATGTCAATTGTCATCTGCCGTCTGTCAACAGTCATTTGTCATCTGTCATTTGTCATCTGTCATCTGTTATCTCTCATCTGTCATCTGTAATATGTCATCTGTCATATGTCATCTGTCATCTGTCATCTGTCATCTGTCTTCTGTCATCCGTTATCTGTTATCTGTCATCTGTCATTTGTCATCTGTCATCTGTCATCTGTTATCTGTCATCTGTCGTATGTCACCTGTCGTCTATCATCTGTCATCTGTCATCTGTCGTCTGTCATTTGTCACCGGTCATCTGTCATCTGTCATGTGTCATCTGTCATCTGTCATCTGTCATCTGTCATCTGTCATCAGACATCTGTCATCTGTCATCTATCTTCTGTCATATGTCATCTGTCATATGTCAATTGCCATCTGTCTTCTGTCAACTGTCATTTGTCATCTGTCATCCGTCATCTGTCATCTGTCATCTGCCATGTGTCATGTGTCATCTGTCATCTGTCATCTGTCAATTGTCATCTGTCATCTGTCATCTGTCATCTGTCATCTGTTATCTGTTATCTGTCATCTGTCATCTGTCATTTGTCATCTGTCATCTGTCATCTGTTATCTGTCATCTGTCGTATGTCACCTGTCGTCTATCATCTGTCATCTGTCATCTGTCATCTGTCATCTGTCATCTGTCGTCTGTCATTTGTCACCGGTCATCTGTCATCTGTCATGTGTCATCTGTCATCTGTCATCTGTCATCTGTCATCTGTCATCTGTCATCAGACATCTGTCATCTGTCATCTATCTTCTGTCATATGTCATCTGTCATCTGTCATCTGTCATCTGTCATCTGTCATCTGTCATCTGTTATCTGTCATCTGTCGTATGTCACCTGTCGTCTATCATCTGTCATCTGTCATCTGTCGTCTGTCATTTGTCACCGGTCATCTGTCATCTGTCATGTGTCATCTGCCATCTGTCATCTGTTATCTGTCATCTGTCATCAGACATCTGTCATCTGTCATCTATCTTCTGTCATATGTCATCTGTCATATGTCAATTGCCATCTGTCGTCTGTCAACTGTCATTTGTCATCTGTCATCCGTCATCTGTCATCTGTCATCTGTCATCTGTCATCTGCCATGTGTCATGTGTCGTCTGTCATCTGTCATCTGTCAATTGTCATCTGTCGTCTGTCAACTGTCATGTGTCATGTGTCACCTGTCATCTGTCATTTTTCATCTGTCATCTGTGATCTGTCGTCTGTCATCTGTCATCCGTCATCTGTCAGCTGTCATCTGTCATCTGTCATCTGTCATCTGTCATCTGTCATCTGTCATCTGTCATCTGTCATCTGTCATCTATCATCTGTCATCTGTCATCTGTCATCTGTCATCTGTCATCTGTCATCTGTCATCTGTCAATTGTCATCTGTCGTCTGTCAACAGTCATTTGTCATCTGTCATCTGTCTTCAGTCATCAGTCATCTGTAATCTGCCATTTGTCATCTGTCATCTGTCAATTGTCATCTGTCGTCTATCAACCGTCATTTGTCATCTCTCATCTGTCATCTAACATCTGCCATGTGTCATGTGTCATCTGTCATCTGTCATCTGTCATCTGTCATCTATCAATTGGCATCTGTCGTCTGTCAACTGTCATTTGCCTTCTGTCATCTGCCATCTGTCATCTGTCAGCTGTCATCAGACATCTGTTTTCTGTCATATGTCATCTGTTTTCTGTCATATGTCATCTGTCATATGTCATATGTCATCTGTCATCTGCCATCTGTCATCTGTCATCTGTCATCTGTCATCTGTCATTTGTATTCTGTCATCTGTCATCTGTCATCTGTCATCTGTCATCTGTCGTCTGTCAACTGTCACTTGTCATTTGTCATCTGTCATCACTCATCATTCATCTGCCATGTGTCAAGTGTCATCTGTCGTCTGTCATCTGTCATTTGTCATCTGTCATCTGTCAATTGGCATCTGTCTTCTGTCAACTGTCATGTTGTCATCTGTCATCTGCCATGTGTCATCTGTTATCAGACATCTGTCATCTGTCATCTGTCATATGTCTTCTGTCATATGTCATATGTCATCTGTCATCTGTCATCTGTCATCTGTCATCTGTCATCTCTCATCTGTCATCTGTCATCCGTCATCTGTCATCTGTCATCTGTCATCTGTCATCTGTCATCTGTCATCTGTCATCTGTCAGCTGTCATCTGTCAATTGTCATCTGTCGTCTGTCAATCGTCATTTGTCATCTGTCATCTGTCATCCGTCATCTGTCATCAGTCATCTGTCATATGCCATGTGTCCTGTGTCATCTGTCATCTGTCATGTGTCATCTGTCATCTGTCATCTGTCATCTGTCAATTGTCATCTGTCATCTGTCATCTGTCATCTGTCATCTGTCATCTGTCATCTGTCATCTGTCATCTGTCATCAGTCATCTGTCATTTGTCATCTGTCATATGTCATCTGCCATGTGTCATGTTTAATCTGCCATCTGTCATCTGTCATCTGGCATCTGCCACCTGTTATCTGTAGTCTGTCATCTGTCATCTATCATCTGTCATCTGTCATCTGTAATCTGTCATCTCTTATCTGTCATCTGTTATCTGTCATCTGTCATCTGTCATCTGTCATCTGTCATCTGTCATCTGTCGTCTGTCATCTGTCATCTGTCATCTATCATCTGTCATCTGTCATCTGTCATCTGTCATCTGTCAGCTGTCATCTGTCATCTGTCATCTGTCATTTGTCATCTGTCATCTGTCAATTGGCATCTGTCGTCTGTCAACTGTCATGTTGTCATCTGTCATCTGCCATGTTTCATCTGTCCTCTGTCACCAGACATCTGTCATCTGTCATCTGTCATCTGTCTTCTGTCATATGTCATATGTCATCTGTCATCTGTCATCTGTCATCTGTCATCTGTCATCTGTCATCTGTCATCTGTCATCTGTCATCTGTCATCTGTCATCTGTCATCTGTCATCTGTCATCTGTCATCTGTCATCTGTCATCTGTCATCTGTCATCCGTCATCCGTCATCTGTCATCAGTCATCTATCATCTGCCATGTGTCATGTGTCATCTGTCATCTGTCATCTGTCATCTGTCATCTGTCATATGTCATCTGTCACCTGTCAATTGTCATCTGTCGTCTGTCATCTGTCATCTGTCATCTGTCATCTGTCATATGTCATCTGCCATGTGTAATGTTTAATCTGCCATCTGTCATCTGTCATCTGTCATCTGCCACCTGTCATCTGTCATCTGTCATCTGTCATTTGTCATCTGTCATCTGTCATCTGTCATCTGTCATCTGTCAACTGTCATCTGTCTTCTGTCATCTGGCATCTGTCATCTGTCGTCTGTCAACAGTCATTTGTCATCTGTCATTTGTCATCTGTCATCTGTCATATCTCATCTGTCATCTGTAATATGTCATCTGTCATATGTCATCTGTCATCTGTCATCTGTCATCTGTCATCTGTCATCTGTCATCTGTCATCTGTAATCTGTCATCTGTCATCTGTCATCTGTCATCAGACATCTGTCATCTATCATCTGTCATCTGTCTTCTGTCATATGTCATCTGTCATATGTCAATTGTCATCTGTCAACAGTCATTTGTCATCTGTAATTTGTCATCTGTCATCTGTCATCAGTCATCAGTCATCTGTAATCTGCCATGTGTCATTTGTCATCTGTCATCTGTCATCTGTCATCTGTCATCTGTCATCTGTCATCTGTCATATGTCATCTGTCATCTGTCATCTGTCATCTGTCATCTGTCATATGTCAATTGTCATCTGTCGTCTGTCAACAGTCATTTGTCATCTGTCATTTGTCATCTGTCATCTGTCATCTGCCATCTGTCATCTGTCATCTGTCATCTGTCATCTGTCATCTGTCATCTGTCATCTGTCATCTGTCATCTGTCATATGTCAATTGTCATCTGTCGTCTGTCAACAGTCATTTGTCATCTGTCATTTGTCATGTGTCATCTGTCATCTCTCATCTGTCATCTGTAATATGTCATCTGTCATATGTCATCTGTCATCTGTCATCTGTCATCTCTCATCTGTCATCTGTAATATGTCATCTGTCATATGTCATCTGTCATATGTCATCTGTCATCTGTCATCTGCCATCTGTCATCTGTCATCTGTCATCTGTCATCTGTCATCTGTCATATGTCAATTGTCATCTGTCGTCTGTCAACAGTCATCTGTCATCTCTCATCTGTCATCTGTAATATGTCATCTGTCATATGTCATCTGTCATCTGTCATCTGTCATCTGTCATCTGTCATCAGACATCTGTCATCTGTCATCTGTCATCTGTAATCTGTCATCTGTCATCTCTCATCTGCCATCTGTCATCTGTCATCTGTCATCAGACATCTGTCATCTGTCATCTGTCTTCTGTCATATGTCATCTGTCATATGTCAATTGTCATCTGTCGTCTGTCATCTGTCATCTGTCATCTGTAATCCGTCATCTGTCATCTCTCATCTGCCATCTGTCATCTGTCATCTGTCATCAGACATCTGTCATCTGTCATCTGTCTTCTGTCATCTGTCATCAGACATCTGTCATCTGTCATCTGTCATCTGTAATCTGTCATCTGTCATCTCTCATCTGCCATCTGTCATCTGTCATCTGTCATCAGACATCTGTCATCTGTCATCTGTCTTCTGTCATATGTCATCTGTCATATGTCAATTGTCATCTGTCGTCTGTCAACAGTCATTTGTCATCTGTCATTTGTCATCTGTCATCTGTCATCTCTCATGTGTCATCTGTAATATGTCATCTGTCATATGTCATCTGTCATCTGTCATCTGTCATCTGTCATCTGTCATCTGTCATCTGTCATCAGACATCTGTCATCTGTCATCTGTCATCTGTAATCTGTCATCTGTCATCTCTCATCTGCCATCTGTCATCTGTCATCTGTCATCAGACATCTGTCATCTGTCATCTGTCTTCTGTCATATGTCATCTGTCATATGTCAATTGTCATCTGTCGTCTGTCAACAGTCATTTGTCATCTGTCATTTGTCATCTGTCATCTGTCATCTCTCATCTGCCATCTGTAATATGTCATCTGTCATATGTCATCTGTCATCTGTCATGTGTCATCTGCCATCTGTCATCTGTCATCTGTCATCTGTCATCTGTCATCTGTCATCTGTCATATATCAATTGTCAGCTGTCATCTGTCATCTGTCATCTGTCATTTGTCATCTGTCATCTGTCAATTGGCATCTGTCGTCTGTCAACTGTCATGTTGTCATCTGTCATCTGCCATGTTTCATCTGTCCTCTGTCACCAGACATCTGTCATCTGTCATCTGTCATCTGTCTTCTGTCATATGTCATATGTCATCTGTCATCTGTCATCTGTCATCTGTCATCTGTCATCTGTCATCTGTCATCTGTCATCTGTCATCTGTCATCTGTCATCTGTCATCTGTCATCTGTCATCTGTCATCTGTCATCTGTCATCTGTCATCCGTCATCCGTCATCTGTCATCAGTCATCTGTCATCTGCCATGTGTCATGTGTCATCTGTCATCTGTCATCTGTCATCTGTCATCTGTCATATGTCATCTGTCACCTGTCAATTGTCATCTGTCGTCTGTCATCTGTCATCTGTCATCTGTCATCTGTCATATGTCATCTGCCATGTGTAATGTTTAATCTGCCATCTGTCATCTGTCATCTGTCATCTGCCACCTGTCATCTGTCATCTGTCATCTGTCATCTGTCATCTGTCATCTGTCATCTGTCATCTGTCATCTGTCAACTGTCATCTGTCTTCTGTCATCTGGCATCTGTCATCTGTCGTCTGTCAACAGTCATTTGTCATCTGTCATTTGTCATCTGTCATCTGTCATATCTCATCTGTCATCTGTAATATGTCATCTGTCATCTGTCATCTGTCATCTGTCATCTGTCATCTGTCATCTGTCATCTGTCATCTGTCATCTGTCATCTGTCATCTGTCGTCAGACATCTGTCATCTGTCATCTGTCATCTGTCTTCTGTGATATGTCATCTGTCATATGTCAATTGTCATCTGTCGTCTGTCAACAGTCATTTGTCATCTGTCATGTGTCATCTGTCATCTGTCATCAGTCATCAGTCATCTGTAATCTGCCATGTGTCATTTGTCATCTGCCATCTGTCATCTGTCATATGTCATCTGTCATCTGTCATATGTCATCTGTCATCTGTCATCTGTCATCTGTCATCTGTCATCTGTCATCTGTCATCTGTCATCTGTCATCTGTCATCTGTCATCTGTCATCTCTCATCTGCCATCTGTCATCTGTCATCAGACATCTGTCATCTGTCATCTGTCTTCTGTCATATGTCATCTGTCATATGTCAATTGTCATCTGTCGTCTGTCAACAGTCATTTGTCATCTGTCATTTGTCATCTGTCATCTGTCATCTCTCATCTGTCATCTGTAATATGTCATCTGTCATATGTCATCTGTCATCTGTCGTCTGTCATCTGTCTTCTGTCATCTGTTATCTGTTATCTGTCATCTGTCATTTGTCATCTGTCATCTGTCATCTGTTATCTGTCATCTGTCGTATGTCACCTGTCGTCTATCATCTGTCATCTGTCATCTGTCGTCTGTCATTTGTCACCGGTCATCTGTCATCTGTCATGTGTCATCTGTCATCTGTCATCTGTCACCTGTCATCAGACATCTGTCATCTGTCATCTATCTTCTGTCATATGTCATCTGTCATATGTCAATTGCCATCTGTCGTCTGTCAACTGTCATTTGTCATCTGTCATCCGTCATCTGTCATCTGTCATCTGTCATCTGCCATGTGTCATGTGTCATCTGTCATCTGTCAATTGTCATCTGTCATCTGTCATCTGTCATCTGTCATCTGTTATCTGTTATCTGTCATCTGTCATCTGTCATTTGTCATCTGTCATCTGTCATCTGTTATCTGTCATCTGTCGTATGTCACCTGTCGTCTATCATCTGTCATCTGTCATCTGTCATCTGTCATCTGTCGTCTGTCATTTGTCACCGGTCATCTGTCATCTGTCATGTGTCATCTGTCATCTGTCATCTGTCATCTGTCATCTGTCATCAGACATCTGTCATCTGTCATCTATCTTCTGTCATATGTCATCTGTCATCTGTCATCTGTCATCTGTCATCTGTCATCTGTCATCTGTCATCTGTCATCTGTCATCTGTCATCTGTCATCTGTCATCTGTCATCTGTCATCTGTCATCTGTCATCTGCCATCTGTCATTTGTCATTTGTCATCTGTCGTTTGTCATTTTTCATTTGTCATCTGTCATCTGTCATCTGTCATCTGTCATCTCTCATCTGCCATCTGTCATCTGTCATCTGTCATCTGTCATCAGACATCTGTCATCTGTCATCTATCTTCTGTCATATGTCATCTGTCATATGTCAATTGCCATCTGTCGTCTGTCAACTGTCCATTTGTCATCTGTCATCCGTCATGTCCATCTGTCATCTATCATCTGTCATCTGCCATGTGTCATTGTGTTCGTCCTGTCATCTGGTATCGATCTGTCAATTTGTCATCTGTCGTCTGTCAACTGTCATGTGTCATGTGTCCACCTGTCATCTGTCATTTTTCATCTGTCATCTGTGATCTGTAGTCTGTCATCTGTCATCCGTCATCTGTCATCTGTCATCCGTCTGTCATCTGTCATCTGTCATCTGTCATCTGTCAATCTTCATCTGTCAATCTGTCAACTGGTCATCTGTCATCTATCATCTGTCATCTGTCATCTGTCATCTGTATCTGTCATCTGTCAATTGTCATCTGTCGTCTGTCAACAGTCATTTGTCATCTGTCATCTGTCTTCAGTCCATCAGTCATCTGTAATCTGCCATTTGTCATTTGTCATCTGTCATCTGTCAAATTGTCATCTGTCGTCTATCAACCTCTCATCTGTCATCTAACATCTGCCATGTGTCATGTGTCATCTGTCATCTGTCATCTGTCATCTGTCATCTGTCATCTGTCATCTGTCATCTGTCATCTGTCATCTGTCATCTGTCATCTGTCATCTGTCATCTGTCATCTGTCATCCGTCATCCGTCATCTGTCATCAGTCATCTGTCATCTGCCATGTGTCATGTTTCATCTGTCATCTGTCATCTGTCATCTGTCATCTGTCACCTGTCAATTGTCATCTGTCGTCTGTCATCTGTCATCTGTCATCTGTCATCTGTCATCTGTCATCTGTCATCTGTCATCTGTCATCTGTCATCTGTCATCTGTCATCTGTCATCTGTCATCTGTCATCTGTCATCTGTCATCTGTCATCCGTCATCCGTCATCTGTCATCAGTGATCTGTCATCTGCCATGTGTCATGTTTCATCTGTCATCTGTCACCTGTCAATTGTCATCTGTCATCTGTCATCTGTCATCTGTCATCTGTCATCTGTCATCTGTCATCTGTCATCTGTCATCTGTCATCTGTCATCTGTCATCTGTCATCTGTCATCTGTCATCTGTCATATGTCAATTGTCATCTGCCGTCTGTCAACAGTCATTTGTCATCTGTCATTTGTCATCTGTCATCTGTTATCTCTCATCTGTCATCTGTAATATGTCATCTGTCATATGTCATCTGTCATCTGTCATCTGTCATCTGTCATCTGTCATCTGTCATCTGTCATCTGTCATCTGTCATCTGTCATCTGTCATCTGTCATATGTCAATTGTCATCTGCCGTCTGTCAACAGTCATTTGTCATCTGTCATTTGTCATCTGTCATCTGTTATCTCTCATCTGTCATCTGTAATATGTCATCTGTCATATGTCATCTGTCATCTGTCATCTGTCATCTGTCTTCTGTCATCCGTTATCTGTTATCTGTCATCTGTCATTTGTCATCTGTCATCTGTCATCTGTTATCTGTCATCTGTCGTATGTCACCTGTCGTCTATCATCTGTCATCTGTCATCTGTCGTCTGTCATTTGTCACCGGTCATCTGTCATCTGTCATGTGTCATCTGTCATCTGTCATCTGTCATCTGTCATCTGTCATCAGACATCTGTCATCTGTCATCTATCTTCTGTCATATGTCATCTGTCATATGTCAATTGCCATCTGTCTTCTGTCAACTGTCATTTGTCATCTGTCATCCGTCATCTGTCATCTGTCATCTGCCATGTGTCATGTGTCATCTGTCATCTGTCATCTGTCAATTGTCATCTGTCATCTGTCATCTGTCATCTGTCATCTGTTATCTGTTATCTGTCATCTGTCATCTGTCATTTGTCATCTGTCATCTGTCATCTGTTATCTGTCATCTGTCGTATGTCACCTGTCGTCTATCATCTGTCATCTGTCATCTGTCATCTGTCATCTGTCATCTGTCGTCTGTCATTTGTCACCGGTCATCTGTCATCTGTCATGTGTCATCTGTCATCTGTCATCTGTCATCTGTCATCTGTCATCTGTCATCAGACATCTGTCATCTGTCATCTATCTTCTGTCATATGTCATCTGTCATCTGTCATCTGTCATCTGTCATCTGTCATCTGTCATCTGTTATCTGTCATCTGTCGTATGTCACCTGTCGTCTATCATCTGTCATCTGTCATCTGTCGTCTGTCATTTGTCACCGGTCATCTGTCATCTGTCATGTGTCATCTGCCATCTGTCATCTGTTATCTGTCATCTGTCATCAGACATCTGTCATCTGTCATCTATCTTCTGTCATATGTCATCTGTCATATGTCAATTGCCATCTGTCGTCTGTCAACTGTCATTTGTCATCTGTCATCCGTCATCTGTCATCTGTCATCTGTCATCTGTCATCTGCCATGTGTCATGTGTCGTCTGTCATCTGTCATCTGTCAATTGTCATCTGTCGTCTGTCAACTGTCATGTGTCATGTGTCACCTGTCATCTGTCATTTTTCATCTGTCATCTGTGATCTGTCGTCTGTCATCTGTCATCCGTCATCTGTCAGCTGTCATCTGTCATCTGTCATCTGTCATCTGTCATCTGTCATCTGTCATCTGTCATCTGTCATCTGTCATCTATCATCTGTCATCTGTCATCTGTCATCTGTCATCTGTCATCTGTCATCTGTCATCTGTCAATTGTCATCTGTCGTCTGTCAACAGTCATTTGTCATCTGTCATCTGTCTTCAGTCATCAGTCATCTGTAATCTGCCATTTGTCATCTGTCATCTGTCAATTGTCATCTGTCGTCTATCAACCGTCATTTGTCATCTCTCATCTGTCATCTAACATCTGCCATGTGTCATGTGTCATCTGTCATCTGTCATCTGTCATCTGTCATCTATCAATTGGCATCTGTCGTCTGTCAACTGTCATTTGCCTTCTGTCATCTGCCATCTGTCATCTGTCAGCTGTCATCAGACATCTGTTTTCTGTCATATGTCATCTGTTTTCTGTCATATGTCATCTGTCATATGTCATATGTCATCTGTCATCTGCCATCTGTCATCTGTCATCTGTCATCTGTCATCTGTCATTTGTATTCTGTCATCTGTCATCTGTCATCTGTCATCTGTCATCTGTCGTCTGTCAACTGTCACTTGTCATTTGTCATCTGTCATCACTCATCATTCATCTGCCATGTGTCAAGTGTCATCTGTCGTCTGTCATCTGTCATTTGTCATCTGTCATCTGTCAATTGGCATCTGTCTTCTGTCAACTGTCATGTTGTCATCTGTCATCTGCCATGTGTCATCTGTTATCAGACATCTGTCATCTGTCATCTGTCATATGTCTTCTGTCATATGTCATATGTCATCTGTCATCTGTCATCTGTCATCTGTCATCTGTCATCTCTCATCTGTCATCTGTCATCCGTCATCTGTCATCTGTCATCTGTCATCTGTCATCTGTCATCTGTCATCTGTCATCTGTCAGCTGTCATCTGTCAATTGTCATCTGTCGTCTGTCAATCGTCATTTGTCATCTGTCATCTGTCATCCGTCATCTGTCATCAGTCATCTGTCATATGCCATGTGTCCTGTGTCATCTGTCATCTGTCATGTGTCATCTGTCATCTGTCATCTGTCATCTGTCAATTGTCATCTGTCATCTGTCATCTGTCATCTGTCATCTGTCATCTGTCATCTGTCATCTGTCATCTGTCATCAGTCATCTGTCATTTGTCATCTGTCATATGTCATCTGCCATGTGTCATGTTTAATCTGCCATCTGTCATCTGTCATCTGGCATCTGCCACCTGTTATCTGTAGTCTGTCATCTGTCATCTATCATCTGTCATCTGTCATCTGTAATCTGTCATCTCTTATCTGTCATCTGTTATCTGTCATCTGTCATCTGTCATCTGTCATCTGTCATCTGTCATCTGTCGTCTGTCATCTGTCATCTGTCATCTATCATCTGTCATCTGTCATCTGTCATCTGTCATCTGTCAGCTGTCATCTGTCATCTGTCATCTGTCATTTGTCATCTGTCATCTGTCAATTGGCATCTGTCGTCTGTCAACTGTCATGTTGTCATCTGTCATCTGCCATGTTTCATCTGTCCTCTGTCACCAGACATCTGTCATCTGTCATCTGTCATCTGTCTTCTGTCATATGTCATATGTCATCTGTCATCTGTCATCTGTCATCTGTCATCTGTCATCTGTCATCTGTCATCTGTCATCTGTCATCTGTCATCTGTCATCTGTCATCTGTCATCTGTCATCTGTCATCTGTCATCTGTCATCTGTCATCTGTCATCCGTCATCCGTCATCTGTCATCAGTCATCTATCATCTGCCATGTGTCATGTGTCATCTGTCATCTGTCATCTGTCATCTGTCATCTGTCATATGTCATCTGTCACCTGTCAATTGTCATCTGTCGTCTGTCATCTGTCATCTGTCATCTGTCATCTGTCATATGTCATCTGCCATGTGTAATGTTTAATCTGCCATCTGTCATCTGTCATCTGTCATCTGCCACCTGTCATCTGTCATCTGTCATCTGTCATTTGTCATCTGTCATCTGTCATCTGTCATCTGTCATCTGTCAACTGTCATCTGTCTTCTGTCATCTGGCATCTGTCATCTGTCGTCTGTCAACAGTCATTTGTCATCTGTCATTTGTCATCTGTCATCTGTCATATCTCATCTGTCATCTGTAATATGTCATCTGTCATATGTCATCTGTCATCTGTCATCTGTCATCTGTCATCTGTCATCTGTCATCTGTCATCTGTAATCTGTCATCTGTCATCTGTCATCTGTCATCAGACATCTGTCATCTATCATCTGTCATCTGTCTTCTGTCATATGTCATCTGTCATATGTCAATTGTCATCTGTCAACAGTCATTTGTCATCTGTAATTTGTCATCTGTCATCTGTCATCAGTCATCAGTCATCTGTAATCTGCCATGTGTCATTTGTCATCTGTCATCTGTCATCTGTCATCTGTCATCTGTCATCTGTCATCTGTCATATGTCATCTGTCATCTGTCATCTGTCATCTGTCATCTGTCATATGTCAATTGTCATCTGTCGTCTGTCAACAGTCATTTGTCATCTGTCATTTGTCATCTGTCATCTGTCATCTGCCATCTGTCATCTGTCATCTGTCATCTGTCATCTGTCATCTGTCATCTGTCATCTGTCATCTGTCATCTGTCATATGTCAATTGTCATCTGTCGTCTGTCAACAGTCATTTGTCATCTGTCATTTGTCATGTGTCATCTGTCATCTCTCATCTGTCATCTGTAATATGTCATCTGTCATATGTCATCTGTCATCTGTCATCTGTCATCTCTCATCTGTCATCTGTAATATGTCATCTGTCATATGTCATCTGTCATATGTCATCTGTCATCTGTCATCTGCCATCTGTCATCTGTCATCTGTCATCTGTCATCTGTCATCTGTCATATGTCAATTGTCATCTGTCGTCTGTCAACAGTCATCTGTCATCTCTCATCTGTCATCTGTAATATGTCATCTGTCATATGTCATCTGTCATCTGTCATCTGTCATCTGTCATCTGTCATCAGACATCTGTCATCTGTCATCTGTCATCTGTAATCTGTCATCTGTCATCTCTCATCTGCCATCTGTCATCTGTCATCTGTCATCAGACATCTGTCATCTGTCATCTGTCTTCTGTCATATGTCATCTGTCATATGTCAATTGTCATCTGTCGTCTGTCATCTGTCATCTGTCATCTGTAATCCGTCATCTGTCATCTCTCATCTGCCATCTGTCATCTGTCATCTGTCATCAGACATCTGTCATCTGTCATCTGTCTTCTGTCATCTGTCATCAGACATCTGTCATCTGTCATCTGTCATCTGTAATCTGTCATCTGTCATCTCTCATCTGCCATCTGTCATCTGTCATCTGTCATCAGACATCTGTCATCTGTCATCTGTCTTCTGTCATATGTCATCTGTCATATGTCAATTGTCATCTGTCGTCTGTCAACAGTCATTTGTCATCTGTCATTTGTCATCTGTCATCTGTCATCTCTCATGTGTCATCTGTAATATGTCATCTGTCATATGTCATCTGTCATCTGTCATCTGTCATCTGTCATCTGTCATCTGTCATCTGTCATCAGACATCTGTCATCTGTCATCTGTCATCTGTAATCTGTCATCTGTCATCTCTCATCTGCCATCTGTCATCTGTCATCTGTCATCAGACATCTGTCATCTGTCATCTGTCTTCTGTCATATGTCATCTGTCATATGTCAATTGTCATCTGTCGTCTGTCAACAGTCATTTGTCATCTGTCATTTGTCATCTGTCATCTGTCATCTCTCATCTGCCATCTGTAATATGTCATCTGTCATATGTCATCTGTCATCTGTCATGTGTCATCTGCCATCTGTCATCTGTCATCTGTCATCTGTCATCTGTCATCTGTCATCTGTCATATATCAATTGTCAGCTGTCATCTGTCATCTGTCATCTGTCATTTGTCATCTGTCATCTGTCAATTGGCATCTGTCGTCTGTCAACTGTCATGTTGTCATCTGTCATCTGCCATGTTTCATCTGTCCTCTGTCACCAGACATCTGTCATCTGTCATCTGTCATCTGTCTTCTGTCATATGTCATATGTCATCTGTCATCTGTCATCTGTCATCTGTCATCTGTCATCTGTCATCTGTCATCTGTCATCTGTCATCTGTCATCTGTCATCTGTCATCTGTCATCTGTCATCTGTCATCTGTCATCTGTCATCTGTCATCCGTCATCCGTCATCTGTCATCAGTCATCTGTCATCTGCCATGTGTCATGTGTCATCTGTCATCTGTCATCTGTCATCTGTCATCTGTCATATGTCATCTGTCACCTGTCAATTGTCATCTGTCGTCTGTCATCTGTCATCTGTCATCTGTCATCTGTCATATGTCATCTGCCATGTGTAATGTTTAATCTGCCATCTGTCATCTGTCATCTGTCATCTGCCACCTGTCATCTGTCATCTGTCATCTGTCATCTGTCATCTGTCATCTGTCATCTGTCATCTGTCATCTGTCAACTGTCATCTGTCTTCTGTCATCTGGCATCTGTCATCTGTCGTCTGTCAACAGTCATTTGTCATCTGTCATTTGTCATCTGTCATCTGTCATATCTCATCTGTCATCTGTAATATGTCATCTGTCATATGTCATCTGTCATCTGTCATCTGTCATCTGTCATCTGTCATCTGTCATCTGTCATCTGTAATCTGTCATCTGTCATCTGTCATCTGTCATCAGACATCTGTCATCTATCATCTGTCATCTGTCTTCTGTCATATGTCATCTGTCATATGTCAATTGTCATCTGTCAACAGTCATTTGTCATCTGTAATTTGTCATCTGTCATCTGTCATCAGTCATCAGTCATCTGTAATCTGCCATGTGTCATTTGTCATCTGTCATCTGTCATCTGTCATCTGTCATCTGTCATCTGTCATCTGTTATATGTCATCTGTCATCTGTCATCTGTCATCTGTCATCTGTCATATGTCAATTGTCATCTGTCGTCTGTCAACAGTCATTTGTCATCTGTCATTTGTCATCTGTCATCTGTCATCTGCCATCTGTCATCTGTCATCTGTCATCTGTCATCTGTCATCTGTCATCTGTCATCTGTCATCTGTCATCTGTCATCTGTCATATGTCAATTGTCATCTGTCGTCTGTCAACAGTCATTTGTCATCTGTCATTTGTCATGTGTCATCTGTCATCTCTCATCTGTCATCTGTAATATGTCATCTGTCATATGTCATCTGTCATATGTCATCTGTCATCTCTCATCTGTCATCTGTAATATGTCATCTGTCATATGTCATCTGTCATATGTCATCTGTCATCTGTCATCTGCCATCTGTCATCTGTCATCTGTCATCTGTCATCTGTCATCTGTCATCTGTCATATGTCAATTGTCATCTGTCGTCTGTCAACAGTCATCTGTCATCTCTCATCTGTCATCTGTAATATGTCATCTGTCATATGTCATCTGTCATCTGTCATCTGTCATCTGTCATCTGTCATCAGACATCTGTCATCTGTCATCTGTCATCTGTAATCTGTCATCTGTCATCTCTCATCTGCCATCTGTCATCTGTCATCTGTCATCAGACATCTGTCATCTGTCATCTGTCTTCTGTCATATGTCATCTGTCATATGTCAATTGTCATCTGTCGTCTGTCATCTGTCATCTGTCATCTGTAATCTGTCATCTGTCATCTCTCATCTGCCATCTGTCATCTGTCATCTGTCATCAGACATCTGTCATCTGTCATCTGTCTTCTGTCATCTGTCATCAGACATCTGTCATCTGTCATCTGTCATCTGTAATCTGTCATCTGTCATCTCTCATCTGCCATCTGTCATCTGTCATCTGTCATCAGACATCTGTCATCTGTCATCTGTCTTCTGTCATATGTCATCTGTCATATGTCAATTGTCATCTGTCGTCTGTCAACAGTCATTTGTCATCTGTCATTTGTCATCTGTCATCTGTCATCTCTCATCTGTCATCTGTAATATGTCATCTGTCATATGTCATCTGTCATCTGTCATCTGTCATCTGTCATCTGTCATCTGTCATCTGTCATCAGACATCTGTCATCTGTCATCTGTCATCTGTAATCTGTCATCTGTCATCTCTCATCTGCCATCTGTCATCTGTCATCTGTCATCAGACATCTGTCATCTGTCATCTGTCTTCTGTCATATGTCATCTGTCATATGTCAATTGTCATCTGTCGTCTGTCAACAGTCATTTGTCATCTGTCATTTGTCATCTGTCATCTGTCATCTCTCATCTGTCATCTGTAATATGTCATCTGTCATATGTCATCTGTCATCTGTCATGTGTCATCTGCCATCTGTCATCTGTCATCTGTCATCTGTCATCTGTCATCTGTCATCTGTCATATATCAATTGTCATCTGTCGTCTGTCAACAGTCATTTGTCATCTGTTATTTGTCATCTGTCATCTGTCATCTCTCATCTGTCATCTGTAATATGTCATCTGTCATATGTCATCTGTCATCTGTCATCTGTCATCTGTCATCTGTCATCTGTCATCTGTCATCTGTCATCTGTCATCTGTCATCTGTCATCTGTCATCAGACATCTGTCATCTGCCATCTGTCATCTGTCTTCTGTCATATGTCATCTGTCATATGTCAATTGTCATCTGTCGTCTGTCAACAGTCATTTGTCATCTGTAATTTGTCATCTGTCATCTGTCATCAGTCATCAGTCATCTGTAATCTGCCATGTGTCATTTGTCATCTGTCATCTGTCATCTGTCATCTGTCATCTGTCATATGTCATCTGTCATCTGTCATATGTCATCTGTCATCTGTCATCTGTCATCTGTCATCTGTCATCTGTCATCTGTCATCAGACATCTGTCATCTGTCATCTGTCTTCTGTCGTATGTCATCTGTCATATGTCAATTATCATCTGTCGTCTGTCAACAGTCATTTGTCATCTGTAATCTGCCATGTGTCATTTGTCATCTGTCATCTGTCATCTGTCATATGTCATCTGTCATCTGTCATATGTCATCTGTCTTCTGTCATATGTCATCTGTCATATGTCAATTGTCATCTGTCGTCTGTCAACAGTCATTTGTCATCTGTCATTTGTCATCTGTCATATGTCATCAGTCATCAGTCATCTGTAATCTGCCATGTGTCATTTGTCATCTGTCATCTGTCATCTGTCATATGTCATCTGTCATCTGTCATCTGTCATATGTCATCTGTCATCTGTCATCTGTCATCTGTCATCTGTCATCTGTCATCTGTCATCTGTCATCTGTCATCTGTCATCTGTCATCTGTCATCTGTCATCTGTCATCTGTCATCTGTCATCTGTCATCTGTCGTCAGACATCTGTCATCTGTCATCTGTCATCTGTCTTCTGTCATATGTCATCTGTCATATGTCAATTGTCATCTGTCGTCTGTCAACAGTCATTTGTCATCTGTCATTTGTCATCTGTCATCAGTCATCAGTCATCTGTAATCTGCCATGTGTCATTTGTCATCTGCCATCTGTCATCTGTCATATGTCATCTGTCATCTGTCATCTGTCATATGTCATCTGTCATCTGTCATCTGTCATCTGTCATCTGTCATCTGTCATCTGTCATCTGTCATCTGTCATCTGTCTTCTGTCATCTGTCATCTGTCGTCTCTCATCTGCCATCTGTCATCTGTCATCAGACATCTGTCATCTGTCATCTGTCTTCTGTCATCTGTCATCTGTCAATTGTCATCTGTCGTCTGTCAACAGTCATTTGTCATCTGTCATCAGTCATCAGTCAACTGTAATCAGCCATTTGTCATTTGTCATCTGTCATCTGTCATTTGTCATCTGCCATCTGTCATCTGTCATATGTCATCTGTCATCTGTCATATGTCACCTGTCATCTGTCATCTGTCATATGTCATCTGTCATCTGTCATCTGTCATCTCTCATCTGTCTTCTGTCATCTGTCATCTGTCGTCTCTCATCTGCCATCTGTCATCTGTCATCATTCATCTGTTATCTGTCATCTGTCATATGACACCTGTCATCTATCATCTGTCATCGGTTATCTGTTATCCGTCATCTGTCATTTGTCATCTGTCATCTGCCATCTGCCATCTGTTATCTGTCATCTGTCGTATGTCACCTGTCACCTGTCGTCTATCATCTGTCATCTGTCATCTGTCGTCTGTCATTTGTCATCGGTCATCTGCCATGTGCAATGTGTCATCTGTCATCTGTCATCTGTCATCTGTCATCTGACATCTGTCATCTGTCATCTGTCATCACTCATCTGTTATCTGTCATCTGTCATATGACATCTGTCGTCTATCATCTGTCATCTGTTATCTGTCATCTGTCGTCTGTCATTTGTCACCGGTCATCTGTCATCTGTCATCTGTCACCTGTGATCTGTCATCTGTCATCTGTCATCTGTCATCTGTCATCTGTCATCTGTCATTTGTCATTTGTCATCTGTCGTTTGTCATTTTTCATTTGTCATCTGTCATCTGTCATCTGTCATATGTCATCTGTCATCTGTCATCTGTCATCTGTCATCTGTCATCTGTCATCTGTCATCTGTCATCTGTCATCTGTCATCTCTCATCTCTCATCTGCCATCTGTCATCTGTCATTAGACATCTGTCATCTGTCATCTGTCATCTGTCTTCTGTCATCTGTCATCTGTCATCTGTCATCTGTCATCTGTCATCTGTCATTTGTCATCTGTCATCTGTCATCTGTCATCTGTCATCTGTCATCTGTCATCTGTCATCTGTCATCTGTCATCTGTCATCTGTCATCTGTCATTTGTCACCGGTCATCTGTCATCTGTCATCTGTCACCTGTGATCTGTCATCTGTCATCTGTCATCTGTCATCTGTCATCTGTCATCTGTCATCACTCATCTGTTATCTGTCATCTGTCATATGACATCTGTCGTCTATCATCTGTCATCTGTTATCTGTCATCTGTCGTCTGTCATTTGTCACCGGTCATCTGTCATCTGTCATCTGTCACCTGTGATCTGTCATCTGTCATCTGTCATCTGTCATCTGTCATCTGTCATCTCTCATCTCTCATCTGCCATCTGTCATCTGTCATTAGACATCTGTCATCTGTCATCTGTCATCTGTCTTCTGTCATCTGTCATCTGTCATCTGTCATCTGTCATCTGTCATCTGTCATCTGTCATCTGTCATTTGTCATTTGTCATCTGTCGTTGGTCATTTTTCATTTGTCATCTGTCATCTGTCATATGTCATATGTCATCTGTCATCTGTCATCTGTCATCTGTCATCTGTCATCTGTCATCTGTCATCTGTCATCTGTCATCTGTCATCTGTCATCTGTCATCTCTCATCTCTCATCTGCCATCTGTCATCTGTCATTAGACATCTGTCATCTGTCATCTGTCATCTGTCTTCTGTCATCTGTCATCTGTCATCTGTCATCTGTCATCTGTCATCTGTCATCTGTCATTTGTCATTTGTCATCTGTCGTTTGTCATTTTTCATCTGTCATCTGTGATCTGTCATCTGTCATCTGTCATCTGTCATCTGTCATCTGTCATCTGTCATCTGTCGTCTGTCATCTGTCATTTGTCATTTGTCATCTGTCGTTTGTCATTTTTCATCTGTCATCTGTCATCTGTCATCTGTCATCTGTCATCTGTCATCTGTCATCTGTCATCTGTCATGTGTCATCTGTCATCTGTCATCTGTCATCTGTCATTTGTCATTTGTCATCTGTCATTTGTCATTTGTCATCTGTCGTTTGTCATTTTTCATTTGTCATCTGTCATCTGTCATCTGTCATATGTCATCTGTCATCTGTCATCTGTCATCTGTCATCTCTCATCTGTCATCTCTCATCTCTCATCTGCCATCTGTCATCTGAAATTAGACATCTGTCATCTGTCATCTGTCTTCTGTCATCTGTCATCTGTCATCTGTCATCTGTCATCTGTCATCTGTCATCTGTCATCTGTCATCTGTCATCTGTCATCTGTCATTTGTCATCTGTCGTTTGTCATTTTTCATCTGTCACCTGTGATCTGTCATCTGTCATCTGTCATCTGTCATCTGTCATCTGTCATCTGTCATCTGTCATCTGTCATCTGTCATCTGTCATCTGTCATCTGTCATCTGTCATCTGTCATTTGTCATTTGTCATCTGTCGTTTGTCATTTTTCATTTGTCATCTGTCATTTGTCATCTGTCATATATCATCTGTCATCTGTCATCTGTCATCTGTCATCTGTCATCTGTCATCTGTCATCTGTCATCTGTCATCTGTCATCTCTCATCTGTCATCTGCCATCTGTCATCTGTCATTAGACATCTGTCATCTGTCATCTGTCATCTGTCTTCTGTCATATGTCATCTGTCATATGTCAATTGTCATCTGTCGTCTGTCAACAGTCATTTGTCATCTGTCATTTGTCATCTGTCATCTGTCATCAGTCATCAGTCATCTGTAATCTGCCATGTGTCATTTGTCATCTGTCATCTGTCATCTGTCATCTGTCATATGTCATCTGTCATCTGTCATATGTCATCTGTCATCTGTCATCTGTCATCTGTCATCTGTCATCTGTCATCTGTCATCTGTCATCTGTCATCTGTCATCTGTCATCTCTCATCGGCCATCTGTCATCTGTCATCAGACATCTGTCATCTGTCATCTGTCTTCTGTCATATGTCATCTGTCATATGTCAATTGTCATCTGTCGTCTGTCAACAGTCATTTGTCATCTGTCATTTGTAATCTGTCATCTGGCATGTCTCATCTGTCATCTGTAATATGTCATCTGTCATATGTCATCTGTCATCTGTCATCTGTCATCTGTCATCTGTCATCTGTCATCTGTCATCTGTCATCTGTCATCTGTCATCTGTCATCTGTCATCTGTCATCTGTCATCTGTCATCTGTCATCTGTCATCTGTCATCTGTCATCACTCATCTGTTATCCGTCATCTGTCATATGACACCTGTCGTCTATCATCTGTCATCTGTCATCTGTCATCTGTCATCTGCCATCTTTCATCTGTCATCTGTCATCTGTCATCTGTCATCTGTCATCTGTCATCTGTCATCTGTCATCTGTCATCTGTCATCTGTCATCTGTCATCTGTCATCTGACATCTGTCACCTGTCATCTGTCATTTGTCATTTGTCATCTGTCGTTTGTCATTTTTCATTTGTCATCTGTCATCCGTCATCTCTCATCTCTCATCTGCCATCTGTCATCTGTCATTAGACATCTGTCATCTGTCATCTGTCATCTGTCTTCTGTCATATGTCATCTGTCATATGTCAATTGTCATCTGTCGTCTGTCAACAGTCATTTGTCATCTGTCATTTGTCATCTGTCATCTGTCATCAGTCATCAGTCATCTGTAATCTGCCATGTGTCATTTGTCATATGTCATATGTCATCTGTCATCTGTCATCTGTCATCTGTCATCTGTCATCTGTCATCTGTCATCTGTCATCTGTCATCTGTCATCTGTCATCTGTCATCTGTCATCTGTCATCTGTCATCTGTCATCTCTCATCTGCCATCTGTCATCTGTCAACAGACATCTGTCATCTGTCATCTGTCATCTGTCATCTCTCATCGGCCATCTGTCATCTGTCATCAGACATCTGTCATCTGTCATCTGTCTTCTGTCATATGTCATCTGTCATATGTCAATTGTCATCTGTCGTCTGTCAACAGTCATTTGTCATCTGTCATTTGTCATCTGTCATCTGTCATCAGTCATCAGTCATCTGTAATCTGCCATGTGTCATTTGTCATCTGTCATCTGTCATCTGTCATCTGTCATTTGTCATTTGTCATCTGTCGTTTGTCATTTTTCATTTGTCATCTGTCATTTGTCATCTGTCATATATCATCTGTCATCTGTCATCTGTCATCTGTCATCTGTCATCTGTCATCTGTCATCTGTCATCTGTCATCTGTCATCTGTCATCTGTCATCTCTCATCTGTCATCTGCCATCTGTCATCTGTCATTAGACATCTGTCATCTGTCATCTGTCATCTGTCTTCTGTCATATGTCATCTGTCATATGTCAATTGTCATCTGTCGTCTGTCAACAGTCATTTGTCATCTGTCATTTGTCATCTGTCATCTGTCATCAGTCATCAGTCATCTGTAATCTGCCATGTGTCATTTGTCATCTGTCATCTGTCATCTGTCATATGTCATCTGTCATCTGTCATATGTCATCTGTCATCTGTCATCTGTCATCTGTCATCTGTCATCTGTCATCTGTCATCTGTCATCTGTCATCTGTCATCTGTCATCTGTCATCTGTCATCTCTCATCGGCCATCTGTCATCTGTCATCAGACATCTGTCATCTGTCATCTGTCTTCTGTCATATGTCATCTGTCATATGTCAATTGTCATCTGTCGTCTGTCAACAGTCATTTGTCATCTGTCATTTGTCATCTGTCATCTGTCATGTCTCATCTGTCATCTGTAATATGTCATCTGTCATATGTCATCTGTCATCTGTCATCTGTCATCTGTCATCTGTCATCTGTCATCTGTCATCTGTCATCTGTCATCTGTCATCTGTCATCTGTCATCTGTCATCTGTCATCTGTCATCTGTCATCTGTCATCTGTCATCTGTCATCACTCATCTGTTATCCGTCATCTGTCATATGACACCTGTCGTCTATCATCTGTCATCTGTCATCTGTCATCTGTCATCTGCCATCTTTCATCTGTCATCTGTCATCTGTCATCTGTCATCTGTCATCTGTCATCTGTCATCTGTCATCTGTCATCTGTCATCTGTCATCTGACATCTGTCACCTGTCATCTGTCATTTGTCATTTGTCATCTGTCGTTTGTCATTTTTCATTTGTCATCTGTCATCTGTCATCTCTCATCTCTCATCTGCCATCTGTCATCTGTCATTAGACATCTGTCATCTGTCATCTGTCATCTGTCTTCTGTCATATGTCATCTGTCATATGTCAATTGTCATCTGTCGTCTGTCAACAGTCATTTGTCATCTGTCATTTGTCATCTGTCATCTGGCATCAGTCATCAGTCATCTGTAATCTGCCATGTGTCATTTGTCATATGTCATATGTCATCTGTCATCTGTCATCTGTCATCTGTCATCTGTCATCTGTCATCTGTCATCTGTCATCTGTCATCTGTCATCTGTCATCTGTCATCTGTCATCTGTCATCTGTCATCTGTCATCTGTCATCTCTCATCTGCCATCTGTCATCTGTCATCAGACATCTGTCATCTGTCATCTGTCTTTTGTCATATGTCATCTGTCATATGTCAATTGTCATCTGTCGTCTGTCAACAGTCATTTGTCCTCTGTCATTTGTCATCTGTCATCTGTCATCTCTCATCTGTCATCTGTAATATGTCATCTGTCATATGTCATCTGTCATCTGTCATCTGTCATCTGCCATCTGTCATCTGTCATCTGTCATCTGTCATCTGTCATCTGTCATCTGTCATCTGTCATCTGTCATATGTCAATTGTCATCTGTCGTCTGTCAACAGTCATTTGTCATCTGTCATTTGTCATCTGTCATCTGTCATCCCTCATCTGTCATCTGTAATATGTCATCTGTCATATTTCATTTTTCATCTATCACCTGTGATCTGTCATCTGTCATCTGTCATCTGTCATCTGTCATCTGTCATCTGTCATCTGTCATCTGTCATCTGTCATCTGTCATCTGTCATCTGTCATCTGTCATCTGTCATCTGTCATCTGTCATCTGTCATCTGTCATCTGTCATCTGTCATCTGTCATCTGTCATCTGTCATCTGTCATCTGTCATCTGTCATTTGTCATCTGTCATCTGTCATCACTCATCTGTTATCCGTCATCTGTCATATGACACCTGTCGTCTATCATCTGTCATCTGTCATCTGTCATTAGACATCTGTCATCTGTCATCTGTCATCTGTCTTCTGTCATATGTCATCTGTCATATGTCAATTGTCATCTGTCGTCTGTCAACAGTCATTTGTCATCTGTCATTTGTCTTCTGTCATCTGTCATCAGTCATCAGTCATCTGTAATCTGCCATGTGTCATTTGTCATCTGTCATCTGTCATCTGTCATATGTCATCTGTCATCTGTCATATGTCATCTGTCATCTGTCATCTGTCATCTGTCATCTGTCATCTGTCATCTGTCATCTGTCATCTGTCATCTGTCATCTGTCATCTGTCATCTGTCATCTGTCATCTGTCATCTGTCATCTCTCATCTGCCATCTGTCATCTGTCATCAGACATCAGCTATCTGTCATCTGTCTTCTGTCATATGTCATCTGTCATATGTCAATTGTCATCTGTCGTCTGTCAACAGTCATTTGTCATCTGTCATTTGTCATCTGTCATCTGTCATCTCTCATCTGTCATCTGTAATATGTCATCTGTCATATGTCATCTGTCATCTGTCATCTGTCATCTGTCATCTGTCATCTGTCATCTGTCATCTGTCATCTGTCATCTGTCATCTGTCATCTGTCATCTGTCATCACTCATCTGTTATCCGTCATCTGTCATATGACACCTGTCGTCTATCATCTGTCATCTGTCATCTGTCATCTGTCATCTGCCATCTTTCATCTGTCATCTGTCATCTGTCATCTGTCATCTGTCATCTGTCATCTGTCATCTGTCATCTGTCATCTGTCATCTGTCATTTGACATCTGTCATCTGTCATCTGTCATTTGTCATTTGTCATCTGTCGTTTGTCATTTTTCATTTGTCATCTGTCATCTGTCATCTGTCATCTCTCATCTCTAATCTGCCATCTGTCATCTGTCATTAGACATCTGTCATCTGTCATCTGTCATCTGTCTTCTGTCATATGTCATCTGTCATATGTCAATTGTCATCTGTCGTCTGTCAACAGTCATTTGTCATCTGTCATTTGTCATCTGTAATCTGTCATCAGTCATCAGTCATCTGTAATCTGCCATGTGTCATTTGTCATCTGTCATCTGTCATATGTCATCTGTCATCTGTCATCTGTCATATGTCATATGTCATCTGTCATCTGTCATCTGTCATCTGTCATCTGTCATCTGTCATCTGTCATCTGTCATCTCTCATCTGTCATCTCTCATCTGCCATCTGTCATCTGTCATCAGACATCTGTCATCCGTCTTCTGTCATATGTTATCTGTCATATGTCAATTGTCATCTGTCGTCTGTCAACAGTGATTTGTCATCTGTCATTTGTCATCTGTCATCTGTCATCTCTCATCTGTCATCTGTAATATGTCATCTGTCATATGTCATCTGTCATCTGTCATCTGTCATCTGTCATCTGTCATCTGTCATCTGTCATCTGTCATTTGACATCTGTCATCTGTCATCTGTCATTTGTCATTTGTCATATGTCGTTTGTCATCTGTCATCTGTCATCTGTTATCTGTCTTCTCTCATCTCTCATCTGCCATCTGTCATCTGTCATTAGACATCTGTCATCTGTCATCTGTCATCTGTCTTCTGTCATATGTCATTTGTCATATGTCAATTGTCATCTGTCGTCTGTCAAGAGTCATTTGTCATCTGACATTTGTCATCTGTCATCTGTCATATGTCATCTGTCATCTGTCATATGTCATCTGTCATCTGTCATCTGTCATCTGTCATCTGTCATCTGTCATCTGTCATCTGTCATCTGTCATCTGTCATCTGTCATCTGTCATCTGTCATCTGTCATCTCTCATCGGCCATCTGTCATCTGTCATCAGACATCTGTCATCTGTCATCTGTCTTCTGTCATATGTCATCTGTCATATGTCAATTGTCATCTGTCGTCTGTCAACAGTCATTTGTCATCTGTCATTTGTCATTTGTCATCTGTCATCTCTCATCTGTCATCTGTAATATGTCATCTGTCATATGTCATCTGTCATCTGTCATCTGTCATCTGTCATCTGTCATCTGTCATCTGTCATCTGTCATCTGTCATCTGTCATTTGTCATCTGTCATCTGTCATCTGTCATCTGTCATCTGTCATCTGTCATCTGTCATCTGTCATCTGTCATCTGTCATCTGTCATCTGTCATCTGTCATCTGTCATCACTCATCTGTTATCCGTCATCTGTCATATGACACCTGTCGTCTATCATCTGTCATCTGTCATCTGTCATCTGTCATCTGTCATCTGCCATCTTTCATCTGTCATCTGTCATCTGTCATCTGTCATCTGTCATCTGTCATCTGTCATCTGTCATCTGTCATCTGTCATCTGTCATCTGTCATCTGTCATCTGTCATCTGACATCTGTCATCTGTCATCTGTCATTTGTCATTTGTCATCTGTCGTTTGTCATTTTTCATTTGTCATCTGTCATCTGTCATCTCTCATCTCTCATCTGCCATCTGTCATCTGTTATTAGACATCTGTCATCTGTCATCTGTCATCTGTCTTCTGTCATATGTCATCTGTCATATGTCAATTGTCATCTGTCGTCTGTCAACAGTCATTTGTCATCTGTCATTTGTCATCTGTCATCTGTCATCAGTCATCAGTCATCTGTAATCTGCCATGTGTCATTTGTCATATGTCATATGTCATCTGTCATCTGTCATCTGTCATCTGTCATCTGTCATCTGTCATCTGTCATCTGTCATCTGTCATCTGTCATCTGTCATCTGTCATCTGTCATCTGTCATCTGTCATCTCTCATCTGCAATCTGTCATCTGTCATCAGACATCTGTCATCTGTCATCTGTCTTTTGTCATATGTCATCTGTCATATGTCAATTGTCATCTGTCGTCTGTCAACAGTCATTTGTCCTCTGTCATTTGTCATCTGTCATCTGTCATCTCTCATCTGTCATCTGTAATATGTCATCTGTCATATGTCATCTGTCATCTGTCATCTGTCATCTGCCATCTGTCATCTGTCATCTGTCATCTGTCATCTGTCATCTGTCATATGTCAATTTCCATCTGTCTTCTGTCAACAGTCATTTGTCATCTGTCATTTGTCATCTGTCATCTGTCATCTCTCATCTGTCATCTGTAATATGTCATCTGTCATATGTCATTTTTCATCTGTCACCTGTGATCTGTCATCTGTCATCTGTCATCTGTCATCTGTCATCTGTCATCTGTCATCTGTCATCTGTCATCTGTCATCTGTCATCTGTCATCTGTCATCTGTCATCTGTCATCTGTCATCTGTCATCCCTCATCTGTCATCTGTCATCCCTCATCTGTTATCCGTCATCTGTCATATGACACCTGTCGTCTATCATCTGTCATCTGTCATCTGTCATCTGTCATTAGACATCTGTCATCTGTCATCTGTCTTCTGTCATATGTCATCTGTCATATGTCAATTGTCATCTGTCGTCTGTCAACAGTCATTTGTCATCTGTCATTTGTCATCTGTCATCTGTCATCAGTCATCAGTCATCTGTAATCTGCTATGTGTCATTTGTCATCTGTCATCTGTCATCTGTCATATGTCATCTGTCATCTGTCATATGTCATCTGTCATCTGTCATCTGTCATCTGTCATCTGTCATCTGTCATCTGTCATCTGTCATCTGTCATCTGTCATCTGTCATCTGTCATCTGTCATCTGTCACCTGTCATCTGTCATCTCTCATCTGCCATCTGTCATCTGTCATCAGACATCAGCTATCTGTCATCTGTCATCTGTCATCTGTCATCTGTCATATGTCATCTGTCATCTGTCATCTGTCATCTGTCATCTGTCATCTGTCATCTGTCATCACTCATCTGTTATCCGTCATCTGTCATATGACACCTGTCGTCTATCATCTGTCATCTGTCATCTGTCATCTGTCATCTGCCATCTTTCATCTGTCATCTGTCATCTGTCATCTGTCATCTGTCATCTGTCATCTGTCATCTGTCATCTGTCATCTGTCATCTGTCATCTGTCATCTGTCATCTGACATCTGTCACCTGTCATCTGTCATTTGTCATTTGTCATCTGTCGTTTGTCATTTTTCATTTGTCATCTGTCATCCGTCATCTCTCATCTCTCATCTGCCATCTGTCATCTGTCATTAGACATCTGTCATCTGTCATCTGTCATCTGTCTTCTGTCATATGTCATCTGTCATATGTCAATTGTCATCTGTCGTCTGTCAACAGTCATTTGTCATCTGTCATTTGTCATCTGTCATCTGTCATCAGTCATCAGTCATCTGTAATCTGCCATGTGTCATTTGTCATATGTCATATGTCATCTGTCATCTGTCATCTGTCATCTGTCATCTGTCATCTGTCATCTGTCATCTGTCATCTGTCATCTGTCATCTGTCATCTGTCATCTGTCATCTGTCATCTGTCATCTGTCATCTCTCATCTGCCATCTGTCATCTGTCAACAGACATCTGTCATCTGTCATCTGTCATCTGTCATCTCTCATCGGCCATCTGTCATCTGTCATCAGACATCTGTCATCTGTCATCTGTCTTCTGTCATATGTCATCTGTCATATGTCAATTGTCATCTGTCGTCTGTCAACAGTCATTTGTCATCTGTCATTTGTCATCTGTCATCTGTCATCAGTCATCAGTCATCTGTAATCTGCCATGTGTCATTTGTCATCTGTCATCTGTCATCTGTCATCTGTCATTTGTCATTTGTCATCTGTCGTTTGTCATTTTTCATTTGTCATCTGTCATTTGTCATCTGTCATATATCATCTGTCATCTGTCATCTGTCATCTGTCATCTGTCATCTGTCATCTGTCATCTGTCATCTGTCATCTGTCATCTGTCATCTGTCATCTCTCATCTGTCATCTGCCATCTGTCATCTGTCATTAGACATCTGTCATCTGTCATCTGTCATCTGTCTTCTGTCATATGTCATCTGTCATATGTCAATTGTCATCTGTCGTCTGTCAACAGTCATTTGTCATCTGTCATTTGTCATCTGTCATCTGTCATCAGTCATCAGTCATCTGTAATCTGCCATGTGTCATTTGTCATCTGTCATCTGTCATCTGTCATATGTCATCTGTCATCTGTCATATGTCATCTGTCATCTGTCATCTGTCATCTGTCATCTGTCATCTGTCATCTGTCATCTGTCATCTGTCATCTGTCATCTGTCATCTGTCATCTGTCATCTCTCATCGGCCATCTGTCATCTGTCATCAGACATCTGTCATCTGTCATCTGTCTTCTGTCATATGTCATCTGTCATATGTCAATTGTCATCTGTCGTCTGTCAACAGTCATTTGTCATCTGTCATTTGTCATCTGTCATCTGTCATGTCTCATCTGTCATCTGTAATATGTCATCTGTCATATGTCATCTGTCATCTGTCATCTGTCATCTGTCATCTGTCATCTGTCATCTGTCATCTGTCATCTGTCATCTGTCATCTGTCATCTGTCATCTGTCATCTGTCATCTGTCATCTGTCATCTGTCATCTGTCATCTGTCATCACTCATCTGTTATCCGTCATCTGTCATATGACACCTGTCGTCTATCATCTGTCATCTGTCATCTGTCATCTGTCATCTGCCATCTTTCATCTGTCATCTGTCATCTGTCATCTGTCATCTGTCATCTGTCATCTGTCATCTGTCATCTGTCATCTGTCATCTGTCATCTGACATCTGTCACCTGTCATCTGTCATTTGTCATTTGTCATCTGTCGTTTGTCATTTTTCATTTGTCATCTGTCATCTGTCATCTCTCATCTCTCATCTGCCATCTGTCATCTGTCATTAGACATCTGTCATCTGTCATCTGTCATCTGTCTTCTGTCATATGTCATCTGTCATATGTCAATTGTCATCTGTCGTCTGTCAACAGTCATTTGTCATCTGTCATTTGTCATCTGTCATCTGGCATCAGTCATCAGTCATCTGTAATCTGCCATGTGTCATTTGTCATATGTCATATGTCATCTGTCATCTGTCATCTGTCATCTGTCATCTGTCATCTGTCATCTGTCATCTGTCATCTGTCATCTGTCATCTGTCATCTGTCATCTGTCATCTGTCATCTGTCATCTGTCATCTGTCATCTCTCATCTGCCATCTGTCATCTGTCATCAGACATCTGTCATCTGTCATCTGTCTTTTGTCATATGTCATCTGTCATATGTCAATTGTCATCTGTCGTCTGTCAACAGTCATTTGTCCTCTGTCATTTGTCATCTGTCATCTGTCATCTCTCATCTGTCATCTGTAATATGTCATCTGTCATATGTCATCTGTCATCTGTCATCTGTCATCTGCCATCTGTCATCTGTCATCTGTCATCTGTCATCTGTCATCTGTCATCTGTCATCTGTCATCTGTCATATGTCAATTGTCATCTGTCGTCTGTCAACAGTCATTTGTCATCTGTCATTTGTCATCTGTCATCTGTCATCCCTCATCTGTCATCTGTAATATGTCATCTGTCATATTTCATTTTTCATCTATCACCTGTGATCTGTCATCTGTCATCTGTCATCTGTCATCTGTCATCTGTCATCTGTCATCTGTCATCTGTCATCTGTCATCTGTCATCTGTCATCTGTCATCTGTCATCTGTCATCTGTCATCTGTCATCTGTCATCTGTCATCTGTCATCTGTCATCTGTCATCTGTCATCTGTCATCTGTCATCTGTCATCTGTCATTTGTCATCTGTCATCTGTCATCACTCATCTGTTATCCGTCATCTGTCATATGACACCTGTCGTCTATCATCTGTCATCTGTCATCTGTCATTAGACATCTGTCATCTGTCATCTGTCATCTGTCTTCTGTCATATGTCATCTGTCATATGTCAATTGTCATCTGTCGTCTGTCAACAGTCATTTGTCATCTGTCATTTGTCTTCTGTCATCTGTCATCAGTCATCAGTCATCTGTAATCTGCCATGTGTCATTTGTCATCTGTCATCTGTCATCTGTCATATGTCATCTGTCATCTGTCATATGTCATCTGTCATCTGTCATCTGTCATCTGTCATCTGTCATCTGTCATCTGTCATCTGTCATCTGTCATCTGTCATCTGTCATCTGTCATCTGTCATCTGTCATCTGTCATCTGTCATCTCTCATCTGCCATCTGTCATCTGTCATCAGACATCAGCTATCTGTCATCTGTCTTCTGTCATATGTCATCTGTCATATGTCAATTGTCATCTGTCGTCTGTCAACAGTCATTTGTCATCTGTCATTTGTCATCTGTCATCTGTCATCTCTCATCTGTCATCTGTAATATGTCATCTGTCATATGTCATCTGTCATCTGTCATCTGTCATCTGTCATCTGTCATCTGTCATCTGTCATCTGTCATCTGTCATCTGTCATCTGTCATCTGTCATCTGTCATCACTCATCTGTTATCCGTCATCTGTCATATGACACCTGTCGTCTATCATCTGTCATCTGTCATCTGTCATCTGTCATCTGCCATCTTTCATCTGTCATCTGTCATCTGTCATCTGTCATCTGTCATCTGTCATCTGTCATCTGTCATCTGTCATCTGTCATCTGTCATTTGACATCTGTCATCTGTCATCTGTCATTTGTCATTTGTCATCTGTCGTTTGTCATTTTTCATTTGTCATCTGTCATCTGTCAGCTGTCATCTCTCATCTCTAATCTGCCATCTGTCATCTGTCATTAGACATCTGTCATCTGTCATCTGTCATCTGTCTTCTGTCATATGTCATCTGTCATATGTCAATTGTCATCTGTCGTCTGTCAACAGTCATTTGTCATCTGTCATTTGTCATCTGTAATCTGTCATCAGTCATCAGTCATCTGTAATCTGCCATGTGTCATTTGTCATCTGTCATCTGTCATATGTCATCTGTCATCTGTCATCTGTCATATGTCATATGTCATCTGTCATCTGTCATCTGTCATCTGTCATCTGTCATCTGTCATCTGTCATCTGTCATCTCTCATCTGTCATCTCTCATCTGCCATCTGTCATCTGTCATCAGACATCTGTCATCCGTCTTCTGTCATATGTTATCTGTCATATGTCAATTGTCATCTGTCGTCTGTCAACAGTGATTTGTCATCTGTCATTTGTCATCTGTCATCTGTCATCTCTCATCTGTCATCTGTAATATGTCATCTGTCATATGTCATCTGTCATCTGTCATCTGTCATCTGTCATCTGTCATCTGTCATCTGTCATCTGTCATTTGACATCTGTCATCTGTCATCTGTCATTTGTCATTTGTCATATGTCGTTTGTCATCTGTCATCTGTCATCTGTTATCTGTCTTCTCTCATCTCTCATCTGCCATCTGTCATCTGTCATTAGACATCTGTCATCTGTCATCTGTCATCTGTCTTCTGTCATATGTCATTTGTCATATGTCAATTGTCATCTGTCGTCTGTCAAGAGTCATTTGTCATCTGACATTTGTCATCTGTCATCTGTCATATGTCATCTGTCATCTGTCATATGTCATCTGTCATCTGTCATCTGTCATCTGTCATCTGTCATCTGTCATCTGTCATCTGTCATCTGTCATCTGTCATCTGTCATCTGTCATCTGTCATCTGTCATCTCTCATCGGCCATCTGTCATCTGTCATCAGACATCTGTCATCTGTCATCTGTCTTCTGTCATATGTCATCTGTCATATGTCAATTGTCATCTGTCGTCTGTCAACAGTCATTTGTCATCTGTCATTTGTCATTTGTCATCTGTCATCTCTCATCTGTCATCTGTAATATGTCATCTGTCATATGTCATCTGTCATCTGTCATCTGTCATCTGTCATCTGTCATCTGTCATCTGTCATCTGTCATCTGTCATCTGTCATTTGTCATCTGTCATCTGTCATCTGTCATCTGTCATCTGTCATCTGTCATCTGTCATCTGTCATCTGTCATCTGTCATCTGTCATCTGTCATCTGTCATCTGTCATCACTCATCTGTTATCCGTCATCTGTCATATGACACCTGTCGTCTATCATCTGTCATCTGTCATCTGTCATCTGTCATCTGTCATCTGCCATCTTTCATCTGTCATCTGTCATCTGTCATCTGTCATCTGTCATCTGTCATCTGTCATCTGTCATCTGTCATCTGTCATCTGTCATCTGTCATCTGTCATCTGTCATCTGACATCTGTCATCTGTCATCTGTCATTTGTCATTTGTCATCTGTCGTTTGTCATTTTTCATTTGTCATCTGTCATCTGTCATCTCTCATCTCTCATCTGCCATCTGTCATCTGTTATTAGACATCTGTCATCTGTCATCTGTCATCTGTCTTCTGTCATATGTCATCTGTCATATGTCAATTGTCATCTGTCGTCTGTCAACAGTCATTTGTCATCTGTCATTTGTCATCTGTCATCTGTCATCAGTCATCAGTCATCTGTAATCTGCCATGTGTCATTTGTCATATGTCATATGTCATCTGTCATCTGTCATCTGTCATCTGTCATCTGTCATCTGTCATCTGTCATCTGTCATCTGTCATCTGTCATCTGTCATCTGTCATCTGTCATCTGTCATCTGTCATCTCTCATCTGCAATCTGTCATCTGTCATCAGACATCTGTCATCTGTCATCTGTCTTTTGTCATATGTCATCTGTCATATGTCAATTGTCATCTGTCGTCTGTCAACAGTCATTTGTCCTCTGTCATTTGTCATCTGTCATCTGTCATCTCTCATCTGTCATCTGTAATATGTCATCTGTCATATGTCATCTGTCATCTGTCATCTGTCATCTGCCATCTGTCATCTGTCATCTGTCATCTGTCATCTGTCATCTGTCATATGTCAATTTCCATCTGTCTTCTGTCAACAGTCATTTGTCATCTGTCATTTGTCATCTGTCATCTGTCATCTCTCATCTGTCATCTGTAATATGTCATCTGTCATATGTCATTTTTCATCTGTCACCTGTGATCTGTCATCTGTCATCTGTCATCTGTCATCTGTCATCTGTCATCTGTCATCTGTCATCTGTCATCTGTCATCTGTCATCT
Organism: Condylostylus longicornis; assembly: GCF_029603195.1. Taxonomy (NCBI): domain Eukaryota; kingdom Metazoa; phylum Arthropoda; class Insecta; order Diptera; family Dolichopodidae; genus Condylostylus; species Condylostylus longicornis. The sequence continues at coordinate 1,194,808 of NW_026578021.1, read as the reverse complement.
GTCATCTGTCATCTGTCATCTGTCATCTGTCATCTGTCATCCCTCATCTGTCATCTGTCATCCCTCATCTGTTATCCGTCATCTGTCATATGACACCTGTCGTCTATCATCTGTCATCTGTCATCTGTCATCTGTCATTAGACATCTGTCATCTGTCATCTGTCTTCTGTCATATGTCATCTGTCATATGTCAATTGTCATCTGTCGTCTGTCAACAGTCATTTGTCATCTGTCATTTGTCATCTGTCATCTGTCATCAGTCATCAGTCATCTGTAATCTGCTATGTGTCATTTGTCATCTGTCATCTGTCATCTGTCATATGTCATCTGTCATCTGTCATATGTCATCTGTCATCTGTCATCTGTCATCTGTCATCTGTCATCTGTCATCTGTCATCTGTCATCTGTCATCTGTCATCTGTCATCTGTCATCTGTCATCTGTCACCTGTCATCTGTCATCTCTCATCTGCCATCTGTCATCTGTCATCAGACATCAGCTATCTGTCATCTGTCTTCTGTCATATGTCATCTGTCATATGTCAATTGTCATCTGTCGTCTGTCAACAGTCATTTGTCATCTGTCATTTGTCATCTGTCATCTGTCATCTCTCATCTGTCATCTGTAATATGTCATCTGTCATATGTCATCTGTCATCTGTCATCTGTCATCTGTCATCTGTCATCTGTCATCTGTCATCTGTCATCTGTCATCTGTCATCTGTCATCTGTCATCACTCATCTGTTATCCGTCATCTGTCATATGACACCTGTCGTCTATCATCTGTCATCTGTCATCTGTCATCTGTCATCTGCCATCTTTCATCTGTCATCTGTCATCTGTCATCTGTCATCTGTCATCTGTCACCTGTCATCTGTCATCTGTCATCTGTCATCTGTCATTTGACATCTGTCATCCGTCATCTGCCATTTGTCATTTGTCATCTGTCGTTTGTCATTTTTCATTTGTCATCTGTCATCTGTCATCTCTCATCTCTCATCTGCCATCTGTCATCTGTCATCTGTCTTCTGTCATATGTCATCTGTCATATGTCAATTGTCATCTGTCGTCTGTCAACAGTCATTTGTCATCTGTCATTTGTCATCTGTAATCTGTCATCAGTCATCAGTCATCTGTAATCTGCCATGTGTCATTTGTCATCTGTCATCTGTCATCTGTCATATGTCATCTGTCATCTGTCATCTGTCATATGTCATATGTCATCTGTCATCTGTCATCTGTCAATTGTCATCTGTCGTCTGTCAACAGTCATTTGTCATCTGTCATTTGTCATCTGTCATCTGTCATCTCTCATCTGTCATCTGTAATATGTCATCTGTCATATGTCATCTGTCATCTGTCATCTGTCATCTGTCATCTGTCATCTGTCATCTGTCATCTGTCATCTGTCATCTGTCATCTGTCATCTGTCATCTGTCATCTGTCATCTGCCATCTGTCATCTGTCATCAGACATCTGTCATCTGTCATCTGTCTTCTGTCATATGTTATCTGTCATATGTCAATTGTCATCTGTCGTCTGTCAACAGTCATTTGTCATCTGTCATTTGTCATCTGTCATCTGTCATCTCTCATCTGTCATCTGTAATATGTCATCTGTCATATGTCATCTGTCATCTGTCATCTGCCATCTGTCATCTGTCATCTGTCATCTGTCATCTGTCATCTGTCATCTGTCATATGTCAATTGTCATCTGTCGTCTGTCAACAGTCATTTGTCATCTGTCATTTGTCATCTGTCATCTGTCATCTCTCATCTGTCATCTGTAATATGTCATCTGTCATATGTCATCTGTCACCTGTCATCTGTCATCTGTCATCTGTCATCTGTCATCTGTCATCTGTCATCTGTCATCTGTCATCTGTCATCTGTCATCTGTCATCTGTCATCTGTCATCTGTCATCTGTCATCTGTCATCTGTCATCAGACATCTGTCATCTGTCATCTGTCATCTGTCATCTGTCTTCTGTCATATGTCATCTGTCATATGTCAATTGTCATCTGTCGTCTGTCAACAGTCATTTGTCATCTGTAATTTGTCATCCGTCATCTGTCATCAGTCATCAGTCATCTGTAATCTGCCATGTGTCATTTGTCATCTGTCATCTGTTATCTGTCATCTGTCATATGTCATCTGTCAACTGTCATATGTCATCTGTCATCTGTCATCTGTCATCTGTCATCTGTCATCTGTCATCTGTCATCAGACATCTGTCATCTGTCATCTGTCATCTGTCTTCTGTCATATGTCATCTGTCATATGTCAATTGTCATCTGTCGTCTGTCAACAGTCATTTGTCATCTGTCATTTGTCATCTGTCATCTGTCATCAGTCATCATTCATCTGTAATCTGCCATGTGTCATTTGTCATCTGTCATCTGTCATATGTCATCTGTCATCTGTCATATGTCATCTGTCTTCTGTCATATGTCATCTGTCATATGTCAATTGTCATCTGTCGTCTGTCAACAGTCATTTGTCATCTGTCATTTGTCATCTGTCATCTGTCATCTGTCATCTGTCATCTGTCATCTGTCATCTGTCATCTGTCATCTGTCATCTGTCATCTGTCATCTGTCATCTGTCATCTGTCATCTGTCATCTGTCGTCAGACATCTGTCATCTGTCATCTGTCATCTGTCATCTGTCATCTGTCATCTGTCATCTGTCATCTGTCGTCAGACATCTGTCATCTGTCATCTGTCATCTGTCATCTGTCATCTGTCATCTGTCATCTGTCATCTGTCATCTGTCATCTGTCATCTGTCATCTGTCATCTGTCATCTGTCATCTGTCATCTGTCATCTGTCATCTGTCATCTGTCATCTGTCATCTGTCATCTGTCGTCAGACATCTGTCATCTGTCATCTGTCATCTGTCATCTGTCATCTGTCATCTGTCATCTGTCATCTGTCATCTGTCATCTGTCATCTGTCATCTGTCATCTGTCATCTGTCATCTGTCGTCAGACATCTGTCATCTGTCATCTGTCATCTGTCATCTGTCATCTGTCATCTGTCATCTGTCATCTGTCATCTGTCATCTGTCATCTGTCATCTGTCATCTGTCATCTGTCATCTGTCGTCAGACATCTGTCATCTGTCATCTGTCATCTGTCATCTGTCATCTGTCATATGTCATCTGTCTTCTGTCATATGTCATCTGTCATATGTCAATTGTCATCTGTCGTCTGTCAACAGTCATTTGTCATCTGTCATCTGTCATCTGTCATCTGTCGTCAGACATCTGTCATCTGTCATCTGTCATCTGTCATCTGTCATCTGTCATCTGTCATCTGTCATCTGTCATCTGTCATGTGTCATCTGTCATCTGTCATCTGTCGTCAGACATCTGTCATCTGTCATCTGTCATCTGTCATCTGTCATCTGTCATCTGTCATCTGTCATCTGTCGTCAGACATCTGTCATCTGTCATCTGTCATCTGTCATCTGTCATCTGTCATCTGTCATCTGTCATCTGTCATCTGTCATCTGTCATTTGTCATCTGTCATCTGTCATCTGTCATCTGTCATCTGTCATCTGTCATCTGTCATCTGTCATCTGTCATTTGTCATCTGTCATTTGTCATCTTTCATCTGTCATCTGTCATCTGTCATCTGTCATCTGTCATCTGTCATCTGTCATCTGTCATCTGTCATCTGTCATCTGTCATCTGTCATCTGTCGTCAGACATCTGTCATCTGTCATCTGTCATCTGTCATCTGTCATCTGTCATCTGTCATCTGTCATCTGTCATCTGTCATCTGTCATCTGTCATCTGTCATCTGTCATCTGTCATCTGTCATCTGTCATCTGTCATCTGTCATCTGTCATCTGTCGTCAGACATCTGTCATCTGTCATCTGTCATCTGTCATCTGTCATCTGTCATCTGTCATCTGTCATCTGTCATCTGTCATCTGTCATCTGTCATCTGTCGTCAGACATCTGTCATCTGTCATCTGTCTTCTGTCATATGTCATCTGTCATATGTCAATTGTCATCTGTCGTCTGTCAACAGCCATTTGTCATCTGTCATTTGTCATCTGTCATCTGTCATCAGTCATCAGTCATCTGTAATCTGCCATGTGTCATTTGTCATCTGTCATCTGTCATCTGTCATATGTCATCTGTCACCTGTCATATGTCATCTGTCATCTGTCATCTGTCATCTGTCATCTGTCATCTGTCATCTGTCATCTGTCATCTGTCATCTGTCATCTGTCATCTGTCATCTGTCATCTGTCATCTGTCATCTGTCATCTGTCATCTGTCATCTGTCATCTGTCATCTGTCATCTGTCATCTGTCATCTGTCATCTGTCATCTGTCATCTGTCATCTGTCATCTGTCATCTGTCGTCAGACATCTGTCATCTGTCATCTGTCATCTGTCTTCTGTCATATGTCATCTGTCATATGTCAATTGTCATCTGTCGTCTGTCAACAGTCATTTGTCATCTGTCATTTGTCATCTGTCATCTGTCATCAGTCATCTGTAATCTGCCATGTGTCATTTGTCATCTGCCATCTGTCATCTGTCATATGTCATCTGTCATCTGTCATATGTCATCTGTCATCTGTCATCTGTCATCTGTCATCTGTCATCTGTCATCTGTCATCTGTCATCTGTCATCTGTCATCTGTCATCTCTCATCTGCCATCTGTCATCTGTCATCAGACATCTGTCATCTGTCATCTGTCTTCTGTCATATGTCATCTGTCATATGTCAATTGTCATCTGGCGTCTGTCAACAGTCATTTGTCATCTGTCATTTGTCATCTGTCATCTGTCATCTCTCATCTGTCATCTGTAATATGTCATGTGTCATATGTCATCTGTCATCTGTCATCTGTCATCTGTCTTCTGTCATCTGTTATCTGTTATCTGTCATCTGTCATTTGTCATCTGTCATCTGTCATCTGTTATCTGTCATCTGTCGTATGTCACCTGTCGTCTATCATCTGTCATCTGTCATCTGTCATCTGTCGTCTGTCATTTGTCACCGGTCATCTGTCATCTGTCATGTGTCATCTGTCATCTGTCATCTGTCATCTGTCATCAGACATCTGTCATCTGTCATCTATCTTCTGTCATATGTCATCTGTCATATGTCAATTGCCATCTGTCGTCTGTCAACTGTCATTTGTCATCTATCATCCGTCATCTGTCATCTGTCATCTGTTATCTGTCATCTGTCATCTGTCATTTGTCATCTGTCATCTGTCATCTGTTATCTGTCATCTGTCGTATGTCACCTGTCGTCTATCATCTGTCATCTGTCATCTGTCATCTGTCGTCTGTCATTTGTCACCGGTCATCTGTCATCTGTCATGTGTCATCTGTCATCTGTCATCTGTCATCAGACATCTGTCATCTGTCATCTATCTTCTGTCATATGTCATCTGTCATCTGTCATCTGTCATCTGTCATCTGTCATCTGTCATCTGTCATCTGTCATCTGTCATCTGTCATCTGTCATCTGTCATCTGCCATCTGTCATTTGTCATTTGTCATCTGTCGTTTGTCATTTTTCATTTGTCATCTGTCATCTGTCATCTGTCATCTGTCATCTCTCATCTGCCATCTGTCATCTGTCATCTGTCATCTGTCATCAGACATCTGTCATCTGTCATCTATCTTCTGTCATATGTCATCTGTCATATGTCAATTGCCATCTGTCGTCTGTCAACTGTCATTTGTCATCTGTCATCCGTCATCTCTCATCTGTCATCTGTCATCTGCCATGTGTCATGTGTCATCTGTCATCTGTCATCTGTCAATTGTCATCTGTCGTCTGTCAACTGTCATGTGTCATGTGTCACCTGTCATCTGTCATCTGTCATCTGTCATCTATCATCTGTCATCTGTCATCTGTCATCTGTCATCTGTCAATTGTCATCTGTCGTCTGTCAACAGTCATTTGTCATCTGTCATCTGTCTTCAGTCATCAGTCATCTGTAATCTGCCATTTGTCATTTGTCATCTGTCATCTGTCAATTGTCATCTGTCGTCTATCAACCGTCATTTGTCATCTGTCATCTGTCATCTAACATCTGCCATGTGTCATGTGTCATCTGTCATCTGTCATCTGTCATCTGTCATCTATCAATTGGCATCTGTCGTCTCTCAACTGTCATTTGTCTTCTGTCATCTGCCATCTGTCATCTGTCAGCTGTCATCAGACATCTGTTTTCTGTCATATGTCATCTGTTTTCTGTCATATGTCATCTGGCATATGTCATATGTCATCTGTCATCTGCCATCTGTCATCTGTCATCTGTCATCTGTCATCTGTCATCTGTATTCTGTCATCTGTCATCTGTCATCTGTCATCTGTCATCTGTCGTCTGTCAACTGTCACTTGTCATTTGTCATCTGTCATCAGTCATCATTCATCTGCCATGTGTCAAGTGTCATCTGTCATCTGTCATCTGTCATCTGTCATCTGTCATTTGTCATCTGTCATCTGTCAATTGGCATCTGTCGTCTGTCAACTGTCATGTTGTCATCTGTCATCTGCCATGTGTCATCTGTCATCAGACATCTGTCATCTGTCATATGTCTTCTGTCATATGTCATATGTCATCTGTCATCTGTCATCTGTCACCTGTCATCTGTCATCTGTCATCTGTCATCTGTCATCTCTCATCTGTCATCTGTCATCTGTCATCTGTCATCTGTCATCTGTCATCTGTCATCTGTCATCTGTCATCTGTCATCTGTCATCTGTCATCTGTCATCTGTCATCTGTCATCTGTCATCTGTCAGCTGTCATCTGTCAATTGTCATCTGTCGTCTGTCAATCGTCATTTGTCATCTGTCATCTGTCATCCTTCATCTGTCATCAGTCATCTGTCATATGCCATGTGTCCTGTGTCATCTGTCATCTGTCATCTGTCATGTGTCATCTGTCATCTGTCATCTGTCATCTGTCAATTGTCATCTGTCGTCTGTCATCTGTCATCTGTCATCTGTCATCTGTCATCTGTCATCTGTCATCTGTCATCTGTCATCTGTCATATGTCATCTGTCATCTGTCATCAGTCATCTGTCATTTGTCATCTGTCATATGTCATCTGCCATGTGTCATGTTTAATCTGCCATCTGTCATCTGTCATCTGCCACCTGTTATCTGTAGTCTGTCATCTGTCATCTATCATCTGTCATCTGTCATCTGTCATCTCTTATCTGTCATCTGTCATCTGTCATCTGTCATCTGTCATCTATCATCTGTCATCTGTCATCTGTCATCTGTCATTTGTCATCTGTCAGCTGTCATCTGTCATCTGTCATCTGTCATTTGTCATCTGTCATCTGTCAATTGGCATCTGTCGTCTGTCAACTGTCATGTTGTCATCTGTCATCTGCCATGTTTCATCTGTCCTCTGTCACCAGACATCTGTCATCTGTCATCTGTCTTCTGTCATATGTCATATGTCATCTGTCATCTGTCATCTGTCATCTGTCATATGTCATCTGTCATCTGTCATCTGTCATCTGTCATCGGTCATCTGTCATCTGTCATCTGTCATCTGTCATCTGTCATCTGTCATCCGTCATCCGTCATCTGTCATCAGTCATCTGTCATCTGCCATGTGTCATGTGTCATCTGTCATCTGTCATCTGTCATCTGTCATCTGTCACCTGTCAATTGTCATCTGTCGTCTGTCATCTGTCATCTGTCATCTGTCATCTGTCATCTGTCATCTGCCACCTGTCATCTGTCATCTGTCATCTGTCATCTGTCATCTGTCATCTGTCATCTGTCATCTGTCATCTGTCATCTATCATCTGTCATCTGTCATCTGTCATCTGTCATCTGTCATCTGTCAACTGTCACCTGTCTTCTGTCATCTGTCATCTGTCATCTGTCATCTGTCATCTGTCATCTGTCATCTGTCATCTGTCATCTGTTATCTGTCATCTGTCATCTGTCATCTGTCATCTGTCATCCGTCATCTGTCATCCGTCATCTGTCATCTGTCATCTGTCATCTGTCATCTGTCATCTGTCATCTGTCATCTGTCATCTGTCATCTGTCATCTGTCATCTGTCATCTGTCATCTGTCATCTGTCATCTGTCATCTGTCATCTGTCATTTGTCATCTGTCATCTGTCATCTGTCATCTGTCATCTGTCATCTGTCATCTGTCATCTGTCATCTGTCATCTGTCATCTGTCACCTGTCATCTGTCATCTATCATCTGTCATCTGTCATCTGTCATCTGTCATCTGTCATCTGTCATCTGTCATCTGTCGTCTGTCATCTGTCATCTGTCATCTGTCATCAGTCATCAGTCATCTGCTATGTGTCATGTGTCATCTGTCATCTGTCATCTGTCAACTATCCTCTGTCATTTGTCATCTGTCATCTGTCATCTGTCGTCTGTCATCTGTCATTTGTCATCCGTCTTCTGTCATCCGTCATCTGTCATCTGTCATCTATCATCTGTCATCTGTTATCTGTCATCTGTCATCTGTCGTCTGTCATCTGTCATCTGTCATCTGTCATCAGTCATCAGTCATCTGCTATGTGTCATGTGTCATCTGTCATCTGTCATCTGTCAACTATCCTCTGTCATTTGTCATCTGTCATCTGTCGTCTGTCATCTGTCATTTGTCATCTGTCATCTGTCATCTGTCATCTGTCAACTGTCACCTGTCTTCTGTCATCTGTCATCTGTCATCTGTCATCTGTCATCTGTCATCTGTCATCTGTCATCTGTCATCTGTCATCTGTCATCTGTCATCTGTTATCTGTCATCTGTCATCTGTCATCTGTCATCTGTCATCCGTCATCTGTCATCCGTCATCTGTCATCTGTCATCTGTCATCTGTCATCTGTCATCTGTCATCTGTCATCTGTCATCTGTCATCTGTCATCTGTCATCTGTCATCTGTCATCTGTCATCTGTCATCTGTCATCTGTCATTTGTCATCTGTCATCTGTCATCTGTCATCTGTCATCTGTCATCTGTCATCTGTCATCTGTCATCTGTCATCTGTCACCTGTCATCTGTCATCTATCATCTGTCATCTGTCATCTGTCATCTGTCATCTGTCATCTGTCATCTGTCATCTGTCATCTGTCATCTGTCATCTGTCATCTGTCAACTATCCTCTGTCATTTGTCATCTGTCATCTGTCATCTGTCGTCTGTCATCTGTCATTTGTCATCCGTCTTCTGTCATCCGTCATCTGTCATCTGTCATCTATCATCTGTCATCTGTTATCTGTCATCTGTCATCTGTCATCTGTCATCTGTCATCTGTCATCTGTCACCTGTCATCTGTCATCTATCATCTGTCATCTGTCATCTGTCATCTGTCATCTGTCATCTGTCATCTGTCATCTGTCATCCGTCATCTGTCATCCGTCATCTGTCATCTGTCATCTGTCATCTGTCATCTGTCATCTGTCATCTGTCATCTGTCATCTGTCATCTGTCATCTGTCATCTGTCATCTGTCATCTGTCATCTGTCATCTGTCATCTGTCATCTGTCATCTGTCATCTGTCATTTGTCATCTGTCATCTGTCATCTGTCATCTGTCATCTGTCATCTGTCATCTGTCATCTGTCATCTGTCATCTGTCACCTGTCATCTGTCATCTATCAATTGTCATCTGTCATCTGTCACCTGTCTTCTGTCATCTGTCATCTGTCATCTGTCATCTGTCATCTGTCATCTGTCAACTATCCTCTGTCATTTGTCATCTGTCATCTGTCATCTGTCGTCTGTCATCTGTCATTTGTCATCCGTCTTCTGTCATCCGTCATCTGTCATCTGTCATCTATCATCTGTCATCTGTTATCTGTCATCTGTCATCTGTCATCTGTCATCTGTCATCTGTCACCTGTCATCTGTCATCTATCATCTGTCATCTGTCATCTGTCATCTGTCATCTGTCATCTGTCATCTGTCATCTGTCATCTGTCGTCTGTCATCTGTCATCTGTCATCTGTCATCAGTCATCAGTCATCTGCTATGTGTCATGTGTCATCTGTCATCTGTCATCTGTCAACTATCCTCTGTCATTTGTCATCTGTCATCTGTCATCTGTCGTCTGTCATCTGTCATTTGTCATCCGTCTTCTGTCATCCGTCATCTGTCATCTGTCATCTATCATCTTTCATCTGTTATCTGTCATCTGTAATCTGTCATCTGTCATCTGTCATCTGTCATCTGTCATCTGTCATCTGTCATCTGTCATCTGTCATCTGTCATCTGTCATCTGTCATCTGTCATCTGTCATATGTCATCTGCCATGTGTAATGTTTAATCTGCCATCTGTCATCTGTCATCTGTCATCTGCCACCTGTCATCTGTCATCTGTCATCTGTCATCTGTCATCTGTCATCTGTCATCTGTCATCTGTCATCTGTCATCTATCATCTGTCATCTGTCATCTGTCATCTGTCAACTGTCATCTGTCAACTGTCACCTGTCTTCTGTCATCTGTCATCTGTCATCTGTCATCTGTCATCTGTCATCTGTCATCTGTCATCTGTCATCTGTTATCTGTCATCTGTCATCTGTCATCTGTCATCTGTCATCCGTCATCTGTCATCCGTCATCTGTCATCTGTCATCTGTCATCTGTCATCTGTCATCTGTCATCTGTCATCTGTCATCTGTCATCTGTCATCTGTCATCTGTCATCTGTCATCTGTCATCTGTCATCTGTCATCTGTCATCTGTCATCTGTCATCTGTCATTTGTCATCTGTCATCTGTCATCTGTCATCTGTCATCTGTCATCTGTCATCTGTCATCTGTCATCTGTCATCTGTCACCTGTCATCTGTCATCTATCATCTGTCATCTGTCATCTGTCATCTGTCATCTGTCATCTGTCATCTGTCATCTGTCGTCTGTCATCTGTCATCTGTCATCTGTCATCAGTCATCAGTCATCTGCTATGTGTCATGTGTCATCTGTCATCTGTCATCTGTCAACTATCCTCTGTCATTTGTCATCTGTCATCTGTCATCTGTCGTCTGTCATCTGTCATTTGTCATCCGTCTTCTGTCATCCGTCATCTGTCATCTGTCATCTATCATCTGTCATCTGTTATCTGTCATCTGTCATCTGTCGTCTGTCATCTGTCATCTGTCATCTGTCATCAGTCATCAGTCATCTGCTATGTGTCATGTGTCATCTGTCATCTGTCATCTGTCAACTATCCTCTGTCATTTGTCATCTGTCATCTGTCGTCTGTCATCTGTCATTTGTCATCCGTCTTCTGTCATCTGTCATCTGTCATCTATCATCTGTCATCTGTTATCTGTCATCTGTCATCTGTCATTTGTCATTTGTCATCTGTCATCTGTCATCTGTCATCTGTCATCTGTCACCTGTCATCTGTCCTCTGTCATCTGTCATCTGTCATCTGTCATCTGTCATCTGTCGTCTGTCATCTGTCATCTGTCATCTGTCATCTGTCATCTGTCATCTGTCATCTGTCATCTGTCATCTGTCATCTGTCATCTGTCATCTGTCATCTGTCATCTGTCATCTGTTATCTGTCACCTGTCATCTGTCATCTGTCATCTGTCATCTGTGACCTGTCATATGTCACCTGTCACCTGTCCTCTATCATCTGTCATCTGTCATCTGTTATCTGTCATCTGTCATCTGTCGTCTTTCGTCTCTCATCTGTCATCTATCCTCTGTCATTTGTCATCTGTCATCTGTCGTCTGTCATCTGTCATTTGTCATCCGACTTCTGTCATCTGTCATCTGTGATCTATCATCTGTCATCTGTTATCTGTCATCTGTCATTTGTCATTTGTCATCTGTCATCTGTCATCTGTCATCTGTCATCTGTCATCTGTCATCTGTCATCTGTCATCTGTCATCTGTCATCTGTCATCTGTCATCTGTCATCTGTCATCTGTCATCTGTCATCTGTCATCTGTCATCTGTCATCTGTCATCTGTCATCTGTCATCTGTCATCTGTCATCTGTCATCTGTCATCTGTCATCTGTCATCTGTCATCTGTCATCTGTCATCTGTCATCTGTCATCTGTCATCTGTCATCTGTCATCTGTCATCTGTCATCTGTCATTATTCATCTGTCATCTGTCATCTGTCATCTGTCATCTGTCATCTGTCATCTATCATCTGTCATCTGTCATCTGTCATCTGTCATCTGTCATCTGTCATCTGTCATCTGTCACATGTCATCTGTCATCTGTCATCTGTCATCTGTCATCTGTCATCTGTCATCTGTCATCTGTCATCTGTCATCTGTCATCTGTCATCTGTTATCTGTCACCTGTCATCTGTTGTCTGTCACCTGTCATCTGTCATCTGTCATCTGTCATCTGTGACCTGTCATATGTCACCTGTCACCTGTCCTCTATCAGCTGTCATCTGTCATCTGTTATCTGTCATCTGTCATCTGTCGTCTTTCGTCTCTCATCTGTCATCTATCATCTGTCATCTGTCATCTATCATCTGTCATCTGTTATCTGTCATCTGTCATTTGTCATTTGTCATCTGTCATCTGTCATCTGTCATCTGTCATCTGTCATCCGTCATCTGTCATCTGTCATCTATCATCTGTCGTCTGTCATCTGTCATCTGTCATCTGTCATCTGTCATCTGTCATCTGTCATCTGTCATCTGTCATCTGTCATCTGTCATCTGCCATGTGTCATCTGTCATCTGTCATCTGTCATCTGTCATCTGTCATCTGTCATCTGTCATCTGTCATCTGTCATCTGTCACCTGTCACCTGTCCTCTATCATCTGTCATCTGTTATCTGTTATATGTCATCTGTCGTCTTTCGTGTCTCATCTGTCATCTATCATCTGTCATCTGTCATCTGTCATTTGTCATTTGTCATTTGTCATCTGTCATCTGTTATCTGTCATCTGTCATCTGCCATCTGTCATCTGTCATCTGTCATCTGTCATCTGTCATCTGTCATCTGTCATCTGTCATCTGTCATCTGTCATCTGTCATCAGTCATCTGTCATCTGTCATCTGTCATCTGTCATCTGTCATCTGTCATCTGTCATCTGTCATCTGTCATCTGTCATCTGTCATTTGTCATTTGTCATCTGTCATCTGTTATCTGTCATCTGTCATCTGTCATCTGTCATCTGCCATGTGTCATCTGTCATCTGTCATCTGTCATCTGTCATCTGTCACCTGTCACCTGTCCTCTATCATCTGTCATCTGTTATCTGTTATCTGTCATCTGTCGTCTTTCGTCTCTCATCTGTCATCTATCATCTGTCATCTGTCATCTGTCATTTGTCATTTGTCATCTGTCATCTGTTATCTGTCATCTGTCATCTGTCATCTGTCATCTGTCATCTGTCATCTGTCATCTGTCATCTGTCATCTGTCATCTGTCATCTGTCATCTGTCATCTGTCATCTGTCATCTGTCATCTGCCATGTGTCATCTGTCATCTGTCATCTGTCATCTGTCATCTGTCATCTGTCATCTGTCATCTGTCATCTGTCATCTGTCACCTGTCACCTGTCCTCTATCATCTGTCATCTGTTATCTGTTATATGTCATCTGTCGTCTTTCGTGTCTCATCTGTCATCTATCATCTGTCATCTGTCATCTGTCATCTGTCATCTGTCATCTGTCATCTGTCATCTGTCATCTGTCATCTGTCATCTGTCATCTGTCATCTGTCATCTGTCATCAGTCATCTGTCATCTGTCATCTGTCATCTGTCATCTGTCATCTGTCATCTGTCATCTGTCATCTGTCATCTGTCATCTGTCATCTGTCATTTGTCATTTGTCATCTGTCATCTGTTATCTGTCATCTGTCATCTGTCATCTGTCATCTGTCATCTGTCACCTGTCACCTGTCCTCTATCATCTGTCATCTGTTATCTGTTATATGTCATCTGTCGTCTTTCGTGTCTCATCTGTCATCTATCATCTGTCATCTGTCATCTGTCATTTGTCATTTGTCATTTGTCATCTGTCATCTGTCATCTGTCATCTGTCATCTGTCATCTGTCATCTGTCATCTGTCATCTGTCATCTGTCATCTGTCATCTGTCATCTGTCATCTGTCATCTGTCATTATTCATCTGTCATCTGTCATCTGTCATCTGTCATCTGTCATCTGTCATCTGTCATCTGTCATCTGTCATCTGTCATCTGTCATCTGTCATCTGTCATCTGTCATCTGTCATCTGTCATCTGTCATCTGTCATCTGTCATCTGTCATCTGTCATCTGTCATCTGTCATCTGTCATCTGTCATCTATCATCTGTCATCTGTCATCTATCATCTGTCATCTGTCATCTGTCGTCTGTCATCTGTCATCTGTCATCTGTCATCTGTCATCTGTCATCTGTCATCTGTCATCTGTCATCTGTCATCTGTCATCTGTCATTTGTCATTTGTCATTTGTCATCTGTCATTTGTCATCTGTCTTCTGTCATCTGTCATCTGTCATCTGTCATCTGTCATCTGTCATCTGTCATCTGTCATCTGTCATCTGTCATCTGCCATCTGTCATCTGTCATCTGTCATCTGTCATCTGTCATCTGTCATCTGTCATCTGTCATCTGTCATCTGTCATCTGTCATCTGTCATTTGTCATTTGTCATCTGTCATCTGTCATCTGTCATCTGTCATCTGTCATCTGTCATCTGTCATTTGTCATTTGTCATCTGTCATCTGTCATCTGTCATCTGTCATCTGTCATCTGTCATCTGTCATCTGTCATCTGTCATCTGTCATCTGTCATTTGTCATTTGTCATCTGTCATCTGTCATCTGTCATCTGTCATCTGTCATCTGTCATCTGTCATCTGTCATCTGTCATCTGTCATCTGTCATTTGTCATTTGTCATCTGTCATCTGTTATCTGTCATCTGTCATCTGTCATCTGTCATCTGCCATGTGTCATCTGTCATCTGTCATCTGTCATCTGTCATCTGTCACCTGTCACCTGTCCTCTATCATCTGTCATCTGTTATCTGTTATCTGTCATCTGTCGTCTTTCGTCTCTCATCTGTCATCTATCATCTGTCATCTGTCATCTGTCATTTGTCATTTGTCATCTGTCATCTGTTATCTGTCATCTGTCATCTGTCATCTGTCATCTGTCATCTGTCATCTGTCATCTGTCATCTGTCATCTGTCATCTGTCATCTGTTATCTGTCATCTGTCATCTGTCATCTGTCATCTGTCATCTGTCATCTGTCATCTGTCATCTGTCATCTGTCATCTGTCATCTGTCATCTATCATCTGTCATCTGTCATCTATCATCTGTCATCTGTCATCTGTCGTCTGTCATCTGTCATCTGTCATCTGTCATCTGTCATCTGTCATCTGTCATCTGTCATCTGTCATCTGTCATTTGTCATTTGTCATTTGTCATCTGTCATCTGTCATCTGTCTTCTGTCATCTGTCATCTGTCATCTGTCATCTGTCATCTGCCATCTGTCATCTGTCATCTGTCATCTGTCATCTGTCATCTGTCATCTGTCATCTGTCATCTGTCATCTGTCATCTGTCATCTGTCATCTGTCATCTGTCATCTGTCATCTGTCATTTGTCATTTGTCATCTGTC
This sequence comes from Condylostylus longicornis, assembly GCF_029603195.1. Classification (NCBI taxonomy): domain Eukaryota; kingdom Metazoa; phylum Arthropoda; class Insecta; order Diptera; family Dolichopodidae; genus Condylostylus; species Condylostylus longicornis. The sequence continues at coordinate 1,179,221 of NW_026578021.1, read as the reverse complement.
ATCTGTCATCTGTCATCTGTCATCTGTCATCTGTCATCTGTCATCTGTCATCTGTCATCTGTCATCTGTCATCTGTCATCTGTCATCTGTCATCTGTCATCTGTCATCTGTCATCTGTCATCTGTCATCTGTCATCTGTCATCTGTCATCTGTCATCTGTCATCTGTCATCTGTCATCTGTCATCTGTCATCTGTCATCTGTCATCTGTCATCTGTCATCTGTCATCTGTCATTTGTCATCTGTCATCTGTCATCTGTCATCTGTCATTTGTCATTTGTCATCTGTCATCTGTCATCTGTCATCTGTCATCTGTCATCTGTCATCTGTCATCTGTCATCTGTCATCTGTCATCTGTCATCTGTCATCTGTCATCTGTCATCTGTCATCTGTCATCTGTCATCTGTCATCTGTCATCTGTCATCTATCATCTATCATCTGTCATCTGTCATCTGTCATCTGTCATCTGTCATCTGTCATCTGTCATCTGTCATCTGTCATCTGTCATCTGTCATCTGTCATCTGTAATTTGTCATTTGTCATTTGTCATCTGTTATCTGTCATCTGTCATCTGTCATCTGTCATCTGTCATCTGTCATCTGTCATCTGTCATCTGTCATCTGTCATCTGTCATCTATCATCTGTCATCTGTCATCTGTCATCTGTCATCTGTCATCTGTCATCTGTCATCTGTTATCTGTCATCTGTCATCTCTCATCTGTCACCTGTCATCTGTCATCTGTCATCTGTCATCTGTCATCTGTCATCTGTCATCTGTCATCTGTCATCTGTCATCTGTCATCTGTCATCTGTCATCTGTCATCTGTCATCTGTCATCTGTCATCTGTCATCTGTCATCTGTCATCTGTCATCTGTCATCTGTCATCTGTCATCTGTCATCTGTCATCTGTCATCTGTCATCTGTCATCTGTCATCTGTCATCTGTCACCTGTCATCTGTCATCTATCATCTGTCATCTGTCATCTGTCATCTGTCATCTGTCATCTGTCATCTGTCGTCTGTCATCTGTCATCTGTCATCTGTCATCAGTCATCAGTCATCTGCTATGTGTCATGTGTCATCTGTCATCTGTCATCTGTCAACTATCCTCTGTCATTTGTCATCTGTCATCTGTCATCTGTCGTCTGTCATCTGTCATTTGTCATCCGTCTTCTGTCATCCGTCATCTGTCATCTGTCATCTATCATCTGTCATCTGTTATCTGTCATCTGTCATCTGTCGTCTGTCATCTGTCATCTGTCATCTGTCATCAGTCATCAGTCATCTGCTATGTGTCATGTGTCATCTGTCATCTGTCATCTGTCAACTATCCTCTGTCATTTGTCATCTGTCATCTGTCGTCTGTCATCTGTCATTTGTCATCCGTCTTCTGTCATCTGTCATCTGTCATCTATCATCTGTCATCTGTTATCTGTCATCTGTCATCTGTCATTTGTCATTTGTCATCTGTCATCTGTCATCTGTCATCTGTCATCTGTCACCTGTCATCTGTCATCTGTCATCTGTCATCTGTCATCTGTCATCTGTCATCTGTCGTCTGTCATCTGTCATCTGTCATCTGTCATCTGTCATCTGTCATCTGTCATCTGTCATCTGTCATCTGTCATCTGTCATCTGTCATCTGTCATCTGTCATCTGTCATCTGTCATCTGTCATCTGTCATCTGTCATCTGTCATCTGTTATCTGTCACCTGTCATCTGTCATCTGTCATCTGTCATCTGTGACCTGTCATATGTCACCTGTCACCTGTCCTCTATCATCTGTCATCTGTCATCTGTTATCTGTCATCTGTCATCTGTCGTCTTTCGTCTCTCATCTGTCATCTATCCTCTGTCATTTGTCATCTGTCATCTGTCGTCTGTCATCTGTCATTTGTCATCCGACTTCTGTCATCTGTCATCTGTGATCTATCATCTGTCATCTGTTATCTGTCATTTGTCATTTGTCATCTGTCATCTGTCATCTGTCATCTGTCATCTGTCATCTGTCATCTGTCATCTGTCATCTGTCATCTGTCATCTGTCATCTGTCATCTGTCATCTGTCATCTGTCATCTGTCATCTGTCATCTGTCATCTGTCATCTGTCATCTGTCATCTGTCATCTGTCATCTGTCATCTGTCATCTGTCATCTGTCATCTGTCATCTGTCATCTGTCATCTGTCATCTGTCATCTGTCATCTGTCATCTGTCATCTGTCATCTGTCATCTGTCATCTGTCATCTGTCATCTGTCATCTATCATCTGTCATCTGTCATCTGTCATCTGTCATCTGTCATCTGTCATCTGTCACATGTCATCTGTCATCTGTCATCTGTCATCTGTCATCTGTCATCTGTCATCTGTCATCTGTCATCTGTCATCTGTCATCTGTTATCTGTCACCTGTCATCTGTTGTCTGTCACCTGTGATCTGTCATCTGTCATCTGTCATCTGTGACCTGTCATATGTCACCTGTCACCTGTCCTCTATCAGCTGTCATCTGTCATCTGTTATCTGTCATCTGTCATCTGTCGTCTTTCGTCTCTCATCTGTCATCTATCATCTGTCATCTGTCATCTATCATCTGTCATCTGTTATCTGTCATCTGTCATTTGTCATTTGTCATCTGTCATCTGTCATCTGTCATCTGTCATCTGTCATCCGTCATCTGTCATCTGTCATCTATCATCTGTCGTCTGTCATCTGTCATCTGTCATCTGTCATCTGTCATCTGTCATCTGTCATCTGTCATCTGTCATCTGTCATCTGCCATGTGTCATCTGTCATCTGTCATCTGTCATCTGTCATCTGTCATCTGTCATCTGTCATCTGCCATGTGTCATCTGTCATCTGTCATCTGTCATCTGTCATCTGTCATCTGTCATCTGTCATCTGTCACATGTCATCTGTCATCTGTCATCTGTCATCTGTCATCTGTCATCTGTCATCTGTCATCTGTCATCTGTCATCTGTCATCTGTTATCTGTCACCTGTCATCTGTTGTCTGTCACCTGTGATCTGTCATCTGTCATCTGTCATCTGTGACCTGTCATATGTCACCTGTCACCTGTCCTCTATCAGCTGTCATCTGTCATCTGTTATCTGTCATCTGTCATCTGTCGTCTTTCGTCTCTCATCTGTCATCTATCATCTGTCATCTGTCATCTATCATCTGTCATCTGTTATCTGTCATCTGTCATTTGTCATTTGTCATCTGTCATCTGTCATCTGTCATCTGTCATCTGTCATCCGTCATCTGTCATCTGTCATCTATCATCTGTCGTCTGTCATCTGTCATCTGTCATCTGTCATCTGTCATCTGTCATCTGTCATCTGTCATCTGTCATCTGTCATCTGCCATGTGTCATCTGTCATCTGTCATCTGTCATCTGTCATCTGTCATCTGTCATCTGTCATCTGTCATCTGTCATCTGTCATCTGTTATCTGTCACCTGTCATCTGTTGTCTGTCACCTGTGATCTGTCATCTGTCATCTGTCATCTGTGACCTGTCATATGTCACCTGTCACCTGTCCTCTATCAGCTGTCATCTGTCATCTGTTATCTGTCATCTGTCATCTGTCGTCTTTCGTCTCTCATCTGTCATCTATCATCTGTCATCTGTCATCTATCATCTGTCATCTGTTATCTGTCATCTGTCATTTGTCATTTGTCATCTGTCATCTGTCATCTGTCATCTGTCATCTGTCACCTGTCATCTGTCATCTGTCATCTGTCATCTGTCATCTGTCATCTGTCATCTGTCGTCTGTCATCTGTCATCTGTCATCTGTCATCTGTCATCTGTCATCTGTCATCTGTCATCTGTCATCTGTCATCTGTCATCTGTCATCTGTCATCTGTCATCTGTCATCTGTCATCTGTGACCTGTCATATGTCACCTGTCACCTGTCCTCTATCAGCTGTCATCTGTCATCTGTTATCTGTCATCTGTCATCTGTCGTCTTTCGTCTCTCATCTGTCATCTATCATCTGTCATCTGTCATCTGTCATTTGTCATTTGTCATTTGTCATCTGTCATCTGTTATCTGTCATCTGTCATCTGCCATCTGTCATCTGTCATCTGTCATCTGTCATCTGTCATCTGTCATCTGTCATCTGTCATCTGTCATCTGTCATCTGTCATCAGTCATCTGTCATCTGTCATCTGTCATCTGTCATCTGTCATCTGTCATCTGTCATCTGTCATCTGTCATCTGTCATCTGTCATCTGTCATCTGTCATCTGTCATCTGTCATCTGTCATCTGTCATCTGTCATCTGTCATTTGTCATTTGTCATCTGTCATCTGTTATCTGTCATCTGTCATCTGTCATCTGTCATCTGCCATGTGTCATCTGTCATCTGTCATCTGTCATCTGTCATCTGTCACCTGTCACCTGTCCTCTATCATCTGTCATCTGTTATCTGTTATCTGTCATCTGTCGTCTTTCGTCTCTCATCTGTCATCTATCATCTGTCATCTGTCATCTGTCATTTGTCATTTGTCATCTGTCATCTGTTATCTGTCATCTGTCATCTGTCATCTGTAATCTGTCATCTGTCATCTGTCATCTGTCATCTGTCATCTGTCATCTGTCATCTGTCATCTGTCATCTGTCATCTGTCATCTGTCATCTGTCATCTGTCATCTGTCATCTGTCATCTGTCATCTGTCATCTATCATCTGTCATCTGTCATCTATCATCTGTCATCTGTCATCTGTCATCTGTCATCTGTCATCTGTCATCTGTCATCTGTCATCTGTCATCTGTCATCTGTCATCTGTCATCTGTCATCTGTCATCTGTCATCTGTCATCTGTCATCTGTCATTTGTCATTTGTCATCTGTCATCTGTTATCTGTCATCTGTCATCTGTCATCTGTCATCTGCCATGTGTCATCTGTCATCTGTCATCTGTCATCTGTCATCTGTCACCTGTCACCTGTCCTCTATCATCTGTCATCTGTTATCTGTTATCTGTCATCTGTCGTCTTTCGTCTCTCATCTGTCATCTATCATCTGTCATCTGTCATCTGTCATTTGTCATTTGTCATCTGTCATCTGTTATCTGTCATCTGTCATCTGTCATCTGTCATCTGTCATCTGTCATCTGTCATCCGTCATCTGTCATCTGTCATCTGTCATCTGTCATCTGTCATCTGTCATCTGTCATCTGTCATCTGTCATCTGTCATCTGTCATCTGTCATCTGTCATCTGTCATCTGTCATCTATCATCTGTCATCTGTCATCTATCATCTGTCATCTGTCATCTGTCATCTGTCATCTGTCATCTGTCATCTGTCATCTGTCATCTGTCATCTGTCATCTGTCATCTGTCATCTGTCATCTGTCATTTGTCATTTGTCATTTGTCATCTGTCATCTGTCATCTGTCTTCTGTCATCTGTCATCTGTCATCTGTCATCTGTCATCTGTCATCTGTCATCTGTCATCTGTCATCTGTCATCTGTCATCTGTCATCTGTCATCTGTCATCTGTCATCTGTCATCTGTCATCTGTCATCTGTCATCTGTCATCTGTCATCTGTCATTTGTCATTTGTCATCTGTCATCTGTCATCTGTCATCTGTCATCTGTCATCTGTCATCTGTCATCTGTCATCTGTCATCTGTCATCTGTCATCTGTCATCTGTCATCTGTCATCTGTCATCTGTCATCTGTCATCTGTCATCTGTCATCTGTCATCTGTCATCTGTCATCTGTCATCTGTCATCTGTCATCTGTCATCTGTCATCTGTCATCTGTCATCTGTCATCTGTCATCTGTCATCTGTCATCTGTCATTTGTCATCTGTCATCTGTCATCTGTCATCTGTCATTTGTCATTTGTCATCTGTCATCTGTCATCTGTCATCTGTCATCTGTCATCTGTCATCTGTCATCTGTCATCTGTCATCTGTCATCTGTCATCTGTCATCTGTCATCTGTCATCTGTCATCTGTCATCTGTCATCTGTCATCTGTCATCTATCATCTATCATCTGTCATCTGTCATCTGTCATCTGTCATCTGTCATTTGTCATTTGTCATCTGTCATCTGTCATCTGTCATCTGTCATCTGTCATCTGTCATCTGTCATCTGTCATCTGTCATCTGTCATCTGTCATCTGTCATCTGTCATCTGTCATCTGTCATCTGTCATCTGTCATCTATCATCTGTCATCTGTCATCTGTCATCTGTCATCTGTCATCTGTCATCTGTCATCTGTTATCTGTCATCTGTCATCTGTCATCTGTCACCTGTCATCTGTCATCTGTCATCTGTCATCTGTCATCTGTCATCTGTCATCTGTCATCTGTCATCTGTCATCTGTCATCTGTCATCTGTCATCTGTCATCTGTCATCTGTCATCTGTCATCTGTCATCTGTCATCTGTCATCTGTCATCTGTCATCTGTCATCTGTCATCTGTCATCTGTCATCTGTCATCTGTCATCTGTCATCTGTCATCTGTCATTTGTCATCTGTCATCTGTTATCTGTCATCTGTCATCTGTCATCTGCCATGTGTCATCTGTCATCTGGCATCTGTCATCTGTCATCTGTCACCTGTCACCTGTCCTCTATCATCTGTCATCTGTCATCTGTTATCTGTCATCTGTCATCTGTCGTCTTTCGTCTCTCATCTGTCATCTATCATCTGTCATCTGTCATCTGTCATCTGTCATTTGTCATTTGTCATCTGTCATCTGTCATCTGTCATCTGTCATCTGTCATCTGTCATCTGTCATCTGTCATCTGTCATCTGTCATCTGTCATCTGTCATCTGTCATCTGTCATCTGTCATCTGTCATCTGTCATCTGTCATCTGTCATTTGTCATCTATCATCTATCATCTGTCATTTGTCATCTGTCATCTGTCATCTGTCATCTGTCATCTGTCATCTGTCATCTGTCATCTGTCATCTGTCATCTGTCATCTGTCATCTGTCATCTGTCATCTGTCATCTGTCATCTGTCATCTGTCATCTATCATCTGTCATCTGTCATCTGTCATCTGTCATCTGTCATCTGTCATCTGTCATCTGTCATCTGTTATCTGTCATCTGTCATCTGTCATCTGTCACCTGTCATCTGTCATCTGTCATCTGTCATCTGTCATCTGTCATCTGTCATCTGTCATCTGTCATCTGTCATCTGTCATCTGTCATCTGTCATCTGTCATCTGTCATCTGTCATCTGTCATCTGTCATCTGTCATCTGTCATCTGTCATCTGTCATCTGTCATCTGTCATCTGTCATCTGTCATCTGTCATCTGTCATCTGTCATCTGTCATTTGTCATCTGTCATCTGTTATCTGTCATCTGTCATCTGTCATCTGCCATGTGTCATCTGTCATCTGGCATCTGTCATCTGTCATCTGTCACCTGTCACCTGTCCTCTATCATCTGTCATCTGTCATCTGTTATCTGTCATCTGTCATCTGTCGTCTTTCGTCTCTCATCTGTCATCTATCATCTGTCATCTGTCATCTATCATCTGTCATCTGTCATCTGTCATCTGTCATCTGTCATCTGTCATCTGTTATCTGTCATCTGTCATCTATCATCTGTCATCTGTCATCTGTCATCTGTCATCTGTCATCTGTTATCTGTCATCTGTCATCTGTCGTCCTTCGTCTCTCATCTGTCATCTATCATCTGTCATCTATCATCTGTCATCTGTCATCTGTCATCTGTCATCTGTCATCTGTCATCTGTCCTCTGTCATCTGTCATCTGTCATCTGTCATCTGTCATCTGTCATCTGTCATCTGTCATCTGTCATCTGTCATCTGTCATTTGTCATTTGTCATCTGTCATCTGTCATCTGTCATCTGTCATCGGTCATCTGTCATCTGTCATCTGTCATCTGTCATCTGTCATCTGTCATCTGTCATCTGTCATCTGTCATCTGTCATCTGTCATCTGTCATCTGTCATCTGTCATCTGTCATCTGTCATCTGTCATCTGTCATTTGTCATCTGTCATCTGTCATCTGTCATCTGTCATCTGTCATTTGTCATTTGTCATCTGTCATCTGTTATCTGTCATCTGTCATCTGTCATCTGTCATCTGTCATCTGTCATCTGTCATCTGTCATCTGTCATCTGTCATCTGTCATTTGTCATCTGTTATCTGTCATCTGTTATCTTTCATCTGTCGTATGTCACCTGTCGTCTATCATCGGTCATCTGTCATCTGTCGTCTGTCATTTGTCATCGGTCATCTGTCATCTGTCATCTGTCATCTGTCATCTGTCATCTGTCATCTGTCATCTGTCACCTGTCATCTGTCATCTGTCATCTGTCATCTGTCATCTGTCGTCTGTCATCTGTCATCTGTCATCTGTCATCTGTCATCTGTCATCTGTCATCTGTCATCTGTCATTTGTCATCTGTCATCTGTCATCTGTCATCTGTCATCTGTCATCTGTCATCTGTCATCTGTCATCTGTCATCTGTCATCTGTCATCTGTCATCTGTCATCTGTCAGCTGTCATCTGTCATCTGTCATCTGTCATCTGTCATCTGTCATCTGTCATCTGTCATCTGTCATCTGTCATCTGTCATCTGTCATTTGTCATTTGTCATCTGTCATTTGTCATTTGTCATCTGTCATCTGTTATCTGTCATCTGTCATCTGTCATCTGTCATCTGTCATCTGTCATCTGTCATCTGTCATCTGTCACCTGTCCTCTATCATCTGTCATCTGTCATCTGTTATCTGTCATCTGTCGTCTTTCGTCTCTCATCTGTCATCTGTCATCTGTCATCTGTCATCTGTCATCTGTCATCTATCATCTGTCATCTGTCATCTTTCATCTGTCATCTGTCATCTGTCATCTGTCATCTGTCATCTGTCATCTGTCATCTGTCATCTGTCATCTGTCATCTATCATTTGTCATTTGTCATCTGTCATCTGTCATCTGTCTTCTGTCATCTGTCATCTATCATCTGTCATCTGTCATCTGTCATCTGTCATCTGTCATCTGTCATCTGTCATCTGTCATCTGTCATCTGTCATCTGTCATCTGTCATCTGTCATCTGTCATCTGTCAATTGTCATTTGTCATCTGTCATCTGTCATCTGTCATCTGTCATCTGTCATCTGTCATCTGTCATCTGTCATCTGTCATCTGTCATCTGTCATCTGTCATCTGTCATCTGTGATCTGTGATCTGTGATCTGTCATCTGTCATCTGTCATCTGTCATCTGTCATCTGTCATCTGTCATCTGTCATCTGTCATCTGTCATCTGTCATCTCTCATCTGTCATTTGTCATTTGTCATCTGTCATCTGTCATCTGTCATCTGTCATCTGTCATCTGTCATCTGTCATCTGTCATCTGTCATCTGTCATCTGTCATCTGTCATCTGTCATCTGTCATCTGTCATCTGTCATCTGTCATATGTCATCTGTCATCTGTCATCAGTCATCTATCATCTGTCATCTGTCATCTGTCATCTGTCATCTGTCATCTGTCATCTGTCATCTGTCATCTGTCATCTGTCATCTGTCATCTGTCATCTGTCATCTGTCATCTGTCATCTGTCATCTGTCATCTGTCATATGTCATCTGTCATCTGTCATCTGTCATCTGTCATCTGTCATCTGTCATCTGTCATCTGTCATCTGTCATCTGTCATCTGTCATCTGTCATCTGTCATCTGTCATCTGTCATCTGTTATCTGTCATCTGTCATCTGTCATCTGCCATGTGTCATCTGTCATCTGTCATCTGTCATCTGTCATCTGTCATCTGTCACCTGTCACCTGTCCTCTATCATCTGTCATCTGTCATCTGTTATCTGTCATCTGTCATCTGTTATCTGTCATCTGTCATCTGTCTTCTTTCGTCTCTCATCTGTCATCTATCATCTGTCATCTGTCATCTATCATCTGTCATCTGTCATCTGTCATCTGTCATCTGTCATCTGTCATCTGTCATCTATCATCTGTCATCTGTCATCTGTTATCTGTCATCTGTCATCTGTCGTCTTTCGTCTCTCATCTGTCATCTATCATCTGTCATCTGTCATCTATCATCTGTCATCTGTCATCTGTCATCTGTCATCTGTCATCTGTCATCTGTCATCTGTCATCTGTCATCTGTCATCTGTCATCTGTCATCTGTCATCTGTCATCTGTCATCTGTCATCTGTCATCTGTCATCTGTCATCTGTCATTTGTCATTTGTCATCTATCATCTTTCATCTGTCATCTGTCATCTGTCATCTGTCATCTGTCATCTGTCATCTGTCATCTGTCATCTGTCATCTGTCATCTGTTATCTGTCATCTGTCGTATGTCACCTGTCGTCTATCATCGGTCATCTGTCATCTGTCGTCTGTCATTTGTCATCGGTCATCTGTCATCTGTCATCTGTCATCTGTCATCTGTCATCTGTCATCTGTCATCTGTCATCTGTCATCTGTCATCTGTCATCTGTCATCTGTCATCTGTCATCTGTCATCTGTCATCTGTCATCTGTCATCTGTCATCTGTCATCTGTCATCTGTCATCTGTCATCTGTCATCTGTCATCTGTCACCTGTCATCTGTCATCTGTCATCTGTCATCTGTTATTTGTCATCTGTCATCTGTCATTTGTCATTTGTCATCTGTCGTTTGTCATTTTTCATTTGTCATCTGTCATCTGTCATCTGTCATCTGTCATTTGTCATCTGTCAGCTGTCATCTGTCATCTGTCATCTGTCATCTGTCATCTGTCATATGTCATCTGTCATCTGTCATCTGTCATCTGTCATCTGTCATCTGTCATCTGTCATCTGTCATCTGTCATCTGTCATCTGTCATCTGTCATCTGTCATCTCTCATCTGTCATCTGTCATCTGTCATATGTCATCTGTCATCTGTCATCTGTCATCTGTCATCTGTCATCTGTCATCTGTCATCTGTCATCTGTCATCTGTCATCTGTCATCTGTCATCTGTCATCTGTCATCTGTCATCTCTCATCTGCCATCTGTCATCTGTCATCTGTGACCTGTCATATGTCACCTGTCACCTGTCCTCTATCATCTGTCATCTGTCATCTGTTATCTGTCATCTGTCATCTGTCGTCTTTCGTCTCTCATCTGTCATCTATCATCTGTCATCTGTCATCTGTCATCTATCATCTGTCATCTGTTATCTGTCATCTGTCATTTGTCATTTGTCATCTGTCATCTGTCATCTGTCATCTGTCATCTGTCATCTGTCATCTGTCATCTGTCATCTGTCATCTGTCATCTGTCACCTGTCATCTGTCATCTGTCATCTGTCATCTGTCATCTGTCATTTGTCATCTGTCGTCTGTCATCTCTCACCTGCCATCTGTCATCAGACATCTGTCATCTGTCATCTGTCATATGTCATCTGTCATCTGTCATCTGTCATCTGTCATCTGTCATATGTCATCTGTCATCTGTCATCTGTCATCTGTCATCTGTTATCTGTCATCTGTTATCTGTCACCTGTCACCTGTCATCTGTCATCTGTCATCTGTCATCTGTCATCTGTCATCTGTCATCTGTCATCTGTCATCTGTCATCTGTCATCTGTCATCTGTCATCTGTCATCTGTCATCTGTCATCTGTCATCTGTCATCTGTCATCTGTCATCTGTCATCTGTCATCTGCCATCTGTCATTTGTCATTTGTCATCTGTCGTTTGTCATTTTTCATTTGTCATCTGTCATCTGTCATCTGTCATCTGTCATCTGTCATCTGTCATCTGTCATCTGTCATCTCTCATCTGCCATCTGTCATCTGTCATCTGTCAACAGAAATCTGTCATCTGTCATCTATCTTCTGTCATATGTCATCTGTCATATGTCAATTGCCATCTGTCGTCTGTCAACTGTCATTTGTCATTTGTCATCCGTCATCTGTCATCTGTCATCTGTCATCTGCCATGTGTCATGTGTCATCTATCATCTGTCATCTGTCAATTGTCATCTGTCGTCTGTCAACTGTCATGTGTCATGTGTCACCTGTCATCTGTCATTTTTCATCTGTCATCTGTGATCTGTCATCTGTCATCTGTCATCCGTCATCTGTCATCTGTCATCTGTCATCTGTCATCTGTCATCTGTCATCTGTCATCTGTCATCTGTCATCTGTCATCTGTCATCTATCATCTGTCATCTGTCATCTGTCATCTGTCAATTTTCATCTGTCGTCTGTCAACAGTCATTTGTCATCTGTCATCTGTCTTCAGTCATCAGTCATCTGTAATCTGCCATTTGTCATTTGTCATCTGTCATCTGTCAATTGTCATCTGTCGTCTATCAACCGTCATTTGTCATCTGTCATCTGTCATCTAACATCTGCCATGTGTCATGTGTCATCTGTCATGTGTCATCTATCATCTGTCATCTGTTATCTGTCATCTGTCATCTGTCAACTGTCATTTGTCTTCTGTCATCTGCCATCTGTCATCTGTCAGCTGTCATCAGACATCTGTTTTCTGTCATATGTCATCTGTTTTCTGTCATATGTCATCTGTCATATGTCATATGTCATCTGTCATCTGCCATCTGTCATCTGTCATCTGTCATCTGTCATCTGTCATCTGTCATCTGTATTCTGTCATCTGTCATCTGTCATCTGTCATCTGTCATCTGTCATCTGTCGTCTGTCAACTGTCACTTGTCATCTGTCATCTGTCATCAGTCATCATTCATCTGCCATGTGTCAAGTGTCATCTGTCATCTGTCATCTGTCATTTGTCATCTGTCATCTGTCAATTGGCATCTGTCGTCTGTCAACTGTCATGTTGTCATCTGTCATCTGCCATGTGTCATCTGTCATCAGACATCTGTCATCTGTCATCTGTCATATGCCTTCTGTCATATGTCATATGTCATCTGTCATCTGTCATCTGTCACCTGTCATCTATCATCTGTCATCTCTCATCTGTCATCTGTCATCTGTCATCTGTCATCTGTCATCTGTCATCTGTCATCTGTCATCTGTCATCTGTCATCTGTCAATTGTCATCTGTCGTCTGTCAATCGTCATTTGTCATCTGTCATCTGTCATCCGTCATCTGTCATCAGTCATCTGTCATATGCCATGTGTCCTGTGTCATCTGTCATCTGTCATCTGTCATGTGTCATCTGTCATCTGTCAATTGTCATCTGTCGTCTGTCATCTGTCATCTGTCATCTGTCATCTGTCATCTGTCATCTGTCATCTGTCATCTGTCATCTGTCATCAGTCATCTGTCATTTGTCATCTGTCATATGTCATCTGCCATGTGTCATGTTTAATCTGCCATCTGTCATCTGTCATCTGTCATCTGCCACCTGTTATCTGTAGTCTGTCATCTGTCATCTGTCATCTGTCATCTGTCATCTGTCATCTCTTATCTGTCATCTGTCATCTGTCATCTGTCATCTGCCATCTGTCATCTGTCATCTGTCATCTGTCAGCTGTCATCTGTCATCTGTCATCTGTCATTTGTCATCTGTCATCTGTCAATTGGCATCTGTCGTCTGTCAACTGTCATGTTGTCATCTGTCATCTGCCATGCTTCATCTGTCCTCTGTCACCAGTCATCTGTCATCTGTCATCTGTCTTCTGTCTTCTGTTATATGTCATCTGTCATCTGTAATCTGTCATCTGTCATCTGTCATCTGTCATCTGTCATCTGTCATCTGTCATCTGTCATCTGTCATCTGTCATCTGTCATCTGTCATCCGTCATCTGTCATCAGTCATCTGTCATCTGCCATGTGTCATGTGTCATCTGTCATCTGTCATCTGTCATCTGTCATCTGTCATCTGTCATCTGTCATCTGTCAATTGTCATCTGTCGTCTGTCATCTGTCATCTGTCATCTGTCATCTGTCGTCTGTCATCTGTCATCTGTCATCTGTCATCTGTCATCTGTCATCTGTCATCTGTCATCTGTCATCTGTCATCTGTCATCTGTCATCTGTCATATGTCATCTGCCATGTGTAATGTTTAATCTGCCATCTGTCATCTGTCATCTGTCATCTGCCACCTGTCATATGTCATCTGTCATCTGTCATCTGTCATCTGTCATCTGTCATCTGTCATCTGTCATCTATCATCTGTCATCTGTCATCTGTCATCTGTCATCTGACATCTGTCAACTGTCATCTGCCTTCTGTCATCTGTCATCTGTCATCTGTCATCTGTCATCTGTCATCTGTCATCTGTCATCTGTCATCTGTCATCCGTCATCTGTCATCAGTCATCTGTCATCTGCCATGTGTCATGTGTCATCTGTCATCTGTCATCTGTCATCTGTCATCTGTCATCTGTCATCTGTCATCTGTCACCTGTCATCTGTCATCTGTCATCTGTCATCCGTCATCTGTCATCTGTCATCTGTCATCTGTCATCTGTCATCTGTCATCTGTCATCTGTCATCTGTCATCTCTCATCTCTCATCTGTCATCTGTCATCTGTCATCTGTCATCTGTCATCTGTCATCTGTCATCTGTCATCTGTCATCTGTCATCTGTCATCTGTCATCTGTCATTTGTCATCTGTCATCTGTCATCTGTCATCTGTCATCTGCCATCTGTCATCTGTCATCTGTCATCTGTCATCTGTCATCTGTCATCTGTCATCTGTCACCTGTCATCTGTCATCTGTCATCTGTCATCTGTCATCTGTCATCTGTCATCTGTCATCTGTCATCTGTCATCTGTCATCTGTCGTCTGTCATCTGTCATCTGTAATCTGTCATCAGTCATCAGTCATCTGCTATGTGTCATGTGTCATCTGTCATCTGTCATCTGTCAACTATCCTCTGTCATTTGTCATCTGTCATCTGTCGTCTGTCATCTGTCATTTGTCATCCGTCTTCTGTCATCTGTCATCTGTCACCTGTCATCTATCATCTGTCATCTTTTATCTGTCATCTGTCATCTGTCGTCTGTCATCTGTCATCTGTCATCTGTCATCAGTCATCAGTCATCTGCTATGTGTCATGTGTCATCTGTCATCTGTCATCTGTCAACTATCCTCTGTCATTTGTCATCTGTCATCTGTCGTCTGTCATCTGTCATTTGTCATCCGTCTTCTGTCATCTGTCATCTGTCATCTGTCATCTATCATCTGTCATCTGTTATCTGTCATCTGTCATCTGTCATCTGTCGTCTGTCATCTGTCATCTGTCATCTGTCATCTGTCATCAGTCATCAGTCATCTGCTATGTGTCATGTGTCATCTGTCATCTGTCATCTGTCAACTATCCTCTGTCATTTGTCATCTGTCATCTGTCGTCTGTCATCTGTCATTTGTCATCCGTCTTCTGTCATCTGTCATCTGTCATCTATCATCTGTCATCTGTCATCTGTCATCTGTCATCTGTCATCTGTCATCTGTCATCTGTCACCTGTCATCTGTCATCTGTCATCTGTCATCTGTCATCTGTCATCTGTCATCTGTCATCTGTCATCTGTCATCTGTCGTCTGTCATCTGTCATCTGTCATCAGTCATCAGTCATCTGCTATGTGTCATGTGTCATCTGTCATCTGTCATCTGTCAACTATCCTCTGTCATTTGTCGTCTGTCATCTGTCGTCTGCCATCTGTCATTTGTCATCCGTCTTCTGTCATCTGTCATCTGTCATCTGTCATCTATCATCTGTCATCTGTTATCTGTCATCTGTCATCTGTCATCTGTCATCTCTCATCTGTCATCTGTCATCTGTCATCTGTCATCTGTCATCTGTCATCTGTCGTCTGTCATCTGTCATCTGTCATCTGTCATCTGTCATCTGTCATCTGTCATCTGTCATCTGTCATCTGTCATCTGTCATCTGTCATCTGTCATCTGTCATCTGTCATCTATCATCTGTCATCTATCATCTGTCATCTGTCGTCTGTCATCTGTCATCTGTCACATGTCATCTGTCATCTGTCTTCTGTCATCTGTCATCTGTCATCTGTCATCTGTCATCTGTCATCTGTCATCTGTCATCTGTCATCTGTCATCTGTCATCTGTCATCTGTTATCTGTCACCTGTCACCTGTCATCTGTTATCTGTCACCTGTCATCTGTCATCTGTCATCTGTCGTCTGTCATCTGTCATCTGTCATCTGTGACCTGTCATATGTCACCTGTCACCTGTCCTCTATCATCTGTCATCTGTCATCTGTTATCTGTCATCTGTCATCTGTCGTCTTTCGTCTCTCATCTGTCATCTATCATCTGTCATCTGTCATCTGTCATCTATCATCTGTCATCTGTTATCTGTCATCTGTCATCTGTCGTCTTTCGTCTCTCATCTGTCATCTATCATCTGTCATCTGTCATCTGTCATCTATCATCTGTCATCTGTTATCTGTCATCTGTCATCTGTCATTTGTCATTTGTCATCTGTCATCTGTCATCTGTCATCTGTCATCTGTCATCTGTCATCTGTCATCTGTCATCTGTCATCTGTCATCTGTCATCTGTCATCTGTCATCTGTCATCTGTCATCTGTCATCTGCCATGTGTCATCTGTCATCTGTCATCTGTCATCTGTCATCTGTCACCTGTCACCTCTCCCCTATCATCTGTCATCTGTCATCTGTTATCTGTCATCTGTCATCTGTCGTCTTTCGTCTCTCATCTGTCATCTATCATCTGTCATCTGTCATCTATCATTTGTCATCTGTCATCTGTCATCTGTCATCTGTCATCTGTCATCTGTCATCTGTCATCTGTCATCTGTCATTTGTCATTTGTCATCTGTCATCTGTCATCTGTCATCTGTCATCTGTCATCTGTCATCTGTCATCTGTCATCTGTCATCTGTCATCTGTCATCTGTCATCTGTCATCTGTCATCTGTCATCTGTCATCTGTCATCTGTCATCTGTCATCTGTCATCTATCATCTGTCATCTGTCATCTGTCATCTGTCATCTGTCATCTGTCATCTGTCATCTGTCATCTGTCATCTGTCATCTGTCATCTGTCATCTGTCATCTGTCATCTGTCATCTGTCATCTGTCATCTGTCATCTGTCATCTGTCATCTGTCATCTCTCATCTGTCATCTGTCATCTGTCATCTGTCATCTGTCATCTGTCATCTGTCGTCTGTCATCTGTCATCTGTCATCTGTCATCTGTCATCTGTCATCTGTCATCTGTCATCTGTCATCTGTCATCTGTCATCTGTCATCTGTCATCTGTCATCTGTCATCTATCATCTGTCATCTGTCATCTGTCATCTGTCGTCTGTCATCTGTCATCTGTCACATGTCATCTGTCATCTGTCATCTGTCATCTGTCATCTGTCATCTGTCATCTGTCATCTGTCATCTATCATCTGTCATCTGTCATCTGTCATCTGTCGTCTGTCATCTGTCATCTGTCACATGTCATCTGTCATCTGTCTTCTGTCATCTGTCATCTGTCATCTGTCATCTGTCATCTGTCATCTGTCATCTGTCATCTGTCATCTGTCATCTGTCATCTGTCATCTGTCATCTGTTATCTGTCACCTGTCACCTGTCATCTGTTATCTGTCACCTGTCATCTGTCATCTGTCATCTGTCGTCTGTCATCTGTCATCTGTCATCTGTGACCTGTCATATGTCACCTGTCACCTGTCCTCTATCATCTGTCATCTGTCATCTGTTATCTGTCATCTGTCATCTGTCGTCTTTCGTCTCTCATCTGTCATCTATCATCTGTCATCTGTCATCTGTCATCTATCATCTGTCATCTGTTATCTGTCATCTGTCATCTGTCGTCTTTCGTCTCTCATCTGTCATCTATCATCTGTCATCTGTCATCTGTCATCTATCATCTGTCATCTGTTATCTGTCATCTGTCATCTGTCATTTGTCATTTGTCATCTGTCATCTGTCATCTGTCATCTGTCATCTGTCATCTGTCATCTGTCATCTGTCATCTGTCATCTGTCATCTGTCATCTGTCATCTGTCATCTGTCATCTGTCATCTGTCATCTGCCATGTGTCATCTGTCATCTGTCATCTGTCATCTGTCATCTGTCACCTGTCACCTGTCCCCTATCATCTGTCATCTGTCATCTGTTATCTGTCATCTGTCATCTGTCGTCTTTCGTCTCTCATCTGTCATCTATCATCTGTCATCTGTCATCTATCATTTGTCATCTGTCATCTGTCATCTGTCATCTGTCATCTGTCATCTGTCATCTGTCATCTGTCATCTGTCATCTGTCATCTGTCATTTGTCATTTGTCATCTGTCATCTGTCATCTGTCATCTGTCATCTGTCATCTGTCATCTGTCATCTGTCATCTGTCATCTGTCATCTGTCATCTGTCATCTGTCATCTGTCATCTGTCATCTGTCATCTGTCATCTGTCATCTATCATCTGTCATCTGTCATCTGTCATCTGTCATCTGTCATCTGTCATCTGTCATCTGTCATCTGTCATCTGTCATCTGTCATCTGTCATCTGTCATCTGTCATCTGTCATCTGTCATCTGTCATCTGTCATCTGTCATTTGTCATTTGTCATCTGTCATCTGTTATCTGTCATCTGTCATCTGTCATCTGTCATCTGTCATCTGTCATCTGTCATCTGTCATCTGTCATCTGTCATCTGTCATCTGTCATCTGTCATCTGTCATTTGTCATCTGTTATCTGTCATCTGTTATCTGTCATCTGTCGTATGTCACCTGTCGTCTATCATCGGTCATCTGTCATCTGTCGTCTGTCGTCTGTCATTTGTCATCGGTCATCTGTCATCTGTCATCTGTCATCTGTCATCTGTCATCTGTCATCTGTCATCTGTCATCTGTCATCTGTCATCTGTCATCTGTCATCTGTCATCTGTCATCTGTCATCTGTCATCTGTCATCTGTCATCTGTCATCTGTCATCTGTCATCTGTCATCTGTCATCTGTCATCTGTCATCTGTCATCTGTCATCTGTCATCTGTCACCTGTCATCTGTCATCTGTCATCTGTCATTTGTCATCTGTCATCTGTCATTTGTCATCTGTCGTTTGTCATTTTTCATTTGTCATCTGTCATCTGTCATCTGTCATCTGTCATCTGTCATTTGTCATCTGTCATCTGTCATCTGTCATCTGTCATCTGTCATCTGTCATCTGTCATCTGTCATCTGTCATCTGTCATCTGTCATCTGTCATCTGTCAGCTGTCATCTGTCATCTGTCATCTGTCATCTCACATCTGCCATCTGTCGTCTGTCATCTGTCATCTGTCATCTGTCATATGTCATCTGTCATCTGTCATCTGTCATCTGTCATCTGTCATCTGTCATCTGTCATCTGTCATCTGTCATCTGTCATCTGTCATCTTTTATCTGTCACCTGTCATCTGTTATCTGTCACCTGTCATCTGTCATTTGTCATCTGTCATCTGTCATCTGTCATCTGTCATCTGTCATCTATCATCTGTCATCTGTTATCTGTCATCTGTCATTTGTCATTTGTCATCTGTCATCTGTCATCTGTCATCTGTCATCTGTCATCTGTCATCTGTCATCTGTCATCTGTCATCTGTCATCTGTCATCTGTCATCTGTCATCTGTCATCTGTCACCTGTCAGCTGTCATCTGTCATCTGTCATCTGTCATCTGTCATTTGTCATCTGTCATCTGTCATCTCTCATCTGCCATCTGTCATCTGTCATCAGACATCTGTCATCTGTCATCTGTCATATGTCATCTGTCATCTGTCATCTGTCATCTGTCATCTGTCATCTGTCATCTGTCATCTGTCATCTGTCATCTGTCATCTGTCATCTGTTATCTGTCATCTGTTATCTGTCACCTGTCATCTGTCATCTGTCATCTGTCATCTATCATCTGTCATCTGTCATCTGTGACCTGTCATATGTCACCTGTCACCTGTCCTCTATCATCTGTCATCTGTTATCTGTCATCTGTCATCTGTCGTCTTTCGTCTCCTCATCTGTCATATGTCATCTGTCATCTGTCATCTGTCATTTGTCACCTGTCATCTGTCATCTGTCATCTGTCATCTGTCATCTGTCATCTGTCATCTGTCATCTGTCATCTGTCATCTGTCATCTGTCAGCTGTCATCTGTCATCTGTCATCTGTCATCTCACATCTGCCATGTGTCGTCTGTCATCAGACATCTGTCATATGTCATCTGTCATCTGTCATCTGTCATCTGTCATCTGTCATCTGTCATCTGTCATCTGTCATCTGTCATCTGTCATCTGTCAGCTGTCATCTGTCATCTGTCATCTGTCATCTCACATCTGCCATCTGTCGTCTGTCATCAGACATCTGTCATCTGTCATATGTCATCTGTCATCTGTCATCTGTCATCTGTCATCTGTCATCTGTCATCTATCATCTGTCATCTGTCATCTGTCATCTGTCATCTGTCATCTGTCATCTGTCATCTGTCATCTGTCATCTGTCATCTGTCATCTGTCATCTGTCATCTGTCATTTGTCATTTGTCATCTATCATCTGTTATCTGTCATCTGTCATCTATCATCTGTCATCTGTCATCTGTCATCTGTCATCTGTCATCTGTCATCTGTCATCTGTCATCTGTCATCTGTAATTTGTCATCTGTTATCTGTCATCTGTTATCTGTCATCTGTCGTATGTCACCTGTCGTCTATCATCGGTCATCTGTCATCTGTCGTCTGTCATTTGTCATCGGTCATCTGTCATCTGTCATCTGTCATCTGTCATCTGTCATCTGTCATCTGTCATCTGTCATCTGTCATCTGTCATCTGTCATCTGTCATCTGTCATCTGTCATCTGTCATCTGTCATCTGTCATCTGTCATCTGTCATCTGTCATCTGTCATCTGTCATCTGTCATCTGTCATCTGTCATCTGTCATCTGTCATCTATCATCTGTCATCTATCATCTGTCATCTGTCATCTGTCATCTGTCATCTGTCATCTGTCATCTGTCATCTGTCATCTGTCATCTGTCATCTGTCATCTGTCATCTGTCATCTGTCATCTGTCATCTGTCATCTGTCATCTGTCATCTGTCATTTGTCATTTGTCATCTGTCATCTGTTATCTGTCATCTGTCATCTGTCATCTGTCATCTGTCATCTGTCATCTGTCATCTGTCATCTGTCATCTGTCATCTGTCATCTGTCATCTGTCATCTGTCATTTGTCATCTGTTATCTGTCATATGTTATCTGTCATCTGTCGTATGTCACCTGTCGTCTATCATCGGTCATCTGTCATCTGTCGTCTGTCATTTGTCATCGGTCATCTGTCATCTGTCATCTGTCATCTGTCATCTGTCATCTGTTATCTGTCATCTGTCATCTGTCATTTGTCATCTGTCATCTGTCATCTGTCATCTGTCATCTGTCATCTGTCATCTGTCATCTGTCATCTGTCATCTGTCATCTGTCATCTGTCATCTGTCATCTGTCATCTGTCACCTGTCATCTGTCATCTGTCATCTGTCATCTGTCATTTGTCATCTGTCATCTGTCATTTGTCATCTGTCGTTTGTCATTTTTCATTTGTCATCTGTCATCTGTCATCTGTCATCTGTCATCTGTCATTTGTCATCTGTCATCTGTCATCTGTCATCTGTCATCTGTCATTTGTCATCTGTCGTTTGTCATTTTTCATTTGTCATCTGTCATCTGTCATCTGTCATTTGTCATCTGTCATCTGTCATCTGTCATCTGTCATCTGTCATCTGTCATCTGTCATCTGTCATCTGCCATCTGTCATCTGTCATCTGTCATCTGTCATCTGTCATCTGTCAGCTGTCATCTGTCATCTGTCATCTGTCATCTCACATCTGCCATCTGTCGTCTGTCATCAGACATCTGTCATCTGTCATATGTCATCTGTCATCTGTCGTCTGTCATCTGTCATCTGTCATATGTCATCTGTCATCTGTCATCTGTCATCTGTCATCTGTCATCTGTCATCTGTCATCTGTCATCTGTCATCTGTCATCTGTCATCTGTCATCTTTTATCTGTCACCTGTCATCTGTTATCTGTCACCTGTCATCTGTCATTTGTCATCTGTCATCTGTCATCTGTCATCTGTCATCTGTCATCTATCATCTGTCATCTGTTATCTGTCATCTGTCATTTGTCATTTGTCATCTGTCATCTGTCATCTGTCATCTGTCATCTGTCATCTGTCATCTGTCATCTGTCATCTGTCATCTGTCATCTGTCATCTGTCATCTGTCATCTGTCACCTGTCAGCTGTCATCTGTCATCTGTCATCTGTCATCTGTCATTTGTCATCTGTCATCTGTCATCTCTCATCTGCCATCTGTCATCTGTCATCAGACATCTGTCATCTGTCATCTGTCATATGTCATCTGTCATCTGTCATCTGTCATCTGTCATCTGTCATCTGTCATCTGTCATCTGTCATCTGTCATCTGTCATCTGTCATCTGTCATCTGTTATCTGTCATCTGTTATCTGTCACCTGTCATCTGTCATCTGTCATCTGTCATCTATCATCTGTCATCTGTCATCTGTGACCTGTCATATGTCACCTGTCACCTGTCCTCTATCATCTGTCATCTGTTATCTGTCATCTGTCATCTGTCGTCTTTCGTCTCCTCATCTGTCATATGTCATCTGTCATCTGTCATCTGTCATTTGTCACCTGTCATCTGTCATCTGTCATCTGTCATCTGTCATCTGTCATCTGTCATCTGTCATCTGTCATCTGTCATCTGTCAGCTGTCATCTGTCATCTGTCATCTGTCATCTCACATCTGCCATGTGTCGTCTGTCATCAGACATCTGTCATATGTCATCTGTCATCTGTCATCTGTCATCTGTCATCTGTCATCTGTCATCTGTCATCTGTCATCTGTCATCTGTCATCTGTCAGCTGTCATCTGTCATCTGTCATCTGTCATCTCACATCTGCCATCTGTCGTCTGTCATCAGACATCTGTCATCTGTCATATGTCATCTGTCATCTGTCATCTGTCATCTGTCATCTGTCATCTATCATCTGTCATCTGTCATCTGTCATCTGTCATCTGTCATCTGTCATCTGTCATCTGTCATCTGTCATCTGTCATCTGTCATCTGTCATCTGTCATCTGTCATTTGTCATTTGTCATCTATCATCTGTTATCTGTCATCTGTCATCTATCATCTGTCATCTGTCATCTGTCATCTGTCATCTGTCATCTGTCATCTGTCATCTGTCATCTGTCATCTGTAATTTGTCATCTGTTATCTGTCATCTGTTATCTGTCATCTGTCGTATGTCACCTGTCGTCTATCATCGGTCATCTGTCATCTGTCGTCTGTCATTTGTCATCGGTCATCTGTCATCTGTCATCTGTCATCTGTCATCTGTCATCTGTCATCTGTCATCTGTCATCTGTCATCTGTCATCTGTCATCTGTCATCTGTCATCTGTCATCTGTCATCTGTCATCTGTCATCTGTCATCTGTCATCTGTCATCTGTCATCTGTCATCTGTCATCTGTCATCTGTCATCTATCATCTGTCATCTATCATCTGTCATCTGTCATCTGTCATCTGTCATCTGTCATCTGTCATCTGTCATCTGTCATCTGTCATCTGTCATCTGTCATCTGTCATCTGTCATCTGTCATCTGTCATCTGTCATCTGTCATCTGTCATCTGTCATTTGTCATTTGTCATCTGTCATCTGTTATCTGTCATCTGTCATCTGTCATCTGTCATCTGTCATCTGTCATCTGTCATCTGTCATCTGTCATCTGTCATCTGTCATCTGTCATCTGTCATTTGTCATCTGTTATCTGTCATATGTTATCTGTCATCTGTCGTATGTCACCTGTCGTCTATCATCGGTCATCTGTCATCTGTCGTCTGTCATTTGTCATCGGTCATCTGTCATCTGTCATCTGTCATCTGTCATCTGTCATCTGTTATCTGTCATCTGTCATCTGTCATCTGTCATTTGTCATCTGTCATCTGTCATCTGTCATCTGTCATCTGTCATCTGTCATCTGTCATCTGTCATCTGTCATCTGTCATCTGTCATCTGTCATCTGTCATCTGTCATCTGTCATCTGTCACCTGTCATCTGTCATCTGTCATCTGTCATCTGTCATTTGTCATCTGTCATCTGTCATTTGTCATCTGTCGTTTGTCATTTTTCATTTGTCATCTGTCATCTGTCATCTGTCATCTGTCATCTGTCATTTGTCATCTGTCATCTGTCATCTGTCATCTGTCATCTGTCATTTGTCATCTGTCGTTTGTCATTTTTCATTTGTCATCTGTCATCTGTCATCTGTCATTTGTCATCTGTCATCTGTCATCTGTCATCTGTCATCTGTCATCTGTCATCTGTCATCTGTCATCTGCCATCTGTCATCTGTCATCTGTCATCTGTCATCTGTCATCTGTCAGCTGTCATCTGTCATCTGTCATCTGTCATCTCACATCTGCCATCTGTCGTCTGTCATCAGACATCTGTCATCTGTCATATGTCATCTGTCATCTGTCATCTGTCATCTGTCATCTGTCATCTGTCATCTGTCATCTGTCATCTATCATCTATCATCTGTCATCTGTCATCTGTCATCTGTCATCTGTCATCTGTCATCTGTCATCTGTCATCTGTCATCTGTCATCTGTCATCTGTCATCTGTCACCTGTCATCTGTCATCTGTCATCTGTCATCTGTCATTTGTCATCTGTCATCTGTCATTTGTCATCTGTCGTTTGTCATTTTTCATCTGTCATCTGTCATCCGTCATCTGTCACCTGTCATCTGTCATCTGTCATCTGTCATCTGTCATCTGTCAGCTGTCATCTGTCATCTGTCATCTGTCATCTGTCATCTGTCATCTATCATCTGTCATCTGTCATCTGTCATCTGTCATCTGTCATCTGTCATCTGTCATCTGTCACCTGTCATCTGTCATCTGTCATCTGTCATCTGTCATCTGTCATCTGTCATCTGTCATCTGTCATCTGTCATCTGTCATCTGTCATCTCACATCTGCCATCTGTCGTCTGTCATCAGACATCTGTCATCTGTCATATGTCATCTGTCATCTGTCATCTGTCATCTGTCATCTGTCATCTGTCATCTGTCATCTGTCATCTGTTATCTGTCATCTGTCATCTGTCATCTGTCATCTGTCATCTGTCATCTGTCATCTGTCATCTGTCATCTGTCATCTGTCATCTGTCATCTGTCATCTGTCATCTGTCATCTGTCACCTGTCATCTGTCATCTGTCATCTGTCATCTGTCATCTGTCAGCTGTCATCTGTCATCTGTCATCTGTCATCTGTCATCTGTCATCTGTCATCTGTCATCTGTCATCTGTCATCTATCATCTATCATCTGTCATCTGTCATCTGTCATCTGTCATCTGTCATCTGTCATCTGTCATCTGTCATCTGTCATCTGTCATCTGTCATCTGTCATCTGTCACCTGTCATCTGTCATCTGTCATCTGTCATCTGTCATTTGTCATCTGTCATCTGTCATTTGTCATCTGTCGTTTGTCATTTTTCATCTGTCATCTGTCATCCGTCATCTGTCACCTGTCATCTGTCATCTGTCATCTGTCATCTGTCATCTGTCAGCTGTCATCTGTCATCTGTCATCTGTCATCTGTCATCTGTCATCTATCATCTGTCATCTGTCATCTATCATCTGTCATCTGTCATCTGTCATCTGTCATCTGTCATCTGTCATCTGTCATCTGTCACCTGTCATCTGTCATCTGTCATCTGTCATCTGTCATCTGTCATCTGTCATCTGTCATCTGTCATCTGTCATCTGTCATCTGTCATCTCACATCTGCCATCTGTCGTCTGTCATCAGACATCTGTCATCTGTCATATGTCATCTGTCATCTGTCATCCGTCATCTGTCACCTGTCATCTGTCATCTGTCATCTGTCATCTGTCATCTGTCAGCTGTCATCTGTCATCTGTCATCTGTCATCTGTCATCTGTCATCTATCATCTGTCATCTGTCATCTGTCATCTGTCATCTGTCATCTGTCATCTGTCATCTGTCACCTGTCATCTGTCATCTGTCATCTGTCATCTGTCATCTGTCATCTGTCATCTGTCATCTGTCATCTGTCATCTGTCATCTGTCATCTCACATCTGCCATCTGTCGTCTGTCATCAGACATCTGTCATCTGTCATATGTCATCTGTCATCTGTCATCTGTCATCTGTCATCTGTCATCTGTCATCTGTCATCTGTCATCTGTTATCTGTCATCTGTCATCTGTCATTTGTCATCTGTCATCTGTCATCTGTCATCTGTCATCTGTCATCTGTCATCTGTCATCTGTCATCTGTCATCTGTCATCTGTCATCTGTCATCTGTCATCTGTCATCTGTCACCTGTCATCTGTCATCTGTCATCTGTCGTCTATCATCGGTCATCTGTCATCTGTCGTCTGTCATTTGTCATCGGTCATCTGTCATCTGTCATCTGTCATCTGTCATCTGTCATCTGTTATCTGTCATCTGTCATCTGTCATTTGTCATCTGTCATCTGTCATCTGTCATCTGTCATCTGTCATCTGTCATCTGTCATCTGTCATCTGTCATCTGTCATCTGTCATCTGTCATCTGTCATCTGTCATCTGTCATCTGTCACCTGTCATCTGTCATCTGTCATCTGTCATCTGTCATTTGTCATCTGTCATCTGTCATTTGTCATCTGTCGTTTGTCATTTTTCATTTGTCATCTGTCATCTGTCATCTGTCATCTGTCATCTGTCATTTGTCATCTGTCATCTGTCATCTGTCATCTGTCATCTGTCATTTGTCATCTGTCGTTTGTCATTTTTCATTTGTCATCTGTCATCTGTCATCTGTCATTTGTCATCTGTCATCTGTCATCTGTCATCTGTCATCTGTCATCTGTCATCTGTCATCTGTCATCTGCCATCTGTCATCTGTCATCTGTCATCTGTCATCTGTCATCTGTCAGCTGTCATCTGTCATCTGTCATCTCACATCTGCCATCTGTCGTCTGTCATCAGACATCTGTCATCTGTCATATGTCATCTGTCATCTGTCATCTGTCATCTGTCATCTGTCATCTGTCATCTGTCATCTGTCATCTATCATCTATCATCTGTCATCTGTCATCTGTCATCTGTCATCTGTCATCTGTCATCTGTCATCTGTCATCTGTCATCTGTCATCTGTCATCTGTCATCTGTCACCTGTCATCTGTCATCTGTCATCTGTCATCTGTCATTTGTCATCTGTCATCTGTCATTTGTCATCTGTCGTTTGTCATTTTTCATCTGTCATCTGTCATCCGTCATCTGTCACCTGTCACCTGTCATCTGTCATCTGTCATCTGTCATCTGTCAGCTGTCATCTGTCATCTGTCATCTGTCATCTGTCATCTGTCATCTATCATCTGTCATCTGTCATCTGTCATCTGTCATCTGTCATCTGTCATCTGTCATCTGTCACCTGTCATCTGTCATCTGTCATCTGTCATCTGTCATCTGTCATCTGTCATCTGTCATCTGTCATCTGTCATCTGTCATCTGTCATCTCACATCTGCCATCTGTCGTCTGTCATCAGACATCTGTCATCTGTCATATGTCATCTGTCATCTGTCATCTGTCATCTGTCATCTGTCATCTGTCATCTGTCATCTATCATCTGTCATCTGTCATCTGTCATCTGTCATCTGTCATCTGTCATCTGTCATCTGTCATCTGTCATCTGTCATCTGTCATCTGTCATCTGTCATCTGTCATCTGTCATCTGTCATCTGTCATCTGTCATTTGTCATTTGTCATCTGTCATCTGTTATCTGTCATCTGTCATCTGTCATCTGTCACCTGTCATCTGTCATCTGTCATCTGTCATCTGTCATATGTCATCTGTCATCTGTCATCTGTCATCTGTCATCTGTCATCTGTCATCTGTCATCTATCATCTGTCATCTGTCATCTGTCATCTGTCATCTGTCATCTGTCATCTGTCATCTGTCATCTGTCATCTGTCATCTGTCATCTGTCATCTGTCATCTGTCATCTGTCATCTGTCATCTGTCATCTGTCATTTGTCATTTGTCATCTGTCATCTGTCATCTGTCATCTGTCATCTGTCATCTGTCATCTGTCATCTGTCATCTGTCACCTGTCATCTGTCATCTGTCATCTGTCATCTGTCATTTGTCATCTGTCATCTGTCATTTGTCATCTGTCGTTTGTCATTTTTCATCTGTCATCTGTCATCCGTCATCTGTCACCTGTCACCTGTCATCTGTCATCTGTCATCTGTCATCTGTCAGCTGTCATCTGTCATCTGTCATCTGTCATCTGTCATCTGTCATCTGTCATCTGTCATCTGTCATCTGTCATCTGTCATCTGTCATCTGTCATCTGTCATCTGTCATCTGTCATCTGTCATCTGTCACATGTCATCTGTCATCTGTCATCTGTCATCTGTCATCTGTCATCTGTCATCTGTTATCTGTCATCTGTCATCTGTCATCTGTCATCTGTCATCTGTCATCTATAATCTGTCATCTGTCATCTGTCATCTGTCATCTGTCATCTGTCATCTGTCATCTGTCATCTGTCATCTGTCATCTGTCATCTGTCATCTGTCACATGTCATCTGTCATCTGTCATCTGTCATCTGTCATCTGTCATCTGTCATCTGTCATCTGTCATCTGTCATCTGTTATCTGCCATCTGTCATATGTCACCTGTCATCTATCATCTGTCCTCTGTCATCTCTCATCTGTTATCTGTCATCTGTCATCTGTCATATGTCATCTGTCATCTGTCATGTGTCATCTCTCATCTGTCATCCCTCTTCTGCCATCTGTCATCTGTCATCTGTCATCAGACATCTGTCATCTGTCATCTGTCATCTGTCATCTGTCATCTGGCATCTGTCATCTGTCATCTGTCATCTGTCATCTGTCATCTGTCATCTGTCATCTGTCATCTCTCATCTGTCATCTGTCATCTGTCATCTGTCATCTGTCATCTGTCATCTGTCATCTCTCATCTGTCATCTGTCATCTGTCTTCTGTCATTTGTCATCTGTCATTTGTAATCTGTCATCTGTCATGTGTCATCTGTCATCTGTCATCTGTCATCTGTCATCTGTCATCTGTCATCTGTTATCTGACATCTGTCATCTGTTATCTGCAATCTGTCATCTGTCATCAGACATCTTTCATCTGTCATCTGCCATCTGTCACATGTCATCTGTCATCTGTCATCTGTCATCTGTCATCTGTCATCTGTCATCTGTCATCTGTCATCTGTCATCTGTCATCTGTCATCTGTCATCTGTCATCTGTCATCTGTCATCTGTCATCTGTCATCTGTCATCTGTCATCTGTCATCTGTCATCTGTCATCTGTCATCTGTCATCTGTTATCTGACATCTGTCATCTGTTATCTGCAATCTGTCATCTGTCATCAGACATCTTTCATCTGTCATCTGCCATCTGTCACATGTCATCTGTCATCTGTCATCTGTCATCTGTCATCTGTCATCTGTCATCTGTCATCTGTCATCTGTCATCTGTCATCTGTCATCTGTCATCTGTCATCTGTCATCTGTCATCTGTCATCTGTCATCTGTCATCTGTCTTCTGTCATTTGTCATCTGTCATTTGTCATCTGTCATCTGTCATCTGTCATCTGTCATCTGTCATTTGTCATCTGTCATGTGTCATCTGTCATCTGTCATCTGTCATCTGTCATCTGTCATCTGTCATCTGTCATCTGTCATCTGTCATCTGTCATCTGTCCTCTGTCATCTGTCATCTGTCATCTGTCATCTGTCATCTGTCATCTGTCATCTGTCATCTGTCGTCTGTCATCTGTCATCTGTCATCTGTCATTTGTCATCTGTCATCTGTCATCTGTCATCTGTCATCTGTTATCTGCCATCTGTCATATGTCACCTGTCATCTATCATCTGTCATCTGTCATCTGTCATCTGTCATCTGTCATCTGTAATCTGTCATCTGTCATCTGTCATCTGTCATTTGCCATCTATCATCCCTCATCTGCCATCTGTCATCTGTCATCAGACATCTGTCATCTGTCATCTGTCATTTGTCATTTGTCATCTCTCATCTGTCATCTGTCACATGTCATCTGTTATCTGTCATCTGTCATCTGTCATCTGTCATCTGTCAACTGTCGTCTGTCATATGTCATCTGTCATCTGTTATCTGTCATCTGTCATCTGTCATATGTCATCTGTCATCTGTCATCTGTCATCTCTCATCTGGCATCCCTCATCTGCCATCTGTCATCTGTCATCAGACATCTGTCATCTGTCATCTGTCATCTGTCATCTGTCATCTGTCATCTGTCATCTGTCATCTGTCATCTGTCATCTGTCACATGTCATCTGTCATCTGTCATCTGTCATCTGTCATCTGTCGTCTGTCATCTTTCATCTGTCATCTGTCATCTGTCATTTGTCACATGTCATCTGTCATCTGTCATCTGTCATCTGTCATCTGTCATCTGTCATCTGTCATCTGTCATCTGTCATCTGTCATCTGTCATCTGTCATCTGTCATCTGTCATCTGTCATCTGTCATCTGTCATCTGTCATCTGTCATCTGTCATCTGTCATCTGTCATCTGTCATCTGTCATCTGTCATCTGTCATCTGTCATCTGTCATCTGTCATCTGTTATCTGCCATCTGTCATATTACACCTGTCATCTATCATCTGTCATCTGTCATCTGTCATCTGTCATCTGTCATCTGTCATCTGTCATCTGTCATCTGTCATCTGTCATCTGTCATCTGTCATCTGTCATCTGTCATCTGTTATCTGACATCTGTCATCTGTTATCTGCAATCTGTCATCTGTCATCAGACATCTTTCATCTGTCATCTGCCATCTGTCACATGTCATCTGTCATCTGTCATCTGTCATCTGTGATCTGTCATCTGTCATCTGTCATCTGTCATCTGTCATCTATCATCTGTCATCTGTCATCTGTCATCTGTCATCTGTCATCTGTCATCTATCATCTGTCATCTGTCATCTGTCATCTGTCATTTGTCATCTGTCATCTGTCAGCTGTCGTCTGTCATCTGTCATCTGTCATCTGTCATCTCTCATCTGTCATCTGTCATCTGTCTTCTGTCATTTGTCATCTGTCATTTGTAATCTGTCATCTGTCATCTGTTATCTGTCATCTGTCATCTGTCATCTGTCATCTGTCATCTGTCATCTGTCATCTGTCATCTGTTATCTGTCATCTGTCATCTGTCATCTGTCATCTGTCATCTGTCATCTGTCATCTGTCATCTGTCATCTGTCATCTGTCATCTGTCATCTGTCATCTGTCATCTGTCATCTGTCTTCTGTCATCTGTCATCTGTCATCTGTCATCTGTCATCTGTCATCTGTCATCTGTCATCTGTCATCTGTCATCTGTCATCTGTCATCTGTCATCTGTCATCTGTCATCTGTCATCTGTCATCTGTCATCTGTCATCTGTCATCTGTCATCTGTCATCTGTCATCTGTCATCTGTCATCTGTCTTCTGTCTTCTGTCATCTGTCATCTGTCATCTGTCATCTGTCATCTGTCATCTGTCATCTATCATCTGTAATCTGTCATCTGTCTTCTGTCATTTGTCATCTGTCATTTGTCATCTGTCATCTGTCATCTGTCATCTGTCATCTGTCATCTGTCATCTGTCCTCTGTCATCTGTCATCTGTCATCTGTCATCTGTCATCTGTCATCTGTCATCTGTCATCTGTCATCTGTCGTCTGTCATCTGTCATCTGTCATCTGTCATTTGTCACATGGCATCTGTCATCTGTCATCTGTCATCTGTTATCTGCCATCTGTCATATGTCACCTGTCATCTATCATCTGTCATCTGTCATCTGTCATCTGTCATCTGTCATCTGTAATCTGTCATCTGTCATCTGTCATCTGTCATTTGCCATCTATCATCCCTCATCTGCCATCTGTCATCTGTCATCAGACATCTGTCATCTGTCATCTGTCATTTGTCATTTGTCATCTCTCATCTGTCATCTGTCACATGTCATCTGTTATCTGTCATCTGTTATCTGTCATCTGTCATCTGTCAACTGTCGTCTGTCATATGTCATCTGTCATCTGTTATCTGTCATCTGTCATCTGTCATATGTCATCTGTCATCTGTCATCTGTCATCTCTCATCTGGCATCCCTCATCTGCCATCTGTCATCTGTCATCAGACATCTGTCATCTGTCATCTGTCATCTGTCATCTGTCATCTGTCATCTGTCATCTGTCATCTGTCATCTGTCATCTGTCATCTGTCATCTGTCATCTGTCATCTGTCATCTGTCACATGTCATCTGTCATCTGTCATCTGTCATCTGTCATCTGTCGTCTGTCATCTTTCATCTGTCATCTGTCATCTGTCATTTGTCACATGTCATCTGTCATCTGTCATCTGTCATCTGTCATCTGTCATCTGTCATCTGTCATCTGTCATCTGTCATCTGTCATCTGTCATCTGTCATCTGTCATCTGTCATCTGTCATCTGTCATCTGTCATCTGTCATCTGTCATCTGTCATCTGTCATCTGTCATCTGTCATCTGTCATCTGTCATCTGTCATCTGTCATCTGTTATCTGCCATCTGTCATATTACACCTGTCATCTATCATCTGTCATCTGTCATCTGTC
This sequence comes from Condylostylus longicornis, assembly GCF_029603195.1. Classification (NCBI taxonomy): domain Eukaryota; kingdom Metazoa; phylum Arthropoda; class Insecta; order Diptera; family Dolichopodidae; genus Condylostylus; species Condylostylus longicornis. Next base: position 1,146,583 of record NW_026578021.1, on the reverse strand, counting down.
ATCTGTCATCTGTCATCTGTCATCTGTCATCTGTCATCTGTCATCTGTCATCTGTCATCTGTCATCTGTCATCTGTCATCTGTTATCTGACATCTGTCATCTGTTATCTGCAATCTGTCATCTGTCATCAGACATCTTTCATCTGTCATCTGCCATCTGTCACATGTCATCTGTCATCTGTCATCTGTCATCTGTGATCTGTCATCTGTCATCTGTCATCTGTCATCTGTCATCTATCATCTGTCATCTGTCATCTGTCATCTGTCATCTGTCATCTGTCATCTGTCATCTATCATCTGTCATCTGTCATCTGTCATCTGTCATTTGTCATCTGTCATCTGTCAGCTGTCATCTGTCATCTGTCATCTGTCATCTGTCATCTCTCATCTGTCATCTGTCATCTGTCTTCTGTCATTTGTCATCTGTCATTTGTAATCTGTCATCTGTCATCTGTTATCTGTCATCTGTCATCTGTCATCTGTCATCTGTCATCTGTCATCTGTCATCTGTCATCTGTCATCTGTTATCTGTCATCTGTCATCTGTCATCTGTCATCTGTCATCTGTCATCTGTCATCTGTCATCTGTCATCTGTCATCTGTCATCTGTCATCTGTCATCTGTCATCTGTCATCTGTCATCTGTCTTCTGTCATCTGTCATCTGTCATCTGTCATCTGTCATCTGTCATCTGTCATCTGTCATCTGTCATCTGTCATCTGTCATCTGTCATCTGTCATCTGTCATCTGTCATCTGTCATCTGTCATCTGTCATCTGTCATCTGTCATCTGTCATCTGTCATCTGTCATCTGTCTTCTGTCATCTGTCATCTGTCATCTGTCATCTGTCATCTGTCATCTGTCATCTATCATCTGTAATCTGTCATCTGTCTTCTGTCATTTGTCATCTGTCATTTGTCATCTGTCACATGTCATCTGTCATCTGTCATCTGTCATCTGTCATCTGTCATCTGTCATCTGTTATCTGTCATCTGTCATCTGTCATCTGTCATCTGTCATCTGTCATCTATAATCTGTCATCTGTCATCTGTCATCTGTCATCTGTCATCTGTCATCTGTCATCTGTCATCTGTTATCTGTCATCTGTCATCTGTCATCTCTCATCTGTCATCTGTCATCTGTCATCTGTCATCTGTCATCTGTCATCTCTCATCTGTCATCTGTCATCTGTCTTCTGTCATTTGTCATCTGTCATTTGTAATCTGTCATCTGTCATGTGTCATCTGTCATCTGTCATCTGTCATCAGACATCTTTCATCTGTCATCTGCCATCTGTCACATGTCATCTGTCATCTGTCATCTGTCATCTGTGATCTGTCATCTGTCATCTGTCATCTGTCATCTGTCATCTATCATCTGTCATCTGTCATCTGTCATCTGTCATCTGTCATCTGTCATCTGTCATCTATCATCTGTCATCTGTCATCTGTCATCTGTCATTTGTAATCTGTCATCTGTCATCTGTTATCTGTCATCTGTCATCTGTCATCTGTCATCTGTCATCTGTCATCTGTCATCTGTCATCTGTCATCTGTCATCTGTCATCTGTCATCTGTCATCTGTCACATGTCATCTGTCATCTGTCATCTGTCATCTGTCATCTGTCATCTGTCATCTGTTATCTGTCATCTGTCATCTGTCATCTGTCATCTGTCATCTATAATCTGTCATCTGTCATCTGTCATCTGTCATCTGTCATCTGTCATCTGTCATCTGTCATCTGTCATCTGTCATCTGTCATCTGTCATCTGTCACATGTCATCTGTCATCTGTCATCTGTCATCTGTCATCTGTCATCTGTCATCTGTCATCTGTCATCTGTCATCTGTTATCTGCCATCTGTCATATGTCACCTGTCATCTATCATCTGTCCTCTGTCATCTCTCATCTGTTATCTGTCATCTGTCATCTGTCATATGTCATCTGTCATCTGTCATGTGTCATCTCTCATCTGTCATCCCTCTTCTGCCATCTGTCATCTGTCATCTGTCATCAGACATCTGTCATCTGTCATCTGTCATCTGTCATCTGTCATCTGGCATCTGTCATCTGTCATCTGTCATCTGTCATCTGTCATCTGTCATCTGTCATCTGTCATCTCTCATCTGTCATCTGTCATCTGTCATCTGTCATCTGTCATCTCTCATCTGTCATCTGTCATCTGTCTTCTGTCATTTGTCATCTGTCATTTGTAATCTGTCATCTGTCATGTGTCATCTGTCATCTGTCATCTGTCATCTGTCATCTGTCATCTGTCATCTGTTATCTGACATCTGTCATCTGTTATCTGCAATCTGTCATCTGTCATCAGACATCTTTCATCTGTCATCTGCCATCTGTCACATGTCATCTGTCATCTGTCATCTGTCATCTGTCATCTGTCATCTGTCATCTGTCATCTGTCATCTGTCATCTGTCATCTGTCATCTGTCATCTGTCATCTGTCATCTGTCATCTGTCATCTGTCATCTGTCATCTGTCATCTGTCATCTGTCATCTGTCATCTGTCATCTGTCATCTGTCATCTGTTATCTGACATCTGTCATCTGTTATCTGCAATCTGTCATCTGTCATCAGACATCTTTCATCTGTCATCTGCCATCTGTCACATGTCATCTGTCATCTGTCATCTGTCATCTGTCATCTGTCATCTGTCATCTGTCATCTGTCATCTGTCATCTGTCATCTGTCATCTGTCATCTGTCATCTGTCATCTGTCATCTGTCATCTGTCATCTGTCATCTGTCATCTGTCATCTGTCTTCTGTCATTTGTCATCTGTCATTTGTCATCTGTCATCTGTCATCTGTCATCTGTCATCTGTCATTTGTCATCTGTCATGTGTCATCTGTCATCTGTCATCTGTCATCTGTCATCTGTCATCTGTCATCTGTCATCTGTCATCTGTCATCTGTCATCTGTCCTCTGTCATCTGTCATCTGTCATCTGTCATCTGTCATCTGTCATCTGTCATCTGTCATCTGTCGTCTGTCATCTGTCATCTGTCATCTGTCATTTGTCATCTGTCATCTGTCATCTGTCATCTGTCATCTGTTATCTGCCATCTGTCATATGTCACCTGTCATCTATCATCTGTCATCTGTCATCTGTCATCTGTCATCTGTCATCTGTAATCTGTCATCTGTCATCTGTCATCTGTCATTTGCCATCTATCATCCCTCATCTGCCATCTGTCATCTGTCATCAGACATCTGTCATCTGTCATCTGTCATTTGTCATTTGTCATCTCTCATCTGTCATCTGTCACATGTCATCTGTTATCTGTCATCTGTCATCTGTCATCTGTCATCTGTCAACTGTCGTCTGTCATATGTCATCTGTCATCTGTTATCTGTCATCTGTCATCTGTCATATGTCATCTGTCATCTGTCATCTGTCATCTCTCATCTGGCATCCCTCATCTGCCATCTGTCATCTGTCATCAGACATCTGTCATCTGTCATCTGTCATCTGTCATCTGTCATCTGTCATCTGTCATCTGTCATCTGTCATCTGTCATCTGTCACATGTCATCTGTCATCTGTCATCTGTCATCTGTCATCTGTCGTCTGTCATCTTTCATCTGTCATCTGTCATCTGTCATTTGTCACATGTCATCTGTCATCTGTCATCTGTCATCTGTCATCTGTCATCTGTCATCTGTCATCTGTCATCTGTCATCTGTCATCTGTCATCTGTCATCTGTCATCTGTCATCTGTCATCTGTCATCTGTCATCTGTCATCTGTCATCTGTCATCTGTCATCTGTCATCTGTCATCTGTCATCTGTCATCTGTCATCTGTCATCTGTCATCTGTTATCTGCCATCTGTCATATTACACCTGTCATCTATCATCTGTCATCTGTCATCTGTCATCTGTCATCTGTCATCTGTCATCTGTCATCTGTCATCTGTCATCTGTCATCTGTCATCTGTCATCTGTCATCTGTCATCTGTTATCTGACATCTGTCATCTGTTATCTGCAATCTGTCATCTGTCATCAGACATCTTTCATCTGTCATCTGCCATCTGTCACATGTCATCTGTCATCTGTCATCTGTCATCTGTGATCTGTCATCTGTCATCTGTCATCTGTCATCTGTCATCTATCATCTGTCATCTGTCATCTGTCATCTGTCATCTGTCATCTGTCATCTATCATCTGTCATCTGTCATCTGTCATCTGTCATTTGTCATCTGTCATCTGTCAGCTGTCGTCTGTCATCTGTCATCTGTCATCTGTCATCTCTCATCTGTCATCTGTCATCTGTCTTCTGTCATTTGTCATCTGTCATTTGTAATCTGTCATCTGTCATCTGTTATCTGTCATCTGTCATCTGTCATCTGTCATCTGTCATCTGTCATCTGTCATCTGTCATCTGTTATCTGTCATCTGTCATCTGTCATCTGTCATCTGTCATCTGTCATCTGTCATCTGTCATCTGTCATCTGTCATCTGTCATCTGTCATCTGTCATCTGTCATCTGTCATCTGTCATCTGTCTTCTGTCATCTGTCATCTGTCATCTGTCATCTGTCATCTGTCATCTGTCATCTGTCATCTGTCATCTGTCATCTGTCATCTGTCATCTGTCATCTGTCATCTGTCATCTGTCATCTGTCATCTGTCATCTGTCATCTGTCATCTGTCATCTGTCATCTGTCATCTGTCATCTGTCATCTGTCTTCTGTCATCTGTCATCTGTCATCTGTCATCTGTCATCTGTCATCTGTCATCTATCATCTGTAATCTGTCATCTGTCTTCTGTCATTTGTCATCTGTCATTTGTCATCTGTCATCTGTCATCTGTCATCTGTCATCTGTCATCTGTCATCTGTCCTCTGTCATCTGTCATCTGTCATCTGTCATCTGTCATCTGTCATCTGTCATCTGTCATCTGTCATCTGTCGTCTGTCATCTGTCATCTGTCATCTGTCATTTGTCACATGGCATCTGTCATCTGTCATCTGTCATCTGTTATCTGCCATCTGTCATATGTCACCTGTCATCTATCATCTGTCATCTGTCATCTGTCATCTGTCATCTGTCATCTGTAATCTGTCATCTGTCATCTGTCATCTGTCATTTGCCATCTATCATCCCTCATCTGCCATCTGTCATCTGTCATCAGACATCTGTCATCTGTCATCTGTCATTTGTCATTTGTCATCTCTCATCTGTCATCTGTCACATGTCATCTGTTATCTGTCATCTGTTATCTGTCATCTGTCATCTGTCAACTGTCGTCTGTCATATGTCATCTGTCATCTGTTATCTGTCATCTGTCATCTGTCATATGTCATCTGTCATCTGTCATCTGTCATCTCTCATCTGGCATCCCTCATCTGCCATCTGTCATCTGTCATCAGACATCTGTCATCTGTCATCTGTCATCTGTCATCTGTCATCTGTCATCTGTCATCTGTCATCTGTCTTCTGTCATCTGTCATCTGTCATCTGTCATCTGTCACATGTCATCTGTCATCTGTCATCTGTCATCTGTCATCTGTCATCTGTCGTCTGTCATCTTTCATCTGTCATCTGTCATCTGTCATTTGTCACATGTCATCTGTCATCTGTCATCTGTCATCTGTCATCTGTCATCTGTCATCTGTCATCTGTCATCTGTCATCTGTCATCTGTCATCTGTCATCTGTCATCTGTCATCTGTCATCTGTCATCTGTCATCTGTCATCTGTCATCTGTCATCTGTCATCTGTCATCTGTCATCTGTCATCTGTCATCTGTTATCTGCCATCTGTCATATTACACCTGTCATCTATCATCTGTCATCTGTCATCTGTCATCTGTCATCTGTCATCTGTCATCTGTCATCTGTCATCTGTCATCTGTCATCTGTCATCTGTCATCTGTCATCTGTCATCTGTTATCTGACATCTGTCATCTGTTATCTGCAATCTGTCATCTGTCATCAGACATCTTTCATCTGTCATCTGCCATCTGTCACATGTCATCTGTCATCTGTCATCTGTCATCTGTGATCTGTCATCTGTCATCTGTCATCTGTCATCTGTCATCTATCATCTGTCATCTGTCATCTGTCATCTGTCATCTGTCATCTGTCATCTGTCATCTATCATCTGTCATCTGTCATCTGTCATCTGTCATTTGTCATCTGTCATCTGTCAGCTGTCATCTGTCATCTGTCATCTGTCATCTGTCATCTCTCATCTGTCATCTGTCATCTGTCTTCTGTCATTTGTCATCTGTCATTTGTAATCTGTCATCTGTCATCTGTTATCTGTCATCTGTCATCTGTCATCTGTCATCTGTCATCTGTCATCTGTCATCTGTCATCTGTCATCTGTTATCTGTCATCTGTCATCTGTCATCTGTCATCTGTCATCTGTCATCTGTCATCTGTCATCTGTCATCTGTCATCTGTCATCTGTCATCTGTCATTTGTCATCTGTCATCTGTCATCTGTCTTCTGTCATCTGTCATCTGTCATCTGTCATCTGTCATCTGTCATCTGTCATCTGTCATCTGTCATCTGTCATCTGTCATCTGTCATCTGTCATCTGTCATCTGTCATCTGTCATCTGTCATCTGTCATCTGTCATCTGTCATCTGTCATCTGTCATCTGTCATCTGTCTTCTGTCATCTGTCATCTGTCATCTGTCATCTGTCATCTGTCATCTGTCATCTATCATCTGTAATCTGTCATCTGTCTTCTGTCATTTGTCATCTGTCATTTGTCATCTGTCATCTGTCATCTGTCATCTGTCATCTGTCATCTGTCATCTGTCCTCTGTCATCTGTCATCTGTCATCTGTCATCTGTCATCTGTCATCTGTCATCTGTCATCTGTCATCTGTCGTCTGTCATCTGTCATCTGTCATCTGTCATTTGTCACATGGCATCTGTCATCTGTCATCTGTCATCTGTTATCTGCCATCTGTCATATGTCACCTGTCATCTATCATCTGTCATCTGTCATCTGTCATCTGTCATCTGTCATCTGTAATCTGTCATCTGTCATCTGTCATCTGTCATTTGCCATCTATCATCCCTCATCTGCCATCTGTCATCTGTCATCAGACATCTGTCATCTGTCATCTGTCATTTGTCATTTGTCATCTCTCATCTGTCATCTGTCACATGTCATCTGTTATCTGTCATCTGTTATCTGTCATCTGTCATCTGTCAACTGTCGTCTGTCATATGTCATCTGTCATCTGTTATCTGTCATCTGTCATCTGTCATATGTCATCTGTCATCTGTCATCTGTCATCTCTCATCTGGCATCCCTCATCTGCCATCTGTCATCTGTCATCAGACATCTGTCATCTGTCATCTGTCATCTGTCATCTGTCATCTGTCATCTGTCATCTGTCATCTGTCACATGTCATCTGTCATCTGTCATCTGTCATCTGTCATCTGTCGTCTGTCATCTTTCATCTGTCATCTGTCATTTGTCACATGTCATCTGTCATCTGTCATCTGTCATCTGTCATCTGTCATCTGTCATCTGTCATCTGTCATCTGTCATCTGTCATCTGTCATCTGTCATCTGTCATCTGTCATCTGTCATCTGTCATCTGTCATCTGTCATCTGTCATCTGTCATCTGTCATCTGTCATCTGTCATCTGTCATCTGTCATCTGTCATCTGTCAGCTGTCATCTGTTATCTGCCATCTGTCATATTACACCTGTCATCTATCATCTGTCATCTGTCATCTGTCATCTGTCATCTGTCATCTGTCATCTGTCATCTGTCATCTGTCATCTGTCATCTGTCATCTGTCATCTGTCATCTGTCATCTATCATCTGTTATCTGACATCTGTCATCTGTTATCTGCAATCTGTCATCTGTCATCAGACATCTTTCATCTGTCATCTGCCATCTGTCACATGTCATCTGTCATCTGTCATCTGTCATCTGTGATCTGTCATCTGTCATCTGTCATCTGTCATCTGTCATCTATCATCTGTCATCTGTCATCTGTCATCTGTCATCTGTCATCTGTCATCTATCATCTGTCATCTGTCATCTGTCATCTGTCATCCGTCATCTGTCATCTGTCAGCTGTCATCTGTCATCTGTCATCTGTCATCTGTCATCTCTCATCTGTCATCTGTCATCTGTCTTCTGTCATTTGTCATCTGTCATTTGTAATCTGTCATCTGTCATCTGTTATCTGTCATCTGTCATCTGTCATCTGTCATCTGTCATCTGTCATCTGTCATCTGTCATCTGTTATCTGTCATCTGTCATCTGTCATCTGTCATCTGTCATCTGTCATCTGTCATCTGTCATCTGTCATCTGTCATCTGTCATCTGTCATCTGTCATCTGTCATCTGTCATCTGTCATCTGTCATCTGTCATCTGTCATCTGTCATCTGTCATCTGTCATCTGTCATCTGTCATCTGTCATCTGTCATCTGTCATCTGTCATCTGTCATCTGTCATCTGTCATCTGTCATCTGTCATCTGTCATCTGTCATCTGTCATCTGTCATCTGTCATCTGTCATCTGTCATCTGTCATCTGTCATCTGTCATCTGTCATCTGTCATCTGTCTTCTGTCATCTGTCATCTGTCATCTGTCATCTGTCATCTGTCATCTGTCATCTGTCATCTGTCATCGATCATCTGTAATCTGTCATCTGTCTTCTGTCATTTGTCATCTGTCATTTGTCATCTGTCATCTGTCATCTGTCATCTGTCATCTGCCATCTGTCATCTGTCATCTGTCATATGTCATCTGTCATGTGTCATCTGTCATCTGTCATCTGTCATCTGTCATCTGTCATCTGTCATCTGTCATCTGTCATCTGTCATCTGTCATCTGTCATCTGTCGTCTGTCATCTGTCATCTGTCATCTGTTATTTGTCACATGTCATCTGTCATCTGTCATCTATCATCTGTCATTTGTCATCTGTTATCTGCCATCTGTCATATGTCACCTGTCATCTATCATCTGTCACCCGTCAACTGTCTTCTGTTATCTGTCATCTGTCATCTGTCATATGTCATCTGTCATCTGTCACATGTCACCTGTCATCTGTTATCTGACATCTGTCATCTGTCATCTGTCATCTGCCATCTGTCATCTGTCATCTGTCATCTGTCATCTGTCATCTGTCATCTGTCATCTGTTATCTGTCATCTGTCATCTGTCATATGTCATCTGTCATCTGTCACATGTCACCTGTCATCTGTTATCTGACATCTGTCATCTGTCATCTGTCATCTGCCATCTGTCATCTGTCATCTGTCATCTGTCATCTGTCATCTGTCATCTGTCATCTGTCATCTGTCATCAGTCATCTGTCATCTGTCATCTGTCATCTGTCTTCTGTCATTTGTCATCTGTCATTTGTCATCTGTCATCTGTCACCTATCATCTGTCATCAGACATCTGTCATCTGTCATCTGTCATCTGTCATCTGTCATCTGTCATTTGTCATCTGTCATCTGTCATCTGTCATCTGTCATCTGTCATCTGTCATCTGTCATCTGTCATCTGTCATCTGTCATCTGTCATCTGTCATCTGTCATCTGTCATCTGTCATCTGTCATCTGTCATCTGTCACATGTCATCTGTCATCTGTCATCTGTCATCTGTCATCTGTCATCTGTCATCTGTTATCTGTCATCTGTCATCTGTCATCTGTCATCTGTCATCTGTCATCTATAATCTGTCATCTGTCATCTGTCATCTGTCATCTGTCATCTGTCATCTGTCATCTGTCATCTGTCATCTGTCATCTGTCACATGTCATCTGTCATCTGTCATCTGTCATCTGTCATCTGTCATCTGTTATCTGCCATCTGTCATATGTCACCTGTCATCTATCATCTGTCCTCTGTCATCTCTCATCTGTTATCTGTCATCTGTCATCTGTCATATGTCATCTGTCATCTGTCATGTGTCATCTCTCATCTGTCATCCCTCTTCTGCCATCTGTCATCTGTCATCTGTCATCAGACATCTGTCATCTGTCATCTGTCATCTGTCATCTGTCATCTGGCATCTGTCATCTGTCATCTGTCATCTGTCATCTGTCATCTGTCATCTGTCATCTGTCATCTGTCATCTCTCATCTGTCATCTGTCATCTGTCATCTGTCATCTGTCATCTGTCATCTCTCATCTGTCATCTGTCATCTGTCTTCTGTCATTTGTCATCTGTCATTTGTAATCTGTCATCTGTCATGTGTCATCTGTCATCTGTCATCTGTCATCTGTCATCTGTCATCTGTCATCTGTCATCTGTCATCTGTCATCTGTCATCTGTCATCTGTCATCTGTCATCTGTCATCTGTCATCTGTCATCTGTCATCTGTTATCTGTCATCTGTCATCTGTCATCTGTCATCTGTCATCTGTCATCTGTCATCTGTTATCTGACATCTGTCATCTGTCATCTGTCATCTGTCATCTGTCATCTGTCATCTGTCATCTGTCATCTGTCATCTGTCATCTGTCATCTGTCATCTGTCATCTGTCATCTGTCATCTGTCATCTGTCATCTGTCGTCTGTCATCTGTCGTCTGTCATCTGTCATCTGTCATCTGTCATCTGTCATCTGTCATCTGTCATCTGTCATCTGTCATCTGTCATCTGTCATCTGTCATCTGTCATTTGTCATCTGTCATCTGTCATCTGTCATCTGTCATCCGTCATGTGTCATCTGTTAGATGTCATCTGTCATCGGTCATATGTCATCCTTCATCTGTCACATGTCATCTGTCATCTGTTATCTGACATCTGTCATCTGTCATCTGTCATCTGTCATCTGTCATCTGTCATCTGTCATCTGTCATCTGTCATCTGTCATCTGTCATCAGTCATCTGTCATCTGTCATCTGTCATCTGTCTTCTGTCATTTGTCATCTGTCATTTGTCATCTGTCATCTGTCATCTATCATCTGTAATCTGTCATCTGTCTTCTGTCATTTGTCATCTGTCATTTGTCATCTGTCATCTGTCATCTGTCATCTGTCATCTGCCATCTGTCATCTGTCATCTGTCATATGTCATCTGTCATGTGTCATCTGTCATCTGTCATCTGTCATCTGTCATCTGTCATCTCTCATCTGTCATCTGTCATCTGTCATCTGTCATCTGTCATCTGTCATCTGTCATCTGTCATCTGTCATCTGTCATCTGTCATCTGTCATCTCTCATCTGTCATCTGTCATCTGTCTTTTGTCATTTGTCATCTGTCATTTGTAATCTGTCATCTGTCATCTGTCATCTGTCATCTGTCATCTGTCATCTGTCATCTGTCATCTGTCATCTGTCATTTGTCATCTGTCATCTGTCATCTGTCATCTGTCATCTGTCATCTGTCATCCGTCATCTGTCATCTGTTATCTGTCATCTGTCATCTGTCATCTGTCATATGTCATCTGTCATCTGTCACATGTCATCTGTCATCTGTTATCTGACATCTGTCATCTGTCATCTGTCATCTGTCATCTGTCATCTGTTATCTGTCATCTGTCATCTGTCATCTGTCATCTGTCATCTGTCATCTGTCATCTGTCATCTGTCATCTGTCATCTGTCATCTGTCATCTGTCATCTGTCATCTGTCATCTGTCATCTGTCATCTGTCATCTGTCATCTGTCATCTGTCATCTGTCATCTGTCATCTGTCATCTGTCATCTGTCATCTGTCATCTGTCATCTGTCATCTGTCATCTGTCATCTGTCATCTGTTATCTGACATCTGTCATCTGTCATCTGTCATCTGTCATCTGTCATCTGCCATCTGTCATCTGTCATCTGTCATCTGTCATCTGTCATCTGTCATCTGTCATCTGTCATCTGTCATCTGTCATCTGTCATCTGTCATCTGTCATCTGTCATCTGTCATCTGTCATCTGTCATCTGTCATCTGTCATCTGTCATCTGTCATCTGTCATCTGTCATCTGTCATCTGTCATCTGTCATCTGTCATCTGTCATCTGTCATCTGTCATCTGTCATCTGTCATCTGTCATCTGTCATCTGTCATCTGTCATCTGTCATCTGTCATCTGTCATCTGTCATCTGTCATCTGTCATCTGTCATCTGTCATCTGTCATCTGTCATCTGTCATCTGTCATCTGTCATCTGTCATCTGTCATCTGTCATCTGTCATCTGTCACCTGTCATCTGTCATCTGTCATCTGTCATCTGTCAACTGTCATCTGTCATCTGTCATCTGTCATCTGTCATCTGTCATCTGTCATCTGTCATCTGTCGTCTGTCATCTGTCTTCTGTCATTTGTCATCTGTCATTTGTCATCTGTCATCTGTCATCTGTCATCTGTCATCTGTCATCTGTCATCTGTCATCTGTCATCTGTCATCTGCCATCTGTCATCTGTCATCTGTCATCTGTCATCTGTCATCTGTCATCTGTCATCTGTCATCTGTCATCTGTCATTTGTCATCTGTCATCTGTCATCTGTCATCTGTCATCTGTCATCTGTCATCCGTCATCTGTCATCTGTTATCTGTTATCTGTCATCTGTCATCTGTCATATGTCATCTGTCATCTGTCACATGTCATCTGTTATCTGACATCTGTCATCTGTCATCTGTCATCTGTCATCTGTCATCTGTCATCTGTCATCTGTCATCTGTCATCTGTCATCTGTCATCTGTCTTCTGTCATTTGTCATCTGTCATTTGTCATCTGTCGTCTGTCATCTGTCATCTCTCATCTGTCATCTGTCATCCCTCATCTGCCATCTGTCATCTGTCCTCTGTCATCTGTCATCAGACATCTGTCATCTGTCACCTGTCATCTGTCATCTGACATCTGTCATTTGTCATTTGTCATCTGTCATCTGTCATCTGTCATCTGCCATCTGTCATCTGTCATCTGTCATCTGTCATCTGTCATCTGTCATCTGTCATCTGTCATCTGTCATCTGTCATTTGTCACATGTCACCTGTCATCTGTCATCTGTCATCTGTCATCTGTCATCTGTCATCTGTCATCTGTCATCTGTCATCTGTCATCTGTCATCTGTCATCTGTCATCTGTCATCTGTCATCTGTCATCTGTCTTCTGTCATTTGTCATCTGTCATTTGTCATCTGTCATCTGTCATCTGTCATCTGTCATCTGTCATTTGTCATCTGTCATCTGTCATCTGTCATCTGTCATCTGTCATCTGTCATCTGTCATCTGTCATCTGTCATCTGTCATCTGTCATCTGTCATCTGTCATCTGTCATCTGTCATCTGTCATCTGTCATCTGTCATCTGTCATCTGTCATCTGTCATCTGTCCTCTGTCATCTGTCATCTGTCATCTGTCATCTGTCATCTGTCATCTGTCATCTGTCATCTGTCATCTGTCATCTGTCATCTGTCGTCTGTCATCTGTCATCTGTCATCTGTCATTTGTCACATGGCATCTGTCATCTGTCATCTGTCATCTGTTATCTGCCATCTGTCATTAGTCACCTGTCATCTATCATCTGTCATCTGTCATCTGTCATCTGTCATCTGTCATCTGTCATCTGTCATCTGTCATCTGTCATCTGTCATCTGCCATCTGTCATCCCTCATCTGCCATCTGTCATCTGTCATCAGACATCTGTCATCTGTCATCTGTCATTTGTCATTTGTCATCTGTCATCTGTCATCTGTCACATGTCATCTGTTATCTGTCATCTGTCATCTGTCATCTGTCATCTGTCATCTGTCGTCTGTCATATGTCATCTGTCATCTATTATCTGTCATCTGTCATCTGTCATATGTCATCTGTCATCTGTCATCTGTCATCTCTCATCTGTCATCCCTCATCTGCCATCTGTCATCTGTAATCAGACATCTGTCATCTGTCATCTGTCATCTGTCATCTGTCATCTGTCATCTGTCATCTGTCATCTGTCATCTGTCATCTGTCATCTGTCACATGTCATCTGTCATCTGTCATCTGTCATCTGTCGTCTGTCATCTTTCATCTGTCATCTGTCATTTGTCACATGTCATCTGTCATCTGTCATCTGTCATCTGTCATCTGTCATCTGTCATCTGTCATCTGTCATCTGTCATCTGTCATCTGTCATCTGTCATCTGTCATCTGTCATCTGTCATCTGTCATCTGTCATCTGTCATCTGTCATCTGTCATCTGTTATCTGCCATCTGTCATATTACACCTGTCATCTATCATCTGTCATCTGTCATCTGTCATCTGTCATCTGTCATCTGTCATCTGTCATCTGTCATCTGTCATCTGTCATCTGTCATCTGTCATCTGTCATCTGTCTTCTGTCATCTGTCATCTGTCATCTGTTATCTGACATCTGTCATCTGTTATCTGCAATCTGTCATCTGTCATCAGACATCTTTCATCTGTCATCTGCCATCTGTCACATGTCATCTGTCATCTGTCATCTGTCATCTGTGATCTGTCATCTGTCATCTGTCATCTGTCATCTGTCATCTGTCATCTGTCATCTGTCACCTGTCATCTGTCATCTGTCATCTGTCATCTGTCATCTGTCATCTGTCATCTGTCATCAGTCATCTGTCATCTGTCATCTGTCATCTGTCATCTGTCATATGTCATCTGTCATCTGTCATCTGTCATCTGTCATCTGTCATCTGTCATCTGTCATCTGTCATCTGTCATCTGTCATCTGTCATCTGTCATCTGTCATATGTTATCTGTCATCTGTCATCTGTCATCAGACATCTGTCATCTGTCATCTGTCATCTGCCATCTGTCATCTGTCATCTGTCATCTGTCATCTGTCATCTGTCATCTGTCATCTATCATCTGTCATCTGTCATCTGTCATCTGTCATCTGTCATCTGTCATCTGTCATCTGTCATCCGTCATGTGTCATCTGTTGTATGTCATCTGTCATCTGTCATATGTTATCTGTCATCTGTCATCTGTCATCTGTCATCAGACATCTGTCATCTGTCATCTGTCATCTGTCACATGTCATCTGTCATCTGTCATCTGTCATCTGTCATCTGTCATCTGTCATCTGTCATCTGTCATCTGTCATCTGAAATCTGTCATCTGTCATCTGTCATCTGTCATCCGTCATCTGTCATCTGTTGTATGTCATCTGTCATCTGTCATCTTTCATCTGTCATCTGTCATCTGTCATCTGTCATCTGTCATTTGTCATCTGTCATCTGTCATCTGTCATCTGCCATCTGTCATCTATCATCTGTCATCTGTCATCTGTCATCTGTCATCTGTCATCTGTCATCTGTCATCTGTCAGCTGTCATCTGTCATCTGTCATCTGTCATCTGTCATCTGTCATCTGTCATCTGTCATCTCTCATCTGTCATCTGTCATCTGTCTTCTGTCATTTGTCATCTGTCATTTGTAATCTGTCATCTGACATCTGTCATCTGTCATCTGTCATCTGTCATCTATCATCTGTCATCTGTCATCTGTCATCTGTCATCTGTCATCTGTCATCTGTCATCTGTCATCTGTCATCTGTCATCTGTCATCTGTCATCTGTCATCTGTCATCTGTCATCTGTCATCTGTCATCTGTCATCTGTCATCTGTCATCTGTCATCTGTCATATGTCATCTGTCATCAGTCATCTGTCATCTGTCATCTGTCATCTGTCATCTGTCATCTGTCATCTGTCATCTGTCATCTGTCATCTGTCATCTATCATCTGTCATCTGTCATCTGTCATCTGTCATCTGTCATCTGTCATCTGTCATCTGTCATCTGCCATCTGTCATCTGTCATCTGTCATCTGTCATCTGTCATCTGTCATCTGTCATCTGTCATCTGTCATCTGTCATCTGTCATCAGTCAACTGTCATCTGTCATCTGTAATCTGTCATCTGTCATATGTCATCTGTCATCTGTCATCTGTCATCTGTCATCTGTCATCTGTCATCTGTCATCTGTCATCTGTCATCTGTCATCTGTCATCTGTCATATGTTATCTGTCATCTGTCACCTGTCATCTGTCATCAGACATCTGTCATCTGTCATCTGTCATCTGTCATCTGTCACATGTCATCTGTCATCTGTCATCTGTCATCTGTCATCTGTCATCTGTCATCTGTCACCTGTCATCCGTCATCTGTCATCTGTTGTATGTCATCTGTCATCTGTCATCTGTCATCTGTCATCTGTCATATGTCATCTGTCATCTGTCATCTGTCATCTGTCATCTGTCATCTGTCATCTGTCATCTGTCATCTGTCATCTGTCATCTGTCATCTGTCATCTCTCATCTGTCATCTGTCATCTGTCTTCTGTCATTTGTCATCTGTCATTTGTAATCTGTCATCTGACATCAGTCATCTGTCATCTGTCATCTGTCATCTGTCATCTGTCATCTGTCATCTGTCATCTGTCATCTGTCATCTGTCATCTGTCATCTGTCATCTGTCATCTGTCATCTGTCATCTGTCATCTGTCATCTGTCATCTGTCATCTGTCATCTGTCAGCTGTCATCTGTCATCTGTCATCTGTCATCTGTCATCTGTCATCTGTCATCTGTCATCTGTCATCTCTCATCTGTCATCTGTCATCTGTCATCTGTCATATGTTATCTGTCATCTGTCATCTGTCATCTGTCATCAGACATCTGTCATCTGTCATCTGTCATCTGTCATCTGTCATCTGTCATCTGTCATCTGTCATCTGTCATCTATCATCTGTCATCTGTCATCTGTCATCTGTCATCTGTCATCTGTCATCTGTCATCTGTCATCTGTCATCTGTCATCTGTCACATGTCATCTGTCATCTGTCATCTGTCATCTGTCATCTGTCATCTGTCATCTGTCATCTGTCATTTGTCACATGTCATCTGTCATCTGTCATCTGTCATCTGTCATCTATAATCTGTCATCTGTCATCTGTCATCTGTCATCTGTCATCTGTCATCTGTCATCTGTCATCTGTCAGCTGTCATCTGTCATCTGTCATCTGTCATCTTTCATCTGTCATCTGTCATCTGTCACCTGTCATCTGTCATCTGTCATCTGTCATCTGTCATCTGTCATCTGTCATCTGTCATCTGTTATCTGACATCTGTCATCTGTTATCTGTCATCTGTCATCTGTCATCTGTCATCTGTCATCTGTCATCTGTCATCTGTCATCAGTCATCTGTCATCTGTCATCTGTCATCTGTCATCTGTCATATGTCATCTGTCATCTGTCATCTGTCATCTGTCATCTGTCATCTGTCACCTGTCATCTGTCATCTGTCATCTGTTATCTGACATCTGTCATCTGTTATCTGTCATCTGTCATCTGTCATCTGTCATCTGTCATCTGTCATCTGTCATCTGTCATCAGTCATCTGTCATCTGTCATCTGTCATCTGTCATCTGTCATATGTCATCTGTCATCTGTCATCTGTCATCTGTCATCTGTCACCTGTCATCTGTCATCTGTCATATGTTATCTGTCATCTGTCATCTGTCATCAGTCATTTGTAATCTGTCATCTGACATCAGTCATCTGTCATCTGTCATCTGTCATCTGTCATCTGTCATCTGTCATCTGTCATCTGTCATCTGTCATCTGTCATCTGTCATCTGTCATCTGTCATCTGTCATCTGTCATCTGTCAGCTGTCATCTGTCATCTGTCATCTGTCATCTGTCATCTGTCATCTGTCATCTGTCATCTGTCATCTGTCATCTGTCATCTGTCAGCTGTCATCTGTCATCTGTCATCTGTCTTCTGTCATTTGTCATCTGTCATTTGTAATCTGTCATCTGTCATCTGTCATCTGTCATCTGTCATCTGTCATCTGTCATCTGTCATCTGTCATCTGTCATCTGTCATATGTCATCTGTCATCTGTCATCTGTCATCTGTCATCTGTCATCTGTCATCTGTCATCTGTCATCTGTCATCTGTCATCTGTCATCAGTCATCTGTCATCTGTCATCTGTCATCTGTCATCTGTCATATGTCATCTGTCACCTGTCATCTGTCATCTGTCATATGTTATCTGTCATCTGTCATCTGTCATCAGTCATCTGTCATCTGTCATCTGTCATCTGTCATCTGTCATCTGTCATCTTCATCTGTCATCTGTCATCTGTCATCTGTCATTTGTCATCTGTCATTTGTGATCTGTCATCTGTCATCTGTCATGTGCCATCTGTCATCTGTCATCTGTCATCTGTCATCTGTCATCTGTCATCTGTCATCTCTCATCTGTCATCTGTCATCTGTCATCTGTCATCTGTCATCTGTCATCTGTCATCTGTCATCTGTCATCTGTCATCTGTCATCTGTCATCTGTCATCTGTCATCTGTCATCTGTCGTCTGTCATCTGTCATTTGTCATCTGTCATCTGTCATCTGTCATCTGTCATCTGTCATCTGTCATCTGTCATCTGTCATCTGTCGTCTGTCATCTGTCATCTGTCATCTGTCATCTGTTATCTGTCATCTGTCATCTGTCATCTGTCATCTGTCATCTGTCATCTGTCATCTGTCATCTGTCATCTGTCATCTGTCATCTGTCATCTGTCATTTGTCATCTGTCATCTGTCATCTGACATTTGTCATCTGTGATCTGTCATCTGCCATCTGTCATCTGTCATCTGTCATCTGTCATTTGTCATCTGTCATTTGTGATCTGTCATCTGTCATCTGTCATCTGTCATCCGCCATCTGTCATCTGTCATCTGTCATCTGTCATCTGTCATCTCTCATCTGTCATCTGTCATCTGTCATCTGTCATCTGTCATCTGTCATCTGTCATCTCTCATCTGTCATTTGTGATCTGTCATCTGTCATCTGTCATCCGCCATCTGTCATCTGTCATCTGTCATCTGTCATCTGTCATCTGTCATCTGTCATCTGTCATCTGTCATCTGTCATCTGTCATCTGTCATTTGTCATCTGTCATCTGTCATCTGTCATCTGTCATCTGTCATCTGTCATCTGTCATCTGTCATCTGTCGTCTGTCATCTGTCATCTGTCATCTGTCATCTGTTATCTGTCATCTGTCATCTGTCATCTGTCATCTGTCATCTGTCATCTGTCATCTGTCATCTGTCATCTGTCATCTGTCATCTGTCATCTGTCATCTGTCATTTGTCATCTGTCATCTGTCATCTGACATTTGTCATCTGTGATCTGTCATCTGCCATCTGTCATCTGTCATCTGTCATCTGTCATTTGTCATCTGTCATTTGTGATCTGTCACCTGTCATCTGTCATCCGCCATCTGTCATCTGTCATCTGTCATCTGTCATCTGTCATCTGTCATCTGTCATCTGTCATCTGTCATCTGTCATCTGTCATTTGTCATCTGTCATCTGTCATCTGACATTTGTCATCTGTGATCTGTCATCTGTCATCTGTCATCTGTCGTCTGTCATCTGTCATCTGTCATTTGTCACATGTCATCTGTCATCTGTCATCTGTCATCTGTCATCTGTCATCTGTCATCTGTCATCTGTCATCTGTCATCTGTCATCTGTCATCTGTCATCTGTCATCTGTCATCTGTCATCTGTCATCTGTCATCTGTCATCTGTCATCTGTCATCTGTCATCTGTCATCTGTCTTCTGTCATTTGTCATCTGTCATTTGTCATCTATCATCTGTCATCTGTCATCTGTCATCTGTCATCTGTCATCTCTCATCTGTCATCTGTCATCTGTCATCTGTCATCTGTCATCTGTCATCTGTCATCTGTCATCTGTCATCTGTCATCTGTCATCTGTCATCTGTCATCTGTCATCTGTCGTCTGTCATCTGTCATCTGTCATCTGTCATTTGTCACATGGCATCTGTCATCTCTCATCTCTCATCTGTCATCTGTTATCTGCCATCTGTCATATGTCACCTGTCTTCTATCATCTGTCATCTGTCATCTGTCATCTGTAATCTGTCATCTGTGATCTGTCATCTGTCATCTGTCATCTGTCATCTGTCATCCCTCATCTGCCATCTGTCATCTGTCATCAGACATCTGTCATCTGTCATCTGTCATCTGTCATCTGTCATCTGTCATCTGTCATCTGTCATCTGTCATCTGTCATCTGTCATCTGTCATCTGTCATCTGTCATCTGTCATTTGTCATCTGTCACCTGTCATCTATCATCTGTCATCTGTCATCTGTCATCTGTCATCTGTCATCTGTCATCTGTCATCTGTCGTCTGTCATCTGTCATCTGTCATCGGTCATCCTCCATCTGCCATCTGTCATCTGTCATCAGACATCTGTCATCTGTCATCTGTCATCTGTCATCTGTCATCTGTCATCTGTCATCTGTCATCGGTCATCCCCCATCTGCCATCTGTCATCTGTCATCAGACATCTGTCATCTGTCATCTGTCATCTGTCATCTGTCATCTGTTATCTAACATCTGTCATGTGTTATCTGCAATCTGTCATCTGTCATCAGACATCTGTAATCTGTCATCTGTCACATGCCATTTGTCATCTGTCATATGTCATCTGTCATCTGTCATCTGTCATCTGTCATCTGTCATCTGTCATCTGTCATCTGTCATCTGTCATCTGTTATCTAACATCTGTCATGTGTTATCTGCAATCTGTCATCTGTCATCAGACATCTGTAATCTGTCATCTGTCACATGCCATTTGTCATCTGTCATATGTCATCTGTCATCTGTCATCTGTCATCTGTCATCTGTCATCTGTCATCTGTCATCTGTCATCTGTCATCTGTCATCTGTCATCTGTCATCTGTCATCTGTCATCTGTCATCTGTCATCTATCATCTGTCATCTGTCATCTGTCATCTGTCATCTGTCATCTGTCATCTGTCATCTGTCATCTGTCATCTGTCATCTGTCATCTGTCATCTGTCATCTGTCATCTGTCATCTGTCATCTGTCATCTCTCATCTGTCATCTGTCATCTGTCATTTGTCATCTGTCATATGTCATCTGTCATCTGTCATCTGTCATCTGTCATCTGTCATCTGTCATCTGTCATCTGTCATCTGTCATCTGTCATCTGTCATCTGTCATCTGTCATCTGTCTTCTGTCATTTGTCATCTCTCATCTGTCATCTGTCATCTGTCATCTGTCATCTGTCATCTGTCATCTGTCATCTGTCATCTGTCATCTGTCATCTGTCATCTGTCATCTGTCATCTGTCATCTGTCATCTGTCATCTGTCATCTCTCATCTGTCATCTGTCATCTGTCATTTGTCATCTGTCATCTGTCATATGTCATCTGTCATCTGTCATCTGTCATCTGTCATCTGTCATCTGTCATCTGTCATCTGTCATCTGTCATCTATATGTCATCTGTCATCTGTTATCTGTCATCTGTCATCTGTCATATGTCATCTGTCATCTGTCATCTGTCATCTGTCATCTGTCATCTGTCATCTCTCATCTGTCATCCCTCATCTGCCATCTGTCATCTGTCATCTGTCAGCAGACATCTGTCATCTGTCATCTGTCATCTGTCATCTGTCAACTGTCATCTGTCATCTGTCATCTGTCATCTGTCATCTGTCATCTGTCACATGCCATCTGTCACCTGTCATCTGTCGTCTGTCATCTGTCATCTGTCATCTGTCATTTGTCACATGTCATCTGTCATCTGTCATCTGTCATCTGTCATCTGTCATCTGTCATCTGTCATCTGTCATCTGTTATCTGCCATCTGCCATCTGTCATATGTCACCTGTCATCTATCATCTGTCATCTGTCATCTGTCATCTGTCATCTGTCATCTGTCATCTGTCATCTGTCATCTGTCATCTGTTATCTAACATCTGTCATGTGTTATCTGCAATCTGTCATCTGTCATCAGACATCTGTCATCTGTCATCTGTCACATGTCATCTGTCATCTGTCATCTGTCATCTGTCATCTGTCATCTGTCATCTGTCATCTGTCATCTGTCATCTGTCATCTGTCATCTGTCATCTGTCATTTGTCATCTGTCATCTGTCATCTGTCATCTGTCATCTGTCATCTATCATCTGTCATCTGTCATCTGTCATCTGTCATCTGTCATCTGTCATCTGTCATCTGTCAGCTGTCATCTGTCATCTGTCATCTGTCATCTGTCATCTGTCATCTGTCATCTCTCATCTGTCATCTGTCATCTGTCTTCTGTCATTTGTCATCTGTCATTTGTAATCTGTCATCTGTCATATGTCATCTGTCATCTGTCATCTGTCATCTGTCATCTGTCATCTGTCATCTGTCATCTGTCATCTGTTATCTGTCATCTGTCATCTGTCATCTGTCATCTGTCATCTGTCATCTGTCATCTGTCATCTGTCATCTGTCATCTGTCATCTGTCATCTGTCATCTGTCATCTGTCATCTGTCATCTGTCATCTGTCATCTGTCATCTGTCATCTGTCATCTGTCATCTGTCATCTGTCATCTGTCATCTGTCATCTGTCATCTGTCATCTGTCATCTGTCATCTGTCATCTGTCATCTGTCATCTGTCATCTGTCATCTGTCATCTGGCATCTGTCATCTGTCATCTGTTATCTCTCATCTGTCATCTGTCATCTGTCATCTGTCATCTGTCATCTGTCATCTGTCATCTGTCATTTGTCATCTGTCATTTGTGATCTGTCATCTGTCATCTCTCATCTGTCATCCGCCATCTGTCATCTGTCATCTGTCATCTGTCATCTGTCATCTGTCATCTGTCATCTGTCATCTGTCATCTGTCATCTGTCATCTGTCATCTGTCATCTGTCATCTGTCATCTGTCATCTGTCATCTGTCGTCTGTCATCTGTCATCTGTCATCTGTCGTCTGTCATCTGTCATCTGTCATCTGTCATCTGTCATCTGTCATCTGTCATCTGTCATCTGTCATCTGTCATCTGTCATCTCTCATCTGTCATTTGTCATCTGTCATCTGTCATCTGTCATCTGTCATCCGTCATCTGTCATCTGTCATCTGTCATCTGTCATCTGTCATCTGTCTTCTGTCATCTGTCATCTGTCATCTGTCTTCTGTCATTTGTCATCTGTCATTTGTCATATGTCATCTGTCATCTGTCATCTGTCATCTCTCATCTGTCATCTGGCATCTGTCATCTGTCATCTGTCATCTGTCATCTGTCATCTGTCATCTGTCATCCGTCATCTGTCATCTGTCATCTGTCATCTGTCATCTGTCATCTGTCATCTGTCATCTGTCATCTGTCGTCTGTCATCTGTCATCTGTCATCTGTCATTTGTCACATGGCATCTGTCATCTGTC
The DNA here is from genome assembly GCF_029603195.1 of Condylostylus longicornis. Lineage (NCBI taxonomy): Eukaryota > Metazoa > Arthropoda > Insecta > Diptera > Dolichopodidae > Condylostylus > Condylostylus longicornis. The sequence continues at coordinate 1,123,389 of NW_026578021.1, read as the reverse complement.
ACCTGTCATCTGTCATCTGTCATCTGTCATCTGTTATCTGTCATCTGTCATATGTCACCTGTTATCTATCATCTGTCATCTGTCATCTGTCATCTGTCATCTGTCATCTGTCATCTGTCATCTGTCATCTGTCATCTGTCATCTGTCATCTGTCATCTGTCATCTGTCATACCTCATCTGCCATCTGTCATCTGTCATCAGACATCTGTCATCTGTCATCTGTCATCTGTCATCTGTCATCTGTCATCTGTCATCTGTCATCTGTCATCTGTCTTCTGTCATTTGTCATCTGGCATCTGTCATCTGTCATCTGTCATCTGTCATCTGTCATCTGTCATCTGTCATCTGCCATCTGTCATCTGTCATCTGTCTTCTGTCATTTAAAATCTGTCATTTGTCATCTGTCATCTGTCATTTGTCATCTGTCTTCTGTCATCTGCCATCTGTCATCTGTCATCTGACATCTGTCATCTGTCATCTGTCATCTGTCATCTGTCATCTGTCATCTGTCATCTGTCATCTGTCATCTGTCATCTGTCATCTGTCATCTGTCATCTGTCATCTGTCATCTGTCATCTGTCATCTGTCATCTGTCATCTGTCATCTGTCATCTGTCGCCTGTCATCTGTCATCTGTCATCTGTCATTTGTCACATGTCATCTGTCATCTGTCATCTGTCATCTATCATCTGTCATCTGTCATATGTTATCTGCCATCTGTCATATGTCACCTGTCATCTATCATCTGTCATCTGTCATCTGTTACCTGTCATCTGTCATCTGTCATATGTCATCTGTCATCTGTCACATGTCATCTGTCATCTGTTATCTGACATCTGTCATCTGTTATCTGCAATCTGTCATCTGTCATCAGACATCTGTCATCTGTCGTCTGTCGTCTGTCATCTGTCATCTGTCATCTGTCATCTGTCATCTGTCATCTGTCATCTGTCATCTGTCATCTGTCATCTGTCACATGTCATCTGTCATCTGTCATCTGTCATTTGTCACATGTCATCTGTCACATGTCAACTGTCATCTGTCATCTGTCATCTCTCATCTGTCATCTCTCATCTGTCATCTGTCATCTGTTATCTGCCATCTGTCATATGTCACCTGTCATCTATCATCTGTCATCTGTCATCTGTCATCTGTCATCTGTCATCTGTCATCTGTCATCTGTCATCTGTCATCTGTCTTCTGTCATTTGTCATCTGTCATTTTTCATCTGTCATCTGTCATCTGTCATCTGTTATCTGACATCTGTCATCTGTTATCTGCAATCTGTCATCTGTCATCAGACATCTGTCATCTGCCATCTGTCATTTGTCATCTGTCATCTGTCATCTGTCATCTGTCATCTGTTATCTAACATCTGTCATGTGTTATCTGCAATCTGTCATCTGTCATCAGACATCTGTCATCTGTCATCTGTCACATGTCATCTGTCATCTGTAATCTGTCATCTGTCATCTGTCATCTGTCATCTGTCATCTGTCATCTGTCATCTGTCATCTGTCATCTGTCATCTGTCATTTGTCATCTGTCATCTGTCATCTGTCATCTGTCATCTGTCATCTATCATCTGTCATCTGTCATCTGTCATCTGTCATCTGTCATCTGTCATCTGTCAGCTGTCATCTGTCATCTGTCATCTGTCATCTGTCATCTGTCATCTGTCATCTCTCATCTGTCATCTGTCATCTGTCTTCTGTCATTTGTCATCTGTCATTTGTAATCTGTCATCTGTCATATGTCATCTGTCATCTGTCATCTGTCATCTGTCATCTGTCATCTGTCATCTGTCATCTGTCATCTGTTATCTGTCATCTGTCATCTGTCATCTGTCATCTGTCATCTGTCATCTGTCATCTGTCATCTGTCATCTGTCATCTGTCATCTGTCATCTGTCATCTGTCATCTGTCATCTGTCATCTGTCATCTGTCATCTGTCATCTGTCATCTGTCATCTGTCATCTGTCATCTGTCATCTGTCATCTGTCATCTGTCATCTGTCATCTGTCATCTGTCATCTGTCATCTGTCATCTGTCATCTGGCATCTGTCATCTGTCATCTGTTATCTCTCATCTGTCATCTGTCATCTGTCATCTGTCATCTGTCATCTGTCATCTGTCATCTGTCATTTGTCATCTGTCATTTGTGATCTGTCATCTGTCATCTCTCATCTGTCATCCGCCATCTGTCATCTGTCATCTGTCATCTGTCATCTGTCATCTGTCATCTGTCATCTGTCATCTGTCATCTGTCATCTGTCATCTGTCATCTGTCATCTGTCATCTGTCATCTGTCATCTGTCATCTGTCGTCTGTCATCTGTCATCTGTCATCTGTCGTCTGTCATCTGTCATCTGTCATCTGTCATCTGTCATCTGTCATCTGTCATCTGTCATCTGTCATCTGTCATCTCTCATCTGTCATTTGTCATCTGTCATCTGTCATCTGTCATCTGTCATCCGTCATCTGTCATCTGTCATCTGTCATCTGTCATCTGTCATCTGTCTTCTGTCATCTGTCATCTGTCATCTGTCTTCTGTCATTTGTCATCTGTCATTTGTCATATGTCATCTGTCATCTGTCATCTGTCATCTCTCATCTGTCATCTGGCATCTGTCATCTGTCATCTGTCATCTGTCATCTGTCATCTGTCATCTGTCATCCGTCATCTGTCATCTGTCATCTGTCATCTGTCATCTGTCATCTGTCATCTGTCATCTGTCATCTGTCGTCTGTCATCTGTCATCTGTCATCTGTCATTTGTCACATGGCATCTGTCATCTGTCATCTGTCATCTGTCATCTGTCATCTGTCATCTGTTATCTGTCATCTGTCATATGTCACCTGTTATCTATCATCTGTCATCTGTCATCTGTCATCTGTCATCTGTCATCTGTCATCTGTCATCTGTCATCTGTCATCTGTCATCTGTCATCTGTCATCTGTCATCTGTCATACCTCATCTGCCATCTGTCATCTGTCATCAGACATCTGTCATCTGTCATCTGTCATCTGTCATCTGTCATCTGTCATCTGTCATCTGTCATCTGTCATCTGTCATCTGTCTTCTGTCATTTGTCATCTGGCATCTGTCATCTGTCATCTGTCATCTGTCATCTGTCATCTGTCATCTGTCATCTGCCATCTGTCATCTGTCATCTGTCTTCTGTCATTTAAAATCTGTCATTTGTCATCTGTCATCTGTCATTTGTCATCTGTCTTCTGTCATCTGCCATCTGTCATCTGTCATCTGACATCTGTCATCTGTCATCTGTCATCTGTCATCTGTCATCTGTCATCTGTCATCTGTCATCTGTCATCTGTCATCTGTCATCTGTCATCTGTCATCTGTCATCTGTCATCTGTCATCTGTCATCTGTCATCTGTCATCTGTCATCTGTCGCCTGTCATCTGTCATCTGTCATCTGTCATTTGTCACATGTCATCTGTCATCTGTCATCTGTCATCTATCATCTGTCATCTGTCATATGTTATCTGCCATCTGTCATATGTCACCTGTCATCTATCATCTGTCATCTGTCATCTGTTACCTGTCATCTGTCATCTGTCATATGTCATCTGTCATCTGTCACATGTCATCTGTCATCTGTTATCTGACATCTGTCATCTGTTATCTGCAATCTGTCATCTGTCATCAGACATCTGTCATCTGTCGTCTGTCGTCTGTCATCTGTCATCTGTCATCTGTCATCTGTCATCTGTCATCTGTCATCTGTCATCTGTCATCTGTCATCTGTCATCTGTCATCTGTCATCTGTCATCTGTCACATGTCATCTGTCATCTGTCATCTGTCATTTGTCACATGTCATCTGTCACATGTCAACTGTCATCTGTCATCTGTCATCTCTCATCTGTCATCTCTCATCTGTCATCTGTCATCTGTTATCTGCCATCTGTCATATGTCACCTGTCATCTATCATCTGTCATCTGTCATCTGTCATCTGTCATCTGTCATCTGTCATCTGTCATCTGTCATCTGTCTTCTGTCATTTGTCATCTGTCATTTTTCATCTGTCATCTGTCATCTGTCATCTGTTATCTGACATCTGTCATCTGTTATCTGCAATCTGTCATCTGTCATCAGACATCTGTCATCTGCCATCTGTCATTTGTCATCTGTCATCTGTCATCTGTCATCTGTCATCAGACATCTGTCATCTGTCATCTGTCATCTGTCATCTGTCATCTGTCATCTGTCATCTGTCATCTGTCATCTGTCATCTGTCATCTGTCATCTGTCATCTGTCATCTGTCATCTGTCATCTGTCATCTGTCATCTGTCCTCTGTCATCTGTCATCTGTCATCTGTCATCTGTCATCTGTCATCTGTCATCTGTCATCTGTCATCTGTCTTCTGTCATTTGTCATCTGTCATTTGTCATCTGTCATCTGTCATCTGTCATTTGTCATCAGACATCTGTCATCTGTCATCTGTCATCTGCCATCTGTTATCTGTCATCTGTCATCTGTCATCTGTCATCTGTCATCTGTCATCTGTCATCTGTCATCTGTCATCTGTCATCTGTCTTCTGTCATTTGTCATCTGTCATTTGTCATCTGTCATCTGTCATCTGTCATCTGTCATCTGTCATCTGTCATATGTCATCTGTTATCTGTCATCTGTCATCTGTCATCAGTCATCTGTCATCTGTCATCTGTCATCTGTCATCTGTCATCTGCCATCTGTCATCTGTCATCTGTCATCTATCATCTGTCACCTGTCATCTGTCATATGTCATCTGTCATCTGTCATCTGTCATCTGTCATCTGTCATCTGTCATCTGTCATCTGTCATCTGTCATCTGTCATCTGTCATCTGTCATCTGTCATCTGTCATCTGTCATCTGTCATCTGTCATCTGTCTTCTGTCATTTGTCATCGGTCATCTGTCATTTGTCATCTGTCATCTGTCATCTGTCATCTGTCATCTGTCATCTGTCATCTGTCATCTGTCATCTGTCATCCCTCATCTGCCATCTGTCATCTACCATCTGTCATCTGTCATCTGTCATCTGTCATCTGTCATCTGTCTTCTGTCATTTGTCATCGGTCATCTGTCATTTGTCATCTGTCATCTGTCATCTGTCATCTGTCATCTGTCATCTGTCGTCTGTCATCTGTCATCTGTCATCTGTCATCTGTCATCTGTCATCTGTCATCTGTCATCTGTCATCTGTCATCTGTTATCTGTCATCTGTCATCTGTCGTCTGTCATCTGCCATCTGTCATCTGTCATCTGTCATTTGTCACATGTCATCTGTCATCTGTCATCTGTCATCTGTCATCTGTCATCTGTCATCTGTCATCTGTCATCTGTCATCTGTTATCTGCCATCTGTCATCTGTCATCGGTCATCTGTCATTTGTCATCTGTCATCTGTCATCTGTCATCTGTCGTCTGTCATCTGTCATCTGTCATCTGTCATCTGTCATCTGTCATCTGTCATCTGTCATCTGTCATCTGTCATCTGTCATCTGTCATCTGTCATCTGTCATCTGTCATCTGTCATCTGTCATCTGTCATTTGTCATCTGTTATTTGTCATCTGTCATCTGTCATCTGTCATCTGTCATCTGTCATCTGTCATCTGTCATCTGTCATCTGTCATCTGTCATCTGTCATCTGTCATCTGTCATCTGTCATCTGTCATCTGTCATCTGTCATCTGTCATCTGTCATCTGTCATCTGTCATCTGTCATCTGTCATCTGTCATCTGTCATCTGTCATCTGTCATCTGTCATCTGTCATCTGTCATCTGTCATCTGTCATCTGTCATCTGTCATCTGTCGTCTGTCATCTGTCATCTGTTATCTGCCATCTGTCATATGTCACCTGTCATCTATCATCTGTTATCTGTCGTCTGTCATCTGTCATCTGTCATCTGTCATCTGTTATCTGCCATCTGTCATATGTCACCTGTCATCTATCATCTGTTATCTGTCATCTGTCATCTGTTACCTGTCATCTGTCATCTGTCATATGTCATCTGTCATCTGTCACATGTCATCTGTCATCTGTTATCTGACATCTGTCATCTGTTATCTGTCATCTGTCATCTGTCATCTGTCATCTGTCATCTGTCATCTGTCATCTGTCATCTGTCATCTGTCATCTGTCATCTGTCATCTGTTATCTGCCATCTGTCACCTGTCATCGGTCATCTGTCATTTGTCATCTGTCATCTGTCATCTGTCGTCTGTCATCTGTCATCTGTCATCTGTCATCTGTCATCTGTCATCTGTCATCTGTCATCTGTCATCTGTCATCTGTCATCTGTCATCTGTCATCTGTCATCTGTCATCTGTCATCTGTCATCTGTCATCTGTCATCTGTCATTTGTCATCTGTTATTTGTCATCTGTCATCTGTCATCTGTCATCTGTCATCTGTCATGTGTCATGTGTCATCTGTCATCTGTCATCTGTCATCTGTCATCTGTCATCTGTCATCTTTCATCTGTCATCTGTCATCTGTCATCTGTCATCTGTCATCTGTCATCTGTCATCTGTCATCTGTCATCTGTCGTCTGTCATCTGTCATCTGTCATCTGTTATCTGCCATCTGTCATATGTCACCTGTCATCTATCATCTGTCATCTGTCATCTGGCATCTGTCATCTGTCATCTGTCATCTGTCATCTGTCATCTGTCATCTGTCATCTGTCATTTGTCACATGTCATCTGCCATCTGTCATCTGTCATCTGTCATCTGTCATCTGTCATCTGTTATCTGCCATCTGTCATATGTCACCAGTCATCTATCATCTGTTATCTGTCATCTGTCATCTGTTACCTGTCATCTGCAATCTGTCATATGTCATCTGTCATCTGTCACATGTCATCTGTCATCTGTTATCTGACATCTGTCATCTGTTATCTGCAATCTGTCATCTGTCATCAGACATCTATCATCTGTCGTCTGTCATCTGTCATCTGTCATCTGTCATCTGTCATCTGTCATCTGTCATCTGTCATCTGTCATCTGTCATCTGTCATCTGTCATCTGTCATCTGTCATCTGTCATCTGTCATCTGTCATCTGTCATCTGTCATCTGTCATCTGTCATCTGTCATCTGTCATCTGTCATCTGTCATCTGTCATCTGTCATCTGTCATCTGTCATCTGTCATCTGTCATCTGTCATCTGTCATCTGTCATCTGTCATCTGTCATCTGTCATCTGTCATCTGTCATCTGTCACATGTCATCTGTCATCTGTCATCTATCATCTATCATCTGTCATCTGTCATCTGTCATCTATCATCTGTCATCTGTCTTATGTCATTTGTCATCTGTCATCTGTCATCTGTCATCTGTCACATGTCATCTGTCATCTGTCATATGTCATCTGTCATCTGTCATCTGTCATCTGTCATCTGTCATCTGTCATCTGTCATCTGTCATCTGTCATCTGTCATCTGTCATCTGTCATCTGTCATCTGTCATCTGTCATCTGTCATCTGTCATCTGTCATCTGTCATCTGTCATCTGTCATCTGTCATCTGTCATCTGTCATCTGTCTTCCGTCATTTGTCATCGGTCATTTGTCATCTGTCATCTGTCATCAGGCATCTGTCATCAGGCATCTGTTATCTGCCATCTGTTATCTGCCATCTGTCATATGTCACCTGTCATCTATCATCTGTCATCTGTCATCTGTCATCTGTCATCTGTCTTCTGTCATTTGTCATCTGTCATTTGTCATTTGTCATCTGTCATCTGTCATCTGTTATCTGACATCTGTCATCTGTTATCTGCAATCTGTCATCTGTCATCAGACATCTGTCATCTGTCATATGTCATCTGTCATCTGTCATCTGTCATCTGTCATCTGTCATCTGTCATCTGTCATCTGTCATCTGTCATTAGACATCTGTCATCTGTCATCTGTCATCTGTCATCTGTCATCTGTCATCTGTCATGTGCCATCTGTCATCTGTCATCTGTCATCTGTCTTCTGTCATTTGTCATCTGTCATTTGTCATCTGTCATCTGTCATCTGTCATCTGTTGTCTGTTATCTGCAATCTGTCATCTGTCATCAGACATCTGTCATCTGTCATCTGTCATCAGACATCTGTCATCTGTCATCTGTCATCTGTCATCTGTCATCTGTCATTTGTCATCTGTCATCTGTCATCTGTCATCTGTCATCAGACATCTGTCATCTGTAATCTGTCATCTGTCATCTGTCATCTGTCATCTGTCAACTGTCATCTGTCATCTGTCATCTGTCATCTGTCATCTGTCATCTGTCATCTGTCATCTGTCATCTGTCATCTGTCATCTGTCATCTGTCATCTGTCATCTGTCATCTGTCATCTGTCATCTGTCATCTGTCATCTGTCATCTGTCATCTGTCATCTGTCATCTGTCATCTGTCATCTGTCATCTGTCACCTGTCATCTATCATCTGTCATCTGTCATCTATCATCTGTCATCTGTCTTATGTCATTTTTCATCTGTCATTTGTCATCTGTCATCAGACATCTGTCATCTGCCATCTGTCATCTGTCATCTGTCGTCTGTCATCTGTCATCTGTCATCTGTCATCTGTCATCTGTCATCTGTCATCTGTCATCTGTCATCTGTCATCTGTCATCTGTCATCTGTCATCTGTCATCTGTCATCTGTCATCTGTCATCTGTCATCTGTCATTTGTCATTTGTCATCTGTCATATGTCATCTGTCATCTGTCATCTGTCATCTGTCATCTGTCATCTGTCATCTGTCATCTGTCATCTGTCATCTGTCATCTGTCATCTGTCATCTGTCATCTGTCATCTGTCATCTGTCGTCTGTCATCTGTCATCTGTCATTTGTCACATGTCATCTGTCATCTGTCATCTGTCATCTGTCATCTGTCATCTGTCATCTGTCATCTGTCATCTGTCATCTGTCATCTGTCATCTGTCATCTGTCATCTGTCATCTGTCATCTGTCATCTGTCATCTGTCATCTGTCATCTGTCATCTGTCATCTGTCATCTGTCATCTGTCATCTGTCATCTGTCATCTGTCATCTGTCGTCTGTCATCTGTCATCTGTCATTTGTCACATGTCATCTGTCATCTGTCATCTGTCATCTGTCATCTGTCATCTGTCATCTGTCATCTGTCATCTGTCATCTGTCATCTGTCATCTGTCATCTGTTATCTGCCATCTGTCATATGTCACCTGTCATCTATCATCTGTCATCTGTCATCTGTTACCTGTCATCTGTCATCTGTCATATGTCATCTGTTATCTGTCACATGTCATCTGTCATCTGTTATCTGACATCTGTCATCTGTTATCTGCAATCTGTCATCTGTCATCAGACATCTGTCATCTGTCGTCTGTCATCTGTCATCTGTCATCTGTCATCTGTCATCTCTCATCTGTCATCTGTCATCTGTCATCTGTCATCTGTCATCTGTCATCTGTCATCTGTCATCTGTCATCTGTCATCTGTCATCTGTCATCTGTCATCTGTAACATGTCATCTGTCATCTGTCATCTGTCATCTATCATCTGTCATCTGTCATCTGTCATCTATCATCTGTCATCTGTCTTATGTCATTTGTCATCTGTCATCTGTCATCTGTCATCTCTCATCTGTCACATGTCATCTGTCATCTGTCATATGTCATCTGTCATCTGTCATCTGTCATCTGTCATCTGTCATCTGTCATCTGTCATCTGTCATCTGTCATCTGTCATCTGTCATCTGTCATCTGTCATCTGTCATCTGTCATCTGTCATCTGTCATCTGTCATCTGTCATCTGTCATCTGTCATCTGTCATCTGTCTTCCGTCATTTGTCATCGGTCATTTGTCATCTGTCATCTGTCATCAGGCATCTGTCATCAGGCATCTGTTATCTGCCATCTGTCATATGTCACCTGTCATCTATCATCTGTCATCTGTCATCTGTCATCTGTCATCTGTCTTCTGTCATTTGTCATCTGTCATTTGTCTTCTGTCATCTGTCATCTGTCATCTGTTATCTGACATCTGTCATCTGTTATCTGCAATCTGTCATCTGTCATCAGATATCTGTCATCTGTCATATGTCATCTGTCATCTGTCATCTGTTATCTGTAATCTGTCATCTGTCATCCGTCATCTGTCATTAGACATCTGTCATCTGTCATCTGTCATCTGTCATCTGTCATCTGTCATCTGTCATCTGTCATCTGTCTTCTGTCATTTGTCATCTGTCATTTGTCATCTGTCATCTGTTATCTGTCATCTGTTATCTGTTATCTGCAATCTGTCATCTGTCATCAGACATCTGTCATCTGTCATCTGTCATCAGACATCTGTCATCTGTCATCTGTCATCTGTCATCTGTCATCTGTCATCTGTCATCTGTCATCTGTCATCTGTCATCTGTCATCTGTCATCTGTCATCTGTCACATGTCATCTGTCATCTGTCATCTATCATCTATCATCTGTCATCTGTTATCTGCAATCTGTCATCTGTCATCAGACATCTATCATCTGTCGTCTGTCATCTGTCATCTGTCATCTGTCATCTGTCATATGTCATCTGTCATCTGTCATCTGTTATCTGTAATCTGTCATCTGTCATCCGTCATCTGTCATTAGACATCTGTCATCTGTCATCTGTCATCTGTCATCTGTCGTCTGTCATCTGTCATCAGATATCTGTCATCTGTCATATGTCATCTGTCATCTGTCATCTGTTATCTGTAATCTGTCATCTGTCATCCGTCATCTGTCATTAGACATCTGTCATCTATCATCTGTCATCTGTCATCTGTCATCTATCATCTGTCATCTGTCTTATGTCATTTGTCATCTGTCATCTGTCATCTGTCATCTCTCATCTGTCACATGTCATCTGTCATCTGTCATATGTCATCTGTCATCTGTCATCTGTCATCTGTCATCTGTCATCTGTCATCTGTCATCTGTCATCTGTCATTTGTCATCTGTCATATGTCATCTGTCATCTGTCATCTGTCATCTGTCATCTGTCATCTGTCATCTGTCATCTGTCATCTGTCATCTGTCATCTGTCATCTGTCATCTGTCATCTGTCATCTGTCATCTGTCATCTGTCGTCTGTCATCTGTCATCTGTCATTTGTCACATGTCATCTGCCATCTGTCATCTGTCATCTGTCATCTGTCATCTGTCATCTGTCATCTGTCATCTGTCATCTGTCATCTGTCATCTGTCATCTGTCATCTGTCATCTGTCATCTGTCATCTGTCATCTGTCATCTGTCATCTGTCATCTGTCATCTGTCATCTGTCATCTGTCATCTGTCATCTGTCGTCTGTCATCTGTCATCTGTCATTTGTCACATGTCATCTGTCATCTGTCATCTGTCATCTGTCATCTGTCATCTGTCATCTGTCATCTGTCATCTGTCATCTGTCATCTGTCATCTGTTATCTGCCATCTGTCATATGTCACCTGTCATCTATCATCTGTCATCTGTCATCTGTTACCTGTCATCTGTCATCTGTCATCTGTCATATGTCATCTGTCATCTGTCACATGTCATCTGTCATCTGTTATCTGACATCTGTCATCTGTTATCTGCAATCTGTCATCTGTCATCAGACATCTGTCATCTGTCGTCTGTCATCTGTCATCTGTCATCTGTCATCTGTCATCTCTCATCTGTCATCTGTCATCTGTCACCTGTCATCTGTCATCTGTCATCTGTCATCTGTCATCTGTCATCTGTCATCTGTCATCTGTCATCTGTCATCTGTAACATGTCATCTGTCATCTGTCATCTGTCATCTATCATCTGTCATCTGTCATCTGTCATCTATCATCTGTCATCTGTCTTATGTCATTTGTCATCTGTCATCTGTCATCTGTCATCTCTCATCTGTCACATGTCATCTGTCATCTGTCATATGTCATCTGTCATCTGTCATCTGTCATCTGTCATCTGTCATCTGTCATCTGTCATCTGTCATCTGTCATCTGTCATCTGTCATCTGTCATCTGTCATCTGTCATCTGTCATCTGTCATCTGTCATCTGTCATCTGTCATCTGTCATCTGTCATCTGTCTTCCGTCATGTGTCATCGGTCATTTGTCATCTGTCATCTGTCATCAGGCATCTGTCATCAGGCATCTGTTATCTGCCATCTGTCATATGTCACCTGTCATCTATCATCTGTCATCTGTCATCTGTCATCTGTCATCTGTCATCTGTCATCTGTCTTCTGTCATTTGTCATCTGTCATTTGTCTTCTGTCATCTGTCATCTGTCATCTGTTATCTGACATCTGTCATCTGTTATCTGCAATCTGTCATCTGTCATCAGATATCTGTCATCTGTCATATGTCATCTGTCATCTGTCATCTGTTATCTGTAATCTGTCATCTGTCATCCGTCATCTGTCATTAGACATCTGTCATCTGTCATCTGTCATCTGTCATCTGTCATCTGTCATCTGTCATCTGTCATCTGTCATCTGTCATCTGTCTTCTGTCATTTGTCATCTGTCATTTGTCATCTGTCATCTGTTATCTGTCATCTGTTATCTGTTATCTGCAATCTGTCATCTGTCATCAGACATCTGTCATCTGTCATCTGTCATCAGACATCTGTCATCTGTCATCTGTCATCTGTCATCTGTCATCTGTCATCTGTCATCTGTCATCTGTCATCTGTCATCTGTCATCTGTCATCTGTCATCTGTCACATGTCATCTGTCATCTGTCATCTATCATCTATCATCTGTCATCTGTTATCTGCAATCTGTCATCTGTCATCAGACATCTATCATCTGTCGTCAGTCATCTGTCATCTGTCATCTGTCATATGTCATCTGTCATCTGTCATCTGTTATCTGTAATCTGTCATCTGTCATCCGTCATCTGTCATTAGACATCTGTCATCTGTCATCTGTCATCTGTCATCTGTCGTCTGTCATCTGTCATCAGATATCTGTCATCTGTCATATGTCATCTGTCATCTGTCATCTGTTATCTGTAATCTGTCATCTGTCATCCGTCATCTGTCATTAGACATCTGTCATCTGTCATCTGTCATCTGTCATCTGTCATCTGTCATCTGTCATCTGTCATCTGTCTTCTGTCATTTGTCATCTGTCATTTGTCATCTGTCATCTGTTATCTGTCATCTGTTATCTGTTATCTGCAATCTGTCATCTGTCATCAGACATCTGTCATCTGTCATCTGTCATCAGACATCTGTCATCTGTCATATGTCACCTGTCATCTATCATCTGTTATCTGTCATCTGTCATCTGTTACCTGTCATCTGTCATCTGTCATATGTCATCTGTCATCTGTCACATGTCATCTGTCATCTGTTATCTGACATCTGTCATCTGTTATCTGCAATCTGTCATCTGTCATCAGACATCTATCATCTGTCGTCTGTCATCTGTCATCTGTCATCTGTCATCTGTCATCTGTCATCTGTCATCTGTCATCTGTCATCTGTCATCTGTCATCTGTCATCTGTCATCTGTCATCTGTCATCTGTCATCTGTCATCTGTCATCTGTCATCTGTCATCTGTCATCTGTCATCTGTCATCTGTCATCTGTCATCTGTCATCTGTCATCTGTCATCTGTCATCTGTCATCTGTCATCTGTCATCTGTCATCTGTCATCTGTCATCTGTCATCTGTCATCTGTCACATGTCATCTGTCATCTGTCATCTATCATCTATCATCTGTCATCTGTCATCTGTCATCTGTCATCTGTCATCTGTCTTATGTCATTTGTCATCTGTCATCTGTCATCTGTCATCTGTCACATGTCATCTGTCATCTGTCATATGTCATCTGTCATCTGTCATCTGTCATCTGTCATCTGTCATCTGTCATCTGTCATCTGTCATCTGTCATCTGTCATCTGTCATCTGTCATCTGTCATCTGTCATCTGTCATCTGTCATCTGTCATCTGTCATCTGTCATCTGTCATCTGTCATCTGTCATCTGTCATCTGTCATCTGTCATCTGTCATCTGTCATCTGTCTTCCGTCATTTGTCATCGGTCATTTGTCATCTGTCATCTGTCATCAGGCATCTGTCATCAGGCATCTGTTATCTGCCATCTGTCATATGTCACCTGTCATCTATCATCTGTCATCTGTCATCTGTCATCTGTCATCTGTCATCTGTCTTCTGTCATTTGTCATCTGTCATTTGTCATTTGTCATCTGTCATCTGTCATCTGTTATCTGATATCTGTCATCTGTTATCTGCAATCTGTCATCTGTCATCAGACATCTGTCATCTGTCATATGTCATCTGTCATCTGTCATCTGTCATCTGTCATCTGTCATCTGTCATCTGTCATCTGTCATCTGTCATCTGTCATCTGTCATCTGTCATCTGTCATCTGTCATCTGTTGTCTGTTATCTGCAATCTGTCATCTGTCATCAGACATCTGTCATCTGTCATCTGTCATCAGACATCTGTCATCTGTCATCTGTCATCTGTCATCTGTCATCTGTCATCTGTCATTTGTCATCTGTCATCTGTCATCTGTCATCTGTCATCTGTCATCTGTCATCTGTCATTTGTCATCTGTCATCTGTCATCTGTCAACTGTCATCTGTCATCTGTCATCTGTCATCTGTCATCTGTCATCTGTCATCTGTCATCTGTCATCTGTCATCTGTCATCTGTCATCTGTCATCTGTCATCTGTCATCTGTCATCTGTCATCTGTCATCTGTCATCTGTCATCTGTCATCTGTCATCTGTCATCTGTCATCTGTCATCTGTCATCTGTCATCTGTCACCTGTCATCTATCATCTGTCATCTGTCATCTATCATCTGTCATCTGTCTTATGTCATTTTTCATCTGTCATTTGTCATCTGTCATCTGTCATCAGACATCTGTCATCTGCCATCTGTCATCTGTCATCTGTCGTCTGTCATCTGTCATCTGTCATCTGTCATCTGTCATCTGTCATCTGTCATCTGTCATCTGTCATCTGTCATCTGTCATCTGTCATCTGTCATGTGCCATCTGTCATCTGTCATCTGTCATCTGTCTTCTGTCATCTGTCATTTGTCATCTGTCATCTGTCATCTGTCATCTGTTGTCTGTTATCTGCAATCTGTCATCTGTCATCAGACATCTGTCATCTGTCATCTGTCATCAGACATCTGTCATCTGTCATCTGTCATCTGTCATCTGTCATCTGTCATTTGTCATCTGTCATCTGTCATCTGTCATCTGTCATCAGACATCTGTCATCTGTAATCTGTCATCTGTCATCTGTCATCTGTCATCTGTCAACTGTCATCTGTCATCTGTCATCTGTCATCTGTCATCTGTCATCTGTCATCTGTCATCTGTCATCTGTCATCTGTCATCTGTCATCTGTCATCTGTCATCTGTCATCTGTCATCTGTCATCTGTCATCTGTCATCTGTCATCTGTCATCTGTCATCTGTCATCTGTCATCTGTCATCTGTCATCTGTCATCTGTCACCTGTCATCTATCATCTGTCATCTGTCATCTATCATCTGTCATCTGTCTTATGTCATTTTTCATCTGTCATTTGTCATCTGTCATCAGACATCTGTCATCTGCCATCTGTCATCTGTCATCTGTCGTCTGTCATCTGTCATCTGTCATCTGTCATCTGTCATCTGTCATCTGTCATCTGTCATCTGTCATCTGTCATCTGTCATCTGTCATCTGTCATCTGTCATCTGTCATCTGTCATCTGTCATCTGTCATCTGTCATCTGTCGTCTGTCATCTGTCATCTGTCATTTGTCACATGTCATCTGTCATCTGTCATCTGTCATCTGTCATCTGTCATCTGTCATCTGTCATCTGTCATCTGTCATCTGTCATCTGTCATCTGTCATCTGTCATCTGTTATCTGCCATCTGTCATATGTCACCTGTCATCTATCATCTGTCATCTGTCATCTGTCATCTGTTACCTGTCATCTGTCATCTGTCATATGTCATCTGTCATCTGTCACATGTCATCTGTCATCTGTTATCTGACATCTGTCATCTGTTATCTGCAATCTGTCATCTGTCATCAGACATCTGTCATCTGTCGTCTGTCATCTGTCATCTGTCATCTGTCATCTGTCATCTCTCATCTGTCATCTGTCATCTGTCATCTGTCATCTGTCATCTGTCATCTGTCATCTGTCATCTGTCATCTGTCATCTGTCATCTGTCATCTGTCATCTGTCATCTGTAACATGTCATCTGTCATCTGTCATCTGTCATCTATCATCTGTCATCTGTCATCTGTCATCTATCATCTGTCATCTGTCTTATGTCATTTGTCATCTGTCATCTGTCATCTGTCATCTGTCATCTCTCATCTATCACATGTCATCTGTCATCTGTCATATGTCATCTGTCATCTGTCATCTGTCATCTGTCATCTGTCATCTGTCATCTGTCATCTGTCATCTGTCATCTGTCATCTGTCATCTGTCATCTGTCATCTGTCATCTGTCATCTGTCATCTGTCATCTGTCATCTGTCATCTGTCATCTGTCATCTGTCATCTGTCATCTGTCATCTGTCATCTGTCATCTGTCTTCCGTCATTTGTCATCGGTCATTTGTCATCTGTCATCTGTCATCAGGCATCTGTCATCAGGCATCTGTTATCTGCCATCTGTCATATGTCACCTGTCATCTATCATCTGTCATCTGTCATCTGTCATCTGTCATCTGTCATCTGTCTTCTGTCATTTGTCATCTGTCATTTGTCTTCTGTCATCTGTCATCTGTCATCTGTTATCTGACATCTGTCATCTGTTATCTGCAAACTGTCATCTGTCATCAGATATCTGTCATCTGTCATATGTCATCTGTCATCTGTCATCTGTTATCTGTAATCTGTCATCTGTCATCCGTCATCTGTCATTAGACATCTGTCATCTGTCATCTGTCATCTGTCATCTGTCATCTGTCATCTGTCATCTGTCATCTGTCTTCTGTCATTTGTCATCTGTCATTTGTCATCTGTCATCTGTTATCTGTCATCTGTTATCTGTTATCTGCAATCTGTCATCTGTCATCAGACATCTGTCATCTGTCATCTGTCATCAGACATCTGTCATCTGTCATCTGTCATCTGTCATCTGTCATCTGTCATCTGTCATCTGTCATCTGTCATCTGTCATCTGTCATTTGTCATCTGTCATCTGTCATCTGTCATCAGACATCTGTCATCTGTCATCTGTCATCTTTCATCTGTCATCTGTCATCTGTCAACTGCCATCTGTCATCTGTCATCTGTCATCTGTCATCTGTCATCTGTCATCTGTCATCTGTCATCTGTCATCTGTCATCTGTCATCTGTCATCTGTCATCTGTCATCTGTCATCTGTCATCTGTCACCTGTCATCTGTCATCTGTCATCTGTCACCTGTCATCTATCATCTGTCATCTGTCACCTGTCATCTGTCATCTGTCATTCGTCATCTGTTATTTGTCATCTGTCATCTCTCATCTGTCATCTGTCATCTGTCATCTGTCATCTGTCATCTGTCATCTGTCATCTGTCATCTGTCATCTGTCATCTGTCATCTGTCATCTGTCATCTGTCATCTGTCATCTGTCATCTGTCATCTGTCATCTGTCATGTGTCATCTGTCATCTGTCATCTGTCATCTGTCATCTGTCTTTGTCATTTGTCATCTGTCATTTGTCATCTGTCATCAGACATCTGTCATCTGTCATCTGTCATCTGTCATCTGTCGTCTGTCATCTGTCATCTGTCATCTGTCATCTGTCATCTGTCATCTGTCATCTGTCATCTGTCATCTGTCATCTGTCATCTGTCATTTGTCATCTGTTATTTGTCATCTGTCATCTGTCATCTGTCATCTTTCATATGTCATCTGTCATCTGTCATCTGTCATCTGTCATCTGTCATCTGTCATCTGTCATCTGTCATCTGTCATCTGTCATCTGTCGTCTGTCATCTGTCATCTGTCATCTGTCATTTGTCACATGTCATCTGTCATCTGTCATCTGTCATCTGTCATCTGTCATCTGTCATCTGTCATCTGTCATCTGTTATCTGCCATCTGTCATATGTCACCTGTCATCTATCATCTATCATCTGTCATCTGTCATCTGTCATCTGTTACCTGTCATCTGTCATCTGTCATATGTCATCTGTCATCTGTTATCTGCCATCTGTCATATGTCACCTGTCATCTATCATCTGTCATCTGTCATCTGTCATCTGTCATCTGTCATCTGTCTTCTGTCATTTGTCATCTGTCATTTGTCTTCTGTCATCTGTCATCTGTCATCTGTTATCTGACATCTGTCATCTGTTATCTGCAATCTGTCATCTGTCATCAGATATCTGTCATCTGTCATATGTCATCTGTCATCTGTCATCTGTTATCTGTAATCTGTCATCTGTCATCCGTCATCTGTCATTAGACATCTGTCATCTGTCATCTGTCATCTGTCATCTGTCATCTGTCATCTGTCATCTGTCATCTGTCTTCTGTCATTTGTCATCTGTCATTTGTCATCTGTCATCTGTTATCTGTCATCTGTTATCTGTTATCTGCAATCTGTCATCTGTCATCAGACATCTGTCATCTGTCATCTGTCATCAGACATCTGTCATCTGTCATCTGTCATCTGTCATCTGTCATCTGTCATCTGTCATCTGTCATCTGTCATTTGTCATCTGTCATCTGTCATCTGTCATCTGTCATCAGACATCTGTCATCTGTAATCTGTCATCTGTCATCTGTCATCTGTCATCTGTCAACTGTCATCTGTCATCTGTCATCTGTCATCTGTCATCTGTCATCTGTCATCTGTCATCTGTCATCTGTCATCTGTCATCTGTCATCTGTCATCTGTCATCTGTCATTTGTCATCTGTTATTTGTCATCTGTCATCTGTTATCTGTCATCTTTCATATGTCATCTGTCATCTGTCATCTGTCATCTGTCATCTGTCATCTGTCATCTGTCATCTGTCATCTGTCATCTGTCATCTGTCATCTGTCATCTGTCATCTGTCATCTGTCATCTGTCATCTGTCATCTGTCATCTGTCATCTGTCATCTGTCATCTGTCATGTGTCATCTGTCATCTGTCATCTGTCATCTGTCTTTGTCATTTGTCATCTGTCATTTGTCATCTGTCGTCTGTCATCTGTCATCTGTCATCTGTCATCTGTCATCTGTCATCTGTCATCTGTCATCTGTCATCTGTCATCTGTCATCTGTCATCTGTCATCTGTCATATGTCATCTGTCATCTGTCATCTGTCATCTGTCATCTGTCATCTGTCATCTGTCATCTGTCATCTGTCATCTGTCATCTGTCATCTGTCATTTGTCATCTGTTATTTGTCATCTGTCATCTGTCATCTGTCATCTTTCATATGTCATCTGTCATCTGTCATCTGTCATCTGTCATCTGTCATCTGTCATCTGTCATCTGTCATCTGTCATCTGTCATCTGTCGTCTGTCATCTGTCATCTGTCATCTGTCATTTGTCACATGTCATCTGTCATCTGTCATCTGTCATCTGTCATCTGTCATCTGTCATCTGTCATCTGTCATCTGTTATCTGCCATCTGTCATATGTCACCTGTCATCTATCATCTATCATCTGTCATCTGTCATCTGTCATCTGTTACCTGTCATCTGTCATCTGTCATATGTCATCTGTCATCTGTTATCTGCCATCTGTCATATGTCACCTGTCATCTATCATCTGTCATCTGTCATCTGTCATCTGTCATCTGTCATCTGTCTTCTGTCATTTGTCATCTGTCATTTGTCTTCTGTCATCTGTCATCTGTTATCTGACATCTGTCATCTGTTATCTGCAATCTGTCATCTGTCATCAGATATCTGTCATCTGTCATATGTCATCTGTCATCTGTCATCTGTTATCTGTAATCTGTCATCTGTCATCCGTCATCTGTCATTAGACATCTGTCATCTGTCATCTGTCATCTGTCATCTGTCATCTGTCATCTGTCATCTGTCATCTGTCTTCTGTCATTTGTCATCTGTCATTTGTCATCTGTCATCTGTTATCTGTCATCTGTTATCTGTTATCTGCAATCTGTCATCTGTCATCAGACATCTGTCATCTGTCATCTGTCATCAGACATCTGTCATCTGTCATCTGTCATCTGTCATCTGTCATCTGTCATCTGTCATCTGTCATTTGTCATCTGTCATCTGTCATCTGTCATCTGTCATCTGTCATCAGACATCTGTCATCTGTAATCTGTCATCTGTCATCTGTCATCTGTCATCTGTCAACTGTCATCTGTCATCTGTCATCTGTCATCTGTCATCTGTCATCTGTCATCTGTCATCTGTCATCTGTCATCTGTCATCTGTCATCTGTCATCTGTCATCTGTCATTTGTCATCTGTTATTTGTCATCTGTCATCTGTCATCTGTCATCTTTCATATGTCATCTGTCATCTGTCATCTGTCATCTGTCATCTGTCATCTGTCATCTGTCATCTGTCATCTGTCATCTGTCATCTGTCGTCTGTCATCTGTCATCTGTCATCTGTCATTTGTCACATGTCATCTGTCATCTGTCATCTGTCATCTGTCATCTGTCATCTGTCATCTGTCATCTGTCATCTGTTATCTGCCATCTGTCATATGTCACCTGTCATCTATCATCTATCATCTGTCATCTGTCATCTGTCATCTGTTACCTGTCATCTGTCATCTGTCATATGTCATCTGTCATCTGTTATCTGCCATCTGTCATATGTCACCTGTCATCTATCATCTGTCATCTGTCATCTGTCATCTGTCATCTGTCTTCTGTCATTTGTCATCTGTCATTTGTCTTCTGTCATCTGTCATCTGTCATCTGTTATCTGACATCTGTCATCTGTTATCTGCAATCTGTCATCTGTCATCAGATATCTGTCATCTGTCATATGTCATCTGTCATCTGTCATCTGTTATCTGTAATCTGTCATCTGTCATCCGTCATCTGTCATTAGACATCTGTCATCTGTCATCTGTCATCTGTCATCTGTCATCTGTCATCTGTCATCTGTCATCTGTCTTCTGTCATTTGTCATCTGTCATTTGTCATCTGTCATCTGTTATCTGTCATCTGTTATCTGTTATCTGCAATCTGTCATCTGTCATCAGACATCTGTCATCTGCCATCTGTCATCAGACATCTGTCATCTGTCATCTGTCATCTGTCATCTGTCATCTGTCATCTGTCATTTGTCATCTGTCATCTGTCATCTGTCATCTGTCATCAGACATCTGTCATCTGTAATCTGTCATCTGTCATCTGTCATCTGTCATCTGTCAACTGTCATCTGTCATCTGTCATCTGTCATCTGTCATCTGTCATCTGTCATCTGTCATCTGTCATCTGTCATCTGTCATCTGTCATCTGTCATCTGTCATCTGTCATCTGTCATCTGTCATCTGTCATCTGTCATCTGTCATCTGTCATCTGTCATCTGTCATCTGTCATCTGTCATCTGTCATCTGTCATCTGTCATCTGTCATCTGTCATCTGTCATCTGTCATCTGTCATCTGTCATCTGTCATCTGTCATCTGTCACCTGTCATCTATCATCTGTCATCTGTCATCTATCATCTGTCATCTGTCTTATGTCATTTTTCATCTGTCATTTGTCATCTGTCATCAGACATCTGTCATCTGCCATCTGTCATCTGTCATCTGTCGTCTGTCATCTGTCATCTGTCATCTGTCATCTGTCATCTGTCATCTGTCATCTGTCATCTGTCATCTGTCATTTGTCATCTGTCATCAGACATCTGTCATCTGTCATCTGTCATCTGTCATCTGTCATCTGTCATCTGTCGTCTGTCATCTGTCATCTGTCATCTGTCATCTGTCATCTGTCATCTGTCATCTGTAATCTGTCATCTGTCATCTGTCATCTGTCATCTGTCATCTGTCATCTGTCATCTGTCATCTGTCTTCTGTCATTTGTCATCTGTCATTTGTCATCTGTCATCTGTCATCTGTCATCTGCCATCTGTCATCTGTCATCTGTCATCTGTCATCTGTCATCTGTCATCTGTCATCTGTCATCTGTCATCTGTCATCTGTCATCTGTCATCTGTCATCTGTCATCTGTCATCTGTCATCTGTCATCTGTCATCTGTCATCTGTCATCTGTCATCTGTCATCTGTCATCTGTCATCTGTCATCTGTCATCTGTCATCTGTCATCTGTCATCTGTCATCTGTCATCTGTCATCTGTCATATGTCATCTGTCATCTGTCATCTGTCATCTGTCATCTGTCATCTGTCATCTGTCATCTGTCATTTGTCATCTGTCATCTGTTATCTGTAATCAGACATATGTCATCTGTCATCTGTCATCTGTCATCTGTCATCTGTCATCTGTCATCTGTCATCTGTCATCTGTCATATGTCATCTGTCATCTGTCATCTGTCATCTGTCATCTGTCATCTGTAATCAGACATCTGTCATCTGTCATCTGTCATCTGTCATCTGTCATCTGTCATCTGTTATCTGTCATCTGTCATCTGTCATCTGTCATCTGTCATCTGTCATCTTTCATCTTTCATCTTTCATCTGTCATCTGTCATCTGTCATCTGTCATCTGTCATCTGTCATCTGTCATCTGTCATCTGTCATCTTTCATCTTTCATCTGTCATCTGTCATCTGTCATCTGTCCTCTGTCATCTGTCATCTGTCATCTGTCATCTGTCATCTGTCATCTGTCATCTGTCATCTGTCATCTGTCATCAGTCATCTGTCATCTGTCATCTGTCATCTGTCATCTGTCTTCTGTCATTTGTCATCTGTCATTTGTCATCTGTCATCTGTCATCTGTCATCTGTCATCTGTCATCTGCCATCTGTCATCTGTCATCTGTCATCTGTCATCTGTCATCTGTCATCTGTCATCTGTCATCTGTCATCTGTCATCTGTCATCTGTCATCTGTCATCTGTCATCTGTCATCTGTCATCTGTCATCTGTCATCTGTCATCTGTCATATGTCATCTGTCATCTGTCATCTGTCATCTGCATCTGTCATCTGTCATCTGTCATCTGTCATCTGTCATCTGTCTTCTGTCATTTGTCATTTGTCATCTGTCATTTGTCATCTGTCATCTGTCATCTGTCATCTGTCCTCTGTCATCTGTCATCTGTCATCTGTCATCTGCCATCTGTCATCTGTCATCTGTCATCTGTCATCTGTCATCTGTCATCTGTCATCTGTCATCTGTCATCTGTCATCTTTCATTTGCATCTGTCATCTGTCTTCTGTCATCTGCCATCTGTCATCTGTCATCTGTCATCTGTCATCTGTCATCTGTCATCTGTCATCTGTCATCTGTCATCTGTCATCTGTCATCTGTCATCTGTCACCTGTCATCTGTCATCTGTCATCTGTCATCTGTCATCTGTCATCTGTCATCTGTCATCTGTCATCTGTCCTCTGTCATCTGTCATCTGTCATCTGCCATCTGTCATCTGTTATCTGTCTTCTGTCATTTGTCATCTGTCATTTGTCATCTGTCATCTGTCATCTGTCATCTGTCATCTGTCATCTGTCATCTGTCATCTGTCATCTGTCATCTGTCATCTGTCATCTGTAATCAGACATCTGTCATCTGTCATCTGTCATCTGTCATCTGTTATCTGTCATCTGTCATCTGTCATCTGTCATCTGTCATCTGTCATCTGTCATCTGTCATTTGTCATCTGCCATCTGTCATCTGTTATCTGTCTTCTGTCATTTGTCATCTGTCATTTGTCATCTGTCATCTGTCATCTGTCATCTGTCATCTGTCATCTGTCATCTGTCATCTGTCATCTGTCAACTGTCATCTGTCATCTGTCATCTGTCATCTGTCATCTGTAATCAGACATCTGTCATCTGTCATCAGTCATCTGTCATCTGTCATCTGTCATCTGTCATCTGTCATCTGTCATCTGTCATCTGTCATCTGTCATCTGTCATCTGTCATCTCTCATCTGCCATCCCTCATCTGCCATCTGTCATCTGTCAACTGTCATCTGTCATCTGTCATCTTTCATCTGTCTTCTGTCATTTGTCATCTGTCATTTGGCATTTGTCATCTGCCATCTGTCATCTGTCATCTGTCATCAGACATCTGTCTTCTGTCATTTGTCATCTGTCATTTGTCATCTGTCATGTGTCATCTGTCATCTGTCATCTGTCATCTGTCATCTGTCATCTGTCATCTGTCTTCTGTCATTTGTCATCTGTCATTTGTCATCTGTCATCTGTCATCTGTCATCTGTCATCTGTCATCTGTCATCTGTCATCTGTCATCAGACATTTGTCATCTGTCATCTGTCATCTGTCATCCCTCATATGCCATCTGTCATCTGTCATCTGTCATCTGTTATCTGTCTTCTGTCATTTGTCATCTGTCATTTGTCATTTGTCATCTGTCATCTGTCATCTGTCATCTGTCATCTGTCATCAGACATTTGTCATCTGTCATCTGTCATCTGTCATCTGTCATCCCTCATCTGCCATCTGTCATCTGTCATCAGATATCTGTCTTCTGTCATCTGTCATCTGTCATCTGTCATCTGTCATCTTTCATCTGTCTTCTGTCATTTGTCATCTGTCATCTGTCATCTGTCATCTGTCATCTGTCATCTGTCTTCTGTCATTTGTCATCTGTCATTTGTCATCTGTCATCTGTCATCTGCCATCTGTCATCTGTCATCTGTCATCTGTCATCTGTCATCTGTCATCTGTCATCTGTCATCTGTCATCTGTCATCTGTCATCTGTCATCTGTCATCTGTCATCTGTCATCTGTCATCTGTCATCTGTCATCTGTCATCTGTCATCTGTCATCTGTCATCTGTCATCTGTCATCTGTCATCTGTCATCTGTCATCTGTCATCTGTCATCTGTCATCTGTCATCTGTCATCTGTCATCTGTCATCTGTCATCTGTCATCTGTCATCTGTCATCTGTCATCTGTCATCTGTCATCTGTCATCTGTCATCTGTCATCTGTCATCAGACATCTGTCATCTGTCATCTGTCATCTGTCATCTGTCATCTGTCATCTGTCTTCTGTCATTTGTCATCTGTCATCTGTCATCTGTCATCTGTCATCTGTCATCTGTCATCTGTCATCTGTCATCTGTCATCTGTCATCTGTCATCTGTCATCTGTCATCTGTCATCTGTCATCTGTCATCTGTCATCTGTCATCTGTCATCTGTCATATGTCATCTGTCATCTGTCATCTGTCATCTGTCATCTGTCATCTGTCATCTGTCATCTGTCATTTGTCATCTGTCATCTGTCATCTGTAATCAGACATATGTCATCTGTCATCTGTCATCTGTCATCTGTCATCTGTCATCTGTCATCTGTCATCTGTCATCTGTCATCTGTCATCTGTCATCTGTCATCTGTCATCTGTCATCTGTCATCTGTCATCTGTAATCAGACATCTGTCATCTGTCATCTGTCATCTGTCATCTGTCATCTGTCATCTGTCATCTGTCATCTGTCATCTGTCATCTGTCATCTGTCATCTGTCATCTTTCATCTTTCATCTGTCATCTGTCATCTGTCATCTGTCATCTGTCATCTGTCATCTGTCATCTGTCATCTGTCATCTTTCATCTTTCATCTGTCATCTGTCATCTGTCATCTGTCATCTGTCATCTGTCATCTGTCATCTGTCATCTGTCATCTGTCATCTGTCATCTGTCATCTGTCATCAGTCATCTGTCATCTGTCATCTGTCATCTGTCATCTGTCTTCTGTCATTTGTCATCTGTCATTTGTCATCTGTCATCTGTCATCTGTCATCTGTCATCTGTCATCTGTCATCTGCCATCTGTCATCTGTCATCTGTCATCTGTCATCTGTCATCTGTCATCTGTCATCTGTCATCTGTCATCTGTCATCTGTCATCTGTCATCTGTCATCTGTCATCTGTCATCTGTCATCTGTCATCTGTCATCTGTCATCTGTCATCTGTCATCTGTCATCTGTCATATGTCATCTGTCATCTGTCATCTGTCATGTGCATCTGTCATCTGTCATCTGTCATCTGTCATCTGTCATTTGTCTTCTGTCATTTGTCATTTGTCATCTGTCATCTGTCATCTGTCATCTGTCCTCTGTCATCTGTCATCTGTCATCTGTCATCTGCCATCTGTCATCTGTCATCTGTCATCTGTCATCTGTCATCTGTCATCTGTCATCTGTCATCTGTCATCTGTCATCTTTCATTTGCATCTGTCATCTGTCTTCTGTCATCTGCCATCTGTCATCTGTCATCTGTCATCTGTCATCTGTCATCTGTCATCTGTCATCTGTCATCTGTCATCTGTCATCTGTCATCTGTCATCTGTCATCTGTCATCTGTCATCTGTCATCTGTCATCTGTCATCTGTCATCTGTCATCTGTCATCTGTCCTCTGTCATCTGTCATCTGTCATCTGCCATCTGTCATCTGTTATCTGTCTTCTGTCATTTGTCATCTGTCATTTGTCATCTGTCATCTGTCATCTGTCATCTGTCATCTGTCATCTGTCATCTGTCATCTGTCATCTGTCATCTGTCATCTGTCATCTGTAATCAGACATCTGTCATCTGTCATCTGTCATCTGTCATCTGTCATCTGTCATCTGTCATCTGTTATCTGTCATCTGTCATCTGTCATCTGTCATCTGTCATCTGTCATCTGTCATTTGTCATCTGCCATCTGTCATCTGTTATCTGTCTTCTGTCATTTGTCATCTGTCATTTGTCATCTGTCATCTGTCATCTGTCATCTGTCATCTGTCATCTGTCATCTGTCATCTGTCATCTGTCATCTGTCATCTGTCATCTGTCATCTGTCATCTGTCATCTGTCATCTGTCATCTGTCATCTGTCATCTGTCATCTGTCATCTGTAATCAGACATCTGTCATCTGTTATCAGTCATCTGTCATCTGTCATCTGTCATCTGTCATCTGTCATCTGTCATCTGTCATCTGTCATCTCTCATCTGCCATCCCTCATCTGCCATCTGTCATCTGTCAACTGTCATCTGTCATCTGTCATCTTTCATCTGTCTTCTGTCATTTGTCATCTGTCATTTGTCATTTGTCATCTGCCATCTGTCATCTGTCATCTGTCATCAGACATCTGTCTTCTGTCATTTGTCATCTGTCATTTGTCATCTGTCATGTGTCATCTGTCATCTGTCATCTGTCATCTGTCATCTGTCATCTGTCTTCTGTCATTTGTCATCTGTCATTTGTCATTTGTCATCTGTCATCTGTCATCTGTCATCTGTCATCTGTCATCTGTCATCTGTCATCTGTCATCAGACATTTGTCATCTGTCATCTGTCATCTGTCATCCCTCATATGCCATCTGTCATCTGTCATCTGTCATCTGTCATCTGTCTTCTGTCATTTGTCATCTGTCATTTGTCATCTGTCATCTGTCATCTGTCATCTGTCATCTGTCATCAGACATTTGTCATCTGTCATCTGCCATCTGTCATCTGTCATCTGTCATCAGACATCTGTCTTCTGTCATTTGTCATCTGTCATTTGTCATCTGTCATGTGTCATCTGTCATCTGTCATCTGTCATCTGTCATCTGTCATCTGTCTTCTGTCATTTGTCATCTGTCATTTGTCATCTGTCATTTGTCATTTGTCATCTGTCATCTGTCATCTGTCATCTGTCATCTGTCATCTGTCATTTGTCATCTGTCATGTGTCATCTGTCATCTGTCATCTGTCATCTGTCATCTGTCATCTGTCTTCTGTCATTTGTCATCTGTCATTTGTCATTTGTCATCTGTCATCTGTCATCTGTCATCTGTCATCTGTCATCTGTCATCTGTCATCTGTCATCAGACATTTGTCATCTGTCATCTGTCATCTGTCATCCCTCATATGCCATCTGTCATCTGTCATCTGTCATCTGTCATCTGTCTTCTGTCATTTGTCATCTGTCATTTGTCATCTGTCATCTGTCATCTGTCATCTGTCATCTGTCATCAGACGTTTGTCATCTGTCATCTGTCATCTGTCATCTGTCATCCCTCATCTGCCATCTGTCATCTGTCATCAGACATCTGTCATCTGTCATCTGTCATCTGTCATCTGTCATCTGTCATCTGTCATCTGTCATCTGCCATCTGTCATCTGTTATCTGTCTTCTGTCATTTGTCATCTGTCATTTGTCATCTGTCATCTGTCATCTGTCATCTGTCATCTGTCATCTGTCATCTGTCATCTGTAATCAGACATCTGTCATCTGTCATCTGTCATCTGTCATCTGTCATCTGTTATCTGTCATCTGTCATCTGTCATCTGTCATCTGTCATCTGTCATCTGTCATCTGTCATCTGTCATCTGTCATTTGTCATCTGCCATCTGTCATCTGTTATCTGTCTTCTGTCATTTGTCATCTGAAATTTGTCATTTGTCATCTGTCATCTGTCATCTGTCATCTGTCATCTGTCATCTGTCATCTGTCATCTGTCATCTGTCATCTGTCATCTGTCATCTGTCATCTGTCATCTGTCATCTGTCATCTGTCATCTGTCATCTGTCATCTGTCATCTGTAATCAGACATCTGTCATCTGTCATCAGTCATCTGTCATCTGTCATCTGTCATCTGTCATCTGTCATCTGTCATCTGTCATCTGTCATATGTCATCTCTCATCTGCCATCCCTCATCTGCCATCTGTCATCTGTCAACTGTCATCTGTCATCTGTCATCTTTCATCTGTCTTCTGTCATTTGTCATCTGTCATTTGTCATTTGTCATCTGCCATCTGTCATCTGTCATCTGTCATCAGACATCTGTCTTCTGTCATTTGTCATCTGTCATTTGTCATCTGTCATGTGTCATCTGTCATCTGTCATCTGCCATCTGTCATCTGTCATCTGTCTTCTGTCATTTGTCATCTGTCATTTGTCATCTGTCATCTGTCATCTGTCATCTGTCATCTGTCATCTGTCATCTGTCATCTGTCATCTGTCAACAGACATTTGTCATCTGTCATCTGTCATCTGTCATCCCTCATATGCCATCTGTCATCTGTCATCTGTCATCTGTCATCTGTCTTCTGTCATTTGTCATCTGTCATTTGTCATCTGTCATCTGTCATCTGTCATCTGTCATCTGTCATCAGACATTTGTCATCTGTCATCTGTCATCTGTCATCTGTCATCCCTCATCTGCCATCTGTCATCTGTCATCAGACATCTGTCATCTGTCATCTGTCATCTGTCATCTGTCATCTGTCATCTGTCTTCTGTCATTTGTCATCTGTCATCTGTCATCTGTCATCTGTCATCTGTCATCTGTCATCTGTCATCTGTCTTCTGTCATTTGTCATCTGTCATTTGTCATCTGTCATCTGTCATCTGCCATCTGTCATCTGTCATCTGTCATCTGTCATCTGTCATCTGTCATCTGTCATCTGTCATCTGTCATCTGTCATCTGTCATCTGTCATCTGTCATCTGTCATCTGTCATCTTTCATCTGTCATCTGTCATCTGTCATCTGTCATCTGTCATCTGTCATCTGTCATCTGTCATCTGTCATCTGTCATCTGGCATCTGTCATCTGTCATCTGTCATCTGTCATCTGTCATCTGTCATCTGTCATCTGTCATCTGTCATCTGTCATCTGTCATCTGTCATCTGTCATGTGTCATCAGTCATCTGTCATCTGTCATCTGTCTTCTGTCATTTGTCATCTGTCATTTGTCATCTGTCATCTGTCATCTGTCATCTGCCATCTGTCATCTGTCATCTGTCATCTGTCATCTGTCATCTGTCATCTGTCATCTGTCATCTGTCATCTGTCATCTGTCATCTGTCATCTGTCATCTGTCATCTGTCATCTGTCATCTGTCATCTGTCATCTGTCATCTGTCATCTGTCATCTGTCATCTGTCATCTGTCATGTGTCTTCTGTCATTTGTCATCTGTCATTTGTCATCTGTCATCTGTCATCTGCCATCTGTCATCTGTCATCTGTCATCTGTCATCTGTCATCTGTCATCTGTCATTTGTCATCTGTCATCTGTCATGTGTCATCTGTCATCTGTCATCTGTCATCTGTCATCTGTCATCTGTCATCTGTCATCTGTCATCTGTCATCTGTCATCTTTCATCTGTCTTCTGTCATTTGTCATCTGTCATTTGTCATTTGTCATCTGTCTTCTGTCATTTGTCATCTGTCATTTGTCATCTGTCATCTGTCATCTGTCATCTGTCATCTGTCATCTGTCATCTGTCATCTGTCATCTGTCATCTGTCATCTGTCATCTGTCATCTGTCATCTGTCATCTGTCATCTGTCATCTGTCATCTGTCATCTGTCATCTGTCATCTGTCATCTGTCTTCTGTCATTTGTCATTTGTCGTCTGTCATTTGTCATCTTTCATCTGTCATCTGTCACCTGTCATCTGTCATCTGTCATCTGTCATCTGTCATCTGTCATCTGTCATCTGTCATCTGTCATCTGTCATCTGTCATCTGTCATCTGTCATCTGTCATCAGTCATCTGTCATCTGTCATCTGTCATCTGTCATCTGTCATCTGTCATCTGTCATCTGTCATCTGTCATCTGTCATCTGTCATCTGTCATCTGTCATTTGTCATCTGTCATTTGTCATCTGTCATCTGTCATCTGTCATCTGTCATCTGTCATCTGTCATCTGTCATCTGTCATCTGTCATCTGTCATCTGTCATCTGTCATCTGTCATCTGTCATCTGTCATCTGTCATCTGTCATCTGTCATCTGTCATCTGTCATCTGTCATCTGTCTTCTGTCATCTGTCATCTGTCATCTGTCATCTGTCTTCTGTCATTTGTCATCTGTCATTTGTCATCTGTCATTTGTCATCTGTCATCTGTCATCTGTCATCTGTCTTCTGTCATTTGTCATCTGTCATTTGTCATCTGGCTTCTGTCATTTGTCATCTGTCATTTGTCATCTGCCATCTGTCATCTGTCATCTGTCATCTGTCATCTGTCATCTGTCATCTGTCATCTGTCATCTGTCATATGTCATCTGTCATCTGTCATCTGTCATCTCTCCTCTGTCATCCCTCATCTGCCATCTGTCATCTGTCATCAGACATCTGTCATCTGTCATCTGTCATCTGTCATCGGTCATCTGTCATCTGTCATCTGTCATCTGTCATCTGTCTTCTGTCATCTGTCATCTGTCATCTGTCATCTGTCATCTGTTATCTGTCATCTGTCATCTGTCATCTGTCATCTGTCATCTGTCATCTGTCATCTGTCATCTGTCATCTGTCATCTGTCATCTGTCATCTGTTATCTGTCATCTGTCATCTGTCATCTGTCATCTGTCATCTGTCATCTATCATCTGTCTTCTGTCATCTGTCATCTGTCATCTGTCATCTCTCCTCTGTCATCCCTCGTCTGCCATCTGTCATCTGTCATCTGTCATCAGACATCTGTCATCTGTCATCTGTCATCTGTCATCTGTCACCTGTCATCTCTCATCTGTCATCTGTCGTCTGTCTTCTGTCATCTGTCTTCTGTCAACTGTCATCTGTCATCTGTCATCTGTCATCTGTCATCTGTCATCTGTCATCTGTCATCTGTCATCCGTTATCTGTCATCTGTCATCTTTCATCTGTCATCTGTCATCTGTCATCTGTCATCTGTCATCTGTCATCTGTCATCTGTCATCTGTCATCTGTCATCTGTCATCTGTCATCTGTCATCTGTCATCTGTCATCTGTCATCTGTCTTCTGTCATTTGTCATTTGTCATCTGTCATTTGTCATCTTTCATCTGTCATCTGTCACCTGTCATCTGTCATCTGTCATCTGTCATCTGTCATCTGTCATCTGTCATCTGTCATCTGTCATCTGTCATCTGTCATCTGTCATCTGTCATCTGTCATCTGTCATCTGTCATCTGTCATCTGTCATCTGTCATCTGTCATCTGTCATCTGTCTTCTGTCATCTGTCATCTGTCATCTGTCATCTGTCATCTGTCATCTGTCATCTGTCATCTGTCATCTGTCATCTGTCATCTGTCATCTGTCTTCTGTCATTTGTCATTTGTCATCTGTCATTTGTCATCTTTCATCTGTCATCTGTCACCTGTCATCTGTCATCTGTCATCTGTCATCTGTCATCTGTCATCTGTCATCTGTCATCTGTCATCTGTCATCTGTCATCTGTCATCTGTCATCTGTCATCTGTCATCTGTCATCTGTCATCTGTCATCTGTCATCTGTCATCTGTCTTCTGTCATCTGTCATCTGTCATCTGTCATCTGTCATCTGTCATCTGTCATCTGTCATCTGTCATCTGTCATCTGTCATCTGTCATCTCTCCTCTGTCATCCCTCATCTGCCATCTGTCATCTGTCATCTGTCATCAGACATCTGTCATCTGTAATCTGTCATCTGTCATCTGTCATCTGTCATCTGTCATCTGTCATCTGTCATCTGTCATCTGTCATCTGTCATCTGTCATCTGTCATCTGTCATCTGTCATCTGTCATCCGTTATCTGTCTTCTGTCATTTGTCATCTGTCATTTGTCATCTGTCATCTGTCATCTGTCATCTGTCATCTGTCATCTGTCATCTGTCATCTGTAATCAGACATCTGTCATCTGTCATCGGTCATCTGTCATCTGGCTTCTGTCATTTGTCATCTGTCATTTGTCATCTGCCATCTGTCATCTGTCATCTGTCATCTGTCATCTGTCATCTGTCATCTGTCATCTGTCATCTGTCATCTGTCATCTGTCATATGTCATCTGTCATCTGTCATCTGTCATCTCTCCTCTGTCATCCCTCGTCTGCCATCTGTCATCTGTCATCTGTCATCAGACATCTGTCATCTGTCATCTGTCATCTGTCATCTGTCATCTGTCATCTGTCATCTGTCGTCTGTCTTCTGTCATCTGTCTTCTGTCAACTGTCATCTGTCATCTGTCATCTGTCATCTGTCATCTGTCATCTGTCATCTGTCATCTGTCATCTGTCATCCGTTATCTGTCTTCTGTCATTTGTCATCTGTCATTTGTCATCTGTCATCTGTCATCTGTCATCTGTCATCTGCCATCTGTCATCCGTTATCTGTCTTCTGTCATTTGTCATCTGTCATTTGTCATCTGTCATCTGTCATCTGTCATCTATCATCTGTCATCTGTCATCTGTAATCAGACATCTGTCATCTGTCATCGGTCATCTGTCATCTGTCATCTGTCATCTGTCATCTGTCATCTGTCATCTGTCATCTGTCATCTGTCATCTGTCATCTGTCATCTGTCATCTGTCATCTGTCATCTGTCATCTGTCATCTTTCATCTTTCATCTGTCATCTGTCATCTGTCATCTGTCATCTGTCAGCTGTCATCTGTCATCTGTCATCTTTCATCTTTCATCTGTCATCTGTCATCTGTCATCTGTCCTCTGTCATCTATCATCTGTCATCTGTCATCTGCCATCTGTCATCTGTTATCTGTCTTCTGTCATTTGTCATCTGTCATTTGTCATCTGTCATCTGTCATCTGTCATCTGTCATCTGTCATCTGTCATCTGTCATCTGTAATCAGACATCTGTCATCTGTCATCTGTCATCTGTCATCTGTCATCTGTCATCTGTCATCTGTCATCTGTCATCTGTCATCTGTCATCTGTCATCTGTCATCTGTCATCTGCCATCTTTCATCTTTCATCTTTCATCTGTCATCTGTCATCTGTCATCTGTCATCTGTCATCTGTCATCTGTCATCTGTCATCTGTCATTTGTCATCTGTCATCTGTCATCTGTCATCTGTCATCTGTCATCTGTCATCTGTCATCTGTCTTCTGTCATTTGTCATCTGTCATTTGTCATCTGTCATCTGTCCTCTGTCATCTGTCATCTGTCATCTGTCATCTGTCATCTGCCATCTGTCATCTGTCATCTGTCATCTGTCATCTGTCATCTGTCATCTGTCATCTGTCATCTGTCATCTGTCATCTGTCATCTTTCATTTGCATCTGTCATCTGTTTTCTGTCATCTGCCATCTGTCATCTGTCATCTGTCATTTGTCATCTGTCATCTGTCATCTGTCATCTGTCGTCTGTAATCTGTCATCTCTCATCTGTCATCTGTCATCTGTCCTCTGTCATCTGTCATCTGTCATCTGCCATCTGTCATCTGTTATCTGTCTTCTGTCATTTGTCATCTGTCATTTGTCATCTGTCATCTGCCATCTGTCATCTGTCATCTGTCATCTGTCATCTGTCATCTGTCATCTGTCATCTGTAATCAGACATCTGTCATCTGTCATCTGTCATCTGTCATCTGTCATCTGTTATCTGTCATCTGTCATCTGTCATCTGTCATCTGTCATCTGTCATCTGTCATCTGTCATTTGTCATCTGCCATCTGTCATCTGTTATCTGTCTTCTGTCATTTGTCATCTGTCATTTGTCATCTGTCATCTGTCATCTGTCATCTGTCATCTGTCATCTGTCATCTGTAATCAGACATCTGTCATCTGTCATCAGTCATCTGTCATCTGTCATCTGTCATCTGTCATCTGTCATCTGTCATCTGTCATCTGTCATCTGTCATCTGTCATCTCTCATCTGTCATCTGTCTTCTGTCATTTGTCATCTGTCATTTGTCATCTGTCATCTGTCATCTGTCATCTGTCATCTGTTATCTGTCATCTGTCATCTGTCATCTGTCATCTGTCATCTGTCATCTGTCATCTGTCATTTGTCATCTGCCATCTGTCATCTGTTATCTGTCTTCTGTCATTTGTCATCTGTCATTTGTCATCTGTCATCTGTCATCTGTCATCTGTCATCTGTCATCTGTCATCTGTAATCAGACATCTGTCATCTGTCATCAGTCATCTGTCATCTGTCATCTGTCATCTGTCATCTGTCATCTGTCATCTGTCATCTGTCATCTGTCATCTGTCATCTCTCATCTGTCATCTGTCTTCTGTCATTTGTCATCTGTCATTTGTCATCTGTCATCTGTCATCTGTCATCTGTCATCTGTCATCTGTCATCTGTCATCTGTAATCAGACATCTGTCATCTGTCATCAGTCATCTGTCATCTGTCATCTGTCATCTGTCATCTGTCATCTGTCATCTGTCATCTGTCATCTGTCATCTGTCATCTCTCATCTGTCATCTGTCTTCTGTCATTTGTCATCTGTCATTTGTCATCTGTCATCTGTCATCTGCCATCTGTCATCTGTTATCTGTCTTCTGTCATTTGTCATCTGTCATTTGTCATCTGTCATCTGCCATCTGTCATCTGTCATCTGTCATCTGTCATCTGTCATCTGTCATCTGTCATCTGTAATCAGACATCTGTCATCTGTCATCTGTCATCTGTCATCTGTCATCTGTCATCTGTTATCTGTCATCTGTCATCTGTCATCTGTCATCTGTCATCTGTCATCTGTCATCTGTCATTTGTCATCTGCCATCTGTCATCTGTTATCTGTCTTCTGTCATTTGTCATCTGTCATTTGTCATCTGTCATCTGTCATCTGTCATCTGTCATCTGTCATCTGTCATCTGTAATCAGACATCTGTCATCTGTCATCAGTCATCTGTCATCTGTCATCTGTCATCTGTCATCTGTCATCTGTCATCTGTCATCTGTCATCTGTCATCTGTCATCTCTCATCTGTCATCTGTCTTCTGTCATTTGTCATCTGTCATTTGTCATCTGTCATCTGTCATCTGTCATCTGTCATCTGTCATCTGTCATCTGTCATCTGTCATCAGACATTTGTCATCTGTCATCTGTCATCTGTCATCTTTCATCTGTCTTCTGTCATTTGTCATCTGTCATTTGTCATTTGTCATCTGCCATCTGTCATCTGTCATCTGTCATCAGACATCTGTCTTCTGTCATTTGTCATCTGTCATTTGTCATCTGTCATGTGTCATCTGTCATCTGTCATCTGTCATCTGTCATCTGTCATCTGTCATCTGTCTTCTGTCATTTGTCATCTGTCATTTGTCATCTGTCATCTGTCATCTGTCATCTGTCATCTGTCATCTGTCATCTGTCATCTGTCATCAGACATTTGTCATCTGTCATCTGTCATCTGTCATCCCTCATATGCCATCTGTCATCTGTCTTCTGTCATCTGTCATCTGTCTTCTGTCATTTGTCATCTGTCATTTGTCATCTGTCATCTGTCATCTGTCATCTGTCATCTGTCATCAGACATTTGTCATCTGTCATCTGTCATCTGTCATCTGTCATCCCTCATCTGCCATCTGTCATCTGTCATCAGACATCTGTCATCTGTCATCTGTCATCTGTCATCTGTCATCTGTCATCTGTCTTCTGTCATTTGTCATCTGTCATCTGTCATCTGTCATCTGTCATCTGTCATCTGTCATCTGTCATCTGTCTTCTGTCATTTGTCATCTGTCATTTGTCATCTGTCATCTGTCATCTGCCATCTGTCATCTGTCATCTGTCATCTGTCATCTGTCATCTGTCATCTGTCATCTGTCATCTGTCATCTGTCATCTGTCATCTGTCATCTGTCATCTGTCATCTGTCATCTGTCATCTGTCATCTGTCATCTGTCATCTGTCATCTGTCATCTGTCATCTGTCATCTGTCATCTGTCATCTGTCATCTGTCATCTGTCATCTGTCATCTGTCATCTGTCATCTGTCATCTGTCATCTGTCATCTGTCATCTGTCATCTGTCGTCTGTCATCTGTCATCTGTCATCTGTCATCTGTCATCTGTCATTTGTCATGTGTCATCAGTCATCTGTCATCTGTCATCTGTCATCTGTCATCTGTCATCTGTCATCTGTCATCTGTCATCTGTCATCTGTCATCTGTCATCTGTCATCTGTCATCTGTCTTCTGTCATCTGTCATCTGTCATCTGTCATCTGTCATTTGTCATCTGTCATTTGTCATCTGTCATCTGTCATCTGTCATCTGTCATCTGTCATCTGTCATCTGTCATCTGTCATCTGTCATCTGTCATCTGTCATCTGTCATCTGTCATCTGTCATCTGTCATCTGTCATCTGTCATCTGTCATCTGTCATCTGTCTTCTGTCATCTGTCATCTGTCATCTGTCATCTGTCTTCTGTCATTTGTCATCTGTCATTTGTCATCTGTCATTTGTCATCTGTCATCTGTCATCTGTCATCTGTCATCTGTCTTCTGTCATTTGTCATCTGTCATTTGTCATCTGGCTTCTGTCATTTGTCATCTGTCATTTGTCATGTGCCATCTATCATCTGCCATCTGTCATCTGTCATCTGTCATCTGTCATCTGTCATCTGTCATCTGTCATCTGTCATCTGTCATATGTCATCTGTCATCTGTCATCTGTCATCTCTCCTCTGTCATCCCTCATCTGCCATCTGTCATCTGTCATCTGTCATCAGACATCTGTCATCTGTCATCTGTCATCTGTCATCTGTCATCTGTCATCTGTCATCTGTCATCTGTCATCTGTCATCTGTCTTCTGTCATCTGTCATCTGTCATCTGTCATCTGTCATCTGTCATCTGTCATCTGTCATCTGTCATCTGTCATCTGTCATCTGTCATCTGTCATCTGTCATCTGTCATCTGTCATCTGTCATCTGTCATCTGTCATCTGTCATCTGTCATCTGTCATCTGTCATCTGTCATCTGTCATCTGTCTTCTGTCATCTGTCATCTGTCATCTGTCATCCGTTATCTGTCTTCTGTCATTTGTCATCTGTCATTTGTCATCTGTCATCTGTCATCTGTCATCTGTCATCTGTCATCTGTCATCTGTCATCTGTCATCTGTAATCAGACATCTGTCATCTGTCATCGGTCATCTGTCATCTGGCTTCTGTCATTTGTCATCTGTCATTTGTCTTCGGCCATCTGTCATCTGTCATCTGTCATCTGTCATCTGTCATCTGTCATCTGTCATCTGTCATATGTCATCTGTCATCTGTCATCTGTCATCTCTCCTCTGTCATCCCTCGTCTGCCATCTGTCATCTGTCATCTGTCATCAGACATCTGTCATCTGTCATCTGTCATCTGTCATCTGTCATCTGTCATCTGTCATCTGTCGTCTGTCTTCTGTCATCTGTCTTCTGTCAACTGTCATCTGTCATCTGTCATCTGTCATCTGTCATCTGTCATCTGTCATCTGTCATCTGTCATCCGTTATCTGTCTTCTGTCATTTGTCATCTGTCATTTGTCATCTGTCATCTGTCATCTGTCATCTGTCATCTGCCATCTGTCATCCGTTATCTGTCTTCTGTCATTTGTCATCTGTCATTTGTCATCTGTCATCTGTCATCTGTCATCTGTCATCTGTCATCTGTCATCTGTCATCTGTCATCTGTAATCAGACATCTGTCATCTGTCATCGGTCATCTGTCATCTGTCATCTGTCATCTGTCATCTGTCATCTGTCATCTGTCATCTGTCATC
The DNA here is from genome assembly GCF_029603195.1 of Condylostylus longicornis. NCBI lineage: Eukaryota > Metazoa > Arthropoda > Insecta > Diptera > Dolichopodidae > Condylostylus > Condylostylus longicornis. The sequence continues at coordinate 1,084,900 of NW_026578021.1, read as the reverse complement.
TGTCATCTGTCATCTGTCATCTGTCATCTGTCATCTGTCATCTGTCATCTGTCATCTGTCATCTTTCATCTTTCATCTGTCATCTGTCATCTGTCATCTGTCATCTGTCATCTGTCATCTGTCATCTGTCATCTTTCATCTTTCATCTGTCATCTGTCATCTGTCATCTGTCCTCTGTCATCTATCATCTGTCATCTGTCATCTGCCATCTGTCATCTGTTATCTGTCTTCTGTCATTTGTCATCTGTCATTTGTCATCTGTTGTCTGTCATCTGTCATCTGTCATCTGTCATCTGTCATCTGTAATCAGACATCTGTCATCTGTCATCTGTCATCTGTCATCTGTCATCTGTCATCTGTCATCTGTCATCTGTCATCTGTCATCTTCCATCTTTCATCTTTCATCTGTCATCTGTCATCTGTCATCTGTCATCTGTCATCTGTCATCTGTCATCTGTCATCTGTCATCTGTCATCTGTCATCTGTCATCTGTCATCTGTCATCTGTCTTCTGTCATTTGTCATCTGTCATTTGTCATCTGTCATCTGTCATCTGTCATCTGTCATCTGCCATCTGTCATCTGTCATCTGTCATCTGTCATCTGTCATCTGTCATCTGTCATCTGTCATCTGCCATCTGTCATCTGTCATCTGTCATCAGACATCTGTTATCTGTCATGTGTCATCTGTCATCTGTCATCTGTCATCTGTCATCTGTCATCTGTCTTCTGTCATTTGTCATCTGTCATTTGTCATCTGTCATCTGTCATCTGTCATCTGTCATCTGTCATCTGTCATCTGTCATCTGTCATCTGTCATCTGTCTTCTGTCATTTGTCATCTGTCATTTGTCATCTGTCATCTGCCATCTGTCATCTGTCATCAGACATCTGTCATCTGTCATTTGTCATCTGTCATCTGTCATCTGTCATCTGTCATCCCTCATCTGCCATCTGTCATCTATCATCAGACATCTGTCATCTGTCATCTGTCATCTGTCATCTGTCATCTGTCATCTGTCATCTTGCATCTGTCATCTGTCATCTGTCATCTGTCATCTGTCATCTGTCATCTGTCATCTGTCATCTGTCTTCTGTCATTTGTCATCTGTCATTTGTCATTTGTCATCTGTCATCTGTCATCTGTCATCTGTCATCTGTCATCTGTCATCTGCCATCTGTCATCTGTCATCTGTCATCTGTCTTCTGTCATTTAAAATCTGTCATTTGTCATCTGTCATCTGTCATCTGTCATCTGTCATCTGTCGTCTGTCATATGTCATCTGTCATCTGTCATCTGTCTTCTGTCATTTGTCATCTGTCATTTGTCATCTGTCATCTGTCATCTGTCATCTGTCATCTGTCATCTGTCATCTGTCATCTGTCATCTGTCATCTGTCTTCTGTCATTTGTCATCTGTCATTTGTCATCTGTCATCTGCCATCTGTCATCTGTCATCAGACATCTGTCATCTGTCATTTGTCATCTGTCATCTGTCATCTGTCATCCCTCATCTGCCATCTGTCATCTATCATCAGACATCTGTCATCTGTCATCTGTCTTCTGTCATTTGTCATCTGTCATTTGTCATCTGTCATCTGTCATCTGTCATCTGTCATCTGTCATCTGCCATCTGTCATCTGCCATCTGACATCTGTCATCTGTCATCTGACATCTGTCATCTGCCATCTGACATCTGTCATCTGTCATCTGACATCTGTCATCTGTCATCTGTCATCTGTCATCTGTCATCTGTCATCTGTCATCTGTCATCTGTCATCTGTCATCTGTCATCTGCCATCTGTCATCTGCCATCTGACATCTGTCATCTGTCATCTGACATCTGTCATCTGCCATCTGACATCTGTCATCTGTCATCTGACATCTGTCATCTGTCATCTGTCATCTGTCATCTGCCATCTTTCATCTTTCATCTGTCATCTGTCATCTGTCATCTGTCATCTGTCATCTGTCATCTGTCATCTGTCATCTGTCATCTGTCATCTGTCATCTGTCATCTGTCATCTGTCATCTGTCTTCTGTCATTTGTCATCTGTCATTTGTCATCTGTCATCTGTCATCTGTCATCTGTCATCTGTCATCTGCCATCTGTCATCTGCCATCTGACATCTGTCATCTGTCATCTGACATCTGTCATCTGTCATCTGTCATCTGTCATCTGTCATCTGTCATCTGTCATCTGTCATCTGTCATCTGTCATCTGTCATCTGTCATCTGTCATCTGTCATCTGTCATCTGTCATCTGTCATCTGTCATCTGTCATCTGTCATCTGTCATCTGTCGTCTGTCATCTGTCATCTGTCATCTGTCATTTGTCACATGTCATCTGTCCACTGTCATCTGTCATCTATCATCTGTCATCTGTCATCTGTTATCTGCCATCTGTCATATGTCACCTGTCATCTATCATCTGTCATCTGTCATCTGTCATCTGTTACCTGTCATCTGTCATCTGTCATATGTCATCTGTCATCTGTCGTCTGTCATCTGTCATCTGTCATCTGTCATCTGTCATCTGTCATCTGTCATCTGTCATCTGTCATCTGTCATCTGTCATATGTCATCTGTCATCTGTCATCTGTCTTCTGTCATTTGTCATCTGTCATTTGTCATCTGTCATCTGTCATCTGTCATCTGTCATCTGTCATCTGTCATCTGTCATCTGTCATCTGTCATCTGTCTTCTGTCATTTGTCATCTGTCATTTGTCATCTGTCATCTGCCATCTGTCATCTGTCATCAGACATCTGTCATCTGTCATTTGTCATCTGTCATCTGTCATCTGTCATCCCTCATCTGCCATCTGTCATCTATCATCAGACATCTGTCATCTGTCATCTGTCATCTGTCATCTGTCATCTGTCATCTGTCATCTGTCATCTGTCATGTTGCATCTGTCATCTGTCATCTGTCATCTGTCATCTGTCATCTGTCATCTGTCATCTGTCATCTGTCATCTGTCTTCTGTCATTTGTCATCTGTCATTTGTCATTTGTCATCTGTCATCTGTCATCTGTCATCTGTCATCTGTCATCTGTCATCTGCCATCTGTCATCTGTCATCTGTCATTTGTCATCTGTCTTCTGTCATTTAAAATCTGTCATTTGTCATCTGTCATCTGTCTTCTGTCATTTGTCATCTGTCATTTGTCATTTGTCATCTGTCATCTGTCATCTGTCATCTGTCATCTGTCATCTGTCATCTGTCATCTGCCATCTGTCATCTGTCATCTGTCATCTGTCTTCTGTCATTTAAAATCTGTCATTTGTCATCTGTCATCTGTCATCTGTCATCTGTCATCTGTCGTCTGTCATATGTCATCTGTCATCTGTCATCTGTCTTCTGTCATTTGTCATCTGTCATTTGTCATCTGTCATCTGTCATCTGTCATCTGTCATCTGTCATCTGTCATCTGTCATCTGTCATCTGTCATCTGTCTTCTGTCATTTGTCATCTGTCATTTGTCATCTGTCATCTGCCATCTGTCATCTGTCATCAGACATCTGTCATCTGTCATTTGTCATCTGTCATCTGTCATCTGTCATCCCTCATCTGCCATCTGTCATCTATCATCAGACATCTGTCATCTGTCATCTGTCTTCTGTCATTTGTCATCTGTCATTTGTCATCTGTCATCTGTCATCTGTCATCTGTCATCTGTCATCTGCCATCTGTCATCTGCCATCTGACATCTGTCATCTGTCATCTGACATCTGTCATCTGCCATCTGACATCTGTCATCTGTCATCTGACATCTGTCATCTGTCATCTGTCATCTGTCATCTGTCATCTGTCATCTGTCATCTGTCATCTGTCATCTGTCATCTGTCATCTGCCATCTGTCATCTGCCATCTGACATCTGTCATCTGTCATCTGACATCTGTCATCTGCCATCTGACATCTGTCATCTGTCATCTGACATCTGTCATCTGTCATCTGTCATCTGTCATCTGCCATCTTTCATCTTTCATCTGTCATCTGTCATCTGTCATCTGTCATCTGTCATCTGTCATCTGTCATCTGTCATCTGTCATCTGTCATCTGTCATCTGTCATCTGTCATCTGTCATCTGTCTTCTGTCATTTGTCATCTGTCATTTGTCATCTGTCATCTGTCATCTGTCATCTGTTATCTGTCATCTGTCATCTGTCATCTGCCATCTGTCATCTGCCATCTGACATCTGTCATCTGTCATCTGACATCTGTCATCTGTCATCTGTCATCTGTCATCTGTCATCTGTCATCTGTCATCTGTCATCTGTCATCTGTCATCTGTCATCTGTCATCTGTCATCTGTCATCTGTCATCTGTCATCTGTCATCTGTCATCTGTCATCTGTCATCTGTCATCTGTCATCTGTCATCTGTCGTCTGTCATCTGTCATCTGTCATCTGTCATTTGTCACATGTCATCTGTCATCTGTCATCTGTCATCTATCATCTGTCATCTGTCATCTGTTATCTGCCATCTGTCATATGTCACCTGTCATCTATCATCTGTCATCTGTCATCTGTCATCTGTTACCTGTCATCTGTCATCTGTCATATGTCATCTGTCATCTGTCGTCTGTCATCTGTCATCTGTCATCTGTCATCTGTCATCTGTCATCTGTCATCTGTCATCTGTCATCTGTCATCTGTCATCTGTCATATGTCATCTGTCATCTGTCATCTGTCTTCTGTCATTTGTCATCTGTCATTTGTCATCTGTCATCTGTCATCTGTCATCTGTCATCTGTCATCTGTCATCTGTCATCTGTCATCTGTCATCTGTCTTCTGTCATTTGTCATCTGTCATTTGTCATCTGTCATCTGCCATCTGTCATCTGTCATCAGACATCTGTCATCTGTCATTTGTCATCTGTCATCTGTCATCTGTCATCCCTCATCTGCCATCTGTCATCTATCATCAGACATCTGTCATCTGTCATCTGTCATCTGTCATCTGTCATCTGTCATCTGTCATCTGTCATCTGTCATCTGTCATCTTGCATCTGTCATCTGTCATCTGTCATCTGTCATCTGTCATCTGTCATCTGTCATCTGTCATCTGTCATCTGTCTTCTGTCATTTGTCATCTGTCATTTGTCATTTGTCATCTGTCATCTGTCATCTGTCATCTGTCATCTGTCATCTGTCATCTGCCATCTGTCATCTGTCATCTGTCATTTGTCATCTGTCTTCTGTCATTTAAAATCTGTCATTTGTCATCTGTCATCTGTCATCTGCCATCTGTCATCTGCCATCTGTCATCTGTCATCTGTCATCTGACATCTGTCATCTGTCATCTGTCATCTGTCATCTGTCATCTGTCATCTGTCATCTGTCATCTGTCATCTGTCATCTGTCATCTGTCATCTGTCATCTGTCATCTGTCATCTGTCATCTGTCATCTGTCATCTGTCATCTGTCATCTGTCATCTGTCATCTGTCATCTGTCATCTGTCGTCTGTCATCTGTCATCTGTCATCTGTCATTTGTCACATGTCATCTGTCATCTGTCATCTGTCATCTATCATCTGTCATCTGTCATCTGTTATCTGCCATCTGTCATATGTCACCTGTCATCTATCATCTGTCATCTGTCATCTGTTACCTGTCATCTGTCATCTGTCATATGTCATCTGTCATCTGTCGTCTGTCATCTGTCATCTGTCATCTGTCATCTGTCATCTGTCATCTGTCATCTGTCATCTGTCATCTGTCATCTGTCATCTGTCATCTGTCATATGTCATCTGTATTCTGTCATCTGTCTTCTGTCATTTGTCATCTGTCATTTGTCATCTGTCATCTGTCATCTGTCATCTGTCATCTGTCATATGTCATCTGTCATCTGTCATCCGCCATATGTCACCTGTCATCTATCATCTGTCATCTGTCATCTGTTATCTGTCATCTGTCATCTCTCATCTGTCATATGTCATCTGTCATCTGTCATCTGTCATCTCTCATCTGTCATCCCTCATCTGCCATCTGTCTCCTGTCATCAGACATCTGTCATCTGTCATCTGTCATCTGTCATCTGTCATCTGTCATCTGTCATCTGTCATCTGTCATCTGTCATCTGTCACACGTCATCTGTCATCTGTCATCTGTCATCTGTCATCTGTCATCTGTCATCTGTCATCTGTCATCTGTCATCTGTCATCTGTCATCTGTCATCTGTCATCTGTCATCTGTCATCTGTCATCTGTCTTCTGTCATTTGTCATCTGTCATTTGTCATCTGTCATCTGTCATCTGTCATCTGTCATCAGACATCTGTCATCTGTCATCTGTCATATGTCATCTGTCATCTGTCATCTGTCATCTCTCATCTGTCATCCCTCATCTGCCATCTGTCATCTGTCATCTTTCATCTGTCATCAGACATCTGTCATCTGTCATCTGTCATCTGTCATCTGTCATCTGTCATCTGTCATCTGTCATCTGTCATCTGTCATCTGTCATCTGTCATCTGTCATCTGTCATCTGTCATCTGTCAGCTGTCATCTGTCATCTGTCACACGTCATCTGTCATCGTTCATCTGTCATCTGTCATCTGTCATCTGTCATCTGTCATCTGTCATCTGCCATCTGTCATCTGTCATCTGTCAGCTGTAATCTGTTATCTGTCATCTGTCATCTGTCATCTGTCTTCTGTCATTTGTCATCTGTCATCTGTCATCTGTCATCTGTCATCTGTCATCTGTCATCTGTCATCTGTCATCTGTCATCTGTCATCTGTCATCTGTCATCTGTCGTCTGTCATCTGTCATCTGTCATCTGTCATCTGTTATCTGTCATCTGTCATCTGTCATCTCTCATCTCTCATCTGTCATCCCTCATCTGTCATCTGTCATCTGTCATCTGTCATCTGTCATCTGTCATCTGTCATCTGTCATCTGTCATCTGTTATCTGTCATCTGTCATCTGTCACACGTCATCTGTCATCTGTCACACGTCATCTGTCATCTATCATCTGTCATCTGTCATCTGTCATCTGTCATCTGTCATCTGTCATCTATCATCTATCATCTGTCATCTGTCATCTGTCATCTGTCATCTGTCATCTGTCATCTGTCATCTGTCATCTGTCATCTGTCATCTGTCATCTGTCATCTGTCATCTGTCATCTGTCTTCTGTCATTTGTCATCTGTCATTTGTCATCTGTCATCTGTCGTCTGTCATCTGTCATCTGTCATCTGCCATCTGTCATCTGTCATCTGTCATCTGTCATTTGTCTTCTGTCATTTGTCATCGGTCATTTGTCATCTGTCATCTGTCATCTGTCATCTGTCATCTGTCTTCTGTCATTTGTCATCTGTCATTTGTCATCTGTCATCTGTCGTCTGTCATCTGTCATCTGCCATCTGTCATCTGTCATCTGTCATCTGTCATTTGTCTTCTGTCATTTGTCATCGGTCATCTGTCGTCTGTCATCTGTCATCTGTCATCTGTCATCTGTTATCTGTCATCTGTCATCTGTCATCTCTCATCTCTCATCTGTCATCCCTCATCTGTCATCTGTCATCTGTCATCTGTCATCTGTCATCTGTCATCTGTCATCTGTCATCTGTCATCTGTTATCTGTCATCTGTCATCTGTCACACGTCATCTGTCATCTGTCACACGTCATCTGTCATCTGTCATCTATCATCTGTCATCTGTCATCTGTCATCTGTCATCTGTCATCTGTCATCTGTCATCTGTCATCTGTCATCTGTCATCTGTCATCTGTCATCTGTCATCTTTCATCTGTCATCTGTCATCTGTCATCTGTCATCTGTCATCTGTCATCTGTCTTCTGTCATTTGTCATCTGTCATTTGTCATCTGTCATCTGTCGTCTGTCATCTGTCATCTGTCATCTGCCATCTGTCATCTGTCATCTGTCATCTGTCATTTGTCTTCTGTCATTTGTCATCGGTCATTTGTCATCTGTCATCTGTCATCTGTCATCTGTCATATGTCATATGTCATCTGTCATCTGTCATCTGTCATCTGTCATCTGTCATCTGTCATCTGTCATCTGTCATCTGTCATCTGTTATCTGTCATCTGTCATCTGTCATCTGTCATCTGTCATCTGTCATCTGTCATCTGTCATCTGTCATCTGTCATCTGTCATCTGTCATCTGTCATCTGTCATCTGTCATCTGTCATCTGTCATCTGTCATCTGTCATCTGTCTTCTGTCATTTGTCATCTGTCATTTGTCATCTGTCATCTGTCATCAGACATCTGTCATCTGTCATCTGTTATCTGCCATCTGTCATATGTCACCTGTCATCTATCATCTGTCATCTGTCATCTGTCATCTGTCATCTGTCATCTCTCATCTGTCATCTGTCATCTGTTATCTGTCATCTGTCTTCTGTCATTTGTCATCTGTCATTTGTCATCTGTCATCTGTCATCTGTTATCTGACATCTGTCATCTGTTATCTGCAATCTGTCATCTGTCATCAGACATCTGTCATCTGTCATCTGTCATCTGTCATCTGTCATCTGTCATCTGTCATCTGTCATCTGTCATCTGTCATCTGTCATCTATCATCTATCATCTGTCATCTGTCATCTGTCATCTGTCATCTGTCATCAGACATCTGTCATCTGTCATCTGTCATCTGTCATCTGTCATCTGTCATCTGTCATCTGTCATCTGTCATCTGTCATCTGTCATCTGTCTTCTGTCTTTTGTCATCTGTCATCTGTCATCTGTCATCTGTCGTCTGTCATCTGTCATCTGTCATCTGTCATCTGTCATCTGTCATCTGTCATCTGTCATCTGTCATCTGTCATCTGTCATCTGTCATCTGTCATCTGTCATCTGTCATCTGTCGTCTGTCATCTGTCATCTGTCATCTGTTATCTGCCATCTGTCATATGTCACCTGTCATCTATCATCTGTCATCTGTCATCTGTCATCTGTCATCTGTCATCTGTCATCTGTCATCTGTCATCTGTCATCTGTCATCTGTCATCTGTCTTCTGTCTTTTGTCATCTGTCATCTGTCATCTGTCATCTGTCGTCTGTCATCTGTCATCTGTCATCTGTCATCTGTCATCTATCATCTGTCATCTGTCATCTGTCATCTGTCATCTGTCATCAGACATCTGTCATCTGTCATCTGTCATCTGTCATCTGTCATCTGTCATCTGTCATCTGCCATCTGTCATCTGTCATCTGTCATCTGTCATCTGTCATCTGTCATCTGTCATCTGTCATCTGTCATCTGTCATCTGTCATCTGTCATCCCTCATCTGCCATCTGTCATGTGTCATCAGACATCTGTCATCTGTCATCTGTCATCTGTCATCTGTCATCTGTCATCTGTCATCTGTCATCTGTCGTCTGTCATCTGTCATCTGTCATCTGTCATCTGTCATCTGTCATCTGTCTTCTGTCATTTGTCATCTGTCATTTGTCATCTGCCATCTGTCATCTGTAATCTGTCATCTGTCATCTGTCATCTGTCTTCTGTCATTTAAAATCTGTCATCTGTCATCTGTCATCTGTCATCTGTCATCTGTCATCTGTCATCTGTCATTTGTCATCTGTCATCTGTCATCTGTCATCTGTCATCTGTCATCTGTCATCTGTCATATGTAATCTCTCATCTCTCATCTGTCATCTGTCGTCTGTCATCTGTCATCTGTCATCTGTCATCTGTCATCTGTCATCTGTCATATGTCATCGGTCATCTGTCATCTGTCATCTGTCATCTGTCATCTGTCATCTGTCATCTGTCATCTGTCATCTGTCATCTGTCATCTGTCATCTGTCATCTGTCATCTGTCATCTGTCATATGTCATCTGTCATCTGTCATCTGTCATCTGTCATCTGTCATCTGTCATCTGTCATCTGTCATCTGTCATCTGTCATCTGTCATCTGTCATCTGTCATATGTCATCTGTCATCTGTCATCTGTCATCTGTCATCTGTCATCTGTCATCTGTCATCTGTCATCTGTCATCTGTCATCTGTCATCTGTCATCTGTCATCTGTCATCTGTAATCTGTTATCTGTCATCTGTCATCTGTCATCTGTCATATGTCATCTGTCATCTGTCATCTGTCATCTGTCATCTGTCATCTGTCATCTGTCATCTGTCATCTGTCATCTGTCATCTGTCATGTGTCATCTGTCATCTGTCATCTGTCATCTGTCATCTGTCATTTGTCATCTGTCATCTGTCATCTGTCGTCTGTCATCTGTCATCTGTCATCTGTTATCTGCCATCTGTCATATGTCACCTGTCATCTATCATCTGTCATCTGTCATCTGTTATCTGTCATCTGTCATCTGTCATCTGTCATATGTCATCTGTCATCTGTCATCTGTCATCTGTCATCTCTCATCTGTCATCCCTCATCTGCCATCTGTCATCTGTCATCTGTCTTCAGACATCTGTCATCTGTCATCTGTCATCTGTCATCTGTCATCTGTCATCTGTCATCTATCATCTGTCATCTGTCACATTTCATCTGTCATCTGTCATCTGTCATCTATCATCTGTCATCTGTCATCTGTCATCTGTCATCTGTCATCTGTCATCTGTCATCTGTCATCTGTCATCTGTCATCTGTCATCTGTCATCTGTCATCTGTCATCTGTCATCTGTCATCTGTCATCTGTTATCTGTCTTCTGTAATTTGTCATCTGTCATTTGTAATCTGTCATCTGTCATCTGTCATCTGTCATCTGTCATGTGTCATCTGTCATCTGTCATCTGTCATCTGTCATCTGTCATCTGTCATCTGTCATCTGTCATCTGTCATCTGTCATCTGTCATCTGACATCTGTCATCTGTCATCTGTCATCTGTCATCTGTCATATGTCATCTGTCATATGTAATCTGTCATCTGTCATCTGTCATCTGTCATCTGTCATCTGTCATCTGTCATCTGTCATCTGTCATCTGTCATCTGTCATCTGTCATCTGTCATCTGTCATCTGTCATCTGTCATCTGTCTTCTCTCATTTGTCATCTGTCATTTGTCATCTGTCATCTGTCATCTGTCATCCGTCATCTGTCATCTGTCATCTGTCATCTGTCATCTGTTATCTGTCTTCTGTCATTTGTCATCTGTCATTTGTAATCTGTCATCTGTCATCTGTCATCTGTCATCTGTCATCTCTCATCTGTCATCCCTCATCTGCCATCTGTCATCTGTCATCTGTCTTCAGACATCTGTCATCTGTCATCTGTCACATTTCATCTGTCATCTGTCATCTGTCATCTGTCATCTGTCATCTATCATCTGTCATCTGTCATCTGTCATCTGTCATCTGTCATCTGTCATCTGTCATCTGTCATCTGTCATCTGTCATCTGTCATCTGTCATCTGTCATCTGTCATCTGTCATCTGTCATCTGTCTTCTGTCATTTGTCATCTGTCATTTGTAATCTGTCATCTGTCATCTGTCATCTGTCATTTGTCATCTGTCATTTGTAATCTGTCATCTGTCATCTGTCATCTGTCATCTGTCATGTGTCATGTGTCATCTGTCATCTGTCATCTGTCATCTGTCATCTGTCATCTGTCATCTGTCATCTGTCATCTGTCATCTGTCATCTGTCATCTGTCATCTGTCATCTGTCATCTGTCTTCTGTCATTTGTCATCTGTCATTTGTAATCTGTCATCTGTCATCTGTCATCTGTCATTTGTCATCTGTCATTTGTAATCTGTCATCTGTCATCTGTCATCTGTCATGTGTCATGTGTCATCTGTCATCTGTCATCTGTCATCTGTCATCTGTCATCTGTCATCTGTCATCTGTCATCTGTCATCTGTCATCTGTCATCTGTCATCTGTCATCTGTCATCTGTCATCTGTCATCTGTCATCTGTCATATGTCATCTGTCATATGTAATCTGTCATCTGTCATCTGTCATCTGTCATCTGTCATCTGTCATCTGTCATCTGTCATCTGTCATCTGTCATCTGTCATCTGTCATCTGTCATCTGTCATCTGTCATCTGTCATCTGTCATCTGTCATCTGTCATCTGTCATCTGTCATCTGTCGTCTCTCATCTGTCATCTGTCATCTGTTATCTGCCATCTGTCATATGTCACCTGTCATCTATCATCTGTCATCTGTCATCTGTTATCTGTCATCTGTCATCTGTCATCTGTCATATGTCATCTGTCATCTGTCATCTGTCATCTGTCATCTGTCATCTGTCATCTGTCATCTCTCATCTGTCATCCCTCATCTGCCATCTGTCATCTGTCATCTGTCTTCAGACATCTGTCATCTGTCATCTGTCATCTGTCATCTGTCATCTGTCATCTGTCATATGTCATCTGTCATCTGTCATCTGTCATCTGTCATCTGTCATCTGTCATCTGTCATCTGTCATCTGTCATCTGTCATCTGTCATCTGTCATCTGTCATCTGTCTTCTGTCACTTGTCATCTGTCATTTGTGATCTGTCATCTGTCATCAGTCATCTGTCATCTGCCATCTGTCATCTGTCATCTGTCATCTGTCATCTGTCTTCTGTCATTTAAAATCTGTCATCTGTCAACTGTCATCTGTCATCTGTCATCTGTCATCTGCCATCTGTCATCTGTCATCTGTCATCTATCATCTGTCATCTGTCATCTGTCATATGTCATCTGTCATCTGTCATCTGTCATCTGTCATCTGTCATCTGTCATCTGTCATCTGTCATCTGTCATCTGTCATCTGTCATCTGTCATCTGTCATCTGTCATCTGTCATCTGTCATCTGTCATTTGTCATCTGTCATCTGTCATCTGTCATCTGTCATCTCTCGTCTGTCATCTGTCATCTGTCACATGTCATCTGTCATCTGTCATCTATCATCTGTCATCTGTTATCTGCCATCCGTCATATGTCTCCTGTCATCTATCATCTGTCATCTGTCATCTGTCATCTGTTACCTGTCATCTGTCATCTGTCTTCTGTCATCTGTCATCTGTCACATGTCATTTGTCATCTGTTATCTGACATCTGTCATCTGTTATCTGCAATCTGTCATCTGTCATCAGACATCTGTCATCTGTCATCTGTCATCTGTCGTCTGTCATCTGTCATCTGTCATCTGTCATCTGTCATCTGTCAACTGTCATCTGTCGTCTGTCATCTGTCATCTGTCATCTGTCATCTGTGATCTGTCATCTGTGATCTGTCATCTGTCTTCTGCCATTTGTCATCTGTGATTTGTCATCTGTCATCTGTCATCTGTCATCTGCCATCTGTCATCTGTCATCTGTCATCTGTCATTTGTCATCTGTCATCTGTCATCTGTCATCTGTCATCTGCCATCTGTCATCTGTCATCTGTCATCTGTCACCTGTCATCTGTCTTCTGTCACCTGTCATCTGTCATCTCTCATCTGTCATCTGTCATCTGTCATCTGTCATCTGTCATCTGTCATCTGTCATCTGTCATCAGACATCTGTCATCTGTCATCTGTCATTTGTCACATGTCATCTGTCATCTGTCATCTGTTATCTGCCATCTGTCATATGTCACCTGTCATCTATCATCTGTCATCTGTCATCTGTCATCTGTCATCTGTCATCTGTCATCTGTCATCTGTCATCTGTCATCTGTCATCTGTCATCTGTCATCTGTCATCCCTCATCTGCCATTTGTCATCTGTCATCAGACATCTGTCATCTGTCATCTGTCATCTGTCATCTGTCATCTGTCATCTGTCATCTGTCATCTGTCATCTGTCATCTGTCATCTGTCATCTGTCATCTGTCATCTGTCATCTGTCTTCTGTCATTTGTCATCTGTCATTTGTCATCTGCCATCTGTCATCTGTAATCTGTCATCTGTCATCTGTCATCTGTCATCTGTCATCCCTCATCTGCCATCTGTCATCTGTCATCAGACATCTGTCATCTGTCATCTGTCATCTGTCATCTGTCATCTGTCATCTGTCATCTGTCATCTGTCATCTGTCATCTGTCATCTGTCATCTGTCATCTGTCATCTGTCATCTGTCTTCTGTCATTTGTCATCTGTCATTTGTCATCTGCCATCTGTCATCTGTAATCTGTCATCTGTCATCTGTCATCTGTCTTCTGTCATTTAAAATCTGTCATCTGTCATCTGCCATCTGTCATCTGTCATCTGTCATCTGTCATCTGTCATTTGTCATCTGTCATCTGTCATCAGTCATCTGTCATCTGTCATCTGTCATCTGTCATCTGTCATCTGTCATCTGTCATCTGTCATCTGTCATCTGTCATCTGTCATCTGTCATCTGTCATCTGTCATCTGTCATCTGTCATCCCTCATCTGCCATCTGTCATGTGTCATCAGACATCTGTCATCTGTCATCTGTCATCTGCCATCTTTCATGTGTCATCAGACATCTGTCATCTGTCATCTGTCATCTGTCATCTGTCATCTGTCATCTGTCATCTGTCATCTGTAATCTGTCATCTGTCATCTGTCATCTGTCTTCTGTCATTTAAAATCTGTCATCTGTCATCTGTCATCTGTCATCTGCCATCTGTCATCTGTCATCTGTCATCTGTCATCTGTCATCTGTCATCTGTCATCTGTCTTCTGTCATTTGTCATCTGTCATTTGTCATCTGCCATCTGTCATCTATAATCTGTCATCTGTCATCTGTCATCTGTCTTCTGTCATTTAAAATCTGTCATCTGTCATCTGTCATCTGCCATCTGTCATCTGTCATCTGTCATCTGTCATCTGTCATCTGTCATCTGTCATCTGTCATCTGTCATCTGTCATCTGTCATCTGTCATATGTAATCTCTCATCTGTCATCTGTCATCTGTCATCTGTCGTCTGTCATCTGTCATCTGTCATCTGTCATCTGTCATCTGTCATCTGTCATCTGTCATCTGTCATCTGTCATCTGTCATCTGTCATCTGTCATCTGTCATATGTCATCTGTCATCTGTCATCTGTCATCGGTCATCTGTCATCTGTCATCTGTCATCTGTCATCTGTCATCTGTCATCTGTCATCTGTCATCTGTCATCTGTCATCTGTCATCTGTCATCTGTCATCTGTCATCTGTCATCTGTCATCTGTCATCTGTCATCTGTCATCTGTCATCTGTCATCTGTCATCTGTCATCTGTCATCTGTCATCTGTCATCTGTCATCTGTCATCTGTCATCTGTAATCTGTTATCTGTCATCTGTCATCTGTCATCTGTCATATGTCATCTGTCATCTGTCATCTGTCATCTGTCATCTGTCATGTGTCATCTGTCATCTGTCATCTGTCATCTGTCATCTGTCATCTGTCATCTGTCATCTGTCATCTGTCATATGTCATTTGTCATCTGTCGTCTGTCATCTGTCATCTGTCATCTGTTATCTGCCATCTGTCATATGTCACCTGTCATCTATCATCTGTCATCTGTCATCTGTTATCTGACATCTGTCATCTGTCATCTGTCATCTGTCATATGTCATCTGTCATCTGTCATCTGTCATCTGTCATCTCTCATCTGTCATCCCTCATCTGTCATCCCTCATCTGCCATCTGTCATCTGTCATCTGTCTTCAGACATCTGTCATCTGTCATCTGTCATCTGTCATCTGTCATCTGTCATCTGTCATCTGTCATCTGTCATCTATCATCTGTCATCTGTCATCTGTCATCTGTCATCTGTCATCTGTCATCTGTCATCTGTCATCTGTCATCTGTCATCTGTCATCTGTCATCTGTCATCTGTCATCTGTCATCTGTCATCTGTCATCTGTCATCTGTCATCTGTCATCTGTTATCTGTCTTCTGTGATTTGTCATCCGTCATTTGTAATCTGTCATCTGTCATCTGTCATCTGTCATCTGTCATGTGTCATCTGTCATCTGTCATCTGTCATCTGTCATCTGTCATCTGTCATCTGTCATCTGTCATCTGTCATCTGTCATCTGTCATCTGTCATCTGTCATCTGTCATCTGTCATCTGTCATCTGTCATCTGTCATCTGTCATCTGTCATCTGTCATATGTCATCTGTCATATGTAATCTGTCATCTGTCATCTGTCATCTGTCATCTGTCATCTGTCATCTGTCATCTGTCATCTGTCATCTGTCATCTGTCTTCTGTCATCTGTCATCTGTCATCTGTCATCTGTCATCTGTCATCTGTCTTCTGTCATTTGTCATCTGTCGTTTGTCATCTGTCATCTGTCATCTGTCATCCGTCATCTGTCATCTGTCATCTGTCATCTGTCATCTGTTATCTGTCTTCTGTCATTTGTCATCTGTCATTTGTAATCTGTCATCTGTCATCTGTCATCTGTCATCTGTCATCTGTCATCTGTCACCTGTCATCTATCATCTGTCATTTGTCATCTGTCATCTGTCATCTGTCATCTGTCACATGTCATCTGTCATCTGTCATCTGTCATCTGTTATCTGTCATCTGTCATCTGTCATCTGTCATCTGTCATCTGTCATCTGTCATCTGTCATCTGTCATCTGTCATCTGTCATCTGTCTTCTGTCATTTGTCATCTGTCATCTGTCACCTGTTATCTATCATTTGTCATCTGTCATCTGTCATCTGTCATCTGTCATTTGTCATCTGTCATTTGTCATCTGTCATCTGTCATCAGACATCTGTCATCTGTCATCTGTCATCTGTCATCTGTCATCTGTCATCTGTCACCTGTTATCTATCATTTGTCATCTGTCATCTGTCATCTGTCATCTGTCATCTGTCATTTGTCATCTGTCATTTGTCATCTGTCATCTGTCATCAGACATCTGTCATCTGTCATCTGTCATCTGTCATCTGTCACCTGTTATCTATCATTTGTCATCTGTCATCTGTCATCTGTCTTCTGTCATTTGTCATCTGTCATTTGTCATCTGTCATCTGTCATTTGTCATCTGTCATCTGTCATCAGACATCTGTCATCTGTCATCTGTCATCTGTCATCTGTCATCTGTCATCTGTCATCTGTCATCTGTCTTCTGTCATTTGTCATCTGTCATTTGTCATCTGTCATCTGTCATCCGTCATCTGTCATCTGTCATATGTAATCTGTCATCTGTCATCTGTCATCTGTCATCTGTCATCTCTCATCTGTCATCTGTCACCTGTTATCTATCATTTGTCATCTGTCATCTGTCTTCTGTCATTTGTCATCTGTCATCTGTCACCTGTTATCTATCATTTGTCATCTGTCATCTGTCATCTGTCATCTGTCATCTGTCATATGTAATCTGTCATCTGTCATCTGTCATCTGTCATCTGTCATCTGTCATCTGTCATCTGTCATCTGTCATCTGTCATCTGTCACCTGTTATCTATCATTTGTCATCTGTCATCTGTCATCTGTCATCTGTCATCTGTCATTTGTCATCTGTCATCTGTCATCAGACATCTGTCATCTGTCATCTGTCATCTGTCATCTGTCATCTGTCATCTGTCATCTGTCATCTGTCATCTGTCATCTGTCATCTGTCATCTGTCTTCTGTCATTTGTCATCTGTCATTTGTCATCTGTCATCTGTCATCAGACATCTGTCATCTGTCATCTGTCATCTGTCATCTGTCATCTGTCATCTGTCATCTGTCATCTGTCATCTGTCATCTGTCATCTGTCTTCTGTCATTTGTCATCTGTCATTTGTCATCTGTCATCTGTCATCCGTCATCTGTCATCTGTCATATGTAATCTGTCATCTGTCATCTGTCATCTGTCATCTGTCATCTCTCATCTGTCATCTGTCACCTGTTATCTATCATTTGTCATCTGTCATTTGTCATCTGTCATCTGTCATCAGACATCTGTCATCTGTCATCTGTCATCTGTCATCTGTCATCTGTCATCTGTCATCTGTCATCTGTCATCTGTCATCTGTCATCTGTCATCTGTCATCTGTCATCTGTCATCTGTCATCTGTCATCTGTCATCTGTCATCTGTCATCTGTCATCTGTCATCTGTCATCTGTCATCTGTCATCTGTCATCTGTCATCTGTCATCTGTCATCTGTCATCTGTCATCTGTCATCTGTCATCTGTCTTCTGTCATTTGTCATCTGTCATTTGTCATCTGTCATCTGTCATCCGTCATCTGTCATCTGTCATATGTAATCTGTCATCTGTCATCTGTCATCTGTCATCTGTCATCTGTCATCTGTCATCTGTCATCTGTCATCTGTCACCTGTTATCTATCATTTGTCATCTGTCATCTGTCATCTGTCTTCTGTCATTTGTCATCTGTCATTTGTCATCTGTCATCTGTCATCAGACATCTGTCATCTGTCATCTGTCATCTGTCATCTGTCATCTGTCATCTGTCATCTGTCATCTGTCATCTGTCATCTGTCATCTGTCATCTGTCATCTGTCATCTGTCATCTGTCATCTGTCATCTGTCATCTGTCATCTGTCATCTGTCATCTGTCATCTGTCATCTGTCATCTGTCATCTGTCATCTGTCATCTGTCATCTGTCATCTGTCATCTGTCATCTGTCATCTGTGATCTGTCATCTGTCATCTGTCATCTGTCATCTGTCATCTGTCATCTGTCATCTGTCATCTGTCATCTGTCATCTGTCGTCTGTCATCTGTCATCTGTCATCTGTCATCTGTCATCTGTCATCTGTCATTTGTCACATGTCATCTGTCATCTGTCATCTCTTATCTGCCATCTGTCATCTGTCATCTGTCATCTGTCATCTGTCATCTGTCATCTGTCATCTGTCATCTGTCATCTGTCATCTGTCGTCTGTCATCTGTCATCTGTCATCTGTCATCTGTTATCGCCATCTGTCATGTGTCACCTGTCATCTATCATCTGTCATCTGTCATCTGTCATCTGTCATCTGTCATCTGTCATCTGTCATCTGTCATCTGTCATCTGTCATCTGTGATCTGTCATCTGTCATCTGTCATCTGTCATCTGTCATCTGTCATCTGTCATCTGTCATCTGTCATCTGTCATCTGTCGTCTGTCATCTGTCATCTGTCATCTGTCATCTGTCATTTGTCATCTGTCATCTGTCATCTGTCATCTGTCATCTGTCATCTGTGATCTGTCATTTGTCATCTGTCATCTGTCATCTGTCTTCTGTCATTTGTCATCTGTCATTTGTCATCTGTCATCTGTCATCAGACATCTGTCATCTGTCATCTGTCATCTGTCATCTGTCATCTGTCATCTGTCATCTGTCATCTGTCATCTGTCATCTGTCATCTGTCATCTGTCATCTGTCATCTGTCATCTGTCATCTGTCATCTGTCATCTGTCATCTGTCATCTGTCATCTGTCATCTGTCATCTGTCATCTGTCATCTGTCATCTGTCATCTGTCATCTGTCATCTGTCATCTGTCATCTGTGATCTGTCATCTGTCATCTGTCATCTGTCATCTGTCATCTGTCATCTGTCATCTGTCATCTGTCATCTGTCATCTGTCGTCTGTCATCTGTCATCTGTCATCTGTCATCTGTCATTTGTCATCTGTCATTTGTCATCTGTCATCTGTCATCAGACATCTGTCATCTGTCATCTGTCATCTGTCATCTGTCATCTGTCATCTGTCATCTGTCATCTGTCATCTGTCATCTGTCATCTGTCATCTGTCATCTGTCATCTGTCATCTGTCATCTGTCATCTGTCATCTGTCATCTGTCATCTGTCATCTGTCATCTGTCATCTGTCATCTGTCATCTGTCATCTGTCACCTGTCATCTATCATCTGTCATCTGTCATCTGTTATCTGTCATCTGTCATGTGTCATCTGTCATCTGTCATCTGTCATCTGTCATCTGTCATCTGTCATCTGTCATCTGTCATCTGTCATCTGTCATCTGTCATCTGTCATCTGTCATCTGTCATCTGTCATCTGTCATCTGTCATCTGTCATCTGTCATCTGTCATCTGTCATCTGTCATCTGTCATCTGTCATCTGTCATCTGTCATCTGTCGTCTGTCATCTGTCATCTGTCATCTGTCATCTGTTATCGCCATCTGTCATGTGTCACCTGTCATCTATCATCTGTCATCTGTCATCTGTCATCAGACATCTGTCATCTGTCATCTGTCATCTGTCATCTGTCATCTGTCATCTGTCATCTGTCATCTGTCATCTGTCATCTGTCATCTGTCACATGTCATCTGTCATCTGTCATCTGTCATCTGTCATCTGTCATCTGTCATCTGTCATCTGTCATCTGCCATCTGTCATCTGTCATCTGTCATCTGTCATCTGTCATCT
This sequence comes from Condylostylus longicornis, assembly GCF_029603195.1. Classification (NCBI taxonomy): domain Eukaryota; kingdom Metazoa; phylum Arthropoda; class Insecta; order Diptera; family Dolichopodidae; genus Condylostylus; species Condylostylus longicornis. The sequence goes on along the minus strand of NW_026578021.1, from coordinate 1,064,692 downwards.
GTCATCTGTCATCTGTCATCTGTCATCTGTCATCTGTCATCTGTCATCTGTCATCTGTCATCTGTCATCTGTCATCTGTCATCTGTCATCTGTCATCTGTCATCTGTCATCTGTCATCTGTCATCTGTCATCTGTCATCTGTCATCTGTCATCTGTCTTCTGTCATTTGTCATCTGTCATTTGTAATCTGTCATCTGTCATCTGTCATCTGTCATCTGTCATCTGTCATCTATCATCTGTCATCTGTCATCTGTCATCTGTCATCTGTCATCTGTCATCTGTCATCTGTCATCTGTCATCTGTCATTTGTCATCTGTCATCTGTCATCTGTCATCTGTCATCTGTCATCTGTCATCTGTCATCTGTCATCTGTCATCTGTCATCTGTCATCTGTCATCTGTCATCTGTCATCTGTCGTCTGTCATCTGTCATCTGTCATCTGTCATCTGTTATCTGCCATCTGTCATGTGTCACCTGTCATCTATCATCTGTCATCTGTCATCTGTCATCTGCTATCTGTCATCTGTCATCTGTCATATGTCATCTGTCATTTGTCATCTGCCATCTGTCATCTGTCATCCCTCATCTGCCATCTGTCATCTGTCATCTGTCTTCAGACATCTGTCATCTGTCATCGGTCATCTGTCATCTGGCATCTGTCATCTGTCATCTGTCATCTGTCATCTGTCATCTGTCATCTGTCACATTTCATCTGTCATCTGTCATCTGTCATCTGTCATCTGTCATCTGTCATCTCTCATCTGTCATCTGTCATCTGTCATCTGTCATCTGTCATCTGTCATCTGTCATCTGTCATCTGTCATCTGTCATCTGTCATCTGTCATCTGTCATCTGTCTTCTGTCATTTGTCATCTGTCATTTGTAATCTGTCATCTGTCATCTGTCATCTGTCATCTGTCATCTGTCATGTGTCATCTGTCATCTGTCATCTGTCATCTGTCATCTGTCATCTGTCATCTGTCATATGTCATCTGTCATCTGTCATTTGTCATCTGTCATATGTCATCTGTCATATGTAATCTGTCAACTGTCATCTGTCATCTGTCATCTGTCATCTGTCATCTGTCATCTGTCATCTGTCACCTGTCATCTATCATCTGTCATTTGTCATCTGTCATCTGTCATCTGTCATCTGTCATCTGTCATCTGTCACATGTCATCTGTCATCTGTCATCTGTCATCTGTCATCTGTCATCTGTCATCTGGCATCTGTCATCTGTCATCTGTCATCTGTCATCTGTCATCTGTCATCTGTCATCTGTCATCTGTCATCTGTCATCTGTCATCTGTCATCTGTCATCTGTCATCTGTCATCTGTCATCTGTCATCTGTCATCTGTCATCTGTCATCTGTCATCTGTCATCTGTCACCTGTCATCTGTCTTCTGTCATTTGTCATCTGTCATTTGTCATCTGTTATCTGTCATGTGTCATATGTCACCTGTCATCTATCATCTGTCATCTGTCATTTGTCATCTGCCACCTGTCATCTGCAATCTGTCATCTGTCATCTGTCTTCTGTCATTTAAAATCTGTCATTTGTCATCTGTCATCTGCCATCTGTCATCTGTCATCTGTCATCTGTCATCTGTCATCTGTCATCTGTCATCTGTCATCTGTCATCTGTCATCTGTCATCTGTCATCTGTCATCTGTCATCTGTCGTCTGTCAGCTGTCATCTGTCATCTGTCATCTATCATCTATTATCTGTCATCTGTCATCTGTCATCTGTCATCTGTTATCTGCCATCTGTCATATGTCACCTGTCATCTATCATCTGTCATCTGTCATCTGTCATCTGTCATCTGTCATCTGTCTTCTGTCATTTGTCATCTGTCATTTGTCATCTGACATCTGTCATCTGTCATCTGTTATCTGACATCTGTCATCTGTCATCTGTCATCTGTCATCTGTCATCTGTCATCTGTCACATGTCATCTGTCATCTGTCATCTGTCATCTGTCATTTGTCATCTGTTACCTGTCATCTGTCATCTGTCATATGTCATCTGTCATCTGTCACATGTCATCTGTCATCTATTATCTGACATCTGTCATCTGTTATCTGCAATCTGTCATCTGTCATCTGTCATCTGTCATCTGTCATCTGTCATCTGTCATCTGTCATCTGTCATCTGTCATCTGTCATCTGTCATCTGTCATCTGTCATCTGTCATCTGTCATCTGTCATCTGTCATCTGTCATCTGTCATCTGTCATCTGTCATCTGTCATCTGTCATCTGTCATCTGTCATCTGTCATCTGTCATCTGTCATCTGTCATCTGTCATCTGTCATCCGTCATCTGTCATCTGTCATCTGTCATCTGTCATCTGTCATCTGTCATCCATCATCTGCCATCTGTCATCTGTCATCAGACATCTGTCATCTGTCATCTGTCATCTGTCATCTGTCATCTGTCATCTGTCATTTGTCATCTGTCATCTGTCATCTGTCATCTGCGATCTGTCATCTGTCATCTGTCATCTGTCATCTGTCTTCTGTCATTTGTCTTCTGTCATTTGTCATCTGTTATTTTCCATCTGTCATCTGTCATCTGTCATCTGTCATCTGTCATCTGTCATCTGTCATCTGTCATCTGTCATCTGTCATCTGCCATCTGTCATCTGTCATCTGTCATCTGTCATCTGCCATCTGTCATCTGTCATCAGACATCTGTCATCTGTCATCTGTCATCTGTCATCTGTCATCTGTCATCTGTCATTTGTCATCTGTCATCTGTCATCTGTCATCTGCGATCTGTCATCTGTCATCTGTCATCTGTCATCTGTCTTCTGTCATTTGTCTTCTGTCATTTGTCATCTGTTATTTTCCATCTGTCATCTGTCATCTGTCATCTGTCATCTGTCATCTGTCATCTGTCATCTGTCATCTGTCAACTGTCATCTGTCATCTGTCATCTGTAATCTGTCATCTGTCATCTGTCATCTGTCATCTGTCATCTGTCATCTGTCATCTGTCATCTGTCATCTGTCATCTGTCATCTGTCATCTGTCATCTGTCATCTGTCATCTGTCATCTGTCATCTGTCATCTGTCATCTGTCATCTGTCATCTGTCATCTGTCATCTGTCATCTGTCATCTGTCATCTGTCATCTGTCATCTGTCATCTGTCAACTGTCATCTCTCATCTGTCATCTGTCATCTGTCATCTGTCATCTGTCATCTGTCATCTGTCATCTGTCATCTGTCATCTGTCATCTCTCATCTGTCATTTGTCTTCTGTCATTTGTCATCTGTCATTTGTAATCTGTCATCTGTCAACTGTCATCTGTCATTTGTCTTCTGTCATCTGTCACCTGTCATCTGTCATATGTCATCTGTCATCTGTCATCTGTCATCTGTCATCTGTCATCTGTCAACTGTCATCTGTCATCTGTCATCTGTCATCTGTCATCTGTCATCTGTCATCTGTCATCTGTCACCTGTCATCTGTCATCTGTCATCTGTCATCTGTCATCTGTCATCTGTCATCTGCCACATGTCATCTGTCATCTGTCATCTGTCATCTGTCGTCTGTCATCTGTCATCTGGCGTCTGTCATCTGTCATCTGTCATCTGTCATTTGTCACATGTCATCTGTCATCTGTCATCTGTCATCTGTCATCTGTCATCTGTCATCTGTCATCTGTCATCTGTTATCTGCCATCTGTCATATGTCACCTGTCATCTATCATCTGTCATCTGTCATCTGTCATCTGTCATCTGTCACCTGTCTTCTGTCATTTGTCATCTGTCATTTGTCATCTGTCATCTGTCATCTGTCATCTGTCATCTGTTATCTGTCATCTGTCATCTGTCATCTGTCATCTGTCATCTGTCATCTGTCATCTGTCATCTGTCATCTGTCATCTGTCATCTGTCATCTGTCATCTGTCATCTGTCATCTGTCATTTGTCATCTGTCATCTGTCATCTGTCATCTGTCATCTGTCATCTGTCATCTGTCATCTGTCATCTGTCATCTGTCATCTGTCATCTGTCATCTGTCATCTGTCATCTGTCATCTGTCATCTGTCATCTGTCATCAGACATCTGTCATCTGTCATCTGTTATCTGGCATCTGTCATATGTTACCTGTCATCTATCATCTGTCGTCTGTCATCTGTCACCTGTCATCTGTCATCTGTCATCTGTCATCTGTCTTCTGTCATTTGTCATCTGTCATCTGTCATCTGTCATCTGTCACATGTCATCTGTCATCTGTCATCTGTTATCTGTCATCTGTCATCTGTCATCTGTCATCTGTCATCTGTCATCTGTCATCTGTCATCTGTCATCTGTCACCTGTCATCTATCACCTGTCATTTGTCATCTGTCATCTGTCATCTGTCATCTGTCACATGTCATCTGTCATCCGTCATCTGTTATCTGTTATCTGTCATCTGTCATCTGTCATGTGTCATCTGTCATCTGTCATCTGTCATGTGTCATCTGTCATCTGTCATCTGTCATCTGTCATCTGTCATCTGTCATCTGTCATCTGTCATCTGTCTTCTGTCATTTGTCATCTTTAATTTTTCATCTGTCATCTGTCATCTGTCATCCGTCATCTGTCATCTGTCATATGTAATCTGTCATCTGTCATCTGTCATCTGTCATCTGTCATCTGTCATCTGTCATCTGTCATCTGTCATCTGTCATCTGTCATCTGTCATCTGTCATCTGTCATCTGTCACCTGTTATCTATCATTTGTCATCTGTCATCTGTCATCTGTCATCTGTCATCTGTCATCTGTCATCTGTCTTCTGTCATTTGTCATCTGTCATTTGTCATCTGTCATCTGTCATCAGACATCTGTCATCTGTCATCTGTCATCTGTCATCTGTCATCTGTCATCTGTCATCTGTCATCTGTCATCTGTCATCTGTCATCTGTCTTCTGTCATTTGTCATCTGTCATTTGTCATCTGTCATCTGTCATCTGTCATCCGTCATCTGTCATCTGTCATATGTAATCTGTCATCTGTCATCTCTCATCTGTCATCTATCATCTGTCATCTGTCATCTGTCATCTGTCATCTGTCATCTGTCACCTGTTATCTATCATTTGTCATCTGTCATCTGTCATCTGTCTTCTGTTATTTGTCATCTGTCATTTGTCATCTGTCATCTGTCATCAGACATCTGTCATCTGTCATCTGTCATCTGTCATCTGTCATCTGTCATCTGTCATCTGTCATCTGTCATCTGTCATCTGTCATCTGTCATCTGTCATCTGTCATCTGTCATCTGTCATCTGTCATCTGTCATCTGTCATCTGTCATCTGTCATCTGTCATCTGTCATCTGTCATCTGTCATCTGTCATCTGTCATCTGTCATCTGTCATCTGTCATCTGTCATCTGTCATCTGTCATCTGTCATCTGTCTTCTGTCATTTGTCATCTGTCATTTTTCATCTGTCATCTGTCATCTGTCATCCGTCATCTGTCATCTGTCATCTGTCATCTGTCATCTGTCATCTGTCATCTGTCATCTGTCATCTGTCATCTGTCATCTGTCATCTGTCATCTGTCATCTGTCATCCATCATCTGCCATCTGTCATCTGTCATCAGACATCTGTCATCTGTCATCTGTCATCTGTCATCTGTCATCTGTCATTTGTCATTTGTCATCTGTCATCTGTCATCTGTCATCTGCGATCTGTCATCTGTCATCTGTCATCTGTCTTCTGTCATTTGTCTTCTGTCATTTGTCATCTGTTATTTTCCATCTGTCATCTGTCATCTGTCATCTGTCATCTGTCATCTGTCATCTGTCATCTGTCATCTGTCATCTGTCATCTGTCATCTGTCATCTGTCATCTGCCATCTGTCATCTGTCATTAGACATCTGTCATCTGTCATCTGTCATCTGTCATCTGTCATTTGTCATCTGTCATCTGTCATCTGTCATCTGTCATCTGCGATCTGTCATCTGTCATCTGTCATCTGTCTTCTGTCATTTGTCTTCTGTCATTTGTCATCTGTTATTTTCCATCTGTCATCTGTCATATGTCATCTGTCATCTGTCATCTGTCATCTGTCATCTGTCAACTGTCATCTGTCATCTGTCATCTGTAATCTGTCATCTGTCATCTGTCATCTGTCATCTGTCATCTGTCATCTGTCATCTGTCATCTGTCATCTGTCATCTGTCATCTGTCATCTGTCATCTGTCATCTGTCATCTGTCATCTGTCATCTGTCATCTGTCATCTGTCATCTGTCATCTGTCATCTGTCATCTGTCATCTGTCATCTGTCATCTGTCATCTGTCATCTGTCATCTGTCATCTGTCAACTGTCATCTCTCATCTGTCATCTGTCATCTGTCATATGTCATCTGTCATCTCTCATCTGTCATTTGTCTTCTGTCATTTGTCATCTGTCATTTGTAATCTGTCATCTGTCATCTGTCATTTGTCTTCTGTCATCTGTCACCTGTCATCTGTCATATGTCATCTGTCATCTGTCATCTGTCATCTGTCATCTGTCATCTGTCATCTGTCATCTGTCAACTGTCATCTGTCATCTGTCATCTGTCATCTGTCATCTGTCATCTGTCATCTGTCATCTGTCATCTGTCATCTGTCATCTGTCATCTGTCACCTGTTATCTATCATTTGTCATCTGTCATCTGTCATCTGTCATCTGTCATCTGTCATCTGTCATCTGTCATCTGTCTTCTGACATTTGTCATCTGTCATTTGTCATCTGTCATCTGTCATCAGACATCTGTCATCTGTCATCTGTCATCTGTCATCTGTCATCTGTCATCTGTCATCTGTCATCTGTCATCTGTCATCTGTCATCTGTCATCTGTCATCTGTCATCTGTCATCTGTCTTCTGTCATTTGTCATCTGTCATTTGTCATCTGTCATCTGTCATCTGTCATCCGTCATCTGTCATCTGTCATATGTAATCTGTCATCTGTCATCTGTCATCTGTCATCTATCATCTGTCATCTGTCATCTGTCATCTGTCATCTGTCATCAGACATCTGTCATCTGTCATCTGTCATCTGTCATCTGTCATCTGTCATCTGTCATCTGTCATCTGTCATCTGTCATCTGTCATCTGTCATCTGTCATCTGTCATCTGTCATCTGTCATCTGTCATCTGTCATCTGTCATCTGTCTTCTGTCATTTGTCATCTGTCATTTTTCATCTGTCATCTGTCATCTGTCATTCGTCATCTGTCATCTGTCATCTGTCATCTGTCATCTGTCATCTGTCATCTGTCATCTGTCATCTGTCATCTGTCATCTGTCATCTGTCATCTGTCATCTGTCATCCATCATCTGCCATCTGTCATCTGTCATCAGACATCTGTCATCTGTCATCTGTCATCTGTCATCTGTCATCTGTCATTTGTCATCTGTCATCTGTCATCTGTCATCTGCCATCTGTCATCTGTCATCTGTCATCTGTCTTCTGTCATTTGTCTTCTGTCATTTGTCATCTGTTATTTTCCATCTGTCATCTGTCATCTGTCATCTGTCATCTGTCATCTGTCATCTGTCATCTGTCATCTGTCATCTGTCATCTGTCATCTGTCATCTGTCATCTGCCATCTGTCATCTGTCATTAGACATCTGTCATCTGTCATCTGTCATCTGTCATCTGTCATCTGTCATCTGTCATTTGTCATCTGTCATCTGTCATCTGTCATCTGCGATCTGTCATCTGTCATCTGTCATCTGTCATGTGTCTTCTGTCATTTGTCTTCTGTCATTTTTCATCTGTTATTTTCCATCTGTCATCTGTCATCTGTCATATGTCATCTGTCATCTGTCATCTGTCATCTGTCATCTGTCAACTGTCATCTGTCATCTGTAATCTGTCATCTGTCATCTGTCATCTGTCATCTGTCATCTGTCATCTGTCATCTGTCATCTGTCATCTGTCATCTCTCATCTGTCATTTGTCTTCTGTCATTTGTCATCTGTCATTTGTAATCTGTCATCTGTCATCTGTCATTTGTCTTCTGTCATCTGTCACCTGTCATCTGTCATATGTCATCTGTCATCTGTCATCTGTCATCTGTCATCTGTCAACTGTCATCTGTCATATGTCATCTGTCATCTGTCATCTGTCATCTGTCATCTGTCATCTGTCATCTGTCATCTGTCATCTGTCATCTGTCATCTGTCATCTGTCATCTGTCATCTGTCATCTGTCATCTGTCATCTGTCATCTGTCATCTGTCATCTGTCATCTGTCATCTGTCAACTGTCATCTCTCATCTGTCATCTGTCATCTGTCATCTGTCATCTGTCATCTGTCATCTCTCATCTGTCATTTGTCTTCTGTCATTTGTCATCTGTCATTTGTAATCTGTCATCTGTCATCTGTCATTTGTCTTCTGTCATCTGTCACCTGTCATCTGTCATATGTCATCTGTCATCTGTCATCTGTCATCTGTCATCTGTCAACTGTCATCTGTCATATGTCATCTGTCATCTGTCATCTGTCATCTGTCATCTGTCATCTGTCAACTGTCATCTGTCATCTGTCATCTGTAATCTGTCATCTGTCATCTGTCATCTGTCATCTGTCATCTGTCATCTGTCATCTGTCATCTGTCATCTGTCATCTGTCATCTGTCATCTGTCATCTGTCATCTGTCATCTGTCATCTGTCATCTGTCATCTGTCATCTGTCAACTGTCATCTCTCATCTGTCATCTGTCATCTGTCATCTGTCATCTGTCATCTGTCATCTCTCATCTGTCATTTGTCTTCTGTCATTTGTCATCTGTCATTTGTAATCTGTCATCTGTCATCTGTCATTTGTCTTCTGTCATCTGTCACCTGTCATCTGTCATATGTCATCTGTCATCTGTCATCTGTCATCTGTCATCTGTCAACTGTCATCTGTCATCTGTCATCTGTCATCTGTCATCTGTTATCTGACATCTGTCATCTGTTATCTGCAATCTGTCATCAGACATCTGTCATCTGTCATCTGTCATCTGTCATCTGTCATCTGTCATCTGTCATCTGTCATCTGTCATCTGTCATCAGACATCTGTCATCTGTCATCTGTCATCTGTCATTTGTCATCTGTCATCTGTCATCTGTCATCTGTCATCTGTCATCTGTCATCTGTCATCTGTCATCTGTCATCTGTCATCTGTCATCTGTCATCTGTCATCTGTCATCTGTCATCTGTCATCTGTCATCTGTCATCTGTCATCTGTCATCTGTCATCTGTCATCTGTCATCTGTCATCTGTCATCTGTCATCTGTCATCTGTCATCTGTCATCTGTCATCTGTCATCTGTCATTTGTCATCTGTCATCTGTCATCTGTCACCTGTCATCTGTCATATGTCATCTGTCATCTGTCATCTGTCATCTGTCATCTGTCAACTGTCATCTGTCATATGTCATCTGTCATCTGTCATCTGTCATCTGTCATCTGTCAACTGTCATCTGTCATCTGTCATCTGTAATCTGTCATCTGTCATCTGTCATCTGTCATCTGTCATCTGTCATCTGTCATCTGTCATCTGTCATCTGTCATCTGTCATCTGTCATCTGTCATCTGTCATCTGTCATCTGTCATCTGTCATCTGTCATCTGTCATCTGTCATCTGTCAACTGTCATCTCTCATCTGTCTTCTGTCATCTGTCATCTGTCATCTGTCATCTGTCATCTCTCATCTGTCATTTGTCTTCTGTCATTTGTCATCTGTCATTTGTAATCTGTCATCTGTCATCTGTCATTTGTCTTCTGTCATCTGTCACCTGTCATCTGTCATATGTCATCTGTCATCTGTCATCTGTCATCTGTCATCTGTCAACTGTCATCTGTCATCTGTCATCTGTCATCTGTCATCTGTTATCTGACATCTGTCATCTGTTATCTGCAATCTGTCATCAGACATCTGTCATCTGTCATCTGTCATCTGTCATCTGTCATCTGTCATCTGTCATCTGTCATCTGTCATCAGACATCTGTCATCTGTCATCTGTCATTTGTCATCTGTCATCTGTCATCTGTCATCTGTCATCTGTCATCTGTCATCTGTCATCTGTCATCTGTCATCTGTCATCTGTCATCTGTCATCTGTCATCTGTCATCTGTCATCTGTCATCTGTCATCTGTCATCTGTCATCTGTCATCTGTCATCTGTCATCTGTCATCTGTCATCTGTCATCTGTCATCTGTCATCTGTCATCTGTCATCTGTCATTTGTCATCTGTCATCTGTCATCTGTCATCTGTCATCTGTCATCTGTCATCTGTCATCTGTCATCTGTCATCTGTCATCTGTCATCTGTCATCTGTCATCTGTCATCTGTCATCTGTCATCAGACATCTGTCATCTGTCATCTGTTATCTGGCATCTGTCATATGTCACCTGTCATCTATCATCTGTCGTCTGTCATCTGTCATCTGTCATCTGTCATCTGTCATCTGTCTTCTGTCATTTGTCATCTGTCATCTGTCATCTGTCATCTGTCATCTGTCATATGTCATCTGTCATCTGTCATCTGTTATCTGTCATCTGTCATCTGTCATCTGTCATCTGTCATCTGTCATCTGTCACCTGTCATCTATCATCTGTCATTTGTCATCTGTCATCTGTCATCTGTCATCTGTCATCTGTCACATGTCATCTGTCATCTGTCATCTGTTATCTGTTATCTGTCATCTGTCATCTGTCATCTGTCATCTGTCATCTGTCATTTGTCATCTGTCATCTGTCATCTGTCATCTGTCATCTGCCATCTGTCATCTGTCATCTGTCATCTGTCACCTGTCATCTGTCTTCTGTCACCTGTCATCTGTCATCTCTCATCTGTCATCTGTCATCTGTCATCTGTCATCTGTCATCTGTCATCTGTCATCTGTCATCAGACATCTGTCATCTGTCATCTGTCATTTGTCACATGTCATCTGTCATCTGTCATCTGTCATTCGTTATCTGCCATCTGTCATATGTCACCTGTCATCTATCATCTGTCATCTGTCATCTGTCATCTGTCATCTGTCATCTGTCATCTGTCATCTGTCATCTGTCATCTGTCATCTGTCATCTGTCATCCCTCATCTGCCATTTGTCATCTGTCATCAGACATCTGTCATCTGTCATCTGTCATCTGTCATCTGTCATCTGTCATCTGTCATCTGTCATCTGTCATCTGTCATCTGTCATCTGTCATCTGTCATCTGTCATCTGTCATCTGTCTTCTGTCATTTGTCATCTGTCATTTGTCATCTGCCATCTGTCATCTGTAATCTGTCATCTGTCATCTGTCATCTGTCATCTGTCATCCCTCATCTGCCATCTGTCATCTGTCATCAGACATCTGTCATCTGTCATCTGTCATCTGTCATCTGTCATCTGTCATCTGTCATCTGTCATCTGTCATCTGTCATCTGTCATCTGTCATCTGTCATCTGTCTTCTGTCATTTGTCATCTGTCATTTGTCATCTGCCATCTGTCATCTATAATCTGTCATCTGTCATCTGTCATCTGTCTTCTGTCATTTAAAATCTGTCATCTGTCATCTGTCATCTGCCATCTGTCATCTGTCATCTGTCATCTGTCATCTGTCATTTGTCATCTGTCATCTGTCATCAGTCATCTGTCATCTGTCATCTGTCATCTGTCATCTGTCATCTGTCATCTGTCATCTGTCATCTGTCATCTGTCATCTGTCATCTGTCATCTGTCATCTGTCATCTGTCATCCCTCATCTGCCATCTGTCATGTGTCATCAGACATCTGTCATCTGTCATCTGTCATCTGCCATCTGTCATGTGTCATCAGACATCTGTCATCTGTCATCTGTCATCTGTCATCTGTCATCTGTCATCTGTCATCTGTAATCTGTCATCTGTCATCTGTCATCTGTCATCTGTCTTCTGTCATTTAAAATCTGTCATCTGTCATCTGTCATCTGCCATCTGTCATCTGTCATCTGTCATCTGTCATCTGTCATCTGTCATCTGTCATCTGTCATCTGTCATCTGTCATCTGTCATCTGTCATCTGTCATCTGTCATCTGTCATCTGTCATCTGTCATCTGTCATCTGTCATCTGTCATCTGTCATCTGTCATCTGTCATCTGTCATCTGTCATCTGTCATCTGTCATCTGTCATCTGTCATCTGTCATCTGTCATCTGTCATCTGTCATCTGTCATCTGTAATCTGTTATCTGTCATCTGTCATCTGTCATCTGTCATATGTCATCTGTCATCTGTCATCTGTCATCTGTCATCTGTCATGTGTCATCTGTCATCTGTCATCTGTCATCTGTCATCTGTCATCTGTCATCTGTCATCTGTCATATGTCATTTGTCATCTGTCGTCTGTCATCTGTCACCTGTCATCTGTTATCTGCCATCTGTCATATGTCACCTGTCATCTATCATCTGTCATCTGTCATCTGTTATCTGACATCTGTCATCTGTCATCTGTCATCTGTCATATGTCATCTGTCATCTGTCATCTGTCATCTGTCATCTGTCATCTCTCATCTGTCATCCCTCATCTGCCATCTGTCATCTGTCATCTGTCTTCAGACATCTGTCATCTGTCATCTGTCATCTGTCATCTGTCATCTGTCATCTGTCATCTGTCATCTATCATCTGTCATCTGTCATCTGTCATCATTCATCTGTCATCTGTCATCTGTCATCTGTCATCTGTCATCTGTCATCTGTCATCTGTCATCTGTCATCTGTCATCTGTCATCTGTCATCTGTCATCTGTCATCTGTCATCTGTCATCTGTCATCTGTCATCTGTCATCTGTTATCTGTCTTCTGTCATTTGTCATCCGTCATTTGTAATCTGTCATCTGTCATCTGTCATCTGTCATCTGTCATGTGTCATCTGTCATCTGTCATCTGTCATCTGTCATCTGTCATCTGTCATCTGTCATCTGTCATCTGTCATCTGTCATCTGTCATCTGTCATCTGTCATCTGTCATCTGTCATCTGTCATCTGTCATATGTCATCTGTCATATGTAATCTGTCATCTGTCATCTGTCATCTGTCATCTGTCATCTGTCATCTGTCATCTGTCATCTGTCATCTGTCATCTGTCATCTGTCTTCTGTCATCTGTCATCTGTCATCTGTCATCTGTCTTCTGTAATTTGTCATCTGTCGTTTGTCATCTGTCATCTGTCATCTGTCATCCGTCATCTGTCATCTGTCATCTGTCATCTGTCATCTGTCATCTGTTATCTGTCTTCTGTCATTTGTCATCTGTCATTTGTAATCTGTCATCTGTCATCTGTCATCTGTCATCTGTCATCTGTCATCTGTCATCTGTCACCTGTCATCTATCATCTGTCATTTGTCATCTGTCATCTGTCATCTGTCATCTGTCACATGTCATCTGTCATCTGTCATCTGTTATCTGTCATCTGTCATCTGTCATCTGTCATCTGTCATCTGTCATCTGTCATCTGTTATCTGTCACCTGTCATCTATCATCTGTCATTTGTCATCTGTCATCTGTCATCTGTCATCTGTCATCTGTCACATGTCATCTGTCATCTGTCATCTGTTATCTGTTATCTGTCATCTGTCATCTGTCATCTGTCATCTGTCATCTGTCATCTGTCATCTGTCATCTGTCATCTGTCATCTGTCATCTGTCATCTGTCATCTGTCATCTGTCTTCTGTCATTTGTCATCTGTCATTTTTCATCTGTCATCTGTCATCTGTCATCCGTCATCCGTCATCTGTCATAGGTAATCTGTCATCTGTCATCTGTCATCTGTCATCTGTCATCTGTCATCTGTCATCTGTCATCTGTCATCTGTCATCTGTCATCTGTCATCTGTCACCTGTTATCTATCATTTGTCATCTGTCATCTGTCATCTGTCATCTGTCATCTGTCATCTGTCATCTGTCATCTGTCTTCTGTCATTTGTCATCTGTCATTTGTCATCTGTCATCTGTCATCAGACATCTGTCATCTGTCATCTGTCATCTGTCATCTGTCATCTGTCATCTGTCATCTGTCATCTGTCATCTGTCATCTGTCATCTGTCATCTGTCATCTGTCTTCTGTCATTTGTCATCTGTCATTTGTCATCTGTCATCTGTCATCCGTCATCTGTCATCTGTCATATGTAATCTGTCATCTGTCATCTGTCATCTGTCATCTGTCATCTGTCATCTGTCATCTGTCATCTGTCATCTGTCACCTGCTATCTATCATTTGTCATCTGTCATCTGTCATCTGTCTTCTGTCATTTGTCATCTGTCATTTGTCATCTGTCATCTGTCATCAGACATCTGTCATCTGTCATCTGTCATCTGTCATCTGTCATCTGTCATCTGTCATCTGTCATCTGTCATCTGTCATCTGTCATCTGTCATCTGTCATCTGTCATCTGTCATCTGTCATCTGTCATCTGTCATCTGTCATCTGTCATCTGTCATCTGTCATCTGTCATCTGTCATCTGTCATCTGTCATCTGTCATCTGTCATCTGTCATCTGTCATCTGTCATCTGTCATCTGTCATCTGTCATCTGTCATCTGTCATCTGTCATCTGTCATCTGTCATCTGTCATCTGTCATCTGTCATCTGTCATCTGTCATCTGTCATCTGTCATCTGTCATCTGTCATCTGTCTTCTGTCATTTGTCATCTGTCATTTGTCATCTGTCATCTGTCATCCGTCATCTGTCATCTGTCATATGTAATCTGTCATCTGTCATCTGTCATCTGTCATCTGTCATCTGTCATCTGTCATCTGTCATCTGTCACCTGTTATCTATCATTTGTCATCTGTCATCTGTCATCTGTCTTCTGTCATTTGTCATCTGTCATTTGTCATCTGTCATCTGTCATCAGACATCTGTCATCTGTCATCTGTCATCTGTCATCTGTCATCTGTCATCTGTCATCTGTCATCTGTCATCTGTCATCTGTCATCTGTCATCTGTCATCTGTCATCTGTCATCTGTCATCTGTCATCTGTCATCTGTCATCTGTCATCTGTCATCTGCCATCTGTCATATGTCACCTGTCATCTATCATCTGTCATCTGTCATCTGTTATCTGTCATCTGTCATGTGTCATCTGTCATCTGTCATCTGTCATCTGTCATCTGTCATCTGTCATCTGTCATCTGTCATCTGTCATCTGTCATCTGTCATCTGTCATCTGTCATCTGTCATCTGTCATCTGTCATCTGTCATCTGTCATCTGTCATCTGTCATCTGTCATCTGTCACATGTCATCTGTCATCTGTCATCTGTCATCTGTCATCTGTCATCTGTCATCTGTTATCTGTCATCTGTCATCTGTCATCTGTCATCTGTCATCTGTCATCTGTCATCTGTCATCTGTCATCTGTCATCTGTCATCTGTCATCTGTCATCTGTCATCTGTCACATGTCATCTGTCATCTGTCATCTGTCATCTGTCATCTGTCATCTGTTATCTGTCATCTGTCATCTGTCATCTGTCATCTGTTATCTGTCATCTATCATCTGTCATCTGTCATCTGTCATCTATCATCTGTCATCTGTCATCTGTCATCTGTCATCTGTCATCTGTCATCTGTCATCTGTCATCTGTCATCTGTCATCTGTCATCTGTCATCTGTCATCTGTCATCTGTCATCTGTCATCTGTCATCTGTCATCTGTCATCTGTCATCTGTCATCTGTCATCTGTCGTCTGTCATCTGTCATCTGTCATCTGTCATCTGTTATCGCCATCTGTCATGTGTCACCTGTCATCTATCATCTGTCATCTGTCATCTGTCATCTGCTATCTGTCATCTGTCATCTGTCATATGTCATCTGTCATTTGTCATCTGCCATCTGTCATCTGTCATCTGTCATCTGTCATCAGACATCTGTCATCTGTCATCTGTCATCTGTCATCTGTCATCTGTCATCTGTCATCTGTCATCTGTCATCTGTCATCTGTCACATGTCATCTGTCATCTGTCATCTGTCATCTGTCTTCTGTCATCTGTCATCTGTCATCTGTCATCTGCCATCTGTCATCTGTCATCTGTCATCTGTCATCTGTCATCTGTCATCTGTCATCTGTCATCTGTCATCTGTCATCTGTCATCTGTCATCTGTCATCTGTCATCTGTCATCTGTCATCTGTCATCTGTCATCTGTCATCTGTCATCTGTCATCTGTCATCTGTCATCTGTCATCTGTCTTCTGTCATTTGTCATCTGTCATTTGTAATCTGTCATCTGTCATCTGTCATCTGTCATCTGTCATCTATCATCTGTCATCTGTCATCTGTCATCTGTCATCTGTCATCTGTCATCTGTCATCTGTCATCTGTCATCTGTCATCTGTCATCTGTCATCTGTCATCTGTCATCTGTCATCTGTCATCTGTCATCTGTCATCTGTCATCTGTCATCTGTCATCTGTCATCTGTCGTCTGTCATCTGTCATCTGTCATCTGTCATCTGTTATCTGCCATCTGTCATGTGTCACCTGTCATCTATCATCTGTCATCTGTCATCTGTCATCTGCTATCTGTCATCTGTCATCTGTCATATGTCATCTGTCATTTGTCATCTGCCATCTGTCATCTGTCATCCCTCATCTGCCATCTGTCATCTGTCATCTGTCTTCAGACATCTGTCATCTGTCATCGGTCATCTGTCATCTGGCATCTGTCATCTGTCATCTGTCATCTGTCATCTGTCACATTTCATCTGTCATCTGTCATCTGTCATCTGTCATCTGTCATGTGTCATCTCTCATCTGTCATCTGTCATCTGTCATCTGTCATCTGTCATCTGTCATCTGTCATCTGTCATCTGTCATCTGTCATCTGTCATCTGTCATCTGTCATCTGTCATCTGTCTTCTGTCATTTGTCATCTGTCATTTGTAATCTGTCATCTGTCATCTGTCATCTGTCATCTGTCATCTGTCATGTGTCATCTGTCATCTGTCATCTGTCATCTGTCATCTGTCATCTGTCATCTGTCATATGTCATCTGTCATCTGTCATTTGTCATCTGTCATATGTCATCTGTCATATGTAATCTGTCAACTGTCATCTGTCATCTGTCATCTGTCATCTGTCATCTGTCATCTGTCATCTGTCATCTGTCATCTGTCACCTGTCATCTATCATCTGTCATTTGTCATCTATCATCTGTCATCTGTCATCTGTCATCTGTCATCTGTCATCTGTCATCTGTCATCTGTCATCTGTCATCTGTCATCTGTCATCTGTCATCTGTCATCTGTCATCTGTCATCTGTCACCTGTCATCTGTCTTCTGTCATTTGTCATCTGTCATTTGTCATCTGTTATCTGTCATGTGTCATATGTCACCTGTCATCTATCATCTGTCATCTGTCATTTGTCATCTGCCACCTGTCATCTGCAATCTGTCATCTGTCATCTGTCTTCTGTCATTTAAAATCTGTCATTTGTCATCTGTCATCTGCCATCTGTCATCTGTCATCTGTCATCTGTCATCTGTCATCTGTCATCTGTCATCTGTCATCTGTCATCTGTCATCTGTCATCTGTCATCTGTCATCTGTCATCTGTCATCTGTCATCTGTCATCTGTCATCTGTCATCTGTCATCTGTCATCTGTCATCTGTCATCTGTCATCTGTCATCTGTCGTCTGTCAGCTGTCATCTGTCATCTGTCATCTGTCATCTATCATCTATTATCTGTCATCTGTCATCTGTCATCTGTCATCTGTCATCTGTTATCTGCCATCTGTCATATGTCACCTGTCATCTATCATCTGTCATCTGTCATCTGTCATCTGTCATCTGTCATCTGTCATCTGTCATCTGTCATCTGTCATCTGTCATCTGTCATCTGTCATCTGTCATCTGTCATCTGTCATCTGTCATCTGTCATCTGTCGTTTGTCATCTGTCATCTGTCATCTGTCATCTGTTATCTGACATCTGTCATCTGTCATCTGTCATCTGTCATCTGTCATCTGTCACATGTCATCTGTCATCTGTCATCTGTCATCTGTCATTTGTCATCTGTTACCTGTCATCTGTCATCTGTCATATGTCATCTGTCATCTGTCACATGTCATCTGTCATCTATTATCTGACATCTGTCATCTGTTATCTGCAATCTGTCATCTGTCATCTGTCATCTGTCATCTGTCATCTGTAATCTGTCATCTGTCATCTGTCATCTGTCATCTGTCATCTGTCATCTGTCATCTGTCATCTGTCATCTGTCATCTGTCATCTGTCATCTGTCATCTGTCATCTGTCATCTGTCATCTGTCATCTGTCATCTGTCATCTGTCATCCGTCATCTGTCATCTGTCATCTGTCATCTGTCATCTGTCATCCATCATCTGCCATCTGTCATCTGTCATCAGACATCTGTCATCTGTCATCTGTCATCTGTCATCTGTCATCTGTCATCTGTCATTTGTCATCTGTCATCTGTCATCTGTCATCTGCGATCTGTCATCTGTCATCTGTCATCTGTCTTCTGTCATTTGTCTTCTGTCATTTGTCATCTGTTATTTTCCATCTGTCATCTGTCATCTGTCATCTGTCATCTGTCATCTGTCATCTGTCATCTGTCATCTGTCATCTGTCATCTGTCATCTGTCATCTGTCATCTGTCATCTGTCATCTGCCATCTGTCATCTGTCATCAGACATCTGTCATCTGTCATCTGTCATCTGTCATCTGTCATCTGTCATCTGTCATCTGTCATTTGTCATCTGTCATCTGTCATCTGTCATCTGCGATCTGTCATCTGTCATCTGTCATCTGTCATCTGTCTTCTGTCATTTGTCTTCTGTCATTTGTCATCTGTTATTTTCCATCTGTCATCTGTCATCTGTCATATGTCATCTGTCATCTGTCATCTGTCATCTGTCATCTGTCAACTGTCATCTGTCATCTGTCATCTGTAATCTGTCATCTGTCATCTGTCATCTGTCATCTGTCATCTGTCATCTGTCATCTGTCATCTGTCATCTGTCATCTGTCATCTGTCATCTGTCATCTGTCATCTGTCATCTGTCATCTGTCATCTGTCATCTGTCATCTGTCATCTGTCATCTGTCATCTGTCATCTGTCATCTGTCATCTGTCATCTGTCATCTGTCATCTGTCAACTGTCATCTCTCATATGTCATCTGTCATCTGTCATCTGTCATCTGTCATCTGTCATCTGTCATCTGTCATCTGTCATCTGTCATCTCTCATCTGTCATTTGTCTTCTGTCATTTGTCATCTGTCATTTGTAATCTGTCATCTGTCATCTGTCATCTGTCATTTGTCTTCTGTCATCTGTCACCTGTCATCTGTCATATGTCATCTGTCATCTGTCATCTGTCATCTGTCATCTGTCAACTGTCATCTGTCATCTGTCATCTGTCATCTGTCATCTGTCATCTGTCACCTGTCATCTGTCATCTGTCATCTGTCATCTGTCATCTGTCATCTGTCATCTGCCACATGTCATCTGTCATCTGTCATCTGTCATCTGTCGTCTGTCATCTGTCATCTGGCGTCTGTCATCTGTCATCTGTCATCTGTCATTTGTCACATGTCATCTGTCATCTGTCATCTGTCATCTGTCATCTGTCATCTGTCATCTGTCATCTGTCATCTGTCATCTGTCATCTGTTATCTGCCATCTGTCATATGTCACCTGTCATCTATCATCTGTCATCTGTCATCTGTCATCTGTCATCTGTCATCTGTCTTCTGTCATTTGTCATCTGTCATTTGTCATCTGTCATCTGTCATCTGTCATCTGTTATCTGTCATCTGTCATCTGTCATCTGTCATCTGTCATCTGTCATCTGTCATCTGTCATCTGTCATCTGTCATCTGTCATCTGTCATCTGTCATCTGTCATCTGTCATCTGTCATCTGTCATCTGTCATCTGTCATTTGTCATCTGTCATCTGTCATCTGTCATCTGTCATCTGTCATCTGTCATCTGTCATCTGTCATCTGT
This sequence comes from Condylostylus longicornis, assembly GCF_029603195.1. Classification (NCBI taxonomy): domain Eukaryota; kingdom Metazoa; phylum Arthropoda; class Insecta; order Diptera; family Dolichopodidae; genus Condylostylus; species Condylostylus longicornis. The sequence continues at coordinate 1,044,727 of NW_026578021.1, read as the reverse complement.
CATCTGTCATCTGTCATCTGTCATCTGTCATCTGTCATCTGTCATCTGTCATCTGTCATCTGTCATCTGTCATCTGTCATCAGACATCTGTCATCTGTCATCTGTTATCTGGCATCTGTCATATGTTACCTGTCATCTATCATCTGTCGTCTGTCATCTGTAACCTGTCATCTGTCATCTGTCATCTGTCATCTGTCTTCTGTCATTTGTCATCGGTCATCTGTCATCTGTCATCTGTCACATGTCATCTGTCATCTGTCATCTGTTATCTGTCATCTGTCATCTGTCATCTGTCATCTGTCATCTGTCATCTGTCATCTGTCATCTGTCATCTGTCATCTGTCACCTGTCATCTATCACCTGTCATTTGTCATCTGTCATCTGTCATCTGTCATCTGTCATCTGTCACATGTCATCTGTCATCCGTCATCTGTTATCTGTTATCTGTCATCTGTCATCTGTCATGTGTCATCTGTCATCTGTCATCTGTCATCTGTCATGTGTCATCTGTCATCTGTCATCTGTCATCTGTCATCTGTCATCTGTCATCTGTCATCTGTCATCTGTCATCTGTCTTCTGTCATTTGTCATCTTTAATTTTTCATCTGTCATCTGTCATCTGTCATCCGTCATCTGTCATCTGTCATATGTAATCTGTCATCTGTCATCTGTCATCTGTCATCTGTCATCTGTCATCTGTCATCTGTCATCTGTCATCTGTCATCTGTCATCTGTCATCTGTCATCTGTCACCTGTTATCTATCATTTGTCATCTGTCATCTGTCATCTGTCATCTGTCATCTGTCATCTGTCTTCTGTCATTTGTCATCTGTCATTTGTCATCTGTCATCTGTCATCAGACATCTGTCATCTGTCATCTGTCATCTGTCATCTGTCATCTGTCATCTGTCATCTGTCATCTGTCATCTGTCATCTGTCTTCTGTCATTTGTCATCTGTCATTTGTCATCTGTCATCTGTCATCTGTCATCCGTCATCTGTCATCTGTCATATGTAATCTGTCATCTGTCATCTGTCATCTGTCATCTATCATCTGTCATCTGTCAACTGTCATCTGTCATCTGTCATCTGTCACCTGTTATCTATCATTTGTCATCTGTCATCTGTCATCTGTCTTCTGTCATTTGTCATCTGTCATTTGTCATCTGTCATCTGTCATCAGACATCTGTCATCTGTCATCTGTCATCTGTCATCTGTCATCTGTCATCTGTCATCTGTCATCTGTCATCTGTCATCTGTCATCTGTCATCTGTCATCTGTCATCTGTCATCTGTCATCTGTCATCTGTCATCTGTCATCTGTCATCTGTCATCTGTCATCTGTCATCTGTCATCTGTCATCTGTCATCTGTCATCTGTCATCTGTCATCTGTCATCTGTCATCTGTCATCTGTCATCTGTCATCTGTCTTCTGTCATTTGTCATCTGTCATTTTTCATCTGTCATCTGTCATCTGTCATCCGTCATCTGTCATCTGTCATCTGTCATCTGTCATCTGTCATCTGTCATCTGTCATCTGTCATCTGTCATCTGTCATCTGTCATCTGTCATCTGTCATCCATCATCTGCCATCTGTCATCTGTCATCAGACATCTGTCATCTGTCATCTGTCATCTGTCATCTGTCATCTGTCATCTGTCATTTGTCATTTGTCATCTGTCATCTGTCATCTGTCATCTGCGATCTGTCATCTGTCATCTGTCATCTGTCTTCTGTCATTTGTCTTCTGTCATTTGTCATCTGTTATTTTCCATCTGTCATCTGTCATCTGTCATCTGTCATCTGTCATCTGTCATCTGTCATCTGTCATCTGTCATCTGTCATCTGTCATCTGTCATCTGTCATCTGCCATCTGTCATCTGTCATTAGACATCTGTCATCTGTCATCTGTCATCTGTCATCTGTCATCTGTCATTTGTCATCTGTCATCTGTCATCTGTCATCTGCGATCTGTCATCTGTCATCTGTCATCTGTCTTCTGTCATTTGTCTTCTGTCATTTGTCATCTGTTATTTTCCATCTGTCATCTGTCGTATGTCATCTGTCATCTGTCATCTGTCATCTGTCATCTGTCAACTGTCATCTGTCATCTGTCATCTGTAATCTGTCATCTGTCATCTGTCATCTGTCATCTGTCATCTGTCATCTGTCATCTGTCATCTGTCATCTGTCATCTGTCATCTGTCATCTGTCATCTGTCATCTGTCATCTGTCATCTGTCATCTGTCATCTGTCATCTGTCATCTGTCATCTGTCATCTGTCATCTGTCATCTGTCAACTGTCATCTGTCATCTGTCATCTGTCATCTGTCATCTGTCATCTGTCATCTCTCATCTGTCATTTGTCTTCTGTCATTTGTCATCTGTCATTTGTAATCTGTCATCTGTCATCTGTCATTTGTCTTCTGTCATCTGTCACCTGTCATCTGTCATATGTCATCTGTCATCTGTCATCTGTCATCTGTCATCTGTCATCTGTCAACTGTCATCTGTCATCTGTCATCTGTCATCTGTCATCTGTCATCTGTCATCTGTCATCTGTCACCTGTTATCTATCATTTGTCATCTGTCATCTGTCATCTGTCATCTGTCATCTGTCATCTGTCATCTGTCATCTGTCTTCTGGCATTTGTCATCTGTCATTTGTCATCTGTCATCTGTCATCAGACATCTGTCATCTGTCATCTGTCATCTGTCATCTGTCATCTGTCATCTGTCATCTGTCATCTGTCATCTGTCATCTGTCATCTGTCATCTGTCTTCTGTCATTTGTCATCTGTCATTTGTCATCTGTCATCTGTCATCTGTCATCCGTCATCTGTCATCTGTCATATGTAATCTGTCATCTGTCATCTGTCATCTGTCATCTATCATCTGTCATCTGTCATCTGTCATCTGTCATCTGTCATCAGACATCTGTCATCTGTCATCTGTTATCTGGCATCTGTCATATGTTACCTGTCATCTATCATCTGTCGTCTGTCATCTGTAACCTGTCATCTGTCATCTGTCATCTGTCTTCTGTCATTTGTCATCGGTCATCTGTCATCTGTCATCTGTCACATGTCATCTGTCATCTGTCATCTGTTATCTGTCATCTGTCATCTGTCATCTGTCATCTGTCATCTGTCATCTGTCATCTGTCATCTGTCATCTGTCACCTGTCATCTATCACCTGTCATTTGTCATCTGTCATCTGTCATCTGTCATCTGTCATCTGTCACATGTCATCTGTCATCCGTCATCTGTTATCTGTTATCTGTCATCTGTCATCTGTCATGTGTCTTCTGTCATCTGTCATCTGTCATCTGTCATGTGTCATCTGTCATCTGTCATCTGTCATCTGTCATCTGTCATCTGTCATCTGTCATCTGTCATCTGTCTTCTGTCATTTGTCATCTTTAATTTTTCATCTGTCATCTGTCATCTGTCATCCGTCATCTGTCATCTGTCATATGTAATCTGTCATCTGTCATCTGTCATCTGTCATCTGTCATCTGTCATCTGTCATCTGTCATCTGTCATCTGTCATCTGTCATCTGTCATCTGTCATCTGTCACCTGTTATCTATCATTTGTCATCTGTCATCTGTCATCTGGCATCTGTCATCTGTCTTCTGTCATTTGTCATCTGTCATTTGTCATCTGTCATCTGTCATCAGACATCTGTCATCTGTCATCTGTCATCTGTCATCTGTCATCTGTCATCTGTCATCTGTCATCTGTCATCTGTCTTCTGTCATTTGTCATCTGTCATTTGTCATCTGTCATCTGTCATCTGTCATCCGTCATCTGTCATCTGTCATATGTAATCTGTCATCTGTCATCTGTCATCTGTCATCTATCATCTGTCATCTGTCAACTGTCATCTGTCATCTGTCATCTGTCACCTGTTATCTATCATTTGTCATCTGTCATCTGTCATCTGTCTTCTGTCATTTGTCATCTGTTATTTGTCATCTGTCATCTGTCATCAGACATCTGTCATCTGTCATCTGTCATCTGTCATCTGTCATCTGTCATCTGTCATCTGTCATCTGTCATCTGTCATCTGTCATCTGTCATCTGTCATCTGTCATCTGTCATCTGTCATCTGTCATCTGTCATCTGTCATCTGTCATCTGTCATCTGTCATCTGTCATCTGTCATCTGTCATCTGTCATCTGTCATCTGTCATCTGTCATCTGTCATCTGTCATCTGTCATCTGTCATCTGTCATCTGTCATCTGTCATCTGTCATCTGTCATCTGTCATCTGTCATCTGTCTTCTGTCATTTGTCATCTGTCATTTTTCATCTGTCATCTGTCATCCGTCATCTGTCATCTGTCATCTGTCATCTGTCATCTGTCATCTGTCATCTGTCATCTGTCATCTGTCATCTGTCATCTGTCATCTGTCATCTGTCATCTGTCATCTGTCATCCATCATCTGCCATCTGTCATCTGTCATCAGACATCTGTCATCTGTCATCTGTCATCTGTCATCTGTCATCTGTCATCTGTCATCTGTCATTTGTCATTTGTCATCTGTCATCTGTCATCTGTCATCTGCGATCTGTCATCTGTCATCTGTCATCTGTCTTCTGTCATTTGTCTTCTGTCATTTGTCATCTGTTATTTTCCATCTGTCATCTGTCATCTGTCATCTGTCATCTGTCATCTGTCATCTGTCATCTGTCATCTGTCATCTGTCATCTGTCATCTGTCATCTGTCATCTGTCATCTGTCATCTGCCATCTGTCATCTGTCATTAGACATCTGTCATCTGTCATCTGTCATCTGTCATCTGTCATCTGTCATTTGTCATCTGTCATCTGTCATCTGTCATCTGCGATCTGTCATCTGTCATCTGTCATCTGTCTTCTGTCATTTGTCTTCTGTCATTTGTCATCTGTTATTTTCCATCTGTCATCTGTCATCTGTCATCTGTCATCTGTCATCTGTCATCTGTCATCTGTCATCTGTCATCTGTCATCTGTCATCTGTCATCTGTCTTCTGTCATTTGTCATCTGTCATTTTTCATCTGTCATCTGTCATCTGTCATCCGTCATCTGTCATCTGTCATCTGTCATCTGTCATCTGTCATCTGTCATCTGTCATCTGTCATCTGTCATCTGTCATCTGTCATCTGTCATCTGTCATCTGTCATCTGTCATCTGTCATCCATCATCTGCCATCTGTCATCTGTCATCAGACATCTGTCATCTGTCATCTGTCATCTGTCATCTGTCATCTGTCATCTGTCATTTGTCATTTGTCATCTGTCATCTGTCATCTGTCATCTGCGATCTGTCATCTGTCATCTGTCATCTGTCTTCTGTCATTTGTCTTCTGTCATTTGTCATCTGTTATTTTCCATCTGTCATCTGTCATCTGTCATCTGTCATCTGTCATCTGTCATCTGTCATCTGTCATCTGTCATCAGTCATCTGTCATCTGTCATCTGTCATCTGTCATCTGCCATCTGTCATCTGTCATTAGACATCTGTCATCTGTCATCTGTCATCTGTCATCTGTCATCTGTCATCTGTCATTTGTCATCTGTCATCTGTCATCTGTCATCTGCGATCTGTCATCTGTCATCTGTCATCTGTCTTCTGTCATTTGTCTTCTGTCATTTGTCATCTGTTATTTTCCATCTGTCATCTGTCATATGTCATCTGTCATCTGTCATCTGTCATCTGTCATCTGTCAACTGTCATCTGTCATCTGTCATCTGTAATCTGTCATCTGTCATCTGTCATCTGTCATCTGTCATCTGTCATCTGTCATCTGTCATCTGTCATCTGTCATCTGTCATCTGTCATCTGTCATCTGTCATCTGTCATCTGTCATCTGTCATCTGTCATCTGTCATCTGTCATCTGTCATCTGTCATCTGTCATCTGTCATCTGTCATCTGTCATCTGTCATCTGTCATCTGTCATCTGTCAACTGTCATCTGTCATCTGTCATCTGTCATCTGTCATCTGTCATCTGTCATCTCTCATCTGTCATTTGTCTTCTGTCATTTGTCATCTGTCATTTGTAATCTGTCATCTGTCATCTGTCATTTGTCTTCTGTCATCTGTCACCTGTCATCTGTCATATGTCATCTGTCATCTGTCATCTGTCATCTGTCATCTGTCATCTGTCAACTGTCATCTGTCATCTGTCATCTGTCATCTGTCATCTGTCATCTGTCATCTGTCATCTGTCATCTGTCACCTGTTATCTATCATTTGTCATCTGTCATCTGTCATCTGTCATCTGTCATCTGTCATCTGTCACCTGTTATCTATCATTTGTCATCTGTCATCTGTCATCTGTCATCTGTCATCTGTCATCTGTCTTCTGTCATCTGTCATCTGTCATCTGTCATCTGTCATCTGTCATCTGTCATCTGTCATCTGTCTTCTGTCATTTGTCATCTGTCATTTGTCATCTGTCATCTGTCATCTGTCATCCGTCATCTGTCATCTGTCATATGTAATCTGTCATCTGTCATCTGTCATCTGTCATCTATCATCTGTCATCTGTCATCTGTCATCTGTCATCTGTCATCTGTCATCAGACATCTGTCATCTGTCATCTGTCATCTGTCATCTGTCATCTGTCATCTGTCATCTGTCTTCTGTCATTTGTCATCTGTCATTTTTCATCTGTCATCTGTCATCTGTCATCCGTCATCTGTCATCTGTCATCTGTCATCTGTCATCTGTCATCTGTCATCTGTCATCTGTCATCTGTCTTCTGTCATTTGTCTTCTGTCATTTTTCATCTGTTATTTTCCATCTGTCATCTGTCATCTGTCATCTGTCATATGTCATCTGTCATCTGTCATCTGTCATCTGTCATCTGTCAACTGTCATCTGTCATCTGTCATCTGTAATCTGTCATCTGTCATCTGTCATCTGTCATCTGTCATCTGTCATCTGTCATCTGTCATCTGTCATCTGTCATCTGTCATCTGTCATCTGTCATCTGTCATCTGTCATCTGTCATCTGTCATCTGTCATCTGTCATCTGTCATCTGTCATCTGTCATCTGTCATCTGTCATCTGTCATCTGTCATCTGTCATCTGTCAACTGTCATCTCTCATCTGTCATCTGTCATCTGTCATCTGTCATCTGTCATCTGTCATCTCTCATCTGTCATTTGTCTTCTGTCATTTGTCATCTGTCATTTGTAATCTGTCATCTGTCATCTGTCATTTGTCTTCTGTCATCTGTCACCTGTCATCTGTCATATGTCATCTGTCATCTGTCATCTGTCATCTGTCATCTGTCATCTGTCAACTGTCATCTGTCATCTGTCATCTGTCATCTGTCATCTGTCATCTGTCATCTGTCATCTGTCACCTGTCATCTGTCATCTGTCATCTGTCATCTGTCATCTGTCATCTGCCACATGTCATCTGTCATCTGTCATCTGTCATCTGTCGTCTGTCATCTGTCATCTGGCGTCTGTCATCTGTCATCTGTCATCTGTCATTTGTCTTCTGTCATCTGTCACCTGTCATCTGTCATATGTCATCTGTCATCTGTCATCTGTCATCTGTCATCTGTCATCTGTCACCTGTCATCTGTCATCTGTCATCTGTCACCTGTCATCTGTCATATGTCATCTGTCATCTGTCATCTGTCATCTGTCATCTGTCATCTGTCAACTGTCATCTGTCATCTGTCATCTGTCATCTGTCATCTGTCATCTGTCATCTGTCATCTGTCACCTGTCATCTGTCATCTGTCATCTGTCATCTGTCATCTGTCATCTGCCACATGTCATCTGTCATCTGTCATCTGTCATCTGTCGTCTGTCATCTGTCATCTGGCGTCTGTCATCTGTCATCTATCATCTGTCATTTGTCACATGTCATCTGTCATCTGTCATCTGTCATCTGTTATCTGCAATCTGTCATCAGACATCTGTCATCTGTCATCTGTCATCTGTCATCTGTCATCTGTCATCTGTCATCTGTCATCTGTCATCAGACATCTGTCATCTGTCATCTGTCATCTGTCATTTGTCATCTGTCATCTGTCATCTGTCATCTGTCATCTGTCATCTGTCATCTGTCATCTGTCATCTGTCATCTGTCATCTGTCATCTGTCATCTGTCATCTGTCATCTGTCATCTGTCATCTGTCATCTGTCATCTGTCATCTGTCATCTGTCATCTGTCATCTGTCATCTGTCATCTGTCATCTGTCATCTGTCATCTGTCATTTGTCATCTGTCATCTGTCATCTGTCATCTGTCATCTGTCATCTGTCATCTGTCATCTGTCATCTGTCATCTGTCATCTGTCATCTGTCATCTGTCATCTGTCATCTGTCATCTGTCATCTGTCATCAGACATCTGTCATCTGTCATCTGTTATCTGGCATCTGTCATATGTCACCTGTCATCTATCATCTGTCGTCTGTCATCTGTCATCTGTCATCTGTCATCTGTCATCTGTCATCTGTCTTCTGTCATTTGTCATCTGTCATCTGTCATCTGTCATCTGTCATATGTCATCTGTCATCTGTCATCTGTTATCTGTCATCTGTCATCTGTCATCTGTCATCTGTCATCTGTCACCTGTCATCTATCATCTGTCATTTGTCATCTGTCATCTGTCATCTGTCATCTGTCATCTGTCACATGACATCTGTCATCTGTCATCTGTTATCTGTTATCTGTCATCTGTCATCTGTCATCTGTCATCTGTCATTTGTCATCTGTCATCTGTCATCTGTCATCTGTCATCTGTCATCTGTCATCTGTCATCTGTCATCTGTCATCTGTCATCTGTCTTCTGTCATTTGTCATCTGTCATTTTTCATCTGTCATCTGTTATCTGTCATCCGTCATCTGTCATCTGTCATATGTAATCTGTCATCTGTCATCTGTCATCTGTCATCTGTCATCTGTCATCTGTCATCTATCATCTGTCATCTGTCATCTGTCATCTGTCATTTGTCATCTGTCATCTGTCATCTGTCATCTGTCACCTGTTATCTATCATTTGTCATCTGTCATCTGTCATCTGTCATCTGTCATCTGTCATCTGTCATCTGTCTTCTGTCATTTGTCATCTGTCATTTGTCATCTGTCATCTGTCATCAGACATCTGTCATCTGTCATCTGTCATCTGTCATCTGTCATCTGTCATCTGTCATCTGTCATCTGTCATCTGTCATCTGTCTTCTGTCATTTGTCATCTGTCATTTGTCATCTGTCATCTGTCATCTGTCATCTGTCATCCGTCATCTGTCATCTGTCATATGTAATCTGTCATCTGTCATCTGTCATCTGTCATCTGTCATCTGTCATATGTCATCTGTCATCTGTCATCTGTCATCTGTCACCTGTTATCTATCATTTGTCATCTGTCATCTGTCTTCTGTCATTTGTCATCTGTCATTTGTCATCTGTCATCTGTCATCAGACATCTGTCATCTGTCATCTGTCATCTGTCATCTGTCATCTGTCATCTGTCATCTGTCATCTGTCATCTGTCATCTGTCATCTGTCATCTGTCATCTGTCATCTGTCATCTGTCATTTGTCTTCTGTCATTTGTCATCTGTCATTTGTAATCTGTCATCTGTCATCTGTCATTTGTCTTCTGTCATCTGTCATCTGTCATCTGTCATGTGTCATCTGTCATCTGTCATCTGTCATCTGTCATCTGTCATCTGTCATCTGTCATCTGTCATCTGTCATCTGTCATCTGTCATCTGTCATCTGTCATATGTCATCTGTCATATGTAATCTGTCATCTGTCATCTGTCATCTGTCATCTGTCATCTGTCATCTGTCATCTGTCATCTGTCGTCTGTCATCTGTCACCTGTCATCTATCATCTGTCATTTGTCATCTGTCATCTGTCATCTGTCATCTGTCATCTGTCATCTGTCATCTGCGATCTGTCATCTGTCATCTGTCATCTGTCATCTGTCTTCTGTCATTTGTCTTCTGTCATTTTTCATCTGTTATTTTCCATCTGTCATCTGTCATCTGTCATCTGTCATATGTCATCTGTCATCTGTCATCTGTCATCTGTCATCTGTCATCTGTCAACTGTCATCTGTCATCTGTCATCTGTAATCTGTCATCTGTCATCTGTCATCTGTCATCTGTCATCTGTCATCTGTCATCTGTCATCTGTCATCTGTCATCTGTCATCTGTCATCTGTCATCTGTCATCTGTCATCTGTCATCTGTCATCTGTCATCTGTCATCTGTCATCTGTCATCTGTCATCTGTCATCTGTCATCTGTCATCTGTCATCTGTCAACTGTCATCTGTCATCTGTCATCTGTAATCTGTCATCTGTCATCTGTCATCTGTCATCTGTCATCTGTCATCTGTCATCTGTCATCTGTCATCTGTCATCTGTCATCTGTCATCTGTCATCTGTCATCTGTCATCTGTCATCTGTCATCTGTCATCTGTCATCTGTCATCTGTCATCTGTCATCTGTCATCTGTCATCTGTCATCTGTCATCTGTCATCTGTCAACTGTCATCTCTCATCTGTCATCTGTCATCTGTCATCTGTCATCTGTCATCTGTCATCTGTCATCTGTCATCTGTCACCTGTCATCTGTCATCTGTCATCTGTCATCTGTCATCTGTCATCTGTAATCTGTCATCTGTCATCTGTCATCTGTCATCTGTCATCTGTCATCTGTCATCTGTCATCTGTCATCTGTCATCTGTCATCTGTCATCTGTCATCTGTCATCTGTCATCTGTCATCTGTCATCTGTCATCTGTCATCTGTCATCTGTCATCTGTCATCTGTCATCTGTCATCTGTCATCTGTCATCTGTCATCTGTCAACTGTCATCTCTCATCTGTCATCTGTCATCTGTCATCTGTCATCTGTCATCTGTCATCTGTCATCTGTCATCTGTCATCTGTCATCTGTCATCTGTCATCTGTCATCTGTCATCTGTCAACTGTCATCTCTCATCTGTCATCTGTCATCTGTCATCTGTCATCTGTCATCTGTCATCTGTCATCTGTCTTCTGTCATTTGTCTTCTGTCATTTTTCATCTGTTATTTTCCATCTGTCATCTGTCATCTGTCATCTGTTATATGTCATCTGTCATCTGTCATCTGTCATCTGTCATCTGTCAACTGTCATCTGTCATCTGTCATCTGTAATCTGTCATCTGTCATCTGTCATCTGTCATCTGTCATCTGTCATCTGTCATCTGTCATCTGTCATCTGTCATCTGTCATCTGTCATCTGTCATCTGTCAACTGTCATCTGTCATCTGTCATCTGTAATCTGTCATCTGTCATCTGTCATCTGTCATCTGTCATCTGTCATCTGTCATCTGTCATCTGTCATCTGTCATCTGTCAACTGTCATCTGTCATCTGTCATCTGTAATCTGTCATCTGTCATCTGTCATCTGTCATCTGTCATCTGCGATCTGTCATCTGTCATCTGTCATCTGTCATCTGTCTTCTGTCATTTGTCTTCTGTCATTTTTCATCTGTTATTTTCCATCTGTCATCTGTCATCTGTCATCTGTCATATGTCATCTGTCATCTGTCATCTGTCATCTGTCATCTGTCAACTGTCATCTGTCATCTGTCATCTGTAATCTGTCATCTGTCATCTGTCATCTGTCATCTGTCATCTGTCATCTGTCATCTGTCATCTGTCATCTGTCAACTGTCATCTGTCATCTGTCATCTGTAATCTGTCATCTGTCATCTGTCATCTGTCATCTGCGATCTGTCATCTGTCATCTGTCATCTGTCATCTGTCATCTGTCATCTGTCATCTGTCATCTGTCATCTGTCATCTGTCATCTGTCATCTGTCATCTGTCATCTGTCATCTGTCATCTGTCATCTGTCATCTGTCATCTGTCATCTGTCATCTGTCAACTGTCATCTCTCATCTGTCATCTGTCATCTGTCATCTGTCATCTGTCATCTGTCATCTGTCATCTGTCACCTGTCATCTGTCATCTGTCATCTGTCATCTGTCATCTGTCATCTGTAATCTGTCATCTGTCATCTGTCATCTGTCATCTGTCATCTGTCATCTGTCATCTGTCATCTGTCATCTGTCATCTGTCATCTGTCATCTGTCATCTGTCATCTGTCATCTGTCATCTGTCATCTGTCATCTGTCAATTGTCATCTGTCATCTGTCATCTGTAATCTGTCATCTGTCATCTGTCATCTGTCATCTGTCATCTGTCATCTGTCATCTGTCATCTGTCATCTGTCATCTGTCATCTGTCATCTGTCATCTGTCAACTGTCATCTGTCATCTGTCATCTGTAATCTGTCATCTGTCATCTGTCATCTGTCATCTGTCATCTGTCATCTGTCATCTGTCATCTGTCATCTGTCATCTGTCAACTGTCATCTGTCATCTGTCATCTGTAATCTGTCATCTGTCATCTGTCATCTGTCATCTGTCATCTGCGATCTGTCATCTGTCATCTGTCATCTGTCATCTGTCATCTGTCATCTGTCATCTGTCATCTGTCATCTGTCATCTGTCATCTGTCATCTGTCATCTGTCATCTGTCATCTGTCAACTGTCATCTGTCATCTGTCATCTGTAATCTGTCATCTGTCATCTGTCATCTGTCATCTGTCATCTGTCATCTGTCATCTGTCATCTGTCATCTGTCATCTGTCAACTGTCATCTGTCATCTGTCATCTGTAATCTGTCATCTGTCATCTGTCATCTGTCATCTGTCATCTGCGATCTGTCATCTGTCATCTGTCATCTGTCATCTGTCATCTGTCATCTGTCATCTGTCATCTGTCATCTGTCATTAGACATCTGTCATCTGTCATCTGTCATCTGTCATCTGTCATCTGTCATTTGTCATCTGTCATCTGTCATCTGTCATCTGCGATCTGTCATCTGTCATCTGTCATCTGTCATCTGTCTTCTGTCATTTGTCTTCTGTCATTTTTCATCTGTTATTTTCCATCTGTCATCTGTCATCTGTCATCTGTCATATGTCATCTGTCATCTGTCATCTGTCATCTGTCATCTGTCAACTGTCATCTGTCATCTGTCATCTGTAATATGTCATCTGTCATCTGTCATCTGTCATCTGTCATCTGTCATCTGTCATCTGTCATCTGTCATCTGTCATCTGTCATCTGTCATCTGTCATCTGTCATCTGTCATCTGTCATCTGTCATCTGTCATCTGTCATCTGTCATCTGTCATCTGTCATCTGTCATCTGTCATCTGTCATCTGTCATCTGTCATCTGTCATCTGTCATCTGTCATCTGTCAACTGTCATCTCTCATCTGTCATCCGTCATCTGTCATCTGTCATCTGTCATCTGTCATCTCTCATCTGTCATTTGTCTTCTGTCATTTGTCATCTGTCATTTGTAATCTGTCATCTGTCATCTGTCATTTGTCTTCTGTCATCTGTCACCTGTCATCTGTCATATGTCATCTGTCATCTGTCATCTGTCATCTGTCATCTGTCATCTGTCAACTGTCATCTGTCATCTGTCATCTGTCATCTGTCATCTGTCATCTGTCATCTGTCATCTGTCATCTGTCACCTGTCATCTGTCATCTGTCATCTGTCATCTGTCATCTGTCATCTGCCACATGTCATCTGTCATCTGTCATCTGTCGTCTGTCATCTGTCATCTGGCGTCTGTCATCTGTCATCTGTCATCTGTCATTTGTCACATGTCATCTGTCATCTGTCATCTGTCATCTGTCATCTGTCATCTGTCATCTGTCATCTGTCATCTGTCATCTGTCATCTGCCATCTGTCATATGTCACCTGTCATCTATCGTCTGTCATCTGTCATCTGTCATCTGTCATCTGTCATCTGTCTTCTGTCATTTGTCATCTGTCATTTGTCATCTGTCATCTGTCATCTGTCATCTGTTATCTGACATCTGTCATCTGTTATCTGCAATCTGTCATCAGACATCTGTCATCTGTCATCTGTCATCTGTCATCTGTCATCTGTCATCTGTCATCTGTCATCTGTCATCAGACATCTGTCATCTGTCATCTGTCATCTGTCATTTGTCATCTGTCATCTGTCATCTGTCATCTGTCATCTGTCATCTGTCATCTGTCATCTGTCATCTGTCATCTGTCATCTGTCATCTGTCATCTGTCATCTGTCATCTGTCATCTGTCATCTGTCATCTGTCATCTGTCATCTGTCATCTGTCATCTGTCATCTGTCATCTGTCATCTGTCATCTGTCATCTGTCATCTGTCATCTGTCATTTGTCATCTGTCATCTGTCATCTGTCATCTGTCATCTGTCATCTGTCATCTGTCATCTGTCATCTGTCATCTGTCATCTGTCATCTGTCATCTGTCATCTGTCATCAGACATCTGTCATCTGTCATCTGTTATCTGGCATCTGTCATATGTCACCTGTCATCTATCATCTGTCGTCTGTCATCTGTCATCTGTCATCTGTCATCTGTCATCTGTCATCTGTCTTCTGTCATTTGTCATCTGTCATCTGTCATCTGTCATCTGTCATATGTCATCTGTCATCTGTCATCTGTTATCTGTCATCTGTCATCTGTCATCTGTCATCTGTCATCTGTCACCTGTCATCTATCATCTGTCATTTGTCATCTGTCATCTGTCATCTGTCATCTGTCATCTGTCACATGTCATCTGTCATCTGTCATCTGTTATCTGTTATCTGTCATCTGTCATCTGTCATCTGTCATCTGTCATCTGTCATCTGTCATCTGTCATCTGTCATCTGTCATCTGTCATCTGTCATCTGTCATCTGTCATCTGTCATCTGTCATCTGTCTTCTGTCATTTGTCATCTGTCATTTTTCATCAGTCATCTGTCATCTGTCATCCGTCATCTGTCATCTGTCATATGTAATCTGTCATCTGTCATCTGTCATCTGTCATCTGTCATCTGTCATCTGTCATCTGTCATCTGTCATCTGTCATCTGTCATCTGTCATCTGTCATCTGTCATCTCTCATCTGTCACCTGTTATCTATCATTTGTCATCTGTCATCTGCCATCTGTCATCTGTCATCTGTCATCTGTCATCTGTCTTCTGTCATTTGTCATCTGTCATTTGTCATCTGTCATCTGTCATCAGACATCTGTCATCTGTCATCTGTCATCTGTCATCTGTCATCTGTCATCTGTCATCTGTCATCTGTCATCTGTCATCTGTCTTCTGTCATCTGTCATCTGTCAACTGTCATCTGTCATCTGTCATCTGTCATCCGTCATCTGTCATCTGTCATATGTAATCTGTCATCTGTCATCTGTCATCTGTCATCTGTCATCTGTCATATGTCATCTGTCATCTGTCATCTGTCATCTGTCACCTGTTATCTATCATTTGTCATCTGTCATCTGTCTTCTGTCATTTGTCATCCGTCATTTGTCATCTGTCATCTGTCATCAGACATCTGTCATCTGTCATCTGTCATCTGTCATCTGTCATCTGTCATCTGTCATCTGTCATCTGTCATCTGTCATCTGTCATCTGTCATCTGTCATCTGTCATCTGTCATCTGTCATTTGTCTTCTGTCATTTGTCATCTGTCATTTGTAATCTGTCATCTGTCATCTGTCATTTGTCTTCTGTCATCTGTCATCTGTCATCTGTCATGTGTCATCTGTCATCTGTCATCTGTCATCTGTCATCTGTCATCTGTCATCTGTCATCTGTCATCTGTCATCTGTCATCTGTCATCTGTCATCTGTCATATGTCATCTGTCATATGTAATCTGTCATCTGTCATCTGTCATCTGTCATCTGTCATCTGTCGTCTGTCATCTGTCACCTGTCATCTATCATCTGTCATTTGTCATCTGTCATCTGTCATCTGTCATCTGTCATCTGTCATCTGTCACATGTCATCTGTCATCTGTCATCTGTCATCTGTCATCTGTCATCTGTCATCTGTCATCTGTCATCTGTCATCTGTCATCTGTCATCTGTCATCTGTCATCTGTCATCTGTCATCTGTCATCTGTCATCTGTCATCTGTCATCTGTCATCTGTCATCTGTCATCTGTCATCTGTCATCTGTCATCTGTCATCTGTCATCTGTCATCTGTCATCTGTCATCTGTCATCTGTCATCTGTCATCTGTCATCTGTCATCTGTCATCTGTCATCTGTCATCTGTCACCTGTCATCTATCATCTGTCATTTGTCATCTGCCACCTGTCATCTGCAATCTGTCATCTGTCATCTGTCATCTGTCTTGTGTCATTTAAAATCTGTCATCTGTCATCTGTCATCCGTCATCTGTCATCTGTCATATGTAATCTGTCATCTGTCATCTGTCATCTGTCATCTGTCATCTGTCATATGTCATCTGTCATCTGTCATCTGTCATCTGTCATCTGTCATCTGTCACATGTCATCTGTCATCTGTCATCTGTTATCTGTTATCTGTCATCTGTCATCTGTCATCTGTCATCTGTCATCTGTCATGTGTCATCTGTCATCTGTCATCTGTCATCTGTCATCTGTCATCTGTCATCTGTCATCTGTCATCTGTCATCTGTCTTCTGTCATTTGTCATCTGTCATTTGTAATCTGTCATCTGTCATCTGTCATTTGTCTTCTGTCATCTGTCATCTGTCATTTGTCTTCTGTCATCTGTCATCTGTCATCTGTCATCTGTCATCTGTCGTCTGTCATCTGTCATCTGGCGTCTGTCATCTGTCATCTGTCATCTGTCATTTGTCACATGTCATCTGTCATCTGTCATCTGTCATCTGTCATCTGTCATCTGTCATCTGTCATCTGTCATCTGTCATCTGTTATCTGCCATCTGTCATATGTCACCTGTCATCTATCATCTGTCATCTGTCATCTGTCATCTGTCATCTGTCATCTGTCTTCTGTCATTTGTCATCTGTCATTTGTCATCTGTCATCTGTCATCTGTCATCTGTTATCTGTCATCTGTCATCTGTCATCTGTCATCTGTCATCTGTCATCTGTCATCTGTCATCTGTCATCTGTCATCTGTCATCTGTCATCTGTCATCTGTCATCTGTCATCTGTCATCTGTCATCTGTCATTTGTCATCTGTCATCTGTCATCTGTCATCTGTCATCTGTCATCTGTCATCTCTCATCTGTCATCTGTCATCTGTCATCTGTCATCTGTCATCTGTCATCTGTCATCTGTCATCTGTCATCTGTCATCAGACATCTGTCATCTGTCATCTGTTATCTGGCATCTGTCATATGTTACCTGTCATCTATCATCTGTCGTCTGTCATCTGTCACCTGTCATCTGTCATCTGTCATCTGTCATCTGTCTTCTGT
Organism: Condylostylus longicornis; assembly: GCF_029603195.1. Classification (NCBI taxonomy): domain Eukaryota; kingdom Metazoa; phylum Arthropoda; class Insecta; order Diptera; family Dolichopodidae; genus Condylostylus; species Condylostylus longicornis. The sequence continues at coordinate 1,027,416 of NW_026578021.1, read as the reverse complement.
CATTTGTCATCTGTCATCTGTCATCTGTCATCTGTCACATGTCATCTGTCATCTGTCATCTGTTATCTGTCATCTGTCATCTGTCATCTGTCATCTGTCATCTGTCATCTGTCATCTGTCATCTGTCATCTGTCACCTGTCATCTATCACCTGTCATTTGTCATCTGTCATCTGTCATCTGTCATCTGTCATCTGTCACATGTCATCTGTCATCCGTCATCTGTTATCTGTTATCTGTCATCTGTCATCTGTCATGTGTCATCTGTCATCTGTCATCTGTCATCTGTCATGTGTCATCTGTCATCTGTCATCTGTCATCTGTCATCTGTCATCTGTCATCTGTCATTTGTCATCTGTCATTTGTCATCTGTCATCTGTCATCAGACATCTGTCATCTGTCATCTGTCATCTGTCATCTGTCATCTGTCATCTGTCATCTGTCATCTGTCATCTGTCTTCTGTCATTTGTCATCTGTCATTTGTCATCTGTCATCTGTCATCTGTCATCCGTCATCTGTCATCTGTCATATGTAATCTGTCATCTGTCATCTGTCATCTGTCATCTATCATCTGTCATCTGTCATCTGTCATCTGTCATCTGTCATCTGTCACCTGTTATCTATCATTTGTCATCTGTCATCTGTCATCTGTCTTCTGTCATTTGTCATCTGTCATTTGTCATCTGTCATCTGTCATCAGACATCTGTCATCTGTCATCTGTCATCTGTCATCTGTCATCTGTCATCTGTCATCTGTCATCTGTCATCTGTCATCTGTCATCTGTCATCTGTCATCTGTCATCTGTCATCTGTCATCTGTCATCTGTCATCTGTCATCTGTCATCTGTCATCTGTCATCTGTCATCTGTCATCTGTCATCTGTCATCTGTCATCTGTCATCTGTCATCTGTCATCTGTCATCTGTCATCTGTCATCTGTCATCTGTCTTCTGTCATTTGTCATCTGTCATTTTTCATCTGTCATCTGTCATCTGTCATCCGTCATCTGTCATCTGTCATCTGTCATCTGTCATCTGTCATCTGTCATCTGTCATCTGTCATCTGTCATCTGTCATCTGTCATCTGTCATCTGTCATCCATCATCTGCCATCTGTCATCTGTCATCAGACATCTGTCATCTGTCATCTGTCATCTGTCATCTGTCATCTGTCATCTGTCATTTGTCATTTGTCATCTGTCATCTGTCATCTGTCATCTGCGATCTGTCATCTGTCATCTGTCATCTGTCTTCTGTCATTTGTCTTCTGTCATTTGTCATCTGTTATTTTCCATCTGTCATCTGTCATCTGTCATCTGTCATCTGTCATCTGTCATCTGTCATCTGTCATCTGTCATCTGTCATCTGTCATCTGTCATCTGTCATCTGTCATCTGTCATCTGTCATCTGTCATCTGCCATCTGTCATCTGTCATTAGACATCTGTCATCTGTCATCTGTCATCTGTCATCTGTCATCTGTCATTTGTCATCTGTCATCTGTCATCTGTCATCTGCGATCTGTCATCTGTCATCTGTCATCTGTCTTCTGTCATTTGTCTTCTGTCATTTGTCATCTGTTATTTTCCATCTGTCATCTGTCATATGTCATCTGTCATCTGTCATCTGTCATCTGTCATCTGTCAACTGTCATCTGTCATCTGTCATCTGTAATCTGTCATCTGTCATCTGTCATCTGTCATCTGTCATCTGTCATCTGTCATCTGTCATCTGTCATCTGTCATCTGTCATCTGTCATCTGTCATCTGTCATCTGTCATCTGTCATCTGTCATCTGTCATCTGTCATCTGTCATCTGTCATCTGTCATCTGTCATCTGTCATCTGTCATCTGTCATCTGTCATCTGTCATCTGTCATCTGTCATCTGTCAACTGTCATCTCTCATCTGTCATCTGTCATCTGTCATCTGTCATCTGTCATCTCTCATCTGTCATTTGTCTTCTGTCATTTGTCATCTGTCATTTGTAATCTGTCATCTGTCATCTGTCATTTGTCTTCTGTCATCTGTCACCTGTCATCTGTCATATGTCATCTGTCATCTGTCATCTGTCATCTGTCATCTGTCATCTGTCAACTGTCATCTGTCATCTGTCATCTGTCATCTGTCATCTGTCATCTGTCATCTGTCATCTGTCATCTGTCACCTGTTATCTATCATTTGTCATCTGTCATCTGTCATCTGTCATCTGTCATCTGTCATCTGTCATCTGTCATCTGTCTTCTGGCATTTGTCATCTGTCATTTGTCATCTGTCATCTGTCATCAGACATCTGTCATCTGTCATCTGTCATCTGTCATCTGTCATCTGTCATCTGTCATCTGTCATCTGTCATCTGTCATCTGTCATCTGTCATCTGTCATCTGTCATCTGTCATCTGTCTTCTGTCATTTGTCATCTGTCATTTGTCATCTGTCATCTGTCATCTGTCATCCGTCATCTGTCATCTGTCATATGTAATCTGTCATCTGTCATCTGTCATCTGTCATCTATCATCTGTCATCTGTCATCTGTCATCTGTCATCTGTCATCTGTCATCAGACATCTGTCATCTGTCATCTGTCATCTGTCATCTGTCATCTGTCATCTGTCATCTGTCATCTGTCATCTGTCATCTGTCATCTGTCATCTGTCATCTGTCATCTGTCATCTGTCATCTGTCATCTGTCATCTGTCTTCTGTCATTTGTCATCTGTCATTTTTCATCTGTCATCTGTCATCTGTCATCCGTCATCTGTCATCTGTCATCTGTCATCTGTCATCTGTCATCTGTCATCTGTCATCTGTCATCTGTCATCTGTCATCTGTCATCTGTCATCTGTCATCCATCATCTGCCATCTGTCATCTGTCATCAGACATCTGTCATCTGTCATCTGTCATCTGTCATCTGTCATCTGTCATCTGTCATCTGTCATCTGTCATCTGTCATCTGTCATCTGTCATCTGTCATCTGTCATCTGTCATCTGTCATCTGTCATCTGTCATCTGTCATCTGTCATCTGTCATCTGTCATCTGTCATCTGTCATCTGTCATCTGTCATCTGTCATCTGTCACCTGTCATCTATCATCTGTCATTTGTCATCTGCCACCTGTCATCTGCAATCTGTCATCTGTCATCTGTCATCTGTCTTGTGTCATTTAAAATCTGTCATCTGTCATCTGTCATCCGTCATCTGTCATCTGTCATATGTAATCTGTCATCTGTCATCTGTCATCTGTCATCTGTCATCTGTCATATGTCATCTGTCATCTGTCATCTGTCATCTGTCACCTGTTATCTATCATTTGTCATCTGTCATCTGTCTTCTGTCATTTGTCATCTGTCATTTGTCATCTGTCATCTGTCATCTGTCATCTGTCATCTGTCACATGTCATCTGTCATCTGTCATCTGTTATCTGTTATCTGTCATCTGTCATCTGTCATCTGTCATCTGTCATCTGTCATGTGTCATCTGTCATCTGTCATCTGTCATCTGTCATCTGTCATCTGTCATCTGTCATCTGTCATCTGTCTTCTGTCATTTGTCATCTGTCATTTGTAATCTGTCATCTGTCATCTGTCATTTGTCTTCTGTCATCTGTCATCTGTCATTTGTCTTCTGTCATCTGTCATCTGTCATCTGTCATCTGTCATCTGTCGTCTGTCATCTGTCATCTGGCGTCTGTCATCTGTCATCTGTCATCTGTCATTTGTCACATGTCATCTGTCATCTGTCATCTGTCATCTGTCATCTGTCATCTGTCATCTGTCATCTGTCATCTGTCATCTGTTATCTGCCATCTGTCATATGTCACCTGTCATCTATCATCTGTCATCTGTCATCTGTCATCTGTCATCTGTCATCTGTCTTCTGTCATTTGTCATCTGTCATTTGTCATCTGTCATCTGTCATCTGTCATCTGTTATCTGTCATCTGTCATCTGTCATCTGTCATCTGTCATCTGTCATCTGTCATCTGTCATCTGTCATCTGTCATCTGTCATCTGTCATCTGTCATCTGTCATCTGTCATCTGTCATCTGTCATTTGTCATCTGTCATCTGTCATCTGTCATCTGTCATCTGTCATCTGTCATCTCTCATCTGTCATCTGTCATCTGTCATCTGTCATCTGTCATCTGTCATCTGTCATCTGTCATCTGTCATCTGTCATCTGTCATCTGTCATCTGTCATCAGACATCTGTCATCTGTCATCTGTTATCTGGCATCTGTCATATGTTACCTGTCATCTATCATCTGTCGTCTGTCATCTGTCACCTGTCATCTGTCATCTGTCATCTGTCATCTGTCTTCTGTCATTTGTCATCTGTCATCTGTCATCTGTCATCTGTCACATGTCATCTGTCATCTGTCATCTGTTATCTGTCATCTGTCATCTGTCATCTGTCATCTGTCATCTGTCATCTGTCATCTGTCATCTGTCATCTGTCACCTGTCATCTATCACCTGTCATTTGTCATCTGTCATCTGTCATCTGTCATCTGTCATCTGTCACATGTCATCTGTCATCCGTCATCTGTTATCTGTTATCTGTCATCTGTCATCTGTCATGTGTCATCTGTCATCTGTCATCTGTCATCTGTCATGTGTCATCTGTCATCTGTCATCTGTCATCTGTCATCTGTCATCTGTCATCTGTCATTTGTCATCTGTCATTTGTCATCTGTCATCTGTCATCAGACATCTGTCATCTGTCATCTGTCATCTGTCATCTGTCATCTGTCATCTGTCATCTGTCATCTGTCATCTGTCTTCTGTCATTTGTCATCTGTCATTTGTCATCTGTCATCTGTCATCTGTCATCCGTCATCTGTCATCTGTCATATGTAATCTGTCATCTGTCATCTGTCATCTGTCATCTATCATCTGTCATCTGTCATCTGTCATCTGTCATCTGTCATCTGTCACCTGTTATCTATCATTTGTCATCTGTCATCTGTCATCTGTCTTCTGTCATTTGTCATCTGTCATTTGTCATCTGTCATCTGTCATCAGACATCTGTCATCTGTCATCTGTCATCTGTCATCTGTCATCTGTCATCTGTCATCTGTCATCTGTCATCTGTCATCTGTCATCTGTCATCTGTCATCTGTCATCTGTCATCTGTCATCTGTCATCTGTCATCTGTCATCTGTCATCTGTCATCTGTCATCTGTCATCTGTCATCTGTCATCTGTCATCTGTCATCTGTCATCTGTCATCTGTCATCTGTCATCTGTCATCTGTCATCTGTCATCTGTCTTCTGTCATTTGTCATCTGTCATTTTTCATCTGTCATCTGTCATCTGTCATCCGTCATCTGTCATCTGTCATCTGTCATCTGTCATCTGTCATCTGTCATCTGTCATCTGTCATCTGTCATCTGTCATCTGTCATCTGTCATCTGTCATCTGTCATCCATCATCTGCCATCTGTCATCTGTCATCAGACATCTGTCATCTGTCATCTGTCATCTGTCATCTGTCATCTGTCATCTGTCATTTGTCATTTGTCATCTGTCATCTGTCATCTGTCATCTGTCATCTGCGATCTGTCATCTGTCATCTGTCATCTGTCTTCTGTCATTTGTCTTCTGTCATTTGTCATCTGTTATTTTCCATCTGTCATCTGTCATCTGTCATCTGTCATCTGTCATCTGTCATCTGTCATCTGTCATCTGTCATCTGTCATCTGTCATCTGTCATCTGTCATCTGTCATCTGTCATCTGTCATCTGCCATCTGTCATCTGTCATTAGACATCTGTCATCTGTCATCTGTCATCTGTCATCTGTCATCTGTCATTTGTCATCTGTCATCTGTCATCTGTCATCTGCGATCTGTCATCTGTCATCTGTCATCTGTCTTCTGTCATTTGTCTTCTGTCATTTGTCATCTGTTATTTTCCATCTGTCATCTGTCATATGTCATCTGTCATCTGTCATCTGTCATCTGTCATCTGTCAACTGTCATCTGTCATCTGTCATCTGTAATCTGTCATCTGTCATCTGTCATCTGTCATCTGTCATCTGTCATCTGTCATCTGTCATCTGTCATCTGTCATCTGTCATCTGTCATCTGTCATCTGTCATCTGTCATCTGTCATCTGTCATCTGTCATCTGTCATCTGTCATCTGTCATCTGTCATCTGTCATCTGTCATCTGTCATCTGTCATCTGTCATCTGTCATCTGTCATCTGTCATCTGTCAACTGTCATCTCTCATCTGTCATCTGTCATCTGTCATCTGTCATCTGTCATCTCTCATCTGTCATTTGTCTTCTGTCATTTGTCATCTGTCATTTGTAATCTGTCATCTGTCATCTGTCATTTGTCTTCTGTCATCTGTCACCTGTCATCTGTCATATGTCATCTGTCATCTGTCATCTGTCATCTGTCATCTGTCATCTGTCAACTGTCATCTGTCATCTGTCATCTGTCATCTGTCATCTGTCATCTGTCATCTGTCATCTGTCATCTGTCATCTGTCATCTGTCATCTGTCATCTGTCATCTGTTATCTGCCATCTGTCATATGTCACCTGTCATCTATCATCTGTCATCTGTCATCTGTCATCTGTCATCTGTCATCTGTCTTCTGTCATTTGTCATCTGTCATTTGTCATCTGTCATCTGTCATCTGTCATCTGTTATCTGTCATCTGTCATCTGTCATCTGTCATCTGTCATCTGTCATCTGTCATCTGTCATCTGTCATCTGTCATCTGTCATCTGTCATCTGTCATCTGTCATCTGTCATCTGTCATCTGTCATCTGTCATTTGTCATCTGTCATCTGTCATCTGTCATCTGTCATCTGTCATCTGTCATCTCTCATCTGTCATCTGTCATCTGTCATCTGTCATCTGTCATCTGTCATCTGTCATCTGTCATCTGTCATCTGTCATCAGACATCTGTCATCTGTCATCTGTTATCTGGCATCTGTCATATGTTACCTGTCATCTATCATCTGTCGTCTGTCATCTGTCACCTGTCATCTGTCATCTGTCATCTGTCATCTGTCTTCTGTCATTTGTCATCTGTCATCTGTCATCTGTCATCTGTCACATGTCATCTGTCATCTGTCATCTGTTATCTGTCATCTGTCATCTGTCATCTGTCATCTGTCATCTGTCATCTGTCATCTGTCATCTGTCATCTGTCACCTGTCATCTATCACCTGTCATTTGTCATCTGTCATCTGTCATCTGTCATCTGTCATCTGTCACATGTCATCTGTCATCCGTCATCTGTTATCTGTTATCTGTCATCTGTCATCTGTCATGTGTCATCTGTCATCTGTCATCTGTCATCTGTCATGTGTCATCTGTCATCTGTCATCTGTCATCTGTCATCTGTCATCTGTCATCTGTCATTTGTCATCTGTCATTTGTCATCTGTCATCTGTCATCAGACATCTGTCATCTGTCATCTGTCATCTGTCATCTGTCATCTGTCATCTGTCATCTGTCATCTGTCATCTGTCTTCTGTCATTTGTCATCTGTCATTTGTCATCTGTCATCTGTCATCTGTCATCCGTCATCTGTCATCTGTCATATGTAATCTGTCATCTGTCATCTGTCATCTGTCATCTATCATCTGTCATCTGTCATCTGTCATCTGTCATCTGTCATCTGTCACCTGTTATCTATCATTTGTCATCTGTCATCTGTCATCTGTCTTCTGTCATTTGTCATCTGTCATTTGTCATCTGTCATCTGTCATCAGACATCTGTCATCTGTCATCTGTCATCTGTCATCTGTCATCTGTCATCTGTCATCTGTCATCTGTCATCTGTCATCTGTCATCTGTCATCTGTCATCTGTCATCTGTCATCTGTCATCTGTCATCTGTCATCTGTCATCTGTCATCTGTCATCTGTCATCTGTCATCTGTCATCTGTCATCTGTCATCTGTCATCTGTCATCTGTCATCTGTCATCTGTCATCTGTCATCTGTCATCTGTCATCTGTCTTCTGTCATTTGTCATCTGTCATTTTTCATCTGTCATCTGTCATCTGTCATCCGTCATCTGTCATCTGTCATCTGTCATCTGTCATCTGTCATCTGTCATCTGTCATCTGTCATCTGTCATCTGTCATCTGTCATCTGTCATCTGTCATCCATCATCTGCCATCTGTCATCTGTCATCAGACATCTGTCATCTGTCATCTGTCATCTGTCATCTGTCATCTGTCATCTGTCATTTGTCATTTGTCATCTGTCATCTGTCATCTGTCATCTGCGATCTGTCATCTGTCATCTGTCATCTGTCTTCTGTCATTTGTCTTCTGTCATTTGTCATCTGTTATTTTCCATCTGTCATCTGTCATCTGTCATCTGTCATCTGTCATCTGTCATCTGTCATCTGTCATCTGTCATCTGTCATCTGTCATCTGTCATCTGTCATCTGTCATCTGTCATCTGTCATCTGTCATCTGCCATCTGTCATCTGTCATTAGACATCTGTCATCTGTCATCTGTCATCTGTCATCTGTCATCTGTCATTTGTCATCTGTCATCTGTCATCTGTCATCTGCGATCTGTCATCTGTCATCTGTCATCTGTCTTCTGTCATTTGTCTTCTGTCATTTGTCATCTGTTATTTTCCATCTGTCATCTGTCATATGTCATCTGTCATCTGTCATCTGTCATCTGTCATCTGTCAACTGTCATCTGTCATCTGTCATCTGTAATCTGTCATCTGTCATCTGTCATCTGTCATCTGTCATCTGTCATCTGTCATCTGTCATCTGTCATCTGTCATCTGTCATCTGTCATCTGTCATCTGTCATCTGTCATCTGTCATCTGTCATCTGTCATCTGTCATCTGTCATCTGTCATCTGTCATCTGTCATCTGTCATCTGTCATCTGTCATCTGTCATCTGTCATCTGTCATCTGTCATCTGTCAACTGTCATCTCTCATCTGTCATCTGTCATCTGTCATCTGTCATCTGTCATCTCTCATCTGTCATTTGTCTTCTGTCATTTGTCATCTGTCATTTGTAATCTGTCATCTGTCATCTGTCATTTGTCTTCTGTCATCTGTCACCTGTCATCTGTCATATGTCATCTGTCATCTGTCATCTGTCATCTGTCATCTGTCATCTGTCAACTGTCATCTGTCATCTGTCATCTGTCATCTGTCATCTGTCATCTGTCATCTGTCATCTGTCATCTGTCACCTGTTATCTATCATTTGTCATCTGTCATCTGTCATCTGTCATCTGTCATCTGTCATCTGTCATCTGTCATCTGTCTTCTGGCATTTGTCATCTGTCATTTGTCATCTGTCATCTGTCATCAGACATCTGTCATCTGTCATCTGTCATCTGTCATCTGTCATCTGTCATCTGTCATCTGTCATCTGTCATCTGTCATCTGTCATCTGTCATCTGTCATCTGTCATCTGTCATCTGTCTTCTGTCATTTGTCATCTGTCATTTGTCATCTGTCATCTGTCATCTGTCATCCGTCATCTGTCATCTGTCATATGTAATCTGTCATCTGTCATCTGTCATCTGTCATCTATCATCTGTCATCTGTCATCTGTCATCTGTCATCTGTCATCTGTCATCAGACATCTGTCATCTGTCATCTGTCATCTGTCATCTGTCATCTGTCATCTGTCATCTGTCATCTGTCATCTGTCATCTGTCATCTGTCATCTGTCATCTGTCATCTGTCATCTGTCATCTGTCATCTGTCATCTGTCTTCTGTCATTTGTCATCTGTCATTTTTCATCTGTCATCTGTCATCTGTCATCCGTCATCTGTCATCTGTCATCTGTCATCTGTCATCTGTCATCTGTCATCTGTCATCTGTCATCTGTCATCTGTCATCTGTCATCTGTCATCTGTCATCCATCATCTGCCATCTGTCATCTGTCATCAGACATCTGTCATCTGTCATCTGTCATCTGTCATCTGTCATCTGTCATCTGTCATCTGTCATCTGTCATCTGTCATCTGTCATCTGTCATCTGTCATCTGTCATCTGTCATCTGTCATCTGTCATCTGTCATCTGTCATCTGTCATCTGTCATCTGTCATCTGTCATCTGTCATCTGTCATCTGTCATCTGTCATCTGTCACCTGTCATCTATCATCTGTCATTTGTCATCTGCCACCTGTCATCTGCAATCTGTCATCTGTCATCTGTCATCTGTCTTGTGTCATTTAAAATCTGTCATCTGTCATCTGTCATCCGTCATCTGTCATCTGTCATATGTAATCTGTCATCTGTCATCTGTCATCTGTCATCTGTCATCTGTCATATGTCATCTGTCATCTGTCATCTGTCATCTGTCACCTGTTATCTATCATTTGTCATCTGTCATCTGTCTTCTGTCATTTGTCATCTGTCATTTGTCATCTGTCATCTGTCATCTGTCATCTGTCATCTGTCACATGTCATCTGTCATCTGTCATCTGTTATCTGTTATCTGTCATCTGTCATCTGTCATCTGTCATCTGTCATCTGTCATGTGTCATCTGTCATCTGTCATCTGTCATCTGTCATCTGTCATCTGTCATCTGTCATCTGTCATCTGTCTTCTGTCATTTGTCATCTGTCATTTGTAATCTGTCATCTGTCATCTGTCATTTGTCTTCTGTCATCTGTCATCTGTCATTTGTCTTCTGTCATCTGTCATCTGTCATCTGTCATCTGTCATCTGTCGTCTGTCATCTGTCATCTGGCGTCTGTCATCTGTCATCTGTCATCTGTCATTTGTCACATGTCATCTGTCATCTGTCATCTGTCATCTGTCATCTGTCATCTGTCATCTGTCATCTGTCATCTGTCATCTGTTATCTGCCATCTGTCATATGTCACCTGTCATCTATCATCTGTCATCTGTCATCTGTCATCTGTCATCTGTCATCTGTCTTCTGTCATTTGTCATCTGTCATTTGTCATCTGTCATCTGTCATCTGTCATCTGTTATCTGTCATCTGTCATCTGTCATCTGTCATCTGTCATCTGTCATCTGTCATCTGTCATCTGTCATCTGTCATCTGTCATCTGTCATCTGTCATCTGTCATCTGTCATCTGTCATCTGTCATTTGTCATCTGTCATCTGTCATCTGTCATCTGTCATCTGTCATCTGTCATCTCTCATCTGTCATCTGTCATCTGTCATCTGTCATCTGTCATCTGTCATCTGTCATCTGTCATCTGTCATCTGTCATCTGTCATCTGTCATCTGTCATCAGACATCTGTCATCTGTCATCTGTTATCTGGCATCTGTCATATGTTACCTGTCATCTATCATCTGTCGTCTGTCATCTGTCACCTGTCATCTGTCATCTGTCATCTGTCATCTGTCTTCTGTCATTTGTCATCTGTCATCTGTCATCTGTCATCTGTCACATGTCATCTGTCATCTGTCATCTGTTATCTGTCATCTGTCATCTGTCATCTGTCATCTGTCATCTGTCATCTGTCATCTGTCATCTGTCATCTGTCACCTGTCATCTATCACCTGTCATTTGTCATCTGTCATCTGTCATCTGTCATCTGTCATCTGTCACATGTCATCTGTCATCCGTCATCTGTTATCTGTTATCTGTCATCTGTCATCTGTCATGTGTCATCTGTCATCTGTCATCTGTCATCTGTCATGTGTCATCTGTCATCTGTCATCTGTCATCTGTCATCTGTCATCTGTCATCTGTCATTTGTCATCTGTCATTTGTCATCTGTCATCTGTCATCAGACATCTGTCATCTGTCATCTGTCATCTGTCATCTGTCATCTGTCATCTGTCATCTGTCATCTGTCATCTGTCTTCTGTCATTTGTCATCTGTCATTTGTCATCTGTCATCTGTCATCTGTCATCCGTCATCTGTCATCTGTCATATGTAATCTGTCATCTGTCATCTGTCATCTGTCATCTATCATCTGTCATCTGTCATCTGTCATCTGTCATCTGTCATCTGTCACCTGTTATCTATCATTTGTCATCTGTCATCTGTCATCTGTCTTCTGTCATTTGTCATCTGTCATTTGTCATCTGTCATCTGTCATCAGACATCTGTCATCTGTCATCTGTCATCTGTCATCTGTCATCTGTCATCTGTCATCTGTCATCTGTCATCTGTCATCTGTCATCTGTCATCTGTCATCTGTCATCTGTCATCTGTCATCTGTCATCTGTCATCTGTCATCTGTCATCTGTCATCTGTCATCTGTCATCTGTCATCTGTCATCTGTCATCTGTCATCTGTCATCTGTCATCTGTCATCTGTCATCTGTCATCTGTCATCTGTCATCTGTCTTCTGTCATTTGTCATCTGTCATTTTTCATCTGTCATCTGTCATCTGTCATCCGTCATCTGTCATCTGTCATCTGTCATCTGTCATCTGTCATCTGTCATCTGTCATCTGTCATCTGTCATCTGTCATCTGTCATCTGTCATCTGTCATCTGTCATCCATCATCTGCCATCTGTCATCTGTCATCAGACATCTGTCATCTGTCATCTGTCATCTGTCATCTGTCATCTGTCATCTGTCATTTGTCATTTGTCATCTGTCATCTGTCATCTGTCATCTGCGATCTGTCATCTGTCATCTGTCATCTGTCTTCTGTCATTTGTCTTCTGTCATTTGTCATCTGTTATTTTCCATCTGTCATCTGTCATCTGTCATCTGTCATCTGTCATCTGTCATCTGTCATCTGTCATCTGTCATCTGTCATCTGTCATCTGTCATCTGTCATCTGTCATCTGTCATCTGTCATCTGCCATCTGTCATCTGTCATTAGACATCTGTCATCTGTCATCTGTCATCTGTCATCTGTCATCTGTCATTTGTCATCTGTCATCTGTCATCTGTCATCTGCGATCTGTCATCTGTCATCTGTCATCTGTCTTCTGTCATTTGTCTTCTGTCATTTGTCATCTGTTATTTTCCATCTGTCATCTGTCATATGTCATCTGTCATCTGTCATCTGTCATCTGTCATCTGTCAACTGTCATCTGTCATCTGTCATCTGTAATCTGTCATCTGTCATCTGTCATCTGTCATCTGTCATCTGTCATCTGTCATCTGTCATCTGTCATCTGTCATCTGTCATCTGTCATCTGTCATCTGTCATCTGTCATCTGTCATCTGTCATCTGTCATCTGTCATCTGTCATCTGTCATCTGTCATCTGTCATCTGTCATCTGTCATCTGTCATCTGTCATCTGTCATCTGTCATCTGTCATCTGTCAACTGTCATCTCTCATCTGTCATCTGTCATCTGTCATCTGTCATCTGTCATCTCTCATCTGTCATTTGTCTTCTGTCATTTGTCATCTGTCATTTGTAATCTGTCATCTGTCATCTGTCATTTGTCTTCTGTCATCTGTCACCTGTCATCTGTCATATGTCATCTGTCATCTGTCATCTGTCATCTGTCATCTGTCATCTGTCAACTGTCATCTGTCATCTGTCATCTGTCATCTGTCATCTGTCATCTGTCATCTGTCATCTGTCACCTGTTATCTATCATTTGTCATCTGTCATCTGTCATCTGTCATCTGTCATCTGTCATCTGTCATCTGTCATCTGTCTTCTGGCATTTGTCATCTGTCATTTGTCATCTGTCATCTGTCATCAGACATCTGTCATCTGTCATCTGTCATCTGTCATCTGTCATCTGTCATCTGTCATCTGTCATCTGTCATCTGTCATCTGTCATCTGTCATCTGTCATCTGTCATCTGTCTTCTGTCATTTGTCATCTGTCATTTGTCATCTGTCATCTGTCATCTGTCATCCGTCATCTGTCATCTGTCATATGTAATCTGTCATCTGTCATCTGTCATCTGTCATCTATCATCTGTCATCTGTCATCTGTCATCTGTCATCTGTCATCTGTCATCAGACATCTGTCATCTGTCATCTGTCATCTGTCATCTGTCATCTGTCATCTGTCATCTGTCATCTGTCATCTGTCATCTGTCATCTGTCATCTGTCATCTGTCATCTGTCATCTGTCATCTGTCATCTGTCATCTGTCATCTGTCTTCTGTCATTTGTCATCTGTCATTTTTCATCTGTCATCTGTCATCTGTCATCCGTCATCTGTCATCTGTCATCTGTCATCTGTCATCTGTCATCTGTCATCTGTCATCTGTCATCTGTCATCTGTCATCTGTCATCTGTCATCTGTCATCCATCATCTGCCATCTGTCATCTGTCATCAGACATCTGTCATCTGTCATCTGTCATCTGTCATCTGTCATCTGTCATTTGTCATCTGTCATCTGTCATCTGTCATCTGCCATCTGTCATCTGTCATCTGTCATCTGTCTTCTGTCATTTGTCTTCTGTCATTTGTCATCTGTTATTTTCCATCTGTCATCTGTCATCTGTCATCTGTCATCTGTCATCTGTCATCTGTCATCTGTCATCTGTCATCTGTCATCTGTCATCTGTCATCTGCCATCTGTCATCTGTCATTAGACATCTGTCATCTGTCATCTGTCATCTGTCATCTGTCATCTGTCATCTGTCATTTGTCATCTGTCATCTGTCATCTGTCATCTGCGATCTGTCATCTGTCATCTGTCATCTGTCATCTGTCTTCTGTCATTTGTCTTCTGTCATTTTTCATCTGTTATTTTCCATCTGTCATCTGTCATCTGTCATCTGTCATCTGTCATCTGTCATCTGTCATCTGTCATCTGTCATCTGTCATCTGTCATCTGTCATCTGTCATCTGTCATCTGTCATCTGTCATCTGTCATCTGTCATCTGTCATCTGTCTTCTGTCATTTGTCATCTGTCATTTTTCATCTGTCATCTGTCATCTGTCATCCGTCATCTGTCATCTGTCATCTGTCATCTGTCATCTGTCATCTGTCATCTGTCATCTGTCATCTGTCACCTGTCATCTATCACCTGTCATTTGTCATCTGTCATCTGTCATCTGTCATCTGTCATCTGTCACATGTCATCTGTCATCCGTCATCTGTTATCTGTTATCTGTCATCTGTCATCTGTCATGTGTCATCTGTCATCTGTCATCTGTCATCTGTCATGTGTCATCTGTCATCTGTCATCTGTCATCTGTCATCTGTCATCTGTCATCTGTCATCTGTCATCTGTCATCTGTCATCTGTCATCTGTCTTCTGTCATTTGTCATCTTTAATTTTTCATCTGTCATCTGTCATCTGTCATCCGTCATCTGTCATCTGTCATATGTAATCTGTCATCTGTCATCTGTCATCTGTCATCTGTCATCTGTCATCTGTCATCTGTCATCTGTCATCTGTCATCTGTCATCTGTCATCTGTCATCTGTCATCTGTCACCTGTTATCTATCATTTGTCATCTGTCATCTGTCATCTGTCATCTGTCATCTGTCATCTGTCTTCTGTCATTTGTCATCTGTCATTTGTCATCTGTCATCAGACATCTGTCATCTGTCATCTGTCATCTGTCATCTGTCATCTGTCATCTGTCATCTGTCATCTGTCATCTGTCTTCTGTCATCTGTCATTTGTCATCTGTCATCTGTCATCTGTCATCCGTCATCTGTCATCTGTCATATGTAATCTGTCATCTGTCATCTGTCATCTGTCATCTATCATCTGTCATCTGTCATCTGTCATCTGTCATCTGTCATCTGTCACCTGTTATCTATCATTTGTCATCTGTCATCTGTCATCTGTCTTCTGTCATTTGTCATCTGTCATTTGTCATCTGTCATCTGTCATCAGACATCTGTCATCTGTCATCTGTCATCTGTCATCTGTCATCTGTCATCTGTCATCTGTCATCTGTCATCTGTCATCTGTCATCTGTCATCTGTCATCTGTCATCTGTCATCTGTCATCTGTCATCTGTCATCTGTCATCTGTCATCTGTCATCTGTCATCTGTCATCTGTCATCTGTCATCTGTCATCTGTCATCTGTCATCTGTCATCTGTCATCTGTCATCTGTCTTCTGTCATTTGTCATCTGTCATTTTTCATCTGTCATCTGTCATCTGTCATCCGTCATCTGTCATCTGTCATCTGTCATCTGTCATCTGTCATCTGTCATCTGTCATCTGTCATCTGTCATCTGTCATCTGTCATCTGTCATCCATCATCTGCCATCTGTCATCTGTCATCAGACATCTGTCATCTGTCATCTGTCATCTGTCATCTGTCATCTGTCATCTGTCATTTGTCATTTGTCATCTGTCATCTGTCATCTGTCATCTGCGATCTGTCATCTGTCATCTGTCATCTGTCTTCTGTCATTTGTCTTCTGTCATTTGTCATCTGTTATTTTCCATCTGTCATCTGTCATCTGTCATCTGTCATCTGTCATCTGTCATCTGTCATCTGTCATCTGTCATCTGTCATCTGTCATCTGTCATCTGTCATCTGTCATCTGTCATCTGCCATCTGTCATCTGTCATTAGACATCTGTCATCTGTCATCTGTCATCTGTCATCTGTCATCTGTCATTTGTCATCTGTCATCTGTCATCTGTCATCTGCGATCTGTCATCTGTCATCTGTCATCTGTCTTCTGTCATTTGTCTTCTGTCATTTGTCATCTGTTATTTTCCATCTGTCATCTGTCATATGTCATCTGTCATCTGTCATCTGTCATCTGTCATCTGTCAACTGTCATCTGTCATCTGTAATCTGTCATCTGTCATCTGTCATCTGTCATCTGTCATCTGTCATCTGTCATCTGTCATCTGTCATCTGTCATCTGTCATCTGTCATCTGTCATCTGTCATCTGTCATCTGTCATCTGTCATCTGTCATCTGTCATCTGTCATCTGTCATCTGTCATCTGTCATCTGTCATCTGTCATCTGTCATCTGTCATCTGTCAACTGTCATCTCTCATCTGTCATCTGTCATCTGTCATCTGTCATCTGTCATCTCTCATCTGTCATTTGTCTTCTGTCATTTGTCATCTGTCATTTGTAATCTGTCATCTGTCATCTGTCATTTGTCTTCTGTCATTTGTCACCTGTCATCTGTCATATGTCATCTGTCATCTGTCGTCTGTCATCTGTCATCTGTCATCTGTCAACTGTCATCTGTCATCTGTCATCTGTCATCTGTCATCTGTCATCTGTCATCTGTCATCTGTCACCTGTTATCTATCATTTGTCATCTGTCATCTGTCATCTGTCATCTGTCATCTGTCATCTGTCATCTGTCATCTGTCTTCTGGCATTTGTCATCTGTCATTTGTCATCTGTCATCTGTCATCAGACATCTGTCATCTGTCATCTGTCATCTGTCATCTGTCATCTGTCATCTGTCATCTGTCATCTGTCATCTGTCATCTGTCATCTGTCATCTGTCATCTGTCATCTGTCTTCTGTCATTTGTCATCTGTCATTTGTCATCTGTCATCTGTCATCCGTCATCTGTCATCTGTCATATGTAATCTGTCATCTGTCATCTGTCATCTGTCATCTATCATCTGTCATCTGTCATCTGTCATCTGTCATCTGTCATCAGACATCTGTCATCTGTCATCTGTCATCTGTCATCTGTCATCTGTCATCTGTCAGCTGTCATCTGTCATCTGTCATCTGTCATCTGTCATCTGTCATCTGTCATCTGTCATCTGTCATCTGTCATCTGTCATCTGTCATCTGTCTTCTGTCATTTGTCATCTGTCATTTTTCATCTGTCATCTGTCATCTGTCATCCGTCATCTGTCATCTGTCATCTGTCATCTGTCATCTGTCATCTGTCATCTGTCATCTGTCATCTGTCATCTGTCATCCATCATCTGCCATCTGTCATCTGTCATCAGACATCTGTCATCTGTCATCTGTCATCTGTCATCTGTCATCTGTCATTTGTCATCTGTCATCTGTCATCTGTCATCTGCCATCTGTCATCTGTCATCTGTCATCTGTCTTCTGTCATTTGTCTTCTGTCATTTGTCATCTGTTATTTTCCATCTGTCATCTGTCATCTGTCATCTGTCATCTGTCATCTGTCATCTGTCATCTGTCATCTGTCATCTGTCATCTGTCATCTGTCATCTGTCATCTGTCATCTGCCATCTGTCATCTGTCATTAGACATCTGTCATCTGTCATCTGTCATCTGTCATCTGTCATCTGTCATCTGTCATTTGTCATCTGTCATCTGTCATCTGTCATCTGCGATCTGTCATCTGTCATCTGTCATCTGTCATCTGTCTTCTGTCATTTGTCTTCTGTCATTTTTCATCTGTTATTTTCCATCTGTCATCTGTCATCTGTCATCTGTCATATGTTATCTGTCATCTGTCATCTGTCATCTGTCATCTGTCAACTGTCATCTGTCATCTGTCATCTGTAATCTGTCATCTGTCATCTGTCATCTGTCATCTGTCATCTGTCATCTGTCATCTGTCATCTGTCATCTGTCATCTGTCATCTGTCATCTGTCATCTGTCATCTGTCATCTGTCATCTGTCATCTGTCATCTGTCATCTGTCATCTGTCATCTGTCATCTGTCATCTGTCAACTGTCATCTCTCATCTGTCATCTGTCATCTGTCATCTGTCATCTGTCATCTGTCATCTCTCATCTGTCATTTGTCTTCTGTCATTTGTCATCTGTCATTTGTAATCTGTCATCTGTCATCTGTCATTTGTCTTCTGTCATCTGTCACCTGTCATCTGTCATATGTCATCTGTCATCTGTCATCTGTCATCTGTCATCTGTCAACTGTCATCTGTCATCTGTCATCTGTTATCTGTCATCTGTCATCTGTCATCTGTCATCTGTCATCTGTCACCTGTCATCTGTCATCTGTCATCTGTCATCTGTCATCTGCCACATGTCATCTGTCATCTGTCATCTGTCATCTGTCGTCTGTCATCTGTCATCTGGCGTCTGTCATCTGTCATCTGTCATCTGTCATTTGTCACATGTCATCTGTCATCTGTCATCTGTCATCTGTCATCTGTCATCTGTCATCTGTCATCTGTCATCTGTCATCTGTTATCTGCCATCTGTCATATGTTACCTGTCATCTATCGTCTGTCATCTGTCATCTGTCATCTGTCATCTGTCTTCTGTCATTTGTCATCTGTCATTTGTCATCTGTCATCTGTCATCTGTCATCTGTTATCTGACATCTGTCATCTGTTATCTGCAATCTGTCATCAGACATCTGTCATCTGTCATCTGTCATCTGTCATCTGTCATCTGTCATCTGTCATCTGTCATCTGTCATCAGACATCTGTCATCTGTCATCTGTCATCTGTCATTTGTCATCTGTCATCTGTCATCTGTCATCTGTCATCTGTCATCTGTCATCTGTCATCTGTCATCTGTCATCTGTCATCTGTCATCTGTCATCTGTCATCTGTCATCTGTCATCTGTCATCTGTCATCTGTCATCTGTCATCTGTCATCTGTCATCTGTCATCTGTCATCTGTCATCTGTCATCTGTCATCTGTCATCTGTCATTTGTCATCTGTCATCTGTCATCTGTCATCTGTCATCTGTCATCTGTCATCTGTCATCTGTCATCTGTCATCTGTCATCTGTCATCTGTCATCTGTCATCTGTCATCTGTCATCTGTCATCTGTCATCAGACATCTGTCATCTGTCATCTGTTATCTGGCATCTGTCATATGTCACCTGTCATCTATCATCTGTCGTCTGTCATCTGTCATCTGTCATCTGTCATCTGTCATCTGTCATCTGTCTTCTGTCATTTGTCATCTGTCATCTGTCATCTGTCATCTGTCATATGTCATCTGTCATCTGTCATCTGTTATCTGTCATCTGTCATCTGTCATCTGTCATCTGTCATCTGTCACCTGTCATCTATCATCTGTCATTTGTCATCTGTCATCTGTCATCTGTCATCTGTCATCTGTCATCTGTCACATGTCATCTGTCATCTGTCATCTGTTATCTGTTATCTGTCATCTGTCATCTGTCATCTGTCATCTGTCATCTGTCATCTGTCATCTGTCATCTGTCATCTGTCATCTGTCATCTGTCATCTGTCATCTGTCATCTGTCATCTGTCATTTGTCATCTGTCTTCTGTCATTTGTCATCTGTCATTTTTCATCTGTCATCTGTCATCTGTCATCCGTCATCTGTCATCTGTCATATGTAATCTGTCATCTGTCATCTGTCATCTGTCATCTGTCATCTGTCATCTGTCATCTGTCATCTGTCATCTGTCATCTGTCATCTGTCATCTGTCATCTGTCATCTGTCACCTGTTATCTATCATTTGTCATCTGTCATCTGTCATCTGTCATCTGTCATCTGTCATCTGTCATCTGTCATCTGTCTTCTGTCATTTGTCATCTGTCATTTGTCATCTGTCATCTGTCATCAGACATCTGTCATCTGTCATCTGTCATCTGTCATCTGTCATCTGTCATCTGTCATCTGTCATCTGTCATCTGTCATCTGTCATCTGTCTTCTGTCATTTGTCATCTGTCATTTGTCATCTGTCATCTGTCATCTGTCATCCGTCATCTGTCATCTGTCATATGTAATCTGTCATCTGTCATCTGTCATCTGTCATCTGTCATCTGTCATATGTCATCTGTCATCTGTCATCTGTCATCTGTCACCTGTTATCTATCATTTGTCATCTGTCATCTGTCTTCTGTCATTTGTCATCTGTCATTTGTCATCTGTCATCTGTCATCAGACATCTGTCATCTGTCATCTGTCATCTGTCATCTGTCATCTGTCATCTGTCATCTGTCATCTGTCATCTGTCATCTGTCACCTGTCATCTATCATCTGTCATTTGTCATCTGCCACCTGTCATCTGCAATCTGTCATCTGTCATCTGTCATCTGTCTTCTGTTATTTAAAATCTGTCATCTGTCATCTGTCATCCGTCATCTGTCATCTGTCATATGTAATCTGTCATCTGTCATCTGTCATCTGTCATCTGTCATCTGTCATATGTCATCTGTCATCTGTCATCTGTCATCTGTCACCTGTTATCTATCATTTGTCATCTGTCATCTGTCTTCTGTCATTTGTCATCTGTCATTTGTCATCTGTCATCTGTCATCAGACATCTGTCATCTGTCATCTGTCATCTGTCATCTGTCATCTGTCATCTGTCATCTGTCATCTGTCATCTGTCATCTGTCATCTGCATCTGTCATTTGTCTTCTGTCATTTGTCATCTGTCATTTGTAATCTGTCATCTGTCATCTGTCATTTGTCTTCTGTCATCTGTCATCTGTCATCTGTCATGTGTCATCTGTCATCTGTCATCTGTCATCTGTCATCTGTCATCTGTCATCTGTCATCTGTCATCTGTCATCTGTCATCTGTCATATGTCATCTGTCATATGTAATCTGTCATCTGTCATCTGTCATCTGTCATCTGTCATCTGTCATCTGTCGTCTGTCATCTGTCACCTGTCATCTATCATCTGTCATTTGTCATCTGTCATCTGTCATCTGTCATCTGTCATCTGTCACATGTCATCTGTCATCTGTCATCTGTCATCTGTCATCTGTCATCTGTCATCTGTCATCTGTCATCTATCATCTGTCATTTGTCATCTGTCATCTGTCATCTGTCATCTGTCATCTGTCACATGTCATCTGTCATCTGTCATCTGTTATCTGTTATCTGTCATCTGTCATCTGTCATCTGTCATCTGTCATCTGTCATCTGTCATCTGTCATCTGTCATCTGTCATCTGTCATCTGTCATCTGTCATCTGTCATCTGTCATCTGTCATCTGTCTTCTGTCATTTGTCATCTGTCATTTTTCATCTGTCATCTGTCATCCGTCATCTGTCATCTGTCATATGTAATCTGTCATCTGTCATCTGTCATCTGTCATCTGTCATCTGTCATCTGTCATCTGTCATCTGTCATCTGTCATCTGTCATCTGTCATCTGTCATCTGTCATCTGTCATCTGTCACCTGTTATCTATCATTTGTCATCTGTCATCTGTCATCTGTCATCTGTCATCTGTCATCTGTCATCTGTCATCTGTCATATGTCATCTGTCATATGTAATCTGTCATCTGTCATCTGTCATCTGTCATCTGTCATCTGTCATCTGTCGTCTGTCATCTGTCACCTGTCATCTATCATCTGTCATTTGTCATCTGTCATCTGTCATCTGTCATCTGTCATCTGTCACATGTCATCTGTCATCTGTCATCTGTCATCTGTTATCTGTCATCTGTCATCTGTCATCTGTCATCTGTCATCTGTCATCTGTCATCTGTCATCTGTCATCTGTCATCTGTCATCTGTCATCTGTCATCTGTCATCTGTCATCTGTCATCTGTCATCTGTCACCTGTCATCTATCATCTGTCATCTGTCATTTGTCATCTGCCACCTGTCATCTGCAATCTGTCATCTGTCATCTGTCATCTGTCTTCTGTCATTTAAAATCTGTCATTTGTCATCTGTCATCTGCCATCTGTCATCTGTCATCTGTCATCTGTCATCTGTCATCTGTCATCTGTCATCTGTCATCTGTCATCTGTCATCTGTCATCTGTCATCTGTCATCTGTCATCTGTCATCTGTCATCTGTCATCTGTCATCTGTCATCTGTCATCTGTCATCTGTCATCTGTCGTCTGTCAGCTGTCATCTGTCATCTGTCATCTGTCATCTGTCTTCTGTCATCTGTCATCTGTCATCTGTCATCTGTCATCTGTCATCTGTCATCTGTCATCTGCCATCTGTCATCTGTCATCAGACATCTGTCATCTGTCATCTGTCATCTGTCATCTGTCATCTGTCATCTGTCATCTGTCATCTGTCATCTGTCATTTGTCATCTGTCATCTGTCATCTGTCATCTGCGATCTGTCATCTGTCATCTGTCATCTGTCATCTGTCTTCTGTCATTTG
The DNA here is from genome assembly GCF_029603195.1 of Condylostylus longicornis. Taxonomy (NCBI): domain Eukaryota; kingdom Metazoa; phylum Arthropoda; class Insecta; order Diptera; family Dolichopodidae; genus Condylostylus; species Condylostylus longicornis. Next base: position 1,004,577 of record NW_026578021.1, on the reverse strand, counting down.
TCTTCTGTCATTTGTCATCTGTTATTTTCCATCTGTCATCTGTCATCTGTCATATGTCATCTGTCATCTGTCATCTGTCATCTGTCAACTGTCATCTGTCATCTGTCATCTGTCATCTGTTATCTGTCATCTGTCATCTGTCATCTGTCATCTGTCATCTGTCATCTGTCATCTGTCATCTGTCATCTGTCATCTGTCATCTGTCATCTGTCATCTGTCATCTGTCATCTGTCATCTGTCATCTGTCATCTGTCATCTGTCATCTGTCATCTGTCATCTGTCAACTGTCATCTCTCATCTGTCATCTGTCATCTGTCATCTGTCATCTGTCATCTGTCATCTGTCATCTCTCATCTGTCATTTGTCTTCTGTCATTTGTCATCTGTCATTTGTAATCTGTCATCTGTCATCTGTCATTTGTCTTCTGTCATCTGTCATCTGTCATCTGTCATCTGTCAACTGTCATCTTTCATCTGTCATCTGTAATCTGTCATCTGTCATCTGTCATCTGTCATCTGTCATCTGTCATCTGTCTTCTGTCATTTGTCTTCTGTCATTTGTCATCTGTTATTTTCCATCTGTCATCTGTCATCTGTCATCTGTCATATGTCATCTGTCATCTGTCATCTGTCATCTGTCAACTGTTATCTGTCATCTGTCATCTGTAATCTGTCATCTGTCATCTGTCATCTGTCATCTGTCATCTGTCATCTGTCATCTGTCATCTGTCATCTGTCATCTGTCATCTGTCATCTGTCATCTGTCATCTGTCATCTGTCATCTGTCATCTGTCATCTGTCATCTGTCATCTGTCATCTGTCATCTGTCATCTGTCATCTGTCAACTGTCATCTCTCATCTGTCATCTGTCATCTGTCATCTGTCATCTCTCATCTGTCATTTGTCTTCTGTCATTTGTCATCTGTCATTTGTAATCTGTCATCTGTCATATGTCATCTGTCATCTGTCATCTGTCATCTCTCATCTGTCATTTGTCTTCTGTCATTTGTCATCTGTCATTTGTAATCTGTCATCTGTCATATGTCATCTGTCATCTGTCATCTGTCATCTGTCATCTGTCAACTGTCATCTGTCATCTGTCATCTGTAATCTGTCATCTGTCATCTGTCATCTGTCATCTGTCATCTGTCATCTGTCATCTGTCATCTGTCAACTGTCATCTCTCATCTGTCATCTCTCATCTGTCATCTGTCATCTGTCATCTGTCATCTCTCATCTGTCATTTGTCTTCTGTCATTTGTCATCTGTCATTTGTAATCTGTCATCTGTCATATGTCATCTGTCATCTGTCATCTGTCTTCTGTCATTTGTCTTCTGTCATTTGTCATCTGTTATTTTCCATCTGTCATCTGTCATCTGTCATCTGTCATCTGTCATCTGTCATCTGTCATCTGTCGTCTATCAGCTGTCATCTGTCATCTGTCATCTATCATCTATTATCTGTCATCTGTCATCTGTCATCTGTCATCTGTCATCTATTATCTGCCATCTGTCATATGTCACCTGTCATCTATCATCTGTCATCTGTCATCTGTCATCTGTCATCTGTCATCTGTCATCTGTCATCTGTCTTCTGTCATTTGTCATCTGTCATTTGTCATCTGTCATCTGTCATCTGTTATCTGACATCTGTCATCTGTTATCTGCAATCTGTCATCTGTCATCAGACATCTGTCATCTGTCATCTGTCATCTGTCATCTGTCATCTGTCATCTGTCATCTGTCATCTGTCATCTGTCATCTGTCATCTGTCATCTGTCATCTGTCACCTGTCATCTGTCATCTGTCATCTGTCATCTGTCATCTGTCATCTGTCATCTGTCATCTGTCACATGTCATCTGTCATCTATTATCTGACATCTGTCATCTGTTATCTGCAATCTGTCATCTGTCATCTGTCATCTGTCATCTGTCATCTGTCATCTGTCATCTGTCATCTGTCATCTGTCATCTGTCATTTGTCATCTGTCATCTGTCATCTGTCATCTGTCATCTGTCATCTGTCATCTGTCATCTGTCATCTGTCATCTGTCACCTGTCATCTGTCATCTGTCATCTGTCATCTGTCATCTGTCATCTGTCATTTGTCATCTGTCATCTGTCATCTGTCATCTGTCATCTGTCATCTGTCATCCATCATCTGCCATCTGTCATCTGTCATCAGACATCTGTCATCTGTCATCTGTCATTTGTCATCTGTTATCTGTCATCTGTTATCTGACATCTGTCATCTGTTATCTGCAATCTGTCATATGTCATCAGACATCTGTCATCTGTCATCTGTCATCTGTCATCTGTCATCTGTCATCTGTCATCTGTCATCTGTCATCTGTCATCTGTCATCTGTCATCTGTCATCTGTCTTCTGTCATTTGTCTTCTGTCATTTGTCATCTGTTATTTTCCATCTGTCATCTGTCATCTGTCATCTGTCATCTGTCATCTGCCATCTGTCATCTGTCATCTGTCATCTGTCATCTGTCATCTGTCATCTGTCATCTGTCATCTGTCATCTGTCATCTGTCATCTGCCATCTGTCATCTGTCATCAGACATCTGTCATCTGTCATCTGTCATCTGTCATCTGTCATCTGTCATCTGTCATCTGTCATTTGTCATCTGTCATCTGTCATCTGTCATCTGCGATCTGTCATCTGTCATCTGTCATCTGTCATCTGTCTTCTGTCATTTGTCTTCTGTCATTTGTCATCTGTTATTTTCCATCTGTCATCTGTCATCTGTCATATGTCATCTGTCATCTGTCATCTGTCATCTGTCATCTGTCATCTGTCATCTGTCAACTGTCATCTGTCATCTGTCATCTGTAATCTGTCATCTGTCATCTGTCATCTGTCATCTGTCATCTGTCATCTGTCATCTGTCATCTGTCATCTGTCATCTGTCATCTGTCATCTGTCATCTGTCATCTGTCATCTGTCATCTGTCATCTGTCATCTGTCATCTGTCATCTGTCATCTGTCATCTGTCATCTGTCATCTGTCATCTGTCATCTGTCAACTGTCATCTGTCATCTGTCATCTGTAATCTGTCATCTGTCATCTGTCATCTGTCATCTGTTATCTGTCATCTGTCATCTGTCATCTGTCATCTGTCATCTGTCATCTGTCATCTGTCATCTGTCATCTGTCATCTGTCATCTGTCATCTGTCATCTGTCATCTGTCATCTGTCATCTGTCATCTGTCATCTGTCATCTGTCATCTGTCAACTGTCATCTCTCATCTGTCATCTGTCATCTGTCATCTGTCATCTGTCATCTGTCATCTGTCATCTCTCATCTGTCATTTGTCTTCTGTCATTTGTCATCTGTCATTTGTAATCTGTCATCTGTCATCTGTCATTTGTCTTCTGTCATCTGTCATCTGTCATCTGTCATCTGTCAACTGTCATCTTTCATCTGTCATCTGTAATCTGTCATCTGTCATCTGTCATCTGTCATCTGTCTTCTGTCATTTGTCTTCTGTCATTTGTCATCTGTTATTTTCCATCTGTCATCTGTCATCTGTCATCTGTCATATGTCATCTGTCATCTGTCATCTGTCATCTGTCAACTGTCATCTGTCATCTGTCATCTGTAATCTGTCATCTGTCATCTGTCATCTGTCATCTGTCATCTGTCATCTGTCATCTGTCATCTGTCATCTGTCATCTGTCATCTGTCATCTGTCATCTGTCATCTGTCATCTGTCATCTGTCATCTGTCATCTGTCATCTGTCATCTGTCATCTGTCATCTGTCATCTGTCATCTGTCATCTGTCATCTGTCAACTGTCATCTCTCATCTGTCATCTGTCATCTGTCATCTGTCATCTGTCATCTGTCATCTCTCATCTGTCATTTGTCTTCTGTCATTTGTCATCTGTCATTTGTAATCTGTCATCTGTCATATGTCATCTGTCATCTGTCATCTGTCATCTCTCATCTGTCATTTGTCTTCTGTCATTTGTCATCTGTCATTTGTAATCTGTCATCTGTCATATGTCATCTGTCATCTGTCATCTGTCATCTGTCATCTGTCAACTGTCATCTGTCATCTGTCATCTGTAATCTGTCATCTGTCATCTGTCATCTGTCATCTGTCATCTGTCATCTGTCATCTGTCATCTGTCATCTGTCAACTGTCATCTCTCATCTGTCATCTCTCATCTGTCATCTGTCATCTGTCATCTGTCATCTGTCATCTCTCATCTGTCATTTGTCTTCTGTCATTTGTCATCTGTCATTTGTAATCTGTCATCTGTCATATGTCATCTGTCATCTGTCATCTGTCTTCTGTCATTTGTCTTCTGTCATTTGTCATCTGTTATTTTCCATCTGTCATCTGTCATCTGTCATCTGTCATCTGTCATCTGTCATCTGTCATCTGTCATCTGTCATCTGTCGTCTATCAGCTGTCATCTGTCATCTGTCATCTATCATCTATTATCTGTCATCTGTCATCTGTCATCTGTCATCTGTCATCTATTATCTGCCATCTGTCATATGTCACCTGTCATCTATCATCTGTCATCTGTCATCTGTCATCTGTCATCTGTCATCTGTCATCTGTCTTCTGTCATTTGTCATCTGTCATTTGTCATCTGTCATCTGTCATCTGTTATCTGACATCTGTCATCTGTTATCTGCAATCTGTCATCTGTCATCAGACATCTGTCATCTGTCATCTGTCATCTGTCATCTGTCATCTGTCATCTGTCATCTGTCATCTGTCATCTGTCATCTGTCATCTGTCATCTGTCATTTGTCATCTGTCATCTGTCATCTGTCATCTGTCATCTGTCATCTGTCATCTGTCATCTGTCACATGTCATCTGTCATCTGTCATCTGTCATCTGTCATCTGTCATCTGTCATCTGTCATCTGTCATCTGTCATCTGTCATCTGTCATCTGTCATCTGTCATCTGTCATCTGTCATCTGTCATCTGTCATCTGTCATCTGTCATCTGTCGTCTGTCAGCTGTCATCTGACATGTGTCATCTGTCACCCGTCATCTATTATCTGTCATCTGTCATTTGTCATCTGCCACCTGTCATCTGCAATCTGTCATCTGTCATCTGTCATCTGTCTTCTGTCATTTAAAATCTGTCATTTGTCATCTGTCATCTGCCATCTGTCATCTGTCATCTGTCATCTGTCATCTGTCATCTGTCATCTGTCATCTGTCATCTGTCATCTGTCATCTGTCATCTGTCATCTGTCATCTGTCATCTGTCATCTGTCATCTGTCATCTGTCATCTGTCATCTGTCATCTGTCATCTGTCATCTGTCATCTGTCATCTGTCATCTGTCATCTGTCATCTGTCATCTGTCATCTGTCATCTGTCATCTGTCATCTGTCATCTGTCATCTGTCATCTGTCATCTGTCATCTGTCAACTGTCATCTCTCATCTGTCATCTGTCATCTGTCATCTGTCATTTGTAATCTGTCATCTGTCATCTGTCATCTGTCATCTGTCATCTGTCATCTGTCATCTGTCATCTGTCATCTGTCAACTGTCATCTCTCATCTGTCATCTGTCATCTGTCATCTGTCATCTGTCATCTGTCATCTGTCATCTGTCATCTGTCATCTGTCATCTGTCATCTATCATTTGTCATCTGTCATCTGTCATCTGTCATCTGTCATCTGTCATCTGTCATCTGTCATCTGTCATCTGTCATCTGTCATCTGTCATCTATCATTTGTCATCTGTCATCTGTCATCTGTCATCTGTCATCTGTCATCTGTCATCTGTCATCTGTCATCTGTCATCTGTCATCTGTCATCTGTCATCTGTCATCTGTCATCTGTCATCTGTCATCTGTCACCCGTCATCTATTATCTGTCATCTGTCATTTGTCATCTGCCACCTGTCATCTGCAATCTGTCATCTGTCATCTGTCATCTGTCTTCTGTCATTTAAAATCTGTCATTTGTCATCTGTCATCTGCCATCTGTCATCTGTCATCTGTCATCTGTCATCTGTCATCTGTCATCTGTCATCTGTCATCTGTCATCTGTCATCTGTCATCTGTCATCTGTCATCTGTCAACTGTCATCTCTCATCTGTCATCTGTCATCTGTCATCTGTCATCTGTCATCTGTCATCTCTCATCTGTCATTTGTCTTCTGTCATTTGTCATCTGTCATTTGTAATCTGTCATCTGTCATATGTCATCTGTCATCTGTCATCTGTCATCTCTCATCTGTCATTTGTCTTCTGTCATTTGTCATCTGTCATTTGTAATCTGTCATCTGTCATATGTCATCTGTCATCTGTCATCTGTCATCTGTCATCTGTCAACTGTCATCTGTCATCTGTCATCTGTCATCTGTCATCTGTCATCTGTCATCTGTCATCTGTCATCTGTCATCTGTCATCTGTCATCTGTCATCTGTCAACTGTCATCTCTCATCTGTCATCTGTCATCTGTCATCTGTCATCTGTCATCTGTCATCTCTCATCTGTCATTTGTCTTCTGTCATTTGTCATCTGTCATTTGTAATCTGTCATCTGTCATATGTCATCTGTCATCTGTCATCTGTCATCTCTCATCTGTCATTTGTCTTCTGTCATTTGTCATCTGTCATTTGTAATCTGTCATCTGTCATATGTCATCTGTCATCTGTCATCTGTCATCTGTCATCTGTCAACTGTCATCTGTCATCTGTCATCTGTAATCTGTCATCTGTCATCTGTCATCTGTCATCTGTCATCTGTCATCTGTCATCTGTCATCTGTCATCTGTCAACTGTCATCTCTCATCTGTCATCTCTCATCTGTCATCTGTCATCTGTCATCTGTCATCTGTCATCTCTCATCTGTCATTTGTCTTCTGTCATTTGTCATCTGTCATTTGTAATCTGTCATCTGTCATATGTCATCTGTCATCTGTCATCTGTCTTCTGTCATTTGTCTTCTGTCATTTGTCATCTGTTATTTTCCATCTGTCATCTGTCATCTGTCATCTGTCATCTGTCATCTGTCATCTGTCATCTGTCATCTGTCATCTGTCGTCTATCAGCTGTCATCTGTCATCTGTCATCTATCATCTATTATCTGTCATCTGTCATCTGTCATCTGTCATCTGTCATCTATTATCTGCCATCTGTCATATGTCACCTGTCATCTATCATCTGTCATCTGTCATCTGTCATCTGTCATCTGTCATCTGTCATCTGTCTTCTGTCATTTGTCATCTGTCATTTGTCATCTGTCATCTGTCATCTGTTATCTGACATCTGTCATCTGTTATCTGCAATCTGTCATCTGTCATCAGACATCTGTCATCTGTCATCTGTCATCTGTCATCTGTCATCTGTCATCTGTCATCTGTCATCTGTCATCTGTCATCTGTCATCTGTCATTTGTCATCTGTCATCTGTCATCTGTCATCTGTCATCTGTCATCTGTCATCTGTCATCTGTCACATGTCATCTGTCATCTGTCATCTGTCATCTGTCATCTGTCATCTGTCATCTGTCATCTGTCATCTGTCATCTGTCATCTGTCATCTGTCATCTGTCATCTGTCATCTGTCATCTGTCATCTGTCATCTGTCATCTGTCATCTGTCGTCTGTCAGCTGTCATCTGACATGTGTCATCTGTCACCCGTCATCTATTATCTGTCATCTGTCATTTGTCATCTGCCACCTGTCATCTGCAATCTGTCATCTGTCATCTGTCATCTGTCTTCTGTCATTTAAAATCTGTCATTTGTCATCTGTCATCTGCCATCTGTCATCTGTCATCTGTCATCTGTCATCTGTCATCTGTCATCTGTCATCTGTCATCTGTCATCTGTCATCTGTCATCTGTCATCTGTCATCTGTCATCTGTCATCTGTCATCTGTCATCTGTCATCTGTCATCTGTCATCTGTCATCTGTCATCTGTCATCTGTCGTCTGTCAGCTGTCATCTGTCATCTGTCATCTGTCATCTGTCATCTGTCATCTGTCATCTGTCATCTGTCACCTGTTATCTATCATTTGTCATCTGTCATCTGTCATCTGTCATCTGTCATCTGTCATCTGTCATCTGTCATCTGTCATCTGTCATCTGTCATATGTCATCTGTCATATGTAATCTGTCATCTGTCATCTGTCATCTGTCATCTGTCATCTGTCGTCTGTCATCTGTCACCTGTCATCTATCATCTGTCATTTGTCATCTGTCATCTGTCATCTGTCATCTGTCATCTGTCACATGTCATCTGTCATCTGTCATCTGTCATCTGTCATCTGTCATCTGTCATCTGTCATCTGTCATCTGTCATCTGTCATCTGTCATCTGTCATCTGTCATCTGTCATCGGTCATCTGTCATCTGTCATCTGTCATCTGTCATCTGTCATCTGTCATCTGTCACCTGTCATCTATCATCTGTCATCTGTCATTTGTCATCTGCCACCTGTCATCTGCAATCTGTCATCTGTCATCTGTCATCTGTCTTCTGTCATTTAAAATCTGTCATTTGTCATCTGTCATCTGCCATCTGTCATCTGTCATCTGTCATCTGTCATCTGTCATCTGTCATCTGTCATCTGTCATCTGTCATCTGTCATCTGTCATCTGTCATCTGTCATCTGTCATCTGTCATCTGTCATCTGTCATCTGTCATCTGTCATCTGTCATCTGTCGTCTGTCAGCTGTCATCTGTCATCTGTCATCTGTCATCTGTCTTCTGTCATCTGTCATCTGTCATCTGTCATCTGTCATCTGTCATCTGTCATCTGTCATCTGCCATCTGTCATCTGTCATCAGACATCTGTCATCTGTCATCTGTCATCTGTCATCTGTCATCTGTCATCTGTCATTTGTCATCTGTCATCTGTCATCTGTCATCTGCGATCTGTCATCTGTCATCTGTCATCTGTCATCTGTCTTCTGTCATTTGTCTTCTGTCATTTGTCATCTGTTATTTTCCATCTGTCATCTGTCATATGTCATCTGTCATCTGTCATCTGTCATCTGTCAACTGTCATCTGTCATCTGTCATCTGTAATCTGTCATCTGTCATCTGTCATCTGTCATCTGTTATCTGTCATCTGTCATCTGTCATCTGTCATCTGTCATCTGTCATCTGTCATCTGTCATCTGTCATCTGTCATCTGTCATCTGTCATCTGTCATCTGTCATCTGTCATCTGTCATCTGTCATCTGTCATCTGTCATCTGTCAACTGTCATCTCTCATCTGTCATCTGTCATCTGTCATCTGTCATCTGTCATCTGTCATCTGTCATCTGTCATCTGTCATCTGTCATCTGTCATCTATCATTTGTCATCTGTCATCTGTCATCTGTCATCTGTCATCTGTCATCTGTCATCTGTCATCTGTCATCTGTCATCTGTCATCTGTCATCTGTCATCTGTCATCTGTCATCTGTCATCTGTCATCTGTCATCTGTCATCTGTCATCTGTCATCTGTCATCTGTCATCTGTCATCTGTCATCTGTCATCTGTCAACTGTCATCTCTCATCTGTCATCTGTCATCTGTCATCTGTCACCTGTCATCTGTCATCTCTCATCTGTCATTTGTCTTCTGTCATTTGTCATCTGTCATTTGTAATCTGTCATCTGTCATATGTCATCTGTCATCTGTCATCTGTCATCTCTCATCTGTCATTTGTCTTCTGTCATTTGTCATCTGTCATTTGTAATCTGTCATCTGTCATATGTCATCTGTCATCTGTCATCTGTCATCTGTCATCTGTCAACTGTCATCTGTCATCTGTCATCTGTAATCTGTCATCTGTCATCTGTCATCTGTCATCTGTCATCTGTCATCTGTCATCTGTCATCTGTCAACTGTCATCTCTCATCTGTCATCTCTCATCTGTCATCTGTCATCTGTCATCTGTCATCTGTCATCTCTCATCTGTCATTTGTCTTCTGTCATTTGTCATCTGTCATTTGTAATCTGTCATCTGTCATATGTCATCTGTCATCTGTCATCTGTCTTCTGTCATTTGTCTTCTGTCATTTGTCATCTGTTATTTTCCATCTGTCATCTGTCATCTGTCATCTGTCATCTGTCATCTGTCATCTGTCATCTGTCGTCTATCAGCTGTCATCTGTCATCTGTCATCTATCATCTATTATCTGTCATCTGTCATCTGTCATCTGTCATCTGTCATCTATTATCTGCCATCTGTCATATGTCACCTGTCATCTATCATCTGTCATCTGTCATCTGTCATCTGTCATCTGTCATCTGTCATCTGTCTTCTGTCATTTGTCATCTGTCATTTGTCATCTGTCATCTGTCATCTGTTATCTGACATCTGTCATCTGTTATCTGCAATCTGTCATCTGTCATCAGACATCTGTCATCTGTCATCTGTCATCTGTCATCTGTCATCTGTCATCTGTCATCTGTCATCTGTCATCTGTCATCTGTCATCTGTCATCTGTCATCTGTCATCTGTCACCTGTCATCTGTCATCTGTCATCTGTCATCTGTCATCTGTCATCTGTCATCTGTCATCTGTCACATGTCATCTGTCATCTGTCATCTGTCATCTGTCATCTGTCATCTGTCATCTGTCATCTGTCATCTGTCATCTGTCATCTGTCATCTGTCATCTGTCATCTGTCATCTGTCATCTGTCATCTGTCATCTGTCGTCTGTCAGCTGTCATCTGTCATCTGTCATCTGTCACCTGTCATCTATCATCTGTCATCTGTCATTTGTCATCTGCCACCTGTCATCTGCAATCTGTCATCTGTCATCTGTCATCTGTCTTCTGTCATTTAAAATCTGTCATTTGTCATCTGTCATCTGCCATCTGTCATCTGTCATCTGTCATCTGTCATCTGTCATCTGTCATCTGTCATCTGTCATCTGTCATCTGTCATCTGTCATCTGTCATCTGTCATCTGTCATCTGTCATCTGTCATCTGTCATCTGTCATCTGTCATCTGTCATCTGTCGTCTGTCAGCTGTCATCTGTCATCTGTCATCTGTCATCTGTCATCTGTCATCTGTCATCTGTCATCTGTCACCTGTTATCTATCATTTGTCATCTGTCATCTGTCATCTGTCATCTGTCATCTGTCATCTGTCATCTGTCATCTGTCATATGTCATCTGTCATATGTAATCTGTCATCTGTCATCTGTCATCTGTCATCTGTCATCTGTCATCTGTCGTCTGTCATCTGTCACCTGTCATCTATCATCTGTCATTTGTCATCTGTCATCTGTCATCTGTCATCTGTCACATGTCATCTGTCATCTGTCATCTGTCATCTGTCATCTGTCATCTGTCATCTGTCATCTGTCGTCTGTCATCTGTCATCTGTCATCTGTCATCTGTCATCTGTCATCTGTCATCTGTCATCTGTCATCTGTCATCTGTCATCTGTCATCTGTCATCTGTCATCTGTCACCTGTCATCTATCATCTGTCATCTGTCATTTGTCATCTGCCACCTGTCATCTGCAATCTGTCATCTGTCATCTGTCATCTGTCTTCTGTCATTTAAAATCTGTCATTTGTCATCTGTCATCTGCCATCTGTCATCTGTCATCTGTCATCTGTCATCTGTCATCTGTCATCTGTCATCTGTCATCTGTCATCTGTCATCTGTCATCTGTCATCTGTCATCTGTCATCTGTCATCTGTCATCTGTCATCTGTCATCTGTCATCTGTCATCTGTCATCTGTCATCTGTCGTCTGTCAGCTGTCATCTGTCATCTGTCATCTGTCATCTGTCTTCTGTCATCTGTCATCTGTCATCTGTCATCTGTCATCTGTCATCTGTCATCTGTCATCTGTCATCTGTCATCTGTCATCTATCATCTGTCATCTGTCATCTGTCATCTGTCATCTGTCATCTGTCATCTGTCATCTGTCATTTGTCATCTGTCATCTGTCATCTGTCATCTGCGATCTGTCATCTGTCATCTGTCATCTGTCATCTGTCTTCTGTCATTTGTCTTCTGTCATTTGTCATCTGTTATTTTCCATCTGTCATCTGTCATCTGTCATATGTCATCTGTCATCTGTCATCTGTCATCTGTCAACTGTCATCTGTCATCTGTCATCTGTAATCTGTCATCTGTCATCTGTCATCTGTCATCTGTTATCTGTCATCTGTCATCTGTCATCTGTCATCTGTCATCTGTCATCTGTCATCTGTCATCTGTCATCTGTCATCTGTCATCTGTCATCTGTCATCTGTCATCTGTCATCTGTCATCTGTCATCTGTCATCTGTCATCTGTCAACTGTCATCTCTCATCTGTCATCTGTCATCTGTCATCTGTCATCTGTCATCTGTCATCTGTCATCTGTCATCTGTCATCTGTCATCTGTCATCTATCATTTGTCATCTGTCATCTGTCATCTGTCATCTGTCATCTGTCATCTGTCATCTGTCATCTGTCATCTGTCATCTGTCATCTGTCATCTGTCATCTGTCACCTGTCATCTATCATCTGTCATCTGTCATTTGTCATCTGCCACCTGTCATCTGCAATCTGTCATCTGTCATCTGTCATCTGTCTTCTGTCATTTAAAATCTGTCATTTGTCATCTGTCATCTGCCATCTGTCATCTGTCATCTGTCATCTGTCATCTGTCATCTGTCATCTGTCATCTGTCATCTGTCATCTGTCATCTGTCATCTGTCATCTGTCATCTGTCATCTGTCATCTGTCATCTGTCATCTGTCATCTGTCATCTGTCATCTGTCATCTGTCATCTGTCGTCTGTCAGCTGTCATCTGTCATCTGTCATCTGTCATCTGTCTTCTGTCATCTGTCATCTGTCATCTGTCATCTGTCATCTGTCATCTGTCATCTGTCATCTGTCATCTGTCATCTGTCATCTGTCATCTGTCTTCTGTCATCTGTCATCTGTCATCTGTCATCTGTCATCTGTCATCTGTCATCTGTCATCTGCCATCTGTCATCTGTCATCAGACATCTGTCATCTGTCATCTGTCATCTGTCATCTGTCATCTGTCATCTGTCATCTGTCATTTGTCATCTGTCATCTGTCATCTGTCATCTGCGATCTGTCATCTGTCATCTGTCATCTGTCATCTGTCATCTGTCTTCTGTCATTTGTCTTCTGTCATTTGTCATCTGTTATTTTCCATCTGTCATCTGTCATCTGTCATATGTCATCTGTCATCTGTCATCTGTCATCTGTCAACTGTCATCTGTCATCTGTCATCTGTAATCTGTCATCTGTCATCTGTCATCTGTCATCTGTCATCTGTCATCTGTCATCTGTCATCTGTCATCTGTCATCTGTCATCTGTCATCTGTCATCTGTCATCTGTCATCTGTCATCTGTCATCTGTCATCTGTCATCTGTCATCTGTCATCTGTCATCTGTCATCTGTCAACTGTCATCTCTCATCTGTCATCTGTCATCTGTCATCTGTCATCTGTCATCTGTCATCTGTCATATGTCATCTGTCATCTGTCATCTGTCATCTGTCAACTGTCATCTGTCATCTGTCATCTGTAATCTGTCATCTGTCATCTGTCATCTGTCATCTGTTATCTGTCATCTGTCATCTGTCATCTGTCATCTGTCATCTGTCATCTGTCATCTGTCATCTGTCATCTGTCATCTGTCATCTGTCAACTGTCATCTCTCATCTGTCATCTGTCATCTGTCATCTGTCATCTGTCATCTGTCATCTGTCATCTGTCATCTGTCATCTGTCATCTGTCATCTGTCATCTGTCATATGTCATCTGTCATATGTAATCTGTCATCTGTCATCTGTCATCTGTCATCTGTCATCTGTCGTCTGTCATCTGTCACCTGTCATCTATCATCTGTCATTTGTCATCTGTCATCTGTCATCTGTCATCTGTCATCTGTCACATGTCATCTGTCATCTGTCATCTGTCATCTGTCATCTGTCATCTGTCATCTGTCATCTGTCATCTGTCATCTGTCATCTGTCATCTGTCATCTGTCATCTGTCATCTGTCATCTGTCATCTGTCATCTGTCATCTGTCATCTGTCATCTGTCATCTGTCATCTGTCACCTGTCATCTATCATCTGTCATCTGTCATTTGTCATCTGCCACCTGTCATCTGCAATCTGTCATCTGTCATCTGTCATCTGTCTTCTGTCATTTAAAATCTGTCATTTGTCATCTGTCATCTGCCATCTGTCATCTGTCATCTGTCATCTGTCATCTGTCATCTGTCTTCTGTCATTTGTCTTCTGTCATTTGTCATCTGTTATTTTCCATCTGTCATCTGTCATATGTCATCTGTCATCTGTCATCTGTCATCTGTCAACTGTCATCTGTCATCTGTCATCTGTAATCTGTCATCTGTCATCTGTCATCTGTCATCTGTCATCTGTCATCTGTCATCTGTCATCTGTCATCTGTCATCTGTCATCTGTCATCTGTCATCTGTCATCTGTCATCTGTCATCTGTCATCTGTCATCTGTCATCTGTCATCTGTCATCTGTCATCTGTCATCTGTCATCTGTCATCTGTCATCTGTCAACTGTCATCTCTCATCTGTCATCTGTCATCTGTCATCTGTCATCTGTCATCTGTCATCTCTCATCTGTCATTTGTCTTCTGTCATTTGTCATCTGTCATTTGTAATCTGTCATCTGTCATATGTCATCTGTCATCTGTCATCTGTCATCTCTCATCTGTCATTTGTCTTCTGTCATTTGTCATCTGTCATTTGTAATCTGTCATCTTTCATATGTCATCTTTCATCTGTCATTTGTCATCTGTCATCTGTCAACTGTCATCTGTCATCTGTCATCTGTAATCTGTCATCTGTCATCTGTCATCTGTCATCTGTCATCTGTCATCTGTCATCTGTCATCTGTCAACTGTCATCTCTCATCTGTCATCTCTCATCTGTCATCTGTCATCTGTCATCTGTCATCTGTCATCTCTCATCTGTCATTTGTCTTCTGTCATTTGTCATCTGTCATTTGTAATCTGTCATCTGTCATATGTCATCTGTCATCTGTCATCTGTCTTCTGTCATTTGTCTTCTGTCATTTGTCATCTGTTATTTTCCATCTGTCATCTGTCATCTGTCATCTGTCATCTGTCATCTGTCATCTGTCATCTGTCGTCTATCAGCTGTCATCTGTCATCTGTCATCTATCATCTATTATCTGTCATCTGTCATCTGTCATCTGTCATCTGTCATCTATTATCTGCCATCTGTCATATGTCACCTGTCATCTATCATCTGTCATCTGTCATCTGTCATCTGTCATCTGTCATCTGTCATCTGTCATCTGTCATCTGTCTTCTGTCATTTGTCATCTGTCATTTGTCATCTGTCATCTGTCATCTGTTATCTGACATCTGTCATCTGTTATCTGCAATCTGTCATCTGTCATCAGACATCTGTCATCTGTCATCTGTCATCTGTCATCTGTCATCTGTCATCTGTCATCTGTCATCTGTCATCTGTCATCTGTCACCTGTCATCTGTCATCTGTCATCTGTCATCTGTCATTTGTCATCTGTCATCTGTCATCTGTCATCTGTCACATGTCATCTGTCATCTGTCATCTGTCATCTGTCATCTGTCATTTGTCATCTGTTACCTGTCATCTGTCATCTGTCATATGTCATCTGTCATCTGTCACATGTCATCTGTCATCTATTATCTGACATCTGTCATCTGTTATCTGCAATCTGTCATCTGTCATCTGTCATCTGTCATCTGTCATCTGTCATCTGTCATCTGTCATCTGTCATCTGTCATCTGTCATCTGTCATTTGTCATCTGTCATCTGTCATCTGTCATCTGTCATCTGTCATCTGTCATCTGTCATCTGTCATCTGTCATCTGTCACCTGTCATCTGTCATCTGTCATCTGTCATCTGTCATCTGTCATCTGTCATCTGTCATCTGTCATCTGTCATCTGTCATCTGTCATCTGTCATCTGTCATCCATCATCTGCCATCTGTCATCTGTCATCAGACATCTGTCATCTGTCATCTGTCATTTGTCATCTGTCATCTGTTATCTGTTATCTGACATCTGTCATCTGTTATCTGCAATCTGTCATCTGTCATCAGACATCTGTCATCTGTCATCTGTCATCTGTCATCTGTCATCTGTCATCTGTCATCTGTCATCTGTCATCTGTCATCTGTCATCTGTCATCTGTCATCTGTCATCTGTCATCTGTCTTCTGTCATTTGTCTTCTGTCATTTGTCATCTGTTATTTTCCATCTGTCATCTGTCATCTGTCATCTGTCATCTGTCATCTGTCATCTGTCATCTGTCATCTGTCATCTGTCATCTGTCATCTGTCATCTGCCATCTGTCATCTGTCATCAGACATCTGTCATCTGTCATCTGTCATCTGTCATCTGTCATCTGTCTTCTGTCATTTGTCTTCTGTCATTTGTCATCTGTTATTTTCCATCTGTCATCTGTCATCTGTCATATGTCATCTGTCATCTGTCATCTGTCATCTGTCATCTGTCATCTGTCATCTGTCAACTGTCATCTGTCATCTGTCATCTGTAATCTGTCATCTGTCATCTGTCATCTGTCATCTGTCATCTGTCATCTGTCATCTGTCATCTGTCATCTGTCATCTGTCATCTGTCATCTGTCATCTGTCATCTGTCATCTGTCATCTGTCATCTGTCATCTGTCATCTGTCATCTGTCATCTGTCATCTGTCATCTGTCATCTGTCATCTGTCAACTGTCATCTCTCATCTGTCATCTGTCATCTGTCATCTGTCATCTGTCATCTGTCATCTGTCATCTGTCATCTCTCATCTGTCATTTGTCTTCTGTCATTTGTCATCTGTCATTTGTAATCTGTCATCTGTCATCTGTCATTTGTCTTCTGTCATCTGTCATCTGTCATCTGTCAACTGTCATCTGTCATCTGTCATCTGTAATCTGTCATCTGTCATCTGTCATCTGTCATTTGTCATCTGTCATCTGTCTTCTGTCATTTGTCTTCTGTCATTTGTCATCTGTTATTTTCCATCTGTCATCTGTCATCTGTCATATGTCATCTGTCAATTGTCATCTGTCATCTGTCATCTGTCAACTGTCATCTGTCATCTGTCATCTGTAATCTGTCATCTGTCATCTGTCAATTGTCATCTGTCATCTGTCATCTGTCATCTGTCATCTGTCATCTGTCATCTGTCATCTGTCATCTGTCATCTGTCATCTGTCATCTGTCATCTGTCATCTGTCATCTGTCATCTGTCATCTGTCATCTGTCATCTCTCATCTGTCATCTGTCATCTGTCATCTGTCATCTGTCAACTGTCATCTCTCATCTGTCATCTGTCATCTGTCATCTGTCATCTGTCATCTGTCATCTCTCATCTGTCATTTGTCTTCTGTCATTTGTCATCTGTCATTTGTAATCTGTCATCTGTCATATGTCATCTGTCATCTGTCATCTGTCATCTCTCATCTGTCATTTGTCTTCTGTCATTTGTCATCTGTCATTTGTAATCTGTCATCTGTCATATGTCATCTGTCATCTGTCATCTGTCATCTGTCATCTGTCAACTGTCATCTGTCATCTGTCATTTGTAATCTGTCATCTGTCATCTGTCATCTGTCATCTGTCATCTGTCATCTGTCATCTGTCATCTGTCAACTGTCATCTCTCATCTGTCATCTCTCATCTGTCATCTGTCATCTGTCATCTGTCATCTGTCATTTCTCATCTGTCATTTGTCTTCTGTCATTTGTCATCAGTCATTTGTAATCTGTCATCTGTCATATGTCATCTGTCATCTGTCATCTGTCATCTGTCATCTGTCATCTGTCATCTCTCATCTCTCATCTGTCATTTGTCTTCTGTCATTTGTCATCTGTCATTTGTAATCTGTCATTTGTCATATGTCATCTGTCATCTGTCATCTGTCATCTCTCATCTGTCATTTGTCTTCTGTCATTTGTCATCTGTCATTTGTAATCTGTCATCTGTCATATGTCATCTGTCATCTGTCATCTGTCATCTCTCATCTGTCATTTGTCTTCTGTCATTTGTCATCTGTCATTTGTAATCTGTCATCTGTCATATGTCATCTGTCATCTGTCATCTGTCATCTGTCAACTGTCATCTGTCATCTGTCATCTGTCATCTGTAATCTGTCATCTGTCATCTGTCATCTGTCATCTGTCATCTGTCATCTGTCATCTGTCATCTGTCATCTGTCATCTGTCATCTGTCATCTGTCATCTGTCATCTGTCATCTGTCATCTGTCATCTGTCATCTGTCATCTGTCATCTGTCATCTGTCATCTGTCATCTGTCATCTGTCATCTGTCATCTGTCATCTGTCATCTGTCATCTGTCATCTGTCATCTGTCATCTGTCATCTGTCATCTGTCATCTGTCAACTGTCATCTCTCATCTGTCATCTGTCATCTGTCATCTGTCATCTGTCATCTGTCATCTGTCATCTCTCATCTGTCATTTGTCTTCTGTCATTTGTCATTTGTCATTTGTAATCTGTCATCTGTCATATGTCATCTGTCATCTGTCGTCTGTCATCTGTCATCTGTCAACTGTCATCTGTCATCTGTCATCTGTAATCTGTCATCTGTCATCTGTCATCTGTCATCTGTCATCTGTCATCTGTCATCTGTCATCTGTCATCTGTCATCTGTCATCTGTCATCTGTCATCTGTCATCAGACATCTGTCATCTGTCATGTGTTATCTGGCATCTGTCATATGTCACCTGTCATCTATCATCTGTCGTCTGTCAACTGTCATCTGTCATCTGTCATCTGTCTTCTGTCATTTGTCATTTGTCATCTGTCATCTGTCATCTGTCATCTGTCATCTGTCATCTGTCATCTGTCATCTGTCATCTGTCATCTGTCATCTGTCATCTGTCATCTGTCATCTGTCATCTGTCATCTGTCATCTGTCATCTGTCATCTGTCATCTGTCATCTGTCATCTGTCATCTGTCATCTGTCATCTGTCATCTTTCATCTGTCATCTGTCATCTGTCATCTGTCATCTGTCATCTGTCATCTGTCATCTGTCATCTGTCATCTGTCATCTGTCATCTGTCATCTGTCATCTGTCATCTGTCATCTGTCATCTGTCATCTGTCATCGGTCATCTATCATCTGTCATCTGTCATCTGTCATCAGACATCTGTCATCTGTCATCTGTCATCTTTCATCTGTCATCTGTCATCTGTCATCTGTCTTCTGTTCTTTTTCATCTGTCATTTGTCATCTGTCATCTGTCATCTGTCATATGTCATCTGTCTTCTGTCATTTGTCATCTGTCATTTGTCATCTGTCATCTGTCGTCTGTCATCTATCATCTGTTATCTGCAATCTGTCATCTGTCATCAGACATCTGTCATTTGTCATCTGTCATCTGTCATCTGTCATCTGTCATCTGTCATCTGTCATCTGTCATCTGTCATCTGTCATCTGTCATCTGTCATCTGTCATCTGTCATCTGTCTTCTGTTCTTTTTCATCTGTCATTTGTCATCTGTCATCTGTCATCTGTCATATGTCATCTGTCATCTGTCAACTGTCATATGTCATCTGTCATCTGTCAACTGTCATCTGTCATCTGTCATCTGTCATCTGTCATCTGTCATCTGTCATCTGTCATCTGTCATCTGTCATCTGTCATCTGTCATCTGTCATCTGTCATCTGTCATCCCTCATCTGCCATCTGTCATCTGTCATCAGACATCTGTCATCTGTCATCTGTCATCTGTCATCTGTCACATGTCATCTGTCATCTGTCATCTGTCATCTGTCATCTGTCATCTGTCATCTGTCATCTGTTATCTGTCATCTGTCATCTGTCATCTGTCATCTGTCACCTGTCATCTGTCATTTGTCATCTATCATCTGTCATCTGTCATCTGTCATCTGTCATCTGTCATCTGTCACCTGTCATCTGTCATTTGTCATCTATCATCTGTCATCTGTCATCTGTCGTCTGTCATCTGTCATCTGTCATCTGTTATCTGCCATCTGTCATATGTCACCTGTCATCTATCATCTGTCATCTGTCATCTGTCATCTGTCATCTGTCATCTGTCATCTGTCATCTGTCATCTGTCATCTGTCATCTGTCATCTGTCATCTGTCATCTGTCATCTGTCATCTGTCATCTGTCATCTGTCGTCTGTCATCTGTCATCTGTCATCTGTTATCTGCCATCTGTCATATGTCACCTGTCATCTATCATCTGTCATCTGTCATCTGTCATCTGTCATTTGTCATCTGTCATCTGTCATCTGTCATCTGTCATCTGTCATCTGTCATCTGTCATCTGTCATCTGTCATCTGTCATCTGTCATTTGTCATCTGTCATCTGTCATCTGTCATCTGTCTTCTGTCATTTGTCATCTGTCATTTGTCATCTGTCATATGTCATCTGTCATCTGTCATCTGTCATCTGTCATCTGTCATCTGTCATCTGTCATCTGTCATCCCTCATCTGCCATCTGTCATCTGTTATCTGTCATCAGACATCTGTCATCTGTCATCTGTCATCTGTCATCTGTCATCTGTCATCTGTCATTTGTCAGCTGTCATCTGTCATCTGTCATCTGTCATCTGTCATCTGTCATCTGTCACATGTCATCTGTCATCTGTCATCTGTCATCTGTCATCTGTTATCTGTCATCTGTCATCTGTCATCTGTCATCTGTCATCTGTCATCTGTCATCTGTCATCTGTCATTTGTCATCTATCATCTGTCATCTGTCATCTGTCATCTGTCATCTGTCATCTGTCATCTGTCATCTGTCATCTGTCATCTGTCATCTGTCATCTGTCATCTGTCATCTGTCATCTGTCATCTGTCATCTGTCGTCTGTCATCTGTCATCTGTCATCTGTTATCTGCCATCTGTCATATGTCACCTGTCATCTATCATCTGTCATCTGTCATCTGTCATCTGTCATCTGTCATCTGTCATCTGTCATCTGTCATCTGTCATCTGTCATCTGTCATCTGTCATCTGTCATCTGTCATCTGACATCTGTCATCAGTCATCTGTCATCTGTCATCTGTCATGTGTCATCTGTCATCTGTCATCTGTCATCTCTCATCTGTCATCTGTCTTCTGTCATTTGTCATCTGTCATTTGTAATCTGTCATCTGTCATCTGTGATTTGTCTTCTGTCATCTGTCACCTGTCATATGTCATCTGTCATATGTCATCTGTCATCTGTCATCTGTCATCTGTCATCTGTCATCTGTCATCTGTCATCTGTCATCTGTCATCTGTCATCTGTCATCTGTCACATGTCATCTGTCATCTGTCATCTGTCATCTGTCATCTCTTATCTGTCATCTGTCATCTGTCATCTGTCATCTGTCATCTGTCATCTGTCATTTGTCATCTATCATCTGTCATCTGTCATCAGTCATCTGTCATCTGTCATCTGTCATCTGTCATCTGTCATCTGTCATCTGTCATCTGTCATCTGTCATCTGTCGTCTGTCATCTGTCATCTGTCATCTGTTATCTGCCATCTGCCATATGTCACCTGTCATCTATCATCTGTCATCTGTCATCTGTCATCTGTCATCTGTCATCTGTCATCTGTCATCTGTCATCTGTCATCTGTCATCTGTCATCTGTCATCTGTCATCTGTCTTCTGTTCTTTTTCATCTGTCATTTGTCATCTGTCATCTGTCATCTGTCAACTGTCATATGTCATCTGTCATCTGTCAACTGTCATCTGTCATCTGTCATCTGTCATCTGTCATCTGTCATCTGTCATCTGTCATCTGTCATCTGTCATCTGTTATCTGTCATCTGTCATCTGTCATCTGTCATCTGTCATCTGTCTTCTGTTCTTTTTCATCTGTCATTTGTCATCTGTCATCTGTCATCTGTCATATGTCATCTGTCATCTGTCTTCTGTCATTTGTCATCTGTCATTTGTCATCTGTCATCTGTCATCTGTCGTCTGTCATCTATCATCTGTTATCTGCAATCTGTCATCTGTCATCAGACATCTGTCATTTGTCATCTGTCATCTGTCATCTGTCATCTGTCATCGCTCATCTGTCATCTGTCATCTGTCATCTGTCATCTGTCATCTGTCATCTGTCATCTGTCATCTGTCATCTGTCTTCTGTTCTTTTTCATCTGTCATTTCATCTGTCATCTGTCATCTGTTATCTGTCATCTGTCATCTGTCATCTGTCATCTGTCATCTGTCATCTATCATCTGTTATCTGCAATCTGTCATCTGTCATCAGACATCTGTCATTTGTCATCTGTCATCTGTCATCTGTCATCTGTCATCTGTCATCTGTCATCTGTCATCTGTCATCTGTCATCTGTCATCTGTCATCTGTCATCTGTCATCTGTCATCTGTCATCTGTCTTCTGTTCTTTTTCATCTGTCATTTCATCTGTCATCTGTCATCTGTCATCTGTTATCTGTCATCTGTCATCTGTCATCTGTCATCTGTCATCTGTCATCTGTCATCTATCATCTGTTATCTGCAATCTGTCATCTGTCATCAGACATCTGTCATTTGTCATCTGTCATCTGTCATCTGTCATCTGTCATCTGTCATCTGTCATCTGTCATTTGTCATCTGTCATCTGTCGTCTGTCATCTATAATCTGTTATCTGCAATCTGTCATCTGTCATCAGACATCTGTCATTTGTCATCTGTCATCTGTCATCTGTCATCTGTCATCTGTCATCTGTCATCTGTCATCTGTCATCTGTCATCTGTCATCTGTCATCTGTCTTCTGTTCTTTTTCATCTGTCATTTCATCTGTCATCTGTCATCTGTTATCTGTCATCTGTCATCTGTCATCTGTCATCTGTCATCTGTCATCTGTCATCTGTCATCTGTCATCTGTCATCTGTCATCTGTCATCTGTCATCTGTCATCTGTCATCTGTCATCTGTCGTCTGTCATCTGTCATCTGTCATCTGTTATCTGCCATCTGTCATATGTCACCTGTCATCTATCATCTGTCATCTGTCATCTGTCATCTGTCATCTGTCATCTGTCATCTGTCATCTGTCATCTGTCATCTGTCATCTGTCATCTGTCATCTGTCATCTGTCATCTGTCATCTGTCATCTGTCATCTGTCATCTGTCATCTGTCATCTGTCATCTGTCATCTGTCATCTGTCATCTGTCATCTGTCATCTGTCATCTGTCATGTATCATCTGTCATCTGTCATCTGTCATCTCTCATCTGTCATCTGTCTTCTGTCATTTGTCATCTGTCATTTGTAATCTGTCATCTGTCATCTGTGATTTGTCTTCTGTCATCTGTCACCTGTCATCTGTCATATGTCATCTGTCATATGTCATCTGTCATCTGTCATCTGTCATCTGTCATCTGTCATCTGTCATCTGTCATCTGTCATCTGTCATCTGTCATCTGTCATCTGTAATCTGTTATCTGTCATCTGTCATCTGTCATCTGTCATCTGTCATCTGTCATCTGTCATCTGTCATCTGTCATCTGTCATCTGTCATCTGTTATCTGTCATCTGTCATCTGTCATCTGTCATCTGTCATCTGTCATCTGTCATCTGTCATCTGTCATCTGTCATTTGTCATCTGTCATCTGTCATCTGTCATCTGTCATCTGTCATCTGTCTTCTGTCATTTGTCATCTGTCATTTGTCATCTGTCATCTGTCATCTGTCATCTGCCACCTGTCATCTGTCATCTGTCATCTGTCATCTGTCATCTGTCATCTGTCATCTGTCATCTGTCATCTGTCATCTGTCATCTGTCATCTGTCATCTGTCATCTGTCATCTGTCATCTGTCATCTGTCATCTGTCATCTGTCATCTGTCATCTGTCATCTGTCATCTGTCATCGGTCATCTATCATCTGTCATCTGTCATCTGTCATCAGACATCTGTCATCTGTCATCTGTCATCTGTCATCTGTCATCTGTCATCTGTCATCTGTCATCTGTCATCTGTCATCTGTCTTCTGTTCTTTTTCATCTGTCATTTGTCATCTGTCATCTGTCATCTGTCATATGTCATCTGTCATCTGTCTTCTGTCATTTGTCATCTGTCATTTGTCATCTGTCATCTGTCGTCTGTCATGCATCATCTGTTATCTGCAATCTGTCATCTGTCATCAGACATCTGACATTTGTCATCTGTCATCTGTCATCTGTCATCTGTCATCTGTCATCTGTCATCTGTCATCTGTCATCTGTCATCTGTCATCTGTCATCTGTCATCTGTCATCTGTCATCTGTCATCTGTCATCTGTCATCTGTCATCTGTCATCTGTCCTCTGTCATCTGTCTTCTGTTCTTTTTCATCTGTCATTTGTCATCTGTCATCTGTCATATGTCATCTGTCATCTGTCAACTGTCATATGTCATCTGTCATCTGTCAACTGTCATCTGTCATCTGTCATCTGTCATCTGTCATCTGTCATCTGTCATCTGTCATCTGTCATCTGTCATCTGTCATCTATCATCTGTCATCTGTCATCTGTCATCTGTCTTCTGTTCTTTTTCATCTGTCATTTGTCATCTGTCATCTGTCATCTGTCATATGTCATCTGTCATCTGTCTTCTGTCATTTGTCATCTGTCATTTGTCATCTGTCATCTGTCGTCTGTCATCTATCATCTGTTATCTGCAATCTGTCATCTGTCATCAGACATCTGTCATTTGTCATCTGTCATCTGTCATCTGTCATCTGTCATCTGTCATCTGTCATCTGTCATCTGTCATCTGTCATCTGTCATCTGTAATCTGTCATCTGTCATCTGTCATCTGTCTTCTGTTCTTTTTCATCTGTCATTTCATCTGTCATCTGTCATCTGTCATCTGTTATCTGTCATCTGTCATCTGTCATCTGTCATCTGTCATCTGTCATCTGTCATTTGTCATCTATCATCTGTCATCTGTCATCTGTCATCTGTCATCTGTCATCTGTCATCTGTCATCTATCATCTGTTATCTGTCATCTGTCATCTGTCATCTGTCATCTGTCATCTGTCATCTGTCATCTGTCATCTGTCATCTGTCATCTGTCATCTGTCATCTGTCATCTGTCATCTGTCATCTGTCATCTGTCATCTGTCATCTGTCATCTGTCATCTGTCGTCTGTCATCTGTTATCTGCCATCTGTCATATGTCACCTGTCATCTATCATCTGTCATCTGTCATCTGTCATTTGTCATGTGTCATCTGTCATCTGTCATCTGTCATCTGTCATCTGTCATCTGTCATCTGTCATCTGTCATCTGTCATCTGTCATCTGTCATCTGTCATCTGTCATCTGTCATCTGTCATCTGTCATCTGTCATCTGTCATCTGTCATCTGTCATCTGTCATCTGTCATCTGTCATCTGTCATCTGTCATCTGTCATCTGTCATCTGTCATCTGTCATCTGTCATCTGTCATCTCTCATCTGTCATCTGTCTTCTGTCATTTGTCATCTGTCATTTGTAATCTGTCATCTGTCATCTGTCATTTGTCTTCTGTCATCTGTCACCTGTCATCTGTCATATGTCATCTGTCATCTGTCATC
This sequence comes from Condylostylus longicornis, assembly GCF_029603195.1. Taxonomy (NCBI): domain Eukaryota; kingdom Metazoa; phylum Arthropoda; class Insecta; order Diptera; family Dolichopodidae; genus Condylostylus; species Condylostylus longicornis. The sequence goes on along the minus strand of NW_026578021.1, from coordinate 979,037 downwards.
TGTCATCTGTCATCTGTCATCTGTCAACTGTCATCTGTCATCTGTCATCTGTAATCTGTCATCTATCATCTGTCATCTGTCATCTGTCATCTGTCATCTGTCATCTGTCATCTGTCATCTGTCATCAGTCATCTGTCATCTGTCATCTGTCATCTGTCATCTGTCATCTGTCATCTGTCATCTGTCATCTGTCATCTGTCATCTGTCATCTGTCATCTGTTATCTGTCATCTGTCATCTGTCATCTGTCATCTGTCATCTGTCATCTGTCATCTGTCATCTGTCATCTGTCATCTGTCATCTGTCATTTGTCATCTGTCATCTGTCATCTGTCATCTGTCTTCTGTCATTTGTCATCTGTCATCTGTCATCTGTCATCTGTCATCTGTCATCTGTCATCTGTCATCTGTCATCTGTCATCTGTCATCTGTCATCTGTCATCTGTCATCTGTCATCTGTCATCTGTCATCTGTCATCTGTCATCTGTCATCTGTCATCTGTCATCTGTCATCTGTCATCTGTCATCTGTCATCTGTCATCTGTCATCTGTCATCTGTCATCTGTCATCTGTCATCTGTCATCTGTCATCTGTCATCTGTCATCTGTCATCTGTCATCTGTCATCTGTCATCTGTCATCTGTCATCTGTCATCTGTCATCTGTCAACTGTCATCTGTCATCTGTCATCTGTCATCTGTCATCTGTCATCTGTCATCTCTCATCTGTCATCTGTCTTCTGTCATTTGTCATCTGTCATTTGTAATCTGTCATCTGTCATCTGTCATTTGTCTTCTGTCATCTGTCATCTGTCATCTGTCATCTGTCATCTGTCATCTGTCATCTGTCATCTGTCATCTGTCATCTGTCATCTGTCATCTGTCATCTGTCATCTGTCATCTGTCATCTGTCATCTGTCATCTGTCATCTGTCATCTGTCATCTGTCATCTGTCATCTGTCATCTGTCATCTGTCATCTGTCATCTGTCATCTGTCATCTGTCATCTGTCATCTGTCATCTGTCATCTGTCATCTGTCATCTGTCATCTGTCATCTGTCATCTGTCATCTGTCATATGTCATCTGTCATCTGTCTTCTGTCATTTGTCATCTGTCATTTGTCATCTGTCATCTGTCGTCTGTCATCTATCATCTGTTATCTGCAATCTGTCATCTGTCATCAGACATCTGTCATTTGTCATCTGTCATCTGTCGTCTGTCATCTGTCATCTGTCATCTGTCATCTGTCATCTGTCATCTGTCATCTCTCATCTGTCATCTGTCTTCTGTCATCTGTCATTTGTAATCTGTCATCTGACATCTGTCATTTGTCTTCTGTCATCTGTCATCTGTCATCTGTCATCTGTCATCTGTCATCTGTCATCTCTCATCTGTCATCTGTCATCTGTCATCTGTCATCTGTCATCTGTCATCTGTCATCTGTCATCAGACATCTGTCATTTGTCATCTGTCATCTGTCATCTGTCATCTGTCATCTGTCATCTGTCATCTGTCATCTGTCATCTGTCATCTGTCATCTGTCATCTGTCATCTGTCATCTGTCATCTCTCATCTGTCATCTGTCATCTGTCATCTGTCATCTGTCATCTGTCATCTGTCATCAGACATCTGTCATTTGTCATCTGTCATCTGTCATCTGTCATCTGTCATCTGTCATCTGTCATCTGTCATCTGTCATCTGTCATCTGTCAACTGTCATCTGTCATCTGTCATCTGTCATCTGTCATCTGTCATCTGTCATCTGTCATCTGTCATCTCTCATCTGTCATCTGTCTTCTGTAATCTGTCATCTGTCATCTGTCATCTGTCATCTGTCATCTGTCATCTGTCATCTGTCATCTGTTATCTGTCATCTATCATCTGTCATCTGTCTTCTGTCATCTGTCATCTGTCATCTGTCATCTGTCATTTGTCATCTGTCATCTGTCATGTGTCATCTGTCATCTGTCATCTGTCATCTGTCATCTGTCATCTGTCATCTGTCATCTGTCATCTGTCATCTGTCATCTGTCATCTGTCATCTGTCATCTGTCATCTGTCATCTGTCATCTGTCATATGTCATCTGTCATCTGTCTTCTGTCATTTGTCATCTGTCATTTGTCATCTGTCATCTGTCGTCTGTCATCTATCATCTGTTATCTGCAATCTGTCATCTGTCATCAGACATCTGTCATTTGTCATCTGTCATCTGTCATCTGTCATCTGTCATCTGTCATCTGTCATCTGTCATCTGTCATCTGTCATCTGTCATCTGTCATCTGTCATCTGTCATCTGTCATCTGTCATCTGTCATCTCTCATCTGTCATCTGTCTTCTGTCATTTGTCATCTGTCATTTGTCATCTGACATCTGTCATCTGTCATCTGTCATCTGTCATATGTCATCTGTCATCTGTCTTCTGTCATTTGTCATCTGTCATATGTCATCTGTCATATGTCATCTGTCATCTGTCATCTGTCATCTGTCATCTGTCATCTGTCATCTGTCATCTGTCATCTGTCATCTGTCATCTGTCACATGTCATCTGTCATCTGTCATCTGTCATCTGTCATCTCTTATCTGTCATCTGTCATCTGTCATCTGTCATCTGTCATCTGTCATCTGTCATTTGTCATCTATCATCTGTCATCTGTCATCAGTCATCTGTCATCTGTCATCTGTCATCTGTCATCTGTCATCTGTCATCTGTCATCTGTCATCTGTCGTCTGTCATCTGTCATCTGTCATCTGTTATCTGCCATCTGCCATATGTCACCTGTCATCTATCATCTGTCATCTGTCATCTGTCATCTGTCATCTGTCATCTTTCATCTGTCATCTGTCATCTGTCATCTGTCATCTGTCATCTGTCATCTGTCATCTGTCATCTGTCATCTGTCATCTGTCATCTGTCATCTGTCATCTGTCATGTGTCATCTGTCATCTGTCATCTGTCATCTCTCATCTGTCATCTGTCTTCTGTCATTTGTCATCTGTCATTTGTAATCTGTCATCTGTCATCTGTGATTTGTCTTCTGTCATCTGTCACCTGTCATCTGTCATATGTCATCTGTCATATGTCATCTGTCATCTGTCATCTGTCATCTGTCATCTGTCATCTGTCATCTGTCATCTGTCATCTGTCATCTGTCATCTGTCATCTGTCATCTGTCATCTGTCATCTGTAATCTGTCATCTGTTATCTGTCATCTGTCATCTGTCATCTGTCATCTGTCATCTGTCATCTGTCATCTGTCATCTGTCATCTGTCATCTGTCATCTGTCATCTGTCATCTGTTATCTGTCATCTGTCATCTGTCATCTGTCATCTGTCATCTGTCATCTGTCATCTGTCATTTGTCATCTGTCATCTGTCATCTGTCATCTGTCATCTGTCATCTGTCATCTGTCATCTGTCTTCTGTCATTTGTCATCTGTTATTTGTCATCTGTCATCTGTCATCTGTCATCTGCCACCTGTAATCTGTCATCTGTCATCTGTCATCTGTCATCTGTCATCTGTCATCTGTCATCTGTCATCTGTCATCTGTCATCTGTCATCTGTCATCTGTCATCTGTCATCTGTCATCTGTCATCTGTCATCTGTCATCTGTCATCTGTCATCTGTCATCTGTCATCTGTCATCTGTCATCTGTCATCTGTCATCTGTCATCGGTCATCTATCATCTGTCATCTGTCATCTGTCATCAGACATCTGTCATCTGTCATCTGTCATCTGTCATCTGTCATCTGTCATCTGTCTTCTGTTCTTTTTCATCTGTCATTTGTCATCTGTCATCTGTCATCTGTCATATGTCATCTGTCATCTGTCTTCTGTCATTTGTCATCTGTCATTTGTCATCTGTCATCTGTCGTCTGTCATCTATCATCTGTTATCTGCAATCTGTCATCTGTCATCAGACATCTGACATTTGTCATCTGTCATCTGTCATCTGTCATCTGTCATCTGTCATCTGTCATCTGTCATCTGTCATCTGTCATCTGTCATCTGTCTTCTGTTCTTTTTCATCTGTCATTTGTCATCTGTCATCTGTCATCTGTCATATGTCATCTGTCATCTGTCAACTGTCATATGTCATCTGTCATCTGTCAACTGTCATCTGTCATCTGTCATCTGTCATCTGTCATCTGTCATCTGTCATCTGTCATCTGTCATCTGTCATCTGTCATCTGTCATCTGTCATCTGTCATCTGTCATCTGTCATCTGTCTTCTGTTCTTTTTCATCTGTCATTTGTCATCTGTCATCTGTCATCTGTCATATGTCATCTGTCATCTGTCTTCTGTCATTTGTCATCTGTCATTTGTCATCTGTCATCTGTCATCTGTCGTCTGTCATCTATCATCTGTTATCTGCAATCTGTCATCTGTCATCAGACATCTGTCATTTGTCATCTGTCATCTGTCATCTGTCATCTGTCATCGCTCATCTGTCATCTGTCATCTGTCATCTGTCATCTGTCATCTGTCATCTGTCATCTGTCATCTGTCTTCTGTTCTTTTTCATCTGTCATTTCATCTGTCATCTGTCATCTGTCATCTGTTATCTGTCATCTGTCATCTGTCATCTGTCATCTGTCATCTGTCATCTGTCATCTATCATCTGTTATCTGCAATCTGTCATCTGTCATCAGACATCTGTCATTTGTCATCTGTCATCTGTCATCTGTCATCTGTCATCTGTCATCTGTCATCTGTCATCTGTCATCTGTCATCTTTCATCTGTCATCTGTCATCTGTCATCTGTCATCTGTCTTCTGTTCTTTTTCATCTGTCATTTCATCTGTCATCTGTCATCTGTCATCTGTTATCTGTCATCTGTCATCTGTCATCTGTCATCTGTCATCTGTCATCTGTCATCTGTCATCTATCATCTGTTATCTGCAATCTGTCATCTGTCATCAGACATCTGTCATTTGTCATCTGTCATCTGTCATCTGTCATCTGTCATCTGTCATCTGTCATCTGTCATCTGTCATCTGTCATTTGTCATCTGTCATCTGTCGTCTGTCATCTATAATCTGTTATCTGCAATCTGTCATCTGTCATCAGACATCTGTCATTTGTCATCCGTCATCTGTCATCTGTCATCTGTCATCTGTCATCTGTCATCTGTCATCTGTCATCTGTCATCTGTCATCTGTCATCTGTCTTCTGTTCTTTTTCATCTGTCATTTCATCTGTCATCTGTCATCTGTTATCTGTCATCTGTCATCTGTCATCTGTCATCTGTCATCTGTCATCTGTCATCTGTCATCTGTCATCTGTCATCTGTCATCTGTCATCTGTCATCTGTCATCTGTCATCTGTCATCTGTCATCTGTCGTCTGTCATCTGTCATCTGTCATCTGTTATCTGCCATCTGTCATATGTCACCTGTCATCTATCATCTGTCATCTGTCATCTGTCATCTGTCATCTGTCATCTGTCATCTGTCATCTGTCATCTGTCATCTGTCATCTGTCATCTGTCATCTGTCATCTGTCATCTGTCATCTGTCATCTGTCATCTGTCATCTGTCATCTGTCATCTGTCATCTGTCATCTGTCATCTGTCATCTGTCATCTGTCATCTGTCATCTGTCATCTGTCATGTATCATCTGTCATCTGTCATCTGTCATCTCTCATCTGTCATCTGTCTTCTGTCATTTGTCATCTGTCATTTGTAATCTGTCATCTGTCATCTGTGATTTGTCTTCTGTCATCTGTCACCTGTCATCTGTCATATGTCATCTGTCATATGTCATCTGTCATCTGTCATCTGTCATCTGTCATCTGTCATCTGTCATCTGTCATCTGTCATCTGTCATCTGTCATCTGTCATCTGTCATCTGTCATCTGTCATCTGTAATCTGTTATCTGTCATCTGTCATCTGTCATCTGTCATCTGTCATCTGTCATCTGTCATCTGTCATCTGTCATCTGTCATCTGTCATCTGTTATCTGTCATCTGTCATCTGTCATCTGTCATCTGTCATCTGTCATCTGTCATCTGTCATCTGTCATTTGTCATCTGTCATCTGTCATCTGTCATCTGTCATCTGTCATCTGTCTTCTGTCATTTGTCATCTGTCATTTGTCATCTGTCATCTGTCATCTGTCATCTGCCACCTGTCATCTGTCATCTGTCATCTGTCATCTGTCATCTGTCATCTGTCATCTGTCATCTGTCATCTGTCATCTGTCATCTGTCATCTGTCATCTGTCATCTGTCATCTGTCATCTGTCATCTGTCATCTGTCATCTGTCATCTGTCATCTGTCATCTGTCATCTGTCATCTGTCATCTGTCATCTGTCATCTGTCATCTGTCATCGGTCATCTATCATCTGTCATCTGTCATCTGTCATCAGACATCTGTCATCTGTCATCTGTCATCTGTCATCTGTCATCTGTCATCTGTCATCTGTCATCTGTCATCTGTCTTCTGTTCTTTTTCATCTGTCATTTGTCATCTGTCATCTGTCATCTGTCATATGTCATCTGTCATCTGTCTTCTGTCATTTGTCATCTGTCATTTGTCATCTGTCATCTGTCGTCTGTCATGTATCATCTGTTATCTGCAATCTGTCATCTGTCATCAGACATCTGACATTTGTCATCTGTCATCTGTCATCTGTCATCTGTCATCTGTCATCTGTCATCTGTCATCTGTCATCTGTCATCTGTCATCTGTCATCTGTCATCTGTCATCTGTCATCTGTCATCTGTCATCTGTCATCTGTCATCTGTCATCTGTCATCTGTCATCTGTCATCTGTCCTCTGTCATCTGTCTTCTGTTCTTTTTCATCTGTCATTTGTCATCTGTCATCTGTCATCTGTCATATGTCATCTGTCATCTGTCAACTGTCATATGTCATCTGTCATCTGTCAACTGTCATCTGTCATCTGTCATCTGTCATCTGTCATCTGTCATCTGTCATCTGTCATCTGTCATCTGTCATCTGTCATCTGTCATCTATCATCTGTCATCTGTCATCTGTCATCTGTCTTCTGTTCTTTTTCATCTGTCATTTGTCATCTGTCATCTGTCATCTGTCATATGTCATCTGTCATCTGTCTTCTGTCATTTGTCATCTGTCATTTGTCATCTGTCATCTGTCGTCTGTCATATATCATCTGTTATCTGCAATCTGTCATCTGTCATCAGACATCTGTCATTTGTCATCTGTCATCTGTCATCTGTCATCTGTCATCTGTCATCTGTCATCTGTCATCTGTCATCTGTCATCTGTCATCTGTCATCTGTAATCTGTCATCTGTCATCTGTCATCTGTCTTCTGTTCTTTTTCATCTGTCATTTTATCTGTCATCTGTCATCTGTCATCTGTTATCTGTCATCTGTCATCTGTCATCTGTCATCTGTCATGTGTCATCTGTCATTTGTCATCTATCATCTGTCATCTGTCATCTGTCATCTGTCATCTGTCATCTGTCATCTGTCATCTATCATCTGTCATCTGTCATCTGTCATCTGTCATCTGTCATCTGTCATCTGTCATCTGTCATCTGTCATCTGTCATCTGTCATCTGTCATCTGTCATCTGTCATCTGTCATCTGTCATCTGTCATCTGTCATCTGTCATCTGTCATCTGTCGTCTGTCATCTGTTATCTGCCATCTGTCATATGTCACCTGTCATCTATCATCTGTCATCTGTCATCTGTCATTTGTCATGTGTCATCTGTCATCTGTCACCTGTCATCTGTCATCTGTCATCTGTCATCTGTCATCTGTCATCTGTCATCTGTCATCTGTCATCTGTCATCTGTCATCTGTCATCTGTCATCTGTCATCTGTCATCTGTCATCTGTCATCTGTCATCTGTCATCTGTCATCTGTCATCTGTCATCTGTCATCTGTCATCTGTCATCTGTCATCTGTCATCTGTCATCTGTCATCTGTCATCTGTCATCTGTCATCTGTCATCTGTCATCTGTCATCTGTCATCTGTCATCTGTCATCTGTCATCTGTCATCTGTCGTCTGTCATCTGTTATCTGCCATCTGTCATATGTCACCTGTCATCTATCATCTGTCATCTGTCATCTGTCATTTGTCATGTGTCATCTGTCATCTGTCATCTGTCATCTGTCATCTGTCATCTGTCATCTGTCATCTGTCATCTGTCATCTGTCATCTGTCATCTGTCATCTGTCATCTGTCATCTGTCATCTGTCATCTGTCATCTGTCATCTGTCATCTGTCATCTGTCATCTGTCATCTGTCATCTGTCATCTGTCATCTGTCATCTGTCATCTGTCATCTGTCATCTGTCATCTGTCATCTGTCATCTGTCATCTGTCATCTGTCATCTGTCATCTGTCATCTCTCATCTGTCATCTGTCTTCTGTCATTTGTCATCTGTCATTTGTAATCTGTCATCTGTCATCTGTCATTTGTCTTCTGTCATCTGTCACCTGTCATCTGTCATATGTCATCTGTCATCTGTCATCTGTCATCTGTCATCTGTCATCTGTCATCTGTCAACTGTCATCTGTCATCTGTCATCTGTAATCTGTCATCTGTCATCTGTCATCTGTCATCTGTCATCTGTCATCTGTCATCTGTCATCTGTCATCTGTCATCTGTCATCTGTCATCTGTCATCTGTCATCTGTCATCTGTCATCTGTCATCTGTCATCTGTCATCTGTCATCTGTCATCTGTCATCTGTCATCTGTCATCTGTTATCTGTCATCTGTCATCTGTCATCTGTCATCTGTCATCTGTCATCTGTCATCTGTCATCTGTCATCTGTCATCTGTCATCTGTCATTTGTCATCTGTCATCTGTCATCTGTCATCTGTCTTCTGTCATTTGTCATCTGTCATCTGTCATCTGTCATCTGTCATCTGTCATCTGTCATCTGTCATCTGTCATCTGTCATCTGTCATCTGTCATCTGTCATCTGTCATCTGTCATCTGTCATCTGTCATCTGTCATCTGTCATCTGTCATCTGTCATCTGTCATCTGTCATCTGTCATCTGTCATCTGTCATCTGTCGTCTGTCATCTGTCATCTGTAATCTGTCATCTGTCATCTGTCATCTGTCTTCTGTTCTTTTTCATCTGTCATTTCATCTGTCATCTGTCATCTGTTATCTGTCATCTGTCATCTGTCATCTGTCATCTGTCATCTGTCATCTGTCATTTGTCATCTATCATCTGTCATCTGTCATCTGTCATCTGTCATCTGTCATCTGTCATCTGTCATCTATCATCTGTCATCTGTCATCTGTCATCTGTCATCTGTCATCTGTCATCTGTCATCTGTCATCTGTCATCTGTCATCTGTCATCTGTCATCTGTCATCTGTCATCTGTCATCTGTCATCTGTCATCTGTCATCTGTCATCTGTCATCTGTCATCTGTCATCTGTCATCTGTCGTCTGTCATCTGTTATCTGCCATCTGTCATATGTCACCTGTCATCTATCATCTGTCATCTGTCATCTGTCATTTGTCATGTGTGATCTGTCATCTGTCATCTGTCATCTGTCATCTGTCATCTGTCATCTGTCATCTGTCATCTGTCATCTGTCATCTGTCATCTGTCATCTGTCATCTGTCATCTGTCATCTGTCATCTGTCATCTGTCATCTGTCATCTGTCATCTGTCATCTGTCATCTGTCATCTGTCATCTGTCATCTGTCATCTGTCATCTGTCATCTGTCATCTGTCATCTGTCATCTCTCATCTGTCATCTGTCTTCTGTCATTTGTCATCTGTCATTTGTAATCTGTCATCTGTCATATGTCATTTGTCTTCTGTCATCTGTCACCTGTCATCTGTCATATGTCATCTGTCATCTGTCATCTGTCATCTGTCATCTGTCATCTGTCAACTGTCATCTGTCATCTGTCATCTGTCATCTGTAATCTGTCATCTGTCATCTGTCATCTGTCATCTGTCATCTGTCATCTGTCATCTGTCATCTGTCATCTGTCATCTGTCATCTGTCATCTGTCATCTGTCATCTGTCATCTGTCATCTGTCATCTGTCATCTGTCATCTGTCATCTGTCATCTGTTATCTGTCATCTGTCATCTGTCATCTGTCATCTGTCATCTGTCATCTGTCATCTGTCATCTGTCATCTGTCATCTGTCATCTGTCATTTGTCATCTGTCATCTGTCATCTGTCATCTGTCTTCTGTCATTTGTCATCTGTCATCTGTCATCTGTCATCTGTCATCTGTCATCTGTCATCTGTCATCTGTCATCTGTCATCTGTCATCTGTCATCTGTCATCTGTCATCTGTCATCTGTCATCTGTCATCTGTCATCTGTCATCTGTCATCTGTCATCTGTCATCTGTCATCTGTCATCTGTCATCTGTCGTCTGTCATCTGTCATCTGTCATCTGTTATCTGCCATCTGTCATATGTCACCTGTCATCTATCATCTGTCATCTGTCATCTGTCATCTGTCATTTGTCATCTGTCATCTGTCATCTGTCATCTGTCATCTGTCATCTGTCATCTGTCATCTGTCATCTGTCATCTGTTATCTGTCATCTGTCATTTGTCATCTGTCATCTGTCATCTGTCATCTGTCATCTGTCATCTGTCATCTGTCATCTGTCATCTGTCATCTGTCATCTGTCATCTGTCATCTGTCATCTGTCATCTGTCATCTGTCATCTGTCATCTGTCATCTGTCATCTGTCATCTGTCATCTGTCATCTGTCATCTGTCATCTGTCATCTGTCATCTGTCATCTGTCATCTGTCATCTGTCATCTGTCATCTGTCATCTGTCATCTGTCATCTGTCATCTGTCATCTGTCATCTGTCAACTGTCATCTGTCATCTGTCATCTGTCATCTGTCATCTGTCATCTCTCATCTGTCATCTGTCTTCTGTCATTTGTCATCTGTCATTTGTAATCTGTCATCTGTCATCTGTCATTTGTCTTCTGTCATCTGTCATCTGTCATCTGTCATCTGTCATCTGTCATCTGTCATCTGTCATCTGTCATCTGTCATCTGTCATCTGTCATCTGTCATCTGTCATCTGTCATCTGTCATCTGTCATCTGTCATCTGTCATCTGTCATCTGTCATCTGTCATCTGTCATCTGTCATCTGTCATCTGTCATCTGTCATCTGTCATCTGTCATCTGTCATCTGTCATCTGTCATCTGTCATCTGTCATCTGTCATCTGTCATCTGTCATCTGTCATCTGCCATCTGTCATCTGTCATATGTCATCTGTCATCTGTCTTCTGTCATTTGTCATCTGTCATTTGTCATCTGTCATCTGTCGTCTGTCATCTATCATCTGTTATCTGCAATCTGTCATCTGTCATCAGACATCTGTCATTTGTCATCTGTCATCTGTCGTCTGTCATCTGTCATCTGTCATCTGTCATCTGTCATCTGTCATCTGTCATCTCTCATCTGTCATCTGTCTTCTGTCATCTGTCATTTGTAATCTGTCATCTGACATCTGTCATTTGTCTTCTGTCATCTGTCATCTGTCATCTGTCATCTGTCATCTGTCATCTGTCATCTGTCATCTCTCATCTGTCATCTGTCATCTGTCATCTGTCATCTGTCATCTGTCATCTGTCATCTGTCATCAGACATCTGTCATTTGTCATCTGTCATCTGTCATCTGTCATCTGTCATCTGTCATCTGTCATCTGTCATCTGTCATCTGTCATCTGTCATCTGTCATCTGTCATCTGTCATCTGTCATCTGTCATCTCTCATCTGTCATCTGTCATCTGTCATCTGTCATCTGTCATCTGTCATCTGTCATCTGTCATCAGACATCTGTCATTTGTCATCTGTCATCTGTCATCTGTCATCTGTCATCTGTCATCTGTCATCTGTCATCTGTCAACTGTCATCTGTCATCTGTCATCTGTCATCTGTCATCTGTCATCTGTCATCTGTCATCTGTCATCTGTCATCTGTCATCTCTCATCTGTCATCTGTCTTCTGTAATCTGTCATCTGTCATCTGTCATCTGTCATCTGTCATCTGTCATCTGTCATCTGTCATCTGTCATCTGTCATCTGTCATCTGTCATCTGTCATCTGTCATCTGTTATCTGTCATCTATCATCTGTCATCTGTCTTCTGTCATCTGTCATCTGTCATCTGTCATCTGTCATTTGTCATCTGTCATCTGTCATGTGTCATCTGTCATCTGTCATCTGTCATCTGTCATCTGTCATCTGTCATCTGTCATCTGTCATCTGTCATCTGTCATCTGTCATCTGTCATCTGTCATCTGTCATCTGTCATCTGTCATCTGTCATATGTCATCTGTCATCTGTCTTCTGTCATTTGTCATCTGTCATTTGTCATCTGTCATCTGTCGTCTGTCATCTATCATCTGTTATCTGCAATCTGTCATCTGTCATCAGACATCTGTCATTTGTCATCTGTCATCTGTCATCTGTCATCTGTCATCTGTCATCTGTCATCTGTCATCTGTCATCTGTCATCTGTCATCTGTCATCTGTCATCTGTCATCTGTCATCTGTCATCTGTCATCTCTCATCTGTCATCTGTCTTCTGTCATTTGTCATCTGTCATTTGTAATCTGTCATCTGACATCTGTCATTTGTCTTCTGTCATCTGTCATCTGTCATCTGTCATCTGTCATCTGTCATCTGTCATCTGTCATCTGTCATCTGTCATCTGTCATCTGTCATCTGTCATCTGTCATCTGTCATCTGTCATTTGTCATCTGTCATCTGTCATCTGTCATCTGTCATCTGTCATCTGTCATCTGTCATCTGTCATCTGTCATCTGTCATCTGTCATCTGTCATCTGTCATATGTCATCTGTCATCTGTCATCTGTCATCTGTCTTCTGTTCTTTTTCATCTGTCATTTGTCATCTGTCATCTGTCATATGTCATCTGTCATCTGTCATCTGTCATCTGTCATCTGTCATCTGTCATCTGTCATCTGTCATCTGTCATCTGTCATCTGTCATCTGTCATCTGTCATCTGTCATCTGTCATCTGTCATCTGTCATCTGTCATCTGTCATCTGTCATCTGTCATCTGTCATCTGTCATCTGTCATCTGTCATCTGTCATCTGTCATCTGTCATCTGTCATCTGTCATCTGTCATCTGTCATCTGTCATATGTCATCTGTCATCTGTCTTCTGTCATTTGTCATCTGTCATTTGTCATCTGTCATCTGTCGTCTGTCATCTATCATCTGTTATCTGCAATCTGTCATCTGTCATCAGACATCTGTCATTTGTCATCTGTCAACTGTCATCTGTCATCTGTCATCTGTCATCTGTCATCTGTCATCTGTCATCTGTCATCTCTCATCTGTCATCTGTCTTCTGTCATTTGTCATCTGTCATTTGTAATCTGTCATCTGTCATCTGTCATTTGTCTTCTGTCATCTGTCATCTGTCATCTGTCATCTGTCATCTGTCATCTGTCATCTGTCATCTGTCATCTGTCATCTGTCATCTGTCATCTGTCATCTGTCATCTGTCATCTGTCATCTGTCATCTGTCATCTGTCATCAGACATCTGTCATTTGTCATCTGTCATCTGTCATCTGTCATCTGTCATCTGTCATCTGTCATCTGTCATCTGTCATCTGTCATCTGTCATCTGTCATCTGTCATCTGTCATATGTCATCTGTCATCTGTCATCTGTCTTCTGTTCTTTTTCATCTGTCATTTGTCATCTGTCATCTGTCATCTGTCATATGTCATCTGTCATCTGTCTTCTGTCATTTGTCATCTGTCATTTGTCATCTGTCATTTGTCGTCTGTCATCTATCATCTGTTATCTGCAATCTGTCATCTGTCATCAGACATCTGTCATTTGTCATCTGTCATCTGTCATCTGTCATCTATCATCTGTCATCTGTCATCTGTCATCTGTCATCTGTCATCTGTCATCTGTCATCTGTCATCTGTCATCTGTCATCTGTCATCTGTCATCTGTCTTCTGTCATCTGTCTTCTGTTCTTTTTCATCTGTCATTTGTCATCTGTCATCTGTCATATGTCATCTGTCATCTGTCAACTGTCATATGTCATCTGTCATCTGTCAACTGTCATCTGTCATCTGTCATCTGTCATCTGTCATCTGTCATCTGTCATCTGTCATCTGTCATCTGTCATCTGTCATCTGTCATCTGTCATCTGTCATCTGTCATCTGTCATCCCTCATCTGCCATCTGTCATCCGTCATCTGTCATCAGACATCTGTCATCTATCATCTGTCATCTGTCATCTGTCATCTGTCATCTGTCATCTGTCATCTGTTATCTGTCATCTGTCATCTGTCATCTGTCATTTGTCAGCTGTCATCTGTCATCTGTCATCTGTCATCTGTCATCTGTCATCTGTCACATGTCATCTGTCATCTGTCATCTGTCATCTGTCATCTGTTATCTGTCATCTGTCATCTGTCATCTGTCATCTGTCATCTGTCATCTGTCATCTGTCATCTGTCATCTGTCAACTGTCATCTGTCATCTGTCATCTGTAATCTGTCATCTGTCATCTGTCATTTGTCATCTGTCATCTGTCATCTGTCATCTGTCATCTGTCATCTGTCATCTGTCATCTGTCATCTGTCGTCTGTCATCTGTCATCTGTCATCTGTCATCTGTCATCTGTTATCTGTCATCTGTCATCTGTCATCTGTCATCTGTCATCTGTCATCTGTCATCTGTCATCTGTCATCTGTCATCTGTCATCTGTCATCTGTCATTTGTCATCTGTCATCTGTCATCTGTCATCTGTCATCTGTCTTCTGTCATTTGTCATCTGTCATCTGTCATCTGTCATCAGACATCTGTCATTTGTCATCTGTCATCTGTCATCTGTCATCTGTCATCCCTCATCTGCCATCTGTCATCTGTTATCTGTCATCAGACATCTGTCATCTGTCATCTGTCATCTGTCATCTGTCATCTGTCATCTGTCATCTGTCATTTGTCAGCTGTCATCTGTCATCTGTCATCTGTCATCTGTCATCTGTCATCTGTCATCTGTCATCTGTCACATGTCATCTGTCATCTGTCATCTGTCATCTGTCATCTGTCATTTGTCATCTGTCATCTGTCATCTGTCATCTGTCATCCCTCATCTGCCATCTGTCATCTGTTATCTGTCATCAGACATCTGTCATCTGTCATCTGTCATCTGTCATCTGTCATCTGTCATCTGTCATCTGTCATCTGTCATCTGTCATCTGTCATCTGTCATCTGTCATCTGTCATCTGTTATCTGTCATCTGTCATCTGTCATCTGTCATCTGTCATCTGTCATTTGTCATCTGTCATCTGTCATCTGTCATCTGTCATCTGTCATTTGTCATCTGTCATCTGTCATCTGTCATCTGTCATCTGTCTTCTGTCATTTGTCATCTGTCATCTGTCATCTGTCATCAGACATCTGTCATTTGTCATCTGTCATCTGTCATCTGTCATCTGTCATCCCTCATCTGCCATCTGTCATCTGTTATCTGTCATCAGACATCTGTCATCTGTCATCTGTCATCTGTCATCTGTCATCTGTCATCTGTCATCTGTCATTTGTCAGCTGTCATCTGTCATCTGTCATCTGTCATCTGTCATCTGTCATCTGTCATCTGTCATCTGTCACATGTCATCTGTCATCTGTCATCTGTCATCAGACATCTGTCATTTGTCATCTGTCATCTGTCATCTGTCATCTGTCATCCCTCATCTGCCATCTGTCATCTGTTATCTGTCATCAGACATCTGTCATCTGTCATCTGTCATCTGTCATCTGTCATCTGTCATCTGTCATCTGTCATTTGTCAGCTGTCATCTGTCATCTGTCATCTGTCATCTGTCATCTGTCATCTGTCATCTGTCATCTGTCACATGTCATCTGTCATCTGTCATCTGTCATCTGTCATCTGTCATCTGTCATCTGTTATCTGTTATCTGTCATCTGTCATCTGTCATCTGTCATTTGTCATCTATCATCTGTCATCTGTCATCTGTCATCTGTCGTCTGTCATCTGTCGTCTGTCATCTGTCATCTGTTATCTGCCATCTGTCATATGTCACCTGTCATCTATCATCTGTCATCTGTCATCTGTCATCTGTCATCTGTCATCTGTCATCTGTCATCTGTCATCTGTCATCTGTCATCTGTCATCTGTCATCTGTCATCTGTCATCTGTCATCTGTCATCTGTCATCTGTCATCTGTCATCTGTCATCTGTCATCTGTCATCTGTCATCTGTCATCTGTCATCTGTCATCTGTCATCTGTCATCTGTCATGTGTCATCTGTCATCTGTCATCTGTCATCTCTCATCTGTCATCTGTCTTCTGTCATTTGTCATCTGTCATTTGTAATCTGTCATCTGTCATCTGTGATTTGTCTTCTGTCATCTGTCACCTGTCATCTGTCATATGTCATCTGTCATCTGTCATCTGTCATCTGTCAACTGTCATCTGTCATCTGTCATCTGTCATCTGTCATCTGTCATCTGTCATCTGTAATCTGTCATCTGTCATCTGTCATCTGTCATCTGTCATCTGTCATCTGTCATCTGTCATCTGTCATCTGTCATCTGTCATTTGTCATCTGTCATCTGTCATCTGTCATCTGTCATCTGTAATCTGTTATCTGTCATCTGTCATCTGTCATCTGTCATCTGTTATCTGTCATCTGTCATTTGTCATCTGTCATCTGTCATCTGTCATCTGTCATCTGTCATCTGTCATCTGTCATCTGTCATCTGTCATCTGTCATCTGTCATCTGTCATCTGTCATCTGTCATCTGTCATCTGTCATCTGTCATCTGTCATCTGTCATCTGTCATCTGTCATCTGTCATCTGTCATCTGTCATCTGTCATCTGTCATCTGTCATCTGTCATCTGTCATCTGTCATCTGTCATCTGTCATCTGTCATCTGTCATCTGTCATCTGTCATCTGTCATCTGTCATCTGTCAACTGTCATCTGTCATCTGTCATCTGTCATCTGTCATCTGTCATCTGTCATCTCTCATCTGTCATCTGTCTTCTGTCATTTGTCATCTGTCATTTGTAATCTGTCATCTGTCATCTGTCATTTGTCTTCTGTCATCTGTCATCTGTCATCTGTCATCTGTCATCTGTCATCTGTCATCTGTCATCTGTCATCTGTCATCTGTCATCTGTCATCTGTCATCTGTCATCTGTCATCTGTCATCTGTCATCTGTCATCTGTCATCTGTCATCTGTCATCTGTCATCTGTCATCTGTCATCTGTCATCTGTCATCTGTCATCTGTCATCTGTCATCTGTCATCTGTCATCTGTCATCTGTCATCTGTCATCTGTCATCTGCCATCTGTCATCTGTCATATGTCATCTGTCATCTGTCTTCTGTCATTTGTCATCTGTCATTTGTCATCTGTCATCTGTCGTCTGTCATCTATCATCTGTTATCTGCAATCTGTCATCTGTCATCAGACATCTGTCATTTGTCATCTGTCATCTGTCGTCTGTCATCTGTCATCTGTCATCTGTCATCTGTCATCTGTCATCTGTCATCTCTCATCTGTCATCTGTCTTCTGTCATCTGTCATTTGTAATCTGTCATCTGACATCTGTCATTTGTCTTCTGTCATCTGTCATCTGTCATCTGTCATCTGTCATCTGTCATCTGTCATCTCTCATCTGTCATCTGTCATCTGTCATCTGTCATCTGTCATCTGTCATCTGTCATCTGTCATCAGACATCTGTCATTTGTCATCTGTCATCTGTCATCTGTCATCTGTCATCTGTCATCTGTCATCTGTCATCTGTCATCTGTCATCTGTCATCTGTCATCTGTCATCTGTCATCTGTCATCTGTCATCTCTCATCTGTCATCTGTCATCTGTCATCTGTCATCTGTCATCTGTCATCTGTCATCTGTCATCAGACATCTGTCATTTGTCATCTGTCATCTGTCATCTGTCATCTGTCATCTGTCATCTGTCATCTGTCATCTGTCAACTGTCATCTGTCATCTGTCATCTGTCATCTGTCATCTGTCATCTGTCATCTGTCATCTGTCATCTGTCATCTGTCATCTCTCATCTGTCATCTGTCTTCTGTAATCTGTCATCTGTCATCTGTCATCTGTCATCTGTCATCTGTCATCTGTCATCTGTCATCTGTCATCTGTCATCTGTCATCTGTTATCTGTCATCTATCATCTGTCATCTGTCTTCTGTCATCTGTCATCTGTCATCTGTCATCTGTCATTTGTCATCTGTCATCTGTCATGTGTCATCTGTCATCTGTCATCTGTCATCTGTCATCTGTCATCTGTCATCTGTCATCTGTCATCTGTCATCTGTCATCTGTCATCTGTCATCTGTCATCTGTCATCTGTCATCTGTCATCTGTCATATGTCATCTGTCATCTGTCTTCTGTCATTTGTCATCTGTCATTTGTCATCTGTCATCTGTCGTCTGTCATCTATCATCTGTTATCTGCAATCTGTCATCTGTCATCAGACATCTGTCATTTGTCATCTGTCATCTGTCATCTGTCATCTGTCATCTGTCATCTGTCATCTGTCATCTGTCATCTGTCATCTGTCATCTGTCATCTGTCATCTGTCATCTGTCATCTGTCATCTGTCATCTCTCATCTGTCATCTGTCTTCTGTCATTTGTCATCTGTCATTTGTAATCTGTCATCTGACATCTGTCATTTGTCTTCTGTCATCTGTCATCTGTCATCTGTCATCTGTCATCTGTCATCTGTCATCTGTCATCTGTCATCTGTCATCTGTCATCTGTCATCTGTCATCTGTCATCTGTCATTTGTCATCTGTCATCTGTCATCTGTCATCTGTCATCTGTCATCTGTCATCTGTCATCTGTCATCTGTCATCTGTCATCTGTCATCTGTCATCTGTCATATGTCATCTGTCATCTGTCATCTGTCTTCTGTTCTTTTTCATCTGTCATTTGTCATCTGTCATCTGTCATATGTCATCTGTCATCTGTCATCTGTCATCTGTCATCTGTCATCTGTCATCTGTCATCTGTCATCTGTCATCTGTCATCTGTCATCTGTCATCTGTCATCTGTCATCTGTCATCTGTCATCTGTCATCTGTCATCTGTCATCTGTCATCTGTCATCTGTCATCTGTCATCTGTCATCTGTCATCTGTCATCTGTCATCTGTCATCTGTCATATGTCATCTGTCATCTGTCTTCTGTCATTTGTCATCTGTCATTTGTCATCTGTCATCTGTCGTCTGTCATCTATCATCTGTTATCTGCAATCTGTCATCTGTCATCAGACATCTGTCATCTGTCATCTGTCATCTGTCATCTGTCATCTGTCATCTGTCATCTGTCATCTGTCATCTGTCATCAGACATCTGTCATTTGTCATCTGTCATCTGTCATCTGTCATCTGTCATCTGTCATCTGTCATCTGTCATCTGTCATCTGTCATCTGTCATCTGTCATCTGTCATCTGTCATATGTCATCTGTCATCTGTCATCTGTCTTCTGTTCTTTTTCATCTGTCATTTGTCATCTGTCATCTGTCATCTGTCATATGTCATCTGTCATCTGTCTTCTGTCATTTGTCATCTGTCATTTGTCATCTGTCATTTGTCGTCTGTCATCTATCATCTGTTATCTGCAATCTGTCATCTGTCATCAGACATCTGTCATTTGTCATCTGTCATCTGTCATCTGTCATCTATCATCTGTCATCTGTCATCTGTCATCTGTCATCTGTCATCTGTCATCTGTCATCTGTCATCTGTCATCTGTCATCTGTCATCTGTCATCTGTCTTCTGTCATCTGTCTTCTGTTCTTTTTCATCTGTCATTTGTCATCTGTCATCTGTCATATGTCATCTGTCATCTGTCAACTGTCATATGTCATCTGTCATCTGTCAACTGTCATCTGTCATCTGTCATCTGTCATCTGTCATCTGTCATCTGTCATCTGTCATCTGTCATCTGTCATCTGTCATCTGTCATCTGTCATCTGTCATCTGTCATCTGTCATCCCTCATCTGCCATCTGTCATCTGTCATCTGTCATCAGACATCTGTCATCTATCATCTGTCATCTGTCATCTGTCATCTGTCATCTGTCATCTGTCATCTGTTATCTGTCATCTGTCATCTGTCATCTGTCATTTGTCAGCTGTCATCTGTCATCTGTCATCTGTCATCTGTCATCTGTCATCTGTCACATGTCATCTGTCATCTGTCATCTGTCATCTGTCATCTGTTATCTGTCATCTGTCATCTGTCATCTGTCATCTGTCATCTGTCATCTGTCATCTGTCATCTGTCATCTGTCAACTGTCATCTGTCATCTGTCATCTGTAATCTGTCATCTGTCATCTGTCATTTGTCATCTGTCATCTGTCATCTGTCATCTGTCATCTGTCATCTGTCATCTGTCATCTGTCATCTGTCGTCTGTCATCTGTCATCTGTCATCTGTCATCTGTCATCTGTTATCTGTCATCTGTCATCTGTCATCTGTCATCTGTCATCTGTCATCTGTCATCTGTCATCTGTCATCTGTCATCTGTCATCTGTCATCTGTCATTTGTCATCTGTCATCTGTCATCTGTCATCTGTCATCTGTCTTCTGTCATTTGTCATCTGTCATCTGTCATCTGTCATCAGACATCTGTCATTTGTCATCTGTCATCTGTCATCTGTCATCTGTCATCCCTCATCTGCCATCTGTCATCTGTTATCTGTCATCAGACATCTGTCATCTGTCATCTGTCATCTGTCATCTGTCATCTGTCATCTGTCATCTGTCATTTGTCAGCTGTCATCTGTCATCTGTCATCTGTCATCTGTCATCTGTCATCTGTCATCTGTCATCTGTCACATGTCATCTGTCATCTGTCATCTGTCATCTGTCATCTGTCATTTGTCATCTGTCATCTGTCATCTGTCATCTGTCATCCCTCATCTGCCATCTGTCATCTGTTATCTGTCATCAGACATCTGTCATCTGTCATCTGTCATCTGTCATCTGTCATCTGTCATCTGTCATCTGTCATCTGTCATCTGTCATCTGTCATCTGTCATCTGTCATCTGTCATCTGTTATCTGTCATCTGTCATCTGTCATCTGTCATCTGTCATCTGTCATTTGTCATCTGTCATCTGTCATCTGTCATCTGTCATCTGTCATTTGTCATCTGTCATCTGTCATCTGTCATCTGTCATCTGTCTTCTGTCATTTGTCATCTGTCATCTGTCATCTGTCATCAGACATCTGTCATTTGTCATCTGTCATCTGTCATCTGTCATCTGTCATCCCTCATCTGCCATCTGTCATCTGTTATCTGTCATCAGACATCTGTCATCTGTCATCTGTCATCTGTCATCTGTCATCTGTCATCTGTCATCTGTCATTTGTCAGCTGTCATCTGTCATCTGTCATCTGTCATCTGTCATCTGTCATCTGTCATCTGTCATCTGTCACATGTCATCTGTCATCTGTCATCTGTCATCAGACATCTGTCATTTGTCATCTGTCATCTGTCATCTGTCATCTGTCATCCCTCATCTGCCATCTGTCATCTGTTATCTGTCATCAGACATCTGTCATCTGTCATCTGTCATCTGTCATCTGTCATCTGTCATCTGTCATCTGTCATTTGTCAGCTGTCATCTGTCATCTGTCATCTGTCATCTGTCATCTGTCATCTGTCATCTGTCATCTGTCATCTGTCACATGTCATCTGTCATCTGTCATCTGTCATCTGTCATCTGTCATCTGTCATCTGTTATCTGTTATCTGTCATCTGTCATCTGTCATCTGTCATTTGTCATCTATCATCTGTCATCTGTCATCTGTCATCTGTCGTCTGTCATCTGTCGTCTGTCATCTGTCATCTGTTATCTGCCATCTGTCATATGTCACCTGTCATCTATCATCTGTCATCTGTCATCTGTCATCTGTCATCTGTCATCTGTCATCTGTCATCTGTCATCTGTCATCTGTCATCTGTCATCTGTCATCTGTCATCTGTCATCTGTCATCTGTCATCTGTCATCTGTCATCTGTCATCTGTCATCTGTCATCTGTCATCTGTCATCTGTCATCTGTCATCTGTCATCTGTCATCTGTCATGTGTCATCTGTCATCTGTCATCTGTCATCTCTCATCTGTCATCTGTCTTCTGTCATTTGTCATCTGTCATTTGTAATCTGTCATCTGTCATCTGTGATTTGTCTTCTGTCATCTGTCACCTGTCATCTGTCATATGTCATCTGTCATCTGTCATCTGTCAACTGTCATCTGTCATCTGTCATCTGTCATCTGTCATCTGTCATCTGTCATCTGTAATCTGTCATCTGTCATCTGTCATCTGTCATCTGTCATCTGTCATCTGTCATCTGTCATCTGTCATCTGTCATCTGTCATTTGTCATCTGTCATCTGTCATCTGTCATCTGTCATCTGTAATCTGTTATCTGTCATCTGTCATCTGTCATCTGTCATCTGTCATCTGTCATCTGTCATCTGTCATCTGTCATCTGTCATCTGTCATCTGTCATCTGTCATCTGTCATCTGTCATCTGTCATCTGTCATTTGTCATCTGTCATCTGTCATCTGTCATCTGTCATCTGTCAACTGTCATCTGTCTTCTGTCATTTGTCATCTGTCATTTGTCATCTGTCATCTGTCATCTGTCATCTGCCACCTGTCATCTGTCATCTGTCATCTGTCATCTGTCATCTGTCATCTGTCATCTGTCATCTGTCATCTGTCATCTGTCATCTGTCATCTGTCATCTGTCATCTGTCATTTGTCATCTGTCATCTGTCATCTGTCATCTGTCACCTGTTATCTGTCATCTGTCATCTGTCATCTGTCATCTGTCATCTGTCATCTGTCATCTGTCATCTGTCATCTGTCATCTGTCTTCTGTCATCTGTCATCTGTCATCTGTCATCTGTCATCTGTCATCTGTCATCTGTCATCTGTCATCTGTCATCTGTCATCTGTCTTCTGTCATTTGTCATCTGTCATCTGTCATCTGTCATCTGTCATCTGTCATCTGTCATGTGTCATCTGTCATTTGTCATCTGTCATCTGTCATCTGTCATCTGTCATCTGTCATCTGTCTTCTGTCATTTGTCATCTGTCATTTGTCATCTGTCATCTGTCATCTGTCATCTGCCACCTGTCATCTGTCATCTGTCATCTTTCATCTGTCATCTGTCATCTGTCATCTGTCATCTGTCATCTGTCATCTTTCATCTGTAATCTGTCATCTGTCATCTGTCATCTGTCATCTGTCATCTGTCATCTGTCATCTGTCATCTGTCATCTGTCATCTGTCATCTGTCATCTGTCATCTGTCATCTGTTATCTGTCATCTGTCATCTGTCATCTGTCATCTGTCATCTGTCATCTGTCATCTGTCATCTGTCATCTGTCATCTGTCATCTGTCATTTGTCATCTGTCATCTGTCATCTGTCATCTGTCTTCTGTCAATTGTCATCTGTCATTTGTCATCTGTCATATGTCATCTGTCATCTGTCATCTGTCATCTGTCATCTGTAATCTGTCATCTGTCATCTGTCATCTGTCATCTGTCATCTGTCATCTGTCATCTGTCATCTGTCATCTGTCATCTGTCATCTGTCATCCCTCATCTGCCATCTGTCATCTGTCATCTGTCATTAGACATCTGTCATCTGTCATCTGTCATCTGTCATCTGTCATCTGTCATCTGTCATCTGTCATCTGTCATCTGTCATCTGTCATCTGTCATCTGTCATCTGTCATCTGTCGTCTGTCATCTGTCATCTGTCATCTGTTATCTGCCATCTGTCATATGTCACCTGTCATCTATCATCTGTCATCTGTCATTTGTCATCTGTCATTTGTCATCTGTCATCTGTCATCTGTCATCTGTCATCTGTCATCTGTCATCTGTCATCTGTCATCTGTCATCTGTCATCTGTCATCTGTCATCTGTCATCTGTCATCTGTCATCTGTCATCTGTCATCTGTCATCTGTCATCTGTCATCTGTCATCTGTCATCTGTCATCTGTCATCTGTCATCTGTCATCTGTCATCTGTCATCTGTCATCTGTCATCTGTCATCTGTCATCTGTCATGTGTCATCTGTCATCTGTCATCTCTCATCTGTCATCTGTCTTCTGTCATTTGTCATCTGTCATTTGTAATCTGTCATCTGTCATCTGTGATTTGTCTTCTGTCATCTGTCACCTGTCATCTGTCATATGTCATCTGTCATCTGTCATCTGTCATCTGTCATCTGTCATCTGTCATCTGTCATCTGTCATCTGTCATCTGTCATCTGTCATCTGTCATCTGTCATCTGTCATCTGTCATCTGTCATCTGTCATCTGTCATCTGTCATCTGTCATCTGTCATCTGTCATCTGTCATCTGTCATCTGTCATCTGTCATCTGTCATCTGTCATCTGTCATCTGTCATCTGTTATCTGTCATCTGTCATCTGTCATCTGTCTTCTGTCATCTGTCATCTGTCATCTGTCATCTGTCATTTGTCATCTGTCATCTGTCATGTGTCATCTGTCATCTGTCTTCTGTCATTTGTCATCTGTCATTTGTCATCTGTCATCTGTCATCTGTCATCTGCCACCTGTCATCTGTCATCTGTCATCTGTCATCTGTCATCTGTCATCTGTCATCTGTCATCTGTCATCTGTCATCTGTCATCTGTCATCTGTCACCTGTCATCTTTCATCTGTCATCTGTCATCTGTCATCTGTCATCTGTCATCTGTCATCTGTCATCTGTCATCTGTCATCTATCATCTGTCATCCGTCATCTGTCATCTGTCATCTGTCGTCTGTCATCTGTCATCTGTCATCTGTTATCTGTCATCTGTCATCTGTTATCTGTCATCTGTCATCTGTCTTCTGTCATCTGTCATCTGTCATCTGTCATCTGTCATCTGTCATCTGTCATCTGTCATCTGTCATCTGTCATCTGTCATCTGTCATCTGTCATCTGTCATCTGTCATCTGTCATCTGTCATCTGTCATCTGTCATCTGTCTTCTGTCTTCTGTCATTTGTCATCTGTCATTTGTCATCTGTCATTTGTCATCTGTCATCTGTCATCTGTCATCTGTCATCTGTCATCTGTCATCTGTCATCTGTCATCTGTCATCTGTCATCTGTCATCTGTCATCTGTCATCTGTCATCTGTCATCTGTCATCTGTCATCTGTCATCTGTCATCTGTCATCTGTCATCTGTCATCTGTCATCTGTCATCTTTCATCTGTCATTTGTCATCTGTCATCTTTCATCTGTCATCTGTCATCTGTCATCTGTCATCTGTCATCTGTCATCTTTCATCTGTAATCTGTCATCAGTCATCTGTCATCTGTCATCTGTCATCTGTCATCTGTCATCTGTCATCTGTCATCTGTCATCTGTCATCTGTCATCTGTCATCTGTCATCTGTCATCTGTCATCTGTCATCTGTCATCTGTCATCTGTCATCTGTTATCTGTCATCTGTCATCTGTCATCTGTCATCTGTCATCTGTCATCTGTCATCTGTCATCTGTCATCTGTCATCTGTCATTTGTCATCTGTCATCTGTCATCTGTCATCTGTCTTCTGTCAATTGTCATCTGTCATTTGTCATCTGTCATATGTCATCTGTCATCTGTCATCTGTCATCTGTCATCTGTCATCTGTCATCTGTCATCTGTCATCTGTCATCTGTCATCTGTCATCTGTCATCTGTCATCTGTCATCTGTCATCTGTCATCTGTCATCTGTCATCTGTCATCTGTCATCTGTCATCTGTCATCTGTCATCTGTCATCTGTCATCTGTCATCTGTCATCTGTAATCTGTCATCTGTCATCTGTCATCTGTCATCTGTCATCTGTCATCTGTCATCTGTCATCTGTCATCTGTCATCTGTCATCTGTCATCTGTCATCTGTCATCTGTTATCTGTCATCTGTCATCTGTCATCTGTCTTCTGTCATCTGTCATCTGTCATCTGTCATCTGTCATTTGTCATCTGTCATCTGTCATGTGTCATCTGTCATCTGTGTTCTGTCATTTGTCATCTGTCATTTGTCATCTGTCATCTGTCATCTGTCATCTGCCACCTGTCATCTGTCATCTGTCATCTGTCATCTGTCATCTGTCATCTGTCATCTGTCATCTGTCATCTGTCATCTGTCATCTGTCATCTTTCATCTGTCATCTGTCATCTGTCATCTGTCATCTGTCATCTGTCATCTGTCATCTGTCATCTGTCATCTGTCATCTGTCATCTGTCATCTGTCATCTGTCATCTGTCATCTGTCATCTGTCATCTGTCGTCTGTCATCTGTCATCTGTCATCTGTTATCTGTCATCTGTCATCTGTCATCTGTTATCTGTCATCTGTCATCTGTCTTCTGTCATCTGTCATCTGTCATCTGTCATCTGTCATCTGTCATCTGTCATCTGTCATCTGTCATCTGTCATCTGTCATCTGTCATCTGTCATCTGTCATCTGTCATCTGTCATCTGTCATCTGTCATGTGTCATCTGTCTTCTGTCTTCTGTCATTTGTCATCTGTCATTTGTCATCTGTCATTTGTCATCTGTCATCTGTCATC
Organism: Condylostylus longicornis; assembly: GCF_029603195.1. Lineage (NCBI taxonomy): Eukaryota > Metazoa > Arthropoda > Insecta > Diptera > Dolichopodidae > Condylostylus > Condylostylus longicornis. Next base: position 952,426 of record NW_026578021.1, on the reverse strand, counting down.
TGTAATCTGTCATCTGTCATCTGTCATCTGTCATCTGTCATCTGTCATCTGTCATCTGTCATCTGTCATCTGTCATCTGTCATCTGTCATCTGTCATCTGTCATCTGTCATCTGTCATCTGTCATCTGTCATCTGTCATCTGTCATCTGTCATCTGTCATCTGTCATCTGTCATCTGTCATCTTTCATCTGTCATTTGTCATCTGTCATCTTTCATCTGTCATCTGTCATCTGTCATCTGTCATCTGTCATCTGTCATCTGTCATCTTTCATCTGTAATCTGTCATCTGTCATCTGTCATCTGTCATCTGTCATCTGTCATCTGTCATCTGTCATCTGTCATCTGTCATCTGTCATCTGTGATCTGTCATCTGTCTTCTGTCATCTGTCATCTGTCATCTGTCATCTGTCATCTGTTATCTGTCATCTGTCATCTGTCATCTGTCATCTGTCATCTGTCATCTGTCATCTGTCATTTGTCATCTGTCATCTGTCATCTGTCATCTGTCTTCTGTCAATTGTCATCTGTCATTTGTCATTTGTCATCTGTCATATGTCATCTGTCATCTGTCATCTGTCATCTGTCATCTGTCATCTGTCATCTGTCATCTGTCATCTGTCATCTGTCATCTGTCATCTGTCATCTGTCATCCCTCATCTGCCATCTGTCATCTGTCATCTGTCATCAGACATCTGTCATCTGTCATCTGTCATCTGTCATCTGTCATCTGTCATCTGTCATCTGTCATCTGTCATCTGTCATCTGTCATCTGTCATCTGTCATCTGTCGTCTGTCATCTGTCATCTGTCATCTGTTATCTGCCATCTGTCATATGTCACCTGTCATCTATCATCTGTCATCTGTCATCTGTCATCTGTCATCTGTCATCTGTCATCTGTCATCTGTCATCTGTCATCTGTCATCTGTCATCTGTCATCTGTCATCTGTCATCTGTCATCTGTCATCTGTCATCTGTCATCTGTCATCTGTCATCTGTCATCTGTCATCTGTCATCTGTCATCTGTCATCTGTCATCTGTCATGTGTCATCTGTCATCTGTCATCTCTCATCTGTCATCTGTCTTCTGTCATTTGTCATCTGTCATTTGTAATCTGTCAACTGTCATCTGTGATTTGGCTTCTGTCATCTGTCACCTGTCATCTGTCATATGTCATCTGTCATCTGTCATCTGTCATCTGTCATCTGTCATCTGTCATCTGTCATCTGTCATCTGTCATCTGTCATCTGTCATCTGTCATCTGTCAGCTGTAATCTGTCATCTGTCATCTGTCATCTGTCATCTGTCATCTGTCATCTGTCATCTGTCATCTGTCATCTGTCATCTGTCATCTGTCATCTGTTATCTGTCATCTGTCATCTGTCATCTGTCTTCTGTCATCTGTCATCTGTCATCTGTCATCTGTCATTTGTCATCTGTCATCTGTCATGTGTCATCTGTCATCTGTCTTCTGTCATTTGTCATCTGTCATTTGTCATCTGTCATCTGTCATCTGTCATCTGCCACTTGTCATCTGTCATCTGTCATCTGTCATCTGTCATCTGTCATCTGTCATCTGTCATCTGTCATCTGTCATCTGTCATCTGTCATCTGTCATCTGTCATCTTTCATCTGTCATCTGTCATCTGTCATCTGTCATCTGTCATCTGTCATCTGTCATCTGTCATCTGTCATCTGCCATCTGTCATCTGTCATCTGTCATCTGTCATCTGTCATCTGTCATCTGTCGTCTGTCATCTGTCATCTGTCATCTGTTATCTGTCATTTGTCACATGTCATCTGTCATCTGTCATCTGTCATCTGTCATCTGTCATCTGTCATCTGTCATCTGTCATCTGTCATCTGTCATCTGTCATCTGTCATCTGTCATCTGACATCTGTCATCTGTCATCTGTCATCTGTCATCTGTCATCTGTCATCTGTCATCTGTCATCTGTCATCTGTCTTCTGTCTTCTGTCATTTGTCATCTGTCATTTGTCATCTGTCATTTGTCATCTGTCATCTGTCATCTGTCATCTGTCATCTGTCATCTGTCATCTGTCATCTGTCATCTGTCATCTGTCATCTGTCATCTGTCAGTAGTATAGTAGTACTTCTCCGTAGTAAAATATAAATTGTGGTGAAATATTAACGTAGGTGTAGCTTACATGTTAAGATATAAAATATTTTCGAGTAGTACTTGATCGAGCAAACCAATATAAAAAACAAAAAAAGCTTTAAAAAATAAAAAGCAAAATAAAAAGAAAAATATAAATTGTGGTGAAATATTAACGTAGGCGTAGCTTACATGCTAAGATATAAAATATTTTTCGAGTAGTACTTGATCAAGCAAACCAATATAAAAAAAACAAAAAAGCTTTAAAAAATAAAAAGCAATATAAAAAGAAAAATATAAATTGTGGTGAAATATTAACGTAGGCTTAGCTAACATGCTAAGATATGAAATATTTTTCGAGTGGTACTTGATCGAGCAAACCAATATAAAAAAACAAAAAAAGGTTTAAAAAAATAAAAAGCAAAATGAAAAGAAAAATATAAATCGTGGTGGAATATTAACGTAAAGATATAAAATTTAATATAATAATAAACATGCCAAGATATAAAATTTTTTGTCTTCCAACCGGATAAAGAATCTGTTATCTGTAGAGTTAAACAGAATGTATGTAAGTTTTGAATGGATAAAGAATCTGTTGTTTATAGAGTTAAACAGAATGTATGTAAATTTTGAATAAAAAACCGATACCTGTTAGTCGAATTAAGAAACGCATTTTGTAAATTTTTTTATTAAAATTTGACTTTTTTTAAAAATTTAGAGAAAATATAATATATAAGAAGTTAATTTTCTGTAATGTTTTCTTTTTATATAAAGATTTGAAGCTTACAAGTTGCTTTTAATATGGGTAATGTGAATTCTAAAATACTTAAAACATATTATGATAAAGATACAGAAAACCTTTATGGTTCAATTAGTAAACTTCACAAGGCTTTAAAACATGATAAAATATCTGTGAAAAAAATTCAAGCTGGGTTGAGGAGTCAACCAACTTATACGTTACATCACCCGGTGAAAACAAAGTTTCCAAGAAATCATTACCTAGTTCAAAAAATTGATCAGTTGTGGGAAATAGATCTTTGTGATTTAAAAATGTTTAAAAAATATAATGATGGTTACACATTTTTGTTAACAGCAATTGATGTTTTTTCGAAATTTGCTTGGGTAGTACCTTTAAAACAAAAAACAGGATCTGAAGTTACAAAAGCCTTTAGTAAAATTATATTAAAAAGTCAACGAAAACCAGAAACGGCTCAATCGATGAAGGTAGAGAATTCAAAAATATAATATTTAAAAATTTTTTACAACATAATAATATCAAACAAAGATTTCCAATAATAGCATCAACAAATAAAGCGGCTGTGGTTGAACGATTCAATAGAACGTTAAAAGAAAAGATGTTCAGGTTCTTTACAGAAAGTTCTAGTAAAAGATACATAGACATTTTACCGCAACTCGTTAAAAGTTACAATATTTCTGTACACAGTACCACAAAATTTCGTCCTGCAGAAGTTGAATTAAAACATACTAAAGAAATTTACAACAATTTTAAAAAACGTTTTCAAAAAGACCCTAAATTATTTGTTGACATTTTTGTCGGAGATTTAGTACGAGTACGTAGAAAAAAAGCAACTTTTGAACATGGCTATACAGAAAAATGGACGAAAGAAATTTTTATAGTAAATAAAATTATAAAAAGAGAACCTTATCCGTTATTTGTACTGCACGATTTGAAGGGTAAAGAAATAAGCGGAAGATTTTATTATCAAGAGCTGCAAAAAGTTTATGTTTAAAACATGATTCAATTCCATCACCCGTTTACAATGATAATAGCTGGGCCGTTTGGCTCAGGCAAAACAACATTTAACGTAAATTCATTATACAAAAAGGTGGTTTTTTACCAATGTTAATCGGTACAGTTCTATCGGGTTTACTAGGAAAACTAATTTCAAAATATACAAAATGAGCAACACATTGCAACGGATGATTGTTATTCAACCAGACTTATACAATAAACTAAAAGAAAATATCATAAACGATAATGAACTCTCGGATATTGATAGAAATATAAAAGCTATTCTATTTAACAAAAAGTTAAATGATAATCAGAAATGAAATTTAGTAACGAAAAACGCCAAGCAATGTCAAAGACGCCTGTTAACTCATTAAATAAGCCAATATTATTAGAGTCTAAAGGCACGCAAACACGCGTAAAACCGGCACAAAAAAGTACTAGTGTTCAAACAGATGATATATACCAAAAAAATATTGGTTTGAATTAAATTCTGTATAAATTGGTAAGTTGTTCTTAATAAAAATTCATTTTAATTTCAAATGTCCACAAGAAATATGGAAAAAAAATATTTAATAGCTGACTTACAATTCATTGTTTGAAGCAACAATCAATATTATCTAAAGGAAATGGCGATTAACCACAACAAATCAGTTTTTACTACCGTGTATTACTTTAGATCACCTTATCCATATGAAGAACTTTCTGTTGCAGCACAAAAACAAAACAGTTACAACAGAGATAACATAAACGGTTTGAGTTGGAGTGATGGTCTAATTGATTACAACTGTATCCCTACTATCATTGAAAGTTTTTCGATTTACAACAGAATTTATGTAAAAGGACTTGAAAAGAAAACATTTTTGGAAAAATATTTGCCGAACCAGATAATTAATTTGGAAAATAATATACCAGCTTTAAATAAACTAACAAATTATGAATCATTTTGTCAAATCCATTTAAATTCAAATAGTCATAATAAACGTTGTGCTGTAAAAAATTGTATTAACATACTCATGCATTTATTAAAACAAAGTAAAATTTGATTTAAAAAAAAGAATATGTTTTATTTACTTGTTATATTAACGTTACATATTTCAGAGTCATTTGTTAAATTAAAATCATACAAGTAGCAAAATATTTGTTCTGCCATTCATTATCTTCGTTCATTATTCGAGCTGACTCCATATTCTTGGCTTGCTTGTAAAATGAGTGCCATTCGTTATAAAAAACTTGAACTGGTTTCTTACTATTCCGATGAAAAACTATTTTTGACTGAAAAGTGTTGCAATCAAAACCTATTACTATTTTGCACGTTTGTTTTGTATTCAAAAAATATGTGTAAGAGAGTGGTAAATTTTCCATTTTAGATAATCCTTTTTTAGATATTTTTGCTAGCTTCTTGGAAGTTGTTGCTTTTTTTTAGAAGACATTTTAAGTCAGGTATCTCAAAACTGAATAAATCGTTTAAAATATGCGGACTGTGGTATTTATACTTTTTTTCAAAAACTATAACTGTGAAATCGGTTTTCTACATATTTGTAACGTGTTGTTTATATGTGGCGTATACCTGAATATTTTCTTAAACAATTTCATAACAGTTTTGTCATTGACATTTTGATTGTTACGGTTAAAAATATCCAGGAACCTTGATATGCTATAACCTTTACATCTGTACCATAAATATACGCAGCAATATTGACCACAAATTTCTGAATAGTCCCCTTGCAATCATTTGTAATTGCAGGCAGTGTAAGAACTTTTTAGAACTTTTTTTAAGAAATTGTGAAGCTCTTTTTGAACAGGTGCTTGTCCATACGAATCAAAATATTCAATAAATCCATTTAAAGGTACAAAAATGCATATCCAATGTTTACCTGGTTTAGTATGAACATCAGTATTTACCACTACAAATCCAGGTTTTTCAAAATGCTTAGGAAGCTTGTCTAGGGGAAAAACTCCTTTGAAAAATTTTTGTGTTTGCTGATTACACGACAATACATTTTTAATTTCTAAAGTGTTCATTGTACTTATTAATCGGCTGATTTAAAAGAAATAATATCATAAATCTTAGTATTCTCTTTTAAATAATGTTTTAAAAATTGCATGCTGGAACGACCATTTGTTATAATAACATCAAATTTTTCCATAAATCCGCGAAGCTCTTTGTTTTCTTGCTCATTAAATACATTGCCGAATTTATAGTTCTTTGTGGTATTTGGCATAATTTCTTTTGTAGAAATTTGTAGTTTGTTTCCTTGGTGATTATTTTGGAATTTCCTCTTATTCCAACACATGTAACATTCTTAACAAATATATAATCGGTATTATCAGTACAAAACGTCAAATCGACAATTGCACAAGTTTTTTTAGACATGTTTGTTGTGTAGTGTACAACACTTGATTAATTTTAAGTTTGTAAAAATTGTTCTATTTATACATTTGCGTAGACATTGCGATTTTTGTCTATTTGAACGTTGGAATCAAATTCTCCATAAATAAGTGCTGTTAATGTAGATGGAGTTGGTTTTGATAATCTTGCTTCGATTCTTATAGTTCCTTGATTAAGTAAACGTTGGCAAATTTCATTACCCGATGCATCTGGTGTTAAATCAAAAGCCAATAAAAAGAAACCATTTGCAAACATAGATTTTGTTATTTGATGTCCTCTATCGTTATGATAAATTCCTGTTCCAGAGAATAACGTATGATAAGCTCTTGTATTGCAATTATTATCATCAGAAAAACTTGTTTCTATGGCAGCGTTTGGTACTTGCACACCATTAACATAGAGCATGAATTGTGAAATATCAAAATGCTTAAAATTGTATGGATTTTTTGATCGTTTTCCCGAATACCCTGCATTTTCAGTCATGCAAAAAATAATCGTGTTTGGTAATTGGCCAATAAAAACATTATCTAGCGAAATTGACGAACTATTACTGGGGATAGTAAAATTTTTCACTTCCACTCTTTTATAATGATATGTAACATTTGATTTTTCTAGAACGGCATTGTGAGCTAACAATACACTAGGATTTATTGTTACATGCCGCATAAATAATTTAGCCTCTACAATTTTAAATTGTGATTCATCAGAGTCATCCGCAAATAGAAAGAAATTTGGTTTTTCTAATGTAAAAAGAATTCGAATATCCACATTATTTATTAAATGAGTGGGTTGATTAAACATATCCACATGAAGTTTTCCCATAAGCTCAACAACGTTACTATTATGATATAGTTTTTGACGTTCCTTTGAACCATTATTGTCAGATCTAGCTATATTCGGCTTATCTAAAATCCATCCAGCACATTCTAAATGAGTAGTTGCAGCATCAGTTCCATAATTTAATAGAGATTCAATATAAGCTCTATAATGGTAATTTCCATCTGATGGAGTAATATTTTTACCATTAAGTTGTACGTTACATTGCTTAATCAGAGAATGCAAAATATTATTAAGCACACTCGGTTGTTGAATTGTTTTCTGATCTGCACCTTTATCATCATGCCATGCTGTTCCATCTTTTTTCAAAATTTGAACTTTGAGTTTTATGTATGTTGAAGATAAATCCCTGTAGGTGTCGCCGTGACCCAACGAAACAAATTCTATTATTGAAGGGTTATCCAGAGAAGCAATGGTATTGTATGACACCTCCTCAGATTTTAAAATATTGGTTTGTATTGGCGGAGTTGCAAATAAATCTAACTCTGATTTCATGCATTCATTCATTTTTTTCTTGTTTTTTAATTAAAAATATCTGTTTGGTGAATTTTTCTGCGTTTGCTCTTGGCTTTACGTTTCTTTTTATTTGAATGAGTTAATCTCGTTGCATGAGTTCTTTTTATAGTCCTTCTTCTTATACCTCTTCCATACATTTCATTCAATTTGTTTACAGCTCGGCGTCTTAAATTTTTTAGTGCTTGTTTACCTCTATCTTGTAATACTTCTTTTGGATTTGCTCCAGCAGCAATATCAGATAAAGCATTAATTCCAGTATCTAAAGTCTCTTGTTTTACCAAATTTAAGCCAGATGATATGAGTGGTTTTAAATATTTAAACAACCCTCCAAAAAAATTCCAAGTCCACGACCTCTTTGATATTGCACACTAGACTGCACTAACGGGCCAATATCATCAATACCTCTACCTGCTTGAATTAAATAATACTTGTAATACGAAAGATTCATCGTATAAGAATAAACGACATGAACCTGCCCACTTATTTATATCTTTTGAAATGCAATACAATTTTTGTAGGTATGTTACTTCTGCAGAAATTTATATTATATCCAAATTTATCGCAAATTATAACTGAAATACTATCAAAGTTATCTTTGTCTATACTGCAATATTGAACTTTTTCAAATTGTATTATTGTATCCGCAAAGGGATTGATTGTGTTTACAGTTTTCATACATCTTGTCATTGTATCGCCGATATATTGCGGTTCTATTATATCGGTATAAACAAACAACATATCAGTTTTTGTTTCCGGAGACGTCAACAACGTATTTGCTATTATATGATAAACCTCAATAATTTTAGTTTTATATTTTTTAAGTTCTTTTTGTACAACGAGTGCTTGTTGAAAACATGTTTTTAATAAAAAGTTTACTGTATACCCAGTACCAGCCAGTATTCGTATTTCGACCACAGGTCTTTCACTGCATAGTTTTATGTACTCTGTATGAGTGGTATCTATTTTAAATTTGTTATCCAAAACATAGTTAGCATCATTTGAAATAAAATTGTAGATTTCCAATATCAATTGTTGCTCCACAATATTTTGAAACAGCGTGGGTAATAAAAGCGTTTTCAAGTCACATTGTAGTTCATTTTTATTATAAGGAATATAGGTTTTTCCAATACCGATGGAATTTTTTTCTGCTGTTCCAATAAATATTACAGCAGCTTTTTCGTAAACTTCTCCAAATATATTTGGAATAAAATTGTTCAAAAAAATTTCAGAAATTCCCACTTTCCAATTACTCTTGTTTAACTCAAAATGCTTTGGGAATTTATTTGTAAATTTTGATAAAGCATTTTCTGGAAAATATTTTATTGAGGCATCACTTAATAAAGTTATATAAAAACCCTCTTCCTGATTTATTTGAATCGTGTCCTTGGTTGGGTTGATGAACCAGAATCAGATTTTACTTTTGTCTTCTTACGTACAGGAAAATTCAGTTTTAGCTGTTTATCGTCTGCTTTTGTAGATGATCGAAGTACTCGTTTTGAAGGTTTTTTAGGGCTTTCAATAGGAACACTTATAATATTTCCTGAATCAGTTTCAAACATGCGCATATTTGGTGTATGAATAGATTTGCGTGGTGGTGAAATGATTCGTCTTTTATAGTATCGTCAAAGACATCATACTCGTCTAAACTCCAATTTTCAATTGGTTCAAATTCAAAAAGCTCCTCTTCAGGTAAAAATGTAGTTTGTTAACCAATATTTTTTTGGTATATATCATCTGTTTGAACACTAGTACTTTTTTGTGCCGGTTTTACGCGTGTTTGCGTGCCTTTAGACTCTAATAATATTGGCTTATTTAATGAGTTAACAGGCGTCTTTGACATTGCTTGGCGTTTTTCGTTACTAAATTTCATTTCTGATTATCATTTAACTTTTTGTTAAATAGAATAGCTTTTATATTTCTATCAATATCCGAGAGTTCATTATCGTTTATGATATTTTCTTTTAGTTTATTGTATAAGTCTGGTTGAATAACAATCATCCGTTGCAATGTGTTGTTCATTTTGTATATTTTGAAATTAGTTTTCCTAGTAAACCCGATAGAACTGTACCGATTAACATTGGTAAAAAACCACCTTTTTGTATAATGAATTTACGTTTAGCGTTTATAGATTTTTTTGGGCAAGCTAAATATCGAAGTTGATTTTTATATTTTCTTATTCCCAATAATTTGTTTTTGGAAAGTTTTGTATTTCCATTAAGAATGTTCAATGAAATTTCACACAAAGTTTTTATCACCTCAGAGTCACAATTCTTTATTAAAATATTTCGAAATTTTGTTTTAGATTTTTTTAACGTATGCAGTATATGCTGGTTTGCTATCAAACGTTTCATATTTCTCACATAAATTTTTATTTTTTAATTGATCTAGTGTGCAAAAGCACACACAACTTTTTATTTTATTATCATATATATCAGTTCTGAATTGAAATAAATCGTTTATACCTTGCGTCAGATCTAAAATAATATAGCTATATGGCTTCGACGTTATCTCATTATATAGCTTTTGAAATTCTTTAATGTTTTCTGGTACTATTTGTCGTGCCAAAGGTAAAATTTGCGATTTATCTCGTGGATTTTTAAATAGAACCAAGTACTTTGCATTTAACGATATATCTCTGCAGAATTTTCCTTGATGAAAAACATTTTGTGATACAAGCATGATTGATAGGTTGCGATGATGAGATCCTTTAGTAAAAAGTTCGCAAACTTTTTTACTGTAAGCATCAATCATTAAATCATCCAAAATAATCATTGTTGCAATATTGCTATCATTATTTAAATTTTCTGGAATTTCATTAAAATATTCAATTTGGGTAAAATTTAGGTTTTTCGGCATTGCGTTGTTTTCTGGATTACACCACATAATATGTTCTATTTCAGGCTGAATTAATTTATTCATTTGATTGATCAAATTACAAATAAATGTTGTTTTGCCTGAGCCAGACGGCCCAGCTATTATCATTGTAAACGGGTGATGGAATTGAATCATGTTTTAAACATAAACTTTTTGCAGCTCTTGAAAATAAAATCTTCCGCTTATTTCTTTACCCTTCAAATCGTGCAGTACAAATAACGGATAAGGTTCTCTATTTATAATTTTATTTACTATAAAAATTTCTTTCGTCCATTTTTCTGTATAGCCATGTTCAAAAGTTGCTTTTTTTCTACGTACTCGTACTAAATCTCCGACAAAAATGTCAACAAATAATTTAGGGTCTTTTTGAAAACGTTTTTTAAAATTGTTGTAAATTTCTTTAGTATGTTTTAATTCAACTTCTGCAGGACGAAATTTTGTGGTACTGTGTACAGAAATATTGTAACTTTTAACGAGTTGCGGTAAAATGTCTATGTATCTTTTACTAGAACTTTCTGTAAAGAACCTGAACATCTTTTCTTTTAACGTTCTATTGAATCGTTCAACCACAGCCGCTTTATTTGTTGATGCTATTATTGAAAATCTTTGTTTGATATTATTATGTTGTAAAAAACTTTTAAATATTATATTTTTGAATTCTCTACCTTCATCTGATTGAGCCGTTTCTGGTTTTCGTTGACTTTTTAATATAATTTTACTAAAGGCTTTTGTAACTTCAGATCCTGTTTTTTTGTTTTAAAGGTACTACCCAAGCAAATTTCGAAAAAACATCAACTGCTGTTAACAAAAATGTTTAACCATCATTATATTTTTTAAACATTTTTAAATCACAAAGATCTATTTCCCACAACTGATCAATTTTTTGAACTAGGTAATGATTTCTTGGAAACTTTGTTTTCACCGGGTGATGTAACGTATAAGTTGGTTGACTCCTCAACCCAGCTTGAATTTTTTTCAGAGATATTTTATCATGTTTTAAAGCCTTGTGAAGTTTACTAATTGAACCATAAAGGTTTTCTGTATCTTTATCATAATATGTTTTAAGTATTTTAGAATTCACATTACCCATATTAAAAGCAACTTGTAAGCTTCAAATCTTTATATAAAAAGAAAACATTACAGAAAATTAGCTTCTTATATATTATATTTTCTCTAAATTTTTAAAAAAAGTCAAATTTTAATAAAAAAATTTACAAAATGCGTTTCTTAATTCGACTAACAGGTATCGGTTTTTTATTCAAAACTTACATACATTCTGTTTAACTCTACAGATAACAGATTCTTTATCCGGCTGGAAGACAAAAAATTTTATATATTGGCATGCCTACGTTAACGTTAATATTCCACCACGATTTATATTTTTCTTTTCATTTTGCTTTTTATTTTTTTAAACCTTTTTTTGTTTTTTTATATTGGTTTGCTCGATCAAGTACCACTCGAAAAATATTTTATATCTTAGCATGTAAGCTACGCCTACGTTAATATTTCACCACAATTTATATTTTTCTTTTTATTTTGCTTTTTATTTTTTAAAGCTTTTTTGTTTTTTTTATATTGGTTTGCTTGATCAAGTACTACTCGAAAAATATTTTATATCTTAGCATGTAAGCTACGCCTACGTTAATATTTCACCACAATTTATATTTTTCTTTTTATTTTGTTTTTTATTTTTTAAAGCTTTTTTTGTTTTTTATATTGGTTTGCTCGATCAAGTACTACTCGAAAATATTTTATATCTTAACATGTAAGCTACACCTACGTTAATATTTCACCACAATTTATATTTTTCTTTTTATTTTGCTTTTTATTTTTTTATTTTGCTTTTTATTTTAAAAGCTTTTTTTTGGTTTTTTATATTAGTTTCTTTGCAAAAGTGCTACTCGTAAATACCCTTTCACTCGATCCAATTTTTTTTATATATTTTACTACGGAGAAGTACTACTATACTACTTCTGTCATCTGTCATCTGTCATCTGTCATCTGTCAACTGTCATCTGTCATCTGTCATCTGTCATCTGTCGTCTGTCGTCTGTCGTCTGTCATCTGTCATCTGTCATTTGTCACATGTCATCTGTCATCTGTCGTCTGTCATCTGTCATCTGTCATCTGTCATCTGTTATCTGCCATCTGTCATATGTCACCTGTCATCTATCATCTGTCATCTGTCATCTGTCATCTGTCATCTGTCATCTGTCATCTGTCATCTGTCATCTGTCATCTGTCATCTGTCATCTGTCATCTGTCATCTGTCATCTGTCATCTGTCATCTGTCATCTGTCATCTGTCATCTGTCATCTGTCATCTATCATCTGTCATCTGTCATCTGTCATCTGTCATCTGTCATCCCTCATCTGCCATCTGTCATCTGTCATCTGTCATCTGTCATCTGTCATCTGTCATTTGCCATCTGTCATCTGTCATCCCTCATCTGCCATCTGTCATCTTTCATCTGTCATCAGACATCTGTCATATGTCATCTGTCATCTGTCATCTGTCATCTGTCTTCTGTCATTTATCACATGTCATCTGTCATCTGTCATCTGTCATCTGTAATCTGTCATCTGTCATCTGTCATCTGTTATCTGTCATCTGTCATCTGTCATCTGTCATCTGTCATCTGTCATCTGTCATCTGTAATCTGTCATCTGTCATCTGTCATCTGTCATCTGTCTTCTGTCATTTATCACATGTCATCTGTCATCTGTCATCTGTCATCTGTCATCTGTCATCTGTTATCTGCCATCTGTCATATGTCACCTGTCATCTATCATCTGTCATCTGTCATCTGTTATCTGTCATCTGTCATCTGTCATATGTCATCTGTCATCTGCCATGTGTCATTTCTCATCTGTCATCCCTCATCTGTCATCTGTCTTCTGTCATTTTTCATCTTTCATTTGTCATTTGTCATTTGTCATCTGCCATCTGTCATCTGTCGTCTGTCATCTGTCATCTGTTATACGCCATCTGTCATATGTCACCTGTCATCTATCATCTGTCATCTGTCATCTGTCATCTGTCATCTGTCATCTGTCATCTGTCATCTGTCATCTGTCTTCTGTCATCTGTCATCTGTCATCTGTCATCTGTCATCTGTCATCTGTCATCTGTCATCTGTCATCTGTCATCTGTCATCTGGCTTCTGTTATTTGTCATCTGTCATTTGTCATCTGTCATTTGTCATCTGTCATCTGTCATCTGTCATCTGTCATCTGTCATCTGTCATCTGTCATCTGTCATCTGTCATCTGTCATCTGTCATCTGTCATCTGTCATCTGTCATCTGTCATCTGTCATCTGTCATCTGTCATCTGTCATCTGTTATCTGCCATCTGTCACCTGTCATCTGTCATCTGTCATCTGTCATCTGTCATCTGTCTTCTGTCATCTGTCATCTGTCATTTGTCATTTGTTATCTGTCATCTGTCATCTGTCATCTGTCACCTGTCATCTGTCATCTGTCTTTTGTCATTTGTCATCTGTCATTTGTCATCTGTCATCTGTCATCTGTCATCTGTCATCTGTCATCTGTCATCTGTCATCTGTCATCTGTCATCTGTCATCTGTCATCTGTCATCTGTCATCTGTCATCTGTCATCTGTCATCTGTCATCTGTCATCTGTCATCTGTCATCTGTCATCTGTCATCTGTCATCTGTCATCTGTCATCTGTCATCTGTCACATGTCATCTGTCATCTGTCATCTGTCATCTGTCATCTGTCATCTGTCAACTGTCATCTGTCATCTTTCATCTGTCATCTGTCATCTGTCATCTGTCATCTGTCATCTGTCATCTGTCATCTGTCATCTGTCATTTGTCATCTGTCATCTGTCATCTGTCATTTGTCATCTGTCATCTGTCATCTGTCATTTGTCATCTGTCATTTGTCACATGTCATCTGTCATCTGTCATCTATCATCTGTCATCTGTCATCTGTCATCCGTTATCTGCCGTCTGTCATATGTCACCTGTCATCTATCATCTGTCATCTGTAATCTGTCATCTGTCATCTGTTATCTGTCATCTGTCATCTGTCATATGTCATCTGTCATCTGTCATCTGTCATCTGTCATCTGTCATCTGTCATCTGTCATCTGTCATCTGTCATCTGTCATCTGTCATCTGTCATCTGTCAGTAGTATATTAGTACTTCTCCGTAGTAAAATATATAAAAAAAAAATTGGATCGAGTGAAAGGGTATTTACGAGTAGCACTTTTGCTAAGAAACTAATATAAAAAACCAAAAATAAGCTTTTAAAATAAAAAGCAAAATAAAAAAATAAAAAGCAAAATAAAAAGAAAAATATAAATTGTGGTGAAATATTAACGTAGGCGTAGCTTACATGCTAAGATATAAAATATTTTTCGAGTAGTACTTGATCAAGCAAACCAATATAAAAAAAACAAAAAAGCTTTAAAAAATAAAAAGCAATATAAAAAGAAAAATATAAATTGTGGTGAAATATTAACGTAGGCTTAGCTAACATGCTAAGATATGAAATATTTTTCGAGTGGTACTTGATCGAGCAAACCAATATAAAAAAACAAAAAAAGGTTTAAAAAAATAAAAAGCAAAATGAAAAGAAAAATATAAATCGTGGTGGAATATTAACGTAAAGATATAAAATTTAATATAATAATAAACATGCCAAGATATAAAATTTTTTGTCTTCCAACCGGATAAAGAATCTGTTATCTGTAGAGTTAAACAGAATGTATGTAAGTTTTGAATGGATAAAGAATCTGTTGTTTATAGAGTTAAACAGAATGTATGTAAATTTTGAATAAAAAACCGATACCTGTTAGTCGAATTAAGAAACGCATTTTGTAAATTTTTTTATTAAAATTTGACTTTTTTTAAAAATTTAGAGAAAATATAATATATAAGAAGTTAATTTTCTGTAATGTTTTCTTTTTATATAAAGATTTGAAGCTTACAAGTTGCTTTTAATATGGGTAATGTGAATTCTAAAATACTTAAAACATATTATGATAAAGATACAGAAAACCTTTATGGTTCAATTAGTAAACTTCACAAGGCTTTAAAACATGATAAAATATCTCTGAAAAAAATTCAAGCTGGGTTGAGGAGTCAACCAACTTATACGTTACATCACCCGGTGAAAACAAAGTTTCCAAGAAATCATTACCTAGTTCAAAAAATTGATCAGTTGTGGGAAATAGATCTTTGTGATTTAAAAATGTTTAAAAAATATAATGATGGTTACACATTTTTGTTAACAGCAATTGATGTTTTTTCGAAATTTGCTTGGGTAGTACCTTTAAAACAAAAAACAGGATCTGAAGTTACAAAAGCCTTTAGTAAAATTATATTAAAAAGTCAACGAAAACCAGAAACGGCTCAATCGATGAAGGTAGAGAATTCAAAAATATAATATTTAAAAATTTTTTACAACATAATAATATCAAACAAAGATTTCCAATAATAGCATCAACAAATAAAGCGGCTGTGGTTGAACGATTCAATAGAACGTTAAAAGAAAAGATGTTCAGGTTCTTTACAGAAAGTTCTAGTAAAAGATACATAGACATTTTACCGCAACTCGTTAAAAGTTACAATATTTCTGTACACAGTACCACAAAATTTCGTCCTGCAGAAGTTGAATTAAAACATACTAAAGAAATTTACAACAATTTTAAAAAACGTTTTCAAAAAGACCCTAAATTATTTGTTGACATTTTTGTCGGAGATTTAGTACGAGTACGTAGAAAAAAAGCAACTTTTGAACATGGCTATACAGAAAAATGGACGAAAGAAATTTTTATAGTAAATAAAATTATAAATAGAGAACCTTATCCGTTATTTGTACTGCACGATTTGAAGGGTAAAGAAATAAGCGGAAGATTTTATTATCAAGAGCTGCAAAAAGTTTATGTTTAAAACATGATTCAATTCCATCACCCGTTTACAATGATAATAGCTGGGCCGTTTGGCTCAGGCAAAACAACATTTAACGTAAATTCATTATACAAAAAGGTGGTTTTTTACCAATGTTAATCGGTACAGTTCTATCGGGTTTACTAGGAAAACTAATTTCAAAATATACAAAATGAGCAACACATTGCAACGGATGATTGTTATTCAACCAGACTTATACAATAAACTAAAAGAAAATATCATAAACGATAATGAACTCTCGGATATTGATAGAAATATAAAAGCTATTCTATTTAACAAAAAGTTAAATGATAATCAGAAATGAAATTTAGTAACGAAAAACGCCAAGGAATGTCAAAGACGCCTGTTAACTCATTAAATAAGCCAATATTATTAGAGTCTAAAGGCACGCAAACACGCGTAAAACCGGCACAAAAAAGTACTAGTGTTCAAACAGATGATATATACCAAAAAAATATTGGTTTGAATTAAATTCTGTATAAATTGGTAAGTTGTTCTTAATAAAAATTCATTTTAATTTCAAATGTCCACAAGAAATATGGAAAAAAAATATTTAATAGCTGACTTACAATTCATTGTTGGAAGCAACAATCAATATTATCTAAAGGAAATGGCGATTAACCACAACAAATCAGTTTTTACTACCGTGTATTACTTTAGATCACCTTATCCATATGAAGAACTTTCTGTTGCAGCACAAAAACAAAACAGTTACAACAGAGATAACATAAACGGTTTGAGTTGGAGTGATGGTCTAATTGATTACAACTGTATCCCTACTATCATTGAAAGTTTTTCGATTTACAACAGAATTTATGTAAAAGGACTTGAAAAGAAAACATTTTTGGAAAAATATTTGCCGAACCAGATAATTAATTTGGAAAATAATATACCAGCTTTAAATAAACTAACAAATTATGAATCATTTTGTCAAATCCATTTAAATTCAAATAGTCATAATAAACGTTGTGCTGTAAAAAATTGTATTAACATACTCATGCATTTATTAAAACAAAGTAAAATTTGATTTAAAAAAAAGAATATGTTTTATTTACTTGTTATATTAACGTTACATATTTCAGAGTCATTAGTTAAATTAAAATCATACAAGTAGCAAAATATTTGTTCTGCCATAAACATAGGTACTTCGTAGAATAATCTGCTATAATTACATTGGTTAGGTGAAAACTGCATTGGAATGTAAAAGTCGTCCTGAGATAACTTGGTTACACCCTTTTCTTTGCATTTTACAAAGTATTTGTGAATATATGTCGCAACATTATCACTAGCATTGTTATTATAGGACATTATGGCTTGTATGTAATCCAACATTTCATTCAATTTCCAATATTCTTCTTGTTCAATATTAAAGATTTTTTTATCTTCTTGATTGAACTCCAA
This sequence comes from Condylostylus longicornis, assembly GCF_029603195.1. Lineage (NCBI taxonomy): Eukaryota > Metazoa > Arthropoda > Insecta > Diptera > Dolichopodidae > Condylostylus > Condylostylus longicornis. Next base: position 934,600 of record NW_026578021.1, on the reverse strand, counting down.
GATGCTGCAAACTGGTTGATCTTCGTTCATTATTCGAGCTGACTCCATATTCTTGGCTTGCTTGTAAAATGAGTGCCATTCGTTATAAAAAACTTGAACTGGTTTCTTACTATTCCGATGAAAAACTATTTTTGACTGAAAAGTGTTGCAATCAAAACCTATTACTATTTTGCACGTTTGTTTTGTATTCAAAAAATATGTGTAAGAGAGTAGTAAATTTTCCATTTTAGATGATCCTTTTTTAGATATTTTTGCTAGCTTCTTGGAAGTTGTTGCTTTTTTTTAGAAGACATTTTAAGTCAGGTATCTCAAAACTGAATAAATCGTTTAAAATATGCGGACTGTGGTATTTATACTTTTTTTCAAAAACTATAACTGTGAAATCGGTTTTCTACATATTTGTAACGTGTTGTTTATATGTGGCGTATACCTGAATATTTTCTTAAACAATTTCATAACAGTTTTGTCATTGACATTTTGATTGTTACGGTTAAAAATATCCAGGAACCTTGATATGCTATAACCTTTACATCTGTACCATAAATATACGCAGCAATATTGACCACAAATTTCTGAATAGTCCCCTTGCAATTATTTATAATTGCAGGCAGTGTAAGAACTTTTTAGAACTTTTTTTAAGAAATTGTGAAGCTCTTTTTGAACAGGTGCTTGTCCATACGAATCAAAATATTCAATAAATCCATTTAAAGGTACAAAAATGCATATCCAATGTTTACCTGGTTTAGTATGAACATCAGTATTTACCACTACAAATCCAGGTTTTTCAAAATGCTTAGGAAGCTTGTCTAGGGGAAAAACTCCTTTGAAAAATTTTTGTGTTTGCTGATTACACGACAATACATTTTTAATTTCTAAAGTGTTCATTGTACTTATTAATCGGCTGATTCAAAAGAAATAATATCATAAATCTTAGTATTCTCTTTTAAATAATGTTTTAAAAATTGCATGCTGGAACGACCATTTGTTATAATAACATCAAATTTTTCCATAAATCCGCGAAGCTCTTTGTTTTCTTGCTCATTAAATACATTGCCGAATTTATAGTTCTTTGTGGTATTTGGCATAATTTCTTTTGTAGAAATTTGTAGTTTGTTTCCTTGGTGATTATTTTGGAATTTCCTCTTATTCCAACACATGTAACATTCTTAACAAATATATAATCGGTATTATCAGTACAAAACGTCAAATCGACAATTGCACAAGTTTTTTTAGACATGTTTGTTGTGTAGTGTACAACACTTGATTAATTTTAAGTTTGTAAAAATTGTTCTATTTATACATTTGTGTAGACATTGCGATTTTTGTCTATTTGAACGTTGGAATCAAATTCTCCATAAATAAGTGCTGTTAATGTAGATGGAGTTGGTTTTGATAATCTTGCTTCGATTCTTATAGTTCCTTGATTAAGTAAACGTTGGCAAATTTCATTACCCGATGCATCTGGTGTTAAATCAAAAGCCAATAAAAAGAAACCATTTGCAAACATAGATTTTGTTATTTGATGTCCTCTATCGTTATGATAAATTCCTGTTCCAGAGAATAACGTATGATAAGCTCTTGTATTGCAATTATTATCATCAGAAAAACTTGTTTCTATGGCAGCGTTTGGTACTTGCACACCATTAACATAGAGCATGAATTGTGAAATATCAAAATGCTTAAAATTGTATGGATTTTTTGATCGTTTTCCCGAATACCCTGCATTTTCAGTCATGCAAAAAATAATCGTGTTTGGTAATTGGCCAATAAAAACATTATCTAGCGAAATTGACGAACTATTACTGGGGATAGTAAAATTTTTCACTTCCACTCTTTTATAATGATATGTAACATTTGATTTTTCTAGAACGGCATTGTGAGCTAACAATACACTAGGATTTATTGTTACATGCCGCATAAATAATTTAGCCTCTACAATTTTAAATTGTGATTCATCAGAGTCATCCGCAAATAGAAAGAAATTTGGTTTTTCTAATGTAAAAAGAATTCGAATATCCACATTATTTATTAAATGAGTGGGTTGATTAAACATATCCACATGAAGTTTTCCCATAAGCTCAACAACGTTACTATTATGATATAGTTTTTGACGTTCCTTTGAACCATTATTGTCAGATCTAGCTATATTCGGCTTATCTAAAATCCATCCAGCACATTCTAAATGAGTAGTTGCAGCATCAGTTCCATAATTTAATAGAGATTCAATATAAGCTCTATAATGGTAATTTCCATCTGATGGAGTAATATTTTTACCATTAAGTTGTACGTTACATTGCTTAATCAGAGAATGCAAAATATTATTAAGCACACTCGGTTGTTGAATTGTTTTCTGATCTGCACCTTTATCATCATGCCATGCTGTTCCATCTTTTTTCAAAATTTGAACTTTGAGTTTTATGTATGTTGAAGATAAATCCCTGTAGGTGTCGCCGTGACCCAACGAAACAAATTCTATTATTGAAGGGTTATCCAGAGAAGCAATGGGATTGTATGACACCTCCTCAGATTTTAAAATATTGGTTTGTATTGGCGGAGTTGCAAATAAATCTAACTCTGATTTCATGCATTCATTCATTTTTTTCTTGTTTTTTAATTAAAAATATCTGTTTGGTGAATTTTTCTGCGTTTGCTCTTGGCTTTACGTTTCTTTTTATTTGAATGAGTTAATCTCGTTGCATGAGTTCTTTTTATAGTCCTTCTTCTTATACCTCTTCCATACATTTCATTCAATTTGTTTACAGCTCGGCGTCTTAAATTTTTTAGTGCTTGTTTACCTCTATCTTGTAATACTTCTTTTGGATTTGCTCCAGCAGCAATATCAGATAAAGCATTAATTCCAGTATCTAAAGTCTCTTGTTTTACCAAATTTAAGCCAGATGATATGAGTGGTTTTAAATATTTAAACAACCCTCCAAAAAAATTCCAAGTCCACGACCTCTTTGATATTGCACACTAGACTGCACTAACGGGCCAATATCATCAATACCTCTACCTGCTTGAATTAAATAATACTTGTAATACGAAAGATTCATCGTATAAGAATAAACGACATGAACCTGCCCACTTATTTATATCTTTTGAAATGCAATACAATTTTTGTAGGTATGTTACTTCTGCAGAAATTTATATTATATCCAAATTTATCGCAAATCATAACTGAAATACTATCAAAGTTATCTTTGTCTATACTGCAATATTGAACTTTTTCAAATTGTATTATTGTATCCGCAAAGGGATTGATTGTGTTTATAGTTTTCATACATCTTGTCATTGTATCGCCGATATATTGCGGTTCTATTATATCGGTATAAACAAACAACATATCAGTTTTTGTTTCCGGAGACGTCAACAACGTATTTGCTATTATATGATAAACCTCAATAATTTTAGTTTTATATTTTTTAAGTTCTTTTTGTACAACGAGTGCTTGTTGAAAACATGTTTTTAATAAAAAGTTTACTGTATACCCAGTACCAGCCAGTATTCGTATTTCGACCACAGGTCTTTCACTGCATAGTTTTATGTACTCTGTATGAGTGGTATCTATTTTAAATTTGTTATCCAAAACATAGTTAGCATCATTTGAAATAAAATTGTAGATTTCCAATATCAATTGTTGCTCCACAATATTTTGAAACAGCGTGGGTAATAAAAGCGTTTTCAAGTCACATTGTAGTTCATTTTTATTATAAGGAATATAGGTTTTTCCAATACCGATGGAATTTTTTTCTGCTGTTCCAATAAATATTACAGCAGCTTTTTCGTAAACTTCTCCAAATATATTTGGAATAAAATTGTTCAAAAAAATTTCAGAAATTCCCACTTTCCAATTACTCTTGTTTAACTCAAAATGCTTTGGGAATTTATTTGTAAATTTTGATAAAGCATTTTCTGGAAAATATTTTATTGAGGCATCACTTAATAAAGTTATATAAAAACCCTCTTCCTGATTTATTTGAATCGTGTCCTTGGTTGGGTTGATGAACCAGAATCAGATTTTACTTTTGTCTTCTTACGTACAGGAAAATTCAGTTTTAGCTGTTTATCGTCTGCTTTTGTAGATGATCGAAGTACTCGTTTTGAAGGTTTTTTAGGGCTTTCAATAGGAACACTTATAATATCTCCTGAATCAGTTTCAAACATGCGCATATTTGGTGTATGAATAGATTTGCGTGGCTTTAAACGTGCACCTTCCGAAGCTACTGATAGTGCTCTATCTCGGTGAAATGATTCGTCTTTTATAGTATCGTCAAAGACATCATACTCGTCTAAACTCCAATTTTCAATTGGTTCAAATTCAAAAAGCTCCTCTTCAGGTAAAAATGTAGTTTGTTAACCAATATTTTTTTGGTATATATCATCTGTTTGAACACTAGTACTTTTTTGTGCCGGTTTTACGCGTGTTTGCGTGCCTTTAGACTCTAATAATATTGGCTTATTTAATGAGTTAACAGGCATCTTTGACATTCCTTGGCGTTTTTTGTTACTAAATTTCATCAAGTTTTGACGATATAAATACCATTTCTGATTATCATTTAACTTTTTGTTAAATAGAATAGCTTTTATATTTCTATCAATATCCGAGAGTTCATTATCGTTTATGATATTTTCTTTTAGTTTATTGTATAAGTCTGGTTGAATAACAATCATCCGTTGCAATGTGTTGTTCATTTTGTATATTTTGAAATTAGTTTTCCTAGTAAACCCGATAGAACTGTACCGATTAACATTGGTAAAAAACCACCTTTTTGTATAATGAATTTACGTTTAGCGTTTATAGATTTTTTTGGGCAAGCTAAATATCGAAGTTGATTTTTATATTTTCTTATTCCCAATAATTTGTTTTTGGAAAGTTTTGTATTTCCATTAAGAATGTTCAATGAAATTTCACACAAAGTTTTTATCACCTCAGAGTCACAATTCTTTATTAAAATATTTCGAAATTTTGTTTTAGATTTTTTTAACGTATGCAGTATATGCTGGTTTGCTATCAAACGTTTCATATTTCTCACATAAATTTTTATTTTTTAATTGATCTAGTGTGCAAAAGCACACACAACTTTTTATTTTATTATCATATATATCAGTTCTGAATTGAAATAAATCGTTTATACCTTGCGTCAGATCTAAAATAATATAGCTATATGGCTTCGACGTTATCTCATTATATAGCTTTTGAAATTCTTTAATGTTTTCTGGTACTATTTGTCGTGCCAAAGGTAAAATTTGCGATTTATCTCGTGGATTTTTAAATAGAACCAAGTACTTTGCATTTAACGATATATCTCTGCAGAATTTTCCTTGATGAAAAACATTTTGTGATACAAGCATGATTGATAGGTTGCGATGATGAGATCCTTTAGTAAAAAGTTCGCAAACTTTTTTACTGTAAGCATCAATCATTAAATCATCCAAAATAATCATTGTTGCAATATTGCTATCATTATTTAAATTTTCTGGAATTTCATTAAAATATTCAATTTGGGTAAAATTTAGGTTTTTCGGCATTGCGTTGTTTTCTGGATTACACCACATAATATGTTCTATTTCAGGCTGAATTAATTTATTCATTTGATTGATCAAATTACAAATAAATGTTGTTTTGCCTGAGCCAGACGGCCCAGCTATTATCATTGTAAACGGGTGATGGAATTGAATCATGTTTTAAACATAAACTTTTTGCAGCTCTTGAAAATAAAATCTTCCGCTTATTTCTTTACCCTTCAAATCGTGCAGTACAAATAACGGATAAGGTTCTCTATTTATAATTTTATTTACTATAAAAATTTCTTTCGTCCATTTTTCTGTATAGCCATGTTCAAAAGTTGCTTTTTTTCTACGTACTCGTACTAAATCTCCGACAAAAATGTCAACAAATAATTTAGGGTCTTTTTGAAAACGTTTTTTAAAATTGTTGTAAATTTCTTTAGTATGTTTTAATTCAACTTCTGCAGGACGAAATTTTGTGGTACTGTGTACAGAAATATTGTAACTTTTAACGAGTTGCGGTAAAATGTCTATGTATCTTTTACTAGAACTTTCTGTAAAGAACCTGAACATCTTTTCTTTTAACGTTCTATTGAATCGTTCAACCACAGCCGCTTTATTTGTTGATGCTATTATTGAAAATCTTTGTTTGATATTATTATGTTGTAAAAAACTTTTAAATATTATATTTTTGAATTCTCTACCTTCATCTGATTGAGCCGTTTCTGGTTTTCGTTGACTTTTTAATATAATTTTACTAAAGGCTTTTGTAACTTCAGATCCTGTTTTTTTGTTTTAAAGGTACTACCCAAGCAAATTTCGAAAAAACATCAACTGCTGTTAACAAAAATGTTTAACCATCATTATATTTTTTAAACATTTTTAAATCACAAAGATCTATTGCCCACAACTGATAAATTTTTTGAACTAGGTAATGATTTCTTGGAAACTTTGTTTTCACCGGGTGATGTAACGTATAAGTTGGTTGACTCCTCAACCCAGCTTGAATTTTTTTCAGAGATATTTTATCATGTTTTAAAGCCTTGTGAAGTTTACTAATTGAACCATAAAGGTTTTCTGTATCTTTATCATAATATGTTTTAAGTATTTTAGAATTCACATTACCCATATTAAAAGCAACTTGTAAGCTTCAAATCTTTATATAAAAAGAAAACATTACAGAAAATTAGCTTCTTATATATTATATTTTCTCTAAATTTTTAAAAAAAGTCAAATTTTAATAAAAAAATTTACAAAATGCGTTTCTTAATTCGACTAACAGGTATCGGTTTTTTATTCAAAACTTACATACATTCTGTTTAACTCTACAGATAACAGATTCTTTATCCGGCTGGAAGACAAAAAATTTTATATATTGGCATGCCTACGTTAACGTTAATATTCCACCACGATTTATATTTTTCTTTTCATTTTGCTTTTTATTTTTTTAAACCTTTTTTTGTTTTTTTATATTGGTTTGCTCGATCAAGTACCACTCGAAAAATATTTTATATCTTAGCATGTAAGCTACGCCTACGTTAATATTTCACCACAATTTATATTTTTCTTTTTATTTTGCTTTTTATTTTTTAAAGCTTTTTTGTTTTTTTTATATTGGTTTGCTTGATCAAGTACTACTCGAAAAATATTTTATATCTTAGCATGTAAGCTACGCCTACGTTAATATTTCACCACAATTTATATTTTTCTTTTTATTTTGTTTTTTATTTTTTAAAGCTTTTTTTGTTTTTTATATTGGTTTGCTCGATCAAGTACTACTCGAAAATATTTTATATCTTAACATGTAAGCTACACCTACGTTAATATTTCACCACAATTTATATTTTTCTTTTTATTTTGCTTTTTATTTTTTTATTTTGCTTTTTATTTTAAAAGCTTTTTTTTGGTTTTTTATATTAGTTTCTTTGCAAAAGTGCTACTCGTAAATACCCTTTCACTCGATCCAATTTTTTTTATATATTTTACTACGGAGAAGTACTACTATACTACTTCTGTCATCTGTCATCTGTCATCTGTCATCTGTCAACTGTCATCTGTCATCTGTCATCTGTCATCTGTCGTCTGTCGTCTGTCGTCTGTCATCTGTCATCTGTCATTTGTCACATGTCATCTGTCATCTGTCGTCTGTCATCTGTCATCTGTCATCTGTCATCTGTTATCTGCCATCTGTCATATGTCACCTGTCATCTATCATCTGTCATCTGTCATCTGTCATCTGTCATCTGTCATCTGTCATCTGTCATCTGTCATCTGTCATCTGTCATCTGTCATCTGTCATCTGTCATCTGTCATCTGTCATCTGTCATCTGTCATCTGTCATCTGTCATCTGTCATCTATCATCTGTCATCTGTCATCTGTCATCTGTCATCTGTCATCCCTCATCTGCCATCTGTCATCTGTCATCTGTCATCTGTCATCTGTCATCTGTCATTTGCCATCTGTCATCTGTCATCCCTCATCTGCCATCTGTCATCTTTCATCTGTCATCAGACATCTGTCATATGTCATCTGTCATCTGTCATCTGTCATCTGTCTTCTGTCATTTATCACATGTCATCTGTCATCTGTCATCTGTCATCTGTAATCTGTCATCTGTCATCTGTCATCTGTTATCTGTCATCTGTCATCTGTCATCTGTCATCTGTCATCTGTCATCTGTCATCTGTAATCTGTCATCTGTCATCTGTCATCTGTCATCTGTCATTTGTCACACGTCATCTGTTATCTGTCGTCTGTCATCTGTCATTTGTCATCTGTCATCTGTTACCTGTCATCTGTCATCTGTCATATGTCATGTGTCATCTGTCACATGTCATCTGTTATCTGTCATCTGACATCTGTTATCTGCAATCTGTCATCTGTCATCAGACATCGGTCATCTGTCATCCGTCGTCTGTCATCTGTCATCTGTCATCTGTCATCTGTCATCTGTCATTTGTCATCTGTCATCTGTTATCTGTCATTTGTCATCTGTCATCTGTCATGTGTCATCTGTCACATGTCATCTGTCATCTGTCATCTGACATCTGTTATCTGCAATCTGTCATCTGTCATCAGACATCGGTCATCTGTCATCCGTCGTCTGTCATCTGTCATCTGTCATCTGTCATCTGTCATCTGCCATCTGCCATCTGTCATCTGTTATCTGTCATTTGTCATCTGTCATCTGTCATCTGTCATCTGTCATCTGTCATCTGCCATCTGTCATCTGTCATCTGTCGTCTGTCATCTGTCATCTGTCATCTGTCATCTGTCATCTGTCATCTGTCATCTGTCATCTGTCATCTGTCATCTGTCATCTGTCATCTGTCATTTGTCATCTGTCATCTGTCATCCCTCATCTGCCATCTGTCATCTTTCATCTGTCATCAGACATCTGTCATATGTCATCTGTCATCTGTCATCTGTCATCTGTCTTCTGTCATTTATCACATGTCATCTGTCATCTGTCATCTGTCATCTGTAATCTGTCATCTGTCATCTGTCATCTGTTATCTGTCATCTGTCATCTGTCATCTGTCATCTGTCATCTGCCATCTGTAATCTGTCATCTGTCATCTGTCATCTGTCATCTGTCATCCCTCATCTGCCATCTGTCATCTTTCATCTGTCATCAGACATCTGTCATCTGTCATCTGTCATCTGTCATCTGTCATCTGTCATCTGTCATCTGTCATCTGTCATCTGTCATCTGTCATCTCTCATCTGTCATTTGTCACATGTCATCTGTCATCTGTCATCTGTCATCTGTCACCTGTCATCTGTCATCTGTCATCTGTCATCTGTCATCTGTCATCTGTCATCTGTCATCTGTCATCTGTCATCTATCATTTGTCATCTGTCATCTGTCATCTGTCATCTGTCATCTGTCATCTGTCATCTGTCATCTGTCATCTGTCATCTGTCATTTGTCATCTGTCATCTGTCATCTGTCATCTGTCATCTGTCATCTGTCATCTGTCATCTGTCATCTGTCATCTGTCATCTGTCATCTGTCATCTGTTATCTGCCATCTGTCATATGTCACCTGTCATCTATCATCTGTCATCTGTCATCTGTTATCTGTCATCTGTCATCTGCCATAAGTCATCTGTCATCTGTCATCTGTCATCTCTCATCTGTCATCCCTCATCTGCCATCTGTCATCTGTCATCTGTCATCAGACATCTGTCATCTGTCATCTGTCATCTGTCATCTGTCATCTGTCATCTGTCATCTGTCATCCGTCATCTGTCATCTGTCATCTGTCATCTGTCATCTGTCATCTGTCATCTGTCATCTGTCATCTGTCATCTGTCATCTGTCATCTGTCATCTGTCATCTGTCATCTGTCATCTGTCATCTGTCATCTGTCATCTGTCATCTGTCATCTGTCATCTGTCATCTGTCATCTGTCATCTGTCGTCTGTCATCTGTCATTTGTCATCTGTCATTTGTCACATGTCATCTGTCATCTATCATCTGTCATCTGTCATCTGTCATCTGTCATCTGTCATCTGTCATCTGTCATCTGTCATCTGTCATCTGTCATCTGTCATCTGTCATCTGTCATCTGTCATCTGTCATCTGTCATCTGTCATCTGTCATCTGTCATCTGTCATCTGTCATCTGTCATCTGTCGTCTGTCATCTGTCATCTGTCATCTGTCGTCTGTCATCTGTCATTTGTCATCTGTCATTTGTCACATGTCATCTGTCATCTGTCATCTATCATCTGTCATCTGTCATCTGTCATCCGTTATCTGCCGTCTGTCATATGTCACCAGTCATCTATCATCTGTCATCTGTAATCTGTCATCTGTCATCTGTTATCTGTCATCTGTCATCTGTCATATGTCATCTGTCATCTGTCAATGTCATCTGTCATCTGTTATCTGACATCTGTCATCTGTCATCTGCAATCTGTCATCTGTCATCAGACATCTGTCATCTGTCGTCTGTCATCTGTCATCTGTCATCTGTCATCTGTCATCTGTCATCTGTCATCTGTCATCTGTCATCTGTTATCTGTCATCTGTCATCTGTCATATGTCATCTGTCATTTGTCACATGTCATCTGTCATCTGTCATCTATCATCTGTTATCTGTCATCTGTCATCCGTTATCTGCCGTCTGCCATATGTCACCAGTCATCTATCATCTGTCATCTGTAATCTGTCATCTGTCATCTGTTATCTGTCATCTGTCATCTGTCATATGTCATCTGTCATCTGTCAATGTCATCTGTCATCTGTTATCTGACATCTGTCATCTGCAATCTGTCAACTGTCATCAGACATCTGTCATCTGTCGTCTGTCATCTGTCATCTGTCATCTGTCATCTGTCATCTGTCATCTGTCATCTGTCATCTGTCATCTGTCATCTGTCATCTGTCATCTGTCATCTGTCATCTGTCATCTGTCATCTGCCATCTGTCATCTGCCATCTGTCATCTGTCATCTGTCTTCTGTCATCTGTCATCTGTCATCTGTCACATGTCATCTGTCATCCGTCATCTGTCATCTGTCATCTGTCATCTGTCATCTGTCATCTGTCATCTGTCATCTGTCATCTGTCATCTGTCATCTGTCATCTATCATCTGTCATCTGTCATCTGTCATCTGTCATCTGTCATCCGTCATCTGTCATCTGTCATCTGTCATCTGTCATCTGTCATCTGTCATCTGTCATCTGTCATCTGTCGTCTGTCATCAGTCATCTGTCATCTGTCATCTGTCATCTGTTATCTGCCATCTGTCATATGTCACCTGTCATCTATCATCTGTCAACTGTCATCTGTCATCTGTTATCTGTCATCTGTCATCTGTCATATGTCATCTGTCATCTGCCATGTGTCATCTCTCATCTGTCATCCCTCATCTGTCATCTGTCTTCTGTCATTTTTCATCTGTCATTTGTCATTTGTCATTTGTCATCTGTCATCTGTCATCTGTCGTCTGTCATCTGTCATCTGTTATACGCCATCTGTCATATGTCACCTGTCATCTATCATCTGTCATCTGTCATCTGTCGTCTGTCATCTGTCATCTGTCATTTGTCACATGTCATCTGTCATCTGTCATCTGTCATCTGTCATCTGTCATCTGTTATCTGCCATCTGTCATATGTCACCTGTCATCTATCATCTGTCATCTGTCATCTGTTATCTGTCATCTGTCATCTGTCATATGTCATCTGTCATCTGTCACATGTCATCTGTCATCTGTTATCTGACATCTGTCATCTGTCATTTGCCATCTGTCATCTGTCATCAGACATCTGTCATTTGTCATCTGTCATCTGTCATCTGTCGTCTGTCATCTGTCACCTGTCATCTGTCATCTGTCATCTGTCATCTGTCATCTGTCATCTGTCATCTGTCATCTGTCATCTGTCATCTGTCATCTGTCATCTGTCATCTGTCATCTGTCATCTGTCATCTGTCTTCTGTCATCTGTCATCTCTCATCTGCCTTCTGTCATTTGTCATCTGTCATTTGTCATCTGTCATCTGTCGTCTGTCATCTGTCATCTGTCATTTGTCACATGTCATCTGTCATCTGTCATCTGTCATCTGTCATCTGTTATCTGCCATCTGTCATATGTCACCTGTCATCTATCATCTGTTATCTGTCATCTGTTATCTGTCATCTGTCATCTGTCATATGTCATCTGTCATCTGTCACATGTCATCTGTCATCTGTCATCTGTTATCTGACATCTGTCATCTGTCATTTGCCATCTGTCATCTGTCATCAGACATCTGTCATTTGTCATCTGTCATCTGTCATCTGTCGTCTGTCATCTGTCATCTGTCATCTGTCATCTGTCATCTGTCATCTGTCATCTGTCATCTGTCATCTGTCATCTGTCATCTGTCATCTGTCATCTGTCATCTGTCATCTGTCATCTGTCATCTGTCATCTGTCTTCTGTCTTCTGTCATCTGTCATCTCTCATCTGCCTTCTGTCATTTGTCATCTGTCATTTGTCATCTGTTATCTGACATCTGTCATCTGTCATTTGCCATCTGTCATCTGTCATCAGACATCTGTCATTTGTCATCTGTCATCTGTCATCTGTCGTCTGTCATCTGTCATCTGTCATCTGTCATCTGTCATCTGTCATCTGTCATCTGTCATCTGTCATCTGTCATCTGTCATCTGTCATCTGTCATCTGTCATCTGTCATCTGTCATCTGTTATCTGTCATCTGTCATCGGTCATCTGTCATCTGTCATCTGTCGTCTGTCATCTGTCATCTGTCATCAGTCATTTGTCACATGTCATCTGTCATCTGTCATCTGTCATCTGTTATCTGCCATCTGTCATATGTCACCTGTCATCTATCATCTGTTATCTGTCATCTGTTATCTGTCATCTGTCATCTGTCATATGTCATCTGTCATCTGTCACATGTCATCTGTCATCTGTCATCTGTTATCTGACATCTGTCATCTGTCATTTGCCATCTGTCATCTGTCATCAGACATCTGTCATTTGTCATCTGTCATCTGTCATCTGTCGTCTGTCATCTGTCATCTGTCATCTGTCATCTGTCATCTGTCATCTGTCATCTGTCATCTGTCATCTGTCATCTGTCATCTGTCATCTGTCATCTGTCATCTGTTATCTGTCATCTGTCATCGGTCATCTGTCATCTGTCATCTGTCGTCTGTCATCTGTCATCTGTCATCAGTCATTTGTCACATGTCATCTGTCATCTGTCATCTGTCATCTGTTATCTGCCATCTGTCATATGTCACCTGTCATCTATCATCTGTCATCTGTCATCTGTTATCTGTCATCTGTCATCTGTCATCTGTCATCTGTCATCTGTCATCTGTCATCTGTCATCCCTCATCTGCCATCTGTCATCTGTCTTCTGTCATCTGTCATCTCTCATCTGCCTTCTGTCATTTGTCATCTGTCATTTGTCATCTGTCATCTGTCATCTGTCATCTGTCATCTGTCATCTGTCATCTGTCATCTGTCATCTGTCATCTGTCATCTGTCATCTGTCATCTGTCATCTGTCATCTGTCATCTGTCATCTGTCATCTGTCATCTGTTATCTGTCATCTGTCATCGGTCATCTGTCATCTGTCATCTGTCGTCTGTCATCTGTCATCTGTCATCAGTCATTTGTCACATGTCATCTGTCATCTGTCATCTGTCATCTGTTATCTGCCATCTGTCATATGTCACCTGTCATCTATCATCTGTCATCTGTCATGTGTTATCTGTCATCTGTCATATGTCATCTGACATCTGTCATCTGTCATTTGCCATCTGTCATCTGTCATCAGACATCTGTCATTTGTCATCTGTCATCTGTCATCTGTCATCTGTCATCTGTCATCTGTCATCTGTCTTCTGTCATCTGTCATCTGTCATCTGTCTTCTGTCATCTGTCATCTCTCATCTGCCTTCTGTCATTTGTCATCTGTCATTTGTCATCTGTCATCTGTCATCTGTCATCTGTCATCTGTCATCTGTCATCTGTCATCTGTCATCTGTCATCTGTCATCTGTCATCTGTCATCTGTCATCTGTCATCTGTCATCTGTCATCTGTCATCTGTTATCTGTCATCTGTCATCGGTCATCTGTCATCTGTCATCTGTCGTCTGTCATCTGTCATCTGTCATCAGTCATTTGTCACATGTCATCTGTCATCTGTCATCTGTCATCTGTTATCTGCCATCTGTCATATGTCACATGTCATCTGTCATCTGTCATCTGTCACATGTCATCTGTCATCTGTCATCTGTTATCTGACATCTGTCATCTGTCATTTGCCATCTGTCATCTGTCATCAGACATCTGTCATTTGTCATCTGTCATCTGTCATCTGTCATCTGTCATCTGTCATCTGTCATCTGTCATCTGTCATCTGTCATCTGTCATCTGTCTTCTGTCATCTGTCATCTCTCATCTGCCTTCTGTCATTTGTCATCTGTCATTTGTCATCTGTCATCTCTCATCTGCCTTCTGTCATTTGTCATCTGTCATTTGTCATCTGTCATCTGTCGTCTGTCATCTGTCATCTGTCATTTGTCACATGTCATCTGTCATCTGTCATCTGTCATCTGTCATCTGTTATCTGCCATCTGTCATATGTCACCTGTCATCTATCATCTGTTATCTGTCATCTGTTATCTGTCATCTGTCATCTGTCATATGTCATCTGTCATCTGTCACATGTCATCTGTCATCTGTCATCTGTTATCTGACATCTGTCATCTGTCATTTGTCACATGTCATCTGTCATCTGTCATCTGTCATCTGTTATCTGCCATCTGTCATATGTCACCTGTCATCTATCATCTGTCATCTGTCATCTGTTATCTGTCATCTGTCATCTGTCATCTGTCATCTGTCATCTGTCATCTGTCATCTGTCATCTGTCATCTGTCATCTATCACATGTCATCTGTCATCTGTCATCTGTCATCTGTCATCTATCATCTGTCATCTGTCATCTGTCATCTGTCATCTGTCAACTGTCATCTGTCATCTGTCATCTGTCATCTGTCATCTGTAATCTGTCATCTGTCATCTGTCATCTGTCATCTGTCATCTGTCATCTGTCATCTGTCATCTGTCATCTGTCATCTGTCATCTGTCATCTGTCATCTGTCATCTGTCATCTGTCATCTGTCATCTGTCATCTGTCATCTGTCATCTGTTATCTGCCATCTGTCATATGTCACCTGTCATCTATCATCTGTCATCTGTCATCTGTTATCTGTCATCTGTCATCTGTCATCTGTCATCTGTCATCTGTCATCTGTCATCTGTCATCTATCACATGTCATCTGTCATCTGTCATCTGTCATCTGTCATCTGTCATCTGTCATCTGTCATCTGTCATCTGTCATCTGTCTTCTGTCATCTGTCATCTGTCATTTGTCATTTGTTATCTGTCATCTGTCATCTGTCATCTGTCACCTGTCATCTGTCATCTGTCTTTTGTCATTTGTCATCTGTCATTTGTCATCTGTCATCTGTCATCTGTCATCTGTCATCTGTCATCTGTCATCTGTCATCTGTCATCTGTCATCTGTCATCTGTCATCTGTCATCTGTCATCTGTCATCTGTCATCTGTCATCGGTCATCTGTCATCTGTCATCTGTCATCTGTCATCTGTCATCTGTCATCTGTCATCTGTCATCTGTCATCTGTCATCTGTCATCTGTCATCTGTCATCTGTCATCTGTCATCTGTCATCTGTCATCTGTCATCTGTCATCTGTCATCTGTCATCTGTCATCTGTCATCTGTCATCTGTCATCTGTCATCTGTCATCTGTCATCTGTCATCTGTCATCTGTCATCTGTCATCTGTCATCTGTCATCTGTCATCTGTAATCTGTCATCTGTCATCTGTCATCTGTCATCTGTCATCTGTCATCTGTCATCTGTCATCTGTCATCTGTCATCTGTCATCTGTCATCTGTCATCTGTCATCTGTCATCTGTCATCTGTCATCTGTCATCTGTCATCTGTCATCTGTCATCTGTCATCTGTCTTCTGTCATCTGTCATCTGTCATTTGTCATCTGTCATCTGTCATCTGTCATCTGTCATCTGTCATCTGTCATCTGTCATCTGTCATCTGTCATCTGTCATCTGTCAACTGTCATCTGTCATCTGTCATCTGTCATCTGTCATCTGTAATCTGTCATCTGTCATCTGTCATCTGTCATCTGTCATCTGTCATCTGTCATCTGTCATCTGTCATCTGTCATCTGTCATCTGTCATCTGTCATCTGTCATCTGTCATCTGTCATCTGTCATCTGTCATCTGTCATCTGTCATCTGTCATCTGTTATCTGCCATCTGTCATATGTCACCTGTCATCTATCATCTGTCATCTGTCATCTGTTATCTGTCATCTGTCATCTGTCATCTGTCATCTGTCATCTGTCATCTGTCATCTGTCATCTATCACATGTCATCTGTCATCTGTCATCTGTCATCTGTCATCTGTCATCTGTCATCTGTCATCTGTCATCTGTCATCTGTCATCTGTCTTCTGTCATCTGTCATCTGTCATTTGTCATTTGTTATCTGTCATCTGTCATCTGTCATCTGTCACCTGTCATCTGTCATCTGTCTTTTGTCATTTGTCATCTGTCATTTGTCATCTGTCATCTGTCATCTGTCATCTGTCATCTGTCATCTGTCATCTGTCATCTGTCATCTGTCATCTGTCATCTGTCATCTGTCATCTGTCATCTGTCATCTGTCATCTGTCATCGGTCATCTGTCATCTGTCATCTGTCATCTGTCATCTGTCATCTGTCATCTGTCATCTGTCATCTGTCATCTGTCATCTGTCATCTGTCATCTGTCATCTGTCATCTGTCATCTGTCATCTGTCATCTGTCATCTGTCATCTGTCATCTGTCATCTGTCATCTGTCATCTGTCATCTGTCATCTGTCATCTGTCATCTGTCATCTGTCATCTGTCATCTGTCATCTGTCATCTGTCATCTGTCATCTGTAATCTGTCATCTGTCATCTGTCATCTGTCATCTGTCATCTGTCATCTGTCATCTGTCATCTGTCATCTGTCATCTGTCATCTGTCATCTGTCATCTGTCATCTGTCATCTGTCATCTGTCATCTGTCATCTGTCATCTGTCATCTGTCATCTGTCATCTGTCATCTGTCATCTGTCATCTGTCATCTGTCATCTGTCATCTGTCATCTGTCATCTGTCATCTGTCATCTGTCATCTGTCATCTGTCATCTGTCATCTGTCATCTGTCATCTGTCATCTGTCATCTGTCATCTGTCATCTGTCATCTGTCTTTTGTCATCTGTCATCTGTCATTTGTCATTTGTTATCTGTCATCTGTCATCTGTCATCTGTCACCTGTCATCTGTCATCTGTCTTTTGTCATTTGTCATCTGTCATTTGTCATCTGTCATCTGTCATCTGTCATCTGTCATCTGTCATCTGTCATCTGTCATCTGTCATCTGTCATCTGTCATCAGTCATCTGTCATCTGTCATCTGTCATCTGTCATCTGTCATCTGTCATCTGTCATCTGTCATCTGTCATCTGTCATCTGTCATCTGTCATCTGTCATCTGTCATCTGTCATCTGTCATCTGTCATCTGTCATCTGTCATCTGTCATCTGTCATCTGTCATCTGTCATCTGTCATCTGTCATCTGTCATCTGTCATCTGTCATCTGTCATCTGTCATCTGTCATCTGTCATCTGTCATCTGTCATCTGTCATCTGTCATCTGTCATCTGTAATCTGTCATCTGTCATCTGTCATCTGTCATCTGTCATCTGTCATCTGTCATCTGTCATCTGTCATCTGTCATCTGTCATCTGTCATCTGTCATCTGTCATCTGTCATCTGTCATCTGTCATCTGTCATCTGTCATCTGTCATCTGTCATCTGTCATCTGTCATTTGTCTTCTGTCATCTGTCATCTGTCATTTGTCATTTGTCATCTGTCATCTGTCATGTGTCATCTGTCACCTGTCATCTGTCATCTGTCTTTTGTCATTTGTCATCTGTCATTTGTCATTTGTTATCTGTCATCTGTCATCTGTCATCTGTCATCTGTCATCTGTCATCTGTCATCTGTCATCTGTCATCTGTCATCTGTCATCTGTCATCTGTCATCTGTCATCTGTCATCTGTCATCTGTCATCTGTCATCTGTCATCTGTCATCTGTCATCTGTCATCTGTCATCTGTAATCTGTCATCTGTCATCTGTCATCTGTCATCTGTCATCTGTCATCTGTCATCTGTCATCTGTCATCTGTCATCTGTCATCTGTCATCTGTCATCTGTCATCTGTCATCTGTCATCTGTCATCTGTCATCTGTCATCTGTCATCTGTCATCTGTCATCTGTCATCTGTCTTCTGTCATTTTTCATTTGTCATTTGTCATCTGTCATTTGTCATCTGTCATTTGTCATCTGTCATCTGTCATCTGTCATCTGTCATCTGTCATCTGTCATATCTCATCTGTCATCTGTAATATGTCATCTGTCATCTGTCATCTGTCATCTGTCATCTGTTATCTGTCATCTGTCATCTGTCATCTGTCATATGTCATCTGTCATCTGTCATCTGTCATCTGTTATCTGTTATCTGTCATCTGTCATCTGTCATCTGTCATCTGTCATCTGTCATCTGTCATCTGTCATCTGTCATCTGTCATCTGTCATCTGTCATCTGTCATCTGTCATCTGTCATCTGTCATCTGTCATCTGTCATCTGTCATCTGTTATCTGTCATCTCTCATCTGCCTTCTGTCATCTGTCATCTGTCATCTGTCATCTGTCATCTGTCATCTGTCATTTGTCATCTGTCATCTGTCATCTGTCATCTGTCATCTGTCATCTGTCATCTAACATCTGTCATCTGTCATCTGTCATCTGTCATCTGTCATCTGTCATCTGTCATCTGTCATCTGTCATCTGTCATCTGTTATCTGTCATCTGTCATCGGTCATCTGTCATCTGTCATCTCTCGTCTGTCATCCGTCATCTGTCATCAGTCATTTGTCACATGTCATCTGTCATCTGTCATCTGTCATCTGTCATCTGTCATCTGTCATCTGTTATCTGCCATCTGTCATATGTCACCTGTCATCTATCATCTGTCATCTGTCATCTGTCATCTGTCATATGTCATCTGTCATATGTCATCTGTCATCTGTCATCTGTCATCTGTCATCTGTCATCTGTCATCCCTCATCTGCCATCTCTCATCTGTCATCTGTCATCAGACATCTGTCATCTGTCATCTGTCATCTGCTATCTGTCATCTGTCATCTGTCATCTGTCATCTGTCATCTGTCATCTGTCATCTGTCATCTGTCATCTGTCATCTGTCATCTGTCACATGTCATCTGTCATCTGTCATCTGTCATCTGTCATCTGTCATCTGTCATCTGTCATCTGTCATCTGTCATCTGTCATCTGTCATCTGTCATCTTTCATCTGTCATCTGTCATCTGTCATCTGTCATCTATCATCTGTCATCTGTCAACTGTCATCTGTCATCTGTCATCTGTCATCTGTCATCTGTCATCTGTCATCTGTCATCTGTCATCTGTCATCTGTCATCTGTCATCTGTCATCTGTCATCTATCATCTGTCATCTGTCATCTGTCATCTGTCATCTGTCATCTGTCATCTGTCATCTGTCATTTGTCATTTGTCATCTGTCATCTGTCATCTGTCATCTGTCATCTGTCATCTGTCATCTGTCATCTGTCATCTGTCATCTGTCATCTGTCATCTGTCATCTGTCATCTGTCATCTGTCATCTGTCATCTGTCATCTGTCATCTGTCATCTGTCATCTGTCATCTGTCGTCTGTCATCTGTCATCTGTCATCTGTCATTTGTCACATGTCATCTGTCATCTGTCATCTGTCATCTGTCATCTGTCATCTGTCATCTGTTAACTACCATCTGTCATATGTCATCTGTCATCTATCATCTGTCATCTGTTATCTGTCATCTGTCATCAGACATCTGTCATCTGTCATCTGTCATCTGTCATCTGTCATCTGTCATCTGTCATCAGACATCTGTCATCTGTCATCTGTCATCTGTCATCTGTCATCTGTCATCTGTCATCTGTCATCTGTCATCTGTAATCTGTCATCTGTTATCTGTCATCTATCATCTGTCATCTGTCATTTGTCATCTGTCATCTGTCATCTGTCATCTGTCATCTGTCATCTGTCATCTGTCATCTGTCATCTGTCATCTGTCATCTGTCATCTGTCATCTGTCATCTGTCATCTGTCATCTGTCATCTGTCATCTGTCATCTGTCATCTGTCTTCTGTCATTTGTCATCTGTCATTTATCATTTGTCATCTGTCATCTGTCATCTGTCATCTGTCATCTGTCATCTGTCATCTGTCATCTGTCATCTGTCATCTGTCATCTGTCAGCTGTCATCCGTCATCTGTCATCTGTCATCTGTCATCTGTCATCTGTCATCTGTCATCTGTCATCTGTCATCTGTTATCTGTCATCTGTCATCTGTCATCTGTCATCTGTCATCTGTCATCTGTCATCTGTCATCTGTCATCTGTCATCTGTCATCTGTCATCTGTCATCTGTCATCTGTCATCTGTCATCTGTCATCTGTCGTCTGTCATCTGTCATCTGTCATCTGTCATCTGTCATCTGTCATCTGTCACATGTCATCTGTCATCTGTCATCTGTCACCTGTCATCTGTTATCTGCCATCTGTCATATGTCACCTGTCATCTATCATCTGTCATCTGTCATCTGTCATCTGTCATCTGTCATCAGACATCTGTCATCTGTCATCTGTCATCTGTCATCTGTCATCTGTCATCTGTCATCTGTCAACTGCCATCTGTCATCTTTCATCTGTCATCAGATATCTGTCATCTGTCATCTGTCATATGTCATCTGTCATCTGTCATCTGTCATCTGTCATCTGTCATCTGTAATCTGTCATCTGTCATCTGTCATCTGTCATCTGTCATCTGTTATCTGCCATCTGTCATCTGTCATCTGGCATCTGTCATCTGTCATCTGTCATCTGTCATCTGTCATCTGTCATCTGTCATCTGTCATCTGTCATCTGTCATCTGTCATCTGTCATCTGTCATCTGTCTTCTGTCATTTTTCATTTGTCATTTGTCATTTGTCATCTGTCATCTGTCATCTGTCATCTGTCATCTGTCATCTGTCATCTGTCATCTGTCATCTGTCATCTGTCATCTGTCATCTGTCATCTGTCATCTGTCATCTGTCATCTGTCATCTGTCATCTGTCATCTGTCATCTGTCATCTGTCATCTGTCATCTGTCATCTGTCATCTGTCATCTGTCATCTGTCATCTGTCATCTGTCATCTGTCATCTGTCATCTGTCATCTGTCATCTGTCATCTGTCATCTGTCATCTGTCATCTGTCACCTGTCATCTGTCATCTGTCTTTTGTCATTTGTCATCTGTCATTTGTCATTTGTCATCTGTCATCTGTCATCTGTCATCTGTCATCTGTCATCTGTCATCTGTCATCTGTCATCTGTCATCTGTCATCTGTCATCTGTCATCTGTCATCTGTCATCTGTCATCTGTCATCTGTCATCTGTCATCTGTCATCTGTCATCTGTCATCTGTCATCTGTCATCTGTCATCTGTCATCTGTCATCTGTCATCCGTCATCTGTCATCTGTCATCTGTCGTCTGTCATCTGTAATCTGTCATCTGTCATTTCTCACATGTCATCTGTCATCTATCATCTGTCATCTGTCATCTGTCATCTGTCATCTGTCATCTGTCATCTGTCATCTGTCATCTGTCATCTGTCATCTGTCATCTGTCATCTGTCATCTGTCATCTGTCATCTGTCATCTGTCATCTGTCATCTGTCATCTGTCATCAGACATCAGACATCTGTCATCTGTCATCTGTCATCTGTCATCTGTCATCTGTCATCTGTCATCTGTCATCTGTCATCTGTCATCTGTCATCTGTCATCTGTCATCTGTCATCTGTCATCTGTCATCTGTCATCTGTCATCTGTCATCTGTCATCTGTCATCTGTCATCTGTCATCTGTCATCTGTCATCTGTCATCTGTCATCTGTCATCTGTCATCTGTCATCTGTCATCTGTCATCTGTCATCTGTCATCTGTCATCTGTCATCTGTCATCTGTCATCTGTCATCTGTTATCTGTCATCTGTCATCTGTCATCTGTCATCTGTCATCTGTCATCTGTCATCTGTCATCTGTCATCTGTCATCTGTCATCTGTCATCTGTCATCTGTCATCTGTCTTCTGTCATCTGTCATCTGTCATTTGTCATTTGTCATCTGTCATCTGTCATCTGTCATCTGTCATCTGTCATCTGTCATCTGTCATCTGTCATCTGTCATCTGTCATCTGTCATCTGTCATCTGTCATCTGTCATCTGTCATCTGTCATCTGTCATCTGTCATCTGTCATCTGTCATCTGTCATCTGTCATCTGTCATCTGTCATCTGTCATCTGTCATCTGTCATCTGTCGTCTGTCATCTGTCATCTGTCATCTGTCATTTGTCACATGTCATCTGTCATCTGTCATCTGTCATCTGTCATCTGTCATCTGTTATCTACCATCTGTCATATGTCATCTGTCATCTATCATCTGTCATCTGTTATCTGTCATCTGTCATCTGTCATCAGACATCTGTCATCTGTCATCTGTCATCTGTCATCTGTCATCTGTCATCTGTCATCTGTCATCTGTCATCTGTCATCTGTCATCTGTCATCAGACATCTGTCATCTGTCATCTGTCATCTGTCATCTGTCATCTGTCATCTGTCATCTGTCATCTGTCATCTGTCATCTGTCATCTGTCATCTGTCATCTGTCATCTGTAATCTGTCATCTGTCATCTGTCATCTGTCATCTGTCATCTGTCATCTGTCATCTGTCATCTGTCATCTGTCATCTGTCATCTGTCATCTGTTATCTGTCATCTCTCATCTGCCTTCTGTCATCTGTCATCTGTCATCTGTCATCTGTCATTTGTCATCTGTCATCTGTCATCTGTCATCTGTCATCTGTCATCTGTCATCTAACATCTGTCATCTGTCATCTGTCATCTGTCATCTGTCATCTGTCATCTGTCATCTGTCATCTGTCATCTGTCATCTGTCATCTGTCATCTGTCATCTGTTATCTGTCATCTGTCATCGGTCATCTGTCATCTGTCATCTCTCGTCTGTCATCCGTCATCTGTCATCAGTCATTTGTCACATGTCATCTGTCATCTGTCATCTGTCATCTGTCATCTGTCATCTGTTATCTGCCATCTGTCATATGTCACCTGTCATCTATCATCTGTCATCTGTCATCTGTCATCTGTCATATGTCATCTGTCATATGTCATCTGTCATCTGTCATCTGTCATCTGTCATCTGTCATCTGTCATCCCTCATCTGCCATCTCTCATCTGTCATCTGTCATCAGACATCTGTCATCTGTCATCTGTCATCTGCTATCTGTCATCTGTCATCTGTCATCTGTCATCTGTCATCTGTCATCTGTCATCTGTCATCTGTCATCTGTCATCTGTCATCTGTCATCTGTCATCTGTCATCTGTCATCTGTCATCTGTCACATGTCATCTGTCATCTGTCATCTGTCATCTGTCATCTGTCATCTGTCATCTGTCATCTGTCATCTGTCATCTGTCATCTGTCATCTGTCATCTGTCATCTGTCATCTGTCATCTGTCATCTGTCATCTGTCATCTGTCATCTATCATCTGTCATCTGTCAACTGTCATCTGTCATCTGTCATCTGTCATCTGTCATCTGTCATCTGTCATCTGTCATCTGTCATCTGTCATCTGTCATCTGTCATCTGTCATCTGTCATCTGTCATCTATCATCTGTCATCTGTCATCTGTCATCTGTCATCTGTCATCTGTCATCTGTCATTTGTCATTTGTCATCTGTCATCTGTCATCTGTCATCTGTCATCTGTCATCTGTCATCTGTCATCTGTCATCTGTCATCTGTCATCTGTCATCTGTCATCTGTCATCTGTCATCTGTCATCTGTCATCTGTCATCTGTCATCTGTCATCTGTCATCTGTCATCTGTCGTCTGTCATCTGTCATCTGTCATCTGTCATTTGTCACATGTCATCTGTCATCTGTCATCTGTCATCTGTCATCTGTCATCTGTCATCTGTTAACTACCATCTGTCATATGTCATCTGTCATCTATCATCTGTCATCTGTTATCTGTCATCTGTCATCAGACATCTGTCATCTGTCATCTGTCATCTGTCATCTGTCATCTGTCATCTGTCATCAGACATCTGTCATCTGTCATCTGTCATCTGTCATCTGTCATCTGTCATCTGTCATCTGTAATCTGTCATCTGTTATCTGTCATCTGTCATCTGTCATCTGTCATTTGTCATCTGTCATCTGTCATCTGTCATCTGTCATCTGTCATCTGTCATCTGTCATCTGTCATCTGTCATCTGTCATCTGTCATCTGTCATCTGTCATCTGTCATCTGTCATCTGTCATCTGTCATCTGTCATCTGTCATCTGTCATCTGTCATTTGTCATCTGTCTTCTGTCATTTGTCATCTGTCATTTATCATTTGTCATCTGTCATCTGTCATCTGTCATCTGTCATCTGTCATCTGTCATCTGTCATCTGTCATCTGTCATCTGTCATCTGTCATCTGTCAGCTGTCATCCGTCATCTGTCATCTGTCATCTGTCATCTGTCATCTGTCATCTGTCATCTGTCATCTGTCATCTGTTATCTGTCATCTGTCATCTGTCATCTGTCATCTGTCATCTGTCATCTGTCATCTGTCATCTGTCATCTGTCATCTGTCATCTGTCATCTGTCATCTGTCATCTGTCATCTGTCATCTGTCGTCTGTCATCTGTCATCTGTCATCTGTCATCTGTCACATGTCATCTGTCATCTGTCATCTGTCACCTGTCATCTGTTATCTGCCATCTGTCATATGTCACCTGTCATCTATCATCTGTCATCTGTCATCTGTCATCTGTCATCTGTCATCAGACATCTGTCATCTGTCATCTGTCATCTGTCATCTGTCATCTGTCAACTGCCATCTGTCATCTTTCATCTGTCATCTGGCATCTGTCATCTGTCATCTGTCATCTGTCATCTGTCATCTGTCATCTGTCATCTGTCATCTGTCATCTGTCATCTGTCATCTGTCATCTGTCATCTGTCATCTGTCATCTGTCATCTGTCATCTGTCATCTGTCATCTGTCATCTGTCATCTGTCATCTGTCATCTGTCATCTGTCATCTGTCATCTGTCATCTGTCATCTGTCATCTGTCATCTGTCATCTGTCATCAGACATCAGACATCTGTCATCTGTCATCTGTCATCTGTCATCTGTCATCTGTCATCTGTCATCTGTCATCTGTCATCTGTCATCTGTCATCTGTCATCTGTCATCTGTCATCTGTCATCTGTCATCTGTCATCTGTCATCTGTCATCTGTCATCTGTCATCTGTCATCTGTCATCTGTCATCTGTCATCTGTCATCTGTCATCTGTCATCTGTCATCTGTCATCTGTCATCTGTCATCTGTCATCTGTCATCTGTCATCTGTCATCTGTCATCTGTTATCTGTCATCTGTCATCTGTCATCTGTCATCTGTCATCTGTCATCTGTCATCTGTCATCTGTCATCTGTCATCTGTCATCTGTCATCTGTCATCTGTCTTCTGTCATCTGTCATCTGTCATTTGTCATTTGTCATCTGTCATCTGTCATCTGTCATCTGTCATCTGTCATCTGTCATCTGTCATCTGTCATCTGTCATCTGTCATCTGTCATCTGTCATCTGTCATCTGTCATCTGTCATCTGTCATCTGTCATCTGTCATCTGTCATCTGTCATCTGTCATCTGTCATCTGTCATCTGTCATCTGTCGTCTGTCATCTGTCATCTGTCATCTGTCATTTGTCACATGTCATCTGTCATCTGTCATCTGTCATCTGTCATCTGTCATCTGTTATCTACCATCTGTCATATGTCATCTGTCATCTATCATCTGTCATCTGTTATCTGTCATCTGTCATCTGTCATCAGACATCTGTCATCTGTCATCTGTCATCTGTCATCTGTCATCTGTCATCTGTCATCTGTCATCTGTCATCTGTCATCTGTCATCTGTCATCAGACATCTGTCATCTGTCATCTGTCATCTGTCATCTGTCATCTGTCATCTGTCATCTGTCATCTGTCATCTGTCATCTGTCATCTGTCATCTGTCATCTGTCATCTGTAATCTGTCATCTGTCATCTGTCATCTGTCATCTGTCATCTGTCATCTGTCATCTGTCATCTGTCATCTGTCATCTGTCATCTGTCATCTGTCATCTGTCATCTGTCATCTGTCATCTGTCATCTGTCATCTGTCATCTGTCATCTGTCATCTGTCATCTGTCATCTGTCATCTGTCATCTGTCATCTGTCATCTGTCATCTGTCATCTGTCATCTGTCATCTGTTATCTGTCATCTGTCATCTGTCATCTGTCATCTGTCATCTGTCATCTGTCATCTGTCATTTGTCATCTGTCATCTGTAATCTGTCATCTGTCATCTGTCATCTGTCATCTGTCATCTGTCATCTGTCATCTGTCATCTGTCATCTGTCATTAGTCATCTGTTATCTGTCATCTGTCATCTGTCATCTGTCATCTGTCATCTGTCATCTGTCATCTGTCATCTGTCATCTGTCATCTGTCATCTGTCATCTGTCATCTGTCATCTGTCATTAGTCATCTGTCATCTGTCATTAGTCATCTGTCATCAGACATCTGTCATCTGTCATCTGTCATCTGTCATCTGTCATCTGTCATTTGTCATCTGTCATCTGTAATCTGTCATCTGTCATCTGTCATCTGTCATCTGTCATCTGTCATCTGTCATCTGTCATCTGTCATCTGTCATCTGTCATTAGTCATCTGTTATCTGTCATCTGTCATCTGTCATCTGTCATCTGTCATCTGTCATCTGTCATCTGTCATCTGTCATCTGTCATCTGTCATCTGTCATCTGTCATCTGTCATCTGTCATCTGTCATCTGTCATCTGTCATCTGTCATCTGTCATCTGTCATCTGTCATTAGTCATCTGTCATCAGACATCTGTCATCTGTCATCTGTCATCTGTCATCTGTCATCTGTCATCTGTCATCTGTCATTTGTCATCTGTCATCTGTAATCTGTCATCTGTCATCTGTCATCTGTCATCTGTCATCTGTCATCTGTCATCTGTCATCTGTCATCTGTCATCTGTCATCTGTCATCTGTCATCTGTCATCTGTCATCTGTCATCTGTCATCTATCATCTGTCATCTGGCATCTGTCATCTGTCATCTGTCATCTGTCATCTGTCATCTGTCATCTGTCATTAGTCATCTGTTATCTGTCATCTGTCATCTGTCATCTGTCATCTGTCATCTGTCATCTGTCATCTGTCATCTGTCATCTGTCATCTGTCATCTGTCATCTATCATCTGTCATCTGGCATCTGTCATCTGTCATCTGTCATCTGTCATCTGTCATCTGTCATCTGTCATCTGTCATCTGTCATCTGTCATCTATCATCTGTCATCTGTCATCTGTCATCTGTCATCTGTCTTCTGTCATCTGTCATCTGTCATTTGTCATTTGTCATCTGTCATCTGTCATCTGTCATCTGTCATCTGTCATCTGTCATCTGTCATCTGTCATCTGTCATCTGTCATCTGTCATCTGTCATCTGTCATCTGTCATCTGTCATCTGTCATCTGTCATCTGTCATCTGTCATCTGTCATCTGTCATCTGTCATCTGTCGTCTGTCATCTGTCATCTGTCATCTGTCATTTGTCACATGTCATCTGTCATCTGTCATCTGTCATCTGTCATCTGTCATCTGTCATCTGTCATCTGTCATCTGTCATCTGTCATCTGTCATCTGTCATCTGTCATCTGTCATCTGTCATCTGTCATCTGTCATCTGTCATCTGTCATCTGTCATCTGTCATCTGTCATCTGTCATCTGTCATCTGTCATCTGTCATCTGTCATCTGTCATCTGTCATCTGTCATCTGTCATCTGTCATCTGTCATCTGTCATCTGTCATCTGTCATCTGTCATCTGTCATCTGTCATCTGTCATCTGTCATCTGTCATCTGTCATCTGTCATCTGTCATCTGTCATCTGTCATCTGTCGTCTGTCATCTGTCATCTGTCATCTGTCATTTGTCACATGTCATCTGTCATCTGTCATCTGTCATCTGTCATCTGTCATCTGTTATCTACCATCTGTCATATGTCATCTGTCATCTATCATCTGTCATCTGTTATCTGTCATCTGTCATCTGTCATCAGACATCTGTCATCTGTCATCTGTCATCTGTCATCTGTCATCTGTCATCTGTCATCTGTCATCTGTCATCTGTCATCTGTCATCTATCATCTGTCATCTGTCATCTGTCATCTGTCATCTGTCATCTGTTACCTGTTATATGTCATCTGTCATCTGTCATCTGTCATCTGTCATCTGTCATCTGTCATCTGTCATCTGTCATCTGTCATCTGTCATCTGTCATCTGTCATCTGTCATCTGTCATCTGTCATCTGTCATCTGTCATCTGTCATCTGTCATCTATCATCTGTCATCTGTCATCTGTCATCTGTCATCTGTCATCTGTCATCTGTCATCTGTCATCTGTCATCTGTCATCTGTCATCTGTCATCTGTCATCTGTCATCTGATATCTGTCATCTGTCATCTGTCATCTGTCATCTGTCATCTGTTATCTGTCATCTGTCATCTGTCATCTGTCATCTGTCATCTGTCATCTGTCATCTGTCATCTCTCATCTGCCTTCTGTCATCTGTCATCTGTCATCTGTCATCTGTCATCTGTCATCTGTCATCTGTCATCTGTCATCTGTCATCTGTCATCTGTCATCTGTCATCTGTCATCTATCATCTGTCATCTGTCATCTGTCATCTGTCATCTGTCATCTGTCATCTGTCATCTGTCATCTGTCATCTGTCATCTGTCATCTGTCATCTGTCATCTGTCATCTGATATCTGTCATCTGTCATCTGTCATCTGTCATCTGTCATCTGTTATCTGTCATCTGTCATCTGTCATCTGTCATCTGTCATCTGTTATCTGTCATCTCTCATCTGCCTTCTGTCATCTGTCATCTGTCATCTGTCAACTGTCATCTGTCATCTGTCATCTGTCATCTGTCATCTGTCATCTAACATCTGTCATCTGTCATCTGTCATCTGTCATCTGTCATCTGTCATCTGTCATCTGTCATCTGTCATCTGTCATCTGTCATCTGTCATCTGTCATCTGTCATCTGTTATCTGTCATCTGTCATCGGTCATCTGTCATCTGTCATCTGTCGTCTGTCATCCGTCATCTGTCATCAGTCATTTGTCACATGTCATCTGTCATCTGTCATCTGTCATCTGTCATCTGTCATCTGTCATCTGTTATCTGCCATCTGTCATATGTCACCTGTCATCTATCATCTGTCATCTGTCATCTGTCATCTGTCATATGTCATCTGTCATCTGTCATCTGTCATCTGTCATCTGTCATCTGTCATCTGTCATCTGTCATCTGTCATCCCTCATCTGCCATCTCTCATCTGTCATCTGTCATCAGACATCTGTCATCTGTCATCTGTCATCTGTCATCTGTCATCTGTCATCTGTCATCTGTCATCTGTCATCTGTCATCTGTCATCTGTCATCTGTCATCTGTCATCTGTCATCTGTCATCTGTCATCTGTCATCTGTCATCTGTCATCTGTCATCTGTCACATGTCATCTGTCATCTGTCATCTGTCATCTGTCATCTGTCATCTGTCATCTGTCATCTGTCTTCTGTCATTTTTCATTTGTCATTTGTCATTTGTCATCTGTCATCTGTCATCTGTCATCTGTCATCTGTCATCTGTCATCTGTCATCTGTCATCTGTCATCTGTCATCTGTCATCTGTCATCTGTCATCTGTCATCTGTCATCTGTCATCTGTCATCTGTCATCTGTCATCTGTCATCTGTCATCTGTCATCTGTCATCTGTCATCTGTCATCTGTCATCTGTCATCTGTCATCTGTCATCTGTCATCTGTCATCTGTCATCTGTCATCTGTCATCTGTCATCTGTCATCTGTCATCTGTCACCTGTCATCTGTCATCTGTCTTTTGTCATTTGTCATCTGTCATTTGTCATTTGTCATCTGTCATCTGTCATCTGTCATCTGTCATCTGTCATCTGTCATCTGTCATCTGTCATCTGTCATCTGTCATCTGTCATCTGTCATCTGTCATCTGTCATCTGTCATCTGTCATCTGTCATCTGTCATCTGTCATCTGTCATCTGTCATCTGTCATCTGTCATCTGTCATCCGTCATCTGTCATCTGTCATCTGTCGTCTGTCATCTGTAATCTGTCATCTGTCATTTCTCACATGTCATCTGTCATCTATCATCTGTCATCTGTCATCTGTCATCTGTCATCTGTCATCTGTCATCTGTCATCTGTCATCTGTCATCTGTCATCTGTCATCTGTCATCTGTCATCTGTCATCTGTCATCTGTCATCTGTCATCTGTCATCTGTCATCTGTCATCAGACATCAGACATCTGTCATCTGTCATCTGTCATCTGTCATCTGTCATCTGTCATCTGTCATCTGTCATCTGTCATCTGTCATCTGTCATCTGTCATCTGTCATCTGTCATCTGTCATCTGTCATCTGTCATCTGTCATCTGTCATCTGTCATCTGTCATCTGTCATCTGTCATCTGTCATCTGTCATCTGTCATCTGTCATCTGTCATCTGTCATCTGTCATCTGTCATCTGTTATCTGTCATCTGTCATCTGTCATCTGTCATCTGTCATCTGTCATCTGTCATCTGTCATCTGTCATCTGTCATCTGTCATCTGTCATCTGTCATCTGTCTTCTGTCATCTGTCATCTGTCATTTGTCATTTGTCATCTGTCATCTGTCATCTGTCATCTGTCATCTGTCATCTGTCATCTGTCATCTGTCATCTGTCATCTGTCATCTGTCATCTGTCATCTGTCATCTGTCATCTGTCATCTGTCATCTGTCATCTGTCATCTGTCATCTGTCATCTGTCATCTGTCATCTGTCATCTGTCATCTGTCATCTGTCATCTGTCATCTGTCATCTGTCATCTGTCATCTGTCATCTGTCGTCTGTCATCTGTCATCTGTCATCTGTCATTTGTCACATGTCATCTGTCATCTGTCATCTGTCATCTGTCATCTGTCATCTGTTATCTACCATCTGTCATATGTCATCTGTCATCTATCATCTGTCATCTGTTATCTGTCATCTGTCATCTGTCATCAGACATCTGTCATCTGTCATCTGTCATCTGTCATCTGTCATCTGTCATCTGTCATCTGTCATCTGTCATCTGTCATCTGTCATCTGTCATCAGACATCTGTCATCTGTCATCTGTCATCTGTCATCTGTCATCTGTCATCTGTCATCTGTCATCTGTCATCTGTCATCTGTTATCTGTCATCTGTCATCTGTCATCTGTAATCTGTCATCTGTCATCTGTCATCTGTCATCTGTCATCTGTCATCTGTCATCTGTCATCTGTCATCTGTCATCTGTCATCTGTCATCTGTTATCTGTCATCTCTCATCTGCCTTCTGTCATCTGTCATCTGTCATCTGTCATCTGTCATCTGTCATTTGTCATCTGTCATCTGTCATCTGTCATCTGTCATCTGTCATCTGTCATCTAACATCTGTCATCTGTCATCTGTCATCTGTCATCTGTCATCTGTCATCTGTCATCTGTCATCTGTCATCTGTCATCTGTCATCTGTCATCTGTTATCTGTCATCTGTCATCGGTCATCTGTCATCTGTCATCTCTCGTCTGTCATCCGTCATCTGTCATCAGTCATTTGTCACATGTCATCTGTCATCTGTCATCTGTCATCTGTCATCTGTCATCTGTTATCTGCCATCTGTCATATGTCACCTGTCATCTATCATCTGTCATCTGTCATCTGTCATCTGTCATATGTCATCTGTCATATGTCATCTGTCATCTGTCATCTGTCATCTGTCATCTGTCATCTGTCATCCCTCATCTGCCATCTCTCATCTGTCATCTGTCATCAGACATCTGTCATCTGTCATCTGTCATCTGCTATCTGTCATCTGTCATCTGTCATCTGTCATCTGTCATCTGTCATCTGTCATCTGTCATCTGTCATCTGTCATCTGTCATCTGTCATCTGTCATCTGTCATCTGTCACATGTCATCTGTCATCTGTCATCTGTCATCTGTCATCTGTCATCTGTCATCTGTCATCTGTCATCTGTCATCTGTCATCTGTCATCTGTCATCTGTCATCTGTCATCTGTCATCTGTCATCTGTCATCTGTCATCTGTCATCTATCATCTGTCATCTGTCAACTGTCATCTGTCATCTGTCATCTGTCATCTGTCATCTGTCATCTGTCATCTGTCATCTGTCATCTGTCATCTGTCATCTGTCATCTGTCATCTGTCATCTATCATCTGTCATCTGTCATCTGTCATCTGTCATCTGTCATCTGTCATCTGTCATTTGTCATTTGTCATCTGTCATCTGTCATCTGTCATCTGTCATCTGTCATCTGTCATCTGTCATCTGTCATCTGTCATCTGTCATCTGTCATCTGTCATCTGTCATCTGTCATCTGTCATCTGTCATCTGTCATCTGTCATCTGTCATCTGTCATCTGTCGTCTGTCATCTGTCATCTGTCATCTGTCATTTGTCACATGTCATCTGTCATCTGTCATCTGTCATCTGTCATCTGTCATCTGTCATCTGTTAACTACCATCTGTCATATGTCATCTGTCATCTATCATCTGTCATCTGTTATCTGTCATCTGTCATCAGACATCTGTCATCTGTCATCTGTCATCTGTCATCTGTCATCTGTCATCTGTCATCTGTCATCTGTCATCTGTCATCTGTCATCTGTCGTCTGTCATCTGTCATCTGTCATCTGTCATCTGTCATCTGTCATCTGTCATCTGTCATCTGTCATCTGTCATCTGTCATCTGTCATCTGTCATCTGTCATCTGTCATCTGTCATCTGTCATCTGTCATCTGTCATCTGTCATCTGTCGTCTGTCATCTGTCATCTGTCATCTGTCATTTGTCACATGTCATCTGTCAACTGTCATCTGTCATCTGTCATCTGTCATCTGTCATCTGTCATCTGTCATCTGTCATTTGTCACATGTCATCTGTCATCTGTCATCTGTCATCTGTCATCTGTCATCTGTCATTTGTCACATGTCATCTGTCATCTGTCATCTGTCATCTGTCATCTGTCATCTGTTATCTGTCATCTGTCATCTGTCATCTGTCATCTGTCATCTGTCATCTGTCATCTGTCATCTATCATCTGTCATCTGTCAACTGTCATCTGTCATCTGTCATCTGTCATCTGTCATCTGTCATCTGTCATCTGTCATCTGTCATCTGTCATCTGTCATCTGTCATCTGTCATCTGTCATCTATCATCTGTCATCTGTCATCTGTCATCTGTCATCTGTCATCTGTCATCTGTCATTTGTCATTTGTCATCTGTCATCTGTCATCTGTCATCTGTCATCTGTCATCTGTCATCTGTCATCTGTCATCTGTCATCTATCATCTGTCATCTGTCATCTGTCATCTGTCATCTGTCATCTGTCATCTGTCATCTGTCATCTGTCATCTGTCATCTGTCATCTGTCATCTGTCATCTGTCATCTGTCATCTGTCATCTGTCATCTGTCATCTGTCATCTGTCATCTGTCATCAGACATCAGACATCTGTCATCTGTCATCTGTCATCTGTCATCTGTCATCTGTCATCTGTCATCTGTCATCTGTCATCTGTCATCTGTCATCTGTCATCTGTCATCTGTCATCTGTCATCTGTCATCTGTCATCTGTCATCTGTCATCTGTCATCTGTCATCTGTCATCTGTCATCTGTCATCTGTCATCTGTCATCTGTCATCTGTCATCTGTCATCTGTCATCTGTCATCTGTTATCTGTCATCTGTCATCTGTCATCTGTCATCTGTCATCTGTCATCTGTCATCTGTCATCTGTCATCTGTCATCTGTCATCTGTCATCTGTCATCTGTCTTCTGTCATCTGTCATCTGTCATTTGTCATTTGTCATCTGTCATCTGTCATCTGTCATCTGTCATCTGTCATCTGTCATCTGTCATCTGTCATCTGTCATCTGTCATCTGTCATCTGTCATCTGTCATCTGTCATCTGTCATCTGTCATCTGTCATCTGTCATCTGTCATCTGTCATCTGTCATCTGTCATCTGTCATCTGTCATCTGTCATCTGTCATCTGTCATCTGTCATCTGTCATCTGTCATCTGTCATCTGTCATCTGTCGTCTGTCATCTGTCATCTGTCATCTGTCATTTGTCACATGTCATCTGTCATCTGTCATCTGTCATCTGTCATCTGTCATCTGTTATCTACCATCTGTCATATGTCATCTGTCATCTATCATCTGTCATCTGTTATCTGTCATCTGTCATCTGTCATCAGACATCTGTCATCTGTCATCTGTCATCTGTCATCTGTCATCTGTCATCTGTCATCTGTCATCTGTCATCTGTCATCTGTCATCTGTCATCAGACATCTGTCATCTGTCATCTGTCATCTGTCATCTGTCATCTGTCATCTGTCATCTGTCATCTGTCATCTGTCATCTGTCATCTGTCATCTGTCATCTGTCATCTGTAATCTGTCATCTGTCATCTGTCATCTGTCATCTGTCATCTGTCATCTGTCATCTGTCATCTGTCATCTGTCATCTGTCATCTGTCATCTGTTATCTGTCATCTCTCATCTGCCTTCTGTCATCTGTCATCTGTCATCTGTCATCTGTCATCTGTCATTTGTCATCTGTCATCTGTCATCTGTCATCTGTCATCTGTCATCTGTCATCTAACATCTGTCATCTGTCATCTGTCATCTGTCATCTGTCATCTGTCATCTGTCATCTGTCATCTGTCATCTGTCATCTGTCATCTGTCATCTGTTATCTGTCATCTGTCATCGGTCATCTGTCATCTGTCATCTCTCGTCTGTCATCCGTCATCTGTCATCAGTCATTTGTCACATGTCATCTGTCATCTGTCATCTGTCATCTGTCATCTGTCATCTGTTATCTGCCATCTGTCATATGTCACCTGTCATCTATCATCTGTCATCTGTCATCTGTCATCTGTCATATGTCATCTGTCATATGTCATCTGTCATCTGTCATCTGTCATCTGTCATCTGTCATCTGTCATCCCTCATCTGCCATCTCTCATCTGTCATCTGTCATCAGACATCTGTCATCTGTCATCTGTCATCTGCTATCTGTCATCTGTCATCTGTCATCTGTCATCTGTCATCTGTCATCTGTCATCTGTCATCTGTCATCTGTCATCTGTCATCTGTCATCTGTCATCTGTCATCTGTCATCTGTCACATGTCATCTGTCATCTGTCATCTGTCATCTGTCATCTGTCATCTGTCATCTGTCATCTGTCATCTGTCATCTGTCATCTGTCATCTGTCATCTGTCATCTGTCATCTGTCATCTGTCATCTGTCATCTGTCATCTGTCATCTATCATCTGTCATCTGTCAACTGTCATCTGTCATCTGTCATCTGTCATCTGTCATCTGTCATCTGTCATCTGTCATCTGTCATCTGTCATCTGTCATCTGTCATCTGTCATCTGTCATCTATCATCTGTCATCTGTCATCTGTCATCTGTCATCTGTCATCTGTCATCTGTCATTTGTCATTTGTCATCTGTCATCTGTCATCTGTCATCTGTCATCTGTCATCTGTCATCTGTCATCTGTCATCTGTCATCTGTCATCTGTCATCTGTCATCTGTCATCTGTCATCTGTCATCTGTCATCTGTCATCTGTCATCTGTCATCTGTCATCTGTCGTCTGTCATCTGTCATCTGTCATCTGTCATTTGTCACATGTCATCTGTCATCTGTCATCTGTCATCTGTCATCTGTCATCTGTCATCTGTTAACTACCATCTGTCATATGTCATCTGTCATCTATCATCTGTCATCTGTTATCTGTCATCTGTCATCAGACATCTGTCATCTGTCATCTGTCATCTGTCATCTGTCATCTGTCATCTGTCATCAGACATCTGTCATCTGTCATCTGTCATCTGTCATCTGTCATCTGTCATCTGTCATCTGTAATCTGTCATCTGTTATCTGTCATCTGTCATCTGTCATCTGTCATTTGTCATCTGTCATCTGTCATCTGTCATCTGTCATCTGTCATCTGTCATCTGTCATCTGTCATCTGTCATCTGTCATCTGTCATCTGTCATCTGTCATCTGTCATCTGTCATCTGTCATCTGTCATCTGTCATCTGTCATTTGTCATCTGTCTTCTGTCATTTGTCATCTGTCATTTATCATTTGTCATCTGTCATCTGTCATCTGTCATCTGTCATCTGTCATCTGTCATCTGTCATCTGTCATCTGTCATCTGTCATCTGTCATCTGTCAGCTGTCATCCGTCATCTGTCATCTGTCATCTGTCATCTGTCATCTGTCATCTGTCATCTGTCATCTGTCATCTGTTATCTGTCATCTGTCATCTGTCATCTGTCATCTGTCATCTGTCATCTGTCATCTGTCATCTGTCATCTGTCATCTGTCATCTGTCATCTGTCATCTGTCATCTGTCATCTGTCGTCTGTCATCTGTCATCTGTCATCTGTCATCTGTCACATGTCATCTGTCATCTGTCATCTGTCACCTGTCATCTGTTATCTGCCATCTGTCATATGTCACCTGTCATCTATCATCTGTCATCTGTCATCTGTCATCTGTCATCTGTCATCTGTCATCAGACATCTGTCATCTGTCATCTGTCATCTGTCATCTGTCATCTGTCAACTGCCATCTGTCATCTTTCATCTGTCATCTGGCATCTGTCATCTGTCATCTGTCATCTGTCATCTGTCATCTGTCATCTGTCATCTGTCATCTGTCATCTGTCATCTGTCATCTGTCATCTGTCATCTGTCATCTGTCATCTGTCATCTGTCATCTGTCATCTGTCATCTGTCATCTGTCATCTGTCATCTGTCATCTGTCATCTGTCATCTGTCATCTGTCATCTGTCATCAGACATCAGACATCTGTCATCTGTCATCTGTCATCTGTCATCTGTCATCTGTCATCTGTCATCTGTCATCTGTCATCTGTCATCTGTCATCTGTCATCTGTCATCTGTCATCTGTCATCTGTCATCTGTCATCTGTCATCTGTCATCTGTCATCTGTCATCTGTCATCTGTCATCTGTCATCTGTCATCTGTCATCTGTCATCTGTCATCTGTCATCTGTCATCTGTCATCTGTCATCTGTCATCTGTCATCTGTCATCTGTCATCTGTCATCTGTCATCTGTTATCTGTCATCTGTCATCTGTCATCTGTCATCTGTCATCTGTCATCTGTCATCTGTCATCTGTCATCTGTCATCTGTCATCTGTCATCTGTCATCTGTCATCTGTCTTCTGTCATCTGTCATCTGTCATTTGTCATTTGTCATCTGTCATCTGTCATCTGTCATCTGTCATCTGTCATCTGTCATCTGTCATCTGTCATCTGTCATCTGTCATCTGTCATCTGTCATCTGTCATCTGTCATCTGTCATCTGTCATCTGTCATCTGTCATCTGTCATCTGTCATCTGTCATCTGTCATCTGTCATCTGTCATCTGTCATCTGTCGTCTGTCATCTGTCATCTGTCATCTGTCATTTGTCACATGTCATCTGTCATCTGTCATCTGTCATCTGTCATCTGTCATCTGTTATCTACCATCTGTCATATGTCATCTGTCATCTATCATCTGTCATCTGTTATCTGTCATCTGTCATCTGTCATCAGACATCTGTCATCTGTCATCTGTCATCTGTCATCTGTCATCTGTCATCTGTCATCTGTCATCTGTCATCTGTCATCTGTCATCAGACATCTGTCATCTGTCATCTGTCATCTGTCATCTGTCATCTGTCATCTGTCATCTGTCATCTGTCATCTGTCATCTGTCATCTGTCATCTGTCATCTGTCATCTGTCATCTGTCATCTGTAATCTGTCATCTGTCATCTGTCATCTGTCATCTGTCATCTGTCATCTGTCATCTGTCATCTGTCATCTGTCATCTGTCATCTGTCATCTGTCATCTGTCATCTGTCATCTGTCATCTGTCATCTGTCATCTGTCATCTGTCATCTGTCATCTGTCATCTGTCATCTGTCATCTGTCATCTGTCATCTGTCATCTGTCATCTGTCATCTGTCATCTGTTATCTGTCATCTGTCATCTGTCATCTGTCATCTGTCATCTGTCATCTGTCATCTGTCATTTGTCATCTGTCATCTGTAATCTGTCATCTGTCATCTGTCATCTGTCATCTGTCATCTGTCATCTGTCATCTGTCATCTGTCATCTGTCATTAGTCATCTGTTATCTGTCATCTGTCATCTGTCATCTGTCATCTGTCATCTGTCATCTGTCATCTGTCATCTGTCATCTGTCATCTGTCATCTGTCATCTGTCATCTGTCATCTGTCATTAGTCATCTGTCATCTGTCATTAGTCATCTGTCATCAGACATCTGTCATCTGTCATCTGTCATCTGTCATCTGTCATCTGTCATTTGTCATCTGTCATCTGTAATCTGTCATCTGTCATCTGTCATCTGTCATCTGTCATCTGTCATCTGTCATCTGTCATCTGTCATCTGTCATCTGTCATCTGTCATTAGTCATCTGTTATCTGTCATCTGTCATCTGTCATCTGTCATCTGTCATCTGTCATCTGTCATCTGTCATCTGTCATCTGTCATCTGTCATCTGTCATCTGTCATCTGTCATCTGTCATCTGTCATCTGTCATCTGTCATCTGTCATCTGTCATCTGTCATCTGTCATCTGTCATTAGTCATCTGTCATCAGACATCTGTCATCTGTCATCTGTCATCTGTCATCTGTCATCTGTCATCTGTCATTTGTCATTTGTCATCTGTCATCTGTAATCTGTCATCTGTCATCTGTCATCTGTCATCTGTCATCTGTCATCTGTCATCTGTCATCTGTCATCTGTCATCTGTCATCTGTCATCTGTCATCTGTCATCTGTCATCTGTCATCTGTCATCTATCATCTGTCATCTGGCATCTGTCATCTGTCATCTGTCATCTGTCATCTGTCATCTGTCATCTGTCATTAGTCATCTGTTATCTGTCATCTGTCATCTGTCATCTGTCATCTGTCATCTGTCATCTGTCATCTGTCATCTGTCATCTGTCATCTGTCATCTGTCATCTGTCATCTGTCATCTATCATCTGTCATCTGGCATCTGTCATCTGTCATCTGTCATCTGTCATCTGTCATCTGTCATCTGTCATCTGTCATCTGTCATCTATCATCTGTCATCTGTCATCTGTCATCTGTCATCTGTCTTCTGTCATCTGTCATCTGTCATTTGTCATTTGTCATCTGTCATCTGTCATCTGTCATCTGTCATCTGTCATCTGTCATCTGTCATCTGTCATCTGTCATCTGTCATCTGTCATCTGTCATCTGTCATCTGTCATCTGTCATCTGTCATCTGTCATCTGTCATCTGTCATCTGTCATCTGTCATCTGTCATCTGTCGTCTGTCATCTGTCATCTGTCATCTGTCATTTGTCACATGTCATCTGTCATCTGTCATCTGTCATCTGTCATCTGTCATCTGTCATCTGTCATCTGTCATCTGTCATCTGTCATCTGTCATCTGTCAACTGTCATCTGTCATCTGTCATCTGTCATCTGTCATCTGTCATCTGTCATCTGTCATCTGTCATCTGTCATCTGTCATCTGTCATCTGTCATCTGTCATCTGTCATCTGTCATCTGTCATCTGTCATCTGTCATCTGTCATCTGTCATCTGTCATCTGTCATCTGTCATCTGTCATCTGTCATCTGTCATCTGTCATCTGTCATCTGTCATCTGTCATCTGTCATCTGTCATCTGTCATCTGTCATCTGTCATCTGTCATCTGTCGTCTGTCATCTGTCATCTGTCATCTGTCATTTGTCACATGTCATCTGTCATCTGTCATCTGTCATCTGTCATCTGTCATCTGTTATCTACCATCTGTCATATGTCATCTGTCATCTATCATCTGTCATCTGTTATCTGTCATCTGTCATCTGTCATCAGACATCTGTCATCTGTCATCTGTCATCTGTCATCTGTCATCTGTCATCTGTCATCTGTCATCTGTCATCTGTCATCTGTCATCTATCATCTGTCATCTGTCATCTGTCATCTGTCATCTGTCATCTGTCATCTGTCATCTGTCATCTGTCATCTGTCATCTGTAATCTGTCATCTGTCATCTGTCATCTGTCATCTGTCATCTGTCGTCTGTCATCTGTCATCTGTCATCTGTCATCTGTCATCTGTCATCTGTCTTCTGTCATCTGTCATCTGTAATCTGTCATCTGTCATTTGTCATTTGTCATCTGTCATCTGTCATCTGTCATCTGTCATCTGTCATCTGTCATCTGTCATCTGTCATCTGTCATCTGTCATCTGTCATCTGTCATCTGTCATCTGTCATCTGTCATCTGTCATCTGTCATCTGTCATCTGTCATCTGTCATCTGTCATCTGTCATCTGTCATCTGTCATCTGTCTTCTGTCATCTGTCATCTGTAATCTGTCATCTGTCATTTGTCATTTGTCATCTGTCATCTGTCATCTGTCATCTGTCATCTGTCATCTGTCATCTGTCATCTGTCATCTGTCATCTGTCATCTGTCATCTGTCATCTGTAATCTGTCATCTGTCATCTGTCATCTGTCATCTGTCACATGTCATCTGTCATCTGTCATCTGTCATCTGTCATCTGTCTTCTGTCATCTGTCATCTGTCATCTGTAATCTGTCATCTGTCATTTGTCATTTGTCATCTGTCATCTGTCATCTGTCATCTGTCATCTGTCATCTGTCATCTGTCATCTGTCATCTGTCATCTGTCATCTGTCATCTGTCATCTGTCATCTGTCATCTGTCATCTGTCATCTGTCATCTGTCATCTGTCATCTGTCATCTGTCATCTGTCATCTGTCATCTGTCATCTGTCATCTGTCTTCTGTCATTTTTCATTTGTCATTTGTCATCTGTCATTTGTCATCTGTCATCTGTCATCTGTCATCTGTCATCTGTCATCTGTCATCTGTCATCTGTCATCTGTCATCTGTCATCTGTCATCTGTCATCTGTCATCTGTTATCTGTCATCTGTCATCTGTCATCTGTCATCTGTCATCTGTCATCTGTCATCTGT
Organism: Condylostylus longicornis; assembly: GCF_029603195.1. Taxonomy (NCBI): domain Eukaryota; kingdom Metazoa; phylum Arthropoda; class Insecta; order Diptera; family Dolichopodidae; genus Condylostylus; species Condylostylus longicornis. Next base: position 893,072 of record NW_026578021.1, on the reverse strand, counting down.
CATCTGTCATCTGTCATCTGTCATCTGTCATCTGTCATCTGTCATCTGTCATCTGTCATCTGTTATCTGTCATCTGTCATCTGTCATCTGTCATCTGTCATATGTCATCTGTCATCTGTCATCTGTCATCTGTTACCTGTTATATGTCATCTGTCATCTGTCATCTGTCATCTGTCATCTGTCATCTGTCATCTGTCATCTGTCATCTGTCATCTGTCATCTGTCATCTGTCATCTGTCATCTGTCATCTGTCATCTGTCATCTGTCATCTGTCATCTATCATCTGTCATCTGTCATCTGTCATCTGTCATCTGTCATCTGTCATCTGTCATCTGTCATCTGTCATCTGTCATCTGTCATCTGTCATCTGTCATCTGTCATCTGATATCTGTCATCTGTCATCTGTCATCTGTCATCTGTCATCTGTTATCTGTCATCTGTCATCTGTCATCTGTCATCTGTCATCTGTCATCTGTTATCTGCCATCTGTCATATGTCACCTGTCATCTATCATCTGTCATCTGTCATCTGTCATCTGTCATATGTCATCTGTCATCTGTCATCTGTCATCTGTCATCTGTCATCTGTCATCTGTCATCTGTCATCTGTCATCCCTCATCTGCCATCTCTCATCTGTCATCTGTCATCAGACATCTGTCATCTGTCATCTGTCATCTGTCATCTGTCATCTGTCATCTGTCATCTGTCATCTGTCATCTGTCATCTGTCATCTGTCATCTGTCATCTGTCATCTGTCATCTGTCATCTGTCATCTGTCATCTGTCATCTGTCATCTGTCATCTGTCACATGTCATCTGTCATCTGTCATCTGTCATCTGTCATCTGTCATCTGTCATCTGTCATCTGTCATCTGTCATCTGTCATCTGTCATCTGTCATCTGTCATCTGTCATCTGTCATCTGTCATCTGTCAACTGTCATCTGTCATCTGTCATCTGTCATCTGTCATCTGTAATCTGTCATCTGTCATCTGTCATCTGTCATCTGTCATCTGTCATCTGTCATCTGTTATCTGTCATCTGTCATCTGTCATCTGTCATCTGTCATATGTCATCTGTCATCTGTCATCTGTCATCTGTTACCTGTTATATGTCATCTGTCATCTGTCATCTGTCATCTGTCATCTGTCATCTGTCATCTGTCATCTGTCATCTGTCATCTGTCATCTGTCATCTGTCATCTGTCATCTGTCATCTGTCATCTGTCATCTGTCATCTGTCATCTGTCATCTGTCATCTGTCATCTGTCATCTGTCATCTGTCATCTGTCATCTATCATCTGTCATCTGTCATCTGTCATCTGTCATCTGTCATCTGTCATCTGTCATCTGTCATCTGTCATCTGTCATCTGTCATCTGTCATCTGTCATCTGTCATCTGATATCTGTCATCTGTCATCTGTCATCTGTCATCTGTCATCTGTTATCTGTCATCTGTCATCTGTCATCTGTCATCTGTCATCTGTCATCTGTCATCTCTCATCTGCCTTCTGTCATCTGTCATCTGTCATCTGTCATCTGTCATCTGTCATCTGTCATCTGTCATCTGTCATCTGTCATCTGTCATCTGTCATCTGTCATCTGTCATCTGTCATCTATCATCTGTCATCTGTCATCTGTCATCTGTCATCTGTCATCTGTCATCTGTCATCTGTCATCTGTCATCTGTCATCTGTCATCTGTCATCTGTCATCTGTCATCTGATATCTGTCATCTGTCATCTGTCATCTGTCATCTGTCATCTGTTATCTGTCATCTGTCATCTGTCATCTGTCATCTGTCATCTGTTATCTGTCATCTCTCATCTGCCTTCTGTCATCTGTCATCTGTCATCTGTCAACTGTCATCTGTCATCTGTCATCTGTCATCTGTCATCTGTCATCTAACATCTGTCATCTGTCATCTGTCATCTGTCATCTGTCATCTGTCATCTGTCATCTGTCATCTGTCATCTGTCATCTGTCATCTGTCATCTGTCATCTGTCATCTGTCATCTGTTATCTGTCATCTGTCATCGGTCATCTGTCATCTGTCATCTGTCGTCTGTCATCCGTCATCTGTCATCAGTCATTTGTCACATGTCATCTGTCATCTGTCATCTGTCATCTGTCATCTGTCATCTGTCATCTGTTATCTGCCATCTGTCATATGTCACCTGTCATCTATCATCTGTCATCTGTCATCTGTCATCTGTCATATGTCATCTGTCATCTGTCATCTGTCATCTGTCATCTGTCATCTGTCATCTGTCATCTGTCATCTGTCATCCCTCATCTGCCATCTCTCATCTGTCATCTGTCATCAGACATCTGTCATCTGTCATCTGTCATCTGTCATCTGTCATCTGTCATCTGTCATCTGTCATCTGTCATCTGTCATCTGTCATCTGTCATCTGTCATCTGTCATCTGTCATCTGTCATCTGTCATCTGTCATCTGTCATCTGTCATCTGTCACATGTCATCTGTCATCTGTCATCTGTCATCTGTCATCTGTCATCTGTCATCTGTCATCTGTCATCTGTCATCTGTCATCTGTCATCTGTCATCTGTCATCTGTCATCTGTCATCTGTCATCTGTCAACTGTCATCTGTCATCTGTCATCTGTCATCTGTCATCTGTAATCTGTCATCTGTCATCTGACATCTGTCATCTGTCATCTGTCATCTGTCATCTGTCATCTGTCATCTGTCATCTGTCATCTGTCATCTGTCATCTGTCATCTGTCATCTGTCATCTGTCATCTGTCATCTGTCATCTGTCATCTGTCATCTGTCATCTATCATCTGTCGTCTGTCATCTGTCATCTGTCATCTGTCATCTGTCTTCTGTCATCTGTCATCTGTCATTTGTCATTTGTCATCTGTCATCTGTCATCTGTCATCTGTCATCTGTCATCTGTCATCTGTCATCTGTCATCTGTCATCTGTCATCTGTCATCTGTCATCTGTCATCTGTCATCTGTCATCTGTCATCTGTCATCTGTCATCTGTCATCTGTCATCTGTCATCTGTCATCTGTCATCTGTCATCTGTCATCTGTCATCTGTCATCTGTCATCTGTCGTCTGTCATCTGTCATCTGTCATCTGTCATTTGTCACATGTCATCTGTCATCTGTCATCTGTCATCTGTCATCTGTCATCTGTCATCTGTTATCTACCATCTGTCATATGTCATCTGTCATCTATCATCTGTCATCTGTTATCTGTCATCTGTCATCTGTCATCAGACATCTGTCATCTGTCATCTGTCATCTGTCATCTGTCATCTGTCATCAGACATCTGTCATCTGTCATCTGTCATCTGTCATCTGTCATCTGTCATCTGTCATCTGTCATCTGTCATCTGTCATCTGTAATCTGTCATCTGTCATCTGTCATCTGTCATCTGTCATCTGTCATCTGTCATCTGTCATCTGTCATCTGTCATCTGTCATCTGTCATCTGTCATCTGTCATCTGTCATCTGTCATCTGTCGTCTGTCATCTGTCATCTGTCATCTGTCATTTGTCACATGTCATCTGTCATCTGTCATCTGTCATCTGTCATCTGTCATCTGTTATCTACCATCTGTCATATGTCATCTGTCATCTATCATCTGTCATCTGTTATCTGTCATCTGTCATCTGTCATCTGTCATCTGTCATCTGTCATCTGTCATCTGTCGTCTGTCATCTGTCATCTGTCATCTGTCATTTGTCACATGTCATCTGTCATCTGTCATCTGTCATCTGTCATCTGTCATCTGTCATCTGTCATCTGTCATCTGTCATCTGTCAACTGTCATCTGTCATCTGTCATCTGTCATCTGTCATCTGTCATCTGTCATCTGTCATCTGTCATCTGTCATCTGTCATCTGTCATCTGTCATCTGTCATCTGTCATCTGTCATCTGTCATCTGTCATCTGTCATCTGTCATCTGTCATCTGTCATCTGTCATCTGTCATCTGTCATCTGTCATCTGTCATCTGTCATCTGTCATCTGTCATCTGTCATCTGTCATCTGTCATCCGTCATCTGTCATCTGTCATCTGTCATCTGTCATCTGTCATCTGTCATCTGTCATCTGTCATCTGTCATCTGTCATCTGTCATCTGTCGTCTGTCATCTGTCATCTGTCATCTGTCATTTGTCACATGTCATCTGTCATCTGTCATCTGTCATCTGTCATCTGTTATCTACCATCTGTCATATGTCATCTGTCATCTATCATCTGTCATCTGTTATCTGTCATCTGTCATCTGTCATCAGACATCTGTCATCTGTCATCTGTCATCTGTCATCTGTCATCTGTCATCTGTCATCTGTCATCTGTCATCTGTCATCTGTCATCTGTCATCTGTCATCTGTCATCTGTCATCTGTCATCTGTCATCTGTCATCTGTCATCTGTCATCTGTCATCTGTCATCTGTAATCTGTCATCTGTCATCTGTCATCTGTCATCTGTCATCTGTCGTCTGTCATCTGTCATCTGTCATCTGTCATCTGTCATCTGTCATCTGTCATCTGTCATCTGTCATCTGTCATCTGTCTTCTGTCATCTGTCATCTGTAATCTGTCATCTGTCATTTGTCATTTGTCATCTGTCATCTGTCATCTGTCATCTGTCATCTGTCATCTGTCATCTGTCATCTGTCATCTGTCATCTGTCATCTGTCATCTGTCATCTGTCATCTGTCATCTGTCATCTGTCATCTGTCATCTGTCATCTGTCATCTGTCATCTGTCATCTGTCTTCTGTCATCTGTCATCTGTAATCTGTCATCTGTCATTTGTCATTTGTCATCTGTCATCTGTCATCTGTCATCTGTCATCTGTCATCTGTCATCTGTCATCTGTCATCTGTCATCTGTCATCTGTCATCTGTCATCTGTGATCTGTCATCTGTCATCTGTCATCTGTCATCTGTCATCTGTCATCTGTCATCTGTCATCTGTCATCTGTCATCTGTCATCTGTCATCTGTCATCTGTCAACTGTCATCTGTCATCTGTCATCTGTCATCTGTCATCTGTCATCTGTCATCTGTCATCTGTCATCTGTCATCTGTCATCTGTCATCTGTCATCTGTCATCTGTCATCTGTCATCTGTCATCTGTCATCTGTCATCTGTCATCTGTCATCTGTCATCTGTCATCTGTCATCTGTCATCTGTCATCTGTCATCTGTCATCTGTCATCTGTCATCTGTCATCTGTCATCTGTCATCTGTCATCTGTCATCTGTCATCTGTCATCTGTCATCTGTCATCTGTCATCTGTCATCTGTCATCTGTCATCTGTCATCTGTCTTCTGTCATCTGTCATCTGTCATTTGTCATTTGTCATCTGTCATCTGTCATGTGTCATCTGTCACCTGTCATCTGTCATCTGTCTTTTGTCATTTGTCATATGTCATTTGTCATTTGTTATCTGTCATCTGTCATCTGTCATCTGTCATCTGTCATCTGTCATCTGTCATCTGTCATCTGTCATCTGTCATCTGTCATCTGTCATCTGTCATCTGTCATCTGTCATCTGTCATCTGTCATCTGTCATCTGTCATCTGTCATCTGTCATCTGTCATCTGTCATCTGTCATCTGTCATCTGTCATCTGTCATCTGTCATCTGTCATCTGTCATCTGTCATCTGTCATCTGTCATCTGTCATCTGTCATCTGTCATCTGTCATCTGTCATCTGTCATCTGTCATCTGTCATCTGTCATCTGTCATCTGTCTTCTGTCATTTTTCATTTGTCATTTGTCATCTGTCATTTGTCATCTGTCATCTGTCATCTGTCATCTGTCATCTGTCATCTGTCATCTGTCATCTGTCATCTGTCATCTGTCATCTGTCATCTGTCATCTGTCATCTGTCATCTGTTATCTGTCATCTGTCATCTGTCATCTGTCATCTGTCATCTGTCATCTGTCATCTGTCATCTGTCATCTGTCATCTGTCATCTGTCATCTGTTATCTGTCATCTGTTATCTGTCATCTGTCATCTGTCATATGTCATCTGTCATCTGTCATCTGTCATCTGTCATCTGTCATCTGTCATCTGTCATCTGTCATCTGTCATCTGTCTTCTGTCATTTTTCATTTGTCATTTGTCATCTGTCATTTGTCATCTGTCATCTGTCATCTGTCATCTGTCATCTGTCATCTGTCATCTGTCATCTGTCATCTGTCATCTGTCATCTGTCATCTGTCATCTGTTATCTGTCATCTGTCATCTGTCATCTGTCATCTGTCATCTGTCATCTGTCATCTGTCATCTGTCATCTGTCATCTGTCATCTGTCATCTGTCATCTGTCATCTGTCATCTGTCATCTGTTATCTGTCATCTGTCATCTGTCATCTGTCATCTGTCATATGTCATCTGTCATCTGTCATCTGTCATCTGTTACCTGTTATATGTCATCTGTCATCTGTCATCTGTCATCTGTCATCTGTCATCTGTCATCTGTCATCTGTCATCTGTCATCTGTCATCTGTCATCTGTCATCTGTCATCTGTCATCTGTCATCTGTCATCTGTCATCTATCATCTGTCATCTGTCATCTGTCATCTGTCATCTGTCATCTGTCATCTGTCATCTGTCATCTGTCATCTGTCATCTGTCATCTGTCATCTGTCATCTGTCATCTGTCATCTGATATCTGTCATCTGTCATCTGTCATCTGTCATCTGTCATCTGTTATCTGTCATCTGTCATCTGTCATCTGTCATCTGTCATCTGTCATCTGTCATCTCTCATCTGCCTTCTGTCATCTGTCATCTGTCATCTGTCATCTGTCATCTGTCATCTGTCATCTGTCATCTGTCATCTGTCATCTGTCATCTGTCATCTGTCATCTGTCATCTGTCATCTATCATCTGTCATCTGTCATCTGTCATCTGTCATCTGTCATCTGTCATCTGTCATCTGTCATCTGTCATCTGTCATCTGTCATCTGTCATCTGTCATCTGTCATCTGATATCTGTCATCTGTCATCTGTCATCTGTCATCTGTCATCTGTTATCTGTCATCTGTCATCTGTCATCTGTCATCTGTCATCTGTTATCTGTCATCTCTCATCTGCCTTCTGTCATCTGTCATCTGTCATCTGTCAACTGTCATCTGTCATCTGTCATCTGTCATCTGTCATCTGTCATCTAACATCTGTCATCTGTCATCTGTCATCTGTCATCTGTCATCTGTCATCTGTCATCTGTCATCTGTCATCTGTCATCTGTCATCTGTCATCTGTCATCTGTTATCTGTCATCTGTCATCGGTCATCTGTCATCTGTCATCTGTCGTCTGTCATCCGTCATCTGTCATCAGTCATTTGTCACATGTCATCTGTCATCTGTCATCTGTCATCTGTCATCTGTCATCTGTCATCTGTTATCTGCCATCTGTCATATGTCACCTGTCATCTATCATCTGTCATCTGTCATCTGTCATCTGTCATATGTCATCTGTCATCTGTCATCTGTCATCTGTCATCTGTCATCTGTCATCTGTCATCTGTCATCCCTCATCTGCCATCTCTCATCTGTCATCTGTCATCAGACATCTGTCATCTGTCATCTGTCATCTGTCATCTGTCATCTGTCATCTGTCATCTGTCATCTGTCATCTGTCATCTGTCATCTGTCATCTGTCATCTGTCATCTGTCATCTGTCATCTGTCATCTGTCATCTGTCATCTGTCATCTGTCACATGTCATCTGTCATCTGTCATCTGTCATCTGTCATCTGTCATCTGTCATCTGTCATCTGTCATCTGTCATCTGTCATCTGTCATCTGTCATCTGTCATCTGTCATCTGTCATCTGTCATCTGTCAACTGTCATCTGTCATCTGTCATCTGTCATCTGTCATCTGTAATCTGTCATCTGTCATCTGTCATCTGTCATCTGTCATCTGTCATCTGTCATCTGTCATCTGTCATCTGTCATCTGTCATCTGTCATCTGTCATCTGTCATCTGTCATCTGTCATCTGTCATCTGTCATCTGTCATCTGTCATCTATCATCTGTCGTCTGTCATCTGTCATCTGTCATCTGTCATCTGTCTTCTGTCATCTGTCATCTGTCATTTGTCATTTGTCATCTGTCATCTGTCATCTGTCATCTGTCATCTGTCATCTGTCATCTGTCATCTGTCATCTGTCATCTGTCATCTGTCATCTGTCATCTGTCATCTGTCATCTGTCATCTGTCATCTGTCATCTGTCATCTGTCATCTGTCATCTGTCATCTGTCATCTGTCATCTGTCATCTGTCATCTGTCATCTGTCATCTGTCGTCTGTCATCTGTCATCTGTCATCTGTCATTTGTCACATGTCATCTGTCATCTGTCATCTGTCATCTGTCATCTGTCATCTGTTATCTACCATCTGTCATATGTCATCTGTCATCTATCATCTGTCATCTGTTATCTGTCATCTGTCATCTGTCATCAGACATCTGTCATCTGTCATCTGTCATCTGTCATCTGTCATCAGACATCTGTCATCTGTCATCTGTCATCTGTCATCTGTCATCTGTCATCTGTCATCTGTCATCTGTCATCTGTCATCTGTAATCTGTCATCTGTCATCTGTCATCTGTCATCTGTCATCTGTCATCTGTCATCTGTCATCTGTCATCTGTCATCTGTCATCTGTCATCTGTCATCTGTCATCTGTCATCTGTCATCTGTCATCTGTCGTCTGTCATCTGTCATCTGTCATCTGTCATCTGTCATTTGTCACATGTCATCTGTCATCTGTCATCTGTCATCTGTCATCTGTCATCTGTTATCTACCATCTGTCATATGTCATCTGTCATCTATCATCTGTCATCTGTTATCTGTCATCTGTCATCTGTCATCTGTCATCTGTCATCTGTCATCTGTCATCTGTCATCTGTCATCTGTCATCTGTCATCTGTCATCTGTCGTCTGTCATCTGTCATCTGTCATCTGTCATTTGTCACATGTCATCTGTCATCTGTCATCTGTCATCTGTCATCTGTCATCTGTCATCTGTCATCTGTCATCTGTCATCTGTCATCTGTCAACTGTCATCTGTCATCTGTCATCTGTCATCTGTCATCTGTCATCTGTCATCTGTCATCTGTCATCTGTCATCTGTCATCTGTCATCTGTCATCTGTCATCTGTCATCTGTCATCTGTCATCTGTCATCTGTCATCTGTCATCTGTCATCTGTCATCTGTCATCTGTCATCTGTCATCTGTCATCTGTCATCTGTCATCTGTCATCCGTCATCTGTCATCTGTCATCTGTCATCTGTCATCTGTCATCTGTCATCTGTCATCTGTCATCTGTCATCTGTCATCTGTCGTCTGTTATCTGTCATCTGTCATCTGTCATTTGTCACATGTCATCTGTCATCTGTCATCTGTCATCTGTCATCTGTTATCTACCATCTGTCATATGTCATCTGTCATCTATCATCTGTCATCTGTTATCTGTCATCTGTCATCTGTCATCAGACATCTGTCATCTGTCATCTGTCATCTGTCATCTGTCATCTGTCATCTGTCATCTGTCATCTGTCATCTGTCATCTGTCATCTGTCATCTGTCATCTGTCATCTGTCATCTGTCATCTGTCATCTGTCATCTGTCATCTGTCATCTGTCATCTGTCATCTGTCATCTGTCATCTGTCATCTGTAATCTGTCATCTGTCATCTGTCATCTGTCATCTGTCATCTGTCGTCTGTCATCTGTCATCTGTCATCTGTCATCTGTCATCTGTCATCTGTCATCTGTCATCTGTCATCTGTCATCTGTCTTCTGTCATCTGTCATCTGTAATCTGTCATCTGTCATTTGTCATTTGTCATCTGTCATCTGTCATCTGTCATCTGTCATCTGTCATCTGTCATCTGTCATCTGTCATCTGTCATCTGTCATCTGTCATCTGTCATCTGTCATCTGTCATCTGTCATCTGTCATCTGTCATCTGTCATCTGTCATCTGTCATCTGTCATCTGTCTTCTGTCATCTGTCATCTGTAATCTGTCATCTGTCATTTGTCATTTGTCATCTGTCATCTGTCATCTGTCATCTGTCATCTGTCATCTGTCATCTGTCATCTGTCATCTGTCATCTGTCATCTGTCATCTGTCATCTGTCATCTGTGATCTGTCATCTGTCATCTGTCATCTGTCATCTGTCATCTGTCATCTGTCATCTGTCATCTGTCATCTGTCATCTGTCATCTGTCATCTGTCATCTGTCAACTGTCATCTGTCATCTGTCATCTGTCATCTGTCATCTGTCATCTGTCATCTGTCATCTGTCATCTGTCATCTGTCATCTGTCATCTGTCATCTGTCATCTGTCATCTGTCATCTGTCATCTGTCATCTGTCATCTGTCATCTGTCATCTGTCATCTGTCATCTGTCATCTGTCATCTGTCATCTGTCATCTGTCATCTGTCATCTGTCATCTGTCATCTGTCATCTGTCATCTGTCATCTGTCATCTGTCATCTGTCATCTGTCATCTGTCATCTGTCATCTGTCATCTGTCTTCTGTCATCTGTCATCTGTCATTTGTCATTTGTCATCTGTCATCTGTCATGTGTCATCTGTCACCTGTCATCTGTCATCTGTCTTTTGTCATTTGTCATATGTCATTTGTCATTTGTTATCTGTCATCTGTCATCTGTCATCTGTCATCTGTCATCTGTCATCTGTCATCTGTCATCTGTCATCTGTCATCTGTCATCTGTCATCTGTCATCTGTCATCTGTCATCTGTCATCTGTCATCTGTCATCTGTCATCTGTCATCTGTCATCTGTCATCTGTCATCTGTAATCTGTCATCTGTCATCTGTCATCTGTCATCTGTCATCTGTCATCTGTCATCTGTCATCTGTCATCTGTCATCTGTCATCTGTCATCTGTCATCTGTCATCTGTCATCTGTCATCTGTCATCTGTCATCTGTCTTCTGTCATTTTTCATTTGTCATTTGTCATCTGTCATTTGTCATCTGTCATCTGTCATCTGTCATCTGTCATCTGTCATCTGTCATCTGTCATCTGTCATCTGTCAGCTGTCATCTGTCATCTGTCATCTGTCATCTGTCATCTGTCATCTGTTATCTGTCATCTGTCATCTGTCATCTGTCATCTGTCATCTGTCATCTGTCATCTGTCATCTGTCATCTGTCATCTGTCATCTGTCATCTGTTATCTGTCATCTGTTATCTGTCATCTGTCATCTGTCATATGTCATCTGTCATCTGTCATCTGTCATCTGTTATCTGTTATATGTCATCTGTCATCTGTCATCTGTCATCTGTCATCTGTCATCTGTCATCTGTCATCTGTTATCTGTTATATGTCATCTGTCATCTGTCATCTGTCATCTGTCATCTGTCATCTGTCATCTGTCATCTGTCATCTGTCATCTGTCATCTGTCATCTGTCATCTGTCATCTGTCATCTGTCATCTGTCATCTGTCATCTGTCATCTGTCATCTGTCATCTATCATCTGTCATCTGTCATCTGTCATCTGTCATCTGTCATCTGTCATCTGTCATCTGTCATCTGTCATCTGTCATCTGTCATCTGTCATCTGTCATCTGTCATCTGTCATCTGATATCTGTCATCTGTCATCTGTCATCTGTCATCTGTCATCTGTTATCTGTCATCTGTCATCTGTCATCTGTCATCTGTCATCTGTCATCTGTCATCTGTCATCTGTCATCTGTCATCTGTTATCTGTCATCTCTCATCTGCCTTCTGTCATCTGTCATCTGTCATCTGTCATCTGTCAACTGTCATCTGTCATCTGTCATCTGTCATCTGTCATCTGTCATCTAACATCTGTCATCTGTCATCTGTCATCTGTCATCTGTCATCTGTCATCTGTCATCTGTCATCTGTCATCTGTCATCTGTCATCTGTCATCTGTTATCTGTCATCTGTCATCGGTCATCTGTCATCTGTCATCTGTCGTCTGTCATCCGTCATCTGTCATCAGTCATTTGTCACATGTCATCTGTCATCTGTCATCTGTCATCTGTCATCTGTCATCTGTCATCTGTTATCTGCCATCTGTCATATGTCACCTGTCATCTATCATCTGTCATCTGTCATCTGTCATCTGTCATATGTCATCTGTCATCTGTCATCTGTCATCTGTCATCTGTCATCTGTCATCTGTCATCCCTCATCTGCCATCTCTCATCTGTCATCTGTCATCAGACATCTGTCATCTGTCATCTGCTATCTGTCATCTGTCATCTGTCATCTGTCATCTGTCATCTGTCATCTGTCATCTGTCATCTGTCATCTGTCATCTGTCATCTGTCATCTGTCATCTGTCATCTGTCATCTGTCATCTGTCATCTGTCATCTGTCATCTGTCACATGTCATCTGTCATCTGTCATCTGTCATCTGTCATCTGTCATCTGTCATCTGTCATCTGTCATCTGTCATCTGTCATCTGTCATCTGTCATCTGTCATCTGTCATCTGTCATCTGTCAACTGTCATCTGTCATCTGTCATCTGTCATCTGTCATCTGTAATCTGTCATCTGTCATCTGTCATCTGTCATCTGTCATCTGTCATCTGTCATCTGTCATCTGTCATCTGTCATCTGTCATCTGTCATCTGTCATCTGTCATCTGTCATCTGTCATCTGTCATCTGTCATCTGTCATCTGTCATCTGTCATCTGTCATCTATCATCTGTCATCTGTCATCTGTCATCTGTCATCTGTCATCTGTCTTCTGTCATCTGTCATCTGTCATTTGTCATTTGTCATCTGTCATCTGTCATCTGTCATCTGTCATCTGTCATCTGTCATCTGTCATCTGTCATCTGTCATCTGTCATCTGTCATCTGTCATCTGTCATCTGTCATCTGTCATGTGTCATCTGTCATCTGTCATCTGTCATCTGTCATCTGTCATCTGTCATCTGTCATCTGTCATCTGTCGTCTGTCATCTGTCATCTGTCATCTGTCATTTGTCACATGTCATCTGTCATCTGTCATCTGTCATCTGTCATCTGTCATCTGTTATCTACCATCTGTCATATGTCATCTGTCATCTATCATCTGTCATCTGTTATCTGTCATCTGTCATCTGTCATCAGACATCTGTCATCTGTCATCTGTCATCTGTCATCTGTCATCTGTCATCTGTCATCAGACATCTGTCATCTGTCATCTGTCATCTGTCATCTGTCATCTGTCATCTGTCATCTGTCATCTGTCATCTGTCATCTGTCATCTGTAATCTGTCATCTGTCATCTGTCATCTGTCATCTGTCATCTGTCATCTGTCATCTGTCATCTGTCATCTGTCATCTGTCATCTGTCATCTGTCATCTGTCATCTGTCATCTGTCATCTGTCATCTGTCATCTGTCATCTGTCATCTGTCATCTGTCATCTGTCATCTGTCATCTGTCATCTGTCATCTGTCATCTGTCATCTGTCATCTGTCTTCTGTCATTTTTCATTTGTCATTTGTCATCTGTCATTTGTCATCTGTCATCTGTCATCTGTCATCTGTCATCTGTCATCTGTCATCTGTCATCTGTCATCTGTCATCTGTCATCTGTCATCTGTCATCTGTCATCTGTCATCTGTCATCTGTCATCTGTCATCTGTCATCTGTCATCTGTCATCTGTTATCTGTCATCTGTCATCTGTCATCTGTCATCTGTCATATGTCATCTGTCATCTGTCATCTGTCATCTGTCATCTGTCATCTGTTATCTGTTATCTGTCATCTGTCATCTGTCATCTGTCATCTGTCATCTGTCATCTGTCATCTGTCATCTGTCATCTGTCATCTGTCATCTGTCATCTGTCATCTGTCATCTGTCATCTGTCATCTGTCATCTGTCATCTGTCATCTGTCATCTGTCATCTGTCATCTGTCATCTATCATCTGTCATCTGTCATCTGTCATCTGTCATCTGTCATCTGTCATCTGTCATCTGTCATCTGTCATCTGTCATCTGTCATCTGTCATCTGTCATCTGATATCTGTCATCTGTCATCTGTCATCTGTCATCTGTCATCTGTTATCTGTCATCTGTCATCTGTCATCTGTCATCTGTCATCTGTCATCTGTCATCTGTCATCTGTCATCTGTTATCTGTCATCTCTCATCTGCCTTCTGTCATCTGTCATCTGTCATCTGTCATCTGTCATCTGTCAACTGTCATCTGTCATCTGTCATCTGTCATCTGTCATCTGTCATCTGTCATCTGTCATTTAACATCTGTCATCTGTCATCTGTCATCTGTCATCTGTCATCTGTCATCTGTCATCTGTCATCTGTCATCTGTCATCTGTCATCTGTCATCTGTCATCTGTTATCTGTCATCTGTCATCGGTCATCTGTCATCTGTCATCTGTCGTCTGTCATCCGTCATCTGTCATCAGTCATTTGTCACATGTCATCTGTCATCTGTCATCTGTCATCTGTCATCTGTCATCTGTCATCTGTTATCTGCCATCTGTCATATGTCACCTGTCATCTATCATCTGTCATCTGTCATCTGTCATCTGTCATCTGTCATATGTCATCTGTCATCTGTCATCTGCCATCTGTCATCTGTCATCTGTCATCTGTCATCTGTCATCCCTCATCTGCCATCTCTCATCTGTCATCTGTCATCAGACATCTGTCATCTGTCATCTGCTATCTGTCATCTGTCATCTGTCATCTGTCATCTGTCATCTGTCATCTGTCATCTGTCATCTGTCATCTGTCATCTGTCATCTGTCATCTGTCATCTGTCATCTGTCATCTGTCATCTGTCATCTGTCATCTGTCATCTGTCACATGTCATCTGTCATCTGTCATCTGTCATCTGTCATCTGTCATCTGTCATCTGTCATCTGTCATCTGTCATCTGTCATCTGTCATCTGTCATCTGTCATCTGTCATCTGTCATCTGTCATCTGTCATCTGTCATCTGTCAACTGTCATCTGTCATCTGTCATCTGTCATCTGTTATCTGTAATCTGTCATCTGTCATCTGTCATCTGTCATCTGTCATCTGTCATCTGTCATCTGTCATCTGTCATCTGTCATCTGTCATCTGTCATCTGTCATCTGTCATCTGTCATCTGTCATCTGTCATCTGTCATCTGTCATCTGTCATCTGTCATCTGTCATCTGTCATCTGTCATCTGTCATCTGTCATCTGTCATCTGTCATCTATCATCTGTCATCTGTCATCTGTCATCTGTCATCTGTCTTCTGTCATCTGTCATCTGTCATTTGTCATTTGTCATCTGTCATCTGTCATCTGTCATCTGTCATCTGTCATCTGTCATCTGTCATCTGTCATCTGTCATCTGTCATCTGTCATCTGTCATCTGTCATCTGTCATCTGTCATCTGTCATCTGTCGTCTGTCATCTGTCGTCTGTCATCTGTCATTTGTCACATGTCATCTGTCATCTGTCATCTGTCATCTGTCATCTGTCATCTGTTATCTACCATCTGTCATATGTCATCTGTCATCTATCATCTGTCATCTGTTATCTGTCATCTGTCATCTGTCATCAGACATCTGTCATCTGTCATCTGTCATCTGTCATCTGTCATCAGACATCTGTCATCTGTCATCTGTCATCTGTCATCTGTCATCTGTCATCTGTCATCTGTCATCTGTCATCTGTCATCTGTCATCTGTCATCTGTCATCTGTCATCTGTCATCTGTCATCTGTCATCTGTCATCTGTCATCTGTCATCTGTCATCTGTCATCTGTCATCTGTCATCTGTCATCTGTCATCTGTCATCTGTCATCTGTCATCTGTCATCTGTCATCTGTCATCTGTCATCTGTCATCTGTCATCTGTCATCTGTCATCTGTCATCTGTCATCTGTCATCTATCATCTGTCATCTGTCATCTGTCATCTGTCATCTGTCATCTGTCATCTGTCATCTGTCATCTGTCATCTGTCATCTGTCATTAGTCATCTGTCATCTGTCATCTGTCATCTGTCATCTGTCATCTGTCATCTGTCATCTGTCATCTGTCATCTGTCATCTGTCATCTGTCATCTGTCATCTGTCATCTGTCATCTGTCATCTGTCATCTGTCATCTGTCATCTGTCATCTGTCATCTGTCATCTGTCATCTGTCATCTGTCATCTGTCATCTGTCATCTGTCATCTGTCATTTGTCATCTGTCATCTGTCATCTGTCATCTGTCACATGTCATCTGTCATCTGTCATCTGTCATCTGTCATCTGTCATCTGTCATCTGTCATCTGTCATCTGTCATCTGTCAACTGTCATCTGTCATCAGACATCTGTCATCTGTCATCTGTCATCTGTCATCTGTCATCTGTCATCTGTCATCTGTCATCTGTCATCTGTCATCTGTAATCTGTCATCTGTCATCTGTCATCTGTCATCTGTCATCTGTCATCTGTCATCTGTAATCTGTCATCTGTCATCTGTCATCTGTCATCTGTCATCTGTCATCTGTCATCTGTCATCTGTCATCTGTCATCTGTCATCTGTCATCTGTCATCTGTCATCTGTCATCTGTCATCTGTCATCAGACATCTGTCATCAGACATCTGTCATCTGTCATCTGTCATCTGTCATCTGTCATCTGTCATCTGTCATCTGTCATCTGTCATCTGTCATCTGTCATCTGTCATCTGTAATCTGTCATCTGTCATCTGTCATCTGTCATCTGTCATCTGTCATCTGTCATCTGTCATCTGTCATCTGTCATCTGTCATCTGTCATCTGTCATCTGTCATCTGTCATCTGTCATCTGTCATCTGTCATCTGTCATCTGTCATCTGTCATCTGTCATTTGTCATCTGTCATCTGTCATCTGTCATCTGTCATCTGTAATCTGTCATCTGTCATCTGTCATCTGTCATCTGTCATCTGTCATCTGTCATCTGTCATCTGTCATCTGTCATCTGTCATCTGTCATCTGTCATCTGTCATCTGTCATCTGTCATCTGTCATCTGTCATCTGTCATCTGTCATCTGTCTTCTGTCATCTGTCATCTGTAATCTGTCATCTGTCATTTGTCATTTGTCATCTCTCATCTGTCATCTGTCATCTGTCATCTGTCATCTGTCATCTGTCATCTGTCATCTGTCATCTGTCATCTGTCATCTGTCATCTGTCATCTGTCATCTGTCATCTGTCATCTGTCATCTGTCATCTGTCATCTGTCATCTGTCTTCTGTCATCTGTCATCTGTAATCTGTCATCTGTCATTTGTCATTTGTCATCTGTCATCTGTCATCTGTCATCTGTCATCTGTCATCTGTCATCTGTCATCTGTCACCTGTCATCTGTCATCTGTCATCTGTCATCTGTCATCTGTCATCTGTCATCTGTAATCTGTCATCTGTCATCTGTCATCTGTCATCTGTCATCTGTCATCTGTCATCTGTCTTCTGTCATCTGTCATCTGTAATCTGTAATCTGTCATCTGTCATCTGTCATCTGTCATCTGTCATCTGTAATCTGTCATCTGTCATTTGTCATTTGTCATCTGTCATCTGTCATCTGTCATCTGTCATCTGTCATCTGTCATCTGTCATCTGTCATCTGTCATCTGTCATCTGTCATCTGTCATCTGTCATCTGTCATCTGTCATCTGTCATCTGTCATCTGTCATCTGTCATCTGTAATCTGTCATCTGTCATCTGTCATCTGTCATCTGTCATCTGTAATCTGTCATCTGTCATTTGTCATTTGTCATCTCTCATCTGTCATCTGTCATCTGTCATCTGTCATCTGTCATCTGTCATCTGTCATCTGTCATCTGTCATCTGTCATCTGTCATCTGTCATCTGTCATCTGTCATCTGTCATCTGTCATCTGTCATCTGTCATCTGTCTTCTGTCATCTGTCATCTGTAATCTGTCATCTGTCATTTGTCATTTGTCATCTGTCATCTGTCATCTGTCATCTGTCATCTGTCATCTGTCATCTGTCATCTGTCACCTGTCATCTGTCATCTGTCATCTGTCATCTGTCATCTGTCATCTGTCATCTGTAATCTGTCATCTGTCATCTGTCATCTGTCATCTGTCATCTGTCATCTGTCATCTGTCTTCTGTCATCTGTCATCTGTAATCTGTAATCTGTCATCTGTCATCTGTCATCTGTCATCTGTCATCTGTAATCTGTCATCTGTCATTTGTCATTTGTCATCTGTCATCTGTCATCTGTCATCTGTCATCTGTCATCTGTCATCTGTCATCTGTCATCTGTCATCTGTCATCTGTAATCTGTCATCTGTCATCTGTCATCTGTCATCTGTCATCTGTCTTCTGTCATCTGTCATCTGTAATCTGTCATCTGTCATTTGTCATTTGTCATCTGTCATCTGTCATCTGTCATCTGTCATCTGTCATCTGTCATCTGTCATCTGTCATCTGTCTTCTGTCATCTGTCATCTGTAATCTGTAATCTGTCATCTGTCATCTGTCATCTGTCATCTGTCATCTGTCATCTGTCATCTGTCATCTATCATCTGTCATCTGTCATTTGTCATTTGTCATCTGTCATCTGTCATCTGTCATCTGTCATCTGTCATCTGTCATCTGTCATCTGTCATCTGTCATCTGTAATCTGTCATCTGTCATCTGTCATCTGTCACATGTCATCTGTCATCTGTCATCTGTCATCTGTCATCTGTCATCTGTCTTCTGTCATCTGTCATCTGTAATCTGTCATCTGTCATTTGTCATTTGTCATCTGTCATCTGTCATCTGTCATCTGTCATCTGTCATCTGTCATCTGTCATCTGTCATCTGTCATCTGTCATCTGTAATCTGTCATCTGTTATCTGTCATCTGTCATCTGTCATCTGTCATATGTCATCTGTCATCTGTCATCTGTCATCTGTCATCTGTCATCTGTCATCCCTCATCTGCCATCTCTCATCTGTCATCTGTCATCAGACATCTGTCATCTGTCATCTGCTATCTGTCATCTGTCATCTGTCATCTGTCATCTGTCATCTGTCATCTGTCATCTGTCATCTGTCATCTGTCATCTGTCATCTATCACATGTCATCTGTCATCTGTCATCTGTCATCTGTCATCTGTCATCTGTCATCTGTCATCTGTCATCCGTCATCTGTCATCTGTCAACTGTCATCTGTCATCTGTCATCTGTCATCTGTCATCTGTAATCTGTCATCTGTCATCTGTCATCTGTCATCTGTCATCTGTCATCTGTCATCTGTCATCTGTCATCTGTCATCTGTCATCTGTCATCTGTCATCTGTCATCTGTCATCTGTCATCTGTCATCTGTCATCTGTCATCTGTCATCTGTCATCTGTCATCTGTCATCTGTCATCTGTCATCTGTCATCTGTCATCTGTCATCTGTCATCTGTCATCTGTCATCTGTCATCTGTCATCTGTCATCTGTCATCTGTCATCTGTCATCTGTCATCTGTCATCTGTCATCTGTCTTCTGTCATCTGTCATCTGTCATTTGTCATTTGTTATCTGTCATCTGTCATCTGTCATCTGTCACCTGTCATCTGTCATCTGTCTTTTGTCATTTGTCATCTGTCATTTGTCATCTGTCATCTGTCATCTGTCATCTGTCATCTGTCATCTGTCATCTGTCATCTGTCATCTGTCATCTGTCATCTGTCATCTGTCATCTGTCATCTGTCATCTGTCATCTGTCATCTGTCATCTGTCATCTGTCATCTGTCATCTGTCATCTGTCACATGTCATCTGTCATCTGTCATCTGTCATCTGTCATCTGTCATCTGTCATCTGTCATCTGTCATCTGTCATCTGTCATCTGTCATCTGTCATCTGTCATCTGTCATCTGTCATCTGTCATCTGTCATCTGTCATCTGTCATCAGACATCTGTCATCTGTCATCTGTCATCTGTCATCTGTCATCTGTCATCTGTCATCTGTCATCTGTCATCTGTAATCTGTCATCTGTCAACTGTCATCTGTCATCTGTCATCTGTCATCTGTCATCTGTCATCTGTCATCTGTCATCTGTCATCTGTCATCTGTCATCTGTCATCTGTCATCTGTCATCTGTCATCTGTCATCTGTCATCTGTCATCTGTCATCTGTCATCTGTCATCTGTCATCTGTCATCTGTCATCTGTCATCTGTCATCTGTCATCTGTCATCTGTCTTCTGTCATCTGTCATCTGTCATTTGTCATTTGTCATCTGTCATCTGTCATGTGTCATCTGTCATCTGTCATCTGTCTTTTGTCATTTGTCATCTGTCATTTGTCATTTGTTATCTGTCATCTGTCATCTGTCATCTGTCATCTGTCATCTGTCATCTGTCATCTGTCATCTGTCATCTGTCATCTGTCATCTGTCATCTGTAATCTGTCATCTGTCATCTGTCATCTGTCATCTGTCATCTGTCATCTGTCATCTGTCATCTGTCATCTGTCATCTGTCATCTGTCATCTGTCATCTGTCAATCGCATCTGTCATCTGTCATCTGTCATCTGTCATCTGTCATCTGTCTTCTGTCATTTTTCATTTGTCATTTGTCATTTGTCATCTGTCATCTGTCATCTGTCATCTGTCATCTGTCATCTGTCATCTGTCATCTGTCATCTGTCATCTGTCATCTGTCATCTGTCATCTGTCATCTGTCATCTGTCATCTGTCATCTGTCATCTGTCATCTGTCATCTGTCATCTGTCATCTGTCATCTGTCATCTGTCATCTGTCATCTGTCATCTGTCATCTGTCATCTGTCATCTGTCATCTGTCATCTGTCATCTGTCATCTGTCATCTGTCATCTGTCATCTGTCATCTGTCATCTGTCATCTGTCATCTGTCATCTGTCATCTGTCATCTGTCTTCTGTCATTTTTCATTTGTCATTTGTCATCTGTCATTTGTCATCTGTCATCTGTCATCTGTCATCTGTCATCCGTCATCTGTCATCTGTCATCTGTCATCTGTCATCTGTCATCTGTCATCTGTCATCTGTCATCTGTCATCTGTCATCTGTCATCTGTCATCTGTCATCTGTCATCTGTCATCTGTCATCTGTCATCTGTCATCTGTCATCTGTCATCTGTTATCTGTCATCTGTCATCTGTCATCTGTCATCTGTCATATGTCATCTGTCATCTGTCATCTGTCATCTGTCATCTGTTATCTGTTATCTGTCATCTGTCATCTGTCATCTGTCATCTGTCATCTGTCATCTGTCATCTGTCATATGTCATCTGTCATCTGTCATCTGTCATCTGTCATCTGTCATCTGTCATCCCTCATCTGCCATCTCTCATCTGTCATCTGTCATCAGACATCTGTCATCTGTCATCTGTCATCTGTCATCTGTCATCTGTCATCTGTCATCTGTTATCTACCATCTGTCATATGTCATCTGTCATCTATCATCTGTCATCTGTTATCTGTCATCTGTCATCTGTCATCTGTCATATGTCATCTGTCATCTGTCATCTGTCATCTGTCATCTGTCATCTGTCATCCCTCATCTGCCATCTCTCATCTGTCATCTGTCATCAGACATCTGTCATCTGTCATCTGCTATCTGTCATCTGTCATCTGTCATCTGTCATCTGTCATCTGTCATCTGTCATCTGTCATCTGTCATCTGTCATCTGTCATCTGTCATCTATCACATGTCATCTGTCATCTGTCATCTGTCATCTGTCATCTGTCATCTGTCATCTGTCATCTGTCATCCGTCATCTGTCATCTGTCAACTGTCATCTGTCATCTGTCATCTGTCATCTGTCATCTGTCATATGTAATCTGTCATCTGTCATCTGTCATCTGTCATCTGTCATCTGTCATCTGTCATCTGTCATCTGTCATCTGTCATCTGTCATCTGTCATCTGTCATCTGTCATCTGTCATCTGTCATCTGTCATCTGTCATCTGTCATCTGTCATCTGTCATCTGTCATCTGTCATCTGTCATCTGTCATCTGTCATCTGTCATCTGTCATCTGTCATCTGTCATCTGTCATCTGTCATCTGTCACATGTCATCTGTCATCTGTCATCTGTCATCTGTCATCTGTCATCTGTCATCTGTCATCTGTCATCTGTCATCTGTCATCTGTCATCTGTCATCTGTCATCTGTCATCTGTCATCTGTCATCTGTCATCTGTCATCTGTCATCAGACATCTGTCATCTGTCATCTGTCATCTGTCATCTGTCATCTGTCATCTGTCATCTGTCATCTGTCATCTGTAATCTGTCATCTGTCATCTGTCATCTGTCATCTGTCATCTGTCATCTGTCATCTGTCATCTGTCATCTGTCATCTGTCATCTGTCATCTGTCATCTGTCATCTGTCATCTGTCATCTGTCATCTGTCATCTGTCATCTGTCATCTGTCATCTGTCATCTGTCATCTGTCATCTGTCATCTGTCATCTGTCATCTGTCTTCTGTCATCTGTCATCTGTCATTTGTCATTTGTCATCTGTCATCTGTCATGTGTCATCTGTCATCTGTCATCTGTCTTTTGTCATTTGTCATCTGTCATTTGTCATTTGTTATCTGTCATCTGTCATCTGTCATCTGTCATCTGTCATCTGTCATCTGTCATCTGTCATCTGTCATCTGTCATCTGTAATCTGTCATCTGTCATCTGTCATCTGTCATCTGTCATCTGTCATCTGTCATCTGTCATCTGTCATCTGTCATCTGTCATCTGTCATCTGTCATCTGTCATCTGTCAATCGCATCTGTCATCTGTCATCTGTCATCTGTCATCTGTCTTCTGTCATTTTTCATTTGTCATTTGTCATCTGTCATTTGTCATCTGTCATCTGTCATCTGTCATCTGTCATCTGTCATCTGTCATCTGTCATCTGTCATCTGTCATCTGTCATCTGTCATCTGTCATCTGTCATCTGTCATCTGTCATCTGTCATCTGTCATCTGTCATCTGTCATCTGTCATCTGTCATCTGTCATCTGTCATCTGTCATCTGTCATCTGTCATCTGTCATCTGTCATCTGTCATCTGTCATCTGTCATCTGTCATCTGTCATCTGTCATCTGTCATCTGTCATCTGTCATCTGTCATCTGTCATCTGTCATCTGTCATCTGTCATCTGTCATCTGTCTTCTGTCATTTTTCATTTGTCATTTGTCATCTGTCATTTGTCATCTGTCATCTGTCATCTGTCATCTGTCATCTGTCATCTGTCATCCGTCATCTGTCATCTGTCATCTGTCATCTGTCATCTGTCATCTGTCATCTGTCATCTGTCATCTGTCATCTGTCATCTGTCATCTGTCATCTGTCATCTGTCATCTGTCATCTGTCATCTGTCATCTGTCATCTGTCATCTGTCATCTGTCATCTGTTATCTGTCATCTGTCATCTGTCATCTGTCATCTGTCATATGTCATCTGTCATCTGTCATCTGTCATCTGTCATCTGTCATCTGTTATCTGTTATCTGTCATCTGTCATCTGTCATCTGTCATCTGTCATCTGTCATCTGTCATCTGTCATCTGTCATCTGTCATCTGTCATCTGTCATCTGTCATCTGTCATCTGTCATCTGTCATCTGTCATCTGTCATCTGTCATCTGTCATCTGTCATCTGTCATCTGTCATCTGTCATCTATCATCTGTCATCTGTCATCTGTCATCGGTCATCTGTCATCTGTCATCTGTCATCTGTCATCTGTCATCTGTCATCTGTCATCTGTCATCTGTCATCTGTCATCTGTCATCTGTCATCTGTCATCTGTCATCTGTCATCTGTCATCTGTTATCTGTCATCTGTCATCGGTCATCTGTCATCTGTCATCTGTCATCTGTCGTCTGTCATCCGTCATCTGTCATCAGTCATTTGTCACATGTCATCTGTCATCTGTCATCTGTCATCTGTCGTCTGTCATCTGTTATCTGCCATCTGTCATATGTCACCTGTCATCTATCATCTGTCATCTGTCATCTGTCATCTGTCATCTGTCATATGTCATCTGTCATCTGTCATCTGTCATCTGTCATCTGTCATCTGTCATCTGTCATCTGTCATCCCTCATCTGCCATCTCTCATCTGTCATCTGTCATCAGACATCTGTCATCTGTCATCTGTCATCTGCTATCTGTCATCTGTCATCTGTCATCTGTCATCTGTCATCTGTCATCTGTCATCTGTCATCTGTCATCTGTCATCTGTCATCTGTCATCTGTCATCTGTCATCTGTCATCTGTCATCTGTCACATGTCATCTGTCATCTGTCATCTGTCATCTGTCATCTGTCATCTGTCATCTGTCATCTGTCATCTGTCATCTGTCATCTGTCACCTGTCACCTGTCATCTGTCATCTGTCATCTGTCATCTGTCATCTGTCATCTGTCAACTGTCATCTGTCATCTGTCATCTGTCATCTGTCATCTGTAATCTGTCATCTGTCATCTGTCATCTGTCATCTGTCATCTGTCATCTGTCATCTGTCATCTGTCATCTGTCATCTGTCATCTGTCATCTGTCATCTGTCATCTGTCATCTGTCATCTGTCATTTGTCATCTGTCATCTGTCATCTGTCATCTGTCATCTGTCATCTGTCATCTGTCATCTGTCATCTGTCATCTGTCATCTGTCATCTATCATCTGTCATCTGTCATCTGTCATCTGTCATCTGTCTTCTGTCATCTGTCATCTGTCATTTGTCATTTGTCATCTGTCACTCTGTCATCTGTCATCTGTCATCTGTCATCTGTCATCTGTCATCTGTCATCTGTCATCTGTCATCTGTCATCTGTCATCTGTCATCTGTCATCTGTCATCTGTCATCTGTCATCTGTCATCTGTCATCTGTCGTCTGTCATCTGTCATCTGTCATCTGTCATTTGTCACATGTCATCTGTCATCTGTCATCTGTCATCTGTCATCTGTTATCTACCATCTGTCATATGTCATCTGTCATCTATCATCTGTCATCTGTTATCTGTCATCTGTCATCTGTCATCAGACATCTGTCATCTGTCATCTGTCATCTGTCATCTGTCATCTGTCATCAGACATCTGTCATCTGTCATCTGTCATCTGTCATCTGTCATCTGTCATCTGTCATCTGTCATCTGTCATCTGTCATCTGTAATCTGTCATCTGTCATCTGTCATCTGTCATCTGTCATCTGTCATCTGTCATCTGTCATCTGTCATCTGTCATCTGTCATCTGTCATCTGTCATCTGTCATCTGTCATCTGTCATCTGTCATCTATCATCTGTCATCTGTCATCTGTCATCTGTCATCTGTCATCTGTCATCTGTCATCTGTCATCTGTCATCTGTCATCTGTCATCTGTCATCTGTCATCTGTCATCTGTCATCTGTCATCTGTCATCTATCATCTGTCATCTGGCATCTGTCATCTGTCATCTGTCATCTGTCATCTGTCATCTGTCATCTGTCATCTGTCATTAGTCATCTGTTATCTGTCATCTGTCATCTGTCATCTGTCATCTGTCATCTGTCATCTGTCATCTGTCATCTGTCATCTGTCATCTGTCATCTGTCATCTGTCATCTGTCATCTGTCATCTGTCATCTGTCATCTGTCATCTGTCATCTGTCATTTGTCATCTGTCTTCTGTCATTTGTCATCTGTCATTTGTCATTTGTCATCTGTCATCTGTCATCTGTCATCTGTCATCGGTCATCTGTCATCTGTCATCTGTCATCTGTCATCTGTCATCTGTCATCTGTCATCTGTCATCTGTCATCTGTCATCTGTCATCTGTCAACTGTCATCTGTCATCTGTCATCTGTCTTCTGTCATTTGTCATCTGTCATTTGTCATTTGTCATCTGTCATCTGTCATCTGTCATCTGTCATCTGTCATCTGTCATCTGTCATCTGTCATCTGTCATCTGTCATCTGTCATCTGTCATCTGTCATCTGTCATCTGTCATCTGTCATCTGTCATCTGTCATCTGTCATCTGTCATCTGTCATCTGTCATCTGTCTTCTGTCATTTGTCATCTGTCATTTGTCATTTGTCATCTGTAATCTGTCATCTGTCATCTGTCATCTGTCATCTATCATCTGTCATCTGGCATCTGTCATCTGTCATCTGTCATCTGTCATCTGTCATCTGTCATCTGTTATCTGTCATCTGTCATCTGTCATCTGTCATCTGTCATCTGTCATCTGTCATCTGTCATCTGTCATCTGTCATCTGTCATCTGTCATCTGTCATCTGTCATCTGTCATCTGTCATCTGTCATCTGTCATCTGTCATCTGTCATCTGTCATCTGTCATCTGTCTTCTGTCATTTGTCATCTGTCATTTGTCATTTGTCATCTGTCATCTGTCATCTGTCATCTGTCATCTGTCATCTGTCATCTGTCATCTGTCATCTGTCATCTGTCATCTGTCATCTGTCATCTGTCATCTGTCATCTGTCTTCTGTCATTTGTCATCTGTCATTTGTCATTTGTCATCTGTCATCTGTCATCTGTCATCTGTCATCTGTCTTCTGTCATCTGTCATCTGTCAGCTGTCATCCGTCATCTGTCATCTGTCATCTGTCATCTGTCATCTGTCATCTGTCATCTGTCATCTGTCATCTGTCATCTGTCATCTGTCATCTGTCATCTGTCATCTGTCATCTGTCATCTGTCATCTGTCATCTGTCATCTGTCATCTGTCATCTGTCATCTGTCATCTGTCATCTGTCATCTGTCATCTGTCATCTGTAATCTGTCATCTGTCATCTGTCATCTGTCATCTGTCATCTGTCATCTAGCATCTGTCATCTGGCATCTGTCATCTGTCATCTGTCATCTGTCATCTGTCATTAGTCATCTGTTATCTGTCATCTGTCATCTGTCATCTGTCATCTGTCATCTGTCATCTGTCATCTGTCATCTGTCATCTGTCATCTGTCATCTGTCATCTGTCATCTGTCATCTGTCATCTGTCATCTGTCATCTGTCATCTGTCATCTGTCATCTGTCATCTGTCATCTGTCATCTGTCATCTGTCTTCTGTCATTTGTCATCTGTCATTTGTCATTTGTCATCTGTCATCTGTCATCTGTCATCTGTCATCTGTCATCTGTCATCTGTCATCTGTCATCTTTCATCTGTCAGCTGTCATCCGTCATCTGTCATCTGTCATCTGTCATCTGTCATCTGTCATCTGTCATCTGTCATCTGTTATCTGTCATCTGTCATCTGTCATCTGTCATCTGTCATCTGTCATCTGTCATCTGTCATCTGTCATCTGTCATCTGTCATCTGTCATCTGTCATCTGTCATCTGTCGTCTGTCATCTGTCATCTGTCATCTGTCATCTGTCATCTGTCACATGTCATCTGTCATCTGTCATCTGTCACCTGTCATCTGTTATCTGCCATCTGTCATATGTCACCTGTCATCTATCATCTGTCATCTGTCATCTGTCATCTGTCATCAGACATCTGTCATCTGTCATCTGTCATCTGTCATCTGTCATCTGTCAACTGCCATCTGTCATCTCTCATCTGTCATCTGTCATCTGTCATATGTCATCTGTCATCTGTCATCTGTCATCTGTCATCTGTCATCTGTCATCCCTCATCTGCCATCTCTCATCTGTCATCTGTCATCAGACATCTGTCATCTGTCATCTGTCATCTGTCATCTGTCATCTGTCATCTGTCATCTGTTATCTACCATCTGTCATATGTCATCTGTCATCTATCATCTGTCATCTGTTATCTGTCATCTGTCATCTGTCATCTGTCATATGTCATCTGTCATCTGTCATCTGCCATCTGTCATATGTCACCTGTCATCTATCATCTGTCATCTGTCATCTGTCATCTGTCATCAGACATCTGTCATCTGTCATCTGTCATCTGTCATCTGTCATCTGTCAACTGCCATCTGTCATCTCTCATCTGTCATCTGTCATCTGTCATATGTCATCTGTCATCTGTCATCTGTCATCTGTCATCTGTCATCTGTCATCCCTCATCTGCCATCTCTCATCTGTCATCTGTCATCAGACATCTGTCATCTGTCATCTGTCATCTGTCATCTGACATCTGTCATCTGTCATCTGTCATCTGTTATCTACCATCTGTCATATGTCATCTGTCATCTGTCATCTGTCATCTGTCATCTGTCATCTGTCATCTGTCATCTGTCATCTGTCATCTGTCATCTGTCATCTGTCATCTGTCATCTGTCATCTGTCACATGTCATCTGTCATCTGTCATCTGTCATCTGTCATCTGTCATCTGTCATCTGTCATCTGTCATCTGTCATCTGTCACCTGTCACCTGTCATCTGTCATCTGTCATCTGTCATCTGTCATCTGTCATCTGTCAACTGTCATCTGTCATCTGTCATCTGTCATCTGTCATCTGTCATCTGTCATCTGTCATCTGTCATCTGTCATCTGTCATCTGTCATCTGTCATCTGTCATCTGTCATCTGTCATCTGTCATCTGTCATCTGTCATCTGTCATCTGTCATCTGTCATTTGTCATCTGTCATCTGTCATCTGTCATCTGTCATCTGTCATCTGTCATCTGTCATCTGTCATCTGTCATCTGTCATCTGTCATCTATCATCTGTCATCTGTCATCTGTCATCTGTCATCTGTCTTCTGTCATCTGTCATCTGTCATTTGTCATTTGTCATCTGTCACTCTGTCATCTGTCATCTGTCATCTGTCATCTGTCATCTGTCATCTGTCATCTGTCATCTGTCATCTGTCATCTGTCATCTGTCATCTGTCATCTGTCTTCTGTCATCTGTCATCTGTCATCTGTCATTTGTCATTTGTCATCTGTCATCTGTCATGTGTCATCTGTCATCTGTCATCTGTCTTTTGTCATTTGTCATCTGTCATTTGTCATTTGTTATCTGTCATCTGTCATCTGTCATCTGTCATCTGTCATCTGTCATCTGTCATCTGTCATCTGTCATCTGTCATCTGTCATCTGTCATCTGTCATCTGTCATCTGTAATCTGTCATCTGTCATCTGTCATCTGTCATCTGTCATCTGTCATCTGTCATCTGTCATCTGTCTTCTGTCATTTTTCATTTGTCATTTGTCATTTGTCATCTGTCATCTGTCATCTGTCATCTGTCATCTGTCATCTGTCATCTGTCATCTGTCATCTGTCATCTGTCATCTGTCATCTGTCATCTGTCATCTGTCATCTGTCATCTGTCATCTGTCATCTGTCATCTGTCATCTGTCATCTGTCATCTGTCATCTGTCATCTGTCATCTGTCATCTGTCATCTGTCATCTGTCATCTGTCATCTGTCATCTGTCATCTGTCATCTGTCATCTGTCATCTGTCATCTGTCATCTGTCATCTGTCATCTGTCATCTGTCATCTGTCATCTGTCATCTGTCATCTGTCATCTGTCATCTGTCTTCTGTCATTTTTCATTTGTCATTTGTCATCTGTCATTTGTCATCTGTCATCTGTCATCTGTCATCTGTCATCTGTCATCTGTCATCCGTCATCTGTCATCTGTCATCTGTCATCTGTCATCTGTCATCTGTCATCTGTCATCTGTCATCTGTCATCTGTCATCTGTCATCTGTCATCTGTCATCTGTCATCTGTCATCTGTCATCTGTCATCTGTCATCTGTCATCTGTTATCTGTCATCTGTCATCTGTCATCTGTCATCTGTCATATGTCATCTGTCATCTGTCATCTGTCATCTGTCATCTGTTATCTGTTATCTGTCATCTGTCATCTGTCATCTGTCATCTGTCATCTGTCATCTGTCATCTGTCATATGTCATCTGTCATCTGTCATCTGTCATCTGTCATCTGTCATCTGTCATCCCTCATCTGCCATCTCTCATCTGTCATCTGTCATCAGACATCTGTCATCTGTCATCTGTCATCTGTCATCTGTCATCTGTCATCTGTCATCTGTTATCTACCATCTGTCATATGTCATCTGTCATCTATCATCTGTCATCTGTTATCTGTCATCTGTCATCTGTCATCTGTCATATGTCATCTGTCATCTGTCATCTGTCATCTGTCATCTGTCATCTGTCATCCCTCATCTGCCATCTCTCATCTGTCATCTGTCATCAGACATCTGTCATCTGTCATCTGCTATCTGTCATCTGTCATCTGTCATCTGTCATCTGTCATCTGTCATCTGTCATCTGTCATCTGTCATCTGTCATCTATCACATGTCATCTGTCATCTGTCATCTGTCATCTGTCATCTGTCATCTGTCATCTGTCATCCGTCATCTGTCATCTGTCAACTGTCATCTGTCATCTGTCATCTGTCATCTGTCATCTGTAATCTGTCATCTGTCATCTGTCATCTGTCATCTGTCATCTGTCATCTGTCATCTGTCATCTGTCATCTGTCATCTGTCATCTGTCATCTGTCATCTGTCATCTGTCATCTGTCATCTGTCATCTGTCATCTGTCATCTGTCATCTGTCATCTGTCATCTGTCATCTGTCATCTGTCATCTGTCATCTGTCATCTGTCATCTGTCATCTGTCATCTGTCATCTGTCATCTGTCATCTGTCACATGTCATCTGTCATCTGTCATCTGTCATCTGTCATCTGTCATCTGTCATCTGTCATCTGTCATCTGTCATCTGTCATCTGTCATCTGTCATCTGTCATCTGTCATCTGTCATCTGTCATCTGTCATCTGTCATCTGTCATCAGACATCTGTCATCTGTCATCTGTCATCTGTCATCTGTCATCTGTCATCTGTCATCTGTCATCTGTCATCTGTAATCTGTCATCTGTCATCTGTCATCTGTCATCTGTCATCTGTCATCTGTCATCTGTCATCTGTCATCTGTCATCTGTCATCTGTCATCTGTCATCTGTCATCTGTCATCTGTCATCTGTCATCTGTCATCTGTCATCTGTCATCTGTCATCTGTCATCTGTCATCTGTCATCTGTCATCTGTCATCTGTCATCTGTCATCTGTCATCTGTCATTTGTCATTTGTCATCTGTCATTTGTCATTTGTCATCTGTCATCTGTCATGTGTCATCTGTCATCTGTCATCTGTCTTTTGTCATTTGTCATCTGTCATTTGTCATTTGTTATCTGTCATCTGTCATCTGTCATCTGTCATCTGTCATCTGTCATCTGTCATCTGTCATCTGTCATCTGTCATCTGTCATCTGTCATCTGTAATCTGTCATCTGTCATCTGTCATCTGTCATCTGTCATCTGTCATCTGTCATCTGTCATCTGTCATCTGTCATCTGTCATCTGTCATCTGTCATCTGTCATCTGTCAATCGCATCTGTCATCTGTCATCTGTCATCTGTCTTCTGTCATTTTTCATTTGTCATTTGTCATCTGTCATTTGTCATCTGTCATCTGTCATCTGTCATCTGTCATCTGTTATCTGTCATCTGTCATCTGTCATCTGTCATCTGTCATCTGTCATCTGTCATCTGTCATCTGTCATCTGTCATCTGTCATCTGTCATCTGTCATCTGTCATCTGTCATCTGTCATCTGTCATCTGTCATCTGTCATCTGTCATCTGTCATCTGTCATCTGTCATCTGTCATCTGTCATCTGTCATCTGTCATCTGTCATCTGTCATCTGTCATCTGTCATCTGTCATCTGTCATCTGTCATCTGTCATCTGTCATCTGTCATCTGTCATCTGTCATCTGTCATCTGTCATCTGTCATCTGTCTTCTGTCATTTTTCATTTGTCATTTGTCATCTGTCATTTGTCATCTGTCATCTGTCATCTGTCATCTGTCATCTGTCATCTGTCATCCGTCATCTGTCATCTGTCATCTGTCATCTGTCATCTGTCATCTGTCATCTGTCATCTGTCATCTGTCATCTGTCATCTGTCATCTGTCATCTGTCATCTGTCATCTGTCATCTGTCATCTGTCATCTGTCATCTGTCATCTGTCATCTGTTATCTGTCATCTGTCATCTGTCATCTGTCATCTGTCATATGTCATCTGTCATCTGTCATCTGTCATCTGTCATCTGTCATCTGTTATCTGTTATCTGTCATCTGTCATCTGTCATCTGTCATCTGTCATCTGTCATCTGTCATCTGTCATCTGTCATCTGTCATCTGTCATCTGTCATCTGTCATCTGTCATCTGTCATCTGTCATCTGTCATCTGTCATCTGTCATCTGTCATCTGTCATCTGTCATCTGTCATCTGTCATCTGTCATCTGTCATCTATCATCTGTCATCTGTCATCTGTCATCGGTCATCTGTCATCTGTCATCTGTCATCTGTCATCTGTCATCTGTCATCTGTCATCTGTCATCTGTCATCTGTCATCTGTCATCTGTCATCTGTCATCTGTCATCTGTCATCTGTCATCTGTTATCTGTCATCTGTCATCGGTCATCTGTCATCTGTCATCTGTCATCTGTCGTCTGTCATCCGTCATCTGTCATCAGTCATTTGTCACATGTCATCTGTCATCTGTCATCTGTCATCTGTCGTCTGTCATCTGTTATCTGCCATCTGTCATATGTCACCTGTCATCTATCATCTGTCATCTGTCATCTGTCATCTGTCATCTGTCATATGTCATCTGTCATCTGTCATCTGTCATCTGTCATCTGTCATCTGTCATCTGTCATCCCTCATCTGCCATCTCTCATCTGTCATCTGTCATCAGACATCTGTCATCTGTCATCTGTCATCTGCTATCTGTCATCTGTCATCTGTCATCTGTCATCTGTCATCTGTCATCTGTCATCTGTCATCTGTCATCTGTCATCTGTCATCTGTCATCTGTCATCTGTCATCTGTCATCTGTCATCTGTCATCTGTCACATGTCATCTGTCATCTGTCATCTGTCATCTGTCATCTGTCATCTGTCATCTGTCATCTGTCATCTGTCATCTGTCATCTGTCATCTGTCACCTGTCACCTGTCATCTGTCATCTGTCATCTGTCATCTGTCATCTGTCATCTGTCAACTGTCATCTGTCATCTGTCATCTGTCATCTGTCATCTGTAATCTGTCATCTGTCATCTGTCATCTGTCATATGTCATCTGTCATCTGTCATCTGTCATCTGTCATCTGTCATCTGTCATCTGTCATCTGTCATCTGTCATCTGTCATTTGTCATCTGTCATCTGTCATCTGTCATCTGTCATCTGTCATCTGTCATCTGTCATCTGTCATCTGTCATCTGTCATCTGTCATCTATCATCTGTCATCTGTCATCTGTCATCTGTCATCTGTCTTCTGTCATCTGTCATCTGTCATTTGTCATTTGTCATCTGTCACTCTGTCATCTGTCATCTGTCATCTGTCATCTGTCATCTGTCATCTGTCATCTGTCATCTGTCATCTGTCATCTGTCATCTGTCATCTGTCATCTGTCATCTGTCATCTGTCATCTGTCATCTGTCGTCTGTCATCTGTCATCTGTCATCTGTCATTTGTCACATGTCATCTGTCATCTGTCATCTGTCATCTGTCATCTGTTATCTACCATCTGTCATATGTCATCTGTCATCTATCATCTGTCATCTGTTATCTGTCATCTGTCATCTGTCATCAGACATCTGTCATCTGTCATCTGTCATCTGTCATCTGTCATCTGTCATCAGACATCTGTCATCTGTCATCTGTCATCTGTCATCTGTCATCTGTCATCTGTCATCTGTCATCTGTCATCTGTCATCTGTCATCTGTAATCTGTCATCTGTCATCTGTCATCTGTCATCTGTCATCTGTCATCTGTCATCTGTCATCTGTCATCTGTCATCTGTCATCTGTCATCTGTCATCTGTCATCTGTCATCTGTCATCTGTCATCTGTCATCTATCATCTGTCATCTGTCATCTGTCATCTGTCATCTGTCATCTGTCATCTGTCATCTGTCATCTGTCATCTGTCATCTGTCATCTGTCATCTGTCATCTGTCATCTGTCATCTGTCATCTGTCATCTGTCATCTATCATCTGTCATCTGGCATCTGTCATCTGTCATCTGTCATCTGTCATCTGTCATCTGTCATCTGTCATTAGTCATCTGTTATCTGTCATCTGTCATCTGTCATCTGTCATCTGTCATCTGTCATCTGTCATCTGTCATCTGTCATCTGTCATCTGTCATCTGTCATCTGTCATCTGTCATCTGTCATCTGTCATCTGTCATCTGTCATCTGTCATCTGTCATCTGTCATCTGTCATCTGTCATTTGTCATCTGTCTTCTGTCATTTGTCATCTGTCATTTGTCATTTGTCATCTGTCATCTGTCATCTGTCATCTGTCATCGGTCATCTGTCATCTGTCATCTGTCATCTGCCATCTGTCATCTGTCATCTGTCATCTGTCATCTGTCATCTGTCATCTGTCATCTGTCATCTGTCATCTGTCATCTGTCATCTGTCTTCTGTCATTTGTCATCTGTCATTTGTCATTTGTCATCTGTCATCTGTCATCTGTCATCTGTCATCTGTCATCTGTCATCTGTCATCTGTCATCTGTCATCTGTCATCTGTCATCTGTCATCTGTCATCTGTCATCTGTCATCTGTCATCTGTCATCTGTCATCTGTCATCTGTCATCTGTCATCTGTCATCTGTCATCTGTCTTCTGTCATTTGTCATCTGTCATTTGTCATTTGTCATCTGTAATCTGTCATCTGTCATCTGTCATCTGTCATCTATCATCTGTCATCTGGCATCTGTCATCTGTCATCTGTCATCTGTCATCTGTCATCTGTCATCTGTTATCTGTCATCTGTCATCTGTCATCTGTCATCTGTCATCTGTCATCTGTCATCTGTCATCTGTCATCTGTCATCTGTCATCTGTCATCTGTCATCTGTCATCTGTCATCTGTCATCTGTCATCTGTTATCTGTCATCTGTCATCTGTCATCTGTCATCTGTCTTCTGTCATTTGTCATCTGTCATTTGTCATTTGTCATCTGTCATCTGTCATCTGTCATCTGTCATCTGTCATCTGTCATCTGTCATCTGTCATCTGTCATCTGTCATCTGTCATCTGTCATCTGTCATCTGTCTTCTGTCATTTGTCATCTGTCATTTGTCATTTGTCATCTGTCATCTGTCATCTGTCATCTGTCATCTGTCTTCTGTCATCTGTCATCTGTCAGCTGTCATCCGTCATCTGTCATCTGTCATCTGTCATCTGTCATCTGTCATCTGTCATCTGTCATCTGTCATCTGTCATCTGTCATCTGTCATCTGTCATCTGTCATCTGTCATCTGTCATCTGTCATCTGTCATCTGTCATCTGTCATCTGTCATCTGTCATCTGTCATCTGTCATCTGTCATCTGTCATCTGTCATCTGTAATCTGTCATCTGTCATCTGTCATCTGTCATCTGTCATCTGTCATCTAGCATCTGTCATCTGGCATCTGTCATCTGTCATCTGTCATCTGTCATCTGTCATTAGTCATCTGTTATCTGTCATCTGTCATCTGTCATCTGTCATCTGTCATCTGTCATCTGTCATCTGTCATCTGTCATCTGTCATCTGTCATCTGTCATCTGTCATCTGTCATCTGTCATCTGTCATCTGTCATCTGTCATCTGTCATCTGTCATCTGTCATCTGTCATCTGTCATCTGTCATCTGTCATCTGTCTTCTGTCATTTGTCATCTGTCATTTGTCATTTGTCATCTGTCATCTGTCATCTGTCATCTGTCATCTGTCATCTGTCATCTGTCATCTGTCATCTGTCATCTTTCATCTGTCAGCTGTCATCCGTCATCTGTCATCTGTCATCTGTCATCTGTCATCTGTCATCTGTCATCTGTCATCTGTTATCTGTCATCTGTCATCTGTCATCTGTCATCTGTCATCTGTCATCTGTCATCTGTCATCTGTCATCTGTCATCTGTCATCTGTCATCTGTCATCTGTCGTCTGTCATCTGTCATCTGTCATCTGTCATCTGTCATCTGTCACATGTCATCTGTCATCTGTCATCTGTCACCTGTCATCTGTTATCTGCCATCTGTCATATGTCACCTGTCATCTATCATCTGTCATCTGTCATCTGTCATCTGTCATCAGACATCTGTCATCTGTCATCTGTCATCTGTCATCTGTCATCTGTCAACTGCCATCTGTCATCTCTCATCTGTCATCAGATATCTGTCATCTGTCATCTGTCATATGTCATCTGTCATCTGTCATCTGTCATCTGTCATCTGTCATCTGTCATCTGTAATCTGTCATCTGTCATCTGTCATCTGTCATCTGTCATCTGTCATCTGTTATCTGCCATCTGTCATCTGTCATCTGGCATCTGTCATCTGTCATCTGTCATCTGTCATCTGTCATCTGTCATCTGTCATCTGTCATCTGTCATCTGTCATCTGTCATCTGTCATCTGTCATCTGTCATCTGTCTTCTGTCATTTTTCATTTGTCATTTGTCATTTGTCATTTGTCATCTGTCATCTGTCATCTGTCATCTGTCATCTGTCATCTGTCATCTGTCATCTGTCATCTGTCATCTGTCATCTGTCATCTGTCTTCTGTCATTTTTCATTTGTCATTTGTCATTTGTCATTTGTCATCTGTCATCTGTCATCTGTCATCTGTCATCTGTCATCTGTCATCTGTTATCTGTCATCTGTCATCTGTCATCTGTCATCTGTCATCTGTCATCTGTCATCTGTCATCTGTCATCTGTCACCTGTCATCTGTCATCTGTCTTTTGTCATTTGTCATCTGTCATTTGTCATTTGTCATCTGTCATCTGTCATCTGTCATCTGTCATCTGTCATGTGTCATCTGTCATCTGTCATCTGTCATCTGTCATCTGTCATCTGTCATCTGTCATCTGTCATCTGTCATCTGTCATCTGTCATCTGTCATCTGTCATCTGTCATCTGTCATCTGTCATCTGTCATCTGTCATCTGTCATCTGTCATCCGTCATCTGTCATCTGTCACCTGTCGTCTGTCATCTGTAATCTGTCATCTGTCATTTGTCACATGTCATCTGTCATCTGTCATCTGTCATCTGTCATCTGTCATCTGTCATCTGTCATCTGTCATCTGTCATCTGTCATCTGTCATCTGTCATCTGTCATCTGTCATCTGTCATCTGTCATCTGTCATCTGTCATCTGTCATCTGTCATCTGTCATCTGTCATCTGTCATCTGTCATCTGTCATCTGTCATCTGTCATCTGTCATCTGTCATCTGTCATCTGTCATCTGTCATCTGTCATCTGTCATCTGTCATCTGTCATCTGTCATCTGTCATCTGTCATCTGTCTTCTGTCATTTGTCATCTGTCATTTGTCATTTGTCATCTGTCATCTGTCATCTGTCATCTGTCATCTGTCATCTGTCATCTGTCATCTGTCATCTGTCATCTGTCATCTGTCATCTGTCATCTGTCATCTGTCTTCTGTCATTTGTCATCTGTCATTTGTCATTTGTCATTTGTCATCTGTCATCTGTCATCTGTCATCTGTCATCTGTCATCTGTCATCTGTCATCTGTCATCTGTCATCTGTCATCTGTCATCTGTCATCTGTCATCTGTCATCTGTCATCTGTCATCTGTCATCTGTCATCTGTCATCTGTCATCTGTCATCTGTCATCTGTCATCTGTCATCTGTCATCTGTCATCTGGCATCTGTCATCTGTCATCTGTCATCTGTCATCTGTCATCTGTCATCTGTCATCTGTCATCTGTCATCTGTCATCTGTCTTCTGTCATTTGTCATCTGTCATTTGTCATTTGTCATCTGTCATTTGTCATTTGTCATCTGTCATCTGTCATCTGTCATCTGTCATCTGTCATCTGTCATCTGTCATCTGTCATCTGTCATCTGTCATCTGTCATCTGTCATCTGTCATCTGTCATCTGTCATCTGTCATCTGTCATCTGTCATCTGTCATCTGTCATCTGTCATCTGTCATCTGTCTTCTGTCATTTGTCATCTGTCATTTGTCATTTGTCATCTGTCATCTGTCATCTGTCATCTGTCATCTGTCATCTGTCATCTGTCATCTGTCATCTGTCATCTGTCATCTGTCATCTGTCATCTGTCATCTATCATCTGTCATCTGGCATCTGTCATCTGTCATCTGTCATCTGTCATCTGTCTTCTGTCATTTGTCATCTGTCATTTGTCATTTGTCATCTGTCATCTGTCATCTGTCATCTGTCATCTGTCATCTGTCATCTGTCATCTGTCATCTGTCATCTGTCATCTGTCATCTGTCATCTGTCATCTGTCATCTGTCATCTGTCATCTGTCATCTGTCATCTGTCATCTGTCATCTGTCATCTGTCATCTGTCTTCTGTCATTTGTCATCTGTCATTTGTCATTTGTCATCTGTAATCTGTCATCTGTCATCTGTCATCTGTCATCTATCATCTGTCATCTGGCATCTGTCATCTGTCATCTGTCATCTGTCATCTGTCATCTGTTATCTGTCATCTGTCATCTGTCATCTGTCATCTGTCATCTGTCATCTGTCATCTGTCATCTGTCATCTGTCATGTGTCATCTGTCATCTGTCATCTGTCATCTGTCATCTGTCATCTGTCATCTGTCATCTGTCATCTGTCATCTGTCATCTGTCATCTGTCATCTATCATCTGTCATCTGGCATCTGTCATCTGTCATCTGTCATCTGTCATCTGTCATCTGTCATCTGTCATCTGTCATTAGTCATCTGTTATCTGTCATCTGTCATCTGTCATCTGTCATCTGTCATCTGTCATCTGTCATCTGTCATCTGTCATCTGTCATCTGTCATCTGTCATCTGTCATCTGTCATCTGTCATCTGTCATCTGTCATCTGTCATCTGTCATCTGTCATCTGTCATCTGTCATCTGTCATCTGTCATCTGTCATCTGTCATCTGTCATCTGTCTTCTGTCATT
This sequence comes from Condylostylus longicornis, assembly GCF_029603195.1. Lineage (NCBI taxonomy): Eukaryota > Metazoa > Arthropoda > Insecta > Diptera > Dolichopodidae > Condylostylus > Condylostylus longicornis. Next base: position 854,204 of record NW_026578021.1, on the reverse strand, counting down.
TGTCATCTGTCATTTGTCATTTGTCATCTGTCATCTGTCATCTGTCATCTGTCATCTGTCATCTGTCATCTGTCATCTGTCATCTTTCATCTGTCAGCTGTCATCCGTCATCTGTCATCTGTCATCTGTCATCTGTCATCTGTCATCTGTCATCTGTCATCTGTCATCTGTTATCTGTCATCTGTCATCTGTCATCTGTCATCTGTCATCTGTCATCTGTCATCTGTCATCTGTCATCTGTCATCTGTCATCTGTCGTCTGTCATCTGTCATCTGTCATCTGTCATCTGTCATCTGTCACATGTCATCTGTCATCTGTCATCTGTCACCTGTCATCTGTTATCTGCCATCTGTCATATGTCACCTGTCATCTATCATCTGTCATCTGTCATCTGTCATCAGACATCTGTCATCTGTCATCTGTCATCTGTCATCTGTCATCTGTCAACTGCCATCTGTCATCTCTCATCTGCCATCAGATATCTGTCATCTGTCATCTGTCATATGTCATCTGTCATCTGTCATCTGTCATCTGTCATCTGTCATCTGTCATCTGTCATCTGTCATCTGTAATCTGTCATCTGTCATCTGTCATCTGTCATCTGTCATCTGTCATCTGTTATCTGCCATCTGTCATCTGTCATCTGGCATCTGTCATCTGTCATCTGTCATCTGTCATCTGTCATCTGTCATCTGTCATCTGTCATCTGTCATCTGTCATCTGTCATCTGTCATCTGTCATCTGTCATCTGTCATCTGTCTTCTGTCATTTTTCATTTGTCATTTGTCATTTGTCATTTGTCATCTGTCATCTGTCATCTGTCATCTGTCATCTGTCATCTGTCATCTGTCATCTGTCATCTGTCATCTGTCATCTGTCATCTGTCTTCTGTCATTTTTCATTTGTCATTTGTCATTTGTCATTTGTCATCTGTCATCTGTCATCTGTCATCTGTCATCTGTCATCTGTCATCTGTCATCTGTCATCTGTCATCTGTCATCTGTCATCTGTCATCTGTCATCTGTCATCTGTCATCTGTCATCTGTCATCTGTCATCTGTCATCTGTCACCTGTCATCTGTCATCTGTCTTTTGTCATTTGTCATCTGTCATTTGTCATTTGTCATCTGTCATCTGTCATCTGTCATCTGTCATCTGTCATCTGTCATCTGTCATCTGTCATCTGTCATCTGTCATCTGTCATCTGTCATCTGTCATCTGTCATCTGTCATCTGTCATCTGTCATCTGTCATCTGTCATCTGTCATCTGTCATCTGTCATCCGTCATCTGTCATCTGTCATCTGTCGTCTGTCATCTGTAATCTGTCATCTGTCATTTGTCACATGTCATCTGTCATCTGTCATCTGTCATCTGTCATCTGTCATCTGTCATCTGTCATCTGTCATCTGTCATCTGTCATCTGTCATCTGTCATCTGTCATCTGTCATCTGTCATCTGTCATCTGTCATCTGTCATCTGTCATCTGTCTTCTGTCATTTGTCATCTGTCATTTGTCATTTGTCATTTGTCATCTGTCATCTGTCATCTGTCATCTGTCATCTGTCATCTGTCATCTGTCATCTGTCATCTGTCATCTGTCATCTGTCATCTGTCATCTGTCATCTGTCATCTGTCATCTGTCATCTGTCATCTGTCATCTGTCATCTGTCATCTGTCATCTGTCATCTGTCATCTGTCATCTGTCATCTGTCATCTGGCATCTGTCATCTGTCATCTGTCATCTGTCATCTGTCATCTGTCATCTGTCATCTGTCATCTGTCATCTGTCTTCTGTCATTTGTCATCTGTCATTTGTCATTTGTCATCTGTCATTTGTCATTTGTCATCTGTCATCTGTCATCTGTCATCTGTCATCTGTCATCTGTCATCTGTCATCTGTCATCTGTCATCTGTCATCTGTCATCTGTCATCTGTCATCTGTCATCTGTCATCTGTCATCTGTCATCTGTCATCTGTCATCTGTCATCTGTCATCTGTCATCTGTCTTCTGTCATTTGTCATCTGTCATTTGTCATTTGTCATATGTCATCTGTCATCTGTCATCTGTCATCTGTCATCTGTCATCTGTCATCTGTCATCTGTCATCTGTCATCTGTCATCTGTCATCTGTCATCTATCATCTGTCATCTGGCATCTGTCATCTGTCATCTGTCATCTGTCATCTGTCTTCTGTCATTTGTCATCTGTCATTTGTCATTTGTCATCTGTCATCTGTCATCTGTCATCTGTCATCTGTCATCTGTCATCTGTCATCTGTCATCTGTCATCTGTCATCTGTCATCTGTCATCTGTCATCTGTCATCTGTCATCTGTCATCTGTCATCTGTCATCTGTCATCTGTCATCTGTCATCTGTCATCTGTCATCTGTCATCTGTCATCTGTCATCTGTCATCTGTCATCTGTCATCTGTCATCTGTCATCTGTCATCTGTCATCTGTCATCTGTCTTCTGTCATTTGTCATCTGTCATTTGTCATTTGTCATCTGTCATCTGTCATCTGTCATCTGTCATCTGTCATCTGTCATCTGTCATCTGTCATCTGTCATCTGTCATCTGTCATCTGTCATCTGTCATCTGTCATCTGTCTTCTGTCATTTGTCATCTGTCATTTGTCATTTGTCATTTGTCATCTGTCATCTGTCATCTGTCATCTGTCATCTGTCATCTGTCATCTGTCATCTGTCATCTGTCATCTGTCATCTGTCATCTGTCATCTGTCATCTGTCATCTGTCATCTGTCATCTGTCATCTGTCATCTGTCATCTGTCATCTGTCATCTGTCATCTGTCATCTGTCATCTGTCATCTGTCATCTGGCATCTGTCATCTGTCATCTGTCATCTGTCATCTGTCATCTGTCATCTGTCATCTGTCATCTGTCATCTGTCATCTGTCTTCTGTCATTTGTCATCTGTCATTTGTCATTTGTCATCTGTCATTTGTCATTTGTCATCTGTCATCTGTCATCTGTCATCTGTCATCTGTCATCTGTCATCTGTCATCTGTCATCTGTCATCTGTCATCTGTCATCTGTCATCTGTCATCTGTCATCTGTCATCTGTCATCTGTCATCTGTCATCTGTCATCTGTCATCTGTCATCTGTCATCTGTCTTCTGTCATTTGTCATCTGTCATTTGTCATTTGTCATCTGTCATCTGTCATCTGTCATCTGTCATCTGTCATCTGTCATCTGTCATCTGTCATCTGTCATCTGTCATCTGTCATCTGTCATCTATCATCTGTCATCTGGCATCTGTCATCTGTCATCTGTCATCTGTCATCTGTCTTCTGTCATTTGTCATCTGTCATTTGTCATTTGTCATCTGTCATCTGTCATCTGTCATCTGTCATCTGTCATCTGTCATCTGTCATCTGTCATCTGTCATCTGTCATCTGTCATCTGTCATCTGTCATCTGTCATCTGTCATCTGTCATCTGTCATCTGTCATCTGTCATCTGTCATCTGTCATCTGTCATCTGTCTTCTGTCATTTGTCATCTGTCATTTGTCATTTGTCATCTGTAATCTGTCATCTGTCATCTGTCATCTGTCATCTATCATCTGTCATCTGGCATCTGTCATCTGTCATCTGTCATCTGTCATCTGTCATCTGTTATCTGTCATCTGTCATCTGTCATCTGTCATCTGTCATCTGTCATCTGTCATCTGTCATCTGTCATCTGTCATGTGTCATCTGTCATCTGTCATCTGTCATCTGTCATCTGTCATCTGTCATCTGTCATCTGTCATCTGTCATCTGTCATCTGTCATCTGTCATCTGTCATCTATCATCTGTCATCTGGCATCTGTCATCTGTCATCTGTCATCTGTCATCTGTCATCTGTCATCTGTCATTAGTCATCTGTTATCTGTCATCTGTCATCTGTCATCTGTCATCTGTCATCTGTCATCTGTCATCTGTCATCTGTCATCTGTCATCTGTCATCTGTCATCTGTCATCTGTCATCTGTCATCTGTCATCTGTCATCTGTCATCTGTCATCTGTCATCTGTCATCTGTCATCTGTCATCTGTCTTCTGTCATTTGTCATCTGTCATTTGTCATTTGTCATCTGTCATCTGTCATCTGTCATCTGTCATCTGTCATCTGTCATCTGTCATCTGTCATCTTTCATCTGTCAGCTGTCATCCGTCATCTGTCATCTGTCATCTGTCATCTGTCATCTGTCATCTGTCATCTGTCATCTGTCATCTGTTATCTGTCATCTGTCATCTGTCATCTGTCATCTGTCATCTGTCATCTGTCATCTGTCATCTGTCATCTGTCATCTGTCATCTGTCGTCTGTCATCTGTCATCTGTCATCTGTCATCTGTCATCTGTCACATGTCATCTGTCATCTGTCATCTGTCACCTGTCATCTGTTATCTGCCATCTGTCATATGTCACCTGTCATCTATCATCTGTCATCTGTCATCTGTCATCAGACATCTGTCATCTGTCATCTGTCATCTGTCATCTGTCATCTGTCAACTGCCATCTGTCATCTCTCATCTGCCATCAGATATCTGTCATCTGTCATCTGTCATATGTCATCTGTCATCTGTCATCTGTCATCTGTCATCTGTCATCTGTCATCTGTCATCTGTCATCTGTAATCTGTCATCTGTCATCTGTCATCTGTCATCTGTCATCTGTCATCTGTTATCTGCCATCTGTCATCTGTCATCTGGCATCTGTCATCTGTCATCTGTCATCTGTCATCTGTCATCTGTCATCTGTCATCTGTCATCTGTCATCTGTCATCTGTCATCTGTCATCTGTCTTCTGTCATTTTTCATTTGTCATTTGTCATTTGTCATTTGTCATCTGTCATCTGTCATCTGTCATCTGTCATCTGTCATCTGTCATCTGTCATCTGTCATCTGTCATCTGTCATCTGTCATCTGTCTTCTGTCATTTTTCATTTGTCATTTGTCATTTGTCATTTGTCATCTGTCATCTGTCATCTGTCATCTGTCATCTGTCATCTGTCATCTGTCATCTGTCATCTGTCATCTGTCATCTGTCATCTGTCATCTGTCATCTGTCATCTGTCATCTGTCATCTGTCATCTGTCATCTGTCATCTGTCACCTGTCATCTGTCATCTGTCTTTTGTCATTTGTCATCTGTCATTTGTCATTTGTCATCTGTCATCTGTCATCTGTCATCTGTCATCTGTCATCTGTCATCTGTCATCTGTCATCTGTCATCTGTCATCTGTCATCTGTCATCTGTCATCTGTCATCTGTCATCTGTCATCTGTCATCTGTCATCTGTCATCTGTCATCTGTCATCCGTCATCTGTCATCTGTCATCTGTCGTCTGTCATCTGTAATCTGTCATCTGTCATTTGTCACATGTCATCCGTCATCCGTCATCTGTCATCTGTCATCTGTCATCTGTCATCTGTCATCTGTCATCTGTCATCTGTCATCTGTTATCTGCCATCTGTCATCTGTCATCGGCCATCTGTCATCTGTCATCTGTCATCAGACATCTGTCATCTGTCATCTGTCATCTGTCATTTGTCATCTGTCATCTGCCATCTGTTATATGTCATCCGTCACCTGTCACCTGTCATCTGTCATCTGTCATCTGTTATCTGTCATCAGACATCTGTCATCTGTCATCTGTCATTTGTCATATGTCATCTATCATCTGTCATCAGACATCTGTCATCTGTCATCTGTCATCTGTCATCTGTCATCTGTCATCTGTCATCTGTCATCTGTCATCTGTCATCTGTCATCTGTCATCTGTCATCTGTCATCTGTCATCTGTCATCTGTCATCTGTCATCTGTCATCTGTCATCTGTCATCTGTCATCTGTCACCTGTCATCTGTCATCTGTCACATGTCATCTGTCATCTGTCATCTGTCATCTGTCATCTGTCATCTGTCATCTGTCATCTGTCATCTGTCATCTGTCATCTGTCATCTGTCATCTGTCATCTGTAATCTGTCATCTGTCATCTGTCATCTGTCATCTGTCATCTGTCATCTGTCATCTATCATCTGCCATCTGGCATCTGTCATCTGTCATCTGTCATCTGTCATCAGACATCTGTCATCTGTCATCTGTCATCTGTCATTTGTCATCTGTCATCGGTCATCTGTCATCTGTTATATGTCATCCGTCACCTGTCACCTGTCATCTGTCATCTGTCATCTGTCATTTGTCATCTGTCATCTGTCATCTGTCATCTGTTATATGTCATCCGTCACCTGTCACCTGTCATCTGTCATCTGTTATCTGTCATCAGACATCTGTCATCTGTCACATGTCATCTGTCATCTATCATCTGTCATCTGTCATCTGTCATCTGTCATCTGTCATCTGTCATCTGTCATCTGTCATCTGTCATCTGTCATCTGTCATCTGTCATCTGTCATCTGTCATCTGTCATCTGTCATCTGTCATCTGTCATCTGTCATCCGTCATCTGTCATCTGTCATCTGTCGTCTGTCATCTGTAATCTGTCATCTGTCATTTGTCACATGTCATCTGTCATCTGTCATCTGTCATCTGTCATCTGTCATCTGTCATCTGTCATCTGTCATCTGTCATCTGTCATCTGTCATCTGTCATCTGTCATCTGTCATCTGTCATCTGTCATCTGTCATCTGTCATCTGTCATCTGTCATCAGACATCTGTCATCTGTCATCTGTCATCTGTCATCTGTCATCTGTCATCTGTCATCTGTCATCTGTCATCTGTCATCTGTCATCTGTCATCTGTCATCTGTCATCTGTCATCTGTCATCTGTCATCTGTCATCTGTCATCTGTCATCTGTCATCTGTCATCTGTCATCTGTCATCTGTCATCTGTCATCTGTCATCTGTCATCTATCATCTGTCATCTGTCATCTGTCATCTGTCATCTGTCATCTGTCATCTGTCATCTGTCATCTGTCATCTGTCATCTGTCATCTGTCATCTGTCATCTGTCATCTGTCTTCTGTCATTTGTCATCTGTCATTTGTCAATTGTCATCTGTCATCTGTCATCTGTCATCTGTCAGCTGTCATCCGTCATCTGTCATCTGTCATCTGTCATCTGTCATCTGTCATCTGTCATCTGTCATCTGTTATCTGCCATCTGTCATCTGTCATCGGCCATCTGTCATCTGTCATCTGTCATCAGACATCTGTCATCTGTCATCTGTCATCTGTCATCTGTCATTTGTCATTTGTCATCTGCCATCTGTTATATGTCATCCGTCACCTGTCACCTGTCATCTGTCATCTGTCATCTGTTATCTGTCATCAGACATCTGTCATCTGTCATCTGTCATTTGTCATATGTCATCTATCATCTGTCATCAGACATCTGTCATCTGTCATCTGTCATCTGTCATCTGTCATCTGTCATCTGTCATCTGTCATCTGTCATCTGTCATCTGTCATCTGTCATCTGTCATCTGTCATCTGTCATCTGTCATCTGTCATCTGTCATCTGTCATCTGTCATCTGTCATCTGTCATCTGTCATCTGTCATCTGTCATCTGTCATCTGTCATCTGTCATCTGTCACATGTCATCTGTCATCTGTCATCTGTCATCTGTCATCTGTCATCTGTCATCTGTCATCTGTCATCTGTCATCTGTCATCTGTCATCTGTCATCTGTAATCTGTCATCTGTCATCTGTCATCTGTCATCTGTCATCTGTCATCTGTCATCTATCATCTGTCATCTGGCATCTGTCATCTGTCATCTGTCATCTGTCATCTGTCATCTGTCATCTGTCATCTGTCATCTGTTATCTGTCATCTGTCATTTGTCATCTGTCATCTGTCATCTGTCATCTGTCATCTGTCATCTGTCACCTGTCATCTGTCTTCTGTCATCTGTCATTTGTCATCTGTCATCTGTCTTCTGTCATTTGTCATCTGTCATTTGTCATTTGTCATCTGTCATCTGTCATCTGTCATCTGTCATCTGCCATCTGTCATCTGTCATCTGTCATCAGACATCTGTCATCTGTCATCTGTCATCTGTCATCCGTCACCTGTCATCTGTCATCTGTCATCTGTCATTTGTCATCTGTCATCTGTCATCTGTCATCTGTTATATGTCATCCGTCACCTGTCACCTGTCATCTGTCATCTGTTATCTGTCATCAGACATCTGTCATCTGTCACATGTCATCTGTCATCTGTCATCTGTCATCTGTCATCTGTCATCTGTCATCTGTCATCTGTCATCTGTCATCTGTCATCTGTCATCTGTCATCTGTCATCTGTCATCTGTCATCTGTCATCTGTCATCTGTCATCTGTCATCTGTCATCTGTCATCTGTCATCTGTCATCTGTCATCCGTCATCTGTCATCTGTCATCTGTCGTCTGTCATCTGTAATCTGTCATCTGTCATTTGTCACATGTCATCTGTCATCTGTCATCTGTCATCTGTCATCTGTCATCTGTCATCTGTCATCTGTCATCTGTCATCTGTCATCTGTCATCTGTCATCTGTCATCTGTCATCTGTCATCTGTCATCTGTCATCTGTCATCTGTCATCTGTCATCAGACATCTGTCATCTGTCATCTGTCATCTGTCATCTGTCATCTGTCATCTGTCATCTGTCATCTGTCATCTGTCATCTGTCATCTGTCATTTGTCATCTGTCATCTGTCATCTGTCATCTGTCATCTGTCATCTGTCATCTGTCATCTGTCATCTGTCATCTGTCATCTGTCATCTGTCATCTGTCATCTGTCATCTGTCATCTGTCATCTGTCATCTGTCATCTGTCATCTATCATCTGTCATCTGTCATCTGTCATCTGTCATCTGTCATCTGTCATCTGTCATCTGTCATCTGTCATCTGTCATCTGTCATCTGTTATCTGTCATCTGTCATCTGTCATCTGTCATCTGTCATCTGTCATCTGTCATCTGTCATCTGTCATCTGTCATCTGTCATCTGTCATCTGTCATCTGTCATCTGTCATCTGTCATCTGTCATCTGTCATCTGTCATCTGTCATCTGTCTTCTGTCATTTGTCATCTGTCATTTGTCATTTGTCATCTGTCATCTGTCATCTGTCATCTGTCAGCTGTCATCCGTCATCTGTCATCTGTCATCTGTCATCTGTCATCTGTCATCTGTCATCTGTCATCTGTTATCTGCCATCTGTCATCTGTCATCGGCCATCTGTCATCTGTCATCTGTCATCAGACATCTGTCATCTGTCATCTGTCATCTGTCATTTGTCATCTGTCATCTGCCATCTGTTATATGTCATCCGTCACCTGTCACCTGTCATCTGTCATCTGTCATCTGTTATCTGTCATCAGACATCTGTCATCTGTCATCTGTCATTTGTCATATGTCATCTATCATCTGTCATCAGACATCTGTCATCTGTCATCTGTCATCTGTCATCTGTCATCTGTCATCTGTCATCTGTCATCTGTCATCTGTCATCTGTCATCTGTCATCTGTCATCTGTCATCTGTCATCTGTCATCTGTCATCTGTCATCTGTCATCTGTCATCTGTCATCTGTCACATGTCATCTGTCATCTGTCATCTGTCATCTGTCATCTGTCATCTGTCATCTGTCATCTGTCATCTGTCATCTGTCATCTGTCATCTGTCATCTGTCATCTGTCATCTGTAATCTGTCATCTGTCATCTGTCATCTGTCATCTGTCATCTGTCATCTGTCATCTATCATCTGTCATCTGGCATCTGTCATCTGTCATCTGTCATCTGTCATCTGTCATCTGTCATCTGTCATCTGTCATCTGTTATCTGTCATCTGTCATTTGTCATCTGTCATCTGTCATCTGTCATCTGTCATCTGTCACCTGTCATCTGTCTTCTGTCATCTGTCATCTGTCATCTGTCATCTGTCTTCTGTCATTTGTCATCTGTCATTTGTCATTTGTCATCTGTCATCTGTCATCTGTCATCTGTCATCTGTCAGCTGTCATCCGTCATCTGTCATCTGTCATCTGTCATCTGTCATCTGTCATCTGTCATCTGTCATCTGTTATCTGCCATCTGTCATCTGTCATCTGTCATCTGCCATCTGTCATCTGTCATCTGTCATCAGACATCTGTCATCTGTCATCTGTCATCTGTCATTTGTCATCTGTCATCGGTCATCTGTCATCTGTTATATGTCATCCGTCACCTGTCACCTGTCATCTGTCATCTGTCATCTGTCATTTGTCATCTGTCATCTGTCATCTGTCATCTGTTATATGTCATCCGTCACCTGTCACCTGTCATCTGTCATCTGTTATCTGTCATCAGACATCTGTCATCTGTCACATGTCATCTGTCATCTGTCATCTGTCATCTGTCATCTGTCATCTGTCATCTGTCATCTGTCATCTGTCATCTGTCATCTGTAATCTGTCATCTGTCATCTGTCATCTGTCATCTGTTTTCTGCCATCTGTCATCTGTCATCTGCCATCTGTCATCTGTCATCTGTCATCAGACATCTGTCATCTGTCATCTGTCATCTGTCATTTGTCATCTGTCATCGGTCATCTGTCATCTGTTATATGTCATCCGTCACCTGTCACCTGTCATCTGTCATCTGTCATCTGTCATTTGTCATCTGTCATCTGTCATCTGTCATCTGTTATATGTCATCCGTCACCTGTCACCTGTCATCTGTCATCTGTTATCTGTCATCAGACATCTGTCATCTGTCACATGTCATCTGTCATCTGTCATCTGTCATCTGTCATCTGTCATCTGTCATCTGTCATCTGTCATCTGTCATCTGTCATCTGTCATCTGTCATCTGTCATCTGTCATCTGTCATCTGTCATCTGTAATCTGTCATCTGTCATCTGTCATCTGTCATCTGTCATCTGTCATCTGTCATCTGTCATCTGTCATCCGTCATCTGTCATCTGTCATCTGTCGTCTGTCATCTGTAATCTGTCATCTGTCATTTGTCACATGTCATCTGTCATCTGTCATCTGTAATCTGTCATCTGTCATCTGTCATCTGTCATCTGTCATCTGTCATCTGTCATCTGTCATCTGTCATCTGTCATCTGTCATCTGTCATCTGTCATCTGTCATCTGTCATCTGTCATCTGTCATCAGACATCTGTCATCTGTCATCTGTCATCTGTCATCTGTCATCTGTCATCTGTCATCTGTCATCTGTCATCTGTCATCTGTCATCTGTCATCTGTCATCTGTCATCTGTCATCTGTCATCTGTCATCTGTCATCTGTCATCTGTCATCTGTCATCTGTCATCTGTCATCTGTTATCTGTCATCTGTCATCTGTCATCTGTCATCTGTCATCTGTCATCTGTCATCTATCATCTGTCATCTGTCATCTGTCATCTGTCATCTGTCATCTGTCATCTGTCATCTGTCATCTGTCATCTGTCATCTGTCATCTGTTATCTGTCATCTGTCATCTGTCATCTGTCATCTGTCATCTGTCATCTGTCATCTGTCATCTGTCATCTGTCATCTGTCATCTGTCATCTGTCATCTGTCATCTGTCTTCTGTCATTTGTCATCTGTCATTTGTCATTTGTCATCTGTCATCTGTCATCTGTCATCTGTCAGCTGTCATTTGTCATATGTCATCTATCATCTGTCATCTGTCATCTGTCATCTGTCATCTGTTATCTGCCATCTGTCATCTGTCATCGGCCATCTGTCATCTGTCATCTGTCATCAGACATCTGTCATCTGTCATCTGTCATCTGTCATTTGTCATCTGTCATCTGCCATCTGTTATATGTCATCCGTCACCTGTCACCTGTCATCTGTCATCTGTCATCTGTTATCTGTCATCAGACATCTGTCATCTGTCATCTGTCATTTGTCATATGTCATCTATCATCTGTCATCAGACATCTGTCATCTGTCATCTGTCATCTGTCATCTGTCATCTGTCATCTGTCATCTGTCATCTGTCATCTGTCATCTGTCATCTGTCATCTGTCATCTGTCATCTGTCATCTGTCATCTGTCATCTGTCACATGTCATCTGTCATCTGTCATCTGTCATCTGTCATCTGTCATCTGTCATCTGTCATCTGTCATCTGTCATCTGTCATCAGTCATCTGTCATCTGTCATCTGTAATCTGTCATCTGTCATCTGTCATCTGTCATCTGTCATCTGTCATCTATCATCTGTCATCTGGCATCTGTCATCTGTCATCTGTCATCTGTCATCTGTCATCTGTCATCTGTCATCTGTCATCTGTTATCTGTCATCTGTCATTTGTCATCTGTCATCTGTCATCTGTCATCTGTCATCTGTCACCTGTCATCTGTCTTCTGTCATTTGTCATCTGTCATCTGTCATCTGTCTTCTGTCATTTGTCATCTGTCATTTGTCATTTGTCATCTGTCATCTGTCATCTGTCATCTGTCATCTGTCATCTGTCAGCTGTCATCCGTCATCTGTCATCTGTCATCTGTCATCTGTCATCTGTCATCTGTCATCTGTTATCTGCCATCTGTCATCTGTCATCTGCCATCTGTCATCTGTCATCTGTCATCAGACATCTGTCATCTGTCATCTGTCATCTGTCATTTGTCATCTGTCATCGGTCATCTGTCATCTGTTATATGTCATCCGTCACCTGTCACCTGTCATCTGTCATCTGTCATCTGTCATTTGTCATCTGTCATCTGTCATCTGTCATCTGTTATATGTCATCCGTCACCTGTCACCTGTCATCTGTCATCTGTCATCTGTCATCTGTCATCTGTCATCTGTCATCTGTCATCTGTCATCTGTCATCTGTCATCTGTCATCTGTCATCTGTCATCTGTCATCTGTCATCTGTAATCTGTCATCTGTCATCTGTCATCTGTCATCTGTCATCTGTCATCTGTCATCTGTCATCTATCATCTGTCATCTGGCATCTGTCATCTGTCATCTGTCATCTGTCATCTGCCATCTGTCATCTGTCATCTGTCATCTGTTATCTGTCATCTGTCATTTGTCATCTGTCATCTGTCATCTGTCATCTGTCATCTGTCATCTGTCATCTGTCATCTGTCATCTGTTATCTGCCATCTGTCATCTGTCATCTGCCATCTGTCATCTGTCATCTGTCATCAGACATCTGTCATCTGTCATCTGTCATCTGTCATTTGTCATCTGTCATCGGTCATCTGTCATCTGTTATATGTCATCCGTCACCTGTCACCTGTCATCTGTCATCTGTCATCTGTCATTTGTCATCTGTCATCTGTCATCTGTCATCTGTTATATGTCATCCGTCACCTGTCACCTGTCATCTGTCATCTGTCATCTGTCATCTGTCATCTGTTATCTGTCATCTGTCATTTGTCATCTGTCATCTGTCATCTGTCATCTGTCATCTGTCATCTGTCATCTGTCATCTGTCATCTGTTATCTGCCATCTGTCATCTGTCATCTGCCATCTGTCATCTGTCATCTGTCATCAGACATCTGTCATCTGTCATCTGTCATCTGTCATCTGTCATCTGTTATCTGTCATCTGTCATTTGTCATCTGTCATCTGTCATCTGTCATCTGTCATCTGTCATCTGTCATCTGTCATCTGTTATCTGCCATCTGTCATCTGTCATCTGCCATCTGTCATCTGTCATCTGTCATCAGACATCTGTCATCTGTCATCTGTCATCTGTCATTTGTCATCTGTCATCGGTCATCTGTCATCTGTTATATGTCATCCGTCACCTGTCACCTGTCATCTGTCATCTGTCATCTGTCATTTGTCATCTGTCATCTGTCATCTGTCATCTGTTATATGTCATCCGTCACCTGTCACCTGTCATCTGTCATCTGTTATCTGTCATCAGACATCTGTCATCTGTCACATGTCACCTGTCATCTGTCATCTGTCATCTGTTATCTGTCATCAGACATCTGTCATCTGTCATTTGTCATATGTCATCTATCATCTGTCATCAGACATCTGTCATCTGTCATCTGTCATCTGTCATCTGTCATCTGTCATCTGTCATCTGTCATCTGTCATCTGTCATCTGTCATCTGTCATCTGTCATCTGTCATCTGTCATCTGTCATCTGTCATCTGTCATCTGTCATCTGTCATCTGTCATCTGTCACATGTCATCTGTCATCTGTCATCTGTCATCTGTCATCTGTCATCTGTCATCTGTCATCTGTCATCTGTTATCTGTCATCTGTCATTTGTCATCTGTCATCTGTCATCTGTCATCTGTCATCTGTCATCTGTCACCTGTCATCTGTCTTCTGTCATCTGTCATCTGTCATCTGTCATCTGTCTTCTGTCATTTGTCATCTGTCATTTGTCATTTGTCATCTGTCATCTGTCATCTGTCATCTGTCATCTGTCATCTGTCAGCTGTCATCCGTCATCTGTCATCTGTCATCTGTCATCTGTCATCTGTCATCTGTCATCTGTCATCTGTTATCTGCCATCTGTCATCTGTCATCTGCCATCTGTCATCTGTCATCTGTCATCAGACATCTGTCATCTGTCATCTGTCATCTGTCATTTGTCATCTGTCATCGGTCATCTGTCATCTGTTATATGTCATCCGTCACCTGTCACCTGTCATTTGTCATCTGTCATCTGTCATCTGTCATCTGTCATCTGTCATCTGTCAGCTGTCATCCGTCATCTGTCATCTGTCATCTGTCATCTGTCATCTGTCATCTGTCATCTGTTATCTGCCATCTGTCATCTGTCATCTGCCATCTGTCATCTGTCATCTGTCATCAGACATCTGTCATCTGTCATCTGTCATTTGTCATCTGTCATCGGTCATCTGTCATCTGTTATATGTCATCCGTCACCTGTCACCTGTCATCTGTCATCTGTCATCTGTCATTTGTCATCTGTCATCTGTCATCTGTCATCTGTTATATGTCATCCGTCACCTGTCACCTGTCATCTGTCATCTGTCATCTGTCATCTGTCATCTGTCATCTGTCATCAGACATCTGTCATCTGTCATCTGTCATCTGTCATTTGTCATCTGTCATCGGTCATCTGTCATCTGTTATATGTCATCCGTCACCTGTCACCTGTCATCTGTCATCTGTCATCTGTCATTTGTCATCTGTCATCTGTCATCTGTCATCTGTTATATGTCATCCGTCACCTGTCACCTGTCATCTGTCATCTGTTATCTGTCATCAGACATCTGTCATCTGTCACATGTCATCTGTCATCTGTCATCTGTCATCTGTCATCTGTCATCTGTCATCTGTCATCTGTCATCTGTCATTTGTCATCTGTCATCGGTCATCTGTCATCTGTTATATGTCATCCGTCACCTGTCACCTGTCATCTGTCATCTGTCATCTGTCATTTGTCATCTGTCATCTGTCATCTGTTATATGTCATCCGTCACCTGTCACCTGTCATCTGTCATCTGTTATCTGTCATCAGACATCTGTCATCTGTCACATGTCATCTGTCATCTGTCATCTGTCATCTGTCATCTGTCATCTGTCATCTGTCATCTGTCATCTGTCATCTGTCATCTGTCATCTGTCATCTGTCATCTGTCATCTGTAATCTGTCATCTGTCATCTGTCATCTGTCATCTGTCATCTGTCATCTGTCATCTGTCATCTGTCATCCGTCATCTGTCATCTGTCATCTGTCGTCTGTCATCTGTAATCTGTCATCTGTCATTTGTCACATGTCATCTGTCATCTGTCATCTGTAATCTGTCATCTGTCATCTGTCATCTGTCATCTGTCATCTGTCATCTGTCATCTGTCATCTGTCATCTGTCATCTGTCATCTGTCATCTGTCATCTGTCATCTGTCATCTGTCATCTGTCATCAGACATCTGTCATCTGTCATCTGTCATCTGTCATCTGTCATCTGTCATCTGTCATCTGTCATCTGTCATCTGTCATCTGTCATCTGTCATCTGTCATCTGTCATCTGTCATCTGTCATCTGTCATCTGTCATCTGTCATCTGTCATCTGTCATCTGTCATCTGTCATCTGTCATCTGTTATCTGTCATCTGTCATCTGTCATCTGTCATCTGTCATCTGTCATCTGTCATCTATCATCTGTCATCTGTCATCTGTCATCTGTCATCTGTCATCTGTCATCTGTCATCTGTCATCTGTCATCTGTCATCTGTCATCTGTTATCTGTCATCTGTCATCTGTCATCTGTCATCTGTCATCTGTCATCTGTCATCTGTCATCTGTCATCTGTCATCTGTCATCTGTCATCTGTCATCTGTCTTCTGTCATTTGTCATCTGTCATTTGTCATTTGTCATCTGTCATCTGTCATCTGTCATCTGTCAGCTGTCATTTGTCATATGTCATCTATCATCTGTCATCTGTCATCTGTGATCTGTCATCTGTTATCTGCCATCTGTCATCTGTCATCGGCCATCTGTCATCTGTCATCTGTCATCAGACATCTGTCATCTGTCATCTGTCATCTGTCATTTGTCATCTGTCATCTGCCATCTGTTATATGTCATCCGTCACCTGTCACCTGTCATCTGTCATCTGTCATCTGTTATCTGTCATCAGACATCTGTCATCTGTCATCTGTCATTTGTCATATGTCATCTATCATCTGTCATCAGACATCTGTCATCTGTCATCTGTCATCTGTCATCTGTCATCTGTCATCTGTCATCTGTCATCTGTCATCTGTCATCTGTCATCTGTCATCTGTCATCTGTCATCTGTCATCTGTCATCTGTCATCTGTCATCTGTCATCTGTCATCTGTCATCTGTCATCTGTCATCTGTCATCTGTCACATGTCATCTGTCATCTGTCATCTGTCATCTGTCATCTGTCATCTGTCATCTGTCATCTGTCATCTGTCATCAGTCATCTGTCATCTGTCATCTGTAATCTGTCATCTGTCATCTGTCATCTGTCATCTGTCATCTGTCATCTATCATCTGTCATCTGGCATCTGTCATCTGTCATCTGTCATCTGTCATCTGTCATCTGTCATCTGTCATCTGTCATCTGTTATCTGTCATCTGTCATTTGTCATCTGTCATCTGTCATCTGTCATCTGTCATCTGTCACCTGTCATCTGTCTTCTGTCATCTGTCATCTGTCATCTGTCATCTGTCTTCTGTCATTTGTCATCTGTCATTTGTCATTTGTCATCTGTCATCTGTCATCTGTCATCTGTCATCTGTCATCTGTCAGCTGTCATCCGTCATCTGTCATCTGTCATCTGTCATCTGTCATCTGTCATCTGTCATCTGTTATCTGCCATCTGTCATCTGTCATCTGCCATCTGTCATCTGTCATCTGTCATCAGACATCTGTCATCTGTCATCTGTCATCTGTCATTTGTCATCTGTCATCGGTCATCTGTCATCTGTTATATGTCATCCGTCACCTGTCACCTGTCATCTGTCATCTGTCATCTGTCATTTGTCATCTGTCATCTGTCATCTGTCATCTGTTATATGTCATCCGTCACCTGTCACCTGTCATCTGTCATCTGTCATCTGTCATCTGTCATCTGTCATCTGTCATCTGTCATCTGTCATCTGTCATCTGTCATCTGTCATCTGTCATCTGTCATCTGTCATCTGTAATCTGTCATCTGTCATCTGTCATCTGTCATCTGTCATCTGTCATCTGTCATCTGTCATCTATCATCTGTCATCTGGCATCTGTCATCTGTCATCTGTCATCCGTCATCTGCCATCTGTCATCTGTCATCTGTCATCTGTTATCTGTCATCTGTCATTTGTCATCTGTCATCTGTCATCTGTCATCTGTCATCTGTCATCTGTCATCTGTCATCTGTCATCTGTTATCTGCCATCTGTCATCTGTCATCTGCCATCTGTCATCTGTCATCTGTCATCAGACATCTGTCATCTGTCATCTGTCATCTGTCATTTGTCATCTGTCATCGGTCATCTGTCATCTGTTATATGTCATCCGTCACCTGTCACCTGTCATCTGTCATCTGTCATCTGTCATTTGTCATCTGTCATCTGTCATCTGTCATCTGTTATATGTCATCCGTCACCTGTCACCTGTCATCTGTCATCTGTCATCTGTCATCTGTCATCTGTTATCTGTCATCTGTCATTTGTCATCTGTCATCTGTCATCTGTCATCTGTCATCTGTCATCTGTCATCTGTCATCTGTCATCTGTTATCTGCCATCTGTCATCTGTCATCTGCCATCTGTCATCTGTCATCTGTCATCAGACATCTGTCATCTGTCATCTGTCATCTGTCATCTGTCATCTGTTATCTGTCATCTGTCATTTGTCATCTGTCATCTGTCATCTGTCATCTGTCATCTGTCATCTGTCATCTGTTATCTGCCATCTGTCATCTGTCATCTGCCATCTGTCATCTGTCATCTGTCATCAGACATCTGTCATCTGTCATCTGTCATCTGTCATTTGTCATCTGTCATCGGTCATCTGTCATCTGTTATATGTCATCCGTCACCTGTCACCTGTCATCTGTCATCTGTCATCTGTCATTTGTCATCTGTCATCTGTCATCTGTCATCTGTTATATGTCATCCGTCACCTGTCACCTGTCATCTGTCATCTGTTATCTGTCATCAGACATCTGTCATCTGTCACATGTCACCTGTCATCTGTCATCTGTCATCTGTTATCTGTCATCAGACATCTGTCATCTGTCATCTGTCATTTGTCATATGTCATCTATCATCTGTCATCAGACATCTGTCATCTGTCATCTGTCATCTGTCATCTGTCATCTGTCATCTGTCATCTGTCATCTGTCATCTGTCATCTGTCATCTGTCATCTGTCATCTGTCATCTGTCATCTGTCATCTGTCATCTGTCATCTGTCATCTGTCATCTGTCATCTGTCATCTGTCACATGTCATCTGTCATCTGTCATCTGTCATCTGTCATCTGTCATCTGTCATCTGTCATCTGTCATCTGTCATCTGTTATCTGTCATCTGTCATTTGTCATCTGTCATCTGTCATCTGTCATCTGTCATCTGTCATCTGTCACCTGTCATCTGTCTTCTGTCATCTGTCATCTGTCATCTGTCATCTGTCTTCTGTCATTTGTCATCTGTCATTTGTCATTTGTCATCTGTCATCTGTCATCTGTCATCTGTCATCTGTCATCTGTCAGCTGTCATCCGTCATCTGTCATCTGTCATCTGTCATCTGTCATCTGTCATCTGTCATCTGTTATATGTCATCCGTCACCTGTCACCTGTCATCTGTCATCTGTCATCTGTCATTTGTCATCTGTCATCTGTCATCTGTCATCTGTTATATGTCATCCGTCACCTGTCACCTGTCATCTGTCATCTGTCATCTGTCATTTGTCATCTGTCATCTGTCATCTGTCATCTGTTATATGTCATCCGTCACCTGTCACCTGTCATCTGTCATCTGTTATCTGTCATCAGACATCTGTCATCTGTCACATGTCACCTGTCATCTGTCATCTGTCATCTGTTATCTGTCATCAGACATCTGTCATCTGTCATCTGTCATTTGTCATATGTCATCTATCATCTGTTATCTGCCATCTGTCATCTGTCATCTGCCATCTGTCATCTGTCATCTGTCATCAGACATCTGTCATCTGTCATCTGTCATCTGTCATTTGTCATCTGTCATCGGTCATCTGTCATCTGTTATATGTCATCCGTCACCTGTCACCTGTCATCTGTCATCTGTCATCTGTCATTTGTCATCTGTCATCTGTCATCTGTCATCTGTTATATGTCATCCGTCACCTGTCACCTGTCATCTGTCATCTGTCATCTGTCATCTGTCATCTGTCATCTGTCATCTGTCATCTGTCATCTGTCATCTGTCATCTGTCATCTGTCATCTGTCATCTGTCATCTGTCATCTGTAATCTGTCATCTGTCATCTGTCATCTGTCATCTGTCATCTGTCATCTGTCATATGTCATCTATCATCTGTCATCTGGCATCTGTCATCTGTCATCTGTCATCTGTCATCTGTCATCTGTCATCTGTCATCTGTCATCTGTCATCTGTTATCTGTCATCTGTCATTTGTCATCTGTCATCTGTCATCTGTCATCTGTCATCTGTCATCTGTCATCTGTCATCTGTTATCTGCCATCTGTCATCTGTCATCTGCCATCTGTCATCTGTCATCTGTCATCAGACATCTGTCATCTGTCATCTGTCATCTGTCATTTGTCATCTGTCATCGGTCATCTGTCATCTGTTATATGTCATCCGTCACCTGTCACCTGTCATCTGTCATCTGTCATCTGTCATTTGTCATCTGTCATCTGTCATCTGTCATCTGTTATATGTCATCCGTCACCTGTCACCTGTCATCTGTCATCTGTTATCTGTCATCAGACATCTGTCATCTGTCACATGTCATCTGTCATCTGTCATCTGTCATCTGTCATCTGTCATCTGTCATCTGTCATCTGTCATCTGTCATCTGTCATCTGTCATCTGTCATCTGTCATCTGTCATCTGTCATCTGTCATCTGTCATCTGTCATCTGTCATCTGTCATCTGTCATCTGTCATCTGTCATCTGTCATCCGTCATCTGTCATCTGTCATCTGTCGTCTGTCATCTGTAATCTGTCATCTGTCATTTGTCACATGTCATCTGTCATCTGTCATCTGTCATCTGTCATCTGTCATCTGTCATCTGTCATCTGTCATCTGTCATCTGTCATCTGTCATCTGTCATCTGTCATCTGTCATCTGTCATCTGTCATCTGTCATCTGTCATCTGTCATCTGTCATCTGTCATCTGTCATCTGTCATCTGTCATCAGACATCTGTCATCTGTCATCTGTCATCTGTCATCTGTCATCTGTCATCTGTCATCTGTCATCTGTCATCTGTCATCTGTCATCTGTCATCTGTCATCTGTCATCTGTCATCTGTCATCTGTCATCTGTCATCTGTCATCTGTCATCTGTCATCTGTCATCTGTCATCTGTCATCTGTCATCTGTCATCTGTCATCTGTCATCTGTCATCTGTCATCTATCATCTGTCATCTGTCATCTGTCATCTGTCATCTGTCATCTGTCATCTGTCATCTGTCATCTGTCATCTGTCATCTGTTATCTGTCATCTGTCATCTGTCATCTGTCATCTGTCATCTGTCATCTGTCATCTGTCATCTGTCATCTGTCATCTGTCATCTGTCATCTGTCATCTGTCATCTGTCATCTGTCATCTGTCATCTGTCATCTGTCATCTGTCTTCTGTCATTTGTCATCTGTCATTTGTCATTTGTCATCTGTCATCTGTCATCTGTCATCTGTCAGCTGTCATCCGTCATCTGTCATCTGTCATCTGTCATCTGTCATCTGTCATCTGTCATCTGTCATCTGTCATCTGTCATCTGTCATCTGCCATCTGTCATCTGTCATCGGCCATCTGTCATCTGTCATCTGTCATCAGACATCTGTCATCTATCATCTGTCATCTGTCATTTGTCATCTGTCATCTGCCATCTGTTATATGTCATCCGTCACCTGTCACCTGTCATCTGTCATCTGTCATCTGTTATCTGTCATCAGACATCTGTCATCTGTCATCTGTCATTTGTCATATGTCATCTATCATCTGTCATCAGACATCTGTCATCTGTCATCTGTCATCTGTCATCTGTCATCTGTCATCTGTCATCTGTCATCTGTCATCTGTCATCTGTCATCTGTCATCTGTCATCTGTCATCTGTCATCTGTCATCTGTCATCTGTCATCTGTCATCTGTCATCTGTCATCTGTCATCTGTCATCTGTCATCTGTCATCTGTCATCTGTCATCTGTCATCTGTCATCTGTCACATGTCATCTGTCATCTGTCATCTGTCATCTGTCATCTGTCATCTGTCATCTGTCATCTGTCATCTGTCATCTGTCATCTGTCATCTGTCATCTGTAATCTGTCATCTGTCATCTGTCATCTGTCATCTGTCATCTGTCATCTGTCATCTGTCATCTATCATCTGTCATCTGGCATCTGTCATCTGTCATCTGTCATCTGTCATCTGTCATCTGTCATCTGTCATCTGTCATCTGTTATCTGTCATCTGTCATTTGTCATCTGTCATCTGTCATCTGTCATCTGTCATCTGTCATCTGTCACCTTTCATCTGTCTTCTGTCATCTGTCATCTGTCATCTGTCATCTGTCTTCTGTCATTTGTCATCTGTCATTTGTCATTTGTCATCTGTCATCTGTCATCTATCATCTGTCATCTGTCAGCTGTCATCCGTCATCTGTCATCTGTCATCTGTCATCTGTCATCTGTCATCTGTCATCTGTTATCTGCCATCTGTCATCTGTCATCTGCCATCTGTCATCTGTCATCTGTCATCAGACATCTGTCATCTGTCATCTGTCATCTGTCATTTGTCATCTGTCATCGGTCATCTGTCATCTGTTATATGTCATCCGTCACCTGTCACCTGTCATCTGTCATCTGTCATCTGTCATTTGTCATCTGTCATCTGTCATCTGTCATCTGTTATATGTCATCCGTCACCTGTCACCTGTCATCTGTCATCTGTTATCTGTCATCAGACATCTGTCATCTGTCACATGTCATCTGTCATCTGTCATCTGTCATCTGTCATCTGTCATCTGTCATCTGTCATCTGTCATCTGTAATCTGTCATCTGTCATCTGTCATCTGTCATCTGTCATCTGCCATCTGTCATCTGTCATCTCCAATCTGTCATCTGTCATCTGTCATCAGACATCTGTCATCTGTCATCTGTCATCTGTCATTTGCATCTCTCATCTGTCATCTGTCATCTGTTATATGTCATCCGTCACCTGTCACCTGTCATCTGTCATCTGTTATCTGTCATCAGACATCTGTCATCTGTCATCTGTCATCTGTCATTTGTCATCTGTCATCTGTCATCTGTCATCTGTTATCTGTCATCTGTCATCTGTCATCTGTCATCTGTCATCTGCCATCTGTCATCTGTCATCTGTCATCAGACATCTGTCATCTGTCATCTGTCATCTGTCATCTGTCATCTGTCATTTGTCATCTGTCATCTGTCATCTGTCATCTGTCATCTGTCATCTGCCATCTGTCATCTCTCATCTGTCATCAGATATCTGTCATCTGTCATCTGTCATCTGTCATCTGTCATCTGTCATCTGTCTTCTGTCATCTGTCATCTGTCATCTGTCATCTGTCTTCTGTCATTTGTCATCTGTCATTTGTCATTTGTCATCTGTCATCTGTCATCTGTCATCTGTCATCTGTCATCTGTCAGCTGTCATCCGTCATCTGTCATCTGTCATCTGTCATCTGTCATCTGTCATCTGTCATTTGTCATCTGTCATCTGTTATCTGCCATCTGTCTTTGTCATCTGCCATCTGTCATCTGTCATCTGTCATCAGACATCTGTCATCTGTCATCTGTCATCTGTCATTTGTCATCTGTCATCTGTCATCTGTCATCTGTCATTTGTTATATGTCATCCGTCACTTGTCACCTGTCATCTGTCATCTGTCATTTGTCATCTGTTATCTGTCATCAGACATCTGTCATCTGTCATCTGTCACATGTCATCTGTCATCTGTCATCTGTCATCTGTCATCTGTCATCTGTCATCTGTCATCTGTCATCTGTCATCTGTAATCTGTCATCTGTCATCTGTCATCTGTCATCTGTCATCTGTCATCTGCCATCTGTCATCTGTCATCTGCCATCTGTCATCTGTCATCTGTCATCTGTCATCAGACATCTGTCATCTGTCATCTGTCATCTGTCATTTGTCATCTGTCATCTGTCATCTGTCATCTGTTATATGTCACCCGTCACCTGTCACCTGTCATCTGTCATCTGTTATCTGTCATCAGACATCTGTCATCTGTCATCTGTCATCTGTCATTTGTCATCTGTCATCTGTCATCTGTTATCTGTCATCTGTCATCTGTCATCTGTCATCTGTCATCTGTCATCTGCCATCTGTCATCTGTCATCTGTCATCAGACATCTGTCATCTGTCATCTGTCATCTGTCATTTGTCATCTGTCATCTGTCATCTGTTATATGTCATCCGTCACCTGTCATCTGTCATCTGTTATCTGTCATCACTCATCTGCCATCTGTCATCTGTCATCTGTCATCTGTCATCTGTCATCTGTCATCTGTCATCTGTCATCTGTCATCTGTCATCTGTCATCTGTCATCTGTCATCTGTCATCTGTCATCTGTCATCTGTCATCTGTTGTCTGTCATCTGTCATCTGTCATCTGTCATTTGTCACATGTCATCTGTCATCTGTCATCTGTCATCTGTCATCTGTCATCTGTCATCTGTTATCTACCATCTGTTATATGTCATCTGTCATCTATCATCTGTCATCTGTTATCTGTCATCTGTCATCTATCATATGTCATCTGTCATCTGTCATCTGTCATCTGTCATCTGTCATCTGTCATCAGACATCTGTCATCTGTCATCTGTCATCTGTCATCTGTCATCTGTCACCTGTCATCTATCATTTGTCATCTGTCATCTGTCATCTGTTATATGTCATCCGTCACCTGTCACCTGTCATCTGTCATCTGTTATCTGTCATCACTCATCTGCCATCTGTCATCTGTCATCTGTCATCTGTCATCTGTCATCTGTCATCTGTCATCTGTCATCTGTCATCTGTCATCTGTCATCTGTCATCTGTCATCTGTCATCTGTCATCTGTTGTCTGTCATCTGTCATCTGTCATCTGTCATTTGTCACATGTCATCTGTCATCTGTCATCTGTCATCTGTCATCTGTTATCTACCATCTGTCATATGTCATCTGCCATCTATCATCTGTCATCTGTTATCTGTCATCTGTCATCTATCATATGTCATCTGTCATCTGTCATCTGTCATCTGTCATCTGTCATCTGTCATCTGTCATCTGTCATCTGTCATCTGTCATCTGTCATCTGTCATCTGTCATCTGTCATCTGTCATCTGTCATCTGTCATCTGTCATCTGTCATCTGTCATCTGTCATCTGTCATCTGTCATCTGTCATCTGTCATCTGTCATCTGTTGTCTGTCATCTGTCATCTGTCATCTGTCATTTGTCACATGTCATCTGTCATCTGTCATCTGTCATCTGTCATCTGTCATCTGTTATCTACCATCTGTCACATGTCATCTGTCATCTATCATCTGTCATCTGTTATCTGTCATCTGTCATCTATCATATGTCATCTGTCATCTGTCATCTGTCATCTATCATATGTCATCTGTCATCTGTCATCTGTCATCTGTCATCTGTCATCTGTCATCTGTCATCAGACATCTGTCATCTGTCATCTGTCATCTGTCATCTGTCATCTGTCACCTGTCATCTATCATTTGTCATCTGTCATCTGTCATCTGTTATATGTCATCCGTCACCTGTCATCTGTCATCTGTCATCTGTCATCTGTCATCTGTCATCCGTCATCTGTCATCTGTCATCTGTCGTCTGTCATCTGTAATCTGTCATCTGTCATTTGTCACATGTCATCTGTCATCTGTCATCTGTCATCTGTCATCTGTCATCTGTCATCTGTCATCTGTCATCTGTCATCTGTCATCTGTCATCTGTCATCTGTCATCTGTCATCTGTCATCAGACATCTGTCATCTGTCATCTGTCATCTGTCATCTGTCATCTGTCATCTGTCATCTGTCATCTGTCATCCGTCATCTGTCATCTGTCATCTGTCGTCTGTCATCTGTAATCTGTCATCTGTCATTTGTCACATGTCATCTGTCATCTGTCATCTGTCATCTGTCATCTGTCATCAGACATCTGTCATCTGTCATCTGTTATCTGTCATCTGTCATCTGTCACCTGTCATCTATCATTTGTCATCTGTCATCTGTCATCTGTTATATGTCATCCGTCACCTGTCATCTGTCATCTGTCATCTGTCATCTGTCATCTGTCATCCGTCATCTGTCATCTGTCATCTGTCGTCTGTCATCTGTAATCTGTCATCTGTCATTTGTCACATGTCATCTGTCATCTGTCATCTGTCATCTGTCATCTGTCATCTGTCATCTGTCATCTGTCATCTGTCATCTGTCATCTGTCATCTGTCATTTGTCACATGTCATCTGTCATCTGTCATCTGTCATCTGTCATCTGTCATCTGTCATCTGTCATCTGTCATCTGTCATCTGTCATCTGTCATCTGTCATCTGTCATCTGTCATCTGTCATCAGACATCTGTCATCTGTCATCTGTCATCTGTCATCTGTCATCTGTCATCTGTCATCTGTCATCTGTCATCTGTCATCCGTCATCTGTCATCTGTCATCTGTCGTCTGTCATCTGTAATCTGTCATCTGTCATTTGTCACATGTCATCTGTCATCTGTCATCTGTCATCTGTCATCCGTCACCTGTCATCTGTCATCTGTCATCTGTCATCTGTCATCTGTCATCCGTCATCTGTCATCTGTCATCTGTCGTCTGTCATCTGTAATCTGTCATCTGTCATTTGTCACATGTCATCTGTCATCTGTCATCTGTCATCTGTCATCTGTCATCTGTCATCTGTCATCTGTCATCTGTCATCTGTCATCTGTCATCTGTCATCTGTCATCTGTCATCTGTCATCTGTCATCTGTCATCTGTCATCTGTCATCTGTCATCTGTCATCTGTCATCTGTCATCTGTCATCAGACATCTGTCATCTGTCATCTGTCATCTGTCATCTGTCATCTGTCATCTGTCATCTGTCATCTGTCATCTGTCATCTGTCATCTGTCATCTGTCATCTGTCATCTGTCATCTGTCATCTGTCATCTGTCATCTGTCATCTGTCATCTGTCATCTGTCATCTGTCATCTGTCATCTGTCATCTGTCATCTGTCATCTGTCATCTGTCATCTGTCATCTATCATCTGTCATCTGTCATCTGTCATCTGTCATCTGTCATCTGTCATCTGTCATCTGTCATCTGTCATCTGTCATCTGTCATCTGTTATCTGTCATCTGTCATCTGTCATCTGTCATCTGTCATCTGTCATCTGTCATCTGTCATCTGTCATCTGTCATCTGTCATCTGTCATCTGTCATCTGTCATCTGTCATCTGTCATCTGTCATCTGTCATCTGTCATCTGTCATCTGTCTTCTGTCATTTGTCATCTGTCATTTGTCATTTGTCATCTGTCATCTGTCATCTGTCATCTGTCAGCTGTCATCCGTCATCTGTCATCTGTCATCTGTCATCTGTCATCTGTCATCTGTCATCTGTCATCTGTCATCTGTCATCTGTCATCTGTCATCTGCCATCTGTCATCTGTCATCGGCCATCTGTCATCTGTCATCTGTCATCAGACATCTGTCATCTATCATCTGTCATCTGTCATTTGTCATCTGTCATCTGCCATCTGTTATATGTCATCCGTCACCTGTCACCTGTCATCTGTCATCTGTCATCTGTAATCTGTCATCAGACATCTGTCATCTGTCATCTGTCATTTGTCATATGTCATCTATCATCTGTCATCAGACATCTGTCATCTGTCATCTGTCATCTGTCATCTGTCATCTGTCATCTGTCATCTGTCATCTGTCATCTGTCATCTGTCATCTGTCATCTGTCATCTGTCATCTGTCATCTGTCATCTGTCATCTGTCATCTGTCATCTGTCATCTGTCATCTGTCATCTGTCATCTGTCATCTGTCATCTGTCATCTGTCACATGTCATCTGTCATCTGTCATCTGTCATCTGTCATCTGTCATCTGTCATCTGTCATCTGTCATCTGTCATCTGTCATCTGTCATCTGTCATCTGTAATCTGTCATCTGTCATCTGTCATCTGTCATCTGTCATCTGTCATCTGTCATCTGTCATCTATCATCTGTCATCTGGCATCTGTCATCTGTCATCTGTCATCTGTCATCTGTCATCTGTCATCTGTCATCTGTCATCTGTCATCTGTTATCTGTCATCTGTCATTTGTCATCTGTCATCTGTCATCTGTCATCTGTCATCTGTCATCTGTCACCTGTCATCTGTCTTCTGTCATCTGTCATCTGTCATCTGTCATCTGTCTTCTGTCATTTGTCATCTGTCATTTGTCATTTGTCATCTGTCATCTGTCATCTATCATCTGTCATCTGTCAGCTGTCATCCGTCATCTGTCATCTGTCATCTGTCATCTGTCATCTGTCATCTGTCATCTGTTATCTGCCATCTGTCATCTGTCATCTGCCATCTGTCATCTGTCATCTGTCATCAGACATCTGTCATCTGTCATCTGTCATCTGTCATTTGTCATCTGTCATCGGTCATCTGTCATCTGTTATATGTCATCCGTCACCTGTCACCTGTCATCTGTCATCTGTCATCTGTCATTTGTCATCTGTCATCTGTCATCTGTCATCTGTTATATGTCATCCGTCACCTGTCACCTGTCATCTGTCATCTGTTATCTGTCATCAGACATCTGTCATCTGTCACATGTCATCTGTCATCTGTCATCTGTCATCTGTCATCTGTCATCTGTCATCTGTCATCTGTCATCTGTAATCTGTCATCTGTCATCTGTCATCTGTCATCTGTCATCTGCCATCTGTCATCTGTCATCTCCAATCTGTCATCTGTCATCTGTCATCAGACATCTGTCATCTGTCGTCTGTCATCTGTCATTTGCATCTCTCATCTGTCATCTGTCATCTGTTATATGTCATCCGTCACCTGTCACCTGTCATCTGTCATCTGTTATCTGTCATCAGACATCTGTCATCTGTCATCTGTCATCTGTCATTTGTCATCTGTCATCTGTCATCTGTCATCTGTTATCTGTCATCTGTCATCTGTCATCTGTCATCTGTCATCTGCCATCTGTCATCTGTCATCTGTCATCAGACATCTGTCATCTGTCATCTGTCATCTGTCATCTGTCATCTGTCATTTGTCATCTGTCATCTGTCATCTGTCATCTGTCATCTGTCATCTGCCATCTGTCATCTCTCATCTGTCATCAGATATCTGTCATCTGTCATCTGTCATCTGTCATCTGTCATCTGTCATCTGTCTTCTGTCATCTGTCATCTGTCATCTGTCATCTGTCTTCTGTCATTTGTCATCTGTCATTTGTCATTTGTCATCTGTCATCTGTCATCTGTCATCTGTCATCTGTCATCTGTCAGCTGTCATCCGTCATCTGTCATCTGTCATCTGTCATCTGTCATCTGTCATCTGTCATTTGTCATCTGTCATCTGTTATCTGCCATCTGTCTTTGTCATCTGCCATCTGTCACCTGTCATCTGTCATCAGACATCTGTCATCTGTCATCTGTCATCTGTCATTTGTCATCTGTCATCTGTCATCTGTCATCTGTCATTTGTTATATGTCATCCGTCACTTGTCACCTGTCATCTGTCATCTGTCATTTGTCATCTGTTATCTGTCATCAGACATCTGTCATCTGTCATCTGTCACATGTCATCTGTCATCTGTCATCTGTCATCTGTCATCTGTCATCTGTCATCTGTCATCTGTCATCTGTCATCTGTAATCTGTCATCTGTCATCTGTCATCTGTCATCTGTCATCTGTCATCTGCCATCTGTCATCTGTCATCTGCCATCTGTCATCTGTCATCTGTCATCTGTCATCAGACATCTGTCATCTGTCATCTGTCATCTGTCATTTGTCATCTGTCATCTGTCATCTGTCATCTGTTATATGTCACCCGTCACCTGTCACCTGTCATCTGTCATCTGTTATCTGTCATCAGACATCTGTCATCTGTCATCTGTCATCTGTCATTTGTCATCTGTCATCTGTCATCTGTTATCTGTCATCTGTCATCTGTCATCTGTCATCTGTCATCTGTCATCTGCCATCTGTCATCTGTCATCTGTCATCAGACATCTGTCATCTGTCATCTGTCATCTGTCATTTGTCATCTGTCATCTGTCATCTGTTATATGTCATCCGTCACCTGTCATCTGTCATCTGTTATCTGTCATCACTCATCTGCCATCTGTCATCTGTCATCTGTCATCTGTCATCTGTCATCTGTCATCTGTCATCTGTCATCTGTCATCTGTCATCTGTCATCTGTCATCTGTCATCTGTCATCTGTCATCTGTCATCTGTTGTCTGTCATCTGTCATCTGTCATCTGTCATTTGTCACATGTCATCTGTCATCTGTCATCTGTCATCTGTCATCTGTCATCTGTCATCTGTTATCTACCATCTGTTATATGTCATCTGTCATCTATCATCTGTCATCTGTTATCTGTCATCTGTCATCTATCATATGTCATCTGTCATCTGTCATCTGTCATCTGTCATCTGTCATCTGTCATCTGTCATCAGACATCTGTCATCTGTCATCTGTCATCTGTCATCTGTCATCTGTCACCTGTCATCTATCATTTGTCATCTGTCATCTGTCATCTGTTATATGTCATCCGTCACCTGTCACCTGTCATCTGTCATCTGTTATCTGTCATCACTCATCTGCCATCTGTCATCTGTCATCTGTCATCTGTCATCTGTCATCTGTCATCTGTCATCTGTCATCTGTCATCTGTCATCTGTCATCTGTCATCTGTCATCTGTCATCTGTTGTCTGTCATCTGTCATCTGTCATCTGTCATTTGTCACATGTCATCTGTCATCTGTCATCTGTCATCTGTCATCTGTTATCTACCATCTGTCATATGTCATCTGCCATCTATCATCTGTCATCTGTTATCTGTCATCTGTCATCTATCATATGTCATCTGTCATCTGTCATCTGTCATCTGTCATCTGTCATCTGTCATCTGTCATCTGTCATCTGTCATCTGTCATCTGTCATCTGTCATCTGTCATCTGTCATCTGTCATCTGTCATCTGTCATCTGTCATCTGTCATCTGTCATCTGTCATCTGTCATCTGTCATCTGTCATCTGTCATCTGTCATCTGTCATCTGTTGTCTGTCATCTGTCATCTGTCATCTGTCATTTGTCACATGTCATCTGTCATCTGTCATCTGTCATCTGTCATCTGTCATCTGTTATCTACCATCTGTCACATGTCATCTGTCATCTATCATCTGTCATCTGTTATCTGTCATCTGTCATCTATCATATGTCATCTGTCATCTGTCATCTGTCATCTGTCATCTGTCATCTGTCATCTGCCATCTGTCATCTGTCATCTGTCATCAGACATCTGTCATCTGTCATCTGTCATCTGTCATTTGTCATCTGTCATCTGTCATCTGTTATATGTCATCCGTCACCTGTCACCTGTCATCTGTCATCTGTTATCTGTCATCACTCATCTGCCATCTGTCATCTGTCATCTGTCATCTGTCATCTGTCATCTGTCATCTGTCATCTGTCATCTGTCATCTGTCATCTGTCATCTGTCATCTGTCATCTGTCATCTGTCATCTGTCATCTGTCATCTGTCATCTGTCATCTGTCATCTGTCATCTGTCATCTGTCATCTGTCATCTGTCATCTGTCATCTGTCATCTGTCATCTGTTGTCTGTCATCTGTCATCTGTCATCTGTCATTTGTGACATGTCATCTGTCATCTGTCATCTGTCATCTGTCATCTGTTATCTGTCTTTTGTCATTTGTCATCTGTCATTTGTCATTTGTCATCTGTAATCTGTCATCTGTCATCTGTCATCTGTCATCTGTCATCTGTCATCTGTCATCTGTCATCTGTCATCTGTCTTCTGTCATTTGTCATCTGTCATTTGTCATTTGTCATCTGTCATCTGTCATCTGTCATCTGTCATCTGTCATCTGTCATCTGTCTTCTGTCATCTGTCATCGGTCAGCTGTCATCCGTCATCTGTCATCTGTCATCTGTCATCTGTCATCTGTCATCTGTCATCTGTCATCTGTCATCTGTCATCTGTCATCTGTCATCTGTCATCTGTCATCTGTCATCTGTCATCTGTCATCTGTCATCTGTCATCTGTCATCTGTCATCTGTCATCTGTCATCTGTCTTCTGTCATTTGTCATCTGTCATTTGTCATTTGTCATCTGTAATCTGTCATCTGTCATCTGTCATCTGTCATCTGTCATCTATCATCTGTCATCTGGCATCTGTCATCTGTCATCTGTCATCTGTCATCTGTCATCTGTTATCTGTCATCTGTCATCTGTCATCTGTCATCTGTCATCTGTCATCTGTCATCTGTCATCTGTCATCTGTCATCTGTCATCTGTCTTCTGTCATTTGTCATCTGTCATTTGTCATTTGTCATCTGTCATCTGTCATCTGTCATCTGTCATCTGTCATCTGTCATCTGTCATCTGTCATCTGTCATCTGTCATCTGTCATCTGTCATCTGTCATCTGTCTTCTGTCATTTGTCATCTGTCATTTGTCATTTGTCATCAGTCATCTGTCATCTGTCATCTGTCATCTGTCATCTGTCATCTGTCATCTGTCATCTGTCATCTGTCATCTGTCATCTGTCATCTGTCATCTGTCATCTGTCATCTGTCATCTGTCATCTGTCATCTGTCATCTGTCATCTGTCATCTGTCATCTGTCATCTGTCATCTGTCATCTGTCTTCTGTCATTTGTCATCTGTCATTTGTCATTTGTCATCTGTAATCTGTCATCTGTCATCTGTCATCTGTCATCTGTCATCTGTCATCTATCATCTGTCATCTGGCATCTGTCATCTGTCATCTGTCATCTGTCATCTGTCATCTGTTATCTGTCATCTGTCATCTGTCATCTGTCATCTGTCATCTGTCATCTGTCATCTGTCATCTGTCATCTGTCATCTGTCTTCTGTCATTTGTCATCTGTCATTTGTCATTTGTCATCTGTAATCTGTCATCTGTCATCTGTCATCTGTCATCTGTCATCTATCATCTGTCATCTGGCATCTGTCATCTGTCATCTGTCATCTGTCATCTGTTATCTGTCATCTGTCATCTGTCATCTGTCATCTGTCATCTGTCATCTGTCATCTGTCATCTGTCATCTGTCATCTGTCTTCTGTCATTTGTCATCTGTCATTTGTCATTTGTCATCTGTAATCTGTCATCTGTCATCTGTCATCTGTCATCTATCATCTGTCATCTGGCATCTGTCATCTGTCATCTGTCATCTGTCATCTGTCATCTGTTATCTGTCATCTGTCATCTGTCATCTGTCATCTGTCATCTGTCATCTGTCATCTGTCATCTGTCATCTGTCATCTGTCATCTGTCATCTGTCATCTGTCATCTGTCATCTGTCATCTGTCATCTGTCATCTGTCATCTGTCATCTGTCATCTGTCATCTGTCTTCTGTCATTTGTCATCTGTCATTTGTCATTTGTCATCTGTCATCTGTCATCTGTCATCTGTCATCTGTCATCTGTCATCTGTCATCTGTCATCTGTCATCTGTCATCTGTCATCTGTCATCTGTCATCTGTCATCTGTCATCTGTCATCTGTCATCTGTCATCTGTCATCTGTCATCTGTCATCTGTCATCTGTCTTCTGTCATTTGTCATCTGTCATTTGTCATTTGTCATCTGTCATCTGTCATCTGTCATCTGTCATCTGTCATCTGTCATCTGTCTTCTGTCATCTGTCATCTGTCAGCTGTCATCCGTCATCTGTCATCTGTCATCTGTCATCTGTCATCTGTCATCTGTCATCTGTCATCTGTCATCTGTCATCTGTCATCTGTCATCTGTCATCTGTCATCTGTCATCTGTCATCTGTCATCTGTCATCTGTCATCTGTCATCTGTCATCTGTCATCTGTCATCTGTCATCTGTCATCTGTCATCTGTCATCTGTCATCTGTCATCTGTCATCTGTCATCTGTCATCTGTCATCTGTCATCTGTCATCTGTCATCTGTCATCTATCATCTGTAATCTGTCATCTGTCATCTGTCATCTGTCATCTGTCATCTATCATCTGTCATCTGGCATCTGTCATCTGTCATCTGTCATCTGTCATCTGTCATTAGTCATCTGTTATCTGTCATCTGTCATCTGTCATCTGTCATCTGTCATTTGTCATCTGTCATCTGTCATCTGTCATCTGTCATCTGTCATCTGTCATCTGTCATCTGTTATCTGTCATCTGTCATCTGTCATCTGTCATCTGTCATCTGTCATCTGTCATCTGTCATCTGTCATCTGTCATCTGTCTTCTGTCATTTGTCATCTGTCATTTGTCATTTGTCATCTGTCATCTGTCATCTGTCATCTGTCATCTGTCATCTGTCATCTGTCATCTGTCATCTGTCATCTGTCATCTGTCATCTGTCAGCTGTCATCCGTCATCTGTCATCTGTCATCTGTCATCTGTCATCTGTCATCTGTTATCTGTCATCTGTCATCTGTCATCTGTCATCTGTCATCTGTCATCTGTCATCTGTCATCTGTCATCTGTCATCTGTCATATGTCATCTGTCATCTGTCATCTGTCATCTGTCATCTGTCATCTGTCATCTGTCATCTGTCATCTGTCATCTGTCATCTGTCATCTGTCATCTGTCATCTGTCATCTGTCATCTGTCATATGTCATCTGTCATCTGTCATCTGTCATCTGTCATCTGTCATCTGTCATCTGTCATCTGTCACATGTCATCTGTCATCTGTTATCTGTCACCTGTCATCTGTTATCTGCCATCTGTCATATGTCACCTGTCATCTATCATCTGTCATCTGTCATCTGTCAGCTGTCATCTGTCATCAGACATCTGTCATCTGTCATCTGTCATCTGTCATCTGTCAACTGCCATCTGTCATCTCTCATCTGTCATCAGATATCTGTCATCTGTCATCTGTCATATGTCATCTGTCATCTGTCATCTGTCATCTGTCATCTGTCATCTGTCATCTGTCATCTGTAATCTGTCATCTGTCATCTGTCATCTGTCATCTGTCATCTGTCATCTGTCATCTGTCATCTGTCATCTGTCATCTGTCATCTGTCATCTGTCATCTGTCATCTGTCAGCTGTCATCTGTCATCTGTCATCTGTCATCTGTCATCTGTCATCTGTCATCTGTCATCTGTCACATGTCATCTGTCATCTGTCATCTGTCACCTGTCATCTGTTATCTGCCATCTGTCATATGTCACCTGTCATCTATCATCTGTCATCTGTCATCTGTCAGCTGTCATCTGTCATCAGACATCTGTCATCTGTCATCTGTCATCTGTCATCTGGCATCTGT
Source organism: Condylostylus longicornis (assembly GCF_029603195.1). NCBI lineage: Eukaryota > Metazoa > Arthropoda > Insecta > Diptera > Dolichopodidae > Condylostylus > Condylostylus longicornis. The sequence continues at coordinate 819,051 of NW_026578021.1, read as the reverse complement.
CATCTGTCATCTGTCATCTGTCATCTGTCATCTGTCATCTGTCATCTGTCATCTGTCATCTGTCATCTGTCATCTGTCATCTGTCATCTGTCATCTGTCATCTGTCATCTGTCTTCTGTCATTTTTCATTTGTCATTTGTCATTTGTCATCTGTCATCTGTCATCTGTCATCTGTCATCTGTCATCTGTCATCTGTCATCTGTCATCTGTCATCTGTCATCTGTCATCTGTCATCTGTCATCTGTCATCTGTCATCTGTCATCTGTCATCTGTCATCTGTCATCTGTCATCTGTCATCTGTCAGCTGTCATCTGTCATCTGTCATCTGTCATCTGTCATCTGTCATCTGTCTTCTGTCATTTGTCATCTGTCATTTGTCATTTGTCATCTGTCATCTGTCATCTGTCATCTGTCATCTGTCATCTGTCATCTGTCATCTGTCATCTGTCATCTGTCATCTGTCATCTGTCAGCTGTCATCCGTCATCTGTCATCTGTCATCTGTCATCTGTCATCTGTCATCTGTTATCTGTCATCTGTCATCTGTCATCTGTCATCTGTCATCTGTCATCTGTCATCTGTCATCTGTCATATGTCATCTGTCATCTGTCATCTGTCGTCTGTCATCTGTCATCTGTCATCTGTCATCTGTCATCTGTCACATGTCATCTGTCATCTGTCATCTGTCACCTGTCATCTGTTATCTACCATCTGTCATATGTCACCTGTCATCTATCATCTGTCATCTGTCATCTGTCATATGTCATCTGTCATCTGTCATCTGTCATCTGTCGTCTGTCATCTGTCATCTGTCATCTGTCATCTGTCATCTGTCACATGTCATCTGTCATCTGTCACCTGTCATCTGTTATCTGCCATCTGTCATATGTCACCTGTCATCTATCATCTGTCATCTGTCATCTGTCAGCTGTCATCTGTCATCAGACATCTGTCATCTGTCATCTGTCATCTGTCATCTGGCATCTGTCATCTGTCATCTGTCATCTGTCATCTGTCATCTGTCATCTGTCATCTGTCATCTGTCATCTGTCATCTGTCATCTGTCATCTGTCTTCTGTCATTTTTCATTTGTCATTTGTCATTTGTCATCTGTCATCTGTCATCTGTCATCTGTCATCTGTCATCTGTCATCTGTCATCTGTCATCTGTCATCTGTCATCTGTCATCTGTCATCTGTCATCTGTCATCTGTCATCTGTCATCTGTCATCTGTCATCTGTCATCTGTCATCTGTCATCTGTCATCTGTCATCTGTCATCTGTCATCTGTCAGCTGTCATCTGTCATCTGTCATCTGTCATCTGTCATCTGTCATCTGTCATCTGTCACCTGTCATCTGTCATCTGTCTCTTGTCATTTGTCATCTGTCATTTGTCATTTGTCATCTGTCATCTGTCATCTGTCATCTGTCATCTGTCATCTGTCATCTGTCATCTGTCATCTGTCATCTGTCATCTGTCATCTGTCATCTGTCATCTGTCATCTGTCATCTGTCATCTGTCATCCGTCATCTGTCATCTGTCATCTGTCATCTGTCAGCTGTCATCTGTCATCTGTCATCTGTCATCTGTCATCTGTCATCTGTCATCTGTCACCTGTCATCTGTCATCTGTCTCTTGTCATTTGTCATCTGTCATTTGTCAAATGTCATCTGTCATCTGTCATCTGTCATCTGTCATCTGTCATCTGTCATCTGTCATCTGTCATCTGTCATCTGTCATCTGTCATCTGTCATCTGTCATCTGTCATCTATCATCTGTCATCTGTCATCTGTCATCTGTCATCTGTCATCTGTCATCTGTCATCTGTCATCTGTCATCTGTCATCTGTCATCTGTCATCTGTCATCTGTCATCTGTCATCTGTCATCAGACATCTGTCATCTGTCATCTGTCATCTGTCATCTGTCATCTGTCATCTGTCATCTGTCATCTGTCATCTGTCATCTGTCATCTGTCATCTGTCATCTGTCATCTGTCATCTGTCATCTGTCATCTGTCATCTGTCATCTGTCATCTGTCATCTGTCATCTGTCATCTGTCATCTGTCATCTGTCATCTGTCATCTGTCATCTATCATCTGTCATCTGTCATCTGTCATCTGTCATCTGTCATCTGTCATCTGTCATCTGTTATCTGTCATCTGTCATCTGTCATCTGTCATCTGTCATCTGTCATCTGTCATCTGTCATCTGTCATCTGTCATCTGTCATCTGTCATCTGTCATCTGTCATCTATCTTCTGTCATTTGTCATCTGTCATTTGTCATTTGTCATCTGTCATCTGTCATCTGTCATCTGTCATCTGTCAGCTGTCATCCGTCATCTGTCATCTGTCATCTGTCATCTGTCATCTGTCATCTGTCATCTGTCATCTGTTATCTGCCATCTGTCATCTGTCATCGGCCATCTGTCATCTGTCATCTGTCATCAGACATCTGTCATCTGTCATCTGTCATCTGTCATTTGTCATCTGTCATCTGTCATCTGTCATCTGTTGTATGTCATCCGTCACCTGTCACCTGTCATCTGTCATCTGTTATCTGTCATCAGACATCTGTCATCTGTCATCTGTCATTTGTCATATGTCATCTGTCATCTGTCATCAGACATCTGTCATCTGTCATCTGTCATCTGTCATCTGTCATCTGTCATCTGTCATCTGTCATCTGTCATCTGTCATCTGTCATCTGTCATCTGTCATCTGTCATCTGTCATCTGTCATCTGTCATCTGTCATCTGTCATCTGTCATCTGTCATCTGTCATCTGTCATCTGTCATCTGTCATCTGTCATCTGTCATCTGTCATCTGTCATCTGTCATCTGTCATCTGTCACATGTCATCTGTCATCTGTCATCTGTCATCTGTCATCTGTCATCTGTCATCTGTCATCTGTCATCTGTCATCTGTCATCTGTCATCTGTCATCTGTCATCTGTAATCTGTCATCTGTCATCTGTCATCTGTCATCTGTCATCTGTCATCTGTCATCTATCATCTGTCATCTGGCATCTGTCATCTGTCATCTGTCATCTGTCATCTGTCATCTGTCATCTGTCATCTGTCATCTGTTATCTGTCATCTGTCATCTGTCATCTGTCATCTGTCATCTGTCATCTGTCATCTGTCATCTGTCACCTGTCATCTGTCTTCTGTCATCTGTCATCTGTCATCTGTCATCTGTTATCTGCCATCTGTCATCTGTCATCTGCCATCTGTCATCTGTCATCTGTCATCAGACATCTGTCATCTGTCATCTGTCATTTGTCATCTGTCATCGGTCATCTGTCATCTGTTATATGTAATCCGTCACCTGTCACCTGTCATCTGTCATCTGTCATCTGTCATTTGTCATCTGTCATCTGTCATCTGTCATCTGTTATATGTCATCTGTCATCTGTTATCTGCCATCTGTCATCTGTCATCTGCCATCTGTCATCTGTCATCTGTCATCAGACATCTGTCATCTGTCATCTGTCATCTGTCATCTGTTATCTGCCATCTGTCATCTGTCATCTGCCATCTGTCATCTGTCATCTGTCATCAGACATCTGTCATCTGTCATCTGTCATCTGTCATCTGTCATCTGTCATCTGTCATCTGTCATCTGTCATCTGTCATCTGTCATCTGTCATCTGTCATCTGTCATCTGTCATCTGTCATCTGTCATCTGTCATCTGTCATCTGTCATCTGTCATCTGTCATCTGTCATCTGTCATCTGTCATCTGTCATCTGTCATCTGTCATCTGTCATCTATCATCTGTCATCTGTCATCAGTCATCTGTCATCTGTCATCTGTCATCTGTCATCTGTCATCTGTCATCTGTCATCTGTTATCTGTCATCTGTCATCTGTTGTCTGTCATCTGTCATCTGTCATCTGCCATCTGTCATCTGTCATCTGTCATCAGACATCTGTCATCTGTCATCTGTCATCTGTCATCTGTCATCTGTCATCTGTCATCTGTCATCTGTCATCTGTCATCTGTAATCTGTCATCTGTCATCTGTCATCTGTCATCTGTCATCTGTCATCTGCCATCTGTCATCTGTCATCAGACATCTGTCATCTGTCATCTGTCATCTGTCATCTGTTATCTGCCATCTGTCATCTGTCATCTGCCATCTGTCATCTGTCATCTGTCATCAGACATCTGTCATCTGTCATCTGTCATCTGTCATCTGTCATCTGTCATCTGTCATCTGTCATCTGTCATCTGTCATCTGTCATCTGTCATTTGTCATCTGTCATCTGTCATCTGTCATCAGACATCTGTCATCTGTCATCTGTCATCTGTCATTTGTCATCTGTCATCGGTCATCTGTCATCTGTTATATGTCATCCGTCACCTGTCACCTGTCATCTGTCATCTGTCATCTGTCATTTGTCATCTGTCATCTGTCATCTGTCATCTGTTATATGTCATCCGTCACCTGTCACCTGTCATCTGTCATCTGTTATCAGTCATCAGACATCTGTCATCTGTCACATGTCATCTGTCATCTGTAATCTGTCATCTGTCATCTGTCATCAGACATCTGTCATCTGTCATCTGTCATCTGTCATTTGCATCTCCCATCTGTCATCTGTCATCTGTTATATGTCATCCGTCACCTGTCACCTGTCATCTGTCATCTGTTATCTGTCATCAGACATCTGTCATTTGTCATCTGTCATCTGTTATCTGTCATCTGTCATCTGTCATCTGTCATCTGTCATCTGTCATCTGCCATCTGTCATCTGTCATCTGTCATCAGACATCTGTCATCTGTCATCTGTCATCTGTCATTTGTCATCTGTCATCTGTCATCTGTCATCTGTTATCTGTCATCACTCATCTGCCATCTGTCATCTCTCATCTGTCATCAGATATCTGTCATCTGTCATCTGTCATCTGTCATCTGTCATCTGTCATCTGTCATCTGTCATCTGTCATCTGTCTTCTGTCATCTGTCATCTGTCATCTGTCATCTGTCTTCTGTCATTTGTCATCTGTCATTTGTCATTTGTCATCTGTCATCTGTCATCTGTCATCTGTCATCTGTCAGCTGTCAACCGTCATCTGTCATCTGTCATCTGTCATCTGTCATCTGTCATCTGTCATCTGTCATCTGTCATCTGTTATCTGCCATCTGTCATCTGTCATCTGCCATCTGTCATCTGTCATCTGTCATCAGACATCTGTCATCTGTCATCTGTCATCTGTCATTTGTCATCTGTCATCTGTCATCTGTCATCTGTCATCTGTTATATGTCATCCGTCACTTGTCACCTGTCATCTGTCATCTATCATCTGTCATTTGTCATCTGTCATCTGTCATCTGTCATCTGTTATATGTCATCCGTCACCTGTCACCTGTCATCTGTCATCTGTTATCTGTCATCAGACATCTGTCATCTGTCATCTGTCACATGTCATCTGTCATCTGTCATCTGTCATCTGTCATCTGTCATCTGTCATCTGTCATCTGTCATCTGTCATCTGTCATCTGTCATCTGTCATCTGTAATCTGTCATCTGTCATCTGTCATCTGTCATCTGTCATCTGTCATCTGCCATCTGTCATCTGTCATCTGCCATCTGTCATCTGTCATCTGTCATCTGTCATCAGACATCTGTCATCTGTCATCTGTCATCTGTCATTTGTCATCTGTCATCTGTCATCTGTTATATGTCATCCGTCACCTGTCATCTGTCATCTGTTATCTGTCATCAGACATCTGTCATCTGTCATCTGTCATCTGTCATTTGTCATCTGTCATCTGTCATCTGTTATCTGTCATCTGTCATCTGTCATCTGTCATCTGTCATCTGTCATCTGCCATCTGTCATCTGTCATCTGTCATCAGACATCTGTCATCTGTCATCTGTCATCTGTCATTTGTCATCTGTCATCTGTCATCTGTTATATGTCATCCGTCACCTGTCACCTGTCATCTGTCATCTGTTATCTGTCATCACTCATCTGCCATCTGTCATCTGTCATCTGTCATCTGTCATGTGTCATCTGTCATCTATCATCTGTCATCTGTCATCTGTCATCTGTCATCTGTCATCTGTCATCTGTCATCTGTCATCTGTCATCTGTCATCTGTCATCTGTCATCTGTCATCTGTCATCTGTCATCTGTCATCTGTCATGTGTCATCTGTCATCTGTCATCTGTCATCTGTTGTCTGTCATCTGTCATCTGTCATCTGTCATTTGTCCACATGTCATCTGTCATCTGTCATCTGTCATCTGTCATCTGTCATCTGTTATCTACCATCTGTCATATGTCATCTGTCATCTATCATCTGTCATCTGTTATCTGTCATCTGTCATCTATCATATGTCATCTGTCATCTGTCATCTGTCATCTGTCATCTATCATCTGTCATCTGGCATCTGTCATCTGTCATCTGTCATCTGTCATCTGTCATCTGTCGTCTGTCATCTGTCATCTGTCATCTGTCATCTGTCATCTGTCATCTGTCATCTGTCATCTGTCATCTGTTATCTGTCATCTGTCATCTGTCATCTGTCATCTGTCATCTGTCATCTGTCATCTGTCATCTGTCATCTGTCATCTGTCATCAGACATCTGTCATCTGTCATCTGTCATCTGTCATCTGTCATTTGTCATCTGTCATCTGTCATCTGTCATCTGTTATATGTCATCCGTCACCTGTCATCTGTCATCAGACATCTGTCATCTGTCATCTGTCATCTGTCATCTGTCTTTTGTCATCTGTCATCTGTCATCTGTCATCTGTCATCTGTCATCTGTCATTTGTCATCTGTCATCTGTCATCTGTCATCTGTTATATGTCATCCGTCACCTGTCACCTGTCATCTGTCATCTGTTATCTGTCATCAGACATCTGTCATCTGTCACATGTCATCTGTCATCTGTCATCTGTCATCTGTCATCTGTCATCTGTCATCTGTCATCTGTCATCTGTCATCTGTCATCTGTCATCTGTCATATGTAATCTGTCATCTGTCATCTGTCATCTGTCATCTGACATCTGTCATCTGTCATCTGTCATTTGCATCTCTCATCTGTCATCTGTCATCTGTTATATGTCATCCGTCACCTGTCACCTGTCATCTGTCATCTGTTATCTGTCATCAGACATCTGTCATCTGTCATCTGTCATTTGTCTTCTGTCATCTGTCATCTGTTATCTGTCATCTGTCATCTGTCATCTGTCATCTGTCATCTGTCATCTGTCATCTGCCATCTGTCATCTGTCATCTGTCATCAGACATCTGTCATCTGTCATCTGTCATCTGTCATCTGTCATTTGTCATCTGTCATCTGTCATCTGTCATCTGTTATCTGTCATCACTCATCTGCCATCTGTCATCTCTCATCTGTCATCAGATATCTATCATCTGTCATCTGTCATCTGTCATCTGTCATCTGTCATCTGTCATCTGTCATCTGTCTTCTGTCATCTGTCATCTGTCATCTGTCATCTGTCTTCTGTCATTTGTCATCTGTCATTTGTCATTTGTCATCTGTCATCTGTCATCTGTCAGCTGTCATCCGTCATCTGTCATCTGTCATCTGTCATCTGTCATCTGTCATTTGTCATCTGTTATCTGCCATCTGTCATCTGTCATCTGCCATCCGTCATCTGTCATCTGTCATCAGACATCTGTCATCTGTCATCTGTCATCTGTCATTTGTCATCTGTCATCTGTCATCTGTTATATGTCATCCGTCACTTGTCACCTGTCATCTGTCATCTGTCATCTGTCATTTGTCATCTGTCATCTGTCATCTGTCATCTGTTATATGTCATCCGTCACCTGTCACCTGTCATCTGTCATCTGTTATCTGTCATCAGACATCTGTCATCTGTCATCTGTCACATGTCATCTGTCATCTGTCATCTGTCATCTGTCATCTGTCATCTGTCATCTGTCATCTGTCATCTGTCATCTGTCATCTGTCATCTGTAATCTGTCATCTGTCATCTGTCATCTGTCATCTGTCATCTGTCATCTGCCATCTGTCATCTGTCATCTGCCATCTGTCATCTGTCATCTGTCATCTGTCATCCGTCATCAGACATCTGTCATCTGTCATCTGTCATCTGTCATTTGTCATCTGTCATCTGTCATCTGTCATCTGTTATATGTCATCCGTCACCTGTCACCTGTCATCTGTCATCTGTTATCTGTCATCAGACATCTGTTATCTGTCATCTGTCATTTGTCATCTGTCATCTGTCATCTGTTATCTGTCATCTGTCATCTGTCATCTGTCATCTGTCATCTGTCATCAGACATCTGTCATCTGTCATCTGTCATCTGTCATCTGTCATTTGTCATCTGTCATCTGTCATCTGTCATCTGTTATATGTCATCCGTCACCTGTCATCTGTCATTAGACATCTGTCATCTGTCATCTGTCATCTGTCATCTGTCTTTTGTCATCTGTCATCTGTCATCTGTCATCTGTCATCTGTCATCTGTCATCTGTCATTTGTCATCTGTCATCTGTCATCTGTCATCTGTCATCTGTTATATGTCATCCGTCACCTGTCACCTGTCATCTGTCATCTGTTATCTGTCATCAGACATCTGTCATCTGTCACATGTCATCTGTCATCTGTCATCTGTCATCTGTCATCTGTCATCTGTCATCTGTCATCTGTCATCTGTCATCTGTCATCTGTCATCTGTCATCTGTCATCTGTCATCTGTCATCTGTCATCTGTCATCTGTCATCTGTCATCTGTCATCTGTCATATGTAATCTGTCATCTGTCATCTGTCATCTGTCATCAGACATCTGTCATCTGTCATCTGTCATTTGCATCTCTCATCTGTCATCTGTCATCTGTTATATGTCATCCGTCACCTGTCACCTGTCATCTGTCATCTGTTATCTGTCATCAGACATCTGTCATCTGTCATCTGTCATCTGTCATCTGTCATTTGTCATCTGTCATCTGTCATCTGTTATCTGTCATCTGTCATCTGTCATCTGTCATCTGTCATCTGTCATCTGCCATCTGTCATCTGTCATCTGTCATCAGACATCTGTCATCTGTCATCTGTCATCTGTCATCTGTCATTTGTCATCTGTCATCTGTCATCTGTCATCTGTTATCTGTCATCACTCATCTGCCATCTGTCATCTCTCATCTGTCATCAGATATCTGTCATCTGTCATCTGTCATCTGTCATCTGTCATCTGTCATCTGTCATCTGTCTTCTGTCATCTGTCATCTGTCATCTGTCATCTGTCTTCTGTCATTTGTCATCTGTCATTTGTCATTTGTCATCTGTCATCTGTCATCTGTCATCTGTCATCTGTCAGCTGTCATCCGTCATCTGTCATCTGTCATCTGTCATCTGTCATCTGTCATCTGTCATTTGTCATCTGTTATCTGCCATCTGTCATCTGTCATCTGCCATCCGTCATCTGTCATCTGTCATCAGACATCTGTCATCTGTCATCTGTCATTTGTCATCTGTCATCTGTCATCTGTTATATGTCATCCGTCACTTGTCACCTGTCATCTGTCATCTGTCATCTGTCATTTGTCATCTGTCATCTGTAATCTGTCATCTGTTATATGTCATCCGTCACCTGTCACCTGTCATCTGTCATCTGTTATCTGTCATCAGACATCTGTCATCTGTCACATGTCATCTGTCATCTGTCATCTGTCATCTGTCATCTGTCATCTGTCATCTGTCATCTGTCATCTGTCATCTGTCATCTGTCATCTGTAATCTGTCATCTGTCATCTGTCATCTGTCATCTGTCATCTGTCATCTGCGATCTGTCATCTGTCATCTGCCATCTGTCATCTGTCATCTGTCATCTGTCATCAGACATCTGTCATCTGTCATCTGTCATCTGTCATTTGTCATCTGTCATCTGTCATCTGTCATCTGTTATATGTCATCCGTCACCTGTCACCTGTCATCTGTCATCTGTTATCTGTCATCAGACATCTGTCATCTGTCATCTGTCATCTGTCATCTGTCATTTGTCATCTGTCATCTGTCATCTGTTATCTGTCATCTGTCATCTGTCATCTGTCATCTGTCATCTGCCATCTGTCATCTGTCATCTGTTATCAGACATCTGTCATCTGTCATCTGTCATCTGTCTTCTGTCATCTGTCATCTGTCATCTGTCATCTGTCTTCTGTCATTTGTCATCTGTCATTTGTCATTTGTCATCTGTCATCTGTCATCTGTCATCTGTCATCTGTCATCTGTCATCTGTCATCTGTCAGCTGTCATCCGTCATCTGTCATCTGTCATCTGTCATCTGTCATCTGTCATCTGTCATTTGTCATCTGTTATCTGCCATCTGTCATCTGTCATCTGCCATCCGTCATCTGTCATCTGTCATCTGTCATCTGTCATTTGTCATCTGTCATATGTCATCTGTTATCTGTCATCTGTCATCTGTCATCTGTCATCTGTCATCTGCCATCTGTCATCTGTCATCTGTCATCAGACATCTGTCATCAGACATCTGTCATCTGTCATCTGTTATCTGTCATCTGTCATCTGTCATTTGTCATCTGTCATCTGTCATCTGTTATCTGTCATCTGTCATCTGTCATCTGTCATCTGTCATCTGTCATCTGCCATCTGTCATCTGTCATCTGTCATCAGACATCTGTCATCTGTCATCTGTCATCTGTCATCTGTCATCTGTCTTCTGTCATCTGTCATCTGTCATCTGTCATCTGTCATCTGTCTTCTGTCATTTGTCATCTGTCATTTGTCATTTGTCATCTGTCATCTGTCATCTGTCATCTGTCATCTGTCAGCTGTCATCCGTCAGCTGTCATCTGTCATCTGTCATCTGTCATCTGTCATCTGTCATTTGTCATCTGTTATCTGCCATCTGTCATCTGTCATCTGCCATCCGTCATCTGTCATCTGTCATCAGACATCTGTCATCTGTCATCTGTCATCTGTCATTTGTCATCTGTCATCTGTCATCTGTCATCTGTTATATGTCATCCGTCACTTGTCACCTGTCATCTGTCATCTGTCATCTGTCATTTGTCATCTGTCATCTGTAATCTGTCATCTGTTATATGTCATCCGTCACCTGTCACCTGTCATCTGTCATCTGTTATCTGTCATCAGACATCTGTCATCTGTCACATGTCATCTGTCATCTGTCATCTGTCATCTGTCATCTGTCATCTGTCATCTGTCATCTGTCATCTGTCATCTGTCATCTGTCATCTGTCATCTGTAATCTGTCATCTGTCATCTGTCATCTGTCATCTGTCATCTGTCATCTGCGATCTGTCATCTGTCATCTGCCATCTGTCATCTGTCATCTGTCATCTGTCATCAGACATCTGTCATCTGTCATCTGTCATCTGTCATTTGTCATCTGTCATCTGTCATCTGTCATCTGTTATATGTCATCCGTCACCTGTCACCTGTCATCTGTCATCTGTTATCTGTCATCAGACATCTGTCATCTGTCATCTGTCATCTGTCATCTGTCATTTGTCATCTGTCATCTGTCATCTGTTATCTGTCATCTGTCATCTGTCATCTGTCATCTGTCATCTGCCATCTGTCATCTGTCATCTGTCATCAGACATCTGTCATCTGTAATCTGTCATTTGTCATCTGTCATCTGTCATCTGTTATATGTCATCCGTCACCTGTCACCTGTCATCTGTCATCTGTTATCTGTCATCACTCATCTTCCATCTGTCATCTGTCATCTGTCATCTGTCATCTGTCATCTGTCATCTGTCATCTGTCATCTGTCATCTGTCATCTGTCATCTGTCATCTGTCATCTGTCATCTGTCATCTGTCATCTGTCATCTGTCATCTGTCATCTGTCATCTGTTGTCTGTCATCTGTCATCTGTCATCTGTCATTTGTCACATGTCATCTGTCATCTGTCATCTGTCATCTGTCATCTGTCATCTGTCATCTGTTATCTACCATCTGTCATATGTCATCTGTCATCTATCATCTGTCATCTGTTATCTGTCATCTGTCATCTATCATATGTCATCTGTCATCTGTCATCTGTCATCTGTCATCTGTCATCTGTCATCAGACATCTGTCATCTGTCATCTGTCATCTGTCATCCGTCATCTGTCATCTGTCATCTGTCATCTGTCATCTGTCATCTATCATCTGTCATCTGGCATCTGTCATCTGTCATCTGTCATCTGTCATCTATCATCTGTCATCTGTAATCTGTCATCTGTCATCTGTCATCTGTCATCTGTCATCTGTCATCTGTCATCTGTCATCTGTCATCTGTCATCTGTCATCTGTCATCTGTCATCTGTCATCTGTCATCTGTCATCTGTCATCTGTCATCTGTCATCTGTCATCTGTCATCTGTCATCTGTCATCTGTCATCTGTCATCTGTCATCTGTCATCTGTCATCTGTCATCAGACATCTGTCATCTGTCATCTGTCATCTGTCATCTGTCATTTGTCATCTGTCATCTGTCATCTGTCATCTGTTATATGTCATCCGTCACCTGTCATCTGTCATCAGACATCTGTCATCTGTCATCTGTCATCTGTCATCTGTCATCTGTCATCTGTCTTTTGTCATCTGTCATCTGTCATCTGTCATCTGTCATCTGTCATCTGTCATTTGTCATCTTTCATCTGTTATATGTCATCCGTCACCTGTCACCTGTCATCTGTTATCTGTCATCAGACATCTGTCATCTGTCACATGTCATCTGTCATCTGTCATCTGTCATCTGTCATCTGTCATCTGTCATCTGTCATCTGTCATCTGTCATCTGTCATCTGTCATCTGTAATCTGTCATCTGTCATCTGTCATCTGTCATCTGTCATCTGCCATCTGTCATCTGTCATCTGCCATCTGTCATCTGTCATCTGTCATCAGACATCTGTCATCTGTCATCTGTCATCTGTCATTTGCATCTCTCATCTGTCATCTGTCATCTGTTATATGTCATCCGTCACCTGTCACCTGTCATCTGTCATCTGTTATCTGTCATCAGACATCTGTCATCTGTCATCTGTCATTTGTCATCTGTCATCTGTTATCTGTCATCTGTCATCTGTCATCTGTCATCTGTCATCTGCCATCTGTCATCTGTCATCTGTCATCAGACATCTGTCATCTGTCATCTGTCATCTGTCATCTGTCATTTGTCATCTGTCATCTGTCATCTGTCATCTGTTATCTGTCATCACTCATCTGCCATCTGTCATCTCTCATCTGTCATCAGATATCTGTCATCTGTCATCTGTCATCTGTCATCTGTCATCTGTCATCTGTCATCTGTCATCTGTCTTCTGTCATCTGTCATCTGTCATCTGTCATCTGTCTTCTGTCATTTGTCATCTGTCATTTGTCATTTGTCATCTGTCATCTGTTATCTGTTATCTGCCATCTGTCATCTGTCATCTGCCATCTGTCATCTGTCATCTGTCATCAGACATCTGTCATCTGTCATCTGTCATCTGTCATTTGTCATCTGTCATCTGTCATCTGTCATCTGTTATATGTCATCCGTCACTTGTCACCTGTCATCTGTCATCTGTCATCTGTCATTTGTCATCTGTCATCTGTCATCTGTCATCTGTTATATGTCATCCGTCACCTGTCACCTGTCATCTGTCATCTGTTATCTGTCATCAGACATCTGTCATCTGTCATCTGTCACATGTCATCTGTCATCTGTCATCTGTCATCTGTCATCTGTCATCTGTCATCTGTCATCTGTCATCTGTAATCTGTCATCTGTCATCTGTCATCTGTCATCTGTCATCTGTCATCTGCCATCTGTCATCTGTCATCTGCCATCTGTCATCTGTCATCTGTCATCAGACATCTGTCATCTGTCATCTCTCATCTGTCATTTGTCATCTGTCATCTGTCATCTGTCATCTGTTATATGTCATCCGTCCCCTGTCACCTGTCATCTGTCATCTGTTATCTGTCATCAGACATCTGTCATCTGTCATCTGTCATTTGTCATCTGTCATCTGTCATCTGTTATCTGTCATCTGTCATCTGTCATCTGTCATCTGTCATCTGCCATCTGTCATCTGTCATCTGTCATCAGACATCTGTCATCTGTCATCTGTCATCTGTCATTTGTCATCTGTCATCTGTCATCTGTTATATGTCATCCGTCACCTGTCACCTGTCATCTGTCATCTGTTATCTGTCATCACTCATCTGCCATCTGTCATCTGTCATCTGTCATCTGTCATCTGTCATCTGTCATCTGTCATCTGTCATCTGTCATCTGTCATCTGTCATCTGTCATCTGTCATCTGTCATCTGTCATCTGTCATCTGTCATCTGTCATCTGTCATCTGTCATCTGTCATCTGTCATCTGTCGTCTGTCATCTGTCATCTGTCATCTGTCATTTGTCACATGTCATCTGTCATCTGTCATCTGTCATCTGTCATCTGCCATCTGTCATCTGTCATCTGTTATCTACCATCTGTCATATGTCATCTGTCATCTATCATCTGTCATCTGTTATCTGTCATCTGTCATCTATCATATGTCATCTGTCATCTGTCATCTGTCATCTGTCATCTGTCATCTGTCATCTGTCATCAGACATCTGTCATCTGTCATCTGTCATCTGTCATCTGTCATCTGTCATCTGTCATCTGTCATCTGTCATCTGGCATCTGTCATCTGTCATCTGTCATCTGTCATCTGTCATCTGTCATCTGTCATCTGTCATCTGTCATCTGTCATCTGTCATCTGTCATCTGTCATCTGTTATCTGTCATCTGTCATCTGTCATCTGTCATCTGTCATCTGTCATCTGTCATCTGTCATCTGTCATCTGTCATCTGTCATCTGTCATCTGTCATCTGTCATCTGTCATCTGTCATCTGTCATCTGTCATCTGTCCTCTGTCATCTGTCATCTGTCATCTGTCATCAGACATCTGTCATCTGTCATCTGTCATCTGTCATTTGTCATCTGTCATCTGTCATCTGTCATCTGTCATCTGTCATCTGTTATATGTCATCCGTCACCTGTCATCTGTAATCAGACATCTGTCATCTGTCATCTGTCATCTGTCATCTGTCTTTTGTCATCTGTCATCTGTCATCTGTCATCTGTCATCTGTCATCTGTCATCTGTCATCTGTCATCTGTCATCTGTCATCTGTCATCTGTCATCTGTCATCTGTCATCTGTCATCTGTCATCTGTCATCTGTCATCTGTCATTTGTCATCTGTCATCTGTCATCTGTCATCTGTTATATGTCATCCGTCACCTGTCATCTGTCATCAGACATCTGTCATCTGTCATCTGTCATCTGTCATCTGTCATCTGTCATCTGTCATCTGTCATCTGTCATCTGTCATCTGTCATCTGTCATCTGTCATCTGTCATCTGTCATCTGTCATCTGTCATCTGTCATCAGACATCTGTCATCTGTCATCTGTCATCTGTCATTTGTCATCTGTCATCTGTCATCTGTCATCTGTTATATGTCATCCGTCACCTGTCATCTGTCATGAGACATCTGTCGTCTGTCATCTGTCATCTGTTATCTACCATCTGTCATATGTCATTTGTCATCTATCATCTGTCATCTGTTATCTGTCATCTGTGATCTATCATATGTCATCTGTCATCTGTCATCTGTCATCTGTCATCTGTCATCTGTCATTTGTCATTTGTCATCTGTCATCTGTCATCTGTCATCTGTCATCTGTCATCTGTCATCTGTCATCCGTCATCTGTCAGCTGTCATCCGTCATCTGTCATCTGTCATCTGTCATCTGTCATCTGTCATCTGTCATCTGTCATCTGACATCTGTTATCTGTCATCTGTCATCTGTCATCTGTCATCTGTCATCTGTCATCTGTCATCTGTCATCTGTCATCTGTCATCTGTCGTCTGTCATCTGTCATCTGTCATCTGTCATCTGTTATCTGCCATCTGTCATCTGTCATCTGCC
Source organism: Condylostylus longicornis (assembly GCF_029603195.1). Taxonomy (NCBI): domain Eukaryota; kingdom Metazoa; phylum Arthropoda; class Insecta; order Diptera; family Dolichopodidae; genus Condylostylus; species Condylostylus longicornis. The sequence continues at coordinate 803,086 of NW_026578021.1, read as the reverse complement.
ATCTGTCATCTGTCATCAGACATCTGTCATCTGTCATCTGTCATCTGTCATCTGTCATTTGTCATCTGTCATCTGTCATCTGTCATCTGTTATATGTCATCCGTCACCTGTCATCTGTCATCTGTCATCTGTTATCTGTCATCAGACATCTGTCATCTGTCATCTGTCATCACTCATCTGCCATCTGTCATCTCTCATTTGTCATCAGATATCTGTCATCTGTCATCTGTCATCTGTCATCTGTCATCTGTCATCTGTCATCTGTCATCTGTCATCTGTCATCTGTCATCTGTCATCTGTCATCTGTCATCTGTCATCTGTCATCTGTCATTTGTCATCTGTCGTCAGTCATCTGTCATCTGTCATCTGTCATCTGTTATCTGCCATCTGTCATCTGTCATCTGCCATCTGTCATCTGTCATCTGTCATCAGACATCTGTCATCTGTCATCTGTCATCTGTCATCTGTCATCTGTCATCTGTCATCTGTTATATGTCATCCGTCACCTGTCACCTGTCATCTGTCATCTGTTATCTGCAATCAGACATCTGTCATCTGTCATCTGTCATTTGTCATCTGTCATCTGTCATCTGTCATCTGTTATATGTCATCCGTCACCTGTCACCTGTCATCTAACACCTCTCATCTTTTATCTGTTAGCTATTACCCTTCACCTATCACCTGTCATTTGCCATCTCTCATTTGTCATCTGTCATCTGTCATCTGTCATCTGTCATCTGTCATCTGTCATCAGACATCTGTCATCTGTCATCTGTCATCTGTCATCTGTCATCTGTCATCTGTCATCACTCATCTGCCATCTGTCATCTCTCATCTGTCATCAGATATCTGTCATCTGTCATCTGTCATCTGTCATCTGTCATCTGTCATCTGTCATCTGTCATCTGTCATCTGTCATCTGTCATCTGTCATCTGTCATCTGTCATCTGTCATCTGTCATCTGTCATCTGTCATCTGTCATTTGTCATCTGTCGTCTGTCATCTGTCATCTGTCATCTGTCACCTGTTATCTGCCATCTGTCATCTGTCATCTGCCATCTGTCATCTGTCATCTGTCATCAGACATCTGTCATCTGTCATCTGTCATCTGTCATTTGTCATCTGTCATCTGTCATCTGTTATATGTCATCCGTCACCTGTCATCTGTCATCTGTTATTTGTCATCAGACATCTGTCATCTGTCATCTGTCATCTGTCATTTGTCATCTGTCATCTGTCATCTGTCATCTGTTATATGTCATCCGTCACCTGTCACCTGTCATCTATCACCTCTCATCTTTTATCTGTTACCTATTACCCTTCACCTATCACCTGTCATTTGCCATCTCTCATTTGTCATCTGTCATCTGTCATCTGTCAGATGAAAGATGAGAGGTGATAGATGACAGGTAACGGATGACATATAACAGATTACAGATGAAAGGTGACAGTGACAGATGGCAGATGGTAGATGACAGATGACAGATGACAGATGCCATGTGACAGATGACAGTTGAGAGGTGAGAGGAGGCAGGTGACAGATGACAGAAGAGATATGACAGATGACAGACGACAGATGACAGATGGCATGACAAGTGGCAGATGACATATGACAGATGACAGGTGACTGATGACAGATGAAAGGTGACAGGTGACAGATGGCAGATGACTGATGTCATATAACAGATGACATATGACAGATGACAGACGACAAATGGCTGGTAACAGGTAACAGATGAAAGATGAGAGGTTATATATGACAGGTGACGGCTGACATATAACAGATTACAGATGAAAGCTGACAGTGACAGATGGCAGGTGGTAGATGGCAGCTGATAGGTGACAGTTGATTTATGACAGATGACAAATGACAGATAACAACTGACAAGTGATAAGTGACGGGTGAGAGGTGGCAGGTGACAGGTGACAGAAGACAGTTGACTGGTGAAAGGTGACAGGTTACAGATGACAGAAGAGGTATGGCAGATGACAGACTATAGATGAGAGACGACAGATAACTGATGACAGATGGCATGACAGCTGACAGGAGGCAGACGACAAATTACAGATGACAGATGAAAGATCACAGATGACAGAAGACAGATTACAGATAACAGATGACAGATGACAGATGATATATGACAGACGAGAGATGACAGATGACTGATTACAGATGACGGATGACAGATGACAGATGCCAGGTAACAGATGGCATGACAGCTGACAGGAGGCAGACGACAAATTACAGATGACAGATGAAAGATCACAGATGACAGAAGACAGATGACAGATGACAGATGACAGATGACAGATGACAGATGACAGATGACAGATGACAGATGACATATGACAGATGACATATGACAGATTACAGATGACAGATGACAGATGACAGATGGCAGAAGACAGATGACAGATGATATATGACAGACGACAGATGACAGATGACAGACGACAGATGACAGGTGAAAGATGACATATGGCAGGTGATAGGTGCCGGGTGAGAGGTGACAGGTAACAGATGAAAGATGAGAGGTGATAGATGACAGGTGACAGGTGACGGATGACATATAACAGATGACAGATGACAGATGACAAATGACAGATGACAAATGACAGGTGATAGGTGACGGGTGAGAGGTGACAGGTAATAGGTAACAGATGAAAGGTGAGAGGTGATAGATAACCGGTGACAGGTTACGGATAACAGATGACAGATGACAGATGACAGATTACAGATAACAGATGACAGATGACAGAGGACAGGTGACAGGTGACAGATGGCAGATGACAGATGACAGATGACAGATGACAGATGACAGATGACAGATGACAGATGACAGATGACAGATGACAGATGACAGATGACAGATGACAGATGACAGATGACAGATAACAGATGACAAATGACATATGACATATGACAAATGACAGGTGATAGGTGACGGGTGAGAGGTGACAGGTAATAGGTAACAGATGAAAGGTGAGATGTGATAGATGACCGGTGACAGGTGACGGATGACACATGACAGATGACAGATGACAGGCGAAAGATGACAAATGTTAGGTGATAGGTGCCGGGTGAGAGGTAACAGGTAACAGATGAAAGATGAGAGGTGATAGATGACAGGTGACATGTGACGGATGACATATGACAGATGACAGATGACAGATGACAAATGACAGATGACAAATGACAGGTGATTGGTGACGGGTGAGAGGTGACAGTTAATAGGTAACAGATGAAAGGTGAGAGGTGATAGATGACCGGTGACAGGTGGCGGGTGACAGATGATAGATGACAGATGACAGATGACATATGACAGATGACAGGTGAAAGATGACAAATGGCAGGTGAAAGGTGCCGGGTGAGAGGTTACAGGTAACAGATGAAAGGTTAGAGGTGATAGATGACCGGTGGCAGGTGACGCATGACAGATGACAGATGACAGATGACAGATGACAGATGACTGATGACAGATGACTGATGACAGATGGCAGGTGACAGGTAACAGATGACATATGACAGATGACAGATGACAGATGACAGATGACAGATGACAGATGACAGATGACAGATGACAGATGACAGGTAACAGATGACATATGACATATGACAGATGACAGATGACAGATGACAGATGACAGATGACAGATGACCGATGACAGATGACAGATGACAGATGACAGATGACAGATGACAGATGACAGATGACAGATGACAGATGACAGATGGCAGATGACAGATGACAGATGACAGATGACAAATGACAGATGACAGATGACAGATGACAGGTGACAGATGAAAGATGACAAATGACAGATGAAAGATGACAGATGGCAGATGAGGGATGACAGATGACAGATGACAGATGACAGATGACAGATGACAGATGACAGATGACAGATGACAGATGACAGATGACAGATGACAGATGACAGATGACAGATGACAGATGACAGATGACAGATGACAGATGACAGATGACAGGTGACAGATGACAGATGACAGATGACAGATGACAGATGACAGATGACAGATGACAGATGACAGATGACAGATGACAGATGACAGATGACAGATGACAGATGACAGATGACAGATGACAGATGACAAATGACAGGTGACAGATGACAGATGACAGATGACAGATGACAGATGATAGATGACCGATGACAGATGACAGATGACAGATGACAGATGACAGATGACAGATGACAGATGACAGATGACAGATGACAGATTACAGATGACAGATGACAAGGAACAGATGACAGATGACAGATGATAGATGACAGATGACAGATGACAGATGACAGATGACAGATGACAGATGACAGATGACAGATGACAGATGACAGATGACAGATGACAGATGACAGATGACAGGTGACTATGACAGATGACAGATGGCAGATGACAGATGACAGATGACAGATGACAGATGACAGATGACAGATGACAGATGACAGATAACAGATGACAGCTGACAGGTGACAGATGACATATGACAGATGACATATGACAGATGACAGATGACAAATGACAGATGACAGATGACAGATGACAGATGACAGATGACAGATGACAGATGACAGATGACAGATGACAGATGACAGATGACAGATGACAGATGACAGATGACAGATGACAGATGACAGATGACAGAAGGCAGGTGACAGATGACAGATGACACATGGCAGATGACAGATGATAGATGACAGATGACAGATGACAGATGACAGATGACAGATGACAGATGACAGATGACAGATGACAGATGACAGATGACAGATGACAGATGACAGATGACAGACGACAGATGACAGATGACAGATGACAGATAAAATTTGACACATGAAAGATGACAGATGAGACATGGCAGATGACAGATGACAGATAAAAGATGACAAATGGCAGGTGATAGGTGACAGGTAACAGATGAAAGATGAGAGGTGATAGATGACAATTGACAGGTGACGGATGACATATGACAGATGACAGATGACAGATGACAGATTCTTGTAATATCAGTACAATGTTGATGAATCACATGTTTGTTATGAACAATTTAGTAATACTCATCAAAAATAAATTTATATTGAAATGAAGCTAAACATGCAGATATAATATACACACCAGGTTCTACATAAACATAACATATGAACTAACACAATAAGTTATAATATTTTTTGTAAGCATTATGTTAATTTACTTCAAAAAAAATCTGATACGAACACATAACCGCAAGATATTGTCTAGTTTAACTAAAATGTTGCATGAGACTACGAAAATGCCTTTTGAATAATCCTCACAAATTTTAGGGGGGGTTGATAGGTTTTTAGTTAAAATACCTAGAAAAATATGAATTTAGCCTTTATCAGAGGCTCCTTTTATGCTAACTATTTAGTCCCTGAGCAAATCAAACTCAAACTTTAAATTTCAAGAAATTCCATCATTGAACTTAATAGAAATGAAGACAAATCCCCTTGTTCGGTTTCCGAGCCATGACATTTCTAAAAAATTTATAAGTCCATGGTGTTGATACCCTGAAAGTAAACATTAAATTTATGGAAAGTTGGTGATTTTTTTTCTTTATTTACGCACAAATGTAAACTTGGCTCGTATTTTTTCTTTTTATTAACTTTATATTTACATTATGTCGGATGTGTCGATCACCTCGGCTGTAAACGAATTGAACCATAACTATTAAATACATATGTACACATTAAACCCGGCGAATTGGGCTACGAAATATCCGCAGTAAGGTATGCTTGTGGTAAGAGTCCACTAATATCCAAATGAAAATCCAGACGAGACGGACTCACAATGAGCGGCTTTCTGGTCTGCGACTGATCCCTGAGGGACGGCGGAAATTATATGTGCTGACTTGCACGAGGAAATTATTCCCAAAGGCTGGGAGAAGAAAACTCCGAAATAAAATAAACAAATGCAATGAACAAAACACAAGGATTGAATACCCCAGGTGGTAATCCAGTAATGCTGGAAAATCCACATTCTTCGGAGGCTGGTCTCATGTATTCTGGAGGAGACCACTTATTACATGGTAGATCGGCGTTGATGGACCCATTTAGAAGGAGATCGGGGGTCATGCGATCACCCCCATTGGTGATTGCAGAGAAAAAGGACAGAGTTAAGGATGATAACTCTGAGAAAAAGTCTAATAAGCTTGCGGAAGACAAAAAAGTTAAAACCCAAGAGGGTAATATGAAAAGGCGTCTTATACAGGAGAATAAATTGGATACTCAGGACTCGAGAATAACCGAGTTAGAGAATTTTTGTAAGGTGCTACAAAACGAGATCTGCAAACTACAGGCAGAAAATGTAGATTGAAAAAATCAAATAAAATCTGCCTCAACAGAAAAGAAAAACAAAGATGCGGAAGATATTGTTATAAACTGACTGGATCCTAAAATAGAATAATGCAAAGAAGCGAAAAATGGAAAGGTCTCCTGAAATAAATTCAGAGAGGACAGTTAAAAAAAAATAATGAAACCAGCCCCAAAATAAAGGCTGAAAATCCAAAAAAGCACAAGCCTTTTCCGGTTATATTGAGCAACATTAAGAACTACTCTCACATAGTTAAGATATTAAATGAAGAAAGAATAAACGTTAGGGTCAATATGATGAATAATGACCTATTAAAAATAAATGTGGAAAATGAAAATGAATACAGATTACTAACAAAAGCTATAAGTAAGGCTAGACTGGAGTGGCACACGTATGAGAATAAACTGACGAGGCCAGTTAAAAAGCCAAAAATCTCCATCCATCGTGTGAGCTAGACGATGTAAAATCATATGATATGCTGATCATGAAATGGTAATCATATGACAGCAGAGTGCAACAAGAAGGATAATTTTCCGAACTGCAATGAGCACAGAGCCAAAATTTGCGAACTGCAATGAGGCACATCTTTCAAGCCATCGAGGCTGTTTGGTTGCAAAGAATTGCAAAAAAGAAGATTGAAAAAGAATAAGACCAAACAAAACCAAGTTAAATTTAATAAACAAAGAACTCCAAAAATAGACAGAATGGCGGCACCTAGTAAGGTGTAAAAGGGAGTATCTTATTCACGAGCGCTTCAAAGCAAAACCCCACAAAAAAGAAAATGAAGGAACCTGAGAACAAAACCCCACAAATAAAAAGAACTGACGCAGACATTATGCAAATGATGCATAATATGTTGATTAGAATTGACGAGTTCTCTAAAAGATTATTAAAAATAGAAAATGCATACACTGAGACGTATACGGGGACACCAAGGAAGTTAAGGAAAGATGTACGTAAAGGAGGTACGTATAGTAACTTGGATGCTAATGGTGTTCGTAATAAGAAACAAGAATTGGAGATCTTTCTCAAAACGAGAAATATAGATATTTGTTGATATAAATGAGCCTCCTCTGTCGGAGGCTCATTTGACATATTATACGAGCCTTAAAAAAGGGGGCTATGATTGCTTTTAATCGGTACATCCCAGCAATCAGCCAAGAGGAGGTAGTTCAATACTAATAAAAGAAAGTATAGAACATAATGAAGAATTCCAGATAGAAACGGCTGAAATTCAGCTTATTTCGATAAAAATTAAATCGACTAAATAGGATTTTAGTGTTGGTGCTGTATACTGTCCACCAAATTCCAGCATTAAGAAAAATACTTTTAAAGATCTCCCGTACAAGCATGGCCGCAGATATCTCATAATTACCTCAATTAGAGGAAGAGAGCTAAGAAAAGCTATTCAAGAGCTAGGTTGTTGCTATCACTCCACTGGCACTCCTACTTATTGGCCTACTGACACTAACAAGATTCCTGATGTTATTGACTTTTTTATAACCAAAAAAATATCAGAAAACTTTCTAAGCCTTGAAGATAACTATGATTTTAATTCGGATCACTCTGCTGCCATATTAAAACTAAGTGACAAAATAACTAAAACATTATTTGGACCCAGTTTATCAAATAGCACTGCAGATTGGGTGAGCTTTAGATACGAAATAATAAACAATATTGACGAAGATATTAATATACAATCATTACAAGAGCAATCAAATGTGGAGTTTGAGGGATTTATTAAAATCATACAAAGAGCTGCATGGAACAATACAAAGATGTCAAAGTACAAACTGACAGCAAATAGCTATTCTCGAGGGATAACTGATTTAGTAGCTGAAAAGAGAAGGCCAGCTGTAGATGACAACGTTTGCGTTACCTTGGTGATAAAACTATTTTAAACAGACTTTCCCAGGTGCTTAAAAGAAAAATCCAAGAATTTAAATCGGCAACATACGAAAATTATATAAAGAACTTGTCAGCTACGGGGGAAGCGAATTATTCCTTATAGAAGGCGGCAAGGAGCAAAAGGAGACCGACTAGGCACGCTCCGCCACTGATGAAAGCAAATGACAGTTGGGCAAGGAGCAATATAGAGAAGGCCGAATTATTTGCTGATCACTTGGAAAATGGAACAAGCTCAGATGTGGGTTTGGTAGAATCTATCGCAAATGAAGCAGACAGCATAGCTCCACTTACTCAATTACAGATTGCGGAAGAGATAGGATGCCTGAAGTTGAAAAAATCGCCAGGTTTTGATATTATTACTGCGGAAGTACTGAGAGAGCTACCAGACGGGGCACTGGAACATTTGACGAAAATCATGAATTCAGCTATGGATTTAAGGTATGTTCCTTGTGCTTGGAAAGTCGCGGATTTAATTATGGTGCCGAAACCCGGGAAATCCTTGAGGGAAACAAAGTCTTACAGGCCTATTTCACTGTTGGCAATGATGTCTAAGTTTTTTGAAAAGCTGCTATTAAGGCGATTGAAGCCAATAATAGAAAATAGGGGCCTAATACCGAACCATCAATTTGGTTTTAGAAGAAACCATTCTACAATAGACCAGGTCCATAGAATAACTAATATTATAGAAAAAACTTGGAAAATAAGGAAATGTGCTCTTCTCTGTTTCTAGATGTAGCACAGGCATTCGACAAGGTGTAGCACAGGGGCAAATGTTACCATCGTCATTTGTAGAAATTTCGGAATCTTACTTAGCTGATAGATTATTTAGAATTATACAAGATTCTAAATACTCCACGCTAAGAGAAATAAAGGCAGGTGTGCCTCAAAGCAGTATATTTGGCCCAACGTTGTACCTGCTTTACACGAGTGATTTGCCACAAATAGAAAATGGCCACTTTTGCTGACGATACTGCAATATTGGTAGTAGGAGCGAATATTGACGATTCGACAAAAAAATTACAGAAGGCAATTAACAAAATAGGGTGAAGTTGAATGAAGCAAAATCGGTTCACATAAATTTCACCAATCGGAAAATAGTGAATCCACCACAAATTAACGTAAATGGAACGAACGTAGCGATCCATAACTCAGCAAAATACCTAGGAATGACTTTAGATGTCAAGCTGAGGTGGAAAGAGCATATAAAGAAGAAACATATAAAATTAGAAAATGAATGTAGAGGAAATTATTGGCTCCTAGGCCGTAAGTCCAATTGAATGAACAATTTGGCAATTGAAAATAAGATATTAATTTATAACCAAATCATTAAGCCAATATGACGATATGGCATTCAACTGTGGGTTATGCCAAGAAGACTCACATTAATAAAATTCAAGCCTTCCAGAATAAAGTTGTACGGGGTATGGTAAATGCTTCATGGTTTATAAGTAACAGTGATATCCACAGGGACTTAGGAATTCCTTTGGTTGTGGATGAAATTAGGAGTTGTGCTACAAAGTATAGGGCTCGTCTAGAACAGCATGTAAATATGGAAGCAGCTCGCCTACTAGACAACGGCGTTATGACAGAAAGACTTAAACGAACAAGACCGTTCGATTTAACACGAAATACTAATTTCCTTATGGAAGGTATTTAATTCCTGCACGGAAAAAACAAGTTACCGCGGAGGTAATAGTTGGTTTGTTGGACCAGTTTTAACCGTTCAGAATTTAGGTGATTTTTTAGGGTAGGAGTCACGCTCACGATTTCTTCACCTTGTTGAAAAAAAAAATGTACACATTAACATATACATTATATTTCTATTATAACAGAATATAAATGCCTAAAAACATTTTTGGCTAAGTAGCTTACTCATAAACGTAAGTACGTTTATGAGTAAAACCAAACATAACAAAAACTTTTTTGAGTGCTACTTTATTTCATATGCGTTATATGATTCATGCACGAATTATATTTCTGTGCTGATTTTATTCATTTTGCAGAAAATGATTAACAAAAAAATAATATTAAGAATACATTATACAGAAACGAATGTTATCGCCTTTGCGCTGCATAAGAAGCTTATTAAATTTATGAGAAAATAAACATAACACAAAAATGAAAAAGTTCTGCAACAAATCTGTATACAATGTATAATATAGTTATATCATCAACATCAAATGATGATAATATTCTAAAAGATTATCCTCTTGAAATAATCAACTGAAATATTATTTCAATATTAAATATATATTTAAGCAAAACATACGACACTTTTTTTTCTAATTTTTCTCTTTTATTTTCATAAATTCTTTTTTATCGTAAATTTTTTTGTGCTTATCATATTTCAAAACAAATAAAATCAATTACAATTTTAACTTAACTAAACTGACCTATGTTTTTAACATAGTGTGAACGAATTATAACGTTAATATGGTATAATGGTATAATAATTTTGTAATAAACATGTGGCTTGCATATTGAGAATTTCAAACCGATTTTTTTTTTAAGAAATTATTGTAAATAATTATAAGATAAGAAAATTTAATGATAATTTTGTAATGTGTCCCAAATTAGAAAAAAGAATTTTTTTTTAATATTATTTTTGTAATTTTAAGAACATTTTTGTATTTTGTAAAACTAATAAAAGTTCAGTACATTTGTTACCAAATGATCGGTCGAATCGACTAAAAAATTAAATAAAGTTGGGTCAAACCAATGGTTTGTATTGTAACACTTTTCCCTTCAACAAGTGATAGTTCTGCTTTTAAATACAGTCTTTGTATATCTACGTATATCTATGTATATCAATTGAAATCATTTTCATTCATACACAAAACTATTTCTAGGACTGCAAATATTTAGGATAAATCGTTCATCCTAAATGCAGTCTTTGAAACAAATAACATAATGCTCGATTTTAAGCTTTAATTGTATGAGTTAAGAAAAATAATTATATTTTTTAATGTCATGGAATTTACCGTTAACTTTTTGCGTTTATACAAATTTGAAAAAGCATGCAGTTTCGGAAATATGGGGTGTCAAAAATTCAAATTTTACAAATTTCAAGGGGTGATAACTTGAGAGGGGGTGAAGATGGCAAAAATTTTTCTTCTGACGAAATGAGCTATTTATTAATTTCGAAAAGCCCCTAAAATTTCAAACTTCTTCAGGCTGGGGTCTAGAAGAAAAACGACATCAAAAATTTGGGAAATTAGATAACAGAAAATTTGAACGACCATTTTGTTTTTCTTAAGTTTAACTATAGTATACCGCGGTAGGGGAAGCAAGCCGCTGCCGTTCTGTGTTTACAAAATTTTAAAATTAATGCTTATGGTTTCATTGCAACAATTAGTTAAAAAAGGCCATTTTTAGGGTTTTGGGGGGGGTATAACTTCTAGAGGGGGGGAGATAGGTAAAAATTTTGTTCTACAGAAGTAAGTTTTTAGTAAGGATCTATGTACGTATAAAATTTCAGCTTTCTATCTTCAAGGGTGTAAAAGTTTTGTAAACAAAAAAAGTGTCCACGGACAGACGGATGGACGGACGAACGAACGGACGGACGGACAGAGTGAAACTAATAAGTACTTTTTTTCAAAAATTTTTTGGAAAAGTGCTAAAGAGAAAAAGGTGTTTAATTCAATTTTATGATCAAAGTCGCCCTTGAACATATAAGTGGCGCAGATCTGGTAGGATTTTAGAAATAAAAAGGGTGAAAAAAAAATAAAGTTGAAACACCTAGTGAATAAAAGTGAACTCAAAAAGAAAAATTAATTTTATGTGCTATCTGTAAAATTAATTTGAAAAAGAAAGAAAAAAGAAACAAACAATAATATCCCGATTAAATTTAAATTAAATTTAAATTAAAAATTAATTTGAATAATTTAATATTACCAATGTTAAATAACTAAAAAGTAAATAAATAAAGAAAGAAAAGAAAAAGTTTCTTGTGAACATTAAAAACTGAAATTAATACAATAAAATTTTAACAATAAATTTAATCATTGAAATATTATAATATAACCACAAACTATAAATAATTTTGCTATAATAAATAAAAAGCAATAGAGTATTTTTTATTTGCTGTGAAAAAAAATATCTGTGAAACAAAAAGGAAAACCACAATGGCACAATCAAATACATCAGCCGGTCAATCCTCATCAGCTGCCCAACCTGCTGCACAACCCTGGACTCGATGAAATACATTTCAGAACTTTCGGAGTTTAGTGGTAAGTCGCACGAATTATTTAATTTTAAAGGTTTAGTTGAAAATATAATCCCAATAGTTAGTAAATATGGCGAAAATGGTCAAATAATACTTTTAAATAAAATTAAATCTAAGCTAGTAGGTAAAGCGAGGGAAATAGTGGAAATAAGTAACCACATTTCAATCTGGTCTGAAATAAAAACAATTTTAATCAATAATTTTGGTGAAAAGAAAACGACATTGCAAATCTATGAGGAATTGCAATGTGTAAAATTTACTAGTACACCTGTTGACTTATACAACCAGATTAAGCACATTTTACGCCGGTTGAATAATAAAGTAAAGGACCTACCTAATGCACCTGCCATAATTCAAGCCAATATTCTAACGGGCTTACGAATTTTCAAAGAAAAACTTGTGGAACCAATGCGTTCTATAATATTAAGCCATAATCCTAGTTCTTTGGAGGATGCAATAGACATGTTATATGAGGGGAGTTTTGCTGAATATAATCCCTTTAGAAATTCCCATAATTTTAATAAAACTAATACTAATTCCTCTAATCAAAATAAGAAAAATTTTAATAATTTTAATAGTTATAGAAATAATAATACCAATACTTACACAAGTAATAATAGCAATACTACTGGTATTAATAATAACAATATTACCGGTTATAATAATAACTTTATGCGTAATGATCGCAGTATTAATAGTAGAAATTTTAACCGTAGTAATATTTATACTAACAACATTAATCGTAATAATAATTATAATCGTGGCAACAACTATTCTGAATTCAGACATCATAGTGGTCTGAACAGTCAAAATTACTCACATGCTAATTTTCAAAATTCTCGATCTGAGCCCATGGATGTTTATCCGTCTACCTCAAATCATAGAATAAACACCATAGAAAAACAAAAAATCTCTGGAACACATTTTCATGACTCAAATGAGCCTATAAATCCAGTTGAAAATTTTCAGTTGACTGCATCGGGGGAGAACTTCCTTATATAAAATTGCAATCCAAAGGAGGGCCACTAAAATTTATTGTGGATTCTGGTGCTGCAATGAGCATCATTAATCCTGGAATTTGTAACCCCATGTATAAATCAAAAATTAAACCACTTAATATAAAAACTTTATGTAATACTCTTGTCTGCGAAAGTAACAATAGATGCTTTCATTGACTTTGATTCTGAGAGTAAACTTAATTTTCTTGAGATAAATTTTCACGATAAATTTGATGGTTTATTAGGCAATAATATCCTAAAACCATTAGGAACCATAATTAATTACACAAACAATAGTTTAGAATTGAATACAGGTAATATACTTCCTCTATATTTTAATCAAAATGAAGAAAATGAATACCGTATTCCGGTCCCAGTTAACAAACTAAGCGTTTTTCAAAATGAAATTTTCTCAGGCGAAACTAATGTCAGATGTGATCATTTGGATCCTATTACAAAAAAAGAACTTTTAACAATTTTAAGAAAGTTTGATAAGGCCTTTTATCATGAGCGTGATAACCTATTTTTCACTCATCACATTAATCATAAAATCAATACGGTCAGCGAAATTCCCATCTATACTAAAACTTATAGGTACCCTGAAATTCATAGAAAAGAAGTAAATGAACAAATTGAAGAAATGCTAAAGCAAGGCATAATAAAACATAGTGAGTCACTTTATTCGGCTCCTTTGTGGGTTGTCCCAAAAAAGATGGGTTCATCCGGGAAACAAAAATGGAGAATCGTCATTGACTACAGGATACTTAATAATGTTACTATAGATGACAAGTATCAAATCCCAAATATGGATGATATTCCGGAAAACTTGGGCGTTCAATGTACTTCACTACTCTCGATTTAGCAAAGGGTTTCCATCGAATTGAGATAGCAAAAACCAGATACACAAAAGACTGCTTTTAGTACCACAAGTGGTCACTACGAGTTTTTGCGGATGCCATTCGATGACATTATTATCTTTAGTACAAGTTTGGAAGAAAATCTACTCGTTTTGTAAAAAATTTTACAAAAACTTTTAGAAGCTAATCTTAAAATGCAGCTCGATAAAAGTGAGTTTTTCAAACTAGAGACTGAGTTTCTTGACTGTATTATTACTACTAGTGGTATCAAACCAAATTCAGATAAAATTGATGCAATTAATAGGTTTCCAATACCCAGAACTCCTTAACAAATTAAGAGTTTTTAGGACTAGTTGGGTATTATAGAAAATTCATTAAAGATTTTGCCAAAATTGCCAAACCTCTCACACTATGTTTAAAGAAAGGAAAACGCATTGACGTCAATAATTATGATTATAAAGAAGTATTTAACAAAGTAAAGTTCCTAATCACAACTGATCCTGTTCTCATTTACCCTGATTTTCCAAAACATTCGTCTTAACAACAGATGCTGTATTATCTCAGGATAATCACCCTGTATGTTATGCTTCGCGCAACTTACATATTTGATTTTAGCGGTTTATCAAATATATGTATATTCCTTTTTAAATAAAACACAACATAAATTATTTAAAACGTCAAACAAAAAACTTTTTATTTTACTAACTTATTTAAAACTAAAATCTTATAATAATATTTTAAAACTGGATTTTTATGTCAACACTTTCACTATCAAACTAAGACTAAAAAATGTGTTATTTAATTATTCTGATCTTTTCTCTTATGGAAAAGATCCTATTTCTTATAATAAAAATATTTCCATAAGAAACTTTACACTATATGGTTTATGATAAAAAAACTATTTTACTATTGCATTTGTTGTTATTGTTATTATTATTGTTCAACAGATTTCTCACATTTACGTAGTTGTTCTAAAATTGTATCAGCAAATTATGTGGGAACAACAATATTATATTTTGAGATTTTAAGTAAGTTCATATGAAAAGTAAAAACAAGAAAAAAAAATCTGATGTGCTCAGCACATAACCGACCGCATTGTGTATTGTCTAGTTAAATGAAAGTGTTACAGAATATTATAAAAATGTCTGCTAAATACTTCTTTCCAATTTTTAGGACATTAGTAAGCTTATAGTTAACATACTTAGAAAAATGTAAATTTGGCTTTTAGTAGAGTTTCGCTTTGTGCTACCCGAATTCCCTGAAATGCTCGCCAGTTAGTTTCGGTAACAACCAGAACTCAAATATCAAATTTCAAGAAATTCTATCAATTTGTTCTGTGGATATGGTGAAAAATGTAAAATCGGCCCGCAAATCAGTTCTCGAGCCCTGATCCTTCCAAAAAAGTTATATGTTCATTGCTTTAATATGAGGAAATCATATATTAAATTTCAATGAAATTGGTTGATTATTTCTCTTCATATACACAAAAATGTATATTTGGCCCGTAGTAAACGCCCAGTTGCTGATGCCTGGTTTTCTCCAAAACATACGAATTTTTGCGGACGGTCGAGCTGAGCTTATATATAAAATTTCCAGTAAATCGGTTGAATATTTTCTTCAAAATGTTCAAAAATGTAAAACAGGCCCGCTATAAAAAGTGCAGTTCCCGAGACCTGATATATACCAAAAGTTAATCGATCCGTGCCATGGTGGAAACAAACTAACATATAAAATTTCATCAAAATCGGTTCAGCCGAACTTGAGATACACGCGTGCACACACAGACCGGCAGACGGACAGACCGACAGACCGACAGACTGACAGACCGACAGACCGACAGGTTGCTAAAAATAGTTTATTTACACTTCCCTACTATGGAGAAGTACGTTCCCACCGAAAACTCGATATGCAAAATTTGTTGCTATCACATAACCTACCTATTGTTTACACAATACGGTCGGTAAAAAGGTTTAAATTATGAAATTTAAGTAAAGTGTTCTTAAGTCAATTCTAATTTTTATCTTTATTCATTTTACTGATGAGTTCATCAACAAAATCAAGATTTTGATTTTGTTGTTGTTGACCATTTATAGTGGCGATTGAGTTTCTTTCATTTATAAATTCGTGGGAAACGAATTTTTTTTGAAAGATTTTCAATACAGTTTGTGACACTTAAATTTGGATGAGGAGTATATATAACTTCTCCCTCCTTCAGAGAAGAATTCTCCTAAATTCTTTTAAATATTTTAATTTTAAATTGGTTAATAACAACAAATACAATTAATAGTAATATAATAATTACTACAATTATACTTACATAAGACCATAAGAAAAATTCTTCTGATATTTTAATTCTTCAATGTTTCATTATTTTTTATATTTTCTAAAAATAATTCATTAAAACTGATTTTTTCTTCAAACTTTTTAAAGTTTTAAAGTGAACTAAAATATTTCTGGTTAAAATAATATTTCTGTTATCATAAGTTTGAATAAGTTTTATTTTATTAGCATTTTTTACAATAATAGTTTCTTCATCTATTTCGAAAATTTCAGTATTATAATTTGTTATTAATTTACAATGATTTTTAAATACACAGTGCTTACTAGCACTCAATTCATTTAGAGTTTTAAAATTTTGATATTCATAAATTACATTTTCAAATACAAATATAGTTTCAGTAGGATAGTCTATTTCTTTAAAATTTTTATTTGGCATCGGTATAATAGTTTTTAATTAAACATAAATGTTTAGGAACCTTAATGGCAAATAAGAGTGTATTATTTTGAAATTTTGTAACACCTAATCTAATTTGCTGTAATTTGTAAAAATCTATGTCTAGCCGAAGCTATATTGTCCTGAATATGCCCGATTTTATCTTTGAGAAATTGAATTTTAAGTAGCAAGTCAAAATATAAATTTTGGTGAATAAGAGGTTCCTTAATGGAATTTAATCTATTTTCAACAAAATTCTGTCATTTTCAATAGAATCCTTTATTATTTCGTAATCTTTTTCGAATTGATTATTAATTTTGATTTGATTATTTACTGTAGAAATTGTTTTGTGAGTATTTTCGTCTAAAGTTTTAAAATGGTTTTCTATGTCTTGTCTATCCTGAAAATTTTAAAGGTCTTTTAATATTTGAAACGTGTATATTTTGCAACTTATGCGTTTTAAATTTGGGTTGTTCCTTATGTCTTACGGCTTCATAGTTTTTAATAAATCCGATTGAACTCGTTTCGCGATAGCTTTCCCTATCTTTATTAAATTTCTGTGTAGTTTTCAGTTTTATTTTTGCTAAATTATCCCTTACACTGTCAAAATCTACAGTCCGATTTTGAACATCACTAGGAATATTTTTTATTGTCGAATGAGATCCAGAGTTATAGCTGCGAATGGATTGCTGTAGCAATCTCTGTACTGACTTAATTTTTGTAGATAATTTTAAAATTCTAAATTTCTCGGCTATTGAACTGTGGAATCGCTCCACATCACTATTACCAATGTTATTATTAGGTTTAGTCAGATGTAAACTGATTTCCTCATTTTGTAAAAACTCTTGTATGTGAATTGCCTTGAATTCATTGTCGGCAACTATTTTATTTGGCTTTCCAAATTTACTAAAATGACCTTCTAATTTGTCAATTAATGTTAATTAATTTTTATTTGGTAAGTGATAGGCGGCACCGAATTTGGAAAACTTGTCAATAACAGTCAAAAAATCATTTTCCATTATTGTATAAGTGTCAATATGTATTATGTCGTCAATATCATTAGCAGTTTCTGTCAGCCTAAACTTTTGTTTTATAGGTCTTCTGTCATATTTGACTTTCTGGCACAAATCACATTGATTTATTACCATTTGAACTAACTCTAACAAATTTGGGTAATACACCTTGTATTTTATATTGTTATAAGTTTCTTGAATCCCAGAGTGTAAGCTCTCTCTCACATGGTAAAGAGATATTTGTTTTACTGCTTCCACTTCTGTATTCAACTCCTGTGCTCTAAAAGAACATTTAACAAACTTTATACTGTTATCACTAGAAAATAAGTTTCTCCTGTACTACGTTATAACGATTATCAGAAAGTTCCGAGAAAATTCCTGTTTTACCTTTTTTCACAAATCCCTTTAGAATTTCATCTAAGTTGTCAAAATCATATTCGGCAATATAGAGAATCTGTCGACCTAATATATTTTCCTGTTCTACACTTTTATTGTTCGTTATTATTATTTGACTTTTATGTTTATTAACTATTTCCTACTTTATAGGAATATGATGTAGCAATTCTTCAGTTGCAGAGTGTACAGTAGCCATCGTTAAGGTACAGTTCCCGTCGTCTACCATGTCTACGTTTCAGCGCTTTCATTATTAAAAATACCACAGTCAGAGCCATCTTCTGTTTTATGCTCTAACTTTTGTACTACTTTTTGTTGCTCTTCAATTACCTTACTATTTATCGTATTATCGTTTTCTATTCTATTCTTTTAAATAATCAATTTCAAATTAATGGTTAATAAAAAAATCTATATTATTATTTTCTTGTTTAGGCGTTTGTTAAAAAGATCCTATTTCTTATAATAAAAACATTTCCATAAGTAACTTTACACTATATGGTTTATGATAAAAAAACTATTTTACTATTGCATTTGTTGTTGTTGTTATTATTATTGTTCAACAGATTTCTCACATTTACATAGTTGTTCTAAAAATACTTCATCATCAAAATCAAGATTTTGATTTTGTTGTTGTTGACCACTTATAGTGGCGATTGACTTTCTTTCATTTAAAAATTCGTGGGAAACGAATTTTTTTTGAAAGATTTTCAATAGAATTTGTGATACTTAAATTTGGATGAGGAGTACATATAACTCGCACACTAAATGAGCACAAATATAAATACTCTACAATTAAAAAAGAATAGTTAGCAATAATTTGGGCAACGAAATCCTTCCGCCCATATCTCTTTGGTGGTAAATTTACCATAAGGACAGATCATAAACCACTTCAGTGGCTTCATAATTTAAAAGAACCAAACTCGAAGCTACAAAGATGAAAAATTAAATTGGAAGAATTTAATTTTGACATCGAATATCTGAGTGGTAAAGAAAACAAAGTGGCAGACGCACTTTCACGTGCAAAAATTCTTTTAAATGAAAGTACACTACACAATTCGAATTCAAAAGACAATGACTTTCCTATTTCAAACGATAATGAAATGCGATCAACTGATGCCAATATATTCTGCTGATGAAGATAATTCTGAATACATCCCAATTTCATTTTCCACACTAAACTTTTTTAAAACACAAATTATTATTAGTGTCGGCAACTCTAATTCGTCGCACATAAAAAAAAATAATGGTAGAACAAGAAAAACACTTGTTTCTATAAATCCGGAGGAAAACTTTTTTGTGGACGTATTTAAAAAACACATTCCAACTAAAGGAATCGTGGGAGTAATGATCGACGATATTTTAGTTTATAATGCTTTTGAAAACACACTTATTTAAAGTATTTTTCAAAAAATAAAAACTTAAAATTAAACAAATTTTCGTCACTATTAAAAGATGTGTCAAATAGAAGTGAAATACATGAAAGAATACTGAACCAACAAATTAAAACGAACCATAGAGGTATTAATGACGTGTATTCAAATCTTGAAAGTGAAATTTATTGTCCTAAATTAAAAATCGAAATACAAAAAATAATTAATAACTGTCATATTTGTAGTATCGCGAAATATGAACGACATCCGTTAAAACTATCTTTTAAAATTACTGAAACAACTGAAAGACCTCTACAAATTGTACACATGGATATTTGGTTCCATAAAAAAGGTAAACCATATCTGACTCTAATTGACAAATTTACAAAACATGCGCAAGTAATCCCCTTAAGCTCACGAAATTGGAATGATTTAAAAACTGCTTTAATGCAGTATATCTCCTCTTGTGGTAAACCGGAACAAATTGTTACTGATAGAGAAAAAGGTTTTACTAGTTTAAATTTTAAAAACTTTTAAGATAATGAGGGTATGCAAATTCATTTTTCTACTCCAAACAATAAAAGTAGTAATGCCGACGTCGAACGTTTTCATAGCACCTTAAACGAACACCTAAGGGTTTTTGAAGTTATAGAAAAAGAACAAGGTATTCCCAACGATGTCGACCCAATAATTCAAATAGTTAAAACTTATAATGAAATTATTCATTCATCAACTGGAAAAAGACCCATAGATTTTGTTAATGTTTTAATAAAACCAGAGGATTTTTCTTTAATATCAAGAAAAATTAATAAAACAAAAGAAAAAGTCATTAACAAATTAAACCTCAAAAGAAAATTAGAGCAACCCTCTGACTACTTAAAATTAAACAGAGTTACAAAACTTCAACCATATCACAAAAATCTGATGTTGTCAGCACATAGCCGACCGCATTGTGTATTGTCTAGTTAAATGAAAGTGTTAAAGAATATTATAAAAATGTCTGTTAAATATTTCTTTCAAATTAGATTTCGAGCCTGATCTTTCCAAAAAATTTACATGTTCATTGTTTTAATACAAGGAATTCAAATATTAAGTTTCAATGAAATTGGTTCATTATTTCTCTTCATATACACAAAAAAGTATATTAGGCGCATAATAAACATCTACTTGCCGATGCCTGATTTCTTCCAAAACATAGGAATTTTCGCGGACGGTCGAGCTGAGCTTATATATGAAATTTCAAGTAAATCGGTTGAATATTTTCTTTTAAATGTTCAAAAATCTAAAACAGGCCCGCTAAAAAGTGCAGTTCCCGAGGCCTGATATATATCAAAAGTTGATCAATCCGTGCCATGGTTAAAATAAACTTACATATAAAATTTCATCAAAATCGGCTCACCCGAACTTGAGATACACGCGTCCACACACAGCCCAACTGACCGACAGGCCAACAGACAGATAGACCGACAGACCGACAGGTTGCTAAAAATAGCTTGTTTACACATCCCTACTATGGAGAAGTACGTTCCCACCGAAAACTCGATATGCAAAATTTGTTGCCATCACATAACCTACCTATTGTATACACAATACGGTCGGTAAAAAAGTTGATATTGTTGAATCCGACGAAACTCATGTTAAAATTAGCAAAGAAACCTTGCTCAGGTATAAAAGCCAATTTAAAAAGAGATTTAAATATCAAAAGTAATTATCTTTTCAGTTTAATAACTGTAATTTTTTTTCAGGAATAATTAAAATCTAAAGGCAATGGCTACATATTACTTCATGAAAATTAAAATACAGAATTTAAAATTATACAGAATTTAAATAATACATAGTTATAAAAGAATATTGCACATAATTGATTTCTCAAAATATGAAGAAACTATCACTAAATTAGAAACTAACATAATTAAACTGCATGAAAATACTAACACTTTTAACCTCTTAAATCATAAGTTAACAAAACTAAAATCAGAGTTTGACAGCATAGTCCCCCATCATATAAGCAAACGAGGCTTAATTAATATAGCTGGCAATGCATTAAAATTTCTAACTGGCACTATGGATAATGAAGATAGGTCAGGAATAGAAAATCATCCGGCGGTATTAGAAAAAAACCTGATGTGGTCAGCACATAACCGACCGCATTGTGTATTGTCTAGTTAAATGAAAGTGTTACAGAATATTATAAAAATGTCTGTTAAATACTTCTTTCCAATTTTTAGGACATTAGTAAGCTTATAGTTAACATACCTAGAAAAATGTAAATTTGGCTCTTAGTAGAGTTTCGCTTTGTGCTATCTGAATTTCTTGAAATGCTCGCCAGTTAGTTTCGGTAACAAGCAGCACTCAAATATCAAATTTCAAGAAATTCCATCAATCAGTTCCGTAGATATGGTGAAAAATGTAAAATCGACCCGCAGATCGGTTTTTGAGCCCCGATCTTTTAAAAAAATTTTTATGTTCATTGTTTCAATACGAAGAATTTAAATATTAAATTTCAATGAAATTGGTTGATTATTTCTCTTGATATACGCAAAAATGTATTTTTGGCCTGTAGTAAACGTCCAGTTGCTGACATCTGATTTCTTTCGAAAGTTAGGAATTTTTGCGGACGTTCGAGCAAAGCTTATATATAAAATTTCAAGTAAATCGGTTGAATATTTTCTTCAAAATATTCAAAAATGTAAAACAGGCCCGCTAAAAAGTGCAGTTCCCTAGGCCTGATATATACCAATCCGTGCCATGGTGGAAATAAACTTACATATAAGATTTCAACAAAATCGGTTCAGCCGAACTTGAGATACACGCGTGCAAACACAGACCGACAGACCGACAGACTGACAGACCGACAGGTTGCTAAAAATAGTTTATTTACACTTCCCTACTATGGAGCAGTACGTTCCCAACGAAAACTCGATATGCAAAATTTGTTGTCATCACATAACCTACCTATTGTTTACACATTACGATCGGTAAAAATAAGATTAAACATATAAATAAAATAAAATTTTTTGAAATGAGTTTTTTTTGAAACTTTGAAAAAAAAAAAATTTAATAAAATTTTAAAATTAGCGTGTAAAATAAAATATGAAGTGAAACAATAAAATATATACGAGTAAATAAAATTCAAAAGCAACATGTAAAAATTACTAAACAAAGAAAAATTTATATAAATAACTAAAATAAAATGTAGTTGAAAATGTTAAAATTAAAAATAGCTATTGATTTTGTTATAAGGTATTCAGCAAATAAATATAGATTTCATTTATTAAAATTAATGTATTTGAATTTAAACTTATTTTTAAACGATTAAACATTAACACACCCCCAGCTGAAACATCGGAATACAGCTAGAAGCACACTGAGGTATGCTCTGTCAGGTTGTCCCCATCATCAGAACGTAAGTAGTTCATAATAGTTCTCTGGACTAAAAGGTCCCCCATCACAAGCTTGGTTATAGATTCTCAAATAGCTCACGGATCAACGTTAATAAAGGCGGTTTTTAAGAGCACCGTCAAGTTACAGTTTTCGTGTTGGATCTGTAGTAAACCGCCTTATTGTTTGCGGTTTCGATTTTCAAGTTAATTATTTAAAATTTAACTTTCCACACGCTGAAAAAAAGGGTACATTTACTTGTTAAAATGATAAAAGTAATAGCAATCTTATATTTTATGTTGGAATTTGAAGCGGTTTGGAAATTATTCAACAAAAATGTTACTGTATAAATAAAAATTAATAAAAACCAGTATATATTATGAAAAAGGAAAGGAATACGGACGGAATCCCGAGGGACCGGCACCTGTGAGTACTGAGCTCTTATGGTACCATTCTGGTGTGTTTTGGGTCTGGGCATTTTTGGTACCATAAACAAAAAATATAGATGTAGACAATAAAAATAATAACATAGCATGGATATTCCTCCGCAGCAGCAGCTTAAGAACGTTCCAATCTGGAACTCCCCTGACTACTAAGGTTGGCGTTATCCTTAATAGCATTAATTTTTTCATTATCTTCACTTTATAAAGGAATTTACGGGCTTCTTCCAGTAGATACTAAACCGCAGCTAGTGTCTTTTTTTGCTCAGAAATGGCAGAACGTTCTCTTTTTTGATGATTTGCGAGTCAAGCGCCGCAACCTCTGGGTTGGCCATTTTTAGCAGTTTAACATTTTGTCATCAGCAACTGCTATCTCAGACAAAAAAAGGCAGGTCCTTTATTGTTTTGCTTTTGCGAGAGTAGGTGGTTACTTCAGGTTTTTGCTTGAGTTGTTACAGGTGTTGTTTTTCTAAGTCTTTAATGATTGCATATGTCACCAGTGATAGTAGGCAGGAGGTTTTTGACTATGTGCACTTGCCTGAAAGCGCGCAGAGTGCTTTTAACACAAAATCCACTAGTAAGACTGTGGTTGCACTTTCCATCATATTTTTTTTTTGTTTTTTCTTTGTTTTTTACCGAGAATGAAAAAGGATGAAAAATGTCGAAAGACACTGCCAGACGAAAAGCAGTAGTGTGGAACTTCAGTCCATTAAAAAACACCCTCCTCAAAATAAACTATAGAACTAGTGGTAAACGACTAACCATTAACTTTGGTCCAACTTTTTTGATTATTTACCAGTTTTTGATCTGGCACAATAGCGTACTAAGCACTCATTGTTCCAGATAAAAAACTTTAAACTAGCTCGAGAGGTCTAGTACGTTTAAGCCTCGATGTTGACATGATTGGATAAACGCATTTCATGATTGGCTGCTTGCTTTTTAATTTCGTCTGTGACACTTAGGATCGTGAGATCCCTGTGTATATCGGCATTACGGACATACCAAGGGGCGTTTACAATGTCCCGTAATACTCTATTTTGAAATCTTTGTGTAGATTGGATATAAGTTTGCGCAGCGCAGCCTCATAACTGAATACCGTAAGCCCAAACAGGCTTAAATATTTGATTATATATCAAAACTTTGTTGTATATTGTCAATTTAGAACGCCTCCCCAAAAGCCATTCAAACTTTCTGTATTCCACCTCTAGTTGATATCTCTTTTTCTTTATGTGCTCCTTCCATTTGAGCTTCGTGTCCAACGTGATTCATAAATACTTCGCCCTGTTTGCGGACGGAACCAAGACGCCATTTATTCGAACCGAAAATAAATTGCCAATTTTCCTATTAGTGAAATTTACGTGTACTGATTTCAGCTCGTTAAGTTTTATATTCCACTTTCTAGTCCATTTTGAGATCTCATCACTGCCCTTTGCAATTTTTGTGTAGATTCATTTTCATTTCGTCCTATTGCGATAACTGCTGTATCATGAGCAAATGTAGCTGTTGTCACTCCTTTCGATTCAGGAATATTACACTTGTATAGCAAGTATAATATCGGGCCCAACATACTCCCCTGTGGTACCCGACCTGATATCCCTAAGCGAAGAGTACTCCTCTTTCTGTTTAACTCGAAATACTCTATTAGTCAGGTAAGATTCGAGCAGGTCAGCATACTGCCTTGGTAGTAATCGCCTAAGTTTTTTTATTAATTCACAATGCCAAACCTTATCGAAGGTCTGGGCTACGTCCAAAAATATGATAGAATATACTGTTTTTTCTTCCAGTGAATTTTCCATTAGGTTAGTTATTCTATTAATCTGATCTATGGTTGAGTGGTTCCGGCGAAAACCAAATTGAATATTCGGGATTAACCTTTTACTTTCAATTATAGGCTGAAGTCTTCTCAATAAAAGTTTCTCTAGCAGTTTTTGAAATCATCGGCGACAATGAGATTGGTCTATAAAAAGTCGTCCTGTCTATAGGTTTACCAGGTTTGTGCAGCATGATTATCTCTGCAACTTTCCAAATTTTAGGCATGTAATTGAACCTTACACACGCATTTATTAGGCGCGTAGGCATCGTTATACCCCCTTTGGGTAATTCTTTCAAAATATCGGCCGTTATTAGGTCAAATCCTGGTGTCTTTTTAGGTTTAAGAGTCCTGATTTCTCTATAACATTTCTTTCCCTGACAATTGGAATAGTCACGCTATCCCCAACAAAAGCAGATTACTCATTTTCATACACGCCCTGGCTGAAATGCGGCCAGAATATATCGGCCAAATGATCCGCAAACGCATTTGGCTTGTCCTTATCAGTTTTTACCCGCGTTCCATCTTTGTTGTTAATAGGAGCGGGATGTTTGATAAGTTGCTTCAGGTTCTTTGTTGCCCTCCACAGTGAGTAATTGGTTTTCTCACACGCCGTCAAATTTTGAGCATAATCAGCAATCGAATGCTCTTTGCATTTTCTAATACAGCATCTTAGTTGCTGCGATTCACGATTATATCTGGTTTTATCAGTAGGATCACCCGTTTGCTGTCACCTCGTTCTCGCCCGCCTCCTTCGTCTTGCTTTTGCTCGTATATGTGGGCGATAGTTAATGCCCCCCCTTCTAATAACATTAATTTTGAAACTAGCTCAAGCCGCATTTTGAATAATTTTAGCAAAGTTTCCGGACTCCTCATCTATGTGCTGGGTCGTTCTTATCCTTAGATCTATTTGTCGTTCAATTTCTAAGCGAAATTTTGACCAATCTGTAGTTCCATTTGTCAGCGCAGGTTTCGCTCTTTTCATAACTATATTTTCCTTAAGTTCAAGAATAGCCACCGAATGATCGGAGTTAAGATCATAGTCATCGTTTTCCCCTTCGCTCTCTAAAATGCTCAATCTCTGAGAGATTTTGTCCATCATATCTAGCATGTTCTGCATCATATTTTGCATTTTATACAAAATATTCACGTCACTGGCCCTTGCTTTATTGCTCGTGCCACCGCCATCACTTTTCGTTTGGAGACATCCCTGTATGTTACATCTTTTGAGACTATTCTCGAGGTGAATTGCCTCGGTGGCCCTTCAGAATTCTTCAACTTCTGCTGTTCTTATTTCTACGTTTTTGCACTTCCTTAGCTACAAGACATTCCCTATAGTTTGCTGGGTGGGCCTTCAAGCAATTGGAACACTTTGCTACAGTACTCTTTGACTTACTACAATCTGATGTTAAGTGCCTGCCTGCACATTTAACACAATTCGGTTCTCTCTGGAAAAATTTTTGTGTATGCCCATACTTTTGACACCTTTTACACTGCGGAATGGTCCTATCCTTTCGAAGTGCCTCTATCCTAACTTTTATCCTGTTTATGTGATCGATTTCATAAATTTTTTTCATCTCCTCTTCATTTGAGAATGTTGACATAAACAGCGGTAGAGGCACCATAATGTTTTTCCCATTTTCTTTTATTTTTTAAATTTTATTGGTTACATCTAAGATCTTGTAACCCCTAGAGCTTAGGTCTTCCTTTATATATTCCGGTTTACAACTGGGATGAAGATTTCTTACCATGACTTTTATTGGTCTGGCCTGTTTGTTTTCATAGGTATGTCATTCTAGTCCAGATCCATTCATGGCTCTGGTAAGATTACTGTAGTCCATTTCGGAATTTACAATAAGCTTAAATTGATTGTTATTCATCATTTTAACCTTATAATGGATGTTCTTATTTTGCAATGTTGACTCTATTTGATTATAGTCAACCACATTACTTATGACAACTGGAGGCGGCCTAGAGTTTTTCGTGACATCGCCTCGACTTTTAGAATCAGGAACATCCGCTTTCTCAGCGTTGATCGTTACCTGAACCACTTCCGGAGATGATTTCACTTTTCCTTTTTTACTGGACCGCTTTTCTTTTTTTACTTGTGGTGCAACATCTTTTTCTTTATGACTACTCTCATTTGACTTATTGTTTGTAATTTGCCCATGTTTCTCTTTCTTTAGCTTCTAATTCTCAGCCCTCAGTTGAAGAACCTCGTTTTTCAAAGCCACACAGAGCTGTTCTAGTTGGCTAATCCTTTTATGATTGTCAGCATTCTGATCATCACTTTTTTTGGCTTGAGCTTTACTCATGTTTATATTCTCCTTGGTCTGTGGAGCTTGAGTGTTCGGTAGTCCACCTTACATATATTTATTCTTTTCTAAAATCCGCCCATCAGATGTAGGTGGTGAATGCCGGGTTCTCACGCTACTCCTGAACGGATCAATCAAATGCAATAAATGGCTCTCCCCAGAATCCGTAGAGCCGATCCCCGAAGAGGGTGAATTCTCCAACGTAGTTGAATTACCACCTGAGGTACTAAATCCTTTTGTTTTGTCCATTGCACAAGTGATTAAATTCAGCATTTTATACCTACTGCCAGGATTCAAAAACTGCCGTCCCTCAGGGATCAGACGCAGACCAGGGAGCCGCCTATTTTAGGTCAGATGCTTCTGGATTTATCGCCAGCCCCAGCGAATTAAGGGCCGAGTACTCGCTTTCACCCGCTCTCGTCAGCCTTACTAATTAAGTTGCCCAGGAGACAACCGGCAGATAACTATGTTACCTACCTTCTAGGAGGTGAGAGTCGGATTCGTTGGCAGAGGTGATGTTTTCAGAGGGCATTTCCTAGCATTTTCAGCTTCACATGTTAGGAAAATGTGAGACTGCCGAGGACTCATGCCGACCTTTGTCCCTCTTACTTTCCATCACATGACGGAAATTCAGTTTACGTCTCGTTTCTATTGGAAGCATAGAAAGCAATCCAAAGGCTCTATGGCCGTTCACGAAGCTATACGACAAAGCCTCAGGATTCAAGCCAAATATGGTCTTTTAAACCTATACCACCACCATCAGGCCAACGGTCACCTACTTTTCCGTTTTTTGGTGGAAGATGGCGGTACTAACACGGATATTACACCTGAGTTGCATCCCATTTATGCATGTTCTTGAGACTTGTGCAAGGACCTCGATGGAGGCTCTTTTAACCATCAAAACTGGGAGACGAAGCATTTTACCAGCCTTCTGGCAAAGCTTGGAGCATTCCCGAATACTCTGTTGAAACACTGAGAATATGGTACCGAAAAGTAGATCTGGGATTTTGGGAGCTCATTGCTTGGTCTTGGTATCGCTGTTCAGTGCCAAATTTGACGTAATCAAAGAGGTTTGTGGCGTCTCCCCAATTTTGGACAATTTCAGATTATTTAAGCTTGAATTGGTATCAATTTATTTCGTTTTTCACTATCTTTAAATTCTGCTAAAATTACAAATCGGTAATTAAGTCAATCCGTTATTAGATTGTGAACTAATGGCCCACTTAAGAAATATGATCAACATTATATGAATTAGCAGTAAAATTATATTATTAAGTATGCAGACGTTAATTATACATATATTTTCTTATAGACACATGGTCAACCACAGGTACACTTTGCCTCCTAAGAAGAAGGAGCTGATCGGAATCGATCGTTCAGACTTGAGACTATTAGTTGAGATGCAGGAAAAAAGATGGAAATGTGGTTTCTCTCGAAGCCACACAACTCCACACGAACGCAGTACCTAAATTCGTCCAGGGTCTCGAAGTGACGTTCATGTGGCCAAAAAATTCAAATTACCTTGTGGTTTAGCATCAAAACCGTAGGATCTTTTGTAGAAAATAGTTTCCAAGAAAAAAGAAACTTCAGTTCAGCATAAATAAAACAATTAATTATTTCAATATATGTATGTATATTACGCAAAAAAATCTAATATTTTATAATGTTTATAAGTATTTAGGAGGAAAATGTATTGTTTTTAATATGTCTCAACAATTTACCCATATGTTTCAATGTGCAGCTTAATTAATGTAAAGAATTGTTTAAAAATTCAGTTGACACAGTAAAGCAGTGCTTCTCAAAATCCAGTGTGAGTATGGGACCGTTGCCCCGCAGTTAAGTAAAAAAGCAACGACAAAATTTGTACTGTGACCAGCTGTCGACAAAACACCTTTTCTAGCACCAGTTTTGTATAGAGGGCAAATGAAAACATTTTTTTCAAGAGAATTACGTTTTTTAATGGATTTGATCCAAATACAGGGCATTTGTTGAATTTTTTCTCGATATAAACACTCATCTAAACACCTTAATTTGGAGTTCCAACGTGCTCCCTCTAAAAACAAACCATACACCACTATACCTTCTTCTGAGGTATTTGTAATATCTTGATTTACATTTAAAACTTCAAAATCAAAAGTAAGAAGATCTATCGATACCCCGTGTTTTCTCGAATAATTCTGTTGAGCTGCTGTTAAAAATCCTTGGGGGAAATAAAAAGCTGGTAGCCAATACATATTAGGTTCTTCTCCGGCAAACCATTCCTAAAACAAATTAAAAGAAATTTGTTGTAGTTGGTATATGCATATATTCATTCATATTTATCGAATGTCAATTAAAATTTTATAAATAAAAAGCTTATGATTTTCTATTATGATTGTGACATATAAAAAAAGAAGAATGGAACAATATCCATATATTGTTCTAACGATACCTCGTTAAAAAACCGAGAGTGCGCTGAAAATGCAAATTAGTGATAATTATAACATACGTATTTTAAAATTAGTTAATCCAAGGAACTTGTGGTAATGAGAGAAAATTTGTGTAACAAAAAAAAAATAATTGACTCAATTAGAAAAACAAAAAGATATAGACTGTAAATATGTTCAATGCTTAAAAGTATAAAAACGAAAGCGTTCATAATACAATTGTTGAGTTGAATAGTGAAGTATTTAATATTAAAATAAAGTTGAGTTAAACTAATGGTTTATAATATACTACTTTTAACAAGTGAAAATACTGCTTTTAAAATTTTTTTGGTTATGTAACTACATTATTAAAATTACTTCAATTTGCATGTACAAAAATGTTTTAGTGGATGCAATCTTTGCAATGAAACAAGAAAAAAATTAAAAGTGGAGTTAACATAATGCTCGAATTTAAGGGTTAGTTGCTTGAGTTAAGAAAAATAATTATATTTTTTAATGGCATGGTATTTACCGTTTCCGCATTTATAGATATTTGGATATTCTTGCATTTTTGGAAATATAAGGCGTCAAAAACTCAAATTTTACAAATTCAAGGAGGCGATAAGAGTGGGTGGAGGTGGAAAAAATTTTGCTTTTATGTTTAAAAGCTGCTAAAATTTCAGGCTTCTAGAATTTGAGGTCCAGAAGAAAAACGATATTAAAAATAAAATTTCAAAAACGGTAAAAACGGTTTCTAGATAACATTTTAACTGCCATTTTGTTATTTTAAAGTTCCGATTTGGTATGCTGCAGCAGAAGAAGTCAGTTACTACTTTTTCTGTCTTTGCAAAATCTGAATAATACTTACGATTTCGCTGTAATAAAAAATTAAAAAATCTGATGTGTTCAGCACATAACCGACCGCAATATGTACTGTCCAGTTAGGTAAAAGTGTTACAGAAGATTATAAAAATACTTTTTAAATACTTTCTCTTAAATTTTAGAACGTCAGATAGCTTTGTGCCATCCGAATTTCGGCTGTTAGTATCGGCTATTAGTTTCCGTAGCAACCAGAGTTCAAATATCAAATTTCAAGAAATTCTATTAACTGGTTCCGCAGATATGATAAAAAACGTAAAATCCGGCCCAGTTTAGTTTCCGGTCTCTGATCTTTCCAAAAAGTTTATAGATTCATTGTTTTAATACTCCTAATTCAAATATTAAATTTCAAGAAAACTGGTTGATTATTTCTCTCTATATACAGAAAGATTCGAAATTGGCCCGCAAAAAAAGTCATTTCCCTAGGCTTGATATATCCCAAAAGTTGAACAATCTGTGACATAGCCAAAATAAACTTACATATAAAATTTAATGAAAATCGGTTTAGCTGAACTTGAGATACACGTGCACACACCGACACATCTCTAAAAATAGTTTATTTACGCTTCCCTACTGTGGAGAAATGCGTTCACACCGAAAAATCGATAAGAAAAATATGTTGCCATTACATGATCTCCCTTATTGTATGCAATGCGGACGGTAAAAATGGTATTTTCAGGAACTATGAATTTTAAAGGTAAAAATTTTCTAGAAAAATAAATTTCTTGTATGATCTATATACATATGAAATTTTAGCTTTCTGTCTTCAAGGATATAGAATTTCAGTAAACATGTCCAACATGTTCGATTTAATTTCAAATCTTCATCTAGGCTAAAATAATAATTTAATACGACAATAATGTTTTTTACAATATTTTTTGTATGTTATATATGTGCACTTCATTAAGTTATTAAAAAATTATTAATTTTCTGTTAACATAATTTACTAACTTTATCGCTCTAATATATTAATTTAATAAAATTTTTAAAATCGACGTCTACTTTGTTTTAATAAATAACCTATAAGTAAATAAAAAGAAGATTAACACAGTTGTAGATGGATCAAAACTGACTCTTACAAAACTTGAACTATAATAAAAATAAAAATATGACAAATCAAATGTTTTGATCTATTGTTTGTTACATTGGGGTTACCGCTTGTGTTAATTTTTTGGAATTTTTGGCTAACCTCTAAAATCACCAATGTTCATCATTATATTAAAATTGATTAATGACGATATTAACATTCTATAAAAAATTTTGAATGTGACTTATTAACTATTTATTATGATGACTGCAACAATTAAAAGATTTTCGTTAGAACTTCGCAATATCCCAAGTAACAACTTTCAAGAGTAATACCCTAAAAAATTTACCAAATCTCTCATAAAACTCTCATATCACACTCCAATACTCTCATAGTTTTTTTTTAATCTTAATTTTCTTATAATAATACTTAGGTTCTTATAATAATACTTAGCACTTATAGTGTTAAAAATTCTGCTATTCTTATAGCAAAACTACGGCCATTTTAGTATAGTCATTTTTCTTTATCTAAATTTTAACACTAATAAGACTGAGAATTCTTTTTTTTTGGAAAGAAGTCTGAAAAATATTTATTGTACAGAAATTATTAAATTGAAGTTAATGAAATTCAAAATTATAGTTTTTATTGAATACAATAAAGCTTTAGTTGGAATTAATGCATATTAGTATATTTATTTTTTGTTTAACAATTCTTAAATTTTAAAATTTATGTAAAAGAAAGAAATAAGATATCATTTGGCTAAAAAATATGCATAAAAATTTTTTAAATTTTAATTATTTTAAGTACAATATCAACTTTTATCAATAAAATTTTAATGCGAGAACTTTTTGATTTATAATAATGGCAAAAAAATTATTTTAATTTCCCATATTTATAATTTTATGATATTAAGTTTTTGAATAGAAATATTTATTGATTACATATCATATACGTAAACGTATGTATATTTTGTTTCGTTTTTGTTAAAAAATTTATTAAAAATTATTAAGAGCGGAATAGATATATTTTCTATAAAGTTCGAAGTAAGACCGACATATTTATTCTATAAAGTATTGCTTTTTCTTTCTAGTAACACTATTATAAATGGCTTGTGAGAATTTTCGTATACCAAAACTAGTATGAGAGTTATATGCTTTAAAAACTCTTTTAATGGGAGCCTACATGTAACTCTCATTACAAGAATTAACAACTCTAGTAATTGCGCTCTTTTGCTCTTATAAAGATCTCATTAGGGTCTTTTAGTGTTCTACACGACTGAAATTATAAGAGTAATATTCTTGAAAAACTCTTAATATAGCTCTACAAGAATCTTATGAGATAAAAATTGTTACTTGGGATAGTTCAATACTTTGTGAAAGATAAAACTGTAAATGTACGAAATTAGAAGTGGTATAATTTAGTAATATTAAAGTTGAAATTTATAATAAAAAGTTGAAAATGTAATAAAGCGTTATAGTTTTAAATTCAAACGAGCTTCGGTAAATGAACTGATATCTTAATTCAAAAATTATGGTTGAGTGGTTCCGGCGAAAACCAAATTGAATATTCGGGATTAACCTTTTACTTTCAATTATAGGCTGAAGTCTTCTCAATAAAAGTTTCTCTAGCAGTTTTTGAAATCATCGGCGACAATGAGATTGGTCTATAAAAAGTCGTCCTGTCTATAGGTTTACCAGGTTTGTGCAGCATGATTATCTCTGCAACTTTCCAAATTTTAGGCATGTAATTGAACCTTACACACGCATTTATTAGGCGCGTAGGCATCGTTATACCCCCTTTGGGTAATTCTTTCAAAATATCGGCCGTTATTAGGTCAAATCCTGGTGTCTTTTTAGGTTTAAGAGTCCTGATTTCTCTATAACATTTCTTTCCCTGACAATTGGAATAGTCACGCTATCCCCAACAAAAGCAGATTACTCATTTTCATACACGCCCTGGCTAAAATGCGGCCAGAATATATCGGCCAAATGATCCGCAAACGCATTTGGCTTGTCCTTATCAGTTTTTACCCGCGTTCCATCTTTGTTGTTAATAGGAGCGGGATGTTTGATAAGTTGCTTCAGGTTCTTTGTTGCCCTCCACAGTGAGTAATTGGTTTTCTCACACGCCGTCAAATTTTGAGCATAATCAGCAATCGAATACTCTTTGCATTTTCTAATACAGCATCTTAGTTGCTGCGATTCACGATTATATCTGGTTTTATCAGTAGGATCACCCGTTTGCTGTCACCTCGTTCTCGCCCGCCTCCTTCGTCTTGCTTTTGCTAGTATATGTGCGCGATAGTTAATGCCCCCCCTTCTAATAACACTAATTTTGAAATTTTAGCAAAGTTTTCGGACTCCTCATCTATGTGCTGGGTCGTTCTTATCCTTAGATCTATTTGTCGTTCAATTTCTAAGCGAAATTTTGACCAATCTGTAGTTCCATTTGTCAGCGCAGGTTTCGCTCTTTTCATAACTATATTTTCCTTAAGTTCAAGAATAGCCACCGAATGATCGGAGTTAAGATCATAATCATCGTTTTCCCCTTCGCTCTCTAAAATGCTCAATCTCTGAGAGATTTTGTCCATCATATCTAGCATGTTCTGCATCATATTTTGCATTTTATACAAAATATTCACGTCACTGGCCCTTGCTTTATTGCTCGTGCCACCGCCATCACTTTTCGTTTGGAGACATCCCTGTATGTTACATCTTTTGAGACTATTCTCGAGGTGAATTGCCTCGGTGGCCCTTCAGAATTCTTCAACTTCTGCTGTTCTTATTTCTACGTTTTTGCACTTCCTTAGCTACAAGACATTCCCTATAGTTTGCTGGGTGGGCCTTCAAGCAATTGGAACACTTTGCTACAGTACTCTTTGACTTACTACAATCTAATGTTAAGTGCCTGCCTGCACATTTAACACAATTCGGTTCTCTCTGGAAAAATTTTTGTGTATGCCCATACTTTTGACACCTTTTACACTGCGGAATGGTCCTATCCTTTCGAAGTGCCTCTATCCTAACTTTTATCCTGTTTATGTGATCGATTTCATAAATTTTTTTCATCTCCTCTTCATTTGAGAATGTTGACATAAACAGCGGTAGAGGCACCATAATGTTTTTCCCATTTTCTTTTATTTTTTAAATTTTATTGGTTACATCTAAGATCTTGTAACCCCTAGAGCTTAGGTCTTCCTTTATATATTCCGGTTTACAACTGGGATGAAGATTTCTTACCATGACTTTTATTGGTCTGGCCTGTTTGTTTTCATAGGTATGTCATTCTAGTCCAGATCCATTCATGGCTCTGGTAAGATTACTGTAGTCCATTTCGGAATTTACAATAAGCTTAAATTGATTGTTATTCATCATTTTAACCTTATAATGGATGTTCTTATTTTGCAATGTTGGCTCTATTTGATTATAGTCAACCACATTACTTATGACAACTGGAGGCGGCCTAGAGTTTTTCGTGACATCGCCTCGACTTTTAGAATCAGGAACATCCGCTTTCTCAGCGTTGATCGTTACCTGAACCACTTCCGGAGATGATTTCACTTTTCCTTTTTTACTGGACCGCTTTTCTTTTTTTACTTGTGGTGCAACATCTTTTTCTTTATGACTACTCTCATTTGACTTATTGTTTGTAATTTGCCCATGTTTCTCTTTCTTTAGCTTCTAATTCTCAGCCCTCAGTTGAAGAACCTCGTTTTTCAAAGCCACACAGAGCTGTTCTAGTTGGCTAATCCTTTTATGATTGTCAGCATTCTGATCATCACTTTTTTTGGCTTGAGCTTTACTCATGTTTATATTCTCCTTGGTCTGTGGAGCTTGAGTGTTCGGTAGTCCACCTTACATATATTTATTCTTTTCTAAAATCCGCCCATCAGATGTAGGTGGTGAATGCCGGGTTCTCACTTTACTCCTGAACGGATCAATCAAATGCAATAAATGGCTCTCCCCAGAATCCGTAGAGCCGATCCCCGAAGAGGGTGAATTCTCCAACGTAGTTGAATTACCACCTGAGGTACTAAATCCTTTTTTTTTGTCCATTGCACAAGTGATTAAATTCAGCATTTTATACCTACTGCCAGGATTCAAAAACTGCCGTCCCTCAGGGATCAGACGCAGACCAGGGAGCCGCCTATTTTAGGTCAGATGCTTCTGGATTTATCGCCAGCCCCAGCGGATTAAGGGCCGAGTACTCGCTTTCACCCGCTCTCATCAGCCTTACTAATTAAGTTGCCCAGGAGACAACCGGCAGATAACTATGTTACCTACCTTCTAGGAGGTGAGAGTCGGATTCGTTGGCAGAGGTGATGTTTTCAGAGGGCATTTCCTAGCATTTTCAGCTTCACATGTTAGGAAAATGTGAGACTGCCGAGGACCCATGCCGACCTTTGTCCCTCTTACTTTCCATCACATGACGGAAATTCAGTTTACGTCTCGTTTCTATTGGAAGCATAGTCAACCAGCAATCCAAAGGCTCTATGGCCGTTCACGAAGCTATGCGGCAAAGCCTCAGGATTCAAGCCAAATATGGTCTCTTAAACCTATACCACCATCATCAGGCCAACGGTCACCTACTTTTCCGTTTTTTGGTGGAAGATGGCGGTACTAACACGGATATTACACCTGAGTTGCATCCCATTTATGCATGTTCTTGAGACTTGTGCAAGGACCTCGATGGAGGCTCTTTTAACCATCAAAACTGGGAGACGAAGCATTTTACCAGCCTTCTGGCAAAGCTTGGAGCATTCCCGAATACTCTACTTCGCTTGAAATTAGGTTGAAACACTGAGAATATGGTACCGAAAAGTAGATCTGGGATTTTGGGAACTCATTGCTTGGTCTCGCTGTTCAGTGCCAAATTTGACGTAATCAAAGAGGTTTGTGGCGTCTCCCCAATTTTGGACAATTTCAGATTATTTAAGCTTGAATTGGTATCAATTTATTTCGTTTTTCACTATCTTTAAATTCTGCTAAAATTACAAATCGGTAATTAAGTCAGTCCGTTATTAGATTGTGAACTAATGGCCCACTTAAGAAATATGATCAACATTATATGAATTAGCAGTAAAATTATATTATTAAGTATGCAGACGTTAATTATACATATATTTTCTTATAGACACATGGTCAACCACAGGTACACTTTGCCTCCTAAGAAGAAGGAGCTGATCGGAATCGATCGTTCAGACTTGAGACTATTAGTTGAGATGCAGGAAAAAAGATGGAAATGTGGTTTCTCTCGAAGCCACACAACTCCACACGAACGCAGTACCTAAATTCGTCCAGGGTCTCGAAGTGACGTTCATGTGGCCAAAAAATTCAAATTACCTTGTGGTTTAGCATCAAAACCGTAGGATCTTTTGTAGAAAATAGTTTTCAAGAAAAAAGTGGAAACTTCAGTTCAGCATAAATAAAACAATTAATTATTTCAATATATGTATGTATTACGCAAAAAAAATCTAACATTTTATAATGTTTATAAGTATTTAAGAGGAAAATATATTGTTTTTAATATATCTCAACAATTTACCCATATGTTTCAATGTGCAGCTTAATTAATGTAAAGAATTGTTTAAAAATTCAGTTGACACAGTAAAGCAGTGCTTCTCAAAATC
This sequence comes from Condylostylus longicornis, assembly GCF_029603195.1. NCBI lineage: Eukaryota > Metazoa > Arthropoda > Insecta > Diptera > Dolichopodidae > Condylostylus > Condylostylus longicornis. Next base: position 765,371 of record NW_026578021.1, on the reverse strand, counting down.
CAGTGTGAGTATGGGACCGTTGCCCCGCAGTTAAGTAAAAAAGCAACGACAAAATTTGTACTGTGACCAGCTGTCGACAAAACACCTTTTCTAGCACCAGTTTTGTATAGAGGGCAAATGAAAACATTTTTTTCAAGAGAATTACGTTTTTTAATGGATTTGATCCAAATACAGGGCATTTGTTGAATTTTTTCTCGATATAAACACTCATCTAAACACCTTAATTTGGAGTTCCAACGTGCTCCCTCTAAAAACAAACCATACACCACTATACCTTCTTCTGAGGTGTTTGCAATATCTTGATTTACATTTAAAACTTCAAAATCAAAAGTAAGAAGATCTATCGATACCCCGTGTTTTCTCGAATAATTCTGTTGAGCTGCTGTTAAAAATCCTTGGGGGAAATAAAAAGCTGGTAGCCAATACATATTAGGTTCTTCTCCGGCAAACCATTCCTAAAACAAATTAAAAGAAATTTGTTGTAGTTGGTATATGCATATATTCATTCATATTTATCGAATGTCAATTAAAATTTTATAAATAAAAAGCTTGTTCTCTCTCTGTTCGCATTGAGTGCACTTGTCTATTGATAATAAATCAAAAAACATAAACACAAAAAGAAATAAGAAAAAAAAAAAAAAAAAATAAAAAGTAATAATTGGTCGAAAACGTGGTTTATCGTCCGATTCAGATGTTAAACACGTCAAGCATATTAAGATGCCGCGTGTTAAAGGCTCTAATATCCATACAATAGATGTGAAAACATCAAATAAAAATGATAACTATTGGCAAATTTTGCCAGCTCAAGTACGTGATGATGAATCACCTAATATGGACACTTATAAAAATGAAAATAATGCTCAAAAAATCAAAATACCACCAATTACGCTATTAAAAAAATTACCTAACTTTGTGCATAATCTAATGTTAAATTTAAAAATTAATGATTACTATGTTAAAAAAATTTCAATTGGAATTAAAATATTCTTAAATTCTGATGAATCATATTTAAAAACATGTGCTGCACTTAAAGAAAATAGCTGTGAATTTTTTTCATATGGAAAAAAAAAATGATAGGCCTTTCAAAGCAATTTTGTCAGGCCTAGATAAAACAACAACAACTGAAATTAAAAATATATTATGTGACTTACAACTCAAATGTGTTGATGTTAAACTTATTGAAAAAGTAACTAGGTTCAATACTAAAATTATTTTATATGTTGTTTATTTTGAGAATAAATCAATAACTTTACAACAATTAAAAAGTGAATTTTGCTATATCCAGCATCATAAAGTACGCTGGGAATATAAAAGAAAAAATATTAATAAAATTACCCAATGTTATAATTGCCAGATGTTTGGGCATGGTGCTACTCACTGCCATATCAAAACATTCTGTGCTTATTGTGCACAAAGCCATAAATCAATGGACTGTCCTAATAAAGATAATATCAAATGTGCTAATTGCGGAAATAAACATCATGCTAATGATATTTCTTGTAAACTTTTTCCCGGTAACCTAATGAATGCAAGTAATAACATCAATCAACAAAACAACAACTGTTATCAAGCGAATACCTGGACAAAATTCAGAGATCATTCTAATAGTAGTATTTATAATAAAACTTCTGATAACAATAATATTACTACTAATGGTAACATGTCATTTACTTATACTAACAATGCTAATAATAACTTGTTCTCTATTACTGAAATAAATGAATTAATGTCAGAATTATTAAATAAATTACGTAGTTGCAGTAACAGGGAGCAACAATTTAATGTTATAACACAACTTGTATTTAAATATTTGTATGGTAATAATGCTAAATAATCTCAATGAATTGAATGTAATAATTTGGAATGCTCAATCATTTCAAAACAAATCTTTAGAATTTTTTAATTTTATGATTTTGAATGGTGTCCACGTTGCCCTTATTAATGAAACTTGGCTTGTTTCAGGTATTAAAGTAAGTAATCCTAATTTTATTATTTACAGGAATGATCGCACACACAGTAGGGGTGGTGGGGTCGCCATTATTATTCAAAAAAATATTAATCATGTGTTGTTGCCAGTTTATGAAACTCATGTTATTGAAAATTTAGGAGTTGAAATATCTTTCAGTGGTGGTGATTCAGTCAAGTTGTTTTCGGTATATGTCCCCGGAAATACGGCTAGATGTTTAAAATTAAATTGCAATGATTCATTAAATATTAATAGTAATAAATTTAATCACATAAAAAAAATGTTCAAGGCTGATTTATTGAAATTCTCTAGATGTCCAGGTAAATTCGTTGTAGGTGGTGATTTTAATTCGCGTCACAAATTATGGGGCTGCTTAAGGGCAAACTCTTATGGTAATATACTTAAGGAACTCTTGGAACTTGATAAATTTAAAATTTTATATCCTGATGATCCGACTTATATCCCTACTAACTCTAGGGCTAATCCTTCTACTCTGGATATATTTTTGACTAATGCTGAAGATTATATTTCTAGTCCTGTTGTAGTGAATGAACTTTATTCTGGTCATCTTGCTGTAAAAATAAAAATAAATAAAAAACATGTTTTTGACGACAATTGCCATTTGGATTATAGAAATGCTGACTGGTCTATATTTACGAATTACCTCAAGGAAAATTTCTCTAATATTGTGGCTCAAACGTTTACCTATACACATGAAATTGATAACATTTTGTCGCATACTTACGGTGCGTTAGCACAAGCCATTGATTTGGCTATTCCAAAAAAGGCCGTCGGGTTGCGCTGCAATTCGCTTCCGAACCACATTTTGCAACTCATCGCTATAAGAAATAGTATTAGAAGGAAATGGTTTCGTACTAGAGCCCTTCTTTTTAAGGCCCAGGTTGCTTATTTAAATGATATTATTAAAAATAAAATTAGTGAGTATAGAAATATTAGGTGGAATGGATTATTAAAAACTTTAGGTAAAAACTCTAAACCCTTTTGGCGCGTTTGCAAAATAATTAAAAATAAAAATAGTATTATTCCCCCATTATTAGTTAATGGTACTAAATATGTTACGTGCTCTGAAAAAGCTAATATTATTGGACAGCAGTTCGAATCTAGGCACAAGCAGGCCACTGACATTGGTGATTTAGTTTTTACAAACACGGTTAAGTCTTATGTATCCACACTGGATGACTCTGAAGTTATGTTATCTGCGCAGGATTGTATTACTACTCTTGAAGTTAGAGATGTCATTGGAAGTCTTAAATGTAAGACTTCATCTGGTATTGATAAAATTTCAAATAAATGTATTAAATCTTTTCCCAATTGTTTTATTAAACATCTTGCATTTATATTTACTTCTTGCCTGAGATTGGGTTACTTTCCGGATAGGTGGAAAGAGGCTAAAATTATTGCCATATTGAAACCAAATAGGGCTCCCAACCTCCCCCAAAATTATAGGCCAATTAGTCTGTTAAGCAATTTGTCAAAAGTCTTTGAAAAAATTATAAAAACTCGCTTATCTGAATTTATAGACCGAAATAATATTTTCCCTGACGTTCAATTTGGTTTCAGGACTGGACACAACACTCTACATCCCTTAACGAGAATAAAGAATTTTATTAAAAATAGTTTAGATGATAAAAAAAGTGTTGGTATGGTTACTTTAGATATTGAGGCTGCTTTTGATTGCGTATGGCACGACGGACTTATTTATAAGCTATACATGTTAGGTTTTCCTTTATATTTAATTAAAATCTTAAATAGTTATCTAATAAACAAAAAATTTAGGGTACATATAGGTAAATTTATGTCTGAGCTTTTTACTGTTCCAGCAGGTGTTCCCCAGGGATCCGTTTTGGGTCCCTTGTTGTACAATGTGTATACGTCTGACATTCCCAACCTAACGGGTTGTATGACGTCAATTTTTGCTGACGATACTTCGGTCTTGTGTGCGGGTGCTCTTGGACTGGAAATTGAAACTGTTTTGCAACGTGCTTTAGATACATTACATAATTACTTTGCCAGGTGGAGAATTTCAATAAATGCCCAAAAGACGTGTGCTATGTGTTTCACTAGAAAGCGGAAAAATTGTTATAAACCACTAAATAAGTTGCGCTTGAAAAACTGCCGCATAGACTGGATTCAATCGATAAAATATTTAGGTATAATTCTTGATTCAAGGCTTACTTTCATGCAGCATATAAATTATATGAACGATAAAGCTGATAAGTACATAAAAATACTTTACCCTTTCATAAATCGAAATTCTAGTTTGTCTGTATCTAATAAATTATTAATTATGAAATTAATATTTCAATCAATTTTACTATATGGTGCTCCGGTATGGGGTGACTGTGCTAAAACACACATTTCCAAATTGCAAATTAAGCAAAATAAAATTTTAAAGATGATGCTAAATTTACCGTTTTTCTACTCTACTATAAAATTGCATCATAGGGCTGGCATTGATACCATTCAGAAAAATATCTTAAAAATAAAAGAAAAATTTAACATGAATTTAGAAAATTCATCAAATAATCTAATTAGAAATCTTTTTCAACCTTAGGTTGTCATTTAGTTATAGGTAGTTCTAAGTTCTAGTCTAAGTTTTATTTTTAGTAATTTTAATACCTAAGGTTTTTCCAATTTTCCTTGTAAATTTAATTATAGTTCTCTAAATAATTAAATTTGTTAAAAAAAAACTTATCTTAGCTGTGAAGATTATTATATATCCAATCTAATCTCTAAATAAATTAAGAATCACATAGTACAAAAAAAATGTAAATATAATAGTTTAATAAAATAATAATAAAAAAAAAAAAATAAAAAGCTTATGATTTTCTATTATGATTGTGACATATATAAAAAAAGAAGAATGGAACAATATCCATATATTGTTCTAACGATACCTCGTTAAAAAAACGAGAGTGCGCTGAAAATGCAAATTAGTGATAATTATAACATACGTATTTTAAAATTAGTTAATCCAAGGAACTTGTGGTAATGATAGAAAATTTGTGTAACAAAAAAAAAATAATTGACTCAATTAGAAAAACAAAAAGATATAGACTGTAAATATGTTCAATGCTTAAAAGTATAAAAACGAAAGCGTTCATAATACAATTGTTGAGTTGAATAGTGAAGTATTTAATATTAAAATAAAGTTGAGTTAAACTAATGGTTTATAATATACTACTTTTAACAAGTGAAAATATTGCTTTTAAAATTTTTTTGGTTATGTAACTACATTATTAAAATTACTTTAATTTGCATGTACAAAAATGTTTTAGTGAATGCAATCTTTGCAATGAAACAAGAAAAAAATTAAAAGTGGAGTTAACATAATGCTCGAATTTAAGGGTTAGTTGCTTGAGTTAAGAAAAATAATTATATTTTTTAATGGCATGGTATTTACCGTTTCCGCATTTATAGATATTTGGATATTCTTGCATTTTTGGAAATATAAGGCGTCAAAAACTCAAATTTTACAAATTCAAGGAGGTGATAAGAGAGGGTGGAGGTGGAAAAAATTTTGCTTTTATGTTTAAAAGCTGCTAAAATTTCAGGATCCTAGAATTTGAGGTCCAGAAGAAAAACGATATCAAAAATAAAATTTCAAAAACGGGGAAAACGGTTTCTAGATAACATTTTAACTGCCATTTTGTTATTTTAAAGTTCCGATTTGGTATGCTGCAGCAGAAGAAGTCAGTTACTACATTTTCTGTGTTTGCCAAATCTGAATAATACTTACGATTTCGCTGTAATAAATAATTAAAAAATCTGATGTGTTCAGCACATAACCGACCGCAATATGTACTGTCCAGTTAGGTGAAAGTGTTACAGAAGATTATAAAAATACTTTTTAAATACTTTCTCTTAAATTTTAGAACGTCAGTAAGCTTTGTGCCATCCGAATTCCGACTGTGAGTCTCGGCTATTAGTTTCCGTAGCAACCAGAGTTCAAATATCAAATTTCAAGAAATTATATTAACTGGTTCCGCAGATATGATAAAAAACGTAAAATCCGGCCCAGTTTGGTTTCCGGTCTCTGATGTTTCCAAAAAGTTTATACATTCATTGTTTTAATACTCCTAATTCAAATATTAAATTTCAAGAAAACTGGTTGATTATTTCTCTCTATATACAGAAAGATTCGAAATTGGCCCGCAAAAAAAGTCATTTCCGTAGGCTTGATATATCCCAAAAGTTGATCTGTGACAATAGCCAAAATAAACTTACATATAAAATTTAATGAAAATCGGTTTAGCTGAACTTGAGATACACGTGCACACACCGAGACATCTCTAAAAATAGTTTATTTACGCTTCCCTACTGTGGAGAAATGCGTTCACACCGAAAAATCGATAAGAAAAATATGTTGCCATTACATGATCTCCCTTATTGTATGCAATGCGGACGGTAAAAATGGTATTTTCAGGAACTATGAATTTTAAAGGTAAAAATTTTCTAGAAAAATAAATTTCTTGTATGATCTATATACATATGAAATTTTAGCTTTCTGTCTTCAAGGATATAGAATTTCAGTAAACATGTCCAACATTTTCGATTTAATTTCAAATCTTCATCTAGGCTAAAATAATAATTTAATACGACAATAATGTTTTTTACAATATTTTTTATATGTTATATATGTACACTTCATTAAGTTATTAAAAAATTATTAATTTTCTGTTAACATAATTTACTAACTTTATCGCTCTAATAAATTAATTTAATAAAATTTTTAAAATCGACGTCTACTTTGTTTTAATAAATAACCTATAAGTAAATAAAAAGAAGGTTAACACAGTTGTAGATGGATCAAAACTGACTCTTACAAAACTTGAACTATAATAAAAATAAAAATATGACAAATCAAATGTTTTGATCTATTGTTTGTTACATTGGGGTTACCGCTTGTGTTAAATTTTTGGAATTTTTGGCTAACCTCTAATATAACCAATGTTCATCATTATATTAAAATTGATTAATGACGATATTAACATTCTATAAAAATTTTTGAATGTGACTTATTAACTATTTATTATGATGACTGCAACAATTAAAAGATTTTCGTTAGAACTTCGCAATATCCCAAGTAACAATTTTCAAGAGTAATACCCTAAAAAATTTACCAAATCTCTCATAAAACTCTCATACCACACTCCAATACTCTCATAATTTTTTTTAATCTTAATTTTCTTATAATAATACTTAGGTTCTTATAATAATACTTAGCACTTATAGTGTTAAAAATTCTGCTATTCTCATAGCAAACCTACGGCCATTTTAGTATAGTCATTTTTCTTTATCTAAATTTTAACACTAATAAGACTGAGAATTCTTTTTTTTTTGGAAAGAAGTCTGAAAAATATTTATTGTACAGAAATTATTAAATTGAAGTTAATGAAATTCAAAATTATAGTTTTTATTGAATACAATAAAGCTTTAGTTGGAATTAATGCACATTAGTATATTTATTTTTTGTTTAACAATTCTTAAATTTTAAAATTTATGTAAAAGAAAGAAATAAGATATCATTTGGCTAAAAAATATGCATAAAAATTTTTTAAATTTTAATTATTTTAAGTACAATATCAACTTTTATCAATAAAATTTTAATGCGAGAACTTTTTGATTTATAATAATGGCAAAAAAATTATTTTAATTTCCCATATTTATAATTTTATGATATTAAGTTTTTGAATAGAAATATTTATTGATTACATATCATATACGTAAACGTATGTATATTTTGTTTCGTTTTTGTTAAAAAATTTATTAAAAATTATTAAGAGCGGAATAGATATATTTTTTATAAAGTTCGAAGTAAGACCGACATATTTATTCTATAAAGTATTGCTTTTTCTTTCTAGTAACACTATTATAAATGGCTTGTGAGAATTTTCGTATACCAAAACTAGTATGAGAGTTATATGCTTTAAAAACTCTTTTAATGGGAGCCTACGTGTAACTCTCATTACAAGAATTAATAACTCTAGTAATTGCGCTCTTTTGCTCTTATAAAGATCTCATTAGGGTCTTTTAGTGTTCTACACGACTGAAATTATAAGAGTAATATTCTTGAAAAATTCTTAATATAGCTCTACAAGAATCTTATGAGATAAAAATTGTTACTTGGGATAGTTCAATACTTTGTGAAAGATAAAACTGTAAACGTACGAAATTAGAAGTGGTATAATTTAGTAATATTAAAGTTGAAATTTATAATAAAAAGTTGAAAATGTAATAAAGCGTTATAGTTTTAAATTCAAACGAGCTTCGGTATATGAACTGATATCTTAATTCAAAAATTCAGTAAATGATTCTGATTCTCTAAATATTAAAGCAATTCTTATTCTAAAAATTGCTACAAACAAAGAACAATTAAATAAATTATAAAGAAATGTGTTTCATATGTACTGCTAATTGTGAAATTCAAATTTTATTTCAACATTACATCAAAAAGAATCACATGGGGAGTTAGTGAATTTTTAAAGCATTTTTTAGCTTTTTATCGTAAGAATAATGGAATTCAATAATTTTTCCAACAACTATTCCAGTAGCGTCGTGAATTTTACTCTTGTGTGAAATGCTTTACAAGATTATTTATAAAAAAAAACCTTTATTGTATACTTACGAGTAACTTTTTGGTTTTCACAATAGAAAACTTTAAAATAAATCAAAGAAATTAATCATATTTAAAATTACTTGAAAAAAAATTTTCATAGTCAGCAAAAAATTAACACCAATTTTTACTATTGAGAGTTTTCATTTGAAATAATAGCAATTTATTTTCGGAGGATGTAAGAATAATAAGATTTTCTCACCGAAAGTTTTGAAGGAGTTTTCTTGAACTGTCTTCAATTTATTAATATATTTACTAGCATATTTAAGAACAAGATTTTTATGACATAAGGATCGTTAAGCTTTTTGTATAACGCTTAACGAAACCTGAGACGGAATTAGTATGGCTGCGATGTTGTAGTGTTACCTGGATATTAACTTATTGTCAAATAAAACTTGTAAATTTGTAATACAAAAAAATTCTTTTAAGTTTATCTTTATTCAAGAAATACTAAGATATTTTGGATAACGATCGACGAGTGTAGCTGACAACAGAATATTTAGTGGCATTAAGGCCTAATCAATTAAATTTACACCAATTTGCAAATGAATTCAGATCATAATCTAGCTATTTGTAAAGGAATTTCATTTTTGCAGATTATTTTCATCCACGTAAATACTTATCTTAGTAATTTTTAGCACTTTTGTAAAAAATTTTTGAAAAAAGTGCTTATTAGTTTCACTCTGTCCGTCCGTCTGTCCGTGTGTCTGTTTACAAAACTTTTACACCCTTGAAAATAAAAAGCTGAAATTTTATACGTACATAGATCTTTACTAGAAACCTTTTTCCGTAGAACAAATAATTTCACCTATCTTTCCTCCTGTAAAAGTTACTCGTGCTCCACCCAAAAATCCAAAGAATGGCATTTTTTAACTATTTATTGCAAAGAAGCCATAAACATTTTTCAAATTTTGCAAAAGCTGAAAAATAGTAGCTGGCTTCTTCTATCGCGGCATACCATTTCTGTACTTTAAAAGAACAAAATGGCCGTTAAAATTTACCGTTATCTAAAATCCGTTTTTTCCAAATTTTCGATGCCAAAAATTGTTTTTCTTCTACAAAGTATGTTACAGGAGTCTAAAGTTTTAGCAACTCTTCGATATTCATAAATAGTTATTTCGTTAGAAAAAAAATTTTTCCCATCTCCACCCTCTCTCAAGTTATCATCTTACAAAATTTGTAAAATTTGAATATTTGCCACCTTATATTTGCGAAATCACAAGCTTTTTCAAATTTCTTTAAACGCAAAAATCTAACGGTAAATTCTTTTTTTTAACTGATACAATTAACTCTTAAAATCAAGCATCATGTGAACCCTTCTTTAAATTTATTTTTGCTTTATTTGATACTGCATAAGTCGTTCATCCTAAATGTATGCAATCCTAGAAATAGTTTCATATATGAATGAAAATAATTCTAATAGCGTTGTAGGCATACATAGACTATATTAAAAGCACTATTTTCATTTGTTGAAGCGAAAAGTGCTACAATACAAACCATTGACCCAAATTTATTCTAATACAAGTAACATCGTTAATACTAATTATAAATAGAAGATGCACCAAACAACTAGTTCGAGGTAAATTAGATTATGCAGCAAAATAATTAAAAGCAAGAGCGAAAAGTAACACGGTATTTTCTGCAAAACAGATAAGAACTAATCCATTAAATAAAGGTGTATGGAAAGTCGTTCTTTTTTAGCTTAATATTAAAATAAAGTTGAGTTAAAGTTGGTTTATAATGTAGTACTTTTCCCTTTAACAAGTGAAAATAAGTGCTTTTAAAAAATTTTTAGTTATGTAACTACATTATTAAAATTACTTTAATTTGCATGTACAAAAATGTTTTAGTGGATGCAATCTTTGCAATGAAACAAGAAAAAAATTAAAAGTGGAGTTAACATAATGCTCGAATTTAAGGGTTAGTTGCTTGAGTTAAGAAAAATAATTATATTTTTTAATGGCATGGTATTTACCGTTACCGCATTTATAGATATTTGGATATTCTTGCATTTCTGGAAATATAAGGCGTCAAAAACTCAAATTTTACAAATTCAAGGAGGAGATAAGAGAGGGTGGAGGTGGAAAAAATTTTGCTTTTACGTTTAAAAGCTGCTAAAATTTCAGGCTCCTAGAATTTGAGGTCCAGAAGAAAAACGATATCAAAAATAAAATTTCAAAAACGGGAAAAACGGTTTCTAGATAACATTTTAACTGCCATTTTGTTATTTTAGTTCCGATTTGGTATGTTGCAGCAGAAGAAGTCAGTTACTACTTTTTCTGTGTTTGCAAAATCTGAATAATACTTACGATTTCGCTGTAATAAAAAATTAAAAAATCTGATGTGTTCAGCACATAACCGACCGCAATATGTACTGTCCAGTTAGGTGAAAGTGTTACAGAAGATTATTAAAATACTTTTTAAATACTTTCTCTTAAATTTTAGAACGTCAGTAAGCTTTGTGCCATCCGAATTCCGGCTGTTAGTCTCGGCTGTTAGTTTCCGTAGCAACCAGAATTCAAATATCAAATTTCGAGAAATTCTATTAAATCGTTCCGCAGATATGATAAAAAATGTAAAATCCGGTCCCAGTTTGGTTTCCGGTCTCTGATCTTTCCAAAAAATTTATAGATTCATTGTTTTAATACTACTAATTCAATTGTTAAATTTCAAGAAAATTGGTTGATTATTTCTCTCTATATACAGAAAAATTCGAAATTTGCCTCCAAAAAAAGAAATTTCCGTAGGCTTGATATATCCCTAAAGTTGAACAATCTGTGACATAGCCAAAATAAACTTACATATAAAATTTAATGAAAATCGGTTTAGCTGAACTTGAGATACACACGTGCACACACCGACACATCTCTAAAAATAGTTTATTTACGCTTCCCTACTATGGAAAAATGCGTTCCCACCGAAAAATCGATAAGAAAAATATGTTGCCATTACATGATCTCCCTTATTGTATGCAATGCGGGCGGTAAAAATGGCATTTTCAGGAGCTATGTATTTTAAAGGTAAAAATTTTCTTCTAGAAAAATAAATTTCTTGTATGATCTATATACAGATGAAATTTTAGCTTTCTGTCTTCAAGGATATAGAATTCCAGTAAACATGTCCATGAACGGAAAAGTCCGAAGAAGTAACGAAATTTTTGGAAAATTGCTAAAAAAGATTTGTAATTTCTGTATAGTCAGTGTAGGACAAAAAAAGTACGTTCTTCAGGTTTTCTCCAACATGTTCGATTTAATTTCAAACCTTCATCTAGGTTAAAATAATAATTTAATACGACAATAATGTTTTTACAATATTTTTTATATTTTATATATGTGCACTTACATTAAGTTATTAAAAAATTGTTAATTTTCTGTTAACATAATTTACTAACTTTATCGCTCTAATAAATTAATTTAATAAAATTTTTAAAATCGGCATCTACTTTGTTTTAATGAATAACCTATTAGTAAATAAAAAGAAGATTAACACAATTGTAGATGGAACAAAATTGACTCTTACAAAACTTGAACTATAATAAAAATAAAAATATGACAAATCAAATGTTTTGATCTATTGTTTGTTACATTGGGGTTACCGGTTGTGTTAAATTTTTGGAATTTTTGGCTAACCTCTAAAATCACCAATGTTCATCATTATATTAAAATTGATTAATGACGATATTAACATTCTATAAAAAATTTTGAATGTGACTTATTAACTATTTATTATGATGACTGCAATAATTAAAAGATTTTCGTTAGAACTTCGCAATATCCCAAGTAACAATTTTCAAGAGTAATACTTTAAAAAATTTTCCAAAACTCTCATAAAACTCTCATACCACACTCCAATACTCTCATAGTTTTTTTTAATCTTAATTTTCTTATAATAATACTTAGGTTCTTATAATAATACTTAGCACTTATAGTATTAAAAATTCTGCTACTCTCATAGCAAAACTACGGCCATTTTAGTATTGTCATTTTTAGCACTTTTCCAAAATATTTTTGAAAAAAAGTGCTTATTAGTTTCACTCTGTCGGTCCGTCCGTGTGTCTGTTTACAAAACTTCTACACCCTTGAAGATAGAAAGCTGAAATTTTGTGCGTACGTAGATCTTTACTAGAATCTTATTTCCGTAGAACAAAATTTTTACCTATCTCCCCCCCTCTAGAAGGTATACCCCCCCGAAACCCTAAAAATGGCCTTTTTTAACTATTTGTTGCAAAGAAACCATATGCATTTTTGAAATTTTGCAAACGCAAAAATGCAGGGGCTTGCTTTCCTTACCGTGGTATACTATACTTGAACTTTAAAAAAACAAAATGGCCGTTAAAATTTACTGTTACATAAAATCCGTTTTTTTTTCAAATTTTTGATATCGTTTTTCTTCTAGACCCCAGTCTATAGAAGCTTGAAATTTTAGGAACTTTTAGACATTAACAAATAATTCATTTCGTTAGAAGAAAATTTTTTTCTATCTCCGCCCCCTCTCAAGTTATCACCCCTTGAAATTTGTAAAATTTGAATTTTTGGCACCCTTTATTTCCGAAACCGCAAGCTTTTTCAAATGTCTATAAACGCAAAAAGTTAACGGTAAATTCCATGACATTAAAAAATATAATTATTTTTCTTAACTCACACATTTAAACCTTAAAATCGAGCATTATATTAACCCCTCTTTATATTAATTTTTGCTCTATTTCAAATACTGCATAAATCGGTCATCCTAAATATATGCAATCCCAGAATAGTCTTGTATATGAATGAAAAAAATTTTAATAGTGTGATAGGTATACATAGACTGTATTTAAAAACAGAATTTTCACTTGTTGAAGGGAAAAATGCTACAATACAAACCATTGGTTTGACCCAACTTTATTCCTTATCTAAATTTTAACACTAATGACACTGAGAATTCTTTTTTTTTGGAAAGAAGTCTGAAAAATATTTATTGTAAAGTAATTATTAAATTAAAGTTAATGAACTACAAAATTATAGTGTTTATTGAATATAATAAAGCTTTAGTTGGAATTTATGCACCTTAGTATATTTATTTTTTGTTTAACAATTCGTAAATTTTAAAATTTATGTAAAAAAAAAGAAATGAGATATCATTTACCTAAAAAATATGCATAAAAATTTTTTAAATTTTAATTATTTTTAGTTGGCGTTGCTTTGTTTCGAAGTATAATATCAACTTTTATCAATAAAATATTAATGCCAGAACTCTTTGATTTATAATAATGGCAAAAAAATTATTTTAATTTCCCATATTTATAATTTTATGATATTAAGTTTTTGAATAGAAATATTTATTGATTACATATCATAAACGTAAACGTATGTATATTTTGTTTCGTTTTTGTTAAAAAATTTATTAAAAATTATTAAGAGCGGAATAGATATATTTTTTATAAAGTTCGAAGTAAGACCGACATATTTATTCTATGAAGTATTGCTTTTTCTTTCTAGTAACACTATTATAAATGGCTTGTGAGAATTTTCGTATACCAAAACTAGTATGAGAGTTATATGCTTTAAAAACTCTTTTAATGGGAGCCTACGAGTAACTCTCATTACAAGAATTAATAACTCTAGTAATTGCGCTCTTTTGCTCTTATAAAGTTCTCATTAGGGTCTTTTAGTGTTCTACAAGACTGATATTATAAGAGTAATATTCTTGAAGAATTCTTAATATAGCTCTGCAAGAATCTTATGAGATAAAAATTGTTACTTAGGATAGTTCAATACTTTGTGAAAGATAAAACTGTAAACGTACGAAATTAGAAGTGGTATAATATAGTAATATTAAAGTTGAAATTTATAATAAAAAGTTGAAAATGTAACAAAGCGTTATAGTTTTAAATTCAAACGAGCTTCGGTAAATGAACTGATATCTTAATTCAGAAATCGATTAAAAAGAATCTCCTATATTGCTTAAATAAAATTAGAGTTGAATCACACTAAATCAGTACTAGCAATGAGAACGATTCAGTAAATGATTCTGATTCCCTAGATATTAAAGCAATTCTTAATCTTAAAATTGCTACAAACAAAGAACAATTAAATAAATTATAAACAAGTGTGTTTCATATGTACTGCTAATTGTGAAATTCAAATTTTATTTCAACATTACATCAAAAAGAATCACATGGGGTGTTAGTGAATTTTTATATTCAATAATTTTTCCATCAACTATTCCAGTAGCGTCGTGAATTTTACTCTTGTGTGAAATGCTTTACAAGATTATTTATAAAAAAAAACCTTTATTGTGTACTTACGAGTAAGTTTTTGTTTTTCACAATAGAAAACTTTAAAATAAATCAAAGAAATTAATCATATTTAAAATTACTTGAAAAGAAATTTTCATAGTCAGCAAAAAATCAACACCAATTTTTACTATTGAGAGTTTTCATTTGAAATAATAGTAATTCATTTTCGTAGGATCTAAATTTACACCAATTTGCAAATGAATTCAGATCATAATCGAGCTATTTGTAAAAGAATTTCATTTTTTTGCAGATTATTTTCATCCACGTAAATACTTGTCTTAGTAATTTTTAGCACTTTTGTAAAAAATTTTTGAAAAAAGTGCTTATTAGTTTCACTCTGTCCGTCCGTCTGTCCGTGTGTCTGTTTACAAAACTTTTACACCCTTGAAAATAAAAAGCTGAAATTTTATACGTACATAGATCTTTACTAGAAACCTTTTTCCGTAGAACAAATAATTTCACCTATCTCCCCTCCTGTAAAAGTTACTCGTGCTCCACCCAAAAATCCAAAGAATGGCATTTTTTAACTATTTATTGCAAAGAAGCCATAAACATTTTTCAAATTTTGCAAAAGCTGAAAAATAGTAGCTAGCTTCTTCTATCGCGGCATACCATTTCTGAACTTTAAAAAAACAAAATGGCCGTTAAAATTTACCGTTATCTAAAATCCATTTTTTTCCAAATTTTCGATGCCAAAAATTGTTTTTCTTCTACAAAGTATGTTACAGGAGTCTAAAGTTTTAGCAACTCTTCGATATTCATAAATAGTTATTTCGTTAGAAAAAAATTTTTCCCATCTCCACCCCCTCTCAAGTTATCATCTCACAAAATTTGTAAAATTTGAATGTTTGCCACCTTATATTTGCGAAATCACAAGCTTTTTCAAATTTCTTTAAACGCAAAAATCTAACGGTAAATTCTTTTTTTTAACTGATACAATTAACTCTTAAAATCAAGCATCATGTGAACCCTTCTTTAAATTTATTTTTGCTTTATTTGATACTGCATAAGTCGTTCATCCTAAATGTATGCAATCCTAGAAATAGTTTCGTATAGGAATGAAAATAATTGTAATAGTGTGGTAGGCATACATAGACTATATTAATTAAAAGCACTATTTTCATTTGTTGAAGGAAAAGTGCTACAATATAAAACTTGAGTGCTACAATATAAAGTGCTACAATATAAAACAAAATAAGTTGGTTTGACCCAACTTTATTCTAATACAAGTAACATCGTTAATACTAATTATAAATAGAAGATGTATCAAACAACTAGATCGAGGTAAATTAGATTATGCAGCAAAATAATTAAAAACAAGAGCGAAAAGTAACACCGTATTTTCTGCAAAACAGATAAGAACTAATCCATTAAATGAAGAGTATGGAAAGCCGTCTTTTTTAGCTTGATAAAGTTGGGTCGAACCAATGATTTGTAATGTAGCTTTTCTCCTTTCAACAAGTTAAAATACTACTTTTAAAAACAATCTATGTATCTGCTACTTCATTAATATTACTTTAATTCATATACTATTATAATAAACTAACTATGAAAAGGATTGCATATATTTTGGATGAGGCAAAAAAAAATTTAAAAAGGCTTTAGTTAATGCTCGAATTTAAAGGCTAATTGCGTGAGTTAAGAAAAACAATTACCTTTTTTAATGACTTGGCATTTACGGTTAGCTTTCTGCATTGAGAGAAGGTACTAAACATTGACTCTTAAACTTTGCGGTCTAGAAGAAAAAACAGCGGATGGAAGTACTGGGTGAAACTAATAAACACTTTTTTCAAAATTTTCTTGGACTTCTCATTTAATTGTTATTATTATAACCTGCACTTCGTGAAGGGTATATTAACTTTGGAGTTTGTAACTACTTTAAGGAGCCATCTGCGGTATAAACATATATATATATTCCTGCTCAAAGTAAAATTCTGCATCGATTTTGATATGTCCAACCGTCCGTCCGTCCGATCGCACGATAACTCAAAAACGAATAATGTAATCAACACCAAAGTTTGATAAGTTTTTTCTTTTGTGCCAAGGACGAACCCTATTGTAATTGGACTAATTCCGACAATTGATTTGGGTTCGAGTGGTTGCCATACAACTCAAAGAGTTTATTTTAAATATTTCAAAAACTAGTAAAGGTATAATTAATATAAAATTTTATATACATGTTTGTATACATTCTACACATGCTCTGAAAATTTTAATGGGGTAGCTGCACCGGTTCGGGTGGCTGTCATACAGCAAAATAATAAAGTCAGATAATAAAGTCTGAAAAATAATAAAGTCAGATTCATGAAACTCGGCAGTTGTATTTCCAATTGTAGATCAGATATATTTGTGAAGTTTTAATGGAATTGCTTGACAGTTGCCATACAACTCCAAAAGCTAATTTTAAATATTTGGAAAAATTATAAAGTCAGATTCATGAAACTTGGCAGTCGGGTGTCCAATTATAGGTCAGACATATCCGTGAAGTTTCTATAGACTGGTTTCACAGGTTTGAGTAATTGCTATACAATCGGTTTATACTGACAGAAACGTTTTTACTTGTTATTATTAATTTTATTATTTTAACGGCGGATTGGGCCATGAAATATCCGCAGTAGGGTATGCTTGTGGTAAAAGTCCACTAAAATTCAGCAGAAATCCAGACGCGACGGACTCACGATGAACGGTGCTCTGTTTTATGACTGATCCCTGAAAGACGGCAGAAATTAAATCTGCTGCATTGCACGAGGAAATTATTTTCAAAGACTAGGAGAAGAAAGCTCTGAAATAAAACAAAATACATGCAATGAACAAAACACAAGGATTGTATACTCTATGTTCTTTGGAGGTTGGTCTCATGGATTCTGGGAGAGACCACTTATTGCATAGTAGATCGGCTACCCATTTGGAAAGAGATCGGGGGTCATGGGATCACCCCCATTGGTGATTGCCGGTAAATGAGTTAAGAATGATAACTCTGACGAAAAGTCCAATAAGTTTGCAAAAGATAAAAAAATTAAAACCCAAGAGGTTAATATGAAATAGCATCTTATACAGGAGAGTAAATTGGATACTCATGACTCGAAAATATTCGAGTTAGAAGGTCTTTGTAAATTAAATTGCAAATTACAAGCGGAGACTATAAATTTAAAAAATAATATAAAATCTGCTTAAACAGAAAAGAAAAACAAAAACGGAAGTTATTGTATATGAAACTAATGGGGAAGAGCTGCTTACAGAAACTGGCTGGACCATAAATTAGAATTACGCAAAGAAGCGAAAAATGGAAAAACCTCTTGAAATAAATTCAGAGAAGACAGATAAAAAAAATAATGAAACTACCCCTAAAATGAAGGCTGAAAATCCAAAGAAGCACAAGCCTCCTATGGTTACATTGAGCAACGTTGAAAACTACTCCCACATAGTTAAAATGTTAAAAGAAGAAAAAATAAACGATTGGGTCGACATGATGAATAATGATCAATTATAAATAAATATGGAGAATGAAAATGATTACAGATTGTTAACAAAAGCTATAAATAAGGCCAGATTGGAGTGGCACACACATGAGAATAAACTGACAAGGCCAGTTCAAGTTATGCTAGAAACCTCCATCCATCGTGTGGGTTCAAGGGTATAAAAAATGAGCTCCTTAGCAAAGGTTTAGATACTGTAAATAAAATTATAATAAATAAAGTTGGGTCAAACCAATGGTTTGTATTGTAGCACTTTTCCCTTTAACAGGTGAAAATACTGCTTTTAAAAACAGTCTATGTATATCCACCACACTATTAAAATTATTTTCATTTATAAACGAAACTATTTCTAGGATTGCATATATTTAGGATGAACCATTTATGCAGTCTTTGAAATAAAGCAAAATTTAATATAAACAGGGGTTAACATAATCCTCGATTTTAAGGGTTAATTGTTTGAGTTAAGAAAAATAATTATATTTTTTAATGTCATAGAATTTACCGTTAACTTTTTGCGTTTATAGAAATTTGAAAAAACTTGCGGTTTCAGAAATATAAGGCGTCAAAAATGCAAATTTTACAAATTTCAAGAGGCCATAACTTGAGAGGGGGTGGAGATGGAAAAAAATTTTCTTCTAACGAAATGAACTACTTGTTAATGTCTAAAAGCCCCTAAAATTTCAGGCTTCTACAGGCTGGGGTCTAGAAGAAAAACGACATCAAAAATTTGGAAAAAAAGGACTTTAGATAACGGTAAATTTGAACGGCCATTTTGTTTTTCTAAAGTTTAACTATAATATACCGCGATAGGGGAAGCAAGCCACTGCCTTACTGCGTTTGCAAAATTTCAAAAATGCTTGTGGTTTCATTGCAACAAATAGTTAAAATAGGCCATTTTTAGTGCTTTGGGGGGGTATAACTTCTAGAGGGGGGGAGATAAATAAAAATTTTGTTCTACGAAAATAAGTTTCTAGTAAAGATCTATGTACGTATTAAATTTCAGCTTTCTATCTTTAAGAATGTAGAAGTTTTGTAAACAGACACACGGACAGACGGACGGACGGACGGACGGACGGACGGACGGACGGACGGACGGACAGACGGACGGACGGACGGACGGACGGACGGACGGACGGACGGACGGACGGACGGACGGACGGACGGACAGAGTGAAACTAATAAGCACTTTTTTTCAAAAAATTTTTGGAAAAGTGCTAAAAAAGAAAATGGATAATATATTTCAATAAAACTTCCGCTCTTTATGTTTTCTTTTGACCATTCGGTCAAAATCATTTATTTTGTCCATTCCGCAATGCAAAAGGTGCCACGAGAGGAAGTAGTGCAATACTAACAAAAGAAAGTGTAGAATATAATGAAGAATTCAAGATAGAAGCAGTTGGAATTCAGTTTATTGTGATAAAAATTAAGTCTACTAAACGGGAATTTAGTGTTGATGCTATATACTGTCCACCAAATTGCGGCATTAAGAAAAATACTTTTAAGGATCTCCTGTACAAACATGAACATAGATATCTAATAGGAGATGACTATATTGCCAAACATGCAGATTGGGGTTCTGAAATCATCTCAACTAGTGGAAGGGAACTGAGAAAAGCTGTTCAAGAACTAGGTTGTTGCTGTAACTCCTATCTATAGTCTATCGCAAATGAAGCTAGCTTAAAGCAAGAAATTGCGGAAGAGGTAATTTCCCTAAAGTTGAAAAAATCGCCAGGTTTTGATCTTATTACTGTGGAAGTACTGCGAAATCTACCAGACGAAGCATTGAAACATTTGATGAAAATCATGAACGCAGCTATAAATTTTGAGTATGTTCCTTTTGCCTGAAAAGTCGCAGAAATAATTATGGTGTACAAACCCGGAAATAATTGAGGAAAACAAGGTATTACAGGCCCATTTCACTGTCTAAGCTTTTTGAAAAACTGCTATTAATCAGATTAAAGCAATAACAGAATATAGAGGCCTCGTACAAAACCATCAGTTTGAATTTAGAAGAAACCACTGCACAACAGACCCGGTTCAGAGTATAACGAATATTATAGAAAAAAGCTTGGAAAATAAAAAAATCTCCTCTTCTATATTTCTAGAAGTAGCACAGGCATTCCACGAACGAGCGAACGTAGCAACTTATTACTCAGAAAAATACGTAGGAATGACTTTAGAATGTCAAACTAAGGTGGAAAGAGCATATATAGAAGAAACACAATGAGTTAGAAAATAAATATGGAGAAAATTATTGGCTCCTAGCTCGTAAGTTCATTTGGCAATTGATAACAAGATATTAATTTATAGCCAAATTATTAAACCAATATGGTTATATGGCATTCAACTATGGGGTTGTGCCAAGAAGACTCACATTAACAAAATTCAAATCTTCCAGAAAAAAGTTCTACGGGGCATGGTAAATGCGCAATGGTATATATGTAACTCTGATATCCACAGGGACTTAGGAATTCCTTTGGTTGTGGATGAAATTAGGAGTTGTGCTACAAAGTATAGGGCTCGTCTAGGACAACATGTAAATATGGAAGCAGTTCGGCTGCTAGACAAAGCCGTTATGACAAAAAGACTTAAATGAACAAAACCTTTTGATTTAACGCGAAATACCAATTTCCTTATGGAAGGTATTTAATTCCTGTAAGAAAAAACCAAGTTAGCGCGGAGGTAATAGTTGGCCTGTAGGACCAGTTTTATACGTTCAGAGTTTAAGTGAAAAAGGCAGATAGAGCTGACCTTTTTAGTCTTTCGAAATTTTTTCACCTAGTAGAACAAAAAAAAAAAAAATTATTATTATTATTATGTTGTAGATGATTCACAGGCATTTGTTTAGCATTGTTTGTAGTTTCTCCATGTCGTTTTTTCGTACGAGCCAGGTTTCACTCTCATATAGCAGGACCGATTTGACGCAGCTATTGAATATTCTCAACTTTGTTGATCTGGCCAAGTGGGATGACTTCCAGATCTTCCAGCGTCGCTCAAATGCCATTCTTGCCATTTTAATTCTATTCTTGATGTCTTCATCCGCCCCACCACTTGTGCTAATGACACTACCCAGGCAGTTGAAGTGAGTGACATCTTCTATTGAGCTTGTGTTGACTACAAAGCTGCCCTGATTAGCTGCCCTGATTAGCTGCATTGATTCGGAGTGACTTTGTTTTTGCCTGGTTGATCTTTAGACCTACGTTTCCGGCTTGTTCACCGAGTTTTGACAGCTTCGAACTCATGTCTGCGAAAGTATGAGACAGTAGGGCTATGTCATCTGCGTAATCAAGGTCCTCTAGGCGATGAATAAGAGACCATTGTACACCTCTTATAGGCGCTAATGTTTTCCTCATTACTTCATCTAATACGACATTGAATGGGCAACCCTGTTTGACACCTCTTTCTATTCTTACTGGGTCGCTAAGTACTCCATTGTGTAGTACTCTGGTGTCTGTATTGCTGTACATTTCCTTTATCAGTTTGATTAATTTGTCAGGAATCCCCTTATTTGCGAGTGCTTTCCATATAGCTTCTCTGTCCAGCATATCGAATGCCCTTTCGAAGTCGACGAATACAATGTATAATGGAGAGTTGAATTCTGCCGATTGTTCTACAATCAATCGCAGGGTGTTTGATTGATCTATACACCCTCGTTTCCTTCTGAATCCGCTTTGCTCCTATCGCAAACTTTCTTCAATTTTTGAGCTTATTCTTCCCAGAATTATGTTTGCTAGGACTTTATTCAATACATTGAGAATCGTGATACCTCTCCAATTACTGCACTCTCTAAGGACCCCTTTTTTTGGAAGCTTTACAATAATACCTTGTTTCCAAGTATCGGGCATTCTCTCACTATTCCATACGGAATAGTGAGAGAATTCCATACGGATTGGAAGCAGAATATCTGATGTTGTGTTAGGATCTGCTTGAAGTAGCTCTGCAGGAATGCCATCGGGACCTTCAGCTCTGTTTTTCTTCATTTTTGCTATTGCTTCCATGATTTCTCTTTTTGGTGGAGGGTTCTGGTTGATTCTGAGAGGTGGTGGTCTTATCACCGATTCATTATTTGGTTGCGCTTGGTTAATAGGGCAGGGCATATATTCGAAGTGTTCCTTCCATCTTTGCATTTGTCCTTGGGCAGAAGTCAGAAGTTGACCATTACTGTCTTTTATTGGCTGGCTGGGTCTTGTTCTATGCTTGGCTAGAGTTCGGATCTTGTTGTATAGGAGGCGCATATTATTTTGTTCGGCTGCTGACTGTGCTTCTGTTGCTATCGAATTATAATATCTTCTCTTATCTCTTCTGGCGAATCTCTTGACCTCTCTCGCAACTTCTCTATACTCTGCTTTTAGGTCATCTGTTTGCTGTGTGAGCATTTTTGTTCGTAATTTTCTTCTATGTTCTATTTTCGACCAAGTATCGTCTGAGAGCCATATTTTTCTTGTGTTTTCACTTGTTCCCAGTGTTTCGTCCGATATTTGTCTATACATTTCTTGTATATTGCTTATGTTTGTACTT